>NC_044332.1:26550918-27775918 GCF_007399415.2 Gopherus evgoodei | reverse complement strand
TTTTTAAAGAGTGCCAGTTAGAACTTGGTAAGATTTGGGACCCGTGTATTACAAGGAAGTCACCTTTTTAATATTTTTCAGTGAATATTGTCAGACTGGGATTCAAGGTGTTAATCTGTTTATAGGTGGATAATATCCTGTGCTAACATGCCAATAGTGGTTGTGTGTTAATTAGAGAGGGCTAAACCTTAACAGCATAAGGAAGATATTTGTGGGGGGATGGATAGCTCAGTGGTTTGAGCCTGCTAAACCCAGGGTTGTGAGTTCAGTCCTTGAGGGAGCCATTTAGGGATCTGGGGCAAAATCAGTACTTGGTCCTGCTAGTGAAGGCAGGGGACTGGACTCGATGACCTTCAAGGTCCCTTCCAGTTCTATGAGTTAGGTATATCTGTCTCTATGTTTTACTGAACATTTCTGCAATTCATTTAAAAAAAAAATCCCTTGTAGAACTGAAGGGGAAAAATCCCTTATTAACTGAAGAGGAAAAGAAAAATGTGAACGGAGAAAGTTTGGAGAGAATGAAGCACTTTAAATGCTGTTAACGTATCTCAGTAATGTGTGATTAAAAAGGGTTTTTTCCCCCCAATGTTGGTTTTTTTTCATGAGAACATTTGAGAAATTCTTCTTTTTAAAATGGTGGCTCAGAGTCGAGCTGTGTGAGAAGCTCAGGACTGTAGAGAGGGCTGGCGGCGTGGGGCTATGTGAACCTTTTGTGTTTTGACTACTGTGGGTTTTCACCCCCCGGCTTTCACTTTGGTTTTGGTTCGGATGAATCCAAGAACACTATGCAAAATTTGCCAAAACCACTGAGCTTGCTGTGTGGAAAACCATGCAAGACCATAGCCGTTTTTCCTGATTTCCACTAAAAACTTTTAACAGGTTTGCTTCTAACTCAGCCAAGGCATGCAAAAAAGTTCATGAATTTCAGCTAACTTGTCATGAATTTTGGGCATTTCACAAAGGTCCAAATAAGGTGTGTTGTCTCAATTCTGGTTTCAAATGTGTAATAGTTGGAGAGGTTAGTGGTAATACCAGAGGTTTCTCAGTTTTCTACCTTAGAGTTGCTTTAAAAATCATGTATATAAAGTACACCGCTACCCCGATATAACGCTGTCCTCGGGAGCCAAAAAATCTTACCACGTTATAGGTGAAACTGTGTTATATTGAACTTGCTTTGATCCGCTGGAGTGCTATATCAGGTCACATTATATCGCAATAGAGGTGTAGAATCAGAAATCTTTTAATGATTACTCGTGATTTTTTCTGCTCAAATTTTATTTCATGCGTCTGACCCTAAGCAAAATTAATCTGTTTTCTCTGCTCCTTTCACAATCACCAGTATTTTTTTTAAGAGCACTTGTATGAAAAATTTGATGTATAGTACTTTTCTTCTGAATTCACTTTAATGTTTATCATTATCTTTATTTATTTAGGTTTATAAAATACACACATCAAAAAACCTCCAAGTGCATGTACAGAAAAAAATCCTCCCATCAATTAACAAAATACTTCACAAATCGACCCAGTGGCAATTAAGATTCAATAAAATCCTTATCACTAAAAGAGCTCCACTCTCTTTATCCCTGGCTTACAGCTGTGAAAATATTTTCAATATGCGATCAACTTAATCATATTTGACAGTTGTAAAGATAATGGAAAGTCCTCTACTTTTTTTTTTTTTACAGTATCACTTTTAATATAGTTCTTTGCAGCTTTAGGCAACTTTTATCTTTGTCTGTAACCTATTTCCAGCATCTTGAGTGTGCCTGATTTTTCAGTTGTTTCCGTTGGCCACACTTGTAACTTCACATTTCACTTCCTTAATGTACAATGCGTTGTTAAAACCATTTGTGGATAAATGTTAATTTATACATATTCATTCTGAAGGCTTGTTTTAATGTTTCAGGTCCGTAGAGAATACAGGAAATTCTTCCGTGCCAACGCTGGAAGGAAAATTTATGAATTTACACTTCAGAAAATTGTAAGTACCTATATACATTATAGGTTAATATAAAATTTTGTTTTCTAGCATAGCCAGAATTGTTAGCTGCATGAGTGTATTAATATTTGTAAAGGAGTCGTCATACTACAGAGGTGATAGCATGACCATTTGGTTCTTTATCTTGTAAAGAAGGGATATTAACATGCTTTGAATTTAAGGACATGGGCAGCCTACACCTAAAGCATCATTAGCATTTCTCAGTAAATTTAGCCTCCCAAACTTGTGAGCAGGCTTAATAAATGTAGGAGTTGCAGTTGAATAACAACACTTACTGTTGAAGAGCACCTGTCATTTCTAGATTGTTTTGGTATCTTTACTGGTTAAGATTAATAAAACATCTTGCTTCCAATTTATCACAGATGCAAAAGTACTTCTTGGAAATGAAGAATAAGCTGCCTTCTTTATCACCAATAGACAAAAACTGGCCAGCAAGGCCGTACCTCTTCTTGGATTCAACTCACAAGGAACTGAAGAGGATTTTCCACTTGTGGAGGGTAGGGTGCATTTTGGTCATATGATTTGAGTGCCTCAGTTTTGTTTATGGAGGATGTATTTTTAGGAAATATTTGCTACTATGTTAGCCACTAATTTTTTTGCATAAACTTTGTTTTTATCATTGTGTTTGGCCTTCCAGACATAACCATACATTATCTAGTCCTTTCAGTGGTTGAGGGAAAAAAGAGTAAAGTGTATTACTTCCGCTCCCCCTGGATCTCAATTTAATATGAGGTGAATATGCATAACTGGTAGCTTATAATACTTACGTTCATATCCAGGACTGGTGTTCGCTCAGTCTAAAACTGGAAATACTCAGTGGAATATTATGCATGTGACTGTGGTTAGCTGAAATTTGTTTTGTACCTGTTAATGGAGAAAATGGCGAGAATCTATTTAAGTGCTTACAAGACACTTTGTGAGCACTCAGCGTCCATTATGATCTCTTTGCAACTATGCCATTTTCTGCAAATTGTCAAGGAGAAAGATTCTCTTGTAACTTTTTAACATGGTAAATTGGGAACATGCTGAATTGTGCAAACAGATCTAAATTCTTCAGCCACACTTTGATAGTTGTGTATATTTGTGTATGTGTATTAATAACTATTGGTAATTATTTGATGATGTTTATATTCTAAATTGTGTTTGCTTTCAGAAAGTTGAGTTAATGCTGAAAGTAGGGGGCCCCACTCAAAGCAACTCCAGGATGAAACATTTGCAGCAATACAGTTCTGCCTGCTAAAAGGAACAGCCGGATCCTGATTATTGTATCAGTTATGTAAAGTGGCTGTGTTGTAATACATCATAGTAAAAGAGAAAAAAGGCAAAAACCCCACAACAAAAACCACACACCTTGAAGCTTTATTCTTGTGAACTCCTACAGAGGAGTACGGTTGGGATTTTAGCTGACAGTACAGTCAGCTGACCATATATACTTAAATGAAATACTTTCTTTAAAATTATCTCTGTGTCTAATATAATGCAGCGGTGTGTAGAGCAGGCAAAGGCTGAAGTGCCTCAGCTAGTGGTTGCTGTGTTACCGTGGCATGTAGGCATGGAGTTGAGTCACTCCAGAAATATACTAAGAATGTGTATCTTAAGCAATAAGTGAATAGTAATTAGTGATGGCTGCTGCATTAAAGCAGATTTCAAAGAATGATTTATGATTCCTCTAAAATGTCATGTGTTGTAGTGTAAAAAGTACAGAGACCATTTCACGGATCAACAGAAGCTTATATATGAAGAAAAACTGGAAGCCAGTGAACTTTTCAAGGACAAGAAGGCTTTATATCCAGCCAGGTAATGAGTTGTTATGGTACCACTGCTCACAGTGTAAAAGAAAAATAATCTGCGCCCATACTGCTAGTTGTGGATGTATTTTGTGGACCAATTTGCTAATCCTAAATGCCTTGAGAATTTTTTGTTTGTGCATTACTGGCTTGATCAAAACATGGAGGTCTCGTAGCTTATTTTGACAGTCTTACACAGTGAAATCAGTTTGCTTCTAAATTAAATATTAAACTGCTGATTTTTGATGGTGTTCTGTTAGAATCATTATACCCAGAAACTGCCACCAGTTTTGTCAATATAAACACTGAGGACTGTTTTCATGTGCCAAGACCCCAAATGTAGCAGAAAGGATGTTTCTTTGCGTAAAAACATTTAGCGAACCTGCATAAGGGGACTGGATGCCTCCTTCTCGTGCCTTGTTGATCTGGCAGTGAGTGCCACAACAAATAGCCACGGAACAAGGTGAAGGGGTGGAATTAACAATTTCACTCACAAATGAGGCAAAGGCTTTGGAGCCCACACTCTGCGCGATGCTAAGTAGCCTACATCCTACATGAGAGAGAACAACCAGTGGAGTCCACTACTCCCTCCCGCCATCCCCAACGATACCAAGCCATGGCTTGGCTACTCCATATCTGAGCATACAATTCACATTGGCGCTAAGGACCCCATCTCTCAGCCCTGCAGTGTCACGGTGCAGATTCATTATGATTGATTATTTGTATTACCCTAGCATGAAAGTGCATTAGTCATGGACCAGGACATGACTGTTCTAGGTGCTGTACAAGTACAGAATAGAAAAAGGTGGTCACTGCCCCAGGTAGCTTTACAATCTAAGTGTAAAAGAAAAGACAGCAGATAGATCCAGGGGAAGAGTACAAGGAAACAAGAAGGCATTATTGGTCATCTTGATAAGCAGTGGTCCGCAGTGCATTAGTAGCATAACCATTAAGTTTTTTGGAGGCATCACCGCAAAGGTGTGTTTGAAGGAGGGGCCTTTGTGGATATTTACAGAGATCTACCCCCACTATGTGGGGCAGCAGGACAGAGCATGAAAGTGGTTGTTTGAAAATGTAACAAGTGGGGGATGGAGGCTGGCATCATGGTCTGCTTAGAGACAGGCATCAACCTTTTAGATAGTGAATGAGAGATGACAGGGAAGGTGGATATCCACACTTGATTCGTGCTGTAGTGGCATTCCAGTACTTCCTCTGGTCCTGGGCCAGGCAGCTCCTTTCCGTCTCTGGCTGCAGGTGCCGGGGGTTGGGCACTCAGCATGAAGGGAACTGGGGCGCTGCAGGCAGGACTGGGTGGGGGAGCTCAAGAGATGGAGCTGCTGGGAGCCTGAGGCAGAATGGGAGCCAGGCCATGTTGGGAGTTGGACAGCAGAGTCTCCACAGGGAGCAGGTCCTGGGCATAGGTAGCTGGAATATCTGTTGTGGAAACTGGCATGTTAGCAAGAGAAGAGGAGATATTGTGTGTGGGGTGGGGGGAGGAAGGAAGACGTGGAGACAGGACAGGCTCTGCAGAGAGTTACCCCCTGCTCCCCAAACTTCTCCACTGCCCTTATCTTCTTCCTAGTTCCCCCCAGTAACCCCCTGCTCCCCATGCTCACTCCTGTGGCTTCCCACTGCCCTTCATTCTGGCTGCTTTTTTTTTTAGGACTTTCTTGTTCTGGTGGGGATAGGTTGTGAAGGGCCTTGAAAGTAAAGACAAGTGGCTTATGTCTGAGGCAGCAAAGAAGGGAGTAGCCAGTGGAAGGCTGCAAAGAGAGGAGTGACAAGGTCAAAGCGGCAGGATAGGAAAATGATCTTTGCAGCAGCCTGTAGGCCTTTCTCACTTGTTCAGAATTTGGACAATAAGAAGCAAACAAAAATACTTGCTGCTAACAGATTTGCTGTGGTCATTATTTAAGCTTAATTGATGCTAAAATATTAATGAAAAAAGTAAGCAGTGTTGGAATGTGAGGACTAGGCTATTTTGTAGTTAAGCATGTTAAGAAATATCTTTAAATGATGAAACTTGTAAAGCTTTTTATCTTCCCAAGGTCACGTTTATTTGGTAATTATTTCTATTCCAGAAACTCTGTCTACTCAGTGATAGTGTCTGGGCTGGGTAAAATCTTACATATCTCTACAAATACTCTTATCAGTATTTCAGACAGGTACAGGCCTGAAAATGCCAGGGAGTTTCTGATGAGTCTCCAGTTGCTGCTATCTGTCCAGTTAACATTGCTCAAGTAATTGCAAGAATGTCTACATTTTTCTTTGGGCTGCAGGCATATTTGTGTTGTATGCAGTAAAGCTGATAAAAATCAGTTCTGAGGCTCTTTAAAGAAGCTTGATTGAAATTTAAGTTATGATTGGAACTGAGGAACTAGAAGTTCAGTTTTCAGTGGAAACAAACCTTGTGGTGTGTCTTATTTTTGTATAAAAGTAGCTTGTGTTAGACTGTTCTCTCCAGCCTGCTAGTCAGAATCTGAATGTGGAGAGATTTCTTGTTTGAGCAATGGGGAATTGATTAACTGAAAGCCAATACCCATTGTAATTAAATCTTCAACTCATGGTTCAGCCAGAATCCATATTTTATATTTTCAACCAAAATGCTTCCTAAATTCAGAATGAAATGAAACCACACTGATTAAAGACTTACAAAACATTTTCAGCTAACTTGTTTGTGTGGCAGCAGAGAGAGAGAGAGAGAGAGGTGCTAGGGTTTCTTGAAAACTTGTTTGGTTAAATTTACTTCTTGTGCAGCACTGTTGCCTAAAGCAGGGCTTGAAAATCTTACCCAGTACTTACTAATTTAAGAACCTAGACCAATTAAGTCCACTAGCCAGGGTGAGAAAATGTGGTCTTCGAAGGTCCCCAAATTGACACTATCTGCATTTTAGAGGCATACAACAGTTGTGTATTAATGGGAAAGGTTATCAGCAGCCAACAACTTTATATTTAATTTATTTAAAAATATGTTAATTGTAACACCTCTCTTGCTTTTCTTATACTTCCTTTTCATTCCAGGTTTCGCTCAGTCTTTCTCCTTTCTTTCATATAATAGATCCTGGAATATCTTTTTCTTCACTGTATTCAAGCATCTGTACCAGCTCTTTCTATTTCTCTTAACAATAGAGGAGGAGATCAAAAAACAATTTTTTATTATTATTATTTTTTTTTACTCTTTCCCACTCCTGGAAAAAGTAGAGGCTGCCATATTTCTGTGAGGGTGCTGTCCCTGGATCCTGGTTGGCACATCCTTTTTTTTTTTATGTCTGCCTCCAGTCAATAGACGACTGCCTGTGGAACTTAGAAATCCCTTTTGTGCTGCAGGAAGAAAGAAGCAGTGTTCACTTTATCTCTGGTTGTGAGCTTCTCATGTAGGAACAGTTCAAGACTGAAAAATGCAATATTATGCATTAAAATGTACAGCTGAGGTTTTGGAAGTCAGAATGCTGTCAGATAGGACTAAGTAGGAGATAGATCCAAATCTGGTGTATATTCAGGGAGAGATTTGCAAAGGCACAGAGGACTGGTAGGCACCCAACTCCCATGAAAATCAGTGGGAGTTGAATGCCTTACAAATTGCTTAGGCCCATTGGAAAATACCTACCAAAGTGCTGAGACTGGGATATTTTATATATTCTTGTGTTAAACATCATGCAACCAATGAAGTGGGAAAGTGTATGCAAGTAAATACGATACCCATGAATAAGGTCTTTGGGACTGCCATTGGCACCAATCCACTATTGTAAAGCCTACACCAGAATGTGACAGTTCTGGGATTTTTTACTTGTGCCCAAAAGTCAAATTTAACTTGAGTGTTTCTGTATTGTTTTGTCCTTTCATAGTGTTGGGCAACCATTCCATGGGGCTTACCTGGAAATCAGCAAGAACCCCAAGTACAAAAAACTCAAAGATGCTGTGGAAGAAAAGATCATTATTGCTGAAGTTGTGAATAAAATCAATAGAGCTAATGGGAAGGTAATAAAATAGCACTGTTTAATCCCAAAGGGCATTCTGATGTGATAGGTCTTGTTGTAAATTAACATATAAGGCAATTTTATTTTTCCCCTCAATGATTCTGAAGGTAATAAAATGCTTATTTATTCAGTTTCCCCATCTGTAAAATGGAGATATTGATGCTTACCTCACTTGCAAAGCGTTTTGAGATCTATTGATGAAAACTGCTGCATAAGAGGCAGGTATTAGTTATTAATTGATGGTAATTTTCTTTCATAACTGTTCTTATTAAATTATCTATTTTAGACGGTAGAAGTGTGGAATTCTTTTAGGATAAGTATGTTTCTAATGTCAAAAAAATGTTGTTGTTTAGAAAAAATCCTTAGCTGTATATTAGGAGAATAGTTCTATGAGATGATAGCGGAGTACAACATACCGTATATACTCGTTTATAAGCCAAATTGAAGGAAAGAGGAGCACCAGAGAAGGGGGTCGCTTATGAACGGGTATAGAGAGGGAGATGTGGGACACAGTCTGTCCCCCCAACAGAGGCAGCAGAACAAGAAGGGAAGAGGTAGGGCCAGAGTGTCTCCACTTCTGGCCATGCTGCTCTCCCCCCAGCCTCCAAAGCAGCTGCAGCTCCGGGGCTGGCAGGCTGCAGCTCCGCCGCTCGGCCCCGCCCCCCAGAGCAGGCTAGGACCACTCTGCCCAGTCTGAGCCGCCAGAGCAGGCTGCTCTGGCCCTCCCCAGATAAAGTGGGAAGGGATGGGATGGGGAGAGTGGGGGGGGTTCCGGGCTAGGGGTGGGTTCATGTGGGGGGTGGTCACAGGGGTTACTCCCCTGACTTCTGGCTTCTCCCCCTCAAAAAATTTCCCCACCAGTTGCTGTCCCAGCTCATCAGGATAAGCAGTGGGACACTTTGTTTACTTAGGTTTTCCTCCGTGCCTGCAGACGCTCGAGGTAGACAAACCATCTCAGCCTACCAGCAGCTTATCCTGATGGCTCGGGAGCCAAAGTTTGCTGACTGCTGAATTATAGGATCGGCTTATGAACGGGTCATAAAAATTTTCCACTTTTACTTATCCATCTTGCGGAGGTCGGCTTATAAACGGACTGGCTTATGATCAAGTATATGCGGTAGTATTTAAAATATATAAGCATTTTGGTACATGTAGTGTTGCACACAAATATATGTGCTTGATACTGCATTTACTCTGCCCCCAAAATGTATGTTGATTTCAGTAGACATTTGCAGTGCACAAGGAATGAAGAATCAGGGTTATTCTCATTTATATATGTATTCTGACTTTCCATTTTCAGATTGTAAATCTATAAACTTACAATTAAAAGCATTGTGTTTATACATGTAAGCATAGGGGTCAAAATGAATAACTGGGGGTGAATTAGACTTTTGGATCGATAAGAAGGCAGTTAAAGGTGACCACATTTTCAGAGACGATCAAACTGTAGCTCCTGCTGAACTTAAAACACTCAGGTTTGAAAATTTGAGCCACAGTTCTTAGTTGTATGAACTGTTTGTTTTCCTAATGGTTACTCTGTTGTAGAGTCTTCATCTCTGTGTGTTTGAATAGATAATGTTTTTCATTTTCTTATTTTACAGTGTGCATCCAGGATTTTCTTGTTAACAAAAAATAATGTCCTCCTTGCTGATCAAAAGTCTGGACATATCAAGTCAGAGGTCCCTCTGGGTGATGTTACTAAAGTGTCCATGAGCTCTCAAAATGATGGCTTTTTTGCTGTGCACCTCAAAGAGGTAGAGTTTAAATCTGTAATAAATTATCAAGCAAACGTATACTGTCTGAGAAGAAATTATTTTAAAACACTAAGTCTTGTGGTGTTAGCATATATGGTTAAAACAGCTGTCTAAACGTTTGCCACATCTATGAAGTGGTAGGTTTAAGATTACTAAAGACCAGGTAGTGGAACTGTTAAATAATAGGTGACAATTCGCTTGTGAAAATGAGACCTAGTGATTTGCTTCAGCCTTTTCAGGGTTTAGACTTTTTCCATTTGTAAAATGGCCCTTTAGTCTGGTTTTTATTCATAGTGAAAGCTTGTCCTTAGCTTTTTAACCCCTCGTATAGCTTTCCCTGACTCTTCAGTGTAACTGAAGTATAATGAACAGATTAGTAAATGTGTTTCTGCTCTTTAGGGGAAGCAGGACGTTTAGATTATATATCATCCCCTTTTTTCTTCTGAAAAAATGTATTAACTTCTATACCTAGGCTTTTAAAAACTTATTGAGAATATTTTTACCACATTTTTATTGTTCACTTCATATTACTCTCTCCATTCTTCATCACTAACTTTGCCATTCATCCCCTTGATGGGCGCTCGAAGAAATGTACATTATTATATCACTAATTTAGTTACCAATCTAAAAGAATCTACAAGTACTTTGTTTCTCTTCACTGATTGTAGAACCCTCTTAAAAATCTGTTCTTTCAGTGTTTTCTTTCTTAAATGGAGCTGATAGAATAGCTGTTTTGTTGAACAAATTCAATTCATATAGTGGTGCCCTGTCATGCCAGAACGTCTTTTTCTGTGTGCTAGTATCAAGAGTTGGTTTCAGTTCCTATGATATAGTGTGAATTGCTGTGATATAGCCAGCAGAGGGAGACTCAAACAGTACATTTCTGTAGGATCTACAAAGTTTAGTGGCTTTCCTTTGAGCTGAGGGGGAACCTACCTTGATAGTTAGAATCCCATGGAGCTTTCTTATCAGATTCTAACAGGTTTAAGGTTGCGTCATATTTGAAGCCCAAAACTTGGATGGCGTTCCTTTTTAACTTCAGCGTCAAAATACTGGCACTTGGTGGTGACAGGAAACCTCCTTGCTACCCTGCCTTGCCCAGTGATGTGCTTTACTGGTATTTGATCCTTATGTTTTGCATTTTGGGGGGTGGCATAAGAAGGAGGGGTTCTAAAGTCTGCTTACCTATATAAAACTCTACAGGATTCCTCTGAGTCTATCTGTGCTGATACTAACTACATTTCCTTCCGTTTTAGGGCTCAGGAGCAGCTGGTAAAGGGGATTTCCTGTTCAGCAGCGATCATCTTATTGAAATGGCCACCAAGCTTTACCGCACCACTCTCAGCCAGACCAAACAGAAGCTCAACATTGAGATTTCTGATGAGTATGTTTGTTTATTTTTTGCTCATTTTTAAAAGGATATTTCCTTCAGTGCAGCATGCCGATAGGTTCATCAGTCAAAAATGTAACCTTGGATAAACAAGGTTTATGTAACTGGGATTTTTTTCTGATGACAGAAAAATAACTCGTAATCAAGGATTCCAGTTTTCTGTTTCTGTCTGTGTTTATTTCCAGTATTCGTTTTTGGCTATTTTAGAGCCTTGAAACTTAGTAGAGAAATTCTTTGTTTTTTAGGTTTGTTTGAAATGAGACTATACATTTGAGCAGAAATGCTATTTCATTATCAGTGAAATTTAAATAAAAACAAATTAAATTTAAAACCATCTTTTCCTTGTATAGATTTATGTTTTCACACTGTGTGTAAACCACATACATAAGCAGCTTTACATGCTGCTACTATGTGTGACCAAATAATGAATCATGGAGAACATGACAGGAAACAATACAGGCTGTAATTGACAGAGACAAAACATTAATAGGATGTCAGTTCATCTGAAACATCTTTTACCTTCTTTTTCAGTGTTGTATGTTACTTAAAATTCCTGTTGATGTTTAATCAGTTGTTTGTGGCTTAAGCAGAAAACTGGAGTCTCCAATTATAAATTGTGTCCATTGAGTTCTGTTTCATGTTTTGGTCTCTTAGGTAAGATTCAGAGTATCAATGTTATAAGCATGGAGTAAAGTTGCCATGTAAATTAGCTTTTATTGATTAAGTGCAAGGTCTGTTAAGAAATAGATCACCAGTTGTTTTTGGACTTAAGGCCTGATTCTGCCACATTTGCTTATGTGGAGTAGAAGCATGCTCTGTGAGTAATGCCACTGATTACAGTGGGACTGCTCATAGAGTAAGGTACTGTTCCTTTTGAATAAAGGAAGCAGAATCTGTCCTTATTTCTTCAAGATGTGTGTCCCTGTGGGTGCTCCACTTCAGGTGTTGGTGCGTCCCAGCGCCATTGATTGAAGGTCTTCAGTAGCAGTGCCTGGTTGGGCTGCACGTGCACAGGTGACGTCTCGCGGCATTGTTGAAGTCTGTTTGGCGCATGCGTGTTTCAACTCCCTCAGTTCCTTCTCAACCATCCTCGACTGAAGATGGAACTCGGGGCAGTGCTGAACCTCTTCTCCTATTTTGAGAGAAAATTAGTTTTATTTAGATAAAACCTCTCCAGTTACTACCCTACCTTTAGATAGTTGCATAGAGCTCACTAAAAACAAAACAAACACCCATCTCTCCCCCCCAAAAAAACAAAAAAAACCCTAGTTTTTCTTAACCCCTTTCCCCCCTTTTGGAGTGAACTCCGTTACAGTCTTGTTCTTAGACCTTCTTCAGTGGGCCACATTAAAGATACCAGGGTCTCCTGGTTTCAAAAATGCTACTTTTGCAAGAGCCTCATACCATGCTTGGACGGACATTCCTGGTGTGTCAAATGCCTCGGTGAGATACACGTCCCAACTAAGTGCGTCCACTGCAATAATCTAAAAAACAGAGCTCACAGAGATCTGCGTTTTAAAGATGATTCTTATGGAGAAATCCCTCCAACCTGATTTGGAGATGGGCAAAACAAAACCCTCTTCTAGGTGCTCTCTGACCACGTTGGAACTGACCAAGAGCCTAGCACCACCCTGTCACGAGATGATGAAGAGAGCCTCAACCTCAACAGACAGGGAACCAGGCACAAAGACATGGTCCCCAACTAGGTCCTTGCCAGCGGTGCCGACTGCCTCAGAGGTCAGCACCTGCAGCATTCCCAACACCTCCAGCACCGGGCATATGGTGCAGAAATGTAAGCAGTCAAGACTGCATCATGGCCAGGTCTCCCAGGCACCACAGGTTCCAGCACCCATGCCAGAGTTTGTGCCATCTGTGCAAAGAGCCCTGGCACCAGCGACTCCGCTGGCACCGGACACCCTCTGAACACTAGGGATCTACACCCCTCCTTCCAGGCGAAAGAGATACCAGCTTTACCAGAGGTCTCGCCCGCAGCAATGCAACCACCCATATTCCAAGCAGTACGGCACAAGGAGGTCCCACGGCAGGGCTAACAGGCATCGACAAACCCAGTCTGAACAACCTACCTCCCACCAGTCGGGCAACACACTGCAATTTTGAAATCTTGGTCGAGGATCTGAGCATCCACTCCTTACCACCAGCGCCTACTTGCCCTTTTGGCCATCACCTCCAGCGCTTCCACCATGCTTGGCAAAACATCACACAGGATTGCTGGGTCCTGGAAATAGTGCAGTCGGGCTATTCCATCCCCTTTATTTCAGGGACCACCCTCACGAACACCTACTTCAGGAAGAAGTAACTCACCTGCTCCTCTTAGGTGCAATGGAGTGAGTTCCAGCACAACACAAAGGGAAGGGATTTTACTCCCACTGTTTCTTGAACCAGAAGAAAAGCGGAGGATGGCGACCCATTCTAGACCTGCGACGATTCAATAAATTCGTCCACTCCCAAAAATTCAGAATGGTAATGTTGGACATGATAATACCGGCGCTGGAACAAGGGGACTGGACACAAACTTCTATATTTCAATACACCCAGCACACAGACGATTCCTACGGATCACAGTGGCGCACAACCATTTCTAACACAGAGTGTTTCGATTAGGTCTGTCCATTGCACCGCAGGTGTTTTCCAAGACACTTGCAGTGGTAGCAGCTCACTTACACAAAGGATCATATTTTTCCCATACCTGGACGACTGCCTCATCAAGGGCTAGTCGTGCGAAGAAATGCAAACAGCAACACAGTCGACCATCGCTCTTTTCCAAAGGATCAGACTGCAAATAAACTTCCAAAAGTCCACTATGACACTTACATAGAGTTCATTGGGGCTTATGTGGACTTGATCCTTGCCAGAGCCTTCCTCCCACAGGCCAGGTTCCTCACTATCAAACACCTCATACACATGGTGTCCATCTGCCCAAGGGTCGAAGCCAGAACGTGTCTGCAACTTCTGGGCCACATGGCAGCTGCCACGTTCGTGGTGAAACATGCCAGACTACGCATGAGGTGCTTACAGGGCTGGTTGAGTTCTGTATACAAACCCACCAAGCATAGTTTCCATATGATGATAACTCCACCCGCAAACGTGCTGAACTTACTGCACTAGTGGACGGAAAGGGAAATATAAGCACAGGAGTTCCCTTTTGCCAAAATCCCCCCGCACTCGTGCTCACCACGGACACCTCCCTGGTAGGTTGGGATGCACACCTGCAACACCACACGACACAAGGCAGGTGATCTGCACCGGAGGCCCATCTGCATATAAACCTCCTAGAACTCTGAGCTGTCAGGTACACCTGCCTTCACTTCCTCCCACTCATTCTAAACAAATCTATTTGAGTACCTATGGACTATACTGCATGCGTGTTCTACTTCAACAGACAAGGAGGGAGCAAGATCACACTCCCTGTGCATAGAAGCCATCAAACTTTGGAACTGGTGCATACGCCATCGCATAAATATCATGGCTTCATACCTATCCGGGGTGTCAGAACACCACTGCTGACACCCTCAGCAGACACTTTTCACAGGAACACAAATAGGAACTAAATCCTACAGTCACGTCCCACCTATTCTCCCTTTGGGGCTCTCCTTCGATAGATCTGTTTGCCAGAACAAGGAACCACAAATGCCAATTATTTTGTTCCAGAGCAGTACTCGGAACTGGCTCTCTGGGAGACGCATTCCTAATCCCATGGATCAGGACACTTAGGTATGCATTCCCTTCAATTCCTCTAATACACAAGAGTTCTCCGCAACATCAGGGATGACGAGGCCGAGGTCATACTTATCACCCTGACGTGGGCCAGACATGTTATTCTTACCTGCTTCGCATGTCGATCTGCCCTCCAAGAACTCTCCCAATGAGACCGGACCTCCTCTCCCAGAGTGACAGCGCATCCTCCATCCACAACTGGAGTAACTTTCATCTGACAGTCTGGCTCCAATTTGTTTCCAATTGCATGAACTAGCCTGTTCAGAGCAAGTCAGACACATGTTATTACACAGGAGATGAAACTTATCCTACAATACTTACCTCCAAAAGTGGGAACATTTCTCGATGATGTGCTTAGAGAAAGCTCTCGCGCCCTGCCTCACACCCCTTCCCGATATCCTAGACTACATTTTAGAATTCAGAAACAAAGGTGTATCACTCAGCTCCATCAGAGTTCATCTCGCAGCAATCAATGCCTTCCACGAGAAACTGGATGGCACCTCTGTCTTCACACACCCTACTAAAAAATGCTTCCTTACTGGACTCCAAAACCTCTATCTTGAAGTCTACTCCCCCACACCCACCTGGAATTTGAACCTTGACCTTAGGGGCCTCATGAGACCTCTCTTTGAACTGATAGCCATCTCCTCCTTACTCCACACGTCCATGAAGGTTGCTGAAGGTTGCATTCCTTGTGACCTTCACATCAGCCAGATAGGTCGGGGAATTAAGTGCACTCATGGCCAACCTCCCAGTACACTAAGTTCTTTAAGGACAAGATCATGATGCAACCCCACCCTAAATTTCTGTCAAAGGTAGCGTGTCCTCTTTCCACCTTAACCAGCTGATACACCTCCCCACTTTTTACCCAAAACCCTATAGGAAGCAGCACTTCATACCCTCGATGTAGAAAGGCGATTGCCTTCTACTTGAACAGAACAAAAATAATTTAGTAAATCACCTAGACTCTTTGTATCTACTGCAGAACACTCCAAAGGAGCTGCTGTTTTGAAACAGTGACTCTCCAAGTGGATCTCCAGCTGTATTAGATCCTGCTACCAGATCCACGACGTTGAACATCCTGACGGCATCAGAACTCGTTCCACTCAAGCTGCATCAACATCGGTAGCATTCCTACACGACATACCCATTATTGACATATGCAAAGCCACCACATGGTCGTCAGCATACAAGACGCCAGTGCAGACGCTATAGTAGATCAGACAGTACTGGCTGCCACTGCCAAACCCACAATTCCAAAGTCCCCCCCAACGATAGCATGTACTGCTCTACATTCATCTGAAGTGGAGCACCCACAGCAGCACCACTCGAAGAAGAAGAGACAGTGCAGTAACTGATGTTCTTTGAGATGTGTGTCCCTGTGGATGCTCCACTACTCACCCTCCTCCCCTCTACTTTGGAGTTCGACTTAAAGGACTCTACGGTGGAGAGGAACTGAGGGGGTCGAAACGCATGTGTGCCAAACAGACTCCAACGACGCCACGGGACACCAACTGCGCGCGCGTGTCCCAGCTGGGCACCGCTACCAAAGATCTCTGATCAACGGCGCCAGGACGCACTGACACCTGAAGTGGAGCACCCACAGGGACACACATGTGGAAGAAACTCACCCTGTGCAGTAACTGAGGAGCCTTCTTTTAGCATTAGTGAAATTAACAATTTCTCTAGGCAAAACTTGAACCCTTCATGTGCTGTTGCTCACTTAACCATAGATTGCTGCCTAAAGTTCCAGTAATAAGTACAGTTTATGGAGCTGATAGATGCTGAAATGTAGGGTTAACTTGAAAAATCAGAGTTGTTGCTACGAGAAGTCCAGTGGCACTTTTAAGGACTAACAGATTTATTTGGGCATAAGCTTTCGTGGGTAAAAAAAAAATAACCCACTTCTTCAGATGTTGTTCTTCAGTTGTTGCTCTTCATCTGAAAATATCAACTTTTTTCTTAGTACTATAAAAAGTGCAATTAAATTTACTCAACCATAAGTATAGGTGCCCTTAGCATCTTAAAATGTTGAGGCAATTCCTAATAAGGATCTTATTTAATGCTCAGTGGAGAGGCATGTGCTATCAAAATCACATTCCAGCATGCATGTTAGACTGTTCAGTGCACTTGTGTGGCCTGTCTGAGGATTGAGATCTTGTCATCATTCCTGTTAACTATCTGTCTTCACAGAGGCTTGCATTTTTGCTTGTGGATCTGTTGTCTTGGAAATTAAAACCCTTCGGGTATATGTTGTTCTTGAATTTATCCACACAAAAGTATGTGAAGAACTTCATAGTAGCACCATGTTCAGTGATGGTGAAATATTGCTGCGCTGTCCCTTCTGAAGTGTAGATCTGAACACAGCTGCATGCTTAGGAACTGAGGGAAAACTATGTGCCAGGTTCTTAGTCTCTGCTGTGCACTGCTCCTTGGAAAGGGAGGCAAGAATACCTGCAGGCAAGAATACCATTGACCTGTGATTATGCCCCATCAGCTATTTTTTCAGTTGGGGGTGGGGGGAAATAGTTTTCCATTGCAGTGTATTTGCATTTATTTATTGTCACAGGAGGGGGCTAACTGCTGAACCAATCAGATGTGCTGAAATGGGGTTATCTATCTTCTGTATTGTCATTTTTATCAGCAAAATTCTCACAAAACATGGTGGGCCAGCTGCAGGGGGTTGTTTCAAGAGGTCAGAACATCAAGGAAAGTGCAGCACTGGTGACACAGCCTGTGGATGTAGGCGCTTAGTGGCATTTTCTAGATGCTACATGGCTGGGAGCTCTGAGCAAGAGACTCTTCAGCATCTGGTATTGTACAGCAGGAAAAATGTACTGAGTGGAAGCTCTGCAAAGCTCAAGCTGCTTCTTCCCCTGAGCTTTAAATATAGCTTGATTTTGTGATTTCCGGCTGAAGGGAAAAATTCTTTGAAGTTTTTGGCCTCTACTGGAAAACCTCTTAAAGATGCTGAAAGGAAAATCTGCCTATTACAGAAGACCTAGTTTAGGTCAATGGGAATTGTGGAAGAGCCAAACAATGATATGATGCTATCTTGTTTACTGATACCCCTTCGCTATATGTGGTGGTGGTGAAATTCAGAGAGGCTTAATAAAGGTATATTGATGGTTTTTAAGCAACTGGATGATTGCAAGGGAGTTTTTTCCCCTCTCAGTAGAAAATGAAGGGTTAGAGAAACCAGATTACAGAATTTAATCGATTCTGGACTGCAGGAAGCAGCTATCAGAAACTTGCAGATGGCTGAGAAGGGGCTGTGAAATGTATATTACCACTAAACAGAGAACTGTGAAAGCTGACAGAGTAAGAAATATGAAGGTTACTAGACTCCAGAAACACAGAATGGAAGCAATCCAGATGTTCATAATTTTGGTGCCTTACCAGTCTGTGCAACTTAATTTCCTGTAAACAGTCCCTCTGGGGCAGGAAGCAGCTGAATATGGTCTTTATTATATTTCTGATGAGGATGGTCCAAGGGTTAGGGCATTAGCCTGGGACTTGGGAAACTGGGGTTCAAGGAAACCTCGGTTTGCCACTGATTTCCTGTATGACACAGGGAAAAGTCACTCAGAAGTTCTCTGCTTCCATTCCCCATCTGTCAAATGGGTATGTTAGCAATTCCCTACTCCAGAGAGTGTTGTGAGGATAAATACATTAGATTGTGAGGCACTCAGATACTACAATAATGATGGTCATAAAAGTACCTAACTGTTTATCTACAAGAGAAATTCTCCAGAAATCGTAAGTTCTGTACGTCTAGAATATTTTCTCTATCAAATGAGGATTCCAGATTTTTTCATTATACCCAGTAAAACTATCTTTTCTTTAAATGTGCTGCAGGTTGGGTTACCTTTTACAGATCAGAGTTCTAATGCAACACCCTGGTATAAAATAAGAAAGATCCTTTTCTGTATTAACTTCAGTCTTAATGGCTACTTGGAATACTGTTGGGCAAAACTTCTGGGACCCTAAAGCATTTACCAATATGTGTATTGACTGTTAGATTACCACAATCTTTATTCCACTTTTCCCCAGACAGAAATCTATTGTATAGTGAATGGGCGACATCCACTTTGATTGCATTGGCCTCATTAGCACTTCATAAGTAATTTTCCGTCTCTTGATATTTACCCCTTTCTGTCAACTGTTGAAAATAGGCCACTTCCACCTTAATTGAATTGGCCTCATTAGCACTAACCCCCACCTGACAAGGCAACTCACATTTTTTCATGTGCTATGATATATATACTGACTGCTTACTGTATTTTTCACTCCATACATCTGATGAAGTCGGTTTTAGCCCACGAAAGCTTATGCCCAAATAAATGTATTAGTCTCTAAGGTGCCACCAGGACCCCTCGTTGTTTTTCTTGTGTAGTGGTTATGCAGGCTAGTTTTATGCCACACTACACTTAACTATATTTTTAAGGTTATTTACTACTTGAATAACATTATCATCTTTGAAATAGTCTGCAGGCCTTGGGAATTTGATATTTTAGCATTTATGCCAATGGATATAGTTAGAGAAGTGTTTTGGAAAACCAGTAGAAGAACAAGGAGATCTGTTCCAGTGCTGCAGTAAGTGGGGAATAATTGTAAATGTCTCAAATACAAGATCTCTTTCCCCTAGATATGTTGTCACATCATTTTTAACCTGGACTAAGATTTCTGTGTGTTAGCCATGTGACCCTATCTCAGCAAATGGTTAATGGGTGTAGAATTCTACACCCCAAAACTACTAGCAGTGGAGGGAAACAGCGCATATTTATTTTAGGAAGTTTTCTCAAGAAACAATGTAGATAAGATATTTTCAAGAAATCCCGTAATATACGTCTATACATCTTGTTTTAATTTTTAAAAACTTTGTTTACAAGAGTGGCCTTGTCACAGGACCTTTTTTATTATTTGGTGCATGTAATCTAGATGTTAACCTTTGGTAGATCAATAAGTGGATTTGCATCTCTGAAATTATGTTCATTGTGGACAGTCAGAATACCTGAGTTTTATATCATGAAGATCAGCAGCAACAGGGAAAGCAAGTTGCTCTTCAGCAGACTATAAAATCCCTTCGTAATAGGTCATCCTCTCTTTCAATTTAGAAGACATTATTTTACGTTTTATATCTTTGAAATGGTTCTTAGGGGTAAACTTGTTCAATCTTATCTTATATTGAAACTATGATTAAAGAGCATCACTTCTCTGGATCCTGACAAATCTGCTGACATAGCACAATCAGACGTGATGACTCTGATGTGCCTATGTTTTATATTGGATGTAATATACTGATAGGAATTATTGTGCTGGATATCACACCTATAGGCGATTAGATTGCTTGATCTTAAATGGTAGCTAGAAAGGGGAAGAAATAAAATACTGTAGGGGGAAAGGTAGTGATGTTTGGGTCTATAGAGCAGTTATAGTATACACAGGACCATCAGATGGTGTCTGGAGAAATGAGCACAGTGCTAGGAATTGGCAGGTCCTTGTTTTGCCCCTTATTCAACGTGTGGTCCTAGGTGAGTCCTTCTACATTTCTCTGTTTGCCCACCTGTAAAATAGGGCTCTTATTTACCCACTTACCAATGAAGCGTATTGAGGATTAATTGGTATATATCCGTACTGTACTTTAAACATAGACCTTAAGAGGTCATCTAGTCCTTCCTCTAGCACTGAGGCAGGATTAAATATACCTTCACCATCCTTGACTGGTGTTTCTCAGGCTAATATTCTGGGGGTGTATTAAACAGCAGTGTTGAATGATGCTAAGTATTGTTACTTGTCACTTTGATACTTTCATGTATTAATCACACTTTTTCAAACAGACCATTCTGAATGTTCCTTTTCTAAACTGGCACTGCAAAAATCTAGAGTTTGAAGACAGTGAAAGATAATTGAACACAAGGGAGCATAAATGGACAAAACTAATAACATATTTTCTAGTTTCTAACCCTCTTTTATAACTATAAACAATTTCATGAGGTAATAGCATTTACTTTTTTCTTGTTACAGTAGCTAATGAAAGAGAGTCTTGCACAAACGACTATTTGCTGTACACATGGTTTTTCCACTCTTAATTAAAACCCATTTTCTTCTGTCTCATAGGTTCCTGGTTCAATTTAAACAAGACAAAGTATGTGTGAAGTTTATACAAGGCAACCAGAAAAATGGCAACATCCCAACTTGTAAACGAAAAAACAACCGGCTCCTTGAAGTTGCTGTACCTTAACTGCAGTTGGTCCCTCTACCTTTCATGGACTTGTTTTTTTTTGTTATAGTGCAATTTTTAGTTTTTTGGGCTGCCAGTGGCTAATAGCTTTAGAAACCCTTGGCAAAATATTTGACTAATAAGCTTTTAAATCTTTCTTAATACAGTAGTTTTAACCCTCAAAATGTACATTTTGTCCAGTGGCAGCATTTTATGAACTGACAAATATCTGTTGCATATGATATGTGTTCTATGTTTAGCCATCACATTTTAGTACAGCATACCATAAACCCACATATTAATGGAAAAACTATTAATACTCATTGGACTAGATATCTGCCTAATGGAAGATATATAGATTGCATCATAAAAGACATGATGCTTATTGGTAATTTCTGCCCCTTGCATTTTTATGCCAATCTGTGCTGGTGAGCTGAAGGGTTAATTGTTTGCTACCATTAGAGAGAGTGGTAAAATCATGAGACTGAAACAGTAACTTTAATTGTAAACAGTTTTAAGAGGCATGTAACTTGATCTTTTAACAGAATATAGTGCAGGAAAACCTAATTCTGCAAAGCAGAAGGAATGTATAACTGCCTATGCAGCATATGCATATGGTTTTTATTTGCAGTAAAGAAGCTGGTGTTTCAAAACAGGCTTTCTAATTAGGTCAGATATTTTTAATGACTATACAGTAGGAAGCAGAATAGAATTATTAAGGTGGCAACAACATATTTCTTTCATTCACAAAAGCTATATAATTCAGAGCATATTTTCTATTCTGCTTTTTTCCTTAAATTACTGGTTCACATTAGATCCTGAAAAAATGCGGTAGTATGAATAATGAAAACTGCAGGGTATTTAAACTGTTCAGTTGTTATTTGAAGAGTTAGTCTTTTTCAGATATGGGCATGTACAATGTGCAATAAAACACTCATGACATTTTGTGAAAAATTATTTATAATACACTTTTGTGTGTAAGAGAGAGATGATTGGTACAGCCTGCATAGATGATGTAGGGATGAAAGTAGGTTTGTGGTTTTAATTTGCAGTTTTTTAGAATGTACACTACAGTTGTCAATTTGGGAAACGTACTTAGGATTTAAAAGTTTCGTAATTCTGGGGGATGATGTACATAAATTAATGATATAATAATAAAATTGTCCTAATTCTCTGATGTTTGGTACTTTTATGTTATAACCATATTTTTGTATTTCAAAATTTGTGTAAGTTTTTTTTTTGTGCCTGATGTAATATGTGCACAGAAACACTTTACAATCAAGAACTGCATTATAAACTTTCAGTATAACTGACTGCAATTAATCTTTTATAAACCAGAGGCATTAGCTGAAAGCATGGATTTACGGGGACATATTTTGAGTTTTTAGATAGAGGTAACTGCTCAAGTGAAGGGTTTGTTGAATGTAATTGTTTGATTTGTTGATGCAAGGACAGTTGAGAAGTATTGTGTGCTTGCAGGCTGATACAAATCCCTGCCTTCAAAGACAGGTTAAGACACCAGCTGTGCAATGCTGAAAGCCCAAGCATAAATAAAGTAAAGATAAAGCAAAGTTCAGAGTCTCGTTACTCTCGTGTTGGTGAAGTTATGTAGTATATATGAAGGTTTCCTTATGTAGTTGTTCTATTGTAATGTAGACTTTCAGTATTAAAATACTACTACTTATTGCAGCAGAGTCACCAGGGCTTCACATACACTCCTTACATGCCCAGAAAAATAGTTGTTCCACTTATGAAATTTTTGTCACATTTTGGTTTGGGTTAAAATGAAATAAAAGGGTTTAGCTGAGATTGGGGCACAAAATGGTTGCTTTCACTTGTCTCCTTAATGCTATTAAGGTGTAATTTTTTTGAATGGTAATAGTTGTGAAACTTGTGTTAGAATTCTCTTAAATTTGACAAAAGCTACATCTTTCTCATAACATTTTAGTAATACCTGAAGGCTCGAAATAAATCGGCGTCGTCAGATTAATGAATTGTAAGTTTTAAAGCAGCCTAGAAATGCTATAATTGGAGAAGTTTACAAAATAAACCATGGTATCAATTTCTAGAGCAATTAGGGTGCACTCAGATTGTGAAGTCATTGCCCTAAAAACATCGCACAAATGTGTTGATCTAATATTTCAAACACCATTCTTCACATACAATGAATTCAAATTTCCGCTTGGCGAAGTGTAACCCAGTTAAAGCTACAGGGGCTTGTAAAGCTGTTTAACTTTTCAAACTCCTTCCAGTACGAACCTGTTAGGGACAAATTTTCAAAAAATAACCTGGAATTAAGGAAGGCAGACATGTACATTCTGTCATTGGGAATGGGCGACAGAGGATGGATCACTTGATGATTACCTGTTCTGTTCATTCTCTTTGGGGCACCTGGCACTGGCCACTGTCAGTAGACAGTATACTGGGTTTTATGGGCCTTTGGTCTGACCCAGTATGGCTGTTTATGTCATTGGTTCCTGCAATTGTTTGCATGTGGAAAATTAGAGGTGGAATTCAGGAGCATTTGAACATTTGACCCCTGGAATCAATGTTATCTTTTCATTTTTGCATCAAGTCACTATATAAATGACTTCAATTTTATCCTCTGGGAGTATTTAAAATGATCATAGTAAAAGGATAGTACAGATATTTGAAGAAGATGAAGGTCTTTACCTTGGTTTCTACTGTGTCATTTGCTTTCCAGAAGGGTGTTAATTTCTAACCTGTCAACTAGTGCATACTTTGCCATATATTGCAATTGGACACCTAAAAAATTATTGGATTCTAAATGTACAGAAAGGGATTTTGAATATACATTATTTGGATATGTTCACTTAGTCATGATATTTTGAAGTTTAGAATAAGCATACAAGGTCATTTGGTCAGTTTCCTTTCCTTCCATTTCCTTTCTTTAACCTACTCCGGTGCAACTGTAAAAAGGGGCAAAAACACACTGGTGCTGAACTTACATATCCCTTTATCTGTAATTTTTCAAAGATCATTGGAACTCTCAGTCAAGGAGAGGGAACTCCCTGCATGAGACTTCACCAAATAAGAAATAAAACTTTGTTCTAGACCCATATCCTCTCTGAATCTGTATGCTGCTACTTGTCCTTCTTGCAAGTTTTACCTGTATGGGATTGGGAAGAAGTTCAGATTTCAGGTTAAACTTGATATTCAGATTAACCTGATGTTGATGAGTGATTTGGGAAAACACGAAATCTGAATTTTGTGTGTCATTTTCTTGTAAAGCAACATCTCTTTCCAAATGATTTCACAATAACCTTTTATTTTTCAATGACGTTCTATTGTGTGCAATGTGATGTGAATGAGTTAAACCTTTCTCTAGACATAGCTTTCTTTGAATGTTCTGCCAATTCAGCATTCCTGTTGTCAGGATTTGGATTGGTTGCCCAAGGGAATAGTGTAAATAGGCCAGATTAGCTTGATTTTTCATAAAATGGCATCAAGCCACAAACCTATTTTTTGTTTTATGGAAGGGAAGAAGAAGAGATTTTTATTTTATTGCATTTTTTTACAGTTTTATACTGAATTATATAGTTGATTTTTCATTATACAAATCATGGCATAAGTAAACTAATATGTAAAGCATAAAGAACGGTATTCGTATTAGGCCAGGTTTGTTTGTGTTTTGTTTTGCTTTTGCCAGAAGTGAAAGTATTGTTTTTCTAAACACTTCTGGAATCAGTTAAAAAGCCTAAACTTAAATATAAAATGAGATCTTTTCCCCTTCTGCTGAATTTTCATTGTTTAATAGTTAAACCTTTAAATATTTAAGTTCTTACTTTTGCAAAACACATTTCAGTGTTCTATAGGATATGATATTTCTACAAATGGCACTGTAGTATAATTGCTATTTGAAGAGGAGAAGAAGGGCAACACAAATTAAATATTTAAGCTCCTCTGGACATTAAATTGTTTCAAAGACAGAAAGGAAAAACTAAACAGTTTAAAGGGATATCATCAACTTAAATTTCACACATATCTGTGTTGTTGCAAGTAACACCCGTGATTGCTGTAACTGTAAAATACTGTTTTCCCTGTAATCTTTGTCCTTCAGAATCTTTATTTCTGTGCATTTGACAATATTTTGCATATAGTCAATTTCACTGTTTCCATTGTATAGTCTCCCCTGGAATTTGGCACACCAAGAATAGGAGGGAGAAAAACATTTTTAAAAATGTGATTGTAAAATCCCCTAAATAAACAAAAGTCTCTGGCAGAGATTGTAGTAAATGAAACCACTTTTAAGTAATCTATTTTTAACTCATTAGATTTCATATTGAGAGGGTTCTTTCAATATCATAGAATTTTTGTAATTCAGGTTACAGACGTGGGGCCTTATCCTGCAGACACTGAAGCACATGCATAACTTTACTCATGTGAATAATACTGTGGACTTCATGTGAGTAAACTTACACAAACATCTGAGTGTCTGCAGGATTGGGCCCAAGGGGTACCACGCTCCTACAAGAGGACAATTATATGCTATGCATCACTTCCAATTACGGAAATCTTTTCTATTTTCCCATTTGTTAAGTGAGAGAGTTTCTTCCAGAGGTGGTGCTAAAGGCTGTTCAATACATCGAAAAACATTATTGGCAAGGAATGTGTTTGAACAGCACTTCCTTCTGCTAGAAACATTAATAGAGGTGCTTGTTCTCTGTCTACATATATACACACAAGGTGTATCCTCTGATCCAGAGTCATGGTAGAACATTAACTTTGGCATTTAGCTTATGCATCAGAGACTGAGGATTTTTAAGGTGAGGTCTCTTAGACCTCTCAGCTTCTTAAAAGGAGAACATGGAGAATGAGGATTAGCAGTGATCCTGATCATTTTGAACTGCTGCTAATAACACTGGAAAAATCATCCTTGTATGCTGGATGGCTTGGGATCAGGAGTTTTGGGAAGATTTAGTGGAATGCATTTGGAAGCTAAAAGTAAAGGGAAAGGAAACACAACTTGGTTTTTCCAGTAACGAAACCCGCAGATGAATACTCCATATGGTTTGCTGCTCTTGCCGGGAGTAAACCTGCCTAAACAACGACTGTGAAATGAACATCAAACTACATCCAAACTCCACATAAACTGAAATCAACTCTTACTCCTTCATGGGCTGAAACACTAAACATTAAAACAACTCAAAAATGGATGTTAAAAATGGATGATGTGACTGATGTCATCGTCAGCAGGTGTAGTTTGTGCTGGAAAAGCTTTTTGAAACGGACTCCTTCTCCAACTCTTATTATTAAATGTCAAAGTTTTAAGGTGACAGGACAAAATTACATTATACAAACCAGAGCTGCACAAAACTGTTGACACCAACAAAAAGAAAAACGGAGATGTCATTTCTTAAAATCATAATACCTTTCTTTACTTCCTAGAATGCTACCTGCTTTTAGCTTTCCCCCCATTTATGGCTGGTAGGCATTTGGCACTTAGATTTAATTTTCAGAGATTAAGCTAACATAAAAGTAAACCTCTGTTCCAAGAAATAAGTGTACCTTAAGGGGGTGATCTTGCTGAAACAAAGCCATTGACGCATCCATTTCACCCACAATCTCCAACATATCCATTATTAGCCTAGATAAGTGTGTACAAATCCTTGCACCCATAGATGGAGACAAGAAACAAGCAAAGCTCTTTTGCTGTCACTCATGCTGCAAAGGGGACAGGCTGACTGTGCTAACCAGTGTGACATGGTTGTCATCGGTGGTTGTCTGATCTAACATCCCTTCTAGATGGTGGCAGCTGAGTATTTTAATTTCTTCTTCAATGTTCTCTGCAGGAGAGCTGAGCTATGTAGGCAAGGGGACGTTATGGCAGAGTTCACAGCGATAAGATACGGTAAGTCCTGTAGATGGAGAAGCTGAAGCTCAGAGGTGAGGTGAGCTTGCCCAAGTTCACACTCCAGTTCACTCTCAGAACTGGGAGTAGAACCTGAGGCACCAAAGCCAATTCATAACTTTCTAGAGCAAAGAAGGAAAAAGCACCATTTAGCGTGCAATTAATACAAAACCTGAGGGGAGATGTGAGTGTACTGCAAACATTCAGGAAAAGAAACTTAGCTCAGGACTTCCTGAAGTCTTGTGCCATCCTATCACTTTAAGAAGCTTAATATAATTTAAGTTTCGTTTGGTGGTATTTTAAATAACAGGCTGTGACTAGTGAGGATAGCTCAATGGTTGAAACAGCTCAAGGGGTCAAATAAAGTCTAATTAGATTGACATTAGGAGTGCCATGTAGCTTAGGATCCCTACCAACCACTTCCCCTGCAAAATGTGTGGAGAACAAAGGAGTCATAAAGTCTGTACATTCAGTGACCCTTCTGCCCCCACACACTGGTCAGTGGGTGTGAAATCCTCTGGGTTGGAAAATGGAACAGAGAGCTGGGGATTTGTGGAATTCTGGCCCAGAATCTTGTGGCCCATGCCCAGCTGTGTGGATGGAGTCTTCCACCGCACTGCCTTGCAGCCCATAGCAACCCCTCTCGCATAGCAATGCTGGAGGCCTAGTAGCCATGTACCTTGACTCACTGACTTCAACTATCCTCTGGCCCTCTGCAGAGGGTAAGTGGGAGCTAATGCTTTTTGCAGCAAGACCTGCTGACTCTTGCAGACCTGTCAGGTTTGAATGTCACTTAGTGTGACTCCACCTCCTACCCTACTTGCATTTTCAGTTGAGGCCAGTTAGGGTATTGATATTTGGTGGAGAGGAAAGCTAGCCTCAAGGAAGAGGGTACTTGCTCTACCCTGTTCCTTCTGTGCAGGCTCCTATCGCGGTAGTCACTCCCCCTATCTCTATTTGCAGCTCTTTTCATTGCTCATTGGTGGTTGGGAGCATATGCACTTTGAGGATAAAGAATAAAATTGCAATCTGTTATTTTAGATTTTGCTATATTAGCAAAGATTCTCTAAATACTGCTTTGTCTTGCCCTTTTCTGGATTTAATTAAGCCATGTGGTGAGTATTTTCTCTTTTTATTTTAAATTCAGTTTCTAATTAAGAGCTGGCCTTACTGAAAGATGCTTTGTTCCCCTTTCAGGGCCAGATTGCTAACCATATCTACAGCCCAGCTATTTCCCAGAACTTCAGCAAAAGGCAAAACTTAAGCACAGTTGAAGAGACATGAAAACATCCTCTTGCTCTCCAAGCATCTTTCGCCAATTTTACTCTCTCTTAGCATGAGAAATTTTCACAACCAAGTGAGCTGATGCTCTCATAAATCCTACACCAACTTAATTCCCTTCTCCAAGTCTTCAGGACTACAAAATAAATTCCTGTTAGGCTAAAAGAGGGAAAATGGAGAAGTATGAAAGGCGTACAAATGAAGGCACTTAGGACTGGATTCTGGCAGAGTGAAGGGGACTAGAAGTGGATATGAATTACAACCTGAGAATAATGCAAAAAGTGAAACTAATGAAAAATAAAGTAAATGTTACCAATTTTCAGTTACCAATTTAGGAAAATATCAGAGGGGTAGCCCTGTTAGTCTGGATCTGTGAAAAGCGACAGAGTCCTGTGGCACCTTATAGACTAACAGACGTATTAGAGCATGAGCTTTCATAGGTGAATACCACATGCATCCAACGAAGTGGGTATTCACCCACGAAAGCTTATGCTCCAATATGTCAGTTAGTCTATAAAGTGCCACAGGACTCTGTCGCAATTTAGAAAAGAATCTTTGTTTTAAACTGATAAAAACTATTTGCAACATATGCATTCCCTTTGGATGGTCCCATCAACTTGGGCAGCCTCTCACATTTTGCTAGACAAAATGAGGTGTTGGCCTCGGGCCATTTTTGAGAAACATGTATCATATGCGACTCTTAACCGAATTTCCAGACTTCAATCAGGGCAGGCCAGGGTCCTGAAATCACTACTTAGTAGCTGCATTACTGCTTCAGGAGCAGCACATCTATATTGTGATTAATGCTTTTATAGACTCCATAGTGTCCTTCCTTTAGCTAGGCTGGAACCCAAACTACTTGGTGGTAAACCAAACAATGTGGATTTTCTCTTATAAAGGCCATTGTTTGATACCTACCTAACACTTTTTTGCAAGTGGCAATGGACATATAATCCACTGGTGAGTATCACAGGTCTGCCTCAGATCCTGACCCACAGAGGATATGTCTGTTACAACCCCAGCTAGATAATTATGGTTATTTAGCTCAATCTGTAACAGCTTATGTTTTTAGCTCAGGTGGTCCCTGGTTCAGTCCTTCCTGTGTTGGCCAAGATGGTATCTGTCGCAGTGTATCAGAAACGGGGACTGTAGCTCGTCCAGCTGAGACGAAAGGACTGTAATTTTATTCTTTTGAAATGTATGCCCAGTCAATAAGATAGCGGTAGCATCATGCTTTCTTTTAATAGATCGAAGGCAAGTGATCGGTGTTCAGAAACCATGAGATTGAAGGACATGGGGTGGAGGGGACATCCAGGGTCATCAAGTCCAGTCCTTTGCTTATTACAGCCCAACTATATTTTCCTTACTATGCCATTTGGAATGTTCTTTCTTTATATGTGAAAAGAAGCCTTTACTGAACATGACATTTAAAAAAATGAATCCGAGGATGCATAAATATCTGTGACGATGATGTGGCTTTTTTGTGTACTGTTCCCTTTAAATTCTAAGCAATCTCCATGGGTGAGGAATTCAGCAACCATTTTGTTCTCAGATTTCAGTGCAGACTGTTGGAGGAGAGAGACACTGCTTGCTCATGGAAACTTTACTTTTGTTTTACTTTTTGTGCTGTTGCATTCGTAATCTAACAAAGGCTGTTGAATCAAAAGATCCGCTAGCATTTTATGGAAAAATATAAGACTGTTGGCAATGAGTGGGGATGCGCAAAGCAAAGATTTCAGAGGAAGGGAAAAAGGAGTGAAGAGGTCCCCTAGTAAAAAATAATTAAAAAAAAGTCAAATGGCCTCTTAGTGGAAGTGCAAAATCTTTTAAAGTTTAATGAAAATGTTTAATGAAAAAGAGGAACAATGTGGATCATAAGTACAGAGAAGGAAGGAATATCTTTAGGCAAATGCTATACAATTTTTTTTCCTAACGCCAGTTGGAAAAATGACACTTGGTTAAACACTTATGCTTTCCACAGGTGAGACTGAGTTTAAGGATTTAATAAAGGATCTTAAAAGGAATTATGCACTGAAATGTAACTGTGTTTAGCTGAAAAAGAGAGTTCTGAATTACCAGCCTATTCTTTTCCTTAAATATAAATAAAATAAAATAAATTTGGGGCCTAAAACTACTTGACGTTGGCCCTGTAAAAAGTGCAGTTTATGGTTTCCTTCTCTTACTAAAATGTATACATGTATCGTGAATATAAACAAGAATGCACCCATTATTGTATGGTATTGGCTTTTTATGAATGTATGTCTTAATGAATACAGGTTTGGGAATTTTATGTGGGAAAGTCAAACTTGCAATTAAGTTGGTATTCTAGTATTTAACTTTTTGTTTAATATATTGGATCACGTGTATGCACAGTACATAGGCATTAAAGACACAGTCCTGGGATGAAATCCTGGTTCTATTGAAGTCAGTGGCAGAACTCCCATTGACTTCAATGAGGCCAGGATTTCATCCATCTCATGCAGTTTACAATCTGCTATGCAGATACCAAACAGATCATTACAGACTCCCGGTTGGGATCATAACATGACTTCCTCTACTACTCCCTTTTCAGCGTTCCTGAAAGCCAGTTTGAAGAGATCACAATTCACCTTCTATATTCTGTGTTGCAAACAGTCCCCCTGCGTATGTGAGAAATCCATGTGCTGCCAGCATGCGCAGCAGGAATATAGCTGGGAGCAGTAGGTACCTCATTTTAAGATCTGTAGATATGATGTGTGATGTGAACACTTTGGCATGGGTTTTCAAGCTGGCATCCTTCCAGGCCAAGAATTTCATAGGGAAAATGACATCTAAATCACTGAAACTCTGCAATGCCTGGAATGTGACCCAAAACTGCACGGTCTCAAAAGAACAGTGTGTGCACTCCTGTTCCTTTAGCGCAGCTATGCAATTAGGGAATACTTAACAGCTTTTTAATTTTAGTTTTTGAATTGGCTTTACGTGGAGACAGTGACAGTTGACACCAAGACAGAAGCAAGGAAAAGGCTGTACAGCCTGCGCAATCCTGGCAGGCTTTGAAAGCTTGTTCCTTCAGTCCAGATGTTCTAAATCACATGTGGAGCAGTGTTTGTGGCCGGAATTTGTTTGAAATGAATTGTTGATAGTCTCCCGAGACAGCTTGTGACAAACTGTGTAATAAAAATGCTAAAAATAGCAAGTTATTCCCTGGAAAAGCTGAGTTCCCACAATTCAGTGAGCTGGGAAAATTGTTGAACTTTCTTTGGACACAATGTGCTAGTTCCTTGCTCTTGCAACCTTTCTGGGTCCCCTGCTCTTTGTTTATAATCATTTCTTTTTCTACTAGCTCCAAGTAACCCTGTCCTCAATCTTTACTGTACAGATAGTGGATGAATTTACCATTGTCTTTTACTTAAAAAAATATATATATAATCTCGCACAGTGAGAAATGCACTTATTAGATTCAAGCCACGTAACCGTTTGCAATCACTTTGCAGTTGTGGTAGGGAGCTTTTCTGTTTCTTAGAAAGCTAAACTGTAGGAAATGTATGAGAAACAGAAAAAAACTTGCTGAAATAGACCATCTTATTACAGATGTATCATGCTACAGAATAAAAATAAATTGTTACAGCAGAATTCCTTCTGTTTTTTTTCACCCTTGGGAGAATACATTCTACCTATTACTCTTCAGTCCAGTGAGGACTGAATGGGACCATTTTTGGAATTTGTACATTATATGTTACTCCTTAAAAAGCCAGAGAGGTAAATATTGCATGAGTTGGACAGTGCCTTTTTCCCCATAACAGTGAAGAGTGAGGGCCCAGCTCGGGTTTGTTTTGTTTTTTGTTTTATGAAAAAGAGGAAGGAATTTTTACAGTATAGTAGCAGAGAATTTGCTAATGGCTATTCACCACCAAAAAAACCCAAACTAAATCAAAAGAACAATCTCCCCCACACTAATCCAGGCTTGATGGAAGACATGGTATAGGGCACATCACACGATCCATTGTCTACAGCCAAGCACTGAGGTACAACCGCATCTGCTCTAACCCCTCAGACAGAGACCAACACCTACAAAATCTCCACCAAGCATTCTCAAAACTACAATACCCGCATGAGGAAATAAGGAAACAGATCAACAGAGCCAGACGTGTACCCAGAAGCCTCCTACTGCAAGACAAACCCAAGAGAGAAACCAACAGGACTCCACTGGCCATCACATACAGCCCCCAGCTAAAACCCCTCCAACGCATCATCAAGGATCTACAACCCATCCTGGACAATGATCCCACACTTTCACAGGCTTTGGGTGGCAGGCCAATCCTTGCCCACAGACAACCTGCCAACCTGAAACATATTCTCACCAGTAACTGCACACCACACCATAATAACTCTAGCTCAGGAACCAATCCATGCAACAAACCTCGATGCCAACTCTGCCCACATATCTACACCAGCGACACCATCACAGGACCTAACCAGATCAGCCACACCATCACTGGTTCATTCACCTGCACATCCACCAATGTAATATACGCCATCATATGCCAGCAATGCCCCTCTGCTATGTACATCGGCCAAACTGGACAGTCTCTACGGAAAAGGATAAATGGACACAAATCAGACATTAGGAATGGCAATATACAAAAACCTGTAGGAGAGCACTTCAACCTCCCTGGCCACACTATAGCAGACCTTAAGGTGGCCATCCTGCAGCAAAAAAACTTCAGGACCAGACTTCAAAGAGAAACTGCTGAGCTTCAGTTCATCTGCAAATTTGACACCATCAGCTCAGGATTGAACAAAGACTGTGAATGGCTTGCCAACTACAGACCCAGTTTCTCCTCTCTTGGTTTTCACACCTCAACTGCTAGAACAGGGCCTCATCCTCCCTGACTGAACTGACCTCGTTATCTCTAGCTTGCTTGCTAGCACAAATATATATACCTGCCCCTGGATATTTCCATTACATGCATCTGAGGAAGTGGGTATTCACCCACGAAAGCTCATGCTCCAAAACGTCTGTTAGTCTGTAAGGTGCCACAGGATTCCTTGCTGATGGTATAGGGAATTGGTAATAATGGGCTATAGATATGTTCACTGAGTTCAAAATTCAGCTCACGTTAGTAGTGACCAAGAGTTGATAGCCATTCAGTGATGTGTGAAGTATGTTGGTGGTTTGACTCTAAGCCAAGTACTAGTGAAGTGTCCACATTACAAAAACCACCTTCCCAATGGCCGTATTTCCCCCCACTGCCAATCCCCAATTCTTTGGTCATGGAATTGGCCACAGAATCCACCACCTAGCATAGGAATGTGCTCCAGAATCTAAATTTACATGTAATCCCCACCCACATATTTAGCCTGTGTTTGAACTGTTAAAACGTTAGGGATAGCTCAGTGGTTTGAGCATTGGCCTGCTAAACCCAGGGTTGTGAGGTCAATCCTTGAGGGGGCCACTTAGAGATCTGGGGCAAAAATTAGTACTTGGTCCTACTAGTGAAGGCAGGGGGCTGGACTCAATGACTTTTCAAGGTCCCTTCCAGTTCTAGGAGATAGGTATATCTCCAATTATTATTGTAAGTGAGGCATTGTTGTCTGCCTGAGTCTGCAGACAGCCCAAAACAATAACTCTGCTGAACTGCCCTATTCATTTCATCTAGGGGTTAACTCTGAAACTTAACAATGGCATCTTTTCTCAACATAGCTAACAATTTCACCACTGATTATTTTAATAGAAATATCTAGTTCACATGCTTGTCCGACAGTCCCGCGTCACCTCTAATGCTTGCTTAGGTGCCAGATCCTTAGCTGGTGTAAAACGGTATATCTCAATTGACTTCAATTGAGCTACAGTGATTCATGTTAGCTAAGGATCTGTTCCAGCCTCTGAAGTGCACTTGTGTATTGTCAATGTAAAAATCTGAGGCACACAGAAAATGTAGAGGCAGATTGAAATAACTTGATGATAGTATGAGAAGTAATCCAGCCGTCATGTGTCGTTCATGTTATTGAATTAATTATGAAAATGCTCCAGTCTCTGAAATGAAGTTAATGCAGAATTTCCCATTTGCTGAGCAGCAGCCATGGAATTTAAGCTCAGCTCGGCACAGAACACATGGGACCCTGAGGACAGTGCTCATAGAGATAATGGGACAGGGTAACCGATTAGCAATGTAATCTGCTGGAGTTCCGAACCCACCAACACAGCGGTTGGTCTGAACACCTTCCTGCTAATGACCCAGATGCTGCCCGGAATAAAGAATATTCTGTGGTGGGGAAGTGAGGTTTATTGTTGGCTCACTGTTTGCCCACACAGCCTCCGGCCTGCTCCTTTACAGATGGTTATGGGTGATGATTGCAACCTTCTCTTTCATTGACTGTGTTCAGAGCTCTTCCTGTTCCTGACTCAATGAAATCCTAGCTCCATTGAAGTCAATGGCAAAACTCCTATTAATTTCAATGAGACCAGGATTTCACCCTCGCTCTTCCCCTGAATCCAGAGTTTGTTCTTGTTAACATATATCACTATGGACATTAATGTAAGTTTCTATGTCCAGGCCTCATCATCAGAGAGCACAGTTTATTTGGCAGAGGGTAGAAATTAAAGGGAAAATCATGAAGATATTCACTTCCAGACAGATTCTGTGACAATATACACTTAGGTGGACAACCTTGTGCAGCGAAGTATGAAAACATAACTTGCATCACAGATGGACCAAGTGTCTTTCAGACTGGCAACATGTGACAAGCAGTGTCTCTCTCTCTCTTACAGATATACAGTTTTTATCTCATTTGTTTGATATAGAAATGAAGGATATATCCTTTTTAATGTAGCATTCCATGGTCACTAATAAAATTTGTTTCTTTCCATTTAACCTTAGTTTCTTCTTCGAGTGCTTGCTCATATCCATTCCAATTAGGTGTGCGCACACCACGTGCACGTTCATCAGAGATTTTTACCCTAGCAACACTTGGTGGGCCAGCAGGGCGCCCCCTGGAGTGGCGCCGCTACGGTGCTGGATATATACCCCTGCCGGCCCCTCCGCTCCTCAGTTCCTTCTTACCGCCCGTGTCGGTCGTTGGAACAGTGGAGCGCAGCTTAGCTGATTTCCACCTTGCTAGCGATTCGTTCATTTCTATTGTATTTGTGTCTATAGTTCGATTTCTATCAGTATAGTTAGTTTAGTTATTAGTTCTGTAGTAGTTACTGTAGATAGTTAAGAGGGATCGGGGCTAGCCCCTTTTCCCTCCCCCGGTACCGGGGCCCATGCCCGGTTCACCGGGCTTCAAACAGTGCTCGGCCTGTCATAGGCCGATGCCCACAGGAGACCCGCATGACTCCTGTCTTAAGTGCCTGGGTGAATCCCATCTGACGGACAAGTGCTGCATCTGTAAGGCGTTCAAGCCCCAGACTAAAAAAGAGCGGGACATTTGCCTAAAACAACTGCTGATGGAGGCAGCGTTGACTCCCCAGTCCTCGGCACCGTCAGCGGCACCGGGAGCAAGTGCCTCCTCGGCACCAGAGCGCACTCCAACAGCGAAGACTTCTCGACATCAGCCATCACCGGCCCAAGCTTCTACCCGGCACCATTCGCTCTCACCACGGAGCAAGAAGCACAAGCCTCCTGTGGCTGCTGTATCTACACCGCAGTCTGAGCGCTTAGCCAAGTTGGACTGCCCGGCTTAGCCAAGTTGGACTGCTTAGCCAAGTTGGACTGTCAACTGCCGCAGCACCGACGTCCTCCGCACCGTTGATTCTGGCCTTGCTGGAGCCGTCAAGTCCGGTGGTCACCAGCTCCCCGGCACGCGCCGTGGTTGAGCTTATCGTGCCCTCCACTCCGGAGACGTTTTCAATGGCATGGGACTTGATTGCCTTGACAGAGCCTGAGCTGCCTCAACCCCCGGCACCGCCGGTGCGGGTTTCTCAGTCCCTAGGCAAGCCGGCCCTCATGAGACCACCTTCGCCCGGTACCATGGAACGTCGCCGGTCCCGGTCCAGGTCCAGGTCCCACAGGCATTCCTGGTCCCACCATCAATCCTGGTCCTACGGCTGCTCGCAGTCCCGGTACCGTTCCCCATCGAGGTATCAGTCGTACTCGTGGCACCGCTCGAGGTCCCGGTCGCCGTTCAGATACTACCGGCTCCGCTCCAGATCTCGGCACCACTTGCAGCACCGGACTACTCACAGCCGATTTCGGCATGGCAATTCCAGGCACCGGTCGACCTCCCAGCACCGCGCTGGTCGCACGTCCTGGTCGCACGTCCTGGTCCCACTCCCAGCACCATCATGACTCTCGGTACCGTTCTCCGGCACCGCGTAGGGACGGTTCGAGGGGACGCAGAGAGCTACATCAAACGGTCTCTGCTCCCCCGTGGCCGTCTCGTCATCCGTCGATCTCCTCCCATGTAGACACTGCATCATACGGGGATTCGGATAACCACCAGGGACCTCATCAGTGGCCCTTTTGGACACCTTGGGCCTACCACCAAACCCAAGGTGATCCGCATATACCATCACACTGGCCCTTCTGAACATCGGGCGCCAGAGACCACGGTGAGCAGACCTCCTCCACAGGGTATGGAGGAATCTCCAACACATGTGCCAGACCCACAAGATCCACTGCCTCAGGACATCCCCCAAGACCAGGAGTCGATCCAAGACCCACTGGTTCCCGGGGTTTCATCCTCTTCCTCCCCAGATGAAGCGGTGGCGGGGGCGTCTACATCTGGACCGCCCCCAATCGACCTCAGGTCACACCAGGACCTCCTACGCCGCGTCGCCCTCAACATCAACTTGCCTGTAGAGGAAGTTCCTGAGGTGGACGACCCGGTTGTCAGTATACTGTTGGCGGAGGCTCCAGCTGGGGTGGCCTTCCCCTTCATCCGCTCGATACAGGCTAGAGCGGATACTATCTGGCAATCCCCGGCATCCATACCGCCCACAGCCAGAGGGGTTGAACGTAAATACATGGTGCCCTCCAAAGGGTACGAGTACCTGTATATACACCCCCCTCCTTGTTCACTGGTTGTTCAATCCGTCAATGAACGGGAGCGCCATGGCCAGCAAGCCCCTGCTCCTAAATCAAGGGAGGCCAGGCGAATGGATTTTTTGGGCAGAAAGATCTATTCCGCGGGAGGCCTCCAACTCAGGGTGGCAAACCAGCAAGCCCTCCTGAGTAGGTACAGCTATAACACCTGGGAGGCAGTAGGGAAGTTTGTAGAGCTCGTCCCGCAGGGCTCCTGCCAGGAATTCACAGCTCTCCTGGAGGAAGGGAAAAAAGTGGCGGGGACCTCCCTCCAGGACTCACTGGATGCCGCCGATTCGGCAGCTAGAACCGTCGCCTCTGGGATTGCCATGTGGCGTATATCGTGGCTGCAAGTGTCAAGCTTGCCACCTGAACTCCAGTACATGATACAGGACCTACCCTTTGATGGCCAGGGCCTCTTCTCCCAGTGGACGGACCCTCAGCTACAAAGTCTGAAGGATAATCACATAATTATGCGTTCGCTGGGAATGCATACGCCGCAGACTCAAAGATGATCTTTCCGGTCGCAACCTCAGCGCCCCTACCCCCCGCCTTGACCAAGGCAAGACTTCACCAGAAGGCGAGGTCGTACCTCTCACAGACGACAGTCTGGACCTCAGGGGGGTAACAATTCCGGTCCACCAAGCCACCTGCAGGACCGAAGCCAAACTTTTGAGGGTGCGTCCAAGAGCACTGTACCGATGACCTCCCAGGATCCCTTCCAGTTCGCCAACCACCTTGCCGCATGCCTCCCTGCGTGGTCCCAGCTAACTTTGGACTGTTGGGTCCTCCGCACGGTGGAATCTGGCTACCGCCTTCAGTTTATTTCAACCCCACCTCCCCACCCTCCCTCCTCGTCCCTCTTCAGGGACCCCTCTCATGAGCAACTCCTTATGCAGGAGGTTTCGAGGCTCCTTGCGATGGGAGCTATAGAGGAGGTTCCGGAGGAATTAAGGGGCAAGAGGTTCTATTCCAGATATTTCCTAATTCCCAAGGCGAAAGGGGGCCTCCGGCCTATCCTGGACCTGCGAGGACTGAACAAATTCATGAGAAAGTTCAAGTTCTGCATGGTGTCCCTGGGAACCATCATCCCTTCCCTGGATCCCAGAGATTGGTACGCTGCTCTCAACATGAGGGATGCATATTTCCACATCGTGATTCACCCTCTGCACAGAAGGTACCTATGCTTTGTGGTGAATCGTCAACATTACCAATTTGCGGTCCTTCCCTTTGGCCTTTCTTCGGCCCCTCGAGTATTCACGAAGTGTATGGCGGTAGTCGCCGCCTCCCTCCGCCGTCATCGAATACACGTCTTCCCATACCTCAACGACTGGCTTATTCAAGGGACCTCCGAGGCTCAGGTCACCACTCATGTAAACGTCATCAAGGGCCTATTCACCCGTCTAGGCCTGATTATCAGTCTGGACAAATCCATTCTGCTACCTACGCAGAGGATAGAATTCATAGGGGCCACGCTGAACTCCAATCTTGCAACGGCCAGCTTGCCCCCACAGCGGTTTCAGACTATAGTCTCACTTATACAGCGACTAAAAAGCTTCCCAACAACTTCTGTCCGCACCTGCCTCGGCCTCCTCAGTCACATGGCTGCGTGCACCTTCATTACGAAGCACGCGAGACTGCGCATGTGTCCTCTCCAGACTTGGCTCGCCTCAGTCTACTGTCCACACAGGAATGCCATAGACATGATAATCACGGTTCCACCAAGCGTTCTGGGCTCCTTCAACTGGTGGCTGACGCCCTCCCTGGTGTGTGCCGGTCGTCCATTCCATCCGCCACAGCCCTCGGTGTCTCTGACAACAGACGCTTCCTCTCTCGGCTGGGGTGCTCACTTAGGGCACCTTCGCACCCAGGGTCTTTGGCCTTTTCAGGAGCTGTCGCTTCACATCAATGTCCGCGAAGTGAGAGCCGTCCGACTGGCGTGCCAGACCTTCCAGCATCACCTACAGGGCCGTTGTGTTGCAGTTTTCACAGACAATACAACAGCCATGTATTACATAAACAAGCAGGGAGGGATGCAATCTTCCCCCCTTTGTCAAGAGGCGATGTGACTGTGGGACTTCTGCATAGCCCACTCGATAGACCTGGTAGCCTCCTTTCTCCCGGGAGTCTGGAATTCTCTCGCGGACCACCTGAGCAGGTCCTTCCTGTCCCACGAGTGGTCCGTCTGTCCAGACGTCCTCCTTTCAGTATTCTAGAAGTGGGGCTTTCCCCAGATAAACCTCTTTGCCTCCCGAGAGAACAGGAAATGCTAGGCGTTCTGCTCCCTGCAGGGTCACTCCCCAGGCTCCCTCTCGGATGCGTTCCTAATTCCCTGGGAAGGTCGTCTACTTTATGCCTTTCCGCCCTTTCTCCTAGTCCACAGAGTCCTGCTCAAGCTCCGCAGGGACAGGGACAGGCTAATCCTGATCGCTCTGGCGTGGCCGAGGCAGCACTGGTACACCATGCTGCTTGACCTATCTCTAGCGGACCCGATACCTCTGCCGCTCTACCCGGACCTGATAACACAGGACTTTGGCAGACTTCACCACTCGGACCTGCAGTTCCTCCACCTGACAGCATGGCTGCTGTCTGGCTAAACCAATCTGAATTGTGCTGTTCCACCCCGGTGCAACAGGTTCTCCTAGGAAGCAGAAAGCCTTCCACACGAGCGACATATCTCGCCAAGTGGAAGCGCTTCTCCCATTGGTGTGCCCAGCGTAACCTTACTCCCGCAGGCGTATCAATCCCCATTATCTTGGACTACTTATGGTATCTCAAGGAGCAGGGCCTGGCGCTCCCTTCGATAAGGGTGCATCTGGCCGCAATTTCCACCTTCCATCCTGGGGAATCTGGCAGTTCGATCTTTTCTCACCCTATAGTTTCCAGGTTCCTGAAGGGCTTGGAGTGACTCTACCCTCCGGTTAAGCGCCCTTCCCCTACCTGGGACCTCAACCTTGTACTAGCTAGGCTCACGGGTCCTCCCTTTGAGCCGTTAGCCACATGCTTGCTGCTGTACCTGTCCTGGAAGACAGCCTTCCTCGTCGCTATCACCTCGGTCAGACGAGTATCGGAGCTTCATGCTTTGATGGTAGACCCCCCGTATACGATCTTCCACAAGGACAAGGTACAGCTGCAGTCGCACCTGGCTTTCCTTCCCAAGGTGGTCTCTGCCTTCCACATTAATCAAGACATTTTCCTACCAGTCTTCTTCCCGAAGCCGCATACATCGCGCCAGGAACAACAACTACATACCCTGGATGTCCGCCGGGCCCTCGCCTTTTACATTCAGAGGATCAAACCCTTCAGACGCTCGCCTCAGCTATTTGTAGTGGTCGCGGAGCGCATGAAAGGCATGTCTATCTCTTCCCAGAGGCTCTCATCCTGGGTGACGTCCTGTATCCGGACATGCTACGACTTGGCCCACGTTCCGACTGGCCATCTCACCGCCCACTCTACTCAGGCTCAAGCCTCGTCTGCTGCTTTCCTGGCCCACATTCCCATCCAGGAAATATGTCGCGCAGCTATCCGTCCATCCTTTTGCATCCCACTATGCACTGGTCGAGCAGTCTAGAGACGATGCCGCCTTTGGCTCAGCGATCTTACATTCCACAACGTCTCGCTCCGACCCCACCGCCTAGGTAAAGCTTGGGAATCACCTAACTGGAATGGATATGAGCAAGCACTCGAAGAAGAAAAGACGGTTACTCATCTTTTGTAACTGTTGTTCTTTGAGATGTGTTGCTCATATCTATTCTACACCCGTCCTCCTTCCCCACTGTCGGAGTAGTCGGCAAGAAGGAACTAAGGAGCAGAGGGGCCAGCAGAGGTATATATCCAGCACCATAGCAGCGTCACTCCAGGGGGCGCCCTGCCGGCCCACCGACTGTTGCTAGGGTAAAAATCTCCGACGAACGTGCACGCGACGCACACACACCTAACTGGAATGGATATGAGCAACACATCTCGAAGAACAACAATTACAAAGATGAGTAACCGTCTTTTCTGCTGTTATAACATGGATGTTTGACTAATATTGTTTTGTTTGAGTTTTTTTTATTTGTTTGCTTGTTAGTGTTTACAAGGATGCTAATGTACATTTTACATCTACTGACTAAACCAGGCCTAAAACATCAAGTGCGTTTTCCTTAAAATACTTCTCTGTTTGAATGGTCTGTTACTATGCAAATAAGCGTGGTCCCTGTTTCCAGGCAGGCAAATTGGCTACGTAACATAGAAAACACAGTTTAGTGTTCCCAGGGTGTATTCAATTGTTAGGATTCATATAGGCCTGGCAAAGCATATAGTCACAATTCAAAATCTTTTTGTGATTGGGAGAAAAAACATTCAGATAGAATAACGAAAACATTTCAAGGTATTTCACTATAATAAATATTTTTAACAAATGTGGAACCAGCAATTATCATTTATATTTGAGATAAAATATAATTTCTCTTAGCATGAAATTAATACAAATGCTGTCAGATGGGTTTTGAATCCACTGAGGAGTTAAATTCTTTTTACTCACAGGAAACAGCAGATAGTAAGAATGTGAACATATTGACTATATACCAGCTCCATTTTTGGTGAGTCTTGTTTCATCTTTTGTTGTTGATTTCAAGCACTGTGCATGATTGCTGACTGTAGGTTGATAGTACTGTTTATAAAACTGGCAGTGCAATTACCAGTGTATTTCTTCACTGCAATATTCTTCCATGTTGTGTCAATGGAATAATATGTTAGAGAAGGAAAAAAAAGTAGTAGTAGTAGCAGTAGTCGTCATATTGGTATGATATTTGCAAAGATAAAAACAGCACCAAATATTCCATACTTGTTACATTGACTTCTACACTTACCAGTTTTCAGGCTATAGCCATTCTAAGGGGGAAGTAAATACTTTATTTAGCTAAAGTTAAAGCCAGGTCAGCTACAGCCAGTATGAGGGTATACTATTGACTAAGTATTTAATGGCAATTGCTTGGCCAAAGCTTTGCAGAGAACATACCCCTCTGATATGACACGGTCAGCGTTGCTATGCTACATGCTATGACAAGGTCTCATTGCCAGTGACACTCCAGTCAGAGCAATAGGGGAGATGAGAATTGAGCACATGTCACCCTGTGGGTAAATACTGATGTGTTTATAAAGGGCTTGATCTTCCGTTGGTGCTTATTGCCCTCAGGTGCCATTGACTTTTTAAAATTAGTCAAAAGGAGTTGAGGGCACTCAGCGTCTGGCAGGATCTGGGCCTTTATAAATGAGGCTCTTCTATTTTCCCACTAAGTGACTTTGCACATCTATCACCTACCATATTGGTCCTAATGTTCCCAATGTCCCTGGCAACACTGCCCTTGCTTCACACTATTATAACTGATTTGCTGAGAGGTAGCTCAGTTAACTGGATTTTCCAATTAATCCTGCTCTCATTAAGCGGAGTAGGCAGTATTAAAGAAACACACTGCCAGCCTTGGGTCTAAGAAGCACTGTTTCTATTTGACTATATATGAGGAAAGTGCTGGCCTGGTAGTTGGGCTCTGCCACAGACCTATTGTGTGAACTTCTTTGCACCTTCATTTCCCCCAAAGCCTTTGTCTTGTGTGTTTAGCGCTTTTGAGGCAGGCAGAGACAGTCTCTGGTTTTGTACAGAGCCATGCACTCTCAGTTGGGCCTTCTTGGTATTACTGTCATATATAAATAGTGACCATATGGTCATCCACAACAAGTAGCACAGATAAATGTCGTCCAAGGAATCTCTTTTTTTCATTGCAGTTTACACTAATATGTGAGGAGAAAGAACTTGTACTTGCTACCACAGCTCCTAAATTTTCTATAATCCTATGAGAAATGTGGAATAGTGTTACACATTTAGGCATTTACACAATGTCCATCACTTTGGGAGGAGAAAATAGACCCACCCGTGATAAAATCCAGTTGCCAGACACAGGTTTAACTAGGGCTCTTGTTCTTTTAGGTATCTAATTGCCCCACCGTCAGTATGTTTCTGTGGCACTGTCTTCCTCTGGGTGAACTTCTCTAATTTAGTTTAGTTTAATTTAATTATTTTCAGAAGCTGGTTGGTAGCAATTGGTTCATTGAAGAGGATGCTTTCCCACCAGTGAACAACTCTTAGCTTGGCAGGGAAGGATGCAGAAGTAACCGTCCATTCATCAGAAAAGACTTTGTTTATGGGCCAAATGCTTTGCGCTGAGTCTGTGTGCATGGGTTTAGGTATGGGGGAATCAGTTATTTATGCTCCTTATGGTCAATTTCCTTAACAGCAAGGTCTGCTTACCTCCAAAGGATATCATTATTGTCCCTCCAGTGCCAAAGTTGCGGTAAGTTTTACTTTGTGGACAGGGCGTGCCTTCTGGAAAGTAAGTTTGAATACTCAAAGGAGATGAGAAATGTGGTACCTTTATCTGCAGGAACTCCTGAAACTCTTTCATGTCTGGAGAGCCTAATAAGATCTAGTCATCAGTCTTTTAGCGCATGTCCATTAATCATTCATGAGCTAAATCAGATTGAGTTGGGGTTTGACTATGGGGTGAGTGTACCTTTATTTTACAGGCCCTTTCTCTCTTCTGAGGTATTTAATGTACAGATGCCTCCTACTTTGTTTTACACCAATAATAGGTTGCCTCACACAGTCTAATTTTGAGTTTATTGTTTCAAGGAAGAGGCATGGTCTGACCACAGGACTGGGAGCCAAGACTGTCCTGAGCTGTAATGTACCACTGAATCCTTCTGGTTTGGGGTAAGTCCATTAGTCTATCTCCCTCAATCTCTCCCTCTGGAAACTGAGGACAATAATTGTTACTGCTCAGGGGTATTGTGAGAATTAACGTTTGTAAAGCAGTCTGAAATTGAAAAGCATTACTCCCAGGAAACGCTTCCTGCTTGAGATGAAAATCATGCCCACAAATGTCCCTCAGCTTTCCTCCTACTCCTGTGAGAACTTATTGCTTATGTTTCTGCTTCTGAGTGTGGTTGGATGGCTTAAGGAGCAGGAAATGTTTGCCCTGCCTTTTTACCAGACAGCTAGGTCTAGGAGCCTGAAATGGTCAATAAAATGGGAGAAATAGTCCAAGTTCAGATTCAGCTTGGCTCTATCCTCTCCACAGGTACAAATTCTTAACCTGATAAAGGGTTACATTATTACTCTTTTTAAAAAAATAAGAAGTAAGGAGCAGCACAATTCAAGACAATAGGTGACTTGAAAGTGGAGTGCTGGATGCTAGGTAACTGGATAAAAGGTTCCCAACACTGAAAGCTGTATTTATGGAAAGGTTAATGTATTCAAGCAGAGTGAGGTATATCGGGTTATTTGTTATGTTGCCTGTTAAAAGCTTTGCCTGACAAGGAAGGGCAGGGTCACCCAGGTACTCCTAATACCAATTTATCCGTACAGAATTGGCCAAGGACAATTTTGGCAGTCCAACCTCCTGCTAGGAAAATTGTTCAGTCTGCACCATCCCCTGAGAGTGTCAGCTTTGGATTTGATGCAGAAACCCACGAGATATCTGATTACCCAGCAATGTTTTCCCACAATTCATTAATATATTTTTCAATGTGATTTTATAACCCAGACTTTTTAATATCTGAGTCTCAATCCTATCCTTCACATCAGCAATGACCTAAAATCTTGTAAACAAATGTTATTTAGCTGGGAAGGGAGATTTAATGTCAATGTTCAGTGCGTTATTTCCATTTCCTTTTGTTTGCAGAACTGGAAAGAAATTAAGACTGTTTCACGCCCGGTGCAGATGAATTCAGAGACAACACAGTAACAGTAGGTAAATTACACCACAGTCTGGAATGGTCTCACTGAAATGGTTAAGAGAATTCTCTTTGCTGTCAAAGCTGCTTCAGGAAGCATGGGAACACTGTTGTTTATTTTTTCCCCCAGTGCTGAGATTCTGTGTAACTCATTTACAGATGTAGGCTTTTTAAAAACTGAAAATGCTGCTAGGTATGTTTGCCTAGCTGGGGTGACTGGTGGGCCATTAACAACAGATGATATTAAAGGACAATTTAGTAAGCTTCAGGGAGCTGATTAGGACATGCTGCACAGATAAATGTTACGTCTTGTCTTTAAATTTCTTTCTCACTGAGCTGGAAGACGAGGTAAGTAACTTGTTAATTTATAGGGTAGATCCTCAGGATTCCCTCCCTTTGCAAATGAAGCTAAACTAAAATGTTGCAAACACCATAGAAAGGACAAACCTATAATACAAAGAGACTATGGGCCTGATTCTTATTCCAACACTGGTGTTAATCCATTGATACTAATATAGCTACTCATGTTTTACCTTGGTATATGTTCAGAATTAGATTCTTAGGGGGGCTATAGGTAGGAGATAAGACACCATCTGGCAGGGTGATAAGTGCCCTTATCAAACACTGGGTGCTCAGCACCTCACAGGATCAGGCCCAAGTTAGGCCTTGTCTACACTGGGTTTGTAGCTGTACCAGTGCAAACCCCTACTGTAGTTACAGTTTAAACTGGTACAGATCTCATGGCACTTGTGTCTATGCTAGGGGTCTGTATGCGTGCAATACACCTACTTGCTAAAACCCCAGTGTAGCCAAAGCTCTAGATCAGACTTGGACAGTGTGAATCCTGTGGGATTTCCCAGCATGGATTTTTCTCCCAATGCAAAATTCCTGTCACTTCGGGGTATGTTTAATCATGATTCTCAGAGCACTGAAGACTGGGAGTCACCTTGTTACCCGCTGCCTCCGGCGTGAGTGATTCTTGCCTGTGCCTGTCTGGGTGTCAGCTCCCTGACACCACCAGCCTTTCAGCCAATCATGCTCTCTCCTCTCGGCTATACCAGTCCTGTCTTCACCTTGCAGGTTAACAATAGGGGCAACACAATCCCTTTGAATCATTCCCCCATGATATCCAGCCCCTGATACTGGCTACTCACAGAAATTCCACCCCAAAGGTACAGTGTGCCCCAGTTTTACTTGTAAGCCAGGCTGCACTTGTAGGTTTAAACATAAGTAGGTTTATTTAAGAAATGATAAAGACTTAACTACAAATGAGAGAAAGCGATGAAAACAACTGGTTACAATACAAAACAAAATCATAAACCACCAACCTAGGTCTACACTTATTAATAGTTACTTTCCTATCCAGTAAAGGTGGGTCTTTCCCCAAAGATCAGTCAGTTGCGGAACTGACTGGCTTCACAGGAACCAGGATTCAATTCTTCATGAGAACACCTTGCTCCTCAAGATGTCACTTCAGTGAAAGGATTTAGAGAACCCCTTTCTCCTTTGTGTTATATTGAAAAAGACATAGACAGCGAGAATCTCTTGTCTTGTCATAATGTTCCTTTTTTCATTTTTACCTTCAAGAGGTTTTGATTGTTTCCAGTTGTCTCTGATGGTCTTCCATTGGAAGTCTTGGGACTGAGCAAGGTGAAACAATTGAGCCTTGCATTTTATCACTGGCTTAACAGGCAGGGTGACCATTCCCTGCTGTCTGAATGGGTCATCATGGAGACATATTATCCCCTGGTGATTAATTTTACTCCAAGTCCATAAAGTGTACTTTCAATATAAATACATTATTCCTTAAATATTACCCAGACATGCACCTCACAATGATTATGAATTTTGACAAGTTATGAGCTTTCTGTAGATACCTAACATGCTATATAGATAAATGATGTGTTTGGAACAGTGAGCTTGTCAGGTCTGAGGGTCGTTTGCAAAGAACAAGGAACCCTTTGCCAAGAAACTTCTGTGGCATAATATCACATGATTCCCTTGGACCAGTGGAACTGGTCTGCAGAGGCTCTGGTAAGTGGCCATTGGATATATTGTGCAGTTCTGAGACGTGTTTGAATTATTTTTCTGTTCTTAAAGAGGAAATATGCCCAGTTTTAGAAAAGCTCAAAACATGGTAAAAAATAAAAGTGAGAGCCAACCTGGGAAAAATACATGTGTATTTTAAAAGGAAGGATAGGAATATATGAAAGATCAGCAAGTAAGTGGTAGATTCTAGCGGTGATTATGTAACTGATTCCGTTACTTTGCCAGGCACTCAAAAGACATCTCTTGAATTTTGGCTGATTCTAATGTCATTCACAACCATTCTCCTATTAGCTTAAGTGAGAAGAGAATCAAGTTTAGAGTCTTTAATGGGGATCTTTTAATGTTGTTTTTTTAAAATCAGTATTATCCAGTTTGTAACTGACAATTTTTATGGTCTCATGACTCCACCCACTGCTCCCAGATCATGAGCAAGTGGCCCTCTGAGATTACCGATGACCTGGAGAAAGGAAGGAGTACTGAGGGGTAGCATTACAAGCCTTGTGTCTCTCATTTGTATCCATGTCCTTTTAACCTTAGCTGCTTTCCCAAGTTACTCAAGGGGGAACATCCTCTTGAATCATTAGTCATGTGTCCCATCTACCCATATCCTCAACAGATGTAATTGTTTAGGAGAATTTGTTGCTGAGTTCAGATGAATAGCTCTGGGTTTTGAACCTTCTATTTTATTAGCTGTGTTCTTTTAAAAAAAAAAAAAGTAGTAGTAGAGGTGACATAATGCAAATGGGTCTTACAGAGTCTGAATAGACTCTTTTGAACTTAAACTGCTAATGATCCATTGCTGTAGAGTGGAAATTTGATGGCTTTTTACTCAGCTCTGTGTATGATAATCTAAACTGAATAAACAGCACATGTATTAGGATTTGGCGTTTTTTCGGGGGTCGGAGAGTGTTTGTTACAAGAGGAAACTGTAACATGTATTTTTACCAGGAAGAAAGCAATTGGGCAAAAACCCCTGTCAAAGTTGCTTTGTTACTAAAAAGAGGAACTGGGCTCCACACACTGGCCTCAAGGGAAAGTTTCCTTCACTGTGAGCTCTCCCTTGGAAGTTTGTCCTGACCCAGCATATCTAGCTGCATAAGTTTGCTTTTCACATGTACTAATGTGTGCAACGTTTTTTTATTTTATTTTATTTGTTTGGTTTTTTTTTGCACTGAGAGATTTTCCAATGCCCTGATCTGGCCCCTCTCCCTCTTCTCACCCTTGATTTTTTGCATGACTTCTCTTCTGAAAGGCCTGTGCATCATCAATTTTCAATTGTGATAAAAAACAAAACATGCAAGCTCTGGCGAAGTGTGCCTCTCACCCAGAGGAATTGTCTGTAACTTATAAGTGTAAACCCTATGGCCAGAAGCTACATAAGAGAAAGAGCTGTCTATTGGTGAAAATTTATGCCACAGAGCTTCGTTTGCATAGGCTATCTACCCACAATTCTTTTAGTGGCATTGAGGAGTCACCATAACAACCATGGACTTAGATTTTGGGGGCAGTGAGCTCGAATGCTCTGAGGTAGGGATAGAGTTATTACTTTTTGGCAAAGAGCTCATTTCCAAGAAGGCCAAGACTCTGCTCAAAGATCCTAACTGCTCTTGGCTCCCCTCCTGTGAAGACTTTACTGCGAGAGGCCAGGCAAACTGAAGATGCCACTGTAAGAGATGGAGTAGAGTAAGGGCTTCACTGTAAGAGCCATTGCAGAGGATAGTAGCTGAGCTGTGTGGACTCAGGTAAGGCCTTGCCTTCCCATCACCTTAACAAAGCTGAATCACTGTCACTGTTACAGGGCCAGCTGCCACACCAACCTCTCTCTGGGTGTGTCTGTGGCATGCTGGCATACTCATACTAGCTTTAATCTAGCTAGAACAGCTAAAAATAGCAGTGAAGACATGGCAACATGGGCCCATCCAGGACCATGGGTTCATACTTAGGTGTAAGACGGCACTGAAGCCCACAGCCCATGCGACTGTGTCTTCATTGCTATTTATAGTCATTCTAGCTAGGTTAAGGCTCCCGTGAGTATTGCGACATGTGTTGCAATTACCTCTGACTGCAGTGTAGACACGCCCTCTGGGTGCACTATTACCCATGTCAGACCTCATGCCTTTACCTTCCTTGGGGTGGAATCACACTGCTTTTCCACGCTTAAACCTGGTCCTAAGCTACAGTACCATGTGTACTGACTGTGCTTACTCAGCAGGTCGGAGTGGATTCAGTAGCTGCGGACCATTCCTTCAAGAATCTGTAACAAGTGGATTACAGTGTCCCAAAACAGTTTGTTTTAGGAAACGCATTGTTTAGTAGCAGGAACAGAGCATAACATAAGAGGATTTTTAAACAACAGAAGGTCTACACACATCTCTCTTACCTGCATTATCTTTTAAATCGGCCTCTGTACCAGATGATTGGTGGATATCTAATGTAATGTCAGTTTTCGGAAAAGGCTCCAGTGGCAGTCCTGGCAATTACAGGCTGGTAAACCTAACTTCGGTCCCAGGCAAACTGGTTGAAACTACAGTAAAGAACAGAATTATCAGAGACACAAATCAACACAATGTGTTGGGGAAGGGTCAATACGGCTTTGTAAAGGGAAATCACGCCTTCTCAATCTATTAGAATTCTTTGATGGGTCAACAAACATGTGGACAATCACTAAGCTAGGTTAGGTGGTAATGTCTCCTGGAATGATCATGCAAGCAGCTTGCTTGGGACTGCAGAGAAACCCACAAAGAGACACTTGGACTACTGCTACTAACTGATCCAAACTGAGAGATGGGTTTTGTTCATGGGTGAGGTGGTTCAGCCAAGGGATTATCACATTCTCACCCAAGGGTGGGGAGGGAATTAGACTGATTACTGCCAAATTCCTGAAGGGAGGAGTATATTTTACTTCTGATTTGCATATATATTCTGTGCTGACTGTGTTCCCTTTCCACTAGTAAGGATTTCCTTGTTTGTACACAGTCTGAGTGCTTGTGAGGAAATTCTTCCTGTTAAGAGCAGCTGGGCAGAGTGCTTTTAGTTTCCCCAGGTTTCTGGGTGGGGCACTGGGGCTAAAGCTAGTTTAGTTATTTGTCAAGAGGAACCTTAGATATATTGAACTCAGCCCTCTTTGCTGCTCTTAATCACCTGGCAGAAGGCTCACACAAGGAAAATTGTTGCACAGACTGGAGAACACAGTTATTTTGTAATTAAGGACAGCACTGGATTCCCAGATGAATCACAACAAATAGGAAGGCACTGAATGAATTTATAAAGATCTCCCATCCATGTGCTGAAACATGAAGGCTTTTTAAGTGATAGGATTTCCCCGTGTATACAAATGACTGTAAATGAAGTGAAACAAGGCTAGCAGCTTCCAAGGTGCTGCCACTGAATTTGGAACCCTGTTGTAAGTTATAAGGTGACGGAATGTGAAAGCACAAGCTCTATAGGTGTTTTGCTAAGTGGAAACTCTTCAGCATCTTTCAGTAACAAGTAATAGCAATACTATCACTTAGCGCTTCTCATCTTCAGATCACTTTACAAAGTCACTAATGCTCACGACTCCTCAGTGAAGTAGGCAGGTATTATCGTTTCATAGATGGGAACTCTGAGTCAGCAAGATTAAAGGAGAAAAAAGGGAAATCCAGTTAAGTACAAATGTGAGTACTGAATGCCCCCATACCTGGGCTGAGAGTGCCAGTCAGAGAAATGACATCCACCCATATCAGTGGGTGAGGGAAATGGATGGGGCTGGCTGTGAAAGGGGGACACTTGCTAAAGGACGATGGATAGCCCCTCTCCCTGGGAGTCTCTGGCATCCATTGGCCAGCTGAGGGGGAGAGGTGCTGATTGGCCAGCATTCCCCAGCTCCCAGGATTTAACTCAGCAGCCCCCCTACCCACCCAAACTAGGAATGGGAACCCAGCCTGATGGATGCTGCAGGTCTTGCCGATTGCCTGTTTAGGGGGTCAGGAAGGATTTTTTTTCTCCTGGGGCCAATTGGCAGAGGACCGGAAATCTTTCTGCCTTCCTCACAGCACCTGCAAGCGACGGTGGATTGAGTAGGGAATATGTTTAGAACCTAACTGAGGCATTGGGTTGGTGTTGTTTATTCATTGCAACTTGCAGGCGGTTTCCAGTGCAGTTAGGAGAGTGAAATGAACAGTTCCAAGAGGAAAAAGAGCTGGGTTTTGATGATGGGCTTTTGGGCTCATGTGATAGGTGAGACTTTGTGGTCTTTGCGGGCTGAGGTCTCCATCCTGCTGCACTCTCTGTGCCCCTTGTTGGGGGTGGGTAGGTGAGGACTCAGAGAGAGATGAGTGCTGGTGGGCAGGCTGAGAGAGCCTCTTCTCCATTATGGCTTATATGGTAAGCAGCCCTGTAACCGTGGCGCCAATTATGGGCTATATGGTAAGGAGCACTGTAATCTCTGAACTAAAACCAATTAAATGCCTGGTATAGGAGAGTATGGGTGATGGATGCATAATGTCTCTCCCTTGTGTTAAAATTTAATAAAATTTGTGGCCTGCCACTTAATTCTATGAATGTGTCTGTCCTCCTTTTGCCACTGTGTCCACATCAAATACCTTTGTAAAATGTCATGATTGACAGAACAATGTGACATCACACATGCTAATTGTGATATCACAGAACAATGTGCATTACTATTTTATAACATCTGAAACGGGTGCTACATTCTTCCCAGAGGTCAGACACAATCTCTGCCTAGGATAACTTCAGTCTAAGTTTTTTCATGTGGCAAAGTGAATGAGGATTATCAAACAGCAGGCGAGGATGGGGAAGGATGAGGGTTACAGAAATAAAATCACATGCAGGCTCAGTGTAGGGATGTGCATGCTGTGGGACATGTAATGAATGACATTGACTTGTAGGCCACAGAGAAGAGGTGAGTTTCCTGGAGGCTTGTGAAATGAGGACAGAGTAACGGCTGGGTGGTGTTGGGTATGTACATTGGAGGCGGGATCAGAGCCCATGGGCTTGCTCAGACCGTGGCGTCACACATTGCTCTTAAACATGTCTCTGTGTCTCTCCATCAGCTCACTGATCTTCAGCTTGGTGTGGCCCTTCCGGAAAATTCCCAGCACTGCTTCCTCTAAATGCTTTGAGCATCCAGGATACTTGGGATGGTCTGGGTAAAGTTGCAATCTCTGGTAGATTCCTCTGTAGCTGGGTTCTGGACCTCCTATCCAAGGGGTCCTGGCAGTTGGCAGAACTATTTTTAAAAGGGAAATTCTGGGCTCCAGCCAGCAGTGACCATCATGTGGGGTTCAGGCAGGAGGCCTGAGGATGTCTAAGCGTTCCCTATCCCTGTCTGAGCACTTAAGCTGGGGCCTGTCGCAGCCTGACACAGAGGAGAAGAGGCACAAGGGAATGTGGCCAGGGAGGACCACAGCCCCTGCAATCAGTAACCCTTTCCTCACCCAGTGGGTCCTTCTCATACCTCATCCAGTTCTCCTCAACCCAGGGAATCCCCTGCTGGCCCCAAACACAGCAGCTTCTCCTGCTGTCCCAGCTCCTCACCCCAAGATGATTATCCCCTTTCTTCTTCCTCCCCCCGCAGCCACTCTCCCTTTTTTGAGAATCTTTGGAAGAGATGGGCAGTGACTTCCTGCCTCTTGTTCCATCCCATTGTCTTCTGAGGGCAGCTGACTGGCTCCCCACTTGCCACAGGGGGACCCTTTCCTCTCTCCCAATCCTTGAGGAAGGCATATCTTCATGGGAAGGGCATCTGTCTTCCTTTCCCCTACCACTACCACGTGGTCCAGCCCACAGACTGAGCTGGTAGGACTGTGCCCCTGCACTTTGTAGACCATGCTAAGGACCCTTCCTTGTGCTGAAAAATCCCATCAAGTATGGATGGGACTCCCTAGCACAGGGTAACCTAGCCCCTCTCTGCCTGCAACCTCCCCAGGCACTGTGCCTCCCATCCTGCTGGATACCCAATCACCCTTTCTGCCTAACAGCTCCCTGGGGACATACCCAGCCTTCCTACCTTCCTGTATCTCTACTTCTCTGCCATGCCATTAGCCTAGCTTCCTTCCCTGCCTTCCATCCACCCAGCCTCCACTCTACATACACTACCAGATTCCCACCTCAGGACTAACTGAGTGGGAAAGAGTTGGGAGCACCAAAGGAATGGGGAGAGGGCACCAGAGACTTGTTGGAGGACAATGAGGGGATACATTAGAAGGCAAATACCCTTGGGAACTTGAACTGGGAAACTGAGACCACACTGAGGCTAGGCAGGGAGCACAGAAGGATTCACTGGGAGTTAAGGCCAACTATGGGGAGCAGTAGAGTGTCCTCTAGATGTTTACCCAAACCACCTACTTTAACTCCCAGGTGACAGTCAAATGGATAGAAACCCGGAGGTCACCAAGAGAGAGAGAGGGAAAGGGGATAAACTAGAGTTAACGCTGAGAAAACAAAAGGGGAGCTGCTGTCTGAGGGGATCTGCAGTGTGCATGTGGTGACAGACTTTCTATTCTCCCTCTCAACACCCTGGAGGGGACCGCCATTTCTACCTCCCCAATGAAGACAGCCATGGGGGCAGGGTGGTGGTTTCCTTTAGGGACAGATTATAGGCGAGTGTCATGGGGTGGTTGGCTTCTGGAAGTTGATGAGCATCCACTCTCTGGATCTTTATCCAAACCTCCTGAGAATTCACTAGAATACCCCATGGACAGCAAGTCCCTGTACAATTGAGCCCCACCTTACGTAGGTACTTGCATTTGTGCTGGGATTTGCTCCTCCACTGCAGATGATCAGTATGAATAGCCACCTAATAGAGACTGCTCCCTTGCAATTTTACAGATGCGCTGCCTTGCGGGGACTTTCTCACCTTTGGTGGCACTTACCTCCTGCAGTGAGATCTCCATAAAAGATGTTCCCTGGCACAATGTGCTGAGAATAAAAAAAAAAAAAAAAAAAAAGCTGTTCTCCCCACTCTGAAATGTGCAGAGTCACTAATGACTCCATAAATCCATGCCCTCCAGTGCTGAAACTCAAGAGGTTATATTTTTATTGAGATGAAAGGTCAGTCATATCACAAAGAATGCATTTTCCATCATGCAGCAGAGACCATTTTCTGGACAACCCTTTTGGAGTGAAATGTACACTGTTAAGGGTGGTTTTATTTAACCCCTGATTTTTATAAAGCTCAGAAGCTTGAAACCAAAATCTGGTTCTCAACAACAACAACAACAACAGCCCTTGATTCTTGCAAAGCCATGTGCACTGGTTAGTGAAAGATGAATCCTGGATGGTGAAGCTGCTATTGCTGATTTTGGTTGGTTTAAAAAACAATAGAAGCATTTGTCTAACAGAGTGGGCTTGATACGTATCTCTATGGATGCCATTCCATTGACTTCAGTGAAAGTTTTGAGTCAGACTTCATTTTAATAAGGGAAACTTCGAAGGTCTTATTAAAAAGTGTTTCAGGCTCTTTCCCTCATAAGTGAAAGATTCTTTGCAAGTGGGGATTTGGCAATGGAGATATATAGTAGAGATTTGGGGCCTGGTTTAAGAACAGTTGCTAACTTTTTATGTGCAGTTCTCAGGTTCCTTTTGGAGCTGGAAATACAAAATGTCCCTATTTTTAGCAAAATATCTATCATTTTCCAGCTTTATGCAGCTCTGATTGAGCCCAATCCAAAGTTTTGGCTCTAGAATCAGATCTAGATTTTGAACATCTCCAAAGTAGGAGACTGTTCAGATCCCAGGTTCCAAAAGGAGGGAATCTTCCTCCAAATGAGTGAGGTGAGAAGCAACCTAGGAAATGGTGTTTGAAAACAGGCTGAAGAGCAGTGGGAAAGAGATTTAAAAGGTCTCCTCTGGCCCCCCAAAGCCCTGGCCACATCCCTTATTATAAATGCTACTGGGTGACTCAGATGCTTTTTGGCAGAAAGGAGTCAGGGAGCAGCACAGAAAGTCAACCACATGGGAACTTCAGAGTTTATTATAGTCCATTAGGGAGTAGGTGACACAAAGATCTTTGCTGCTATTTGTCTCACCATCTCACCCGTACGTTGCTGCCTTCAGACATTGTGGTGCAGTCCAAATCTGCCTGCAGGGGGGACCATCTCCATCCTGCTGCCACTGGTAAGTTGATGGTACTCCAATGTTCCCTGTGGTAAATGCTTCTTTAAACAGCCCGATTTATCATTCTTGCCACTAGCTCAGCATGGTCCTGGTCCCTTGAAATCCAACCTGCAGCAGCTTCATAGGGTGGTTGGGCCTTTAAGCTTCTAGCAACATGTAGTCCCATCATCGCTTTAAATCTTACTATCAGATTCATGTGGCTGTTGCACCTGTAAATGACCCTAGTCCTTTCCAGCCCCTCATTGTCAATATCTGTTTAACATGCTGCTCCACAGGGTTGGTGCCCCAGCTGTCCCTGCACATGTCCTAGAACTGCAATATATGGGGGAGCCTTGCCCTTTTAGATATCCCCTTTCAGCCAGCAGTTCTTGGCTACCTGTCCCACCCCAGGCCGGGAAGCAGGACTGAACTGGAGTAGCTGGGCGATGAGGGTTTTGCAGGGCTCAGGCAGAGGAGGAAGACCATCAGGGTAGAGGACCCCCTTTTTCTGGCGGCGGGGCATGCTATGGATGTGGGTGTCGTCGAAGGGCATGCAGCCAGTCACCATCACATAGAGCACCACCCCCAAGCTCCATATGTCGTACTTCTTGGCATCGTAGGGAATACCCAGCAGCACCTCGGGGGAGGCATAGGCAGCTGATCCGCAGTAGGTGGTGCTTAGGTCTGGGTAGCCACATGCCTCTTTGCCAAAGCCAAAGTCAGTGAGCTTTGCTCGGCGGCCGTCAGAGGTAAGCAAGACGTTCTCACACTTGAGGTCCCGGTGCACCAGGTTCCGGTCATGAAGATAGCGCACAGCACCCACGATCTGTCCAAAGATGTCCCGGGCCTCTGGGACACAAGGTAGTTTCCCCAGTCGCTGCACCAGCTGGAGCAGATCAGTGGACGCTGCTTCCATCACAATGTAGAGTTTCCCATTGCAGACCTCGATGAACTCAAAGACCCGCACAATATTGGGGTGCCGGATCACCCGCAGGATGGAGAGCTCCCGTGGTAGAAACTTGTGTACAAAATCGGGGGGTGCCCGGCGCCGATCCACCACCTTGATAGCTAGTGGGCCCTTGTACTTGGCTGAGGTGGCCACCCTCACCTTGGAGTAACTGCCCTCACCCAGGGTCTGGCCTAGCTTGTAGCCAAGCTCGTTAAGCAGTTTGTCTCCTCCAGAGATTCTTGACATGGTGCAGTGTGGCTTGATGGGTTCTGATGGGTTTGATTGGGGCTGGTGTTTTGCTCCAGGGATTGAAAGCTTTAACCCATTGTGCGTGGCAGCTGTTGACTTTCACCCCGCCCTGTGTTCCCACTGGGTACTTGGTCTAGGGGCATCACTGCTTACCTGGGTATTGTGATGTGCTAGAAGTGTCATGGGTCACTCCCTTTGTGCGTTGCCAAGGGTGTCAAGTTAGCTCCCTTTCCTTCCTCCGCTCTTTGGGATCCTGGGCATATCATGTACAAAAGCAAGGGGAAAGCTCCTCATGTTAATTTTCTTGAGGTTATTGTCCCTTCCACTTGAGTTTGGGCTAGGCTTCTTGAAATAATAAGAGCCTGCCTAGTCACGAGCATCCTGGAAGGAGCAATTAATTTCTGGTTTTTGCCAGACTGATACATGTTCTGCACAGAAAACTAGATATATTCAAATCAGGATTTACACAAAGTGGTGCAAAAAGAATGGTTTTATACCCTGCCAAACTGCAAGTTGTTTTGGGTGACTGTGAATATTTATTTTGTAATTCTGAGGTTGTGTTACCGGATGATTTTAAACCAATTGAATTTAGCCAATGATGTTGCCTACAAATGCTGCTCTTAATTTAAAACCTTTATTTTTAATTTAACTGTTCTGGTAATTAAGCCCTAAAGGAGGTTCCAGGGAAAGCCGCAGCTAGCTAACTTTCCCTTGAAAGGACACAGATATAGGCTTCTGATCAAGAATAGATGGTCCAGCAGTAAATCTTCAAACAGAAAAGTAGTATTTATTTAGAAGTGAGTCATTCCAGTAAAAGAGTAGAGAGAGAGAAAATAAGGTTACAGTTAAACAGGGAATGAAACGGCGCGACAAATAAAAATGCAACACTACATTAACAATTTCAATTTAACTCTATGGCATATAACAATATAATCATTCACGTAATACTCTATACCTTGTAACAATATATTAATTAAATATTCAATATTAAATACTTAAAACTAAGCACCTAGGAAGCGCTGGCCTGGTGATTACTAAATGGGTAGAAACAGATCTCAGACAGAAACATCCAACTTTATTTACATTGCAGCCCCTAATAAAAAGAAATTGGACATACAGGGGCTTTTTTAACAATCCCTCTGAATCGTCTTTGAGGGCCTTATGCTCAGTCTATGTTTCGGGAGCACTGGAAGCAATCTGTGCTGTTCAGGCGGCTGCCTGCTTCCACTGAGGTAAAGTTTCTCTGCAGGGAGCAGATATAGAAGCCTGCTTGACTGCTGCTGAGGTAGCTGCCGCAGTGGCCTTGGCTGGCTGGGTGGCAGAAACAGCCATTGCCAGGGGCAACCTTGGAACCCTGAGTGTACTGCTGCTGCGAGAGCTGCTTGGGAACGATGCTAGCGAGCGTGGGTTGCAGGGTTGTCGTAGCTGCTTGGGAACGATGCTAGCGAGCGTGGGTTGCAGGGTTGTCGTAGCTGCTTGGGAACGATGCTAGCGAGCGTGGGTTGCAGGGTTGTCGTAGCTGCTTGGGAACGATGCTAGCGAGTGTGGGTTGCGGTGCTGTTGTTATTGCTTTGCTAGGATGGAAAGGCCATCGGTTACTTACAGAAGCCATTGCTATGGTTTGTGGTGCTGCTGCAGTAGTAGCTGCTTTGTGTGCGATGGCTGCCAGTGAGCATTGTCTGGGGCTAGCGAGCGCCATTGATGTTTGTGATTGTGGGTAGTTAGCTACTCTGTTGCTGTAAGGCAATAGTTAGCTTTCTTACCCAGCAAGGTTCCACTGGTGTGGTTGCTGCAGCTCTGTGAGCGTCTTCTTTCTTCCAGATGTCCTGGAGCTTTCTGCTCTCCTTCAGGTCCTTGTACCTTACAAGGTTTTAGCCTGCTGACTATCACCTTTACATATGATTTGCAGCGCATTGGCTGAATTAGATGGTAAATTATAGCTAATCAGCTTTCAGGGATTTGCATATGCTAACTTATGTCACATGTACTGATGTGACACTCAAGCTCAGCCAATCAGTTTCCAGCGATTAGCATATGTTAATTGTATGCTAATTGGTTGTGTGTCCTAGTAGCTCCTCCTCCTATCATAGACCTCTATGGGCTCAATGTGTCCCAATGGAGTTTTTCAGCTGACTTTTGGATGAACCCTACCTACTTCCTGTTTGGAAGGCCCATATATTCCTATGGACTTCAATGTATCTCAATGGGATTTTGCTGAGTCATTCCCCACAGGAAGTGGAATTATTATATCATAGGCAATGGACTCTTGGGTGCCCTAGAAATGGGATCTCCCACTGTATTACATCACCCTATAGCTGCCATTACTAGATTTTCTAATTTAAACTATTCTTCATTTTTATTTAATTACAGGTTTATTCCTAAAACTAATTACTGTTCTGAGCATTCCAAAGGCTCCTGATACTATCAACACTCATTTTGTGTTCAATTAAGCAGTGTATAATTTTTCCAAATTTACATCCCATCCTGAAGTTTTCTGCAAATTTCCAAATTTGCCCAAAGTGTTGTAAGGCATTTTGGGCAACTGAGACAAGATCTCTGGTCACAGCTGGAGAAGCATATTTACCAGCAATGGTTGTTCCTCCTCAGGGTTTAGAGGAGGACTCTCTCAATTTATCTTCCAGTGAAGAATCCCCAAAGAACTCCTATTTGCCTAAGTTCTTGAACTTGAAATCATAGTCCTCTGAATGTTTTAAAAAAATAATACTTGGGGCTGCATAAGAAATTTCAGACCAGAGGCCTCTTAGAGACCTACTGAATTTTAGATTTTTAATTTTGTTGGGGCAATGATCATTGTTCTGAGGACACATTTGAATAAATGTACTATGTATTTTAGAATATGTACTATTGATAGCATATATTTATATAAAATGTTTTAACTCCCCTCTCCAGTTTTTCTTTTCTTGAGCACTCATTTGCTGAAGGTAAATGGTCTTTGTGGTTCTTGGTATAAATAAATGTAGCTTGTCTGGATTCTGTGTGTGTGTTTTCTAATTTTTTTAATTAGACACTCTGAACATCCTAAGGAGGCAACAAGAGGAGCCCTAGGTACTGAAGAGAATAGGGGATTTGGACAGTCACACGGAATCCTTGCTTACACATGCACTCACTGGTAGCTGTAAGTAAGGGCAACAAAAGGGGCATCTGATGCCTCTAGCTACCCAAATGGGCCACTTGTTACTAACTCAATGGGGCAGGGAGGAGGGGAATAAAACACAGCCCCACCAAGGGAAGTGAAGAATACTATATCTAAGGCCATGTCTACATCTAAAATTTTGCAGCGCTGGTTGTTACAGCTGTATTAGTACAGCTGTATAGGGCCAGCGCTGCAGAGTGGCCACACTTACAGCAACCAGCGCTGCAAGTGGTGTTAGATGTGGCCACACTGCAGCGCTGTTGGGCGGCTTCAAGGGGGGTTCCGGGACCGAGAGAGCAAACCGGGAACGCCGCGGTTTGCTCTCTCGGTCCCGGAGCCAGCCAGCAAACCGCGGGGAAGGAGACCTGCTTGCTCGGGGTTCCGGGACCGAGAGAGCAAACCGGGAACGCCGCGGTTTGCTCTCTCGGTCCCGGAGCCAGCCAGCAAACCGCGGGGAAGGAGACCTGCTTGCTCGGGGTTCCGGGACCGAGAGAGCAAACCGGGAACGCCGCGGTTTGCTCTCTCGGTCCCGGAGCCAGCCAGCAAACCGCGGGGAAGGAGACCTGCTTGCTCGGGGTTCCGGGACCGAGAGAGCAAACCGGGAACGCCGCGGTTTGCTCTCTCGGTCCCGGAGCCAGCCAGCAAACCGCGGGGAAGGAGACCTGCTTGCTCGGGGTTCCGGGACCGAGAGAGCAAACCGGGAAAGGAAACTAGCTTCGCCGCGGGGACTTGGAGAGGCAGGAAGCAATTATCTGAGTTGAGACTTGGTGGGAACTGCAGCATTAGCTGCCCTACTTTTGAGAAGAGTAAAGTGGGATCTTTAATGACCTCTGTTTTGGGTCTCCTATGAAAGACATCAGCAAAAATGCCCCTCAAACAGCCTGCCAGATTTCAGATCCAGTAACTGACTCAGAGGAAAAAGTGCTGTCTACCTTCAGTTCTTAAGCACTGTTGTTTGTTCAAGATATTCCAAGGTTCTAATCCATGTTAGGGAACTGCTGCCTGAAAATTGTATTTTTATTTTTTAGTTAATAAAAAAAGTCTGAAACTACTATTACTGAAACTTTTGTATTTAAGACAGAAACTACAGAAGTTTTTTTTTCTGCTGTTGACAACAGTTCATCTTAATTAATTAGCCTCTTAGAGTTGGTTGGGCAACTCCAACCTTTTCATGTTCTCTGTATATATGTGTGTGTGTGTGTGTGTGTGTGTGTGTGTGTGTGTGTGTGTGTGTATATATATATATATATATGTGTGTGTGTGTGTGTGTATATATATATATGTGTGTGTGTGTGTGTGTATATATATATATGTGTGTGTGTGTGTGTATATATATATATATGATCTCCTCACTATATGTTCCATTCTATGTGTCCGATGAAGTGGGCTGTAGCCCACGAAAGCTTATGCTCAAATAAATTTGTTAGTCTCTAAGGTGCCACAAGTACTCCTGTTATTTTTGCGGATACAGACTAACACGGCTGCTACTCTGAAACCTATCTTTTCTTCTCTAAATCCTTTTGCAAATACAGGAACTCCCTGTGCTTTGAAAGCACAGCTTTTTATTAGACATGATTAGGGTGACCAGATGTCCCAATAACATCCGGACTGTCCCGATATTTAGGTGTTTGTCCCGATATTTCGCTCCACCAGCAGCATTGCCCCCCCCCCCAATTTGTCCCGCTATTTTATTCCTCTCATCTGGTCACCCTAGGCATGAGAAGCATCACTCCAGTAACAGCGCGAGGAGTCATCCAGCTTCAGCCAGGCACCACACTGCCTGAAATGCCTTGAGACAGGGGAGCAATGTAAATGCTGCACTACTCAGTTGCAGGGTGGAACATTTGCTTCCTCCAGTGTGTGGACAACTCTGCTGGCTGGTGGGGTGAGAATTGGGTCCCTTACTCCCATTCCATCCTCATCCTCTTTGAAGAGTGTGGAGTCAGTGTCGGTACTAGGGGATCACATCCGTATGGAGGCATAAGGGAGGAGGTTTCTTGTCTCCTACATCCATGTGGTGCCAGATGCAAACTGGCCCACAGACTCTTTCCATGCAGGCAGTCTAATGAACGAACGTAGAATTCCTGCTTCTGAAGTGGTTAAGTCATAAACTTCTTTCTGCAGAAGAATTTGTCCAGTTTCCTGGTTTCACTGAATGACATTGGCAGCATGGGGGTGGGAAAGAAGAAAATGAAGAAGAAACAAATGGCTGAGCTACTGAAGATGACAATTAAAAAAAGAGAAAAGAAATCCAGGGACAAAAATTCAAGTTAGGAAAGAACTGCAGTTTGAACCATATGCCACGAATGCTTTTATTTAAGCACAGAAAAAACAGCACAGCACTCAGTAGGCCAAAGAGCTGTGGAAAGTCATTTATTTCTGCGGGCTACAGATTAATTCCTGGAACTTACAGTTCGACTGTGATTCATAACCACAGTGACTTCAGATGAGGTTCAGGCTGCATTTTCAATAAGAAGTGAGCACTCCTCGATGACTAAGCACCACTGAGCCGAAAAAATAGATTTGAGGATTTTTTATGAGGGAAGATGATGCCCCAGGTTTCCATTGGTTACATAGGTTCTCTTCTTGTTATATCACTGCCACTGAGAAATGCAATTCTCAGTTGACAGGTAGGTACCATTACATATGTGTGCAAGCATAGAGGTTCTGATGATGCACAGTACTTTGGGCTAAAGCAGGACTTGAACTGTAGGCTGTACAGCAGTGGACTACATCGTGATCGCGGGGGTTCCATGGCAGAATCCTCTTTTAGGGGAAGCCCGTTTGTGATGTTCCCAGAAGAGATGTGGCCCGAAGCACCGTGGGGGAGAAAAAATGAAGTAGCTACTATGAACGATACCCAAATGGTAAAGGTTGCTGTGGCTTTGTATCTTGTAAGACTGGTAAACCTACATCTGCTGAAGTGAGCTCCCAGTTTTAATGTTTCCAACAAACTTGGTTGAGACTGCACTACTCAGATTCAGATTAGCAACTGAGCTGTTCTCTCAGCCATTCTCTACTCAGAACCATACCTAACAGTTAGAAGCCATAGAACCGTTATACATCCAAAGGTCACATAAGGCGATGCCATGGTGGTTAGGAGAGAAGAGCCCAGCTGAAAAATAGGTCTGGGAAGGGCTTCTTCCCCAGATGGGGAATCTTGGGGTATCCAATGTGATACTAACATATATTTCTGATCTTCCTGTAAACCCAAGGCTAAACTGATGTTAGTTGTTCTTGTTCATGGTCCAGACATTCTTGTGCAGCTCTAGTCTTAGCCTGGTTCCTAACCCACAGTCTGCAGTATGACATGTGACTTTCAGAAAACGCACTGAACTGAGACAGCAAGAGGAAGGAATGAGATTTTTCTTCTTTGGAGAACACCATTAGACAGAGAAGAAGGAGCTCTGGGTTCATCATTCTGTGCTGCGCTTGGACTTGTATTTTTTGTTTCCTTTGATTTTTTGGCTCTAAGTTTCTTAGCATAAAAATGTACCCAAAATCTGTTTTGCTTCCATCCCTCCACCTCAGATTGTGCAATCAGCACTATAAATATTTAGCCAAAGTCAATACATTGTAGTGGCGTTGACAGATATGGCAATATTCTGGCCCAACCTCATTGTATTAAGTTTAACATCTTTGGAGTTCATTGTATTAAAAATGCAAATGTTTATGTACTATTGAGAGACGGTTTGGAACATTAATAGGAGGAAGACATGATTAATGCAAGCTCTAGGAAGCATTATAAACCTCAAAGAACTGTTTGGGACAATGTGTGTAAAGTGAGTTTTCCATTAAGTACTTGGGAGGAGGGAAATGCAAAGTCTCGCCTCCAAAACCAGCCTTTTGAAACATGCTAGGGAGAGAAACTGATTGATTGCCTGGAAACTCTAGCTCAAAGACCTTTGAACTGTATAAAAGATGGATTAAACTTTTCATGAGGATTCCTGTTCTGGACAAAGGGGTTTTAGAATTTGAAACCACAGGAACACCTCTGTAGGGAGTTTTGAAGGACTGCTCACCTGATAAGCTTATTAGCAACCATGTGTATATATATATGTGAACCATTATATTCACAATTTATTATGTATTCTTCATCAATTCAATTCAATGTTATTGTAGGGAGGTGGAATCCAGTTCTGGTTTAAATAAAATCCCCATTATGTGGTGGTTTGGTTTTTTTTTTTGTTTTTTTTTTTTTTGGACAATCAGTTGTATTATCTCGACCACCATTAAATTACTTTTATCATGATGTAAAACCTCCCCTTTGTCAGCTCTTGCCTGCTGTTTAAATTATACTACCACTGTGATGGATCATTACTAAATCTTGTTCAGTAGTTCTGGGACATGACCCTCAGATGTATTACAAATTATAACACAATAACCCTCCTCTGAGAGGTCTGTTTACAATTGCATGACAGTCACTACATTAGTGCAAGGTATTTTGTAATCACAAAACCCAGAACTGTTTTATCTTGATGCGAGCATGACCAACAAACAAGTCAGTGCCTCTTATGCCCCTTGGAGGAGCATCAGGGCAATGAGAGAGAAAGAAGTTGGTGTATAATTGGGAGGCCTCTGTCATGTGGCTGGATGATGTTTTGACTTTCTGTATTAGGTCATCACTGGAATCTTACCCCAGGGAGGCTGCACAGATGTATATTCCTTTCATTAGGGAATGGGAGGGGCTTCCCTTGTGAGACGATCACTCCTGTGGTGGAGTTAGTAGCTGGGAATTCAAAAGCAGATTAATCTCAACATTTAGACTAATCAAACATGTCTCTGTGCTGTGTGTTTTGCTGTGGCTGTCCTTTCCCTGAGCTCCCAGATTGCTAGAGCGATGTCAGTATAATTATCGGACTCTGAAGTACCAGCTGTCATTACTACAGCAAACAACTGAGCTAACAAAACAGTCATGAGAACTTGTTTACTTAGGATCATTAGTCCACTTCTTTGCATTCTTATTTAGCTCTGAAGTCCCTGTTATGCTGGACTGTGGTTTATTTCAAAGGAAACCTCTATTTTCCATTTAGTTCTAAAATGTTCTAATTTTTTAATTATGAACAACATTTTTATGTACTGTGGGCCAAACTTTACTGTTCTTCCTAAGGTGAAGACAACACATGGTGTGGCTGAACAGGGAGTGCAGCATTTGGCCCTGTATTTGGAATTAATAATTTTAGTAAAGAGTTTCCTGGAGGTTTCACACATGGCATCAGATACTAAAATGATGATAATTTGTAAAAACTTGTTTTAGGACAACCACACCATTAGCAAGAACTGTATATAAAGCAGTTTCTCCATATTAATGATAGGCAAACCTCAAAAGGTTTGGGGCTTCCAGTCAATCAGATAAGGACACTACAGCTTGCATATTTACCTAAAGTTTATTTTAAATATCCAAAGCTTTTAGGACTAAGTGTATTATCAACTATCATGGAAAGTTAGGCTGGGTGTATTCAATATACGAAAAATGTATATAACATGAGTTGCTTGTCTTATGTCCCAGTCCTATGATCAGACCCATGTAGATGGGCCATGAGGAGTCCCACTGAAATCAATGGGGCTCTGCATGAGCTCAAGGGTTGGCTGGCATGGATCTGATTGTAGGGCTGTTGGGTTGGGGGATTTCTTGTGTGAGTGAAACTACCTAGTACGCCACTGGCATACAGAAAACTAATTTTCACAATTTCTATTAATGGAAGAACTGTAGCACCTAGTTCTGACTATCATGCTATGCCTTGGGCTCTGATCCTGCAAGTTACAATGTGTGAATGTACCTGCATAGAGCATCTTTGACTTCGGTGAGGCTTCAGGTGAATTGAGGGGGTTCTGCCCATGTTGTAACTTGCAGGATCAGGGCTCTAGGTATTTCTAAGGCACCAATCACCTCTCTATCTAATCTTTGTGGTATCTCACCAATCAGCACCTGTATATGTAGATAAACACCTACATAGGAATTGAAGGCAACTGACAGTTAAGGTCTCTAAGTCAGAATATTATGTGAGACAGTGCAAATGGGCACCACAAATTATTCCTCTTCATCTGTGTTTGAATAATTGGGATCCTATTGCTGGCCATAAAAGGGATGATTAGCTTTTTAAAAAGAGTTTTTCCTCATTTTTCTGGTGTTTAGTATTTCTAAACTTTTATTTCTTGGTCATTTGGAAAGAGAGCCCTGGGCTGAAAAGACAACAGCTTGTCTTCATTATTGACGGCCCATATGAAACTTTGTGACTAGGTTAGTGCTGGCATTAAGATTTGTATTGGTCTGGCTCTGCAGCCAGAATCACATACTGTACCTTTTTGAGTCCAATAGCGCGCATTCAGGTTATTACCATATGAAACAAATACAAATGAGGTTAGGACTGTAACACGGGGCAGACATGTTTTGATAGGAGATAACAAGGAAGCAAGGCTGCCCATAGTAGCAGGTGTTATTTCTTTCAAAAATGTTGTTCTCCCTTTTTTTAAACTGCAAAATGCTATTCATCAACTAATCTCAGAACTGTTAAAATAACTGAGCACATCCAGTGCTGGGTTCAGTGCAGCTGGAAAACAAGCAGACCCTTTAAAAGGGATGTTCCAGGTAGCAGAGGAACAACAAATCCAGACCACTTAAAGACACTTCATTGCCTGAGTTCTTTTTCTGCAGTAGAACTGCTGCTCCAAATTTACTATAACTGCAGGTGTGATTATTCCTGTTGGTTTATTTTATCCCAGTAATGCTGCAGTTTGGCAGAGCTGTACTTGCTGAAGCAGAAACAAACGTAACTGAGCACAGAGCCTTGTCGGTGAATGTTTTATGAAAATGTGTGTGTGGAGGCAGCAGCAACAGCAGCCTGAGGCAGAGTCTGATGTTGCTGAAGGTTCTCCAGTCCCTTTGAGCAGTAACAGCAGTGGTGATCATAGAGAAAGGCAGGGTTGTGTTTGGTTTGAAAGTCATACAGGTAAGATAGATATGGTAATTTGTATAATTTTCCATTTTTTTGCCCAAGAACTGGGTGGTGATCAAAATACTCAGAGCTGGGTTCCCCCCCCCATGCATATCAAAAGATTTTGTAACTTTGCTTTTTTACTGTTCAGGAGTAGGTGTGATCCTCACCTGAGTTCTGTCCCTTTGGCTGTTTTCTCTTTCAGCCTCTCTAAAAAGGAGTGAAAGACTCTGACGGTTGTGATTGGTGTGACCCTGAGACCTCCTCAATCCCAAAGGTGGGTATGTAATATGTCACTGGAACACTAGTAACTCAATGATCATTAATGATATATGTACATCCACACACGACCTTACAGATATGTGCTGCAAATGGTTCTTAAAGTGTATTTGTTGAACAATGCCTAAGTTACTCTTGTTCCAGACAAGGGAATATGGTTCCACCTGCTTGAACATGTCTCCAATGTAAATTAGGCAAAGAAAAGCACATTGACATGCATGGTAAACCAAGCCATCAGAAAAGTAAGCTGAATACTTAACATATGGAGACTGTACCCCAAGGGAAGCCTTCCAGCCTCTTGAAGCAGGGTCAATGAACTTGGGAAGACAGCATGGCATCTATACCCCAACAAGAGAGAGAAGCGTTGGCTGGGTTTACTTTCCAAAGAATACATTTCTAAGGTTCACTAGGACTATGAAAAGAAAGAGATGAGATCCCCACAATTATCCTTTTCTGGGCAGAAACATGAGGCCAGGGCCCTTGTACAGATGAGAAAAGTGCATCTGGGTTGAAGTTTCCGGAAACTGAATATAGGTGAGAAACCTGGTTAGGCAAAGTTTGCAACTTGCTGAAGTAAAATTTTAGTCTTAGAAGAGTATTTTTACTTTTGTTTGTTTATAACCACTTCTATCCTTACTCTTTGTACTTGATGTACCTATATATGTGTATATCACCTATACTCATGACTTGTTGTTTAATAAACTTATTTTAGTTTTACTATAAACCAATCCAGTACCTGGGCTGAAGGGAAAGGTATACTAATCCCAGTTAAGCTGACAGACTGCAGTGTATCATCTCTTTAAAAGAGCAACAAATGTAATGACTTTTGTCACTGTTCACTAGGGGGCTGGACACGACAGGACCAAGATCGGCTTTAGGGTGATTCCACTGATTCCTGGGAATCGGGACCCACAGTGTCCGGAAGAGGGGTCCCGCACCCTCTGCAGAAGTGCTGCTGGAATCAGTGGCAAACGATTGAGCTACCACCGAATTGCCGCTGCTATCTTCGGCTCAATCGCTGCCGCTGTCTTTGGCGGCATTTTGGCAGCAGCTCTTTTGAATTGGGCCCTGCAAGTCCTAATGCCGGCCCTGCATAGGACAGATGGTTTTGGGGAAATTCAGGATGGGGAGTGTGTTGGCATCACTCTGTGAAAAGTAACGGCAGTGGAAGCCAGGATGTGACCTGCATACTCCTCCTAGGCTGGCTGTCAGAGGCCTGAGCCACAGCAGCATAGTATTGCAGGCACCCAGAGTTGCAGGGCAGGCTGTGGCACTGCACCTTACTGGTCTGAGTTGAACCCCAAAGCGTCACAACTGGTAAACACTCTCCTGCTGCAATGTAAATTCTGCAGCATGGGCTGAACATGGAAGCAATGTTGCTTTTCCAATGTTCAAATTTATTGACAATATTATTGTAACAGCAAATTAAGAGCCTGGTTATGTGTTCCTTGCGCATCCAGAACTCCTGTTCACACAAATGGGGAATTTTATGTGTTCCAGGAATATAGAATTGAATCATAGGCCAGTTTAACTGGTATTTGGCACTATGCCACACATCCAGTGCTCTGGTTTGCCTGTGATGGCATGTACAAATCTTACACTGGGCCAGGACAGTAAGGGATTAATGATTTGATCTGCAGGCAAATGTTGGCTTCACCACACAATACCTGCCAGAAATGCCCAGATTTGGGGGAATAATCAAGAGAGGAACAGGAGACAAAAGGGAGGATGCAGGCTTCAGTAGGCTGGAAGCCCTGGAATGGGGAGGATTTCTCTTATAGTTCTGAAAGGGATCAGGGGCCCTCAGGCCCAAGAGCTACAGAGTTCTTGTGAAAGAGAAACTACATGCCGTTCGCCCCTGTGGTGAGTGGGAAGTCAGGCCAGATTCCTCTGAGCTAAGGGAGACTAGCTGTAAATGTGTTTTTTTCCCCTTTTGAGTTGAATGTTTGAAGGTCAATTAAATTGGAAAGATTCTCCAGGCCTTGATGAGGGAAAGGGGCAATCTGGGAATGGAAGAGAGGTTTTATTTGTGTCTCAGGAGCTGAACCCTGTTCTTTCCTGACTTCGGGTATTGACCTTTTGATTTTTATTTCATTTAAAGAGGGGTTTCCCCCTTCTCTTATGCTGAGATGGGTTTTCTTTCTGGCTATTGCTGTTCCTGTTTGGCTTTCCCCTGAAGTGACTCCTGCATACATGGTACCTGAAGTGGGATTTTTTTTACCAAACTTCCCCAAGGGCTAAGGGGAAGTGTTGCCCAGCATAAACAGAATGGAGATCCAAAATTGGCTGGTAGAAAAACAGTCCCAACTAGAGCTAAGCAACAATTTTTTTTGTGCAAATCATTATTTTGCTGAAAAATGGGAAGACAATTCACAAATATGGGTTGATTTTGATGAATTTTTTCAGTTGAATCAAATATTTTTTCCAAAATGAAATGTTTTGACTCTTTGTTTCAGAAACCAATTTTGTTTTAGAATTTCACTCAATTTTATTTAATTTTTTTTAAAAAGATTAAAATGTCCATTAAATATACCATTTTGGGTTGAACAACAAAATGTCTGACCCTGAAACAATTTTTTTTTTACATTTTCATTTCACCTCAAAAATAAGATTATTTTGGTAGACCTGATCCTGTTTTTTTCACTTCAGCCAGCTTCAGTCCCTAACAGCAACATCACCCAAAGTTCAGTGGTAGCAGTGGGCACTCAGCAACTCAGGCTGTAGGTGTCTCACGTTGGGTACTCAAAAATGGGGGGATCTAAAATTAGTGAAGACTTGATTTTTTTTCATTTTAAGGGGGTTGAAGAAGGTCAAATATTAGGTCAATGGCTGAGGTGGGACAAGAACCCTGGACTCGTGATTTCCAGACCCATGCCCTATTGACCCAAACCTTAGACTCTAAGGCTGAAAATTTTAGTCCTAGGTTCTACCCGTCTCCACCAACTCACATACCTCTTATGTCTTCTGAGGTGAAGGGGCAATGGCTTTTACCAACCCACCTCCTGAACACTTTGAGAAGTGTCCACCCGTCCCCAATTTATAGCAGCAGGACCAATAATTGCTCCTGTGCTCTCTCTAACAGCTCTTATCTCAGTCTGGGGGATCTCCTTCCCAGGGTAAAATAACAGCTACTAGTTTCTCCTGGGGGAATTCTGCACCACTGTGCAATGCAGAATTTTGCAGAACTTAATGTGTGTGCAGAATTTCCATTTTTTCCACAGAAATGAGCTGCAGATATGTTGGCTGCCACTAGGGGCTGCTGGACCCGGCAGAGCCCAGCTAGAAATAGATGACAAGGGAGGGGAAGGGAATTGGAGGGTTCCCAGCACACCCTGAAGGAAGGAGGTGGCAGCCTGCAGGAGACTCCGTGCAAGCCCGGGACCCAGCATCAGGCTATTTCTTACTCTGGATCCTTGAGCTATGGGAGGTAGAGGGTGTGAATGTCTGGGCAGGGTGGGGGCTGCAGCTGGCCTCTGGGGACTAATGGGTGTGAGTGTCTGGGCTGGGGGATGGGGGCTGTGACTAGACTCTGGGGAGGGGGGAGTCAGAGTGTCTGGGCCGGGGATAGGGGGGCCTGCAGCTGGCTTCTGTGGGGGAGGGAGTATGAGTGTGAGGTCCCCTGGCTGGGCTCTGTAGGGGAGGGGGCAGAGAAACAGGAACGGGTTGTCGTAGGTGTTTCTTTACTGCTCTATTCCTAGTTGAATTTTTTTGTGTCTGTATTGTTACAGCCATACTTGCTGACCGGTTTTTTGAAATAAATTACCAAAATAATTGAAACTGGCATAATTACATAGTGCTATTTTGACAAATAAAATTTGCAGAATTTTAAAATATTGTGTGCAGAATTTCTAATTTTTTGGCTCAGAATTCCCCCAGGAGTAACTAGTAGCATCAGCTGCCGGACTGGAGCAGCATTTTTTGGTCTTGCAAGTGGAGAATGGCAAGGTGAGCTCAAGGCCATTCTTCCAAAGACACTTCCTGTGGATTGGAGGAGTAGTAGGCGTATGTGACTATACTCTCCTGCAAAATATGTCTAGTGAGGTGGGCTAGCTGGCTAACCTGAAATGCTTCAAGAGGTGCTTAAATAAAGACCACCAGCCTCTCCTCTGCATTGCTGGTGAGTACAAAAAGTAAACGAAAAGGTTCTGGGGCCTGCTGAGGGAAGCGGATATATGGAGTGAAGCATCCAAGTGAATTGAATCTATTTCTAGGGCATTACTGGGGTTTGTAGGATTTGGGTCAGTTTCTTTGTGGTTCCCACAAAACCACACTTAGCCTTAGTTAACACTGTGGTGCCTCAGAGATCATTACTAAGACCTTTGTTGTTCAATACTTCTCTAGCAAGTGGGTTTAAATAATGAACTGGTGACATTTCCTGACAGTGCACAATTATTTAGTTTAGCTCTTGAAGCCAGTACTATGAACGATTGTGAATAATTCCAGAAAGACCTAATAAAATAGAACAACTGAGCATCATGGCAGCAGAGTGACTGAAATTAAATCTAGTCAAGGGCAAAGTAATGCATACCAGGAGTAATCATTTAAAACGCTGTACATAATCCTGGATTACAAATTAGTCAAAACTTCTCAGGAAAAATATCTAGAGAACAGTGTTAGCAGTTTGAAGTGGGAAGCTGAATTTGCTTATTTTGGCTATCTTAAACAAGATGCAAGTATTTTAGTAGCATTATATAAAATCCAGTGCACTTTCTTCTTGCATGTTGCATTAGTTTTGGTCATCTTGTTGCAAAAACCCATGTAGAAAAATTCAAAAGGTAGGCAGCAAAAATGAATGAAGGCATTTAGAGATTTGTTTGGAGGGAATCCAGATTTTTCTGCAAGGATTAGGTGTAGAATTTCCACTCCTGGAGAGGAAATATTGGGAAAATATTGTCTGGGAGGGACAACGAAGTGTGTTGTCATGTGTCACATGATTTTGGGGGTAGGTGGTGCAGGGGAGAAGACTGAGGGAAAAGTTATTTGTTGCTTATTTGGATTTCAGCACCTAGAGGCCCCAATCAAGATCAGAGCCCCATTGTCTTGGGTACTATTCAAACACATAGCAAGAGACAGTCTCTACTCTGAAGAAATTACAGTCAAAATAGACTTGACAAACAGCGGTGGGAGGAGAATGAAAGAAAAAGTCACTTGCCAAAAGTCACCAGCAAAGCTGGGACTAGAACCCTGTCTCCAGACTTCCCGTCCAGTGCTCTAGCCATGGGAGAATGCTGCTTCTCTCATATAATGCTTTCAGGTGGTGTGGGGATACCTTTAACATGTTGTTCCATTTCCTGGAATATTTAGGTAATGTTACTTCTCATAAAATGCAGAAAATATAGGAGGGAGGCTGAAAATCTGAGCTTTTCACCACTATCTTGTGCAATACTAAAAGGTATAAAATCGTGGGAATTCCTGCCAGAGCAAGAGTGTGGATATTAAGCCTCATTATTTGTGATAGGTTCGTTTGTTCTGACTCTCTTTTACAGCTGCAGTCAAAGGAAAAAATGAAAAAAGTATGAAAGAGAAATGTTGATCCAGCTGATTGGGACATGACTCCTTAGTTGTTAGTCCATTATGTGACTAGTCCTTAATACGTGCTCACTGTAATATTCATGAAGTGTGTCCTGTTAACTTAAAAGGTGTATTTCCTCTGGAGCCAGAATGGGCTAGCATGTAATTAGAGACATTTTACATGCAATTACGGATTTACCCAGCTGAGCCATTACTGTCCCTTCCCATCAAGGACTGCTTTGCACAACATTAACCTTTGACTGAAATATCTCCAAAGTGCCCATTACGATCTATTGGGTGACTGCAGCTGATGTTAGTATGACAGACCCATCCCAATTAATTGTGGATCAAGGCCTAAAAGGTTCTTACAGACTGAAGGGTTATATCTCAATCTTTCTGTTTTCAGAAATCTTCTGGGGCAAGTTCAAACCTTGCTTACATTTGTACACCCCACTAACTTCCACCCCTGTCTTGTGGTAAAGTTAATGCTGGTAACTCAACAGCAGATTGACTTCAGCAGCTGGCCTCACCTCAGTATATTGACTCAAGTGCAGTGTCTGGATAAAACTGAGGGCAGAATTTGACCTTTTATAGTCTTTGGATTATTGGTGGGATTGATAGTGCTGCCTTTTATTAAAGATGCCTAATGCATCCCATTATAATTAATGTATACAGTAGATGGATATCTCTGGAGACTGAAGGTCCTCTCTTTAGGCAGAGATCAGGTACAGTATGGACAAAAGGTTCTCCCACACCCTACCACCAATATGCTTTAATTCTGATGAACCAGTTTCTAGAGGTGAGTGTAATTTTCTTTTCATGTCCATTTAGCTTTGACCCTTCTGCACTGACCTGCAAGAAGAGTTGATATCTTTCCTCTTCCTTTTGTAAGCTCAGCCTTTTGCTGTCGTAAGAGTCACAAGCTGTTGACTTGGTGGTTGTTCTTTTGTGTAATTGCAGCAACTGTCTATTATCTGTCCAAAGTTTCTCAGGTTTAGGAAGAGATATCAAATCTTCCTAAGAATCAACATGAAGAAGAAAAGAGACATGGTTTCAAATGATGAAAAGAGTCAAAAAACTATAGCCATCATTGGGTTTTCACAGCTAAAAGAGAAAGAAGTATATTTAAAATCATCAGTAAAAGAATGAATCATGGTAAGAAGCTTTAATACATACTCAAATGTAAGTTCCTACAGAATGAACTCACTTATTAAGTATTCCTAAATCATTCTAGTCTTCATTATCTTTCATATTAATTTGTTGTGTCAGTCTCTTACATAACTCTGCTTCCAGGAATATGAGTGGTAATAAGTAATAGGTATTTTAAATTAGGGTTTGACCTAATGCTTTGTGCGAACAAATGTTTTTGAAGTGCATTTCAATTGTTCTGTATTTTTTAACTCATTCAAATACTGTCCTCTGGTGTTCAAATGTCTGCATTGCACATAAGTTAAAGCAGCACATTATGGGTGAAAATCTGGTCCCATTGAAGTCCATGGCAAAACTCTCATAAGGCCAGAATTTCACCCTATGAGATGTCATAGGTAGGAGAGACACAAAAGTAATAAAATACATCAACTAAGAAAGCAACCTAGATGGTGAAATGTATTTTTAAGAAATGTACATACCATATGGCAAAAACAAAGTGCTTTTCACAAGATGCAGAATATAATATTGTATATAGTGAACAGATACTAAGAATTCACTGATTTTTAGTACTGAAATACATTGGGTAATACAGATTCTTATTGCAAATTTCACTGGTATCTTATTAGGCCAACTACCTCCTTTCCCTGTGCTGTTCATGTTTCATGTAAATACATAATTGATTAGATTTTGAAAACATGTAATTAACAGGAAACTATTTAATGTTTATCATGGGGAGCAATATAGAAAAATGGACCTAAAACACAGTGCCAATCCTGCAAACACTTGTGCCTGTGCTTATCTTTACTACCATGAGTAGTTCCATTGGTTTCAATAGACTACTCACAGTAGTAAAGTTAAGCACATGAGTATGTGCTGCAGAATCTATGTCCATGTTCAAAACTTGTTAAGGTTGTGACACTGGTCCAGCAAAAGCCTTGCCTCACTTCAAACCTCGACAGCACAGCTGTGTGATGAAGGATTAGGCTTTATAATGAGAGCTCTCTCTCTCCATAAGGTTACTTGCCGTAGATCAGTTTTTAATGGTCTCAGACAGAACCGATGGTGTATCATTATTTATTAGAGGCAGGATTGGTAATACTGCCTATAGTTAAAATTGCCTGACGCTCCCCATTGTAGAGCTCTTTTCAGCTGTTTATAACTTTGCCAAACTTTAACTGTTCAGGATCAAATTTTTCATGACAGGAGTCCACCTCAGGCTGATTTGTTCTGGGAAATTTCAGCTAAAATGGCCAAGCTGTTTGTCAGAATGAGATTAAGAAACATATGTTCTTTTGCCATGTTAAAAAATGTGCACAATTGTTTCATTAAGAAGCTCTAGTGACTCTGGGCTTTCGAGAAGGGACATGAAATTTAGCAGGGGGTCAGGGATGAGCCTTTTGCCATACCTGTGAAAATTTGCCCTAATTTGTCCAAGTTATGAGCCTCTGAAAAATCTCATTTTGCACATGCTCAGTAAAGACTTGTTAGAGTTTGGCATTTAAATTCTTCAGAGATTCTGTTGGCACTGAGTGTGCTCCAGTCCAGGGCAGCAGGCAATTTCCCTGCAGTTACCACTTCTGGCCACTGTGTCCTTGGCTGGTGCCGGACACAAGAACTAAGAACAGGAAGATGGTCTCCCCTATGTTGTTACTGCTCATTGTTAAGTGGTCAGGCAGTGTGGAGGAGAAAGAGGAATCACCCTCACTTGAATTTTGAGGGGTGATGATGATTTTTTCTGTGGGAGGGAAAGGGGGGAAGAGGAGGAGAGGGGTTGCAAGAGCCAGAGAGTGGGGGGAACGGAGGGAAGGGAAAAGTCAATGAAGTGGGGGAGAGCAGATGTGGTGGGACCAGGAGTCAGCCTTCTGGGGGTGCATAGGGCAGGAGAGAAGAGTACAGGGGAAGGGGCCAGGAGTGGGGGATTGGAGAGGAGCAAATGTGGGAGACAGAAGTGGTTGCTCATGAGAAGCTCAGGAGGATGGAGTGGGGGCCAGGGCAGAGGATTGAATAGAAGCTCAGGAGGGGGCCAGGAGCTGAGGTGGGAAGGGGTGTTGGATAGGAGCAGAAGGAGAGGCAGGTAGGAGCTGGGTGCAGAGGGGGAGAAGGCAGGACCTGCATATAGTGGTGTAGATAGGCACAGAGGTAGAAGGAATTGCAGGAAGAGAGAGGACAGTCTAATGGTTAAGGCAGTTGAAGGCTGGAGACTCTATCCCTGCCTCTGCCACAGAGTTTCTGTGCAAAGTCACTTAAACCAAACTTTTCACAGGGAGTCACTCATGTGTTCCTCAGTTTCTGGGTGTCCATCCTGAGACCTGAGGGGAGAGGTTGATTTGCAGAAGTACTGAGCACTCATGGGTGCAACTGAAATCAATGGGAACTGTGTTTTGAACATATAAAATGCTATACATATGCTAAGTTCGCTGAAAAATCAGGCCCTAGCTATGATGCTTCCTGGGGGTACCAAAGGTTGTGATGTACTGCGCGACCAACTGCCCTTAGCTTGAGGAAGCCTTGTTATGCCTGCCGAGGATCAGCTCCCCAGCTCCACTGGTCACGGGAGACACAGATGCTCTCCTCTAGGCCTTGCAGGCCCCACCTCTCTCTACAGGTTAACATTAGGCAAATCCCATCCCTTGAGCCCTCCGAGCATCTCCCTGAAGTGTTCATCCCCTGATTCACTGAATACTCACGGTATTCAGAGATTCACTGCTTCCAGATAAAATGTGCCCTCCAGCTTAGCAGTTACACTTCAGGTAACCGCTCCACTTAACACACAGCTCTGAGATATGTTTATAGGGAAATGAAGTATAAGCTTATTTAACAAAGCAGAGAAATTCAAGTAATAGCAAGCAGAAGTATTGGAAACAAATGGTTACATATAAAATAAAATCATACATTGACTTAATTAACTAGATACTCTCCTGACTTGTAGAGTGATACTTACCCAAAGTCCTTGCAGCATTTTACAGCCAGGCTTGGCGGTGATCCTGCTTTAATAAGAAAGTATGCTGTCAAGCTTGCCTATCCCAGCTGAAAGACCCTGTGTGTTTCCTTGTACACCCAGATATACACCAACAATCCTTTGTCTTTTGTCATAAACAGGCAACCCTCTCTTGTAGATTTCACAGTTTCTTCTTTTGCCTGTGACTCAGTATGCAAATAGACCCACATTGTGAGGCATATAATACACACGTGACCAGATCAAGAGAGAAGTGTCTGCTACCCCTTGTCTCAAAGGAACACATCCAAAACATGTCACCTCCTGATGACTTGCCTTAATTCCAAGACTTTCAGAATATGCATTTTAATATAGACACTTCACTCCTTCAATATTATCTGTATGTACATTTTGCAGTGATTCTGACAACCGTTGGCCTACTGGTTCTTGGTACAGGCCACCTTTCGGTGAACTATTATGCATATATCTGACTGTCACAGGGTATTCTACTCACTGAAGTTGGTGCCTCCTCCTGATCACTCTGGGGATTAGCTCATAAGGTCAACGTCCCATCCCGTGGTTGCACGCCATCAATCTGTCTGTCTCTCTGGTCTGCAGCCCATCTCCCAGTCTAGGAACCACAGCATCATCTTCATGATTTGGCCCTCCAGCCAGGTCATTATCTGTGTTTTCCGCTTCTGGGATATAATCCTTCAAAGTCTCTGTCACTCCCACAGTGACCCAGGCAGTCTTCCAGTTCAAAGCCCTGCCAGTGCCATTTCCCAAGTGGCAGGCACGGGAACCTGGGCCCACCCTCTACTGCAGGTTCCAGCCCAGGGACCCTACAACATGCAACCAAGGTCTGCTCAGTCCCCAACTTTGCTGCCTACTCCCTGGGCTTCCTACCCTGGCACTCCACTCTCTCTGGGGTTTGCCAGCCTCTCTACTCCCTCCTCCAAGGGAGCAACTGTAGGCTACTAGTCTCTGAAGTCCCCAAACACACCTCCTTTCTCCCAGGGAGTGACTGCAGATTAGCTCCCTGCACTCTCCTTCCTGATATCAGCTCCCTGGCTTTATAGATGCCTGCCTGTTCCCGTACAGATAAGCTTCCCCTAATCAGGGCTTTCTTCTCAGCCTTCAGCCTAATAGTTAATTGGCCCATCTGGCCTCTTTTAACCTTTTCCAGGTGAGTGTGTGGAGGACACCCCATCACACTCACTTATGCATCCCCTGGGACCTACGCCAGTTGTCAACCAAAAGGTTCTTGGGTCACACTAGGTATCTCAAATTGGGCTCCTGAAATTAGTAGACATGTGACAATGTTGACCATGATCTCTCTGTGCCTCCATTTCCCAGCTGTAAAATGGGGATAATCTCATCTAATCTCACAGGAGTATTGATGTGTGGCATTCAGATACTATAGTGATGAGTGCCACAGAAACACCCGGAAGGAAATAAATAATTTTGTATTCAGAGCAGGATATGGATGGTATATGGTAAAGCCTGCGGTCACACTGAACAAGGAGGATAAAAAGAAATATTGAATAACTACTCATTTACTGTGGCAAAACATAGGTTTTTTTGGATATACTTAGAATACAACTGTATTTTGTGTAATGCTTTTCATAAGCAGTGTGTCTCAGAGTATTTTGCAGAACTAAATAATGCATGACAGAAAACAGTCATGCAAAGACAGATCTGGTGAATATACTAAAACACACAATGCCGTTTGGGTTTTATCAAACTGTGGAATATATGAGAACTGAAGGGGAGCCAGGACCCAGCAGAGACACAACTGGACCTGGGAGAGCATCTTTACAGGTTCAGGAAGTACAACGGTGATAGAAATGGAGCAAGAGCTTTATGAGAAAGGGTTAGCAGGAGGAGAAGAATCAGGACATAAATGGTTCTTAACAGAATAAGGGATAGCTCAGTGGTTTGAGCATTGACCTGGTAAACCCAGGGTTGTGAGTTCAATCCTTGAGGAGGCCATTTAGGGAACTGGGGTTTAAAAAAAAAAAAAAAAAGTCCAGGGGTTTGTCCTACTTTGAGCAGGAGGTTGGACTAGATGATCTCCTGAGGTCCCTTCCAACCCTGATATTCTATGAATCTATGATAGTTCGAGGAGGTGTAAAATCAAAGTGGGGTTGACTGAGAGAAAACTGTGTTTTGAGCTGTGCTTTAACCATCCCTAATGAATACCACTTACATTTCGTCCACATATTAATTACTTGCCTGATTATCCCAAATCAAACTATGTTTTTTACATAGTGATATGTGCAGGAGGAAGAAGATTTTGTTGTCTGCCACATCAGTATAATGGGCCACATTTTATAATAATTTAATGGACTTTTGCTCAATTAAAGGCTTCAGAATTTGATCCCTAACTAGGATATGGCAATCTGTTGTACATTGCATTTGTAGAACTGATGAAAGAATGCTCTGTCATGGACTCACAGAGCAGATGTTTCAAACATTTTAAAATGGTACAATGGGATTTGGCACAGGTGGAAGGTAACTGGGTTCCTTTGCTGAGATGCCGTAAAATTAGGTGCTAGAATCAGAGTAATTACTACTGACCCAGACTCATAACTGGATCTAGTTAGCCCCAACCAAGGTAGAAGAGAGTTTGGAGAGAATGAGGTAAAAGGAGCTATGGACTAGGACAGAGGAGGTCCTACATCGAAGGCCTAGCTTAGGATCTCTTGAGAATGGTGAGATGGTTTAGTCAGAGGCTTGGTTGGATGATCAGTAAAGCCAAACTCTAAAAAGGGGGTAATTTTGAACTGTATGCTGTGTGTGTGTGTGTGTGTGTGTGTGTACGCGCACGCGAAGATTTTAAAAAAAATTAAACTTCTGAGAAACAGAGAGGAGTGTAACTTTGAGAGCAAAGAGGCCACCCTGGGATTATATTAATAGTGTGTTAAGTTATTTGAATTCAAAAGCTGAGTAAATAATTTTGTGTTCTAGAATTCTCATTGTATGCATATTATAATATAACTAGAAGGTTCATTGCTCATTTGCATAAAAGACTATTGAAAAGAAACTTCTGAGAGAAATAGACTGCATCAGGAGATCCTGAATGCAGATTCACCTCACTCAATTATCTGAGGTTTGGGGTGTCCTTCCCCACTGGCTAATCAAGGTTATACTTGTATCTGTGATGTTGCTTCATAGAGAATATAGATGTTGAAATAAGTTGACTTTTCTCACTGCTGTGGAGCACATCTGTTTTCCCAGGAGGGTTCAAAAGTCAAATTTGTTTTAAATATACTGCTTGATCTATCAACAGTCACTGCTCAAGTCAGGGTGCAGGGTTCTGCTGGCAGGCCTGCATACCGGATGAAAAAAATGGTTTGTGGTTATCTATTGTTGGTACCCACAAGTTAAAAATATCCCCTCTGGCCTCTTGGGGGCAGGTGTTCATTAGGAATAGAGTTTTGGATACAGATGCTACAAATCTCATTGTTTGTTACTTTTATTTCTTTTAGGGGCTAATATTCCCTACATTAGTGACAGGCTATTTCCCATCAATAACGACTTTACCTAAGGGAGAGCTTAGAATTGTGGCCATGGAAAATGTTTATTAAAAACAAATATCACTGCCCTGCTTGTTTTGGGAACCGTAAGTTCTGCAATGGAGTGGGGGAGGGGAGGGGAGAGGAGAGGAAAGCTCCAGAATGAAGATGGCACTCTGCCCCCACAAATGAAATCTGTCATCTTGAAACACTTTCAGATGACTCAGCCTCAGCAAGAAACAAATTGTTTTAACGATAGACTTAATTAGCTGGTGTTTGTATTCCTTTGCAGCTTGCCCAAGTCCCAGCGCACCTGCTGGTAGACCTCACTTGAAGCCCTGCCGTTTCCTGCGAAAGAATGTGAAGAATGAGTGAAGCGGTAAATAAGGACCTCAGTGGGTATGTCTGTTCCCTACTGACTGCTAGAAACATCCTTGGAGGAAGGGGGGCCTAGCAGGTTTCTTTTTTCCTGTAGTTTTTGCAGCACAATCTTTTCTTAAACACAACAAGAAATTAAACTCAAAGAAATAATGTAATTTCCATTGAGTATTCGGAATGATTCTGTTTAATGATATCAAAGAAAATGCGGTTCTTTGTTTTTTGTATATTCTGACATTTTTCTGATAGCTAGTTCTTTATATAATTCCTTCTAGCTATAACCCTATGACATCTAACATGAAACATAAATATGTGGTATGCTTTTTCATATCTCATTTGACTTGTTTAAGACATGAAAACAAATGCTTTCCCTTCCTCCACCCCCCAAAATACTTCTATCCTAATATGGACTCTTCATTGCCAAAATTTCTTATTTTTGCAGCCTCTTAGGGATTACTATGCAACCATGGATCTTTCGCTAAGAAAATAACAAGATTGTGAAATTCATTATCATCTCTTATATTTGCTTGTAAAGCTGATGGTATCTTTTATTTGAACAAATTAAGGGGAAAAAATCAAATTGTGGTAATGATACAGCTGAATACATGCTGAATGGCAAAGGAATTCATGGTCAAGTCCACAGTGCCCTTGAAGTGTGATTCTATCTTGAAGTGTGATTGACTGTACAAATGGCATTGAGAGGTTTCTCCATGGACCACATCTAGTCTGGTTAATGTAGAAGTAAAAAAAAAGATTTCCTAAGTGCCTGGTCTGAAAGCTCATTCTGGGCTCTGGCAGTCAAGCTATTATTTTTCCTTCTCCTGTATCATTACCAGTAATAAAACCTCTGCAGAATAAATTATGTCCCCAGCTGTGAATATATAACTTAGTGGATATCACTGGAAGACAATGGGCTTGAAAGCAGAATTAGGACAGCAGAATCACTTGGGAAGCCATAACACAGGCTAATACATCTCAGTGTAAGGAAGGTTTACATGATGTTAAGAATTTGAAAATTTAGGATGAATTTCATCCTATTACTCCTAGTTATATGGGCATCCAACATCTTGACAGATGAAAGGAAACATGACTCAGTCAGTCAATGGTGTTTGACAGTAGTGTGGGAGAAGAGCCCAGTGCGTGAGTGGCAAACCTTCCCACAGTGACTACAGGTCTAGATGGTGGTTGGAGCATACTCTGCTTCCTGGCTTGCCTGTGAGCCTCCCCCTGGGCTCTCTGTGATGACTGACTGCACCAGCCCTGACCTAGCTGTTCCAGACTGAGCAGCTGTGGGCAGCGTTCTCTCAGTTGTCAGTGTGAATGCTGAATTTCTTGAGACCTTGCTTGACCATGTCACTGAATTGGAACTTAGGTGGCCTTCCTCTGCATCATGGGTAGTTCTTGAGTTGGCCGTAGAGCACAGCCTTTGGCATATGATCTTGAGACATATGCTCCATGATGTGTCCCAGCCAGTGAAGCCTGCAAGTGTCCAGTGTAGTCTGCATAGACTATAGGTTGGTTCCCTCGAGGATCTCATTGTTAGTGATCCATTGGTCCCAAGTGACTCCCAGGATTTTTCAGAGAGAGCAAAGGTGGAAGCTGTTCCATTTCAACTCTTGGTTGGAGTATGTGACCCAACTTTCGCAGCCATAAAGGAGAGTCCTGAGGAAACAATCCTGATAAATGGACATCTTTGTATTTAGGGTTAGCAGCTTGTTTTTCCAGTCATGTGAGGTAAGTTTGCCAAAGGTGGCAGGCAGAGGCTTTGCCAATTCTCACATCAAATTCTCTATCAAGGCTAAGCAATCTGGTTAAATTGAGCCAAGACAGCTGAAGTGATTCACATTGTCCAGAGCTTCATTATTGACGTAGATTTTAGGTGGCGTATTAGTGCCCTGTTACATGACAACTGTTTTCTTGATACTGGTTATCATGCTGAAAACGATACATGCATCAAAGAACTTATTTATCATGATCTGCAATTCACCAATTGAGTTAGAGTTAAGGAATTATACTCTTTTATTATGTTCAATAATCCTCCTCCCTCCTTAAAGTTTGCACCCTTCAAATAGTCCTGGAGTTCAGCTGCCCTTCTTTGTCACTTGGGCAATTGAATATTAATGTTCTCCTTGTGAAGCAATCCGTTTATCCCACTAACCATTTTCATTGCTTTTCTCTGTAGTTCCACTAATTAGGCATTATTATTTGGTACCGTGTTGTTTTCCTGGCACTTCATTATTCCAGGTGCATTTGCATCAGAGCTGTTTCAAATAGAGATAAATTCCTTCCTCCCTGGTCCTAGTTGCCCTGATTTTAGGTAGATCTGGTAGCCCTACCTCTTATTAGGCTTGCTTGACATTTCCCATTATAGGATCCTATTTTGAGTTTCTTATAATTTTGCCAAAATTTAACTGTTTGGGATGAAATTTTCCATATTGGGTGTCAGCCTAAGACTGAATATTTTTGGAAAATTTCACCCAAAAGGGTTTGGCCATTTCTGACAACAAAGCAAATGATGCATACATTGTTTTGCCCATGTTACAAAAATTGGGTAATCTTTTTTTTTTTTTTTTTTTTTTTGAGAAATTCTATTGCCCTCATGCTTTGGAGCAGAGTGTTAATATTCGTCAGTGGTGGCCTTTGTGTCGAGGTGTGTCTTTTGCCACTGCTATGAATTTGGAAAAGTTATAAGCCTTTGAAAAATGTTAGTTTCCACATGCTCAGTAATGACATGCTAGAGGTGTGAAGCCAAAAACTGAAAATTCCATGCACACTGGGCATGCTCCAGCCTGGGGGCTGAGCAGGATTTTCCCTGAAATTGCAGCTTCAAGTTGCTGTGGGCCACTGTCAGCGCTGGATACCAAAAGCAGGGAGGCTGTTTCTCTTGTGTTTTCAATGCCCCTCTTGCTGGCATCCAGGCAGCATGGAGGAGAAAGCTGCCTGATTCAATGCACCAGGAACAAGAGCCAGACCTGGGGACAGGGCTGCCCAGAGGGTGTATGTGTGGGGCAAATGGGGCAATTTGCCCCAGGCCCCGCAGGGGCCCCCATGAGAGTTTTTCGGGGCCCCTGGAGTGGGGTCCTTCACTCTCTCCGGGGACCCCAGAAAACTCTTGTGGGGCCCGGGCCCCTGGAGCTTCTTCCGCTCCGGATATTCGGTGGCAATTCAGCGGCAGGGGTCCTTCCACCCCGGGACCCGCCGCTGAAGTGCCCCGAAAACTCATGGCGAGGGGTCCTTCCACCCCGGGACCTGCTGCCAAAGTGTCGGGTCTTCGGCAGCAATTCGGCAACAGAAGACCCCAGGCCCCTTGAGTCCTCTGGGCAGCCCTGCATGGGGAGCAGGGCAGAGGTGAGTATATTGGGATAATAGAGAGGGATACTAGGAATTGAGGTGGGGGAGACTGGGATTGATTGGGCAAGGAGAAAGGGAGTTAATGGGGGGAAATTGGGATTGGCAGCAGATGATTAATAGATTTTAAAAACACAACAGACCATTAGGTTCACCTAGTGTGACCTTAAAAGGGACTGGGAAATGGTGGGCAAGGAGACTAAAACTGCGAGTAGGATGGAGGCAAGAGGAGACTGAGCTCAGTGAGGAGGCAACAGGGAAGACTGGAGCTGGCTGGGCAGCAAGACTGGAACCAGTGGGCTGGGGGCAGGAGGTGAGGAGGAGACAGATCTGACAAGGAGCCAGGTGTGAGGGCAGAACTAGGACTAGAGCAGGGTGGAGAGCAGGACAAAGAGCTGGATGTGTGGGGTAGAATGAGACTGGGAGCCAGTGGACTTGGTGAACATAGCTGGGGGGAAGGGGTGGGAGAGAAAAAGAAACAGCTCGGATAAGGAACCAGGAGGGAGGAACTGGAATTGACACTGCAATGAGACTGGGGACAAGAAAATGGAGGCGGGGGAGGAAATTGGAAATCGCTAGGCAAGGGGACTGGGACTGGGGAGAATTGGACTGGGAGTGTATGGGACCCAGGTTGGAGCAGGTGATGTCAAGGGGAATGGGCAGAAGGGTCTGTGCCAGTAGAGAACACTCCCCTCTGTAGCCTGGCATGGAAGCTAAGATTCCTGAGTGTGATGTTGTAAAGTATCATTACAAAGCTTATAACCTAGTGTGTGTTCATCTTATTTGTATGTATGTGTCGTTCTTGTATCTAAAACTAGAAATATGAAGTTAACTCTGAGGTCCTATTATAATTATGCAAAGTGTGGGCCATTAATAGCAGTTTCAAATCTTGATGGCACCCGTTGACTAGAACAATTGTCTGTAAACGGTTTATTTACCTGCAAGCAACCTTGTGGACGTGGGGGCCAGCCTGTAGGTAATGAATAATGAGGTCTTACAGTGACATGACCATGTCACCTGGTACTGAAATCCAACTTAAACCTGGTGCTTTTCCATTTAGAAGGAAGAGTGGGAACCCAGAGAGACAAACGATTCCTGCCAAAGCTATAAAAGGGGGTGGAACATCATAAAGGGGGCTGGCAGTCATGAGAAATCCCCTATTTATCACCTGAGCTGGAACTAACAAGAATGGTACCAGGGGAAAGGGTTGGGCCCTGATGGAGTCCAGTCTGTGAAAGAAGTTTATTGGAACATCTCTGAGGGTGAGATTTACCTGTATTCAGTTTCTTAAATGTATTAAGCTTAGATTTGCATGTTTTGTTATATTTTGTTTGGTAATGTACTTTGTTCTGTTTTTATTGCTTGGAACCACTTAAATCCTATTTTTATTCTTAATAAAATCACTTTTGTTTATTACTAAACCCACAGTAAGTAAGTAATACCTGGGGGAGCAAACAGCTGTGCATATCTCTCTATCAGTGTTATAGAGGGTGGATAATTTATGAGTTTACCCTGTATAAGCTTCATACAGAGTAAAACAGATTTATTTGGGATTTGGATCCCATTGGGAGCTGGGTGTCTGGGTCCTGGAGACAGGAGCACTTGCTAAGTTGTTTTCAGTTAAGTCTGCAGCTTTGGTGGTGTGGTTCAGACCCTGGGTCTGTGTTGCAGCAGGCTTGTGTGTCTGGCTCAACAAGGCAGGATTCTGGAGATCCAAACTGGCAGAGAAAACGGGGTCAGAGGTAGTCTCAGCACATCAGGTGACAGTCCCAAAGGGGTCTCTGTGACCAAACCCATCACACTGAGGCTCACCGTTCCTCTGCTGTCAGCAAATATCTGTGAAACTCACCAGCAAAGCATATGTGTCAGCCCTCTACAGTGCTGGTCCACATAGAGCATGACAACCTACTATTGCTATCAGTTACTCTGTTGGCTGCAAGTGACACGGGTCTGTGTGGTGGATCTAAAGATTCCAACTCTGCTGATGAGCCATGGGGTTGTCAATATGATGCTCATGATAGAAATTCGGGGGGAGGGGTTCAGTTTGCTTTTTAAAAACCTAGGAAATTACATTTACAAAATACTTCTGGTTTTTTTGGCCAAAATATTCTGATAAACCCCTAAGAGTTCCACAAAAAGCAACCACTTTCCACAACGTTTTTGGTCAGAAACCCAATTTTCCATCAAAAAACAGTTTTGACAGAACATTTGGACCAGCCCTAGTTTGCAGGTATCCCCAGCCAGAGTGTGCGTGCAGTAGCCCAGCTTTCTGCAACTGGGACCATGGGGCCAATGCTGTTAGCAGCATTAACTCAGGTCCAACGAGTTTATCAAACAGTAACCAATCTGTTTGCCATTGATACTTGCACTGAAAGTAGTTTGAGACAGAAAAGTAACCACTGAGGTGTTAATAAACGTCTGTATACTGTATGTTGTATTCCAGAGTGTTATTCCAGTGCCTGGCTGCACAGAGGGGCTCAGGAGAATAAAGAGGTGAGTTTTTCTCTCAGAAACTGTCAAATGTTTGAAATAAACAACTTCAAGCAATAAAACTTCATTTGATTTGTATCTGTTTGCTCTGGCCACATCCTATATTTACATGGTGCCATGGGAAACTATTTTTAAATGCTAAAGTTTAAATTAACACATGATCCTGAGGGCTAAATCTGTTCCAGATGATAACATTTCCACTGCAGTTTGTTTGCAGCACCTCAAGAAATGCAGCTGATTGGAGTGATTTATTTATTTCCCCCCAGGAAGTAAAATGCCTTAGCAGCTTTGTGAAATCTGTACAAACAGGCTAGAGGAAAAGCAGCCAATGCAATGAGCACACTGTATCTGCAATCATGGAAACGAACGATAAATCCCTTTCTTATCTTATCACCTCCAATATAGGGTTTTGTTATATGTTGTTAAAAGGGAAGACTCTCTAGGGTGCTATCCTACATTAAAATGTTAGTAATGACCAGGCAGTATAGTCTAAAGAAATTGATCCTTCAGCCCCAACTCATGGGCCCTTAGCCTGTAATGTCCTGTTAACTGAGGGAAAAAAGAGGGCTTGAAAGGTGGAAGAAGGGTACAGAGGGCATGGAACTGGGCGTGAGGAGATGCTGGGATGTGACATGGGTGGTAGATAGTGTGTGGAGACCAGACTCACCCGTAAAGTTAAGGAGGACAGATCTTTCAGTCCACGCCATAGTGCCTAGGCACTGCAAGGGGATTGGGATGTCTATGCATTTCAGTTTGTGTAAATGAGAAGGAAGTAAAATATGCCCACAAGAACATGGCATGGGGCAGCCAATAAGTAGATCAACGTTTGGAACAGTGATTAGCTTTCAGTGTCAGGGCTGGAATGATGTATTGTATACTGTGTGTGGGCTGTGGCGATTCTCTGCAGGTATTCACGTGAATTATGGAAAAGCCTGTCCAAGATGTCTGCTAACAATATTTCTGCCCCATGTCTAGGGGTCTTTGAAGTCGAACAAAAATTAAGGTAAAACATTTTTAAATTAAGGCAATAAGGTCTAATAAGCACTTGCCAAAATAGCCTTTACATTCCTCCAAAATGTCTGAGCCAATCTGCAGTCTTGGTGGGTGTGCGTATGTGTGTGCGTGTGCGCGCGCGTGTGTGTGTGTGTGAGAGAGAGAGAGAGAGTGTTCAGATGGAATCTCCCTCCTTGAGGAGGAGGATAGAAATATGAAGGCACATCAGATTGTGCTCTTTTATCAGTTCGCTGAATGGCTTCACTTAGATGTTGCACAGTAGAAGTGTCAGAATCAGACAATTGTACAGTATGGTTGGATCACTTTCAAACATAAAATATATATGAAGTCAGCTAGACGTGGACAGGGAAATACCCTTAAGGCTAATGAATAATTAGAGGTCACCAGTGATTAAAACCTCCCCAAAAGAAATGATCAAAGTCAAAGTCACTTGGAGCAATGCCAGGAACCTCTGCAACTCGGAGCAACTGATTCAGGAGCACCTTGTGATCAGTGGTATGAAAGGCAAGTGATAGTTTTCCATGCCGATGGCAGATCTGTCTTATGTCCATCTCTTGACTATCATCCAGCACACAAACTAACACATTTTTAAAGCTGGGTTGTTTTTATTTTTTGTTTGGTTGGGTTTTTTTCCAGTCTGGTCAATTTTTCATTAGGTACATTTCTAATTCAAAAGTAAATATATGACCTGCATCTGTACTGATTAGCCAAGCAAATCAGTTTGGCCAATGCTAAATTTACTGAGAGTGTTTTGAACAGTCTCTGCTGAGTCATAGTTTCCAATGTTGATTTCCCCCCCCTCTGCGTTTCAAAATGAAATATAAGTGTCTCTTGAATTCCCCAGCATCAAAGAGTAAAACTGTATGAGAGAGCAGATGCAATCTGCCAGGGGACTTGCATAGGGCCTAGTATATTGCTGGTGGTGCTGGCAGTCATTTTCTGAGAAACAATAGAAACAAAAAGTTCTATGGAAGGCAACTGAGCTAGAAAATCTACAGGGCACAGACGATTCATTATGGATGTTGTGAATGCTGGTCCCATCAGCAGGTGTTTCTGCTGTAATAGCTCCAGGGCCCAATTCAGCTGAAAGTCTCCATTCCCTTCAGAAGACTCTAGTTAATTTGGGGTCAGCCAACCCATGCGCTGTGGAAGTAAAAAGCTCCACAAACAGGGTGCTGCCTAGTGATCACATGAATGAGCTACTGGTCTCTGTGATTCCAGTACTCCCTAACCTGTCATTCCATCTGGGATGTCTCTTCCATCCTACTTGGGCTGCATGCCCCATGGGAATAACTGAAGTCTTTGCTATTGCACCTTTGCAAGGTGAATGATTTTGGGGCGGTTTATGGGCCAGAATCATGTAAAAAAACTATACGTGGGAACTGGAAATGAGAGATCTTTTTCTTTCCTTTCCCTGCCATTGAGAGTGCTCTCTGCTGCGGCGGATGAGGGGTCCCCACTACAATTGCCTTTGTTTTGAGTGAGGCTGCATGGCCCTTTCATCATCTTGCTATTGATGAGCACGGCTTCCAGCTAGGCAGAGCATATTTGGGGTTATGACAGCTCTTGTGAAATTCCTTCTCGGACAGAGCTCTGATGTCAGGCCTGATTGCAACATCGTGATCAGGCATTCCACCCTCAGCAAAAGAGTTACTGGTGGGTTGTCAAAGGAAGCAGCAGCTGAAGGAATATCTCTTCTTGGAACAGGGAGCAGCTACGGAGTCAGTTTTGCACAGGAAAAGGCCCTAGCCTATACAAAAAATTAAATTATTCTGTTGCCAAAGCTGGTGCATCCATATAGAGTTACAGAGCACAAAAGATGGGTTCTTCCTGTGAGCTGCTCAGGAAAATGCAACAATGCGAACATCTCTGTTGTTAAGGATTTATAGACAGTATATTTGCTACTTGGTACCCTGGCTGCCATCTTTTTGCTAGCTGTTTTTGTGGAATGTGATTTTTAAGTGCTCACACTTCATTTTCATAACTGGAGCCAAACTAAAATAGGCAGCTAAGTCTAATTATGCTAACTCTTCTTGTATGCATAATTACCAATTTCCTAGTAGGAGGTAAGGGAAACAATTTTTTGCTTTCTCATCTCCTTATTTACGACTCAATTAATGAAAGCTGATTGTCCCACCATAATTTTATTTGTTTGCATAATTTACATTCTTTTTCAGCATAAATTAATATTTTTTTCCTGCTCCATTAGAGCCTTTCAGCATTGAACATAGAAACCCTGGCAATCAGACAACAGCTTCCTGAGTCACTTGTGGACCCATTGTCTTTTGTGTGAGGCTAGGGTGACCAGATGAGAGACATGAAATATCAGGATACGGGGGAGTGGTGGGCTCGCCGGCGGAGCAAAAAAAAAAAGCCACTAGAGCATAGGAAAAATTGGTGGCGGCTGAGCAACCACTGACAGCTCCCTGCCCCACCCCTCACCGCACCAGCTCACCTCCGCCTCCCCTGAGCGGGCTGCCATGTCTTGCTTCTCCCCCCTCCCTCCCAGCGCTTGTGCCACCATACAGCTGATTCGTGCAAGCCTGGGAGGGATGTGGGAGGAGGAGGTATGCAGTGTGCTTGCGGAAGAGGCAGGGCCAGGGCAGAGATTTGGGGAGGGATCCAATGGGGCAGGAAGGGGCCGAAGTCGGGGTGGGGCTAGGGCTGAGCTGGGGGCACAAGCCCCCTCCTCCTGTGCGCCGGAGTGCAAAATATTGGGACAATTCGCATCCCAACCGAACATCGGTCGGGACGTGGGACAAACAAATAAATGTCAGGACAGTCCCGATAAAATCAGGACGTCTGATCACCCTATGAGAGGCTGATCTAAGCTCTTTCTGTCCATTGGGTGTTTAACTCTCTGGTCAGGTTTCACTTTCTAGTCGTAGGGTAATGGTAAGTCTGAGCACTGCATTAGGTACACTAGGTTTTGGGTGAGGTCAGAAGGAGCCTTCTGCACCAACCCTGGGTTTAGATGCAATGCTCCCCTGATGTCACAGCTGGGACGTGGGAGGTCTGATGTAGTGGTTGGAGTGGGAGTCAAGAGCCAGGCTAGGTCAGATACCAGGAGATCAAAGACTGAGATGTACCAGAGGGCAGACAACGAGTCAGCTGTCGGGAGGCGGGCAGGGTCAGCTTACCAGGAGACCAGAGCCCATCAGTAGGAGTGGGAGCAGGTAGTGCCAGGAAGCTCTAGGAAGCACTGCTCTGGCATCAGGCACAGTGTCACCTGGACTGCCCACTCTGGAGATGTACTGCCCACAAAGCAGAGCTTTGTCTTTGTCTTGAATGAGCCTGCTGTCTGTTTCCTTTTCTGTTTCTCCAGTGCTGGCCCCATGCAGATGTACTGGGGTTTCCAATCCTAAGAACTGCAATGAAGAACTGGTGAAAGAAAAGAGGAAAGACCTGTGACTAATGTGTTCTCAGGGTGCAATGTCCAGATTTCCATCCAGTTTAGTCTTATGTATGTAGTAATTCTCTTTTTCTAGTCTGGCTCCTGTCATTCCTGTGATTCTCAATTAATTCACAAAATTTTCTCAACTTGAAGTGCTTCAGAAGTAACACTTCTTGCAGATGTATCCCACAGCGGGGATGTTGCTGTCTAGGAAACTACGGCTTGAACACAGCACTCACTTTATCTGCCCATTTTCTGTTTTTCCCAGAAACAATCTATAGAGGTCAGAGTCCTTTGGTAAAATCTGTGAGACTTTCTGTCATAAAGACATTACCTGCTCCTCTCCTTCGACCAAAATAGATGCGTAATGTCACTTTCAATAAATTCCATTGGTGTCTGCTCTTCTCTCAAGCCACAGAAGCACTGCATCAAGCAAGAACAGAGCAAAAAGTGATTGGGGTCAGATCAAGTGTTATATCTCCTGGCTTTGCACATGCAAAATTCTGCTCCCACAAAACCCTAAACAGGGTGAGATTATTGCTGTTACAGAAAATGGCAGTTAAACTGCCAGTTAAGGGCACCAATCTCTGTGTAGCTTGAAAACTTGTCTCTTTCACCAACAGAAGTTGGTCCAATACTACCTCGCTCCAGGCACCAGCGCAGCAAGCAGGTGCTTGGGGCAGCTAATGGAGAGGAGTGGCACGTCCGGCGGCAATTTGGCGGCGTGTCCCTCTTGAAGGGAAGGACCTGCCACCGAAGAATGACACGGCGGTGGTAGAGCCGCCGCTGAAGTGCTGCTGGTCATGGCTTTTTTTTTTTTTCCGGCCTGGAGCAGCCAAAATACTGGAGCTGGCCCTGCCTCACCCACCTTGTCTTCCTAATAGCCTGTGATCAACATGGCTATGCCACCATTGTGGGCTAGTCTGATCAGGCCTACTAGTGCTTAATGATTAGTAAAGAGCAGGTTTCCATCTACCACAGTCTTAAGGAAGCTGCCATTTCTACACAGATAGGAATGGGACAAATGAGTGGTGTTGGAGATCTATCAGCCAACTGCAACAGAAAAGAAAATAAGCGGAGCTGAGGGAGAGGCAAAGGAAAGTGGAGTTAAGTTGGAAGAGATGAGAAATCAACAGTTGTGAGGGAGGACAGGATATGTCTACACTGGCAATTTAATGACAAAACTTTTGTCTTTCAGAGGTATTAACCCCCTTGCCCACTGAAAGACAGACAGACAGACAGACAGACACACACACACACAAAACGTTGCCATTGTGAACAGCCTGTTGTTGGCAGGAGCTGCTCTCCTGCTGACAATGCAAATGCTGCTCGCTGAGGGTGGGAGATTTCTTTTGGCAGGAGAGCCGACAAACAGCGGCTACACTGCGCAGCTTTAGCGGCACGGGTGTGGCAACACAGCTATATCACTGAAAGCTGTGCAGTGTAGACATAGCCTTAGAAATCAACTGTGAGACAGGAATCAATTTGGAGGGCTGATGAGTCAATTGTTAGGAAGGCTGTGAACTCCACCTCAATGCCCATAATTTATCATATCTTCCTGACGGCTAACCCTTGAAAGATGCTGAGTGCACCTATTACTAAGTCTTGGCTTCTCAACTCCTATTGACTTCATTGGCACCTTGTGGGATTGGGCTTTAGTGTGTGGTAGAAATGCTCACTCCTGTGCTGAAGTTCTGTAGGAAGGGACAGGGGAGGGTAAGACTGGAAATCGGGGATGGGGTGAGTTTAAACAAGCATCAGCCTCTGGAATTAGAAACAAGTTTCTCTCTCCTCCCATCCCCATATTAAATCTCTGTAACTTCCCCAGTGATCTCTCCGACAGATCCCCAGGGAGCACGATAAACATTGGTTGGGTTTGTTTTGTTTTGCAAAACTACCTGCAAGATCAATGTGCCTTTTTTTTTGCTGAAGTTAGAAGTAGGTGAAGCAGGAAGTAGGTATTGAGTGACTAGTACGTGTAGGTGCTGGCCTATTTCCTGATTAATGCTCTTTTCTTGACTAAGCCCCATGCACCTTCCTTTTGATTAAGAAAAAGAAAGTGCATTGTTTGTTTGCAGCAGAGAAAAAACCCACTAAGATTTCCTTTAACAAAAGTGGTGCAATTTGAATACAGTTTCCGTCTAGCCATACTCACCCATATCATAACCACACCCTTTACTTGTTCATGGGTTTGCACTTTTGTATTTAGCAAGATCTTTAACTCTTAAGTGAGACTGTGTTCTATCAGTGCTATTTATTTCTTGCTATTACTCAATAAGTCTGCATAAGACAGAGTTGTTGCTTTGCTAGTGGAGATACATTACATTCAAGAATGTATTTTGGGCAGAGATTGTTTTGTGGTTTATTCCATCTTTGGAGATCTGGATCCAGGACTATGTTAGGTCACAGGGGGAATTAAGTGGGCCACAATCAGGGCTCCAAGATGCTTAATCGAATTAGAACCTCAACTTCCTATTCAATGGGAGCAGAACGCTGCCTTCCCGTAGATTCTTTTGAAAATCCCACTGCTGGGGTTATTTGTTTGCATTACAAAATTGCTATGCTGTTGGAACACAACATATTTTCAGATCTCTACACCTGGCAGCAAAATGAAGTGGGCAGTACAGCAAAATCCACAGTCGCCCTTTTGAAGAAGCTTGTGGAACTAGAATAAAAGGGGTGGATTGATATTCTCTATGTGGGAGAAAGCTTATGCAACTATTTCCCTCCGCTGTCTATAACAGAGCACTGCAGTCAGATGATGACTTTCACAAGCATTCATAAAATCACTGCCCAGTTAAAAACAAATAACTTTTTTTTGTTGTCTGTCTGGGTGTACCAGATCGAGTGTGAAATCAACCTTTTCAGGCTTAGCTAATGCTTAAAATCAAGTAGCAAGAGAGAGACTCTAGTATAATTTAGAAAAGCTCTTGTTAGGGCAGCAAGAAAGGAACAACAAAGTACACACAATTCCCTGCTCCCAATCCATATGATAGCTTGACACACCAAGATGCCTCGCCTGCAAGGCTTATTTCTGTGAGCTAAATAAATAGTTAGATCTTGTCTGCTGCCAAAAATGCACAGGCTGAGAATTGCTGAAAATTCCTCTCCCGGTTTTCTATGCATGGTCAAGTAAAAGAGCACAAGTAATATGTGGTGCCCCCAGCCAAGTTCATAGGAAAGAATTTAAAAAAGAAAACCAGCAACTTATTTTGGAAAATGCAAATGGAAAACCTGTTTTATCTCAGCATCTAAGCAGAGAACCGTTCACGTAGGAAACAGCAAAGGAAGCCAAATATGGAAATTGAGATTCCAGGGCCTTCACCCTTTAGATTTGTAGCCTTCGCCATGAGAGAGGAAGCATTTTTAGACACGGGCTGCCACAGCAAGCTCAGTGGAGTCATGCTTTTGAGTGCCACCCCACTGGTTCCTGCTCTGAACAACCCCTGGAGAGGGGCCAGGATGATCCTACTCAGATTGCCTGAGGGTTTCCAGGTGGCTGATACCCCTTCATCCAGTTTTGTCTAAATTGTGTTTTTTCTTTCTCCAGAATGTTTCCATAATCTGCACTTTTCTGCCATCCACCCCATTAAAACTCTTCTTCAGGCCCGCATCATCTTCTATTTTGATTAGTGCAAATTTGGCTTTGGTCTCCCAAAGACCACTTCCAACTGATTCAAAATGCACCTGCTTTTTAAAAAACCATCTTCCTTGCCCATCAGTCTGACCATGTCACTCCTCCCCTGCCTTTGAATTTCCATCCTACAAAGGTCCAGGCTTCTTGTGCTGACCTACATGGCCTTGCATGAACAGACTCTTCCAGGAGCGGCGCCAGAGTTTCTGGCGCCCTAGGCAGAATTCTAGGGCTGGCATTTTGTGTGCTCCCCATGGGGCATGTGGGAGCTTCCGGTACCACCTCCATTGCGCCACCAAAGAAGGACCCTCCGCCGAAATGCCGCAGGTGACAGCAGCAGTCATTGAGCTGCTCAATTGCCTGCCGCTGTTTTCTGCGGCATGTCTGCAGAAGGTCCTTCTTTGGCAGCGCAACAGGAGCAGAACCGGAAGCACCCATGCGTCCTGTGGCAAAAAGCTGCCCCCCAAATCCTGGCGCCCTAGGAGACCACCTAGGGTCGCCTAATGGAAGCACCGGCCCTGGACTCTTCCCTACTTATCTGCTCTTGCTTGTTGTTGTGTTACCCTTACCAATGATGCCAGTCTTGAGTTCCTCCTTTTCTCCTCCTCCCACAAACACCTCTGCTTTCTTTTGTGCTGCCTGCTATGCAAGGAAAGCCCTTTCCCAGCTAATCTGCAAGGACACTGCTCTCTCCTCCTTTAGCCGCTTTTGCTGTGATCCTTACACAAAATCAGCCAGCTGGTGATGGCTGAGTTCTATGCAGTTGGGGAGAATTCCTTTTCTTTTTTTAAATTAATCTCTAAATAACCCAAACCTCAGATGAATTAGAGGCATCATGTTATTAACGTAGAAGGTGGGTAAAATAAAAAAAGGACTTAAAATCAAAAGTTGAACTGAACTATGGTCCTATTGAGGTGTGAATACATTTGTGGGTTTTTTAACCCTTCCCCCTGCTGGTTCTGGTTGAAATGGTGCACTATTCCCACAGAGCGTGTTCTCGTATTTCAGACCCAGTCCAAAAATCACTAAGCCTTGCAAAAGGGGACATCTTCCATGGTATCTTGACCTATTTTTAGATCAGAGGTTCCAATAAACCACTAGCTGCTTATCGGGATTGAATAGAATTTTTGACACTTTTGAACTTCTCCCATCGCTAGTGTGAAACCGATTTGAAAAAAAGAATATATATCTCTCTAGCTCTGCTCAATATGGGCTTGACCCTGCAATGTTGAGTGCTTCTTGTGAGGTGCTGACTGCCATCACCTTACACTGACTTCAGCGTTGGTTGAGGGTGGTCAGAAGCTCTCAGCAGCACTCCGTATACCAGGCGTTCATTTCTTTGAGCTGCTGAATGGCTCAACTGCCACTGACTTAAGAGTTGTGATACCCAGAACTCTCAATGGCAGGTTTGGGCCCTAAAGCATTGAACATGCAAGTGGAAATGAGCATTCTCACTAGGGATCCAGAATTGCACATCTGAAACCAGCTTGTGTTTGCCAAATGATCTGCATTTTTGTATAGTGAGCTTAATGAACTCTTGTTTTTATTTATTACTGTCAGGCAGATTTTGTGTAATTTATGTAAAGCAATGTGCTTTAAACTATCTTGCTGATAGTTTAGTTGAGCCATTTTGACCCAAGACGTTTTGCTGTATCCTATGGTGGGAGGGGTAGAGTCAGTAGGAAAAAAAAATTCTTGCTCACAAAGCAAAATACATTTGTGGAATTAAAAAATGGTGTTCCTAAGAAGCTAGTGTGTACATTAAACTTGCCTGGGGCCAGGGTTAATGTACCTTACCACCAATGTGGATTTTCAACATTCTGTATAATTTATCTATTCAGCAGAAGGGAGTCATTGCCAAAGTGACCTGTGCATGATTTTTAAAAAGTACCTGTGCAATATTGAACTTTGCCACACTCATACTTAGAGGGTAGTAAAGCTTATTATAAATATAATTTTTACTGGCAGAAAGTCTTCTTTTTATGAGATAATATTTTTTTCTCCATGTATTTTTATTTTAAATATACAAACCTGTTCCATTTTGAAAATTTCCCCCTGCATACATTGTGTATATTTTGGAAGCATGCTGTGCTTTGCCTGCATCCCTGCTGACACTATACAATATTAAACAGCTTTAAAAGCCATATGTTAGGATTATTAAAAACAGAGCAAAACTCCTGGAACTAACAAGTGTGTCGGCCGTGCACAGTCTCAAGAGCTTGATTTTGCGTTGTAGCCCTCAGGGGTGGCTCCAGCACGCCAAGCGCTTGCTTGGGGCGGCAAGCCGCGGGGGGCGCTCTGCTGGCGCCGTGAGGGCAGCAGGCAGGTTGCCTCTGGCGGCTTGCCTGCAGAGGGTCCGCTCGCTAGTCCCGTGGCTTCGGTGGACCTCCTGTGGCTTCGGAGGACCTCCCGCAGGCACGGGACCAGCGGACCCTCAGCAGGCAAAGAGCCGGAGGCAGCCTGCCTGCCGTGCTTGGGGTGGCAAAATCCCTAGAGCCGCCCCTGGTAGCCCTCCTTACCATTTGATTGTATTAGGCCTTGATCATAGGAGGTGCTGTGAGTCCCCTAATCTCCTATCGCACTCCAGTTCCTGAGTACTAAATTAACACACAATGCAAATGACTGGGAGGTGGGAAGTAGATTGCAACATTTTATTGATAGGCTTCACCAGCCACTTTTTAAACTAGAAGTTACTAGATCCTGGGGTCGGGAGGTCGAAGGGGTGAGATGTCTTAATAGTTCAGAAGCCTGCTTTGAAAATGAGTTTAGGGAAGAGCATTTGAGCATTTTTAAAAACTGCTCAAAAGTAATAGATGAACATTAGAAGGTGCTGGCAAGTTTGAGCCAAGTGCCCCCAAAGTTCAGACTGTGGTATTTTTGACTGAGATATAAGGGTATATCTAGTTTCCTCCAGAAACTATACTGAACCTCCCCCCTCCTCTACCGACTCTGTATACAGACTTAAGTTATTGCTAAAATCTTTTTAATTTCTATTGGCAAGTAATTAACATTACTTTGGTTTTTGCAGTATTCCCTATACTAAGTATGGAAAATACAATGGTACTGTTAATTAGGCAACAGATCTTAGGAGTAACCATGATATACCTGCCAACTTTTGAAAATCTCAACAACCTGAGATTGACACGGGTGAAATCCTGGCAAGATCTTGGCTTCAAACCAGCCACCTCTGCTTAGTGCGACAAAGGAGCAGCTCTAACTGGCCAGCCACTTTTTAAACTAGAAATTACTAGAAAAGGGTTTTCTTCCCTTTGCTCCTGTTTGTTATTGTCACCCGCGCTCACTGTCAGGGTGGTTTGATGCCATTCAGGATGTCCTGGTATTTTGTGGGGAAAGAGCGCAAGACGATGAGGATTTAAGGAAAGAATCTGACTTTAAGCCTTTCATGCTGATTTAGCGGCTGGAAGTGGAGAGATGAAAACAGGCAAATCCTAGCCAGGACAGCAGAGATTTGGAAGGGAAATTGTGAGGTATTTAAAGGACTGTGATTTTCAACAAGTATTATTTCTATTAGGATTGTTAAAAGTACACATATGTTGTGATGGTGACTCGTGTACTTGCTCAGTTACTGTTGCTGTGATGTTACCTGCTCTTTAAAATGGCATAAGCAAGAACGCTCTGGTGAAAACAAAAACAGCTCAACAACAAAGCAGTTTCTCGGTATATCTACACAGGCCACAAAAAAAAAAAAAAAAAAAAAAAAAGAGTGAAACCCACAGAGAGTGAGTCTGTGCTATGACAACCTCCATGTCAGGGAACCTGGTTACAATGTGATTTTCTCCAGTACAGCAATGAAACATTGTTCAGCTCCCAGCACAGAAAGAATTGAGATGTGCTTGGACTGTGTACCCAACCCAGGTATGTCCAAGATAAAATCAGTTAAATCCCCTTTACACTGCAAGAATTAGCTGTTAGGAGACACGTTGCAGCTCAATCTCTCAAGATGTTTTATGTGGTATAAATGGGAAGACTCAGCCTTCCTTAGCGACCTTATCCAAAGTGTACTGAAGTCAATGGAAGACATCAGAACAAACTCTAGGTCTCTAAGAGACAAGGCATTGCCCAGTTAAATACTGAGTTTCCAAACCTAGAGTGTAGGGCTTCAGCATCCCCTCACCAAGTGATATAAAAGGGAGTCTCATACACACCCTGCATTGAAACAGATACTGATAAGGAGAAAAAGAAAAACTTCCAAGCATGCACGAGGAGGGGTATGGGGAGAGAAACCTTTTTCTGTGCACTTGTAGCCTTGCCAGTGTGACAGGAAAGACGTGCTTCAAATAGCAAGCAAAGATCACACAGTAACTTTAAAATGGGGCAGCAGGTTTTGAAAAAACTGCTTTGGCTGTAAGCGAACGTGTCTCTCTTGGCTTACTGTTGGATAATAATATTTTAAACATTTCCAACTTGCCTTTTAATGTATGTCCCACCTGAAGTGAATAGAGGAAAGTGAAGTACAATTTTTAATATGTTGCTATTTTTTGTGTGGAAACCATTTTATGTTCAGTTGGATTAGCAGAGCAACAGTAAAAGAGAGAAAACGATTAATGAAAAAGAGTAAGATTGTACAGAAAACAGAAAATTGGTGAAATACTCACAAACCAAAGAATCCACAATTGTCTCTCATCCACAGCTTTTCAGTGTCTTCTACATGTAGGTAAGAACACATACAGTTGTCTGAAACTAACCAACCTAGTAAACTCAAACTTGTTGAAAATCTCACTTGAATTTTAGCATATTCTAAGTATCATTGGATCCTTTTTGGAATACTGGAAGATGGTCTTTAGAAATATGAAATATGGGCAGACATTTAAAATTTTTCTATTTTCATGCAACCATATTATTCAGTGTGTTTGATGTGCCAGCTAAATCTGACTCACCTTTCCTTCCATTAAAAACAAAAAACAAAAAAAACCCTACTACTACCTCATTGTGGACTGACTTTAAAAAGAATTTCAACAGTTGCTAGGAAGGTAATGAGCAAAAATCACATGATTCTGTTTTCATATATTATAACTTTGAAGAATATTCTTTCTGAAGAAAAGCTTAGAGGTTAAAAAGAGCTAAAATTGGATTCCTCTGAGACACTGCAGGAGGTTGAAGGGGTGAGGTGTCTTAATAGTTAAGAATCCTGCTTTGAAAATGAGCTTAGGGAAGAGCATTTAAGCATTTTTAATAACTGCTTAAAAGTAATAGCTGAACATTAGAAGGTGCTGGCAAGTTTGCACTAAGTGCCCCAAAAGTTCAAACTGTGGTATTTCTGACTGTGATATAAGGGTGTATCTAATTTCCTCCAAAGAATACTGAAGTCCCCCACCCCCAACTCTATATACAGACTTAAGTTACTGCTAAAATCTTTTTAATTTCCATTGGCAATTAATTAACATTACCTTAGTATTTGCAGTATTTCCTATACTTAGTATGGAAAATACAATGGTACTGTTAATTAGGCAACAGGCCAAATTGTAAAGATCTTAGTAGTAACCATCAGGGGCAGCTCCAGGCTTCAGCATGCCAAGCGCGTGCTTGGGGCGGCAAGCCCAGACGGGCGCTCTGCCGGTGCCATGAGGGCTGCAGGCCGGCTGTCCTCAGCGGCTTGCCTGCGGAGGGTCCACTGGTCCCGCAGCTTCAATGGACCTTCCTCAGGCATGCCTGCTGGAGGTCCGCCGAGACTGCGGGACCAGCAGACCCTCTGCAGGTAGGCGATCGAGAGCAGCCTGCCTGCTGTGCTTGGGGTGGCAAAATTCCTAGAGCCGCCCCTGGTAACCATCATAGACCTGCCAATTTTTGAAAATCTCAGCAACCTCAGACTGACACGGGTGAAATCCTGGCAAGACCTTGGCTTCAAACCAGCCACCTCTGCTTAGTGCGACATAGGAGCAGCTCTAACTGGCCAGTAGATGCAACTGATACATAGAGGCAAAGCAGGGCCAAATATATTCATAAGAGCCAATTGAACACATGCATGTACTCCCATAAGGTAAGCTTGTTAAGAAGTACTGTAGTTATATTCTGAATAGTCTCACAGCAGGAGTACTGAAAATAGGGCACTAATTGCATCTGTTAATTCAGGACAATTATTGCCGTTGGCCAGGAAGATAAATAAGTGAGTCTTACTGGAGGTAAATTGATGTGAAAGTGACTGGTGGTGAATGGGGTGGAATAACCCAACAATGGTACAAACAAATTGGATTCTAGATGAGCATTAATTCCATTTCTATCTTGTTACTCTTATTTGAGTTCTGCCAGAACCGGACACACACAGCCAGGACAGTTAAAGTCAGCTAATAAACACAATCTGAGTGCAATTTATGCTGTTGGGTGCCCGCATAGATTCAAAACTTAAAGGACCCAATTCTGCGTGTTTTACAGAGGTGCAACTCAATGCCAATATGGGAATGGAAGACACAACTGGGCCAGTGTAACCACACTTAGTCTGAAAATGTCCTGTTTTTAGAAATTATTTGGACTTCCTTAATGCTGTGTTCACTTCTGTATAAATAAACTATTCCAGTCTATCTGATAGATACAAAAAAGGCTTGGGGGACCTGGTAATTGTGAATCCTGGCCCCACTGAAATCTATGGAAGTTTTACCATTGACTTCAGTGGAGCCAGGATTTCATCCCTAGTCTTTGAGCTTCTGCTTCTCTCAAGACACATTAATGTGCATTGACAGGAGACTACTCCTAAATCTGATTAGTCCAAGTTTAAAAGTTTTCTTTAGAGTCTAGCCTATGGCTGCAGTACAGTTCAAACATTTGATTTGATTACGTTAACACAGTACTTCGGGAGATTCACTTCAGAGATAATGCGCCCACGTAAATGGCTGCTGTGTTATCTGCTGTATGGCAGATAAAAGAGCAAATCTACAAACATGAGGCGAGAAAATGATTATTGGTTACTGAATTCAAAAGCATCCCTCTCTCTTTGTTTTAAACACCTCGTCCGTAGGGTTTATAAAGGCAGGAACAATTTAAATTTGAAAATGTGCAAGTTCAACATAGATCTGGGAAGATTAATTTATAATGGGCAAAATCTTGATCTTTAATGTACATGAGCAATTCCTACTGAAGTCGATGAGTACCACATGTACAGCCAGTTTGGCTCAATGTCTCTCTATCAAGACAGAAATCATCTGCTTGTAACTTTTCTACATGGTTCTCTAATTCTACCATGTTATGCCAGTCTGTCCAGAAGAAAGTGCATGCAGAAAACAGGCCTTAGACCAGGGGTTCTCAAACTGGGGGTCAGGACCCCTCAGGGGATTGTGAGGTTATTATATGGGGGGTCATGAGCTATCAGCCTCCACCTCAAACCCCGCTTTGCATCCAGCATTTATAATGGTCTTAAATATATAAAAAGTGTTAATTTATAAGGGAGGTCTCACTGAGAGGCTTGCTATGTGAAAGTAGTCACCAATGCAAAAGTTTGAGAACCATTGCCTTAGATGAATCATTACGAGCAAATGAAAAGAGGCCTTTTATTTTTCTTGAATCAAGGAAATCTAAAGACACAAATATAAAAAGCATATAAACATGGCTGCAGTTAGATTTCAGATTTAAGTATTTTATAAAGAACTAGATCTGCAGTGTGTGTATGCGTGTTGAATTTTCATAACTCGAATGTTTTAATGCAAATTTGGTTTAATTATTTCTAGAGATGGACAGCAACCTGAACCTTAGATCCAAATACCTCCAGACTTTGAGGAGTTCAAAATGTGAATAAAGTTTAGTGGTTTGAGCCCATCTCTAATTTTTTCTAAGTGATATTTCTCATTTTTTGTTTAGGACCAGCAAAAACTTTGCAGTTGACTTTGCTTACTGCTGACTTATTATCCTGTTAAATTGTCAATTAAGCTTGTAGGATTATAGGGGGTGTATGCATGTGCCTATCTATAGATAGGCACATGCATACACCCCCTATTATCCTGTTTAACTTCTTCCAAGCTTATTGATGGATCTTGGTAAGGTTGTGGTGGAACTGACTGTTACATAGCCTCAGTTTTCGTTCAGCTGATGGTGAGGCCAAAGTTATGAGCTGCCATAGCAAAATAGCTTGTAAGATCTTGTAGTGCTGCTTCAGTGTATGTCACCAAGGCATACTTTTCAGTGTAGAGCAGTTCATGGAAAAATGCTTCAATTACCTTGGTAGTCATATGTAGATGAGAGAGATTAAAAGGCTTGTCAGTGCAAAAACATCTAAAGATACTGTTTGCAGAGCCATGCAGGGCTTCCTTTACCATCATAGCCAAGAATAGACCGAAAAAGGCTAGGAGTAAGGACTATCCTGGCTTCACCCCATTTGTGATTGGACATGGGTCTGTTAGCTCACCATCAACACTACCTCTTCCAATCATGCCTTTATGGAATTCTCAAACAAAATTAATCAATTTTGATTAATCAATTATCTGGACATCCAAACATAGCGAGCAATTTCCAGAGAGTAGTTCAGAGTCAGTGGATATTCCAGCAGAGCAGAAGGTATCTGGATAACGTCTTGGCTTCTCCCAGACCTGGAAGGACCAAGGAAAGAAGATGGGGACAACAGGAGTCATGGCTATGCAAAGCTTCTTTTCAATCTCCCTGTGCTGTGTACACAACCCAAACTTAGTCAGGAATGAATTTTCAGCCTGACTGCAGGTACCTTTGAAAAAGAAACATCATTGGAAGGATGCAGAAAAGTGCATGTTGCTGCACCCACGCAACAGTCACTTGGCAAATTCAGCCCAGAAAGATCATGTTCCTCTTAAGTGACCCTTCCTTTTCTTTCTATATTCTTCTTACATCAGGTGTTAGCACTTTGAGATTTACATTCAGGGAAGGGAGTTTCTGTCAAAACAAATCAAAGTGAATTGACTTTCCAAGGATTAGTACAGAAAATCCTACAAAAACTGTATTTTCAGTTATTTTTGTAATTTCATTTTTTAACGTTTTACGGGAAACATATACAGCAAGTTGCCTCAAGGCCTCGTATATTCGTAAACTAGGATGCGTCCGAGCTTCACCTTGCATTTCTATAGGTTAGACTAGAATGAAAGCTAAGATTCAACAGAGAAATTATGGGTAAAAATTTCAAAAGCACCTAAGTGACTTAGGCCCTTAAGTCCCACTGAAAGTCAACGAGAGTTAGATTCCTAAATCTAGGCCCTTTTGAAAATTCTACCCTGTGTGCTGGTATTCTGCAGTGCTGCTTACATCATAGGGATGATAGCTTCCTACAAAAGTTTCAATAGGCTATAAGATGTTTTAGAGATCAGCAATATAGTACTTTACTAGTTAGGTGGTGGTATTTCCATCTGTGTAGGTGAAGCTGTTAATCATAGAAATAAAAGGGCACACCTGGTTGAGATAATTAATATCACTTCAATTGGTTTGATGCTGGCTTGACTCTACTAACATCAGTGGAGTTATTCTACCATAGCGCGGCCAGAATCCAGCCCAGAAAATAGGAATAAAATCAGCAGAGATGTTGAAGCTGCAGTGCTAGCGGCATACACTGGCATTCTCTGTGAGCGCCCCACAGCTTTGGATTTACTTTCCTCTTCCCCTCCTTATCCATATCTATTGACTTTCAGGGCATATGGCTAAGTTCAGCTTTGTTATGCTGAGTTTCAAGACAGGGATAGGTAACGATTGTAAAGGGTGAGAGATTTAAATTTCTGGGTTTGCTGGTAGTGAGCTGTCTTGAATTGTACTGCACTTTATGTATGTATGTGGGTTTTGATTTTGTTGTATTTTAAGATATATCAAGGGCATATGAATTAGCCTTTCTATAGGTCTGGTTTCCACATAAATCTTGGGTCCACATATCTATAGTGCTCATAGGTGTGAAAAATGCTATAGTGATGCTGACCTGACCCTGGCTGTAGACACAGCTAGGTTGACTGAAGACTGCTTCTGCCAACTTAGCTACCATCTCCTGGGGAAGTGGAATTCCTACAGCCATGGAAAAAACCTCTTTCATCACGGTCGTCTGTGTCTACACTACAGAATTACAGTGGCATTAACTATGGTGCTGTAGCTATGCCGTTATAGAACCTGTTGTGTGTACATAACCTTAGTGTGTGTACAAATCTAAATGAATAATACAAAGCGATGGAAGTCAGAGGAAGAGGAGATTAGTAAATAGTGTTTTAAGGAGCAGGGTTTAAAAATCCAGACAGCCAGTTTACCTGCACTCTCACATAGGAAAGAGAGCAGCAGTAAAGTGCTAATCTGGTTAATAATAAACATTCTTAATACTAAGTCACGGTTCCGGTGCTTTGTGGTAGAAAAAAAATAATTAGCTTATAGCACAAACAAAAGAAAGATCAGAGATGATTAAAATTATAATTAAACTATGGGAATGACACTGATATCGCAGACATCTCTGCAGACTATTTGAACAGAGCATTAACAAAGTCAGTCATTTCTACATAATAATGGTATTTATAATAACACAATGGCAATGCTAGACATTTAACTGCAGACAGGTTAGAGTCTTACAATATATTTACAGCATTAAAACCCAGAGAGAAAACAGATATGTCCTGTATTTAAAAAAAAAATGGTTAAAGCTCTGGTTCAATTTTCAGATAGTGGGCTTTAGCATAATAAGAAAAGGCCGGGAAAATGAAAATTGGGGAGGATGTTGAATAGGCTTTTTTAAAAGAGGATTTGCTATAGTGAGTTTCTAATAGGTTGATTTTGATTATGTTGTAATACAAGATTAAGAGAAGTTGGGGAAAATTATAATTATACATTTCTATAATCCAGGAAAAACAATTTAAAGATAAGATAATAGAATGTTGCTAGCAACTTCAGACAAACTTTTCCCATTTGTGGTCACTGTTAGTTGCATTCTTTAGGCCTAGTGGAAAAAACAGATACAGTTTAAAAGAAACCATAGAGGAATTTAGCAGCATTTACAGATTCAAAATAAATTGCTGTATCTTGCTAGGAACTGACCATCAGGGTGCTAAGTGCCCTCAGATCCCATTGTCTGTGAAGTACTGAGATTCATTTAGTGTTTTGCACCATTTGAAGCCATGGAGCTGAAGATACTGCAAGAAAGACTATGATAGAGGGAACACACAGACAGGGCACATATTTCTGTTCATACTGGGTCAGATTGTAACCCTTTGCTTCCAGTGGTGTGCGTATGTTCATGTGAGTGTCCCCACTGATGTCAGTGAGGTTGTGTGTGTCATTATGCAGTTCACAAACTGGTTTACAGAAAAAACTATCCATTCAGGTTTTTAAAAATCATATTGAATGAACTAGAAATAAAGTGCTTCTCAGACAATGGGTTATGTCTATGCTGCAATTAAAAACCCATGGCTGGCCCGTGCCAGCTGACTTGGGCTCGTGGGGCTTGGGCTAAGGGGCAGATGTTTGGCTGGGACCCTCCCACCCAGGGGCAGCTCCAAGTCCCAGCACGCCAAGCGTGTGCTTGGGGTGGCAAGCTGCGGGGGGCGCTCTGCCGGTGCCATGAGGGTGGCGGGCAGGCTGCCTCCGGCGGCTTGCCTGCGAAGGGTCTGCTGGTCTGCGGCTTCGGAGACAGCCTGCCTGCTGTGCTTGGGGCGGCAAAATCCCTAGAGCTGCCTCTGCTCCCACCTTGTAGGGTCTTAGAGCCTGGGCTCCAGCCTGAGCCCGAATGTCTACACCACAGGTAAACAGCCCTTTAGCTTGAGCCCCGTGTACCCGAGTCAGCTGGCACAGGTCAGTCGCGGGTAGTATAACTGCAGTGTAGACACACCCCAAACCAGAGATTGTACCAGGAGTTAGGGTGTAGAGAGTGTGGAAGATGGGGCCTCTGAATGTGCCACTATAGAGATCCTCTGCCTATAGGCGCCATGAGTGGGCTGCTATTGTCCTAAGACCTGCTCCGGGCCTGAGCCTGTTGTAATGTGAAAGGAGCAGCCTTGTGGCCTGCAGAGAAGATTTCTCCCCACTTTCTCCTGGAGAGCTGCACAGTCCTGGTACTTTGGTGGCCTGTGGAAACAGAATTTGGGGGTTCATGCAGCAAATGTATTCAAGTCAAGTAACTCATGTAGGACTGTGGTAAAAGCATTGGGTGTTGTAACCTCCCCTGTAGAATAAAAAATACATAGGTGGAAAAGATGGGCCAAAAATTACACATCAGCATGCAGTGTATAAAGCACCCTAGAGTCCCATCTGCTCTAGTGGAACATTGGAACTGCCTTACTTGACCAGACCAGTGATTCATCTCTTTGACAGTGGCCAGCACCAGGTGCCTTCAATGAAAAAAGGACAAGATTTTTTGCAGTAGGTAGCTGTGGGATAACTTGACCACAGGGAAAATTTCCTCCTAATCCCCATTACATAGAGGTTGGTTTAAACATGAGGTGAGAATCAGTGTAAGGTGTATATCAGTCAGTAGGTGTGGTTTCAGTGATTGCAAAATATCCAGACACGAAAGATATGACATCCACTTAAATGACGTAAACAAGTCCGTGTTTATAACGTCTGATCACGCAACATGCAGAAGACCCTACATAACCATTGAAATCTGCACTGATGTGAGGAATAGCTAATATGCTAAGGAAAGCAAGAGGCTCAGTCAGCAGATAATACCAGCTGAGGCATGCATACAGATAGTGTGTGAAGAGAGGGACAGCATGTTTAAAACAATGCATAAATCTCCATTATGGGGAAAAGACAATCAAGTGTAGCTTTATATGTTTTAAGAACAAGCCATATTGTCTATGCAGAGGATCACAGCTGTCTCAGGGGTATAGAGTGTGGAGGTATTCAATAGATGTGGAAGGCTCTGCCAGTATAAATCTGCTGCCCCCAGCGCACTTTGTGAATTCTTAATGTTGCTCATGTGGCATGTTACTATGTCTTAAAGGAAGAATGAGTCAGGAAAGAGGGGCATCCTGAGTCGAGAATATGAAAGATAGACTGGCACTGTGTGCCATAACAACCAGGAAAGGTTTGTTTAATATCAATTGCAACAGAGTGTTACAGATAAGGAACAGCAAGCATATGCATAAGACGTATATTACCCATTATAAAAAGAATGAATCAGATGCTTTGAAACTTACAAAATCATAACTGAACAGTATTAATCCAAAACCAAATACGATCCACTTGTCATTATGGAAAGGGCCAAACCAGCCTACAATGGGAAAGAGAAAAACCTGGTGTGTTCCTCTCAAATGATAACTCTCTTCCCCTCCACCAAACAGCTGGGTTATTTTACCAGAAATAGAAGGGGATTGGAGTCAGACAACAAAAGTGATTAGATGCATGGGAAAGCTTCCATGTGGAGAGAGAATAAAAAGATTAGGGCTGTTTAGAGAGGAGAATCAAAGCTGCCATCATAGAGATATATACAATAGTGAATGGTATAGAGAAGAGAAATCAGGGGCATGTATTTCCAATACAAAAATATGAGGGACACCAGGTGAAATGAAAAGTCAACAAAGATAAAAACGATAAAAGGAAATATGCATCATTAGCTTATTTGAACTCCTTGCCACAAGATATTTTAGAGACAGCTTAGTAGGAATCGTTATTCCAGAATTTTCTATTATAAGGTTTATTTGTTTTTTTATTTTCTCTTAGCATTTGACACTGGCCACTCTGGGTTAGACGCAACATCGGTCTGATCTGGAATGCAAATTCCTACGTTGCTGTTGTTTGATTTTTAAAAAGGGCATAAAATATATAGAACTTTCATCTTCTTGAAGAGAATCCAGGTGGTTGTGGGGATGCCCAGGCAGGACCCATTTCTCTGTTTCTCCAATGTTCTGTTCAGCCTCACTTCATCACTTGCAGAGGGATCTTTCTGAGGCTTATGGGAGAAATCCTCTGAATGTGTGAATCTCAGGGCAAAAGCCTGAGATGAAGCAGTTCTGAAACCACATCATCCTCAGTTATCAGTGTCCTCCCAGGCTGGTTTGGACAGTGCTGGCAAACATGCAGCTGCAAAGGGCCCCACCTCCCCAGACACGGGATGAAATGCCTGTGTAATATTTATTCCTCATGTGCAATTGCTAGTAATGTGCAGTACAGGCTGCTTTTAGTGATTCAAACCCAGCAGTATTGCTAACATCCGTGTTCACCTGTACAGAATGGAAAAGGAGCAGTTTATTGTAGCCTTAAGTTGTTCATTCTTTATTACTATGTTAAACATTAGTTCAGGAAGATGGCATGTGGTGAAAAGAGGTCTCCAATTCTGGAGACCACATCCATTTTCCCCACAAGGAAAAAGTAACCACAATGCATCACTTTGTGCCACTGCTTCATGCTCATAATAGCATCAGCCAAGACCACAGCAGTTTTTGATATCTTGTACATTAACAGAATGAAAAGTCTCTGGCTATCTGATGAGCACACTAGCACATGAGCACACTAGGTCTTTAATGCCAGTATCTCCTATAAATGGTTCACACATGCTGCTGAGAGACTGACTTTTAGATTTAAGGAAAGAAAAACAAACTCAAACAGAAGTTCTGGTGCTCTTTAATGCTCTCAAATGTTTACATCCTTTAGAAACGTGAACAACAGAAAAATGAGCACAGAGGAGTAAGAGGAATGTGGGGAAATCTCTTTTAGATGAAAGAGTAGCTAGAACAGGCTTGTTTTCAATTGTATAATAGCCAGTGAAAGAAAATAGAGACAGTGAGGAATCTTCCTTTATGGTACTGTAAGAAAGCAAATATTTGAGGGCCTTGTAAATCAAATAGATAAGGACAGAATAAATGTGATTCACAGGTCTATTTCTTGCTGTATGTTACAAACATTGGAGCAGAGGACTGTATTTGGTGATGAACTATACAATCCAGAGTTGGCAAGAGAAGCAGTAGCCTTCCGTAAAGCTCATTCAAAGATATATAAATCACAAGGGATATTGTATAATTTTATCAGTGGGTTTTTTAGTAACTAGGCACAATTGTTTCAGGCATACACAAACTATAAGAAATATCTCCCCCCAAAGTCTGTTATTTTCTCAGCAAACAGGTTTGCTGTGAAATTCAGAGACATAAATATAATAGGATGGGAAATTATCTGCTGGGTGGAAGGAAATTGTGATGCTGGTAAAAGTGCCCAATACAGAGAAGTAGATCCCAATGGAAGGATTTATCAAGAAGAAAATTCAAGTCATATGGCAATAAAGATGGGATGCAGAAAAGATAGTACTGCCTATATAAGTCAGTAGAAAACATTAAATACAGACAGCATTAGACATGTGGTTAGAAACAGCTCCAATGTGAATCAGCATTGGACCTAATGGGCCAAGTCCTGTTTTTCTAACTTAGGACTCAGTGTTTTTAGGGCTTGTGACTGAGCACTGGGCAACAGCTGCTGTACCGGAGCTCTGATCACTGGCTCTCCATTTAAGTTGTCCTAGAGTAAACCTGAGAGGCAAAGCTGTGCCTAATTGATAGATTGGCTGGGCAGAGGAGAGCCCCAAAGACTAATTAGCCCAGAAAATGGAGAAGTCACAGGAAGGAAGTTCTCAGGGGAGGGGACTGAACTGGACTGACTGGCTTGCTTTTTTAGACTTGAGCCAGGAGAGATCTCGGGGGTGGGGAGAGAGAGATCTTCTATCTCCCCCATCCTCAGCTGAGAGCTAAGGGTTGTGTGTTTGTACATACAGGGCTGCCCAAGTTTGTTAAGAAGGATGTGGGTGTGGAGGGAGACACTATTGCACATGGTGTTTAACTAGCAGAAGCTCTTCAAGCAGTTGGTGTCTAGAAAAGAGGCAGGAGCAGGATGATGCCCTGTCACAGGGCCCTTATTTTCACTGGTGAACTCCCACACAAGTACTCCCACTGAAACCAATGGTGGTACAGCAGTAAGAGCGCCACAATCTGAACCTCGGGCAAAATAACCAATTGACTTACATGATTCAACAGGGGTTTTGCCCAAGTAATGAGTGCATGGATAAGGACTGCAGGATTAACATTTTAGTTATTTACAGAGCAGGTAAAATTAGTACCACGAAAGCAGGGGTGATTCTAGGCATTTTGCCGCCCCAAGCATGGCAGGCAGACTGCCTTCGGCGGCTTGCCTCTGGAGGGTCCGCTAGTCCTGCGGCTTCAGCAGAAGCCTGTGGGAGGTCCGCCGAAGCTGCGGGACCAGCAGACCCTCCACAGGCAAGCTGCCAAAGGCAGCCTGCCTGCCGCCCTCAAGGTGATCGGCAGAGTGCCCCCAGTGGCTTGCCACCCCAAGCACGCGCTTGGCGTGCTGGTGCCTGGAGCCATCCCTGCACAAAAGCCAGAGAGTGTCCCATCAAGAAACAGGCACGCTTTGGTGATTTTTATGGAACACCAAAGAAAAGAGAACATTTATTTCTCTGTTAAGGAGAGCAAACCTACAGAAAGGAGACATACCTTAGGTAAAGAAGGATTAGATATGGAAATTCAAGATGTCACTTTTAAATTCAGGTGGTCAGGGATTAGGAAGTATAAATTCAATGTATAATGTGACGATAAAGCATTCAGGAGGACTGGAGCGTACAAGCGAAGTGCAGTCTAATTATATACTGTAGATGGCACTCTCCATCACTTATTCACAGGGCATACACCATTACCTAATCACACAGAGAAAATTCAGCCCTGCCTTGCATATTGGAACCGAGACCTTCTTCAAGCTTTTAGTGTTCCAAGTTTTATGTTGTTGTAGGTACTTCAGGCCTTTCATATTTTTTAAAAAATAAACATTTTTAGAACGTGCACTTTGCAACTGGGAATTCTGGGGAAGTGTTTTTTAAAGTCAGATTTGGAGCCTTTTGGGTAGATGGGCACCAACCTCTCCCAAAGAAAAGAAGGAACCACTCTAGTATGATGCTGTTTGTTCTTGACAAGAGCTAATCATTTCAAAAACACCCAGTAGATAGCACAACTATTCCCTTTCTTTAGGGGTAGATTGTGGAGCCTTTATTCATGCAGGTGAGCACTGATGCATGTAAGTCTAATGCCCATGAGTAGGGTGACCAGATATCCGGTTTTTTAGGGACAGTCCTGATATTTGGGGCTTTGTCTTATATTTGATGATGGTGCCAATTACCCCCCACCTCCTGTCCTGATTTTTCATCCTTGCTATTTGGTCACCCTACCCATGAGCTTCAGTAAGAACCCCACAATCTGTCCCTTGGCAAAGAAGAAAACTGTATTAGCCACATTTTCTCTACTGACAAATATTGACTTCTAAATAGTGACCGCTGTAATTTTGCAAAATTATATCAAGGGGAAATTTCTTCCTGCCCACACCTGTTGATCAATTTAGAGCCTGGATCATGAAAATTAATAGCCTTTATGTATTTTTTTAAATCTTCATTAGTGTAACTGTAGATGCTATCCTTAGTCATAGCTGATTCTTTTATGAAACTTTTTATGATAAGACTATTTTGGAGTATTGATTTTCTCCTTTTAAAAACACAGTGTGGATGGCAAAATATAATGATCATAAAAGTGTTTAAAGTAGAGACTTACAGAATGTGACTTCTAATTAGCTGGATAATGCATGTGCAGACTCAAAGTGAGGTTTTTTTTTTCCAGTTAGTCCATTAGCGTGTACCTGCGATTTATAGAATTGATTTTTTCTGAGATTAAAACTGTTACAAATAATATTTAACCTCATTGTGAATGGCCACAATGAATTATTTTAGCACTAGCTAAACAGACACCAGGCTCGCAGATACACAGATCTTGTATTGCATTTGGTTGGTTTTTCATAGAAAATAAATCCATTCTTACCCTAACATCTCCATGTTGAAACTGTCTCTGTAACAATGTAGAGTCAGTGGCAGTTCTCATGAGAGGGAGAGTTAAGACACTATTCAGATATATGCTATTGAACACCCTGTACTATTCCAGCAGTCTGAATTTAAATATGGATCCTGGCAAGGAAATTTGACCTTTTTGACTATTGTGGAATATCAGTGTTTCCTTGTGGAATTCTGTGGTAGGTTGGTGACTCTGTTTTAAGGGTTTTCCTAACAGTGCAGGAATCATCCTGTGTGGCTTATGTATATTGCCTAAAAATGCGGTATCTACTTTAATTTGATTCTTTGAAACTAAGGATCAAATTCATCCCTTCAGTGAATTGTTTTCCCTGTTGGGGAATTGACCTACATTTCTCTAACTGCTTGTTATTAAAAACACAATCTGTCTTTCCTAAATAGTACAATGAATTGGCCTGATCCTGCAAACCCTTACTCCCACAGGTTCCCCTACTCACCCAATAACCCAGAGGATTTCAATGTGATAATTTATTTAATTAAGTACTGGTGATGTGCTCTGCCCCGTACAAAATGAAAAAGAGAGATCATCCCACTCTGGAGGCACTTGCAATGTAAACATAAAGATTTGCAGGATTGACCCTAATTGTTGTGTGCTGCTTTTCCTGGTGAGATTAATTCTATATGATGTTATTCTACATTTATTTCTAAACTTATTTTAGAGAGACCTGACATAATTGTCTTGGCACAGACTGAATGCCAAAATGCAAGCCCAAGAAGGAAGGGCTTAAGGGTAAAGCATAAGACTGGGAGTCAGGAGACCTGAGATCTTCTCACTGCACCACAAACTTCCCTTGTCACCTTGGATAAGGTACTTAGGATCTTGTCCAACTCCTACTGAAATCACTTGAAAGGACCATAGTTTACCCATTTGTACTTGCACCTCCTCTTTTGACACCTCAGTCTTTAATAGTGCCTCATTTTTATAACCTGTATGGAACATCTGGGGTAGGTATCTTGATCCATGATCCTTGATAATGTAACAGACCTGCCAATTCTGTTGTAGACTTTGTGCTTGAGATATATGTAAGGAATATATTATTTATTTTTTATTTCTTTATATCATTGCTTTTCAAATTCCCTCTAATTCCTTCTAATTTCTATTTTAGATTTTACCAGCCATAGTGTATGCACCTTTCTATTGCCTGTACTTGGGTTGGATTTTCATTTCCTGAAAACCACGTTGCACATGCAAATTCTTGAACTTTGCCGCTTAACCATATGCACTCCTTACCCCCATACACACACACCTCTCTCTTTTTCTTAGAAGTATGAACAGCTTCTATTGGCTCTATTGTGACTCCATTGTAGTTGCTTAAATAATCTCCATGCTGAGTCTAAGAATTTTAACGCATTTATTAATGACTGTAGGCTTTTTCTTGATTAGCCTCTTCTTTTTAGCAAAGAAATCCTTTCTCCAAAGTGTTGATTATTCATTGGAGTTAAACTCTGTCCTTTGTTTTTTAGCATTTAACAGACTCTGCTTCTTTGTCCAGACCTGAAGAAGAGATCTGTGTAGCTTGAAAGCATGTACCTTCATCAACAGAAGTTGGTCCAATAAAAGATATTACCTCACGTACCTTGTCTCTCTGAGTATAACAATCATCTGACTAACCAATCTCTTCCTCTCTCTGTTGTGCAGCTTGCATTTTTGATGTCACAAGTGAGTGAAAGCTGTGTACTGGTGGGAGTTGGCACACAGTTGTGACACCATCAAAAAAGTCCAGTTGGCTAATCAGCCACATTCCAATCATCTTTACTCAGCTGACCATTAGACATCCAAATAACTACTCTAGGTGGTGGTGTAGCAACACACAGCTCATTAAATTCACCTGACTACAGTTTTGCTGTCATATCTGATTAGATTAGATCTGCTACTTAGCTGGTTAGATTTAGCTGATTAGTTTTGTTTTGGCACTTGTGTACTCTTACACAATGCACCTTCCTGCTGTTTTGCCTGCTTCATTCTATTCTTTGAATAGTAGGTAATTGAAATTTACTAGGAGTCTGCTCTAGAACAAGGCCAGCCAGGTAGTTGGGCACAGGGCCTGATGTGTTTGTATTGTGTGTCCTGAGATTCAAACTGAAATGTGTTTCTCCATCTGCTGAATGACTGCTAGTAATACACAGCCCTCATAAGTTACTTTTCACTTTTATAACCTCGCTTACCTGCCTCATCCTCAGAGCCCCCCTCTGGGAAAAGTGCTGTTATCCCTATCCTCAGATGAGGAAATGGAGGTAGAAAAGTTAAATGATTTGTACAAGGCCACCAAAAAACTTGGTGTCAGAACCAGAATTAGAACTCATTTCCTGGCCCTCATTCCTGAAATCAGGCCACTTGACTGCACATCTCCCTTGAGATAAACTTCTCCCCTTCTACTCTTTTTTTTTTTTTTTCTTTAATACTTGGCCTACCATCTTCTGTTCCCTGAGCCCTTTGGCTCCCTGCATTCTTACCTTGCTGCCTCATGTATTCTGTAACCTCTCTGTGGTCCTCTCCTATCTCTCTGTCCTTATTAATAACACTTACCACTTTAGAAACATGAAGTAATTATCACAATGGCCTATCTAATGGTCTGTGATCATTATCTAATTTCATAGGAACAGGAAACTAAGGCAGAAAGGTTAAATAACAGGAACTATGCCATAAAGTCAATGTCAGAGTCAGAATGCAGGACTCTCTTGTGCTCAGTCCTCACGGCCTCCCTCCTTATTGTTGCTCCTCCTTGAAGCCAGAACCCACACTGGCTACGTAGCAGAGAAGCTGACTCAGATATACACACTTGGAAGACATTTTCAGTAGCATTTGTGCGATTGGAAGAATCCCCCCTGCCGCACTAATGAATCTGTTTTTTTCCCCAAAACAGACTAGACCTGTGGTTGTAAATTTCAAAGGCCTGAAGGCCAGCCTTGGGCACAATTAGGCAGGACTGTGACTAATTTGTGATTCTGAGGCACAATCAGTATGGTGAGCTTTCAGCTCCAGTGATTGGTTCGTATTTTCAAGGCTCATCTTCCTAAGTAAAAGGGCCACAAATTGATGGCCTTATCCTTTAACTCTTATTCACACATGTCGTTCTTGCCTATGTGAGCAATCCTAACTCCTGCAATTAATCCTATTGGCGTCAGTGGAACTATTTGCATGGAAGTGTTGTGGGTGGCTGTTTAAACCGTGTGTTTTTAATGAAAGCCTTGGCATTTGCAGAGCTCCAAAAGCTGGCAAGTGGAGCATGATGCAGGATCAGGGGCTTTATAGACTTCAGTAGCCAGGCTGGTAGGTGATTTAAGGGTATCACAAACACTTGACTTGGCAGGTTAAATTGCCTTTCTGACTGCCGAATAAACACTGTACACGTGGGTAAATAGGAAAGGAATTACTGGAATGGGAATGAAAAGGGAAGAAAACTCCTTTGTCAAATATAGAGTTAAATGATGTCTGGCTGATCTGATATCTCCTCATACCAGACGCTGCTTATCAGAGGGGTTTTATTTTTTTTGAAGTTGAGAGATAATGCTTTAAATGGGAAAAACTGAACTTGAAATGGACCCAGAAATGTTCTTCTTCATGTCCCCCCATACGTAATTGTGACGACTGCTAATTTTCCTACAATGATGGCTTAGCAACTCCTTTTGCCTGTAATTGGGGTTTGATTCATCTGGGAAATGGTTCTTGGAGCCTAATAAGCACTTAGGTGTACATCCTCTGAGAGTGCCTGCTGCCATGGAAACTGCTGTTTAGAATACACAAGGAGGAAAGCCTGTGAAGTCACTCTGGGCAGCGCTGGTCTCCTGCACTTTGGCAAGGGAATCAGCCTTTGCTTGTCAGAATTGGTTTAATGATCAGTCCTGGAAACTCTCATGATGTTTAGAGACTGTCTCTTTAAATGAGTGATACTTCTGTGGGTGGAATTAACCTTTTGAATGTTAAATTTTAGGTGCATTCAAGTGCTTAATAGACATAAGAATAGATGGGCCCCAGGACCGGTGCAAGGATATTTTGCGCCCTAGGGGAAACTTCCACCTTGCGCTCGCCCTCTGGCCCGGGGATCCAGGGCCGTCCCTAGCTATTTTGGTGCCCTACATAGCCCCTCTGTGGGGTGGGGCTGTGTGGGGCCCCAGGAGTCTGTGGGGATTGGGGCCATGTAGCCACAGACGGAGTAGAGGGTGGTAGGAACCCATACCTTCCCAGGGGCAGCAAGGGGAGGGATTGTGCCTCTGTGTGCACAGGGGAGGGATGTGAGTGCTAAATGCTACAATCTAGTCCTATGCAATTGTGGTCCCAATGGGAGCATTCTCTGGAATAATTATGACAAAGGTCTTGTCTGTGGTTGGCTTTTTTATCCAATTTCCATCTACTGCTTCAGTTCCATCCTGGGTAGCAAGGGTGTAGACAAAGCCTTGGGCGGGGGTTGTCAGTGCTTTAATGATCATGCCATGTTGACCTACTGAGAAAATGGCACAGGGCTTAAAGTTAGAGCAAGATGAAAATCAGCGTTTCTGTCCCGGGGAAATCCCAATACTTCTGAACTTTTCATCTGGAATTGGGGCAAAACATTGATTTTGCCACCCCCTAGTGGAAAGTTCTGAGAAATGTTGATTTGGAGATGTCGAAACAATTCATTTTGGCTCAATTTGTCATTGAACTGCATCTGCCTGAGCTGCCTCGGTGCCTCATGGGAGTTGTAGTTCAATGCGCAATGCCCCCATTCTAGCATATGCCCTGGACTCCCTAGCCAGACTACATCTCCCATGTGCATCATGGTCATGTGATTCCCATGATACACTGAAGAAGTTCAACCAGAGAGGAGACCACAGTGCATCATGAGATAAGCTAGGGAACATGACCCATAGAGGAGAGCAGGGAAATGAGGATCCTGAACTACATCTCCTGTTAGGCACTGCAGCAGCTCGTGCTGATTAAAGCCAAACTGAACTGAAACAAAAAATGCTGATTTGGTTCAAAAAGCCAAAATGTTTTAATCTAAGTCCAACTGACCTGAAATAAAATATTTTGTTTTGATTTCGCCCTAAATGTTGGCAAAATTGGAAAATGGTTCAGTGCTGAGTCGGAATCCAGGAGTCCTAGCCTAGAGTTGGAGCCGGGGCAGTCGGAACCAGGGTGACAGGGTTCAGGGACCAGACGAGGCTGAGGGGAAAAAGCCGGGAGCAGGTCAGGGCCCAAATTAAGGGTCACCATAGAGCTTCCAATTCTCCAGTCACTAGTAGAGCCCTTGGGTAGTGGTGTGGATATGGCAGTGGCCTGAGAGCCTATAGGTCTACATTCAGGTCCCACAGATCCTCACACGGCATTGGGAAGCTTGGGGCAAGGAAGCCTAGTATAACATTCCTAAGGAGCCAGATGTTGACAAAGGCCTTAATCTGGCCTCTGATTTACATGTCTAATTACCTAATTTGTGCGTGCAAAATTGCACCTGTGAAATCACAGGCTGGATTCAAGCTCAGCCCCCCAAGTGCCATTTAATTTTGTATCTGTCTGTTTGTGAATTTCTTCCTGAGTCACTAATGGGATTGTTGACTGCCCTTGCTGTTGCATTCCTATCCCTTAATTCCATATATCAGTGGCACAAATTCAGTCATATTAAAACTAATGACAAGCAAGGTGTGGAGCTAATGAGATGCTGACGTGTCTCCTAATGATGCTGCAAAAGTAAAGAAACTGAATAAAATAGAAGACGTCTCACATCCATGACCCTGTGCCAGTAGATACTTTCCATGCTGTTGAATGTTTGTGAGCTTACTTAATGCATGTTCATGACATTCTTTGAGATCCTCAGATAACCTTGCTTAAATCAATGGCAAGATGCCCCTTCAGTTGTGCAGAATCTGGTTTTAAAGATGGGGATTGGTTTTGTGGTTAAGGCACAGGAAAGAGAGCTGCATTTTATTCCAGACTGTGCCACAGATTTCCTGTATGACCTTTAGCAAATTACTTAATCTCCTTGTTCCCTCATTTTTTCCCTAATCTTTTAAACACGGATAATACCTACCTACCTCACAGGTGTATTGGGAGGTTAAATTATTATATTTGTCAGATACATCAAGATACTCAAATGGAAACTGCTAAATAAATGTAAAGTAGCATTTGTGATTATCATCATCATCGATATTATTATTAGGAGATGGGTTGATTGCTATATTGTTCCGGTAGGGTTTTGTTTTCCTTTAGTTGGACGTATTAAAAAGATAATGCTCCTTTTAATAGTGTGTGAAGAAGTCATCTGAGTACACAGCAAACGAAACCAAAGAGGGAGGGAGGAGCGTTTCAAAGGAAGCCAGGCCTGAAGAGAGAACCTGTAACTTCTCTGAAAAACTGGTTCTTCATCCTAACAGCACACCAGGGGAAAATAAAACAACCTGGTATGCTGTGGAAGTGATTGTAGATCTGATCATGAATGAAACGCAGGCAGTAAATGCACATAGGCCTTGATCTTTCATCACTCTCGTGGATGGGGACATAATCAGGCCCATATTTACAAATGAAGACTTTGTGTCTGATACCAATTACACCAAAATCCTTCATCATATAAAATAAATACACACCACAGAAGCTATGCTGTGGGCTAACACTCTCCCACTTAGCAAAAAAATCGACCAGTCACTCATCACCTGAAGTCTTTTACAAGCTGCCTCTTCACAAAGACTCACTCATCACGTTGGGGACAGTTCCCTTTTTCCATTATAATCATTGCATCTGTGTTCTCTGTTCTTCCAGTGATCTCAGCAATGCAAGAGCCAGCGACAATCTGCAGCCTTGAAATAGGCTAATTCAAGGGTCTCATTCATTTTCTTTCTTCTCTATCCCTTCACCTCCTTGGCCTATCTGGCCCATTGGTTTGCTCTGCAATGGGGGGATAGAATCTTCAACGGAGCCTAAAGAAGTTAGGTGCCCAATTCCAAATTCCCTCTGCTCCTTTGGAAAGCCTAATTCCATTTACGTATACTCCCATTGATCTAAAACCCCTATTATCTGAACCTGCAATATCCAACCCCTTCCTTGTCCCCCAGCATGAGATTCATGAGATATACATGCTGCAGAGGTCATGTCTCGCTTCCTGGGAGTCAAGGAAGGGAGTTAGATAATGCGGGAGGTTCGGATAATAGAGCAAAGACCATGGTAAGGAGTGTGAGGAGAAGTTGTCTGCGGCCACGGGGCCAGCTACCCCACTGCTGTCACAGACATAGCGGAGCTGCAGAGGGCTTCCCGCGTTGCCCCAGGGCTGGAAATATCCAATATGTGCAAGGTGCAGGGAAAGCTGCCGTCCCGGTGGGGCAGAGCAGAGTTCTGGCCAGGGGTCTCTGCTTTGCCCCTACTAGGACTGCAGCCTCGTTCCCACACCTCTCCAGCTGTCACTAACCCTGTGGCAGCACAGGGACCCTTTGCAGCCCTGCAGTCACAGGAGTGAGTGAGTAGGGCAGAGCAGAGACCATTGGCCAGGACTGAGGAGGACGAGCACCTGGTTGCGGGGAAGACCACACCACTGTTGACTGGCTCCTGCCCTCTCAATTATCTGAACACCCACTCTTCACTCACGTTAAAAATGACCCATAAAAACAAAATAAATCTTGGGGTTTTGCTCTTTAATTTTGCTGCTTTATAATTTATAGAGAAGACTTCAGAGGTCCATATAAAATATAATACAGACAATGTTTGTTACATTAGAATTTCAGATCTTGTTTACCTGGAAGATACTCTGTTGGCTGGAGAACTTTATGAAATGATGACATTCCAAGGAATAAGAGAGTGAAAGTTGAATAATTTGGAAGGGAAGGGATTTTTAGCTTGACCATAAAAACATCTTCTGCTTTGTTTTTTAATACCCCTTTAACTCCAGTAGTTAACGAACAGTTTGGAGAAAAGATGTTTTGTTAAAGATTCAACACATCTGTCCTTTCAATCGAAGAGTGAGAGCTTGCAAAAAACATAGGAGTTCCCTAAGACATCCCTAAAACAAAAAAAACCCCAGCAACAATGAAAAACCAAGCAAATTTGACATCCTTAATATCTCTGAGGTAACAAACAAGCAGAAAAATAAAACCTCTAAAAATGCCTCTCTTTAAACATCACAAAGAAGCAACAAGGGAAACAAAACAGAGTTACTCTGTTTCAGTGGCAGCTGATATTAGCTTAACTTGTTTTGCTAATAGCCTGTGGCTCCAACCAACCAACAGAATCCAAGGACACTGGTGACTTTCCTTACAACTGCTCTACCTAAAACGGAGATAAATCAAAGTTTTAATATTATTAAAACCTTTTTATTGGTCAATTGGAGACAACAGAACAGAGGCTGCAGATATTTCATGGTGATGCAGGTTTTAACAATGCTGAGAGTTCACCATCTTTAAATTCCCTTTAAATGAAAGCAGCAAAAGTGCTTGCTGCGTTATGGTAAATACCTTTACCATTGGTTAACCAAGCCATCATCTCTTTTGTAAAATGAGGTTTATGTTCCTTTAATGGAGTGTACAATCTAATCAGCTGAATAGTCCCATGTACTTTAGACTCAAATGCATTGACAACAGTGTGTTAGGGCTGGCACCCCTTCCAGCTGCCACTGCACTCCTTTGGGTTTCAGTGGGAACTAAATCAGGCTTGTGGAAGTTGAGATAGTGGCAGACATGAAATGTCTTGAAGGAGGATGAGCATCCTGACTGTTTGTTACTGACTACTTGATGTTCAGCTACATTGTGTTCATGAAAGTGGAGTTTTCGTGTAATTAGAAGGAGCTGAAATGCTCTCTCTCCTGCTTGTGCAATTTTGGTTAAGCTCAGCTCAAACGAACTGTTACTTGCAAGATAATCATATATATGTGTTTTTCCTGATCACGTCCAGACTCTTAAATATTGTTACCGAAACCGGTGATACTCAGACCTCAGTGGTTCAGGAGCCAAATTAGCGATAAACTTTACCCCAAAGAATGTCACTTGTTTGTTTCATTTACTATAGTACTATATATGCATATTTAAACAGTATGATGGGAAATATTAAGTTTATTATTTATATTATTCTCACAGCAAAATGACTAACCAAGTGTAATTATTTTATCAACTACAATTGGTTAATAACATAGTAAAAGCATCCTTACTGGTAAGTAACTTAGATTGTGTGATTTAATTATTAACCAATGTTTTAATATCATGTGCTGCAAAGAGCTACTTGCGAGTATCACTGCTCTAAACACAACATGCAGCAAAATCTAGAATGCAGTAAAATGGCTTCTAAGACAATTCTATGCAGGTCAGTAATGATGATTCAAAAACAGCATCCCAACTCACACCTTGATTCATCTGGAACAATGGTTCTATAGACATTGCTGCAGATTTATTAGTCAGGACGCGCTACTTAACAGTAGAGGTGTATGTGTTCCCTCTTTGTCCATCTTGTGGAGTTCAGCAGGACCCGTTGCCTAAATTACCATATTTTAGCAGAGATTTTGGTTATATATCCTCTTTCTACAGCACGTATCCTAAGAGTAATAAATATTGCTGCTGCCATGCCTGGAGATAATGCACCAGTCATCACAGACGTGACTCCATGGGTGCTCTGGGGCTGGAGCATCCACAGAAAAAAAACTAGTGGGTGCTTGGCACCCACCAGCCACAGCTGTTCAGTGGCATCACTGATTAGCTGTTTGGTGGTGCTCCCAATCAGTTAGTTGGGGGTGACACCAAACAGCTGATTGATAGGTGCTACCACCAAATCGCTGATTGACAGGTAGCTCAGGGACAGGCTTGGGGGAAGACGGGGACCAGTGGGTGGGCCAGCACCTCGGGGAGGGATTGGAGTGGAGGCCGGAAGAGGTGGAGTGAAGGCGGGGCCTTGGGGCAGAGCAGGAGTAGAGCATTGCTGGGAAAAAAAAAAAGTCGGCATCTAAGACAGCCATTATGCATTCAGAAGTAGCTCAAATAGAGTTTTGCACGTGAGAACATAGGGGGCCACTAACCCATGTTAAATTCTATTTACCCATTCCGACAGCTCATGAAACTAGTCTTATTGACTTCAGTAGAACATCTTGCATAAGGGCCAGTCACAGGGAGAAAAGGCAGCAGAATAGGGCTCTATGCTGCCATGTGATCTTTAACTCCCACCTGGAGCATAATGGCTTAACTTATCAGGCACCACCTATGGCACGATGTAAAAATGAGTAAGATGTCATGCGTTTTTGCCGAGGCCTCACAGCCAAGCTGCAGACTATCTAACTTGTATCTTGGCTTCTTCCTGATCTGAGTCATGTTTTAGCAGAGTTTGTCTTGTGGACACCTCCCTTCCTTTTATGATTGCACAGGCCACTTCCCTTCCCATCTGCCAGCTCTTTGGTCTTTCTATTTCACTAAACCCTGCACATGGTGGAAGGAGGAGGAAGAGAAAGGAAAAGCGCTGTGCTGCACACCAAGGGTAAGCGTGGCTGCCGACCTTCTCCAGTGGAGACTGCCTTTTGGTTCATGCTGAATATGCAGTTTATGAAGCACTTTGGGATGAAATGATTTATGCTGATCATCTAGAATTCTTTGTTAACATGTAGTTAACTTAAACAACTGAGGAACGGAAGGGAGAGAGAAAGTCTTTGAATGTTTGATGCTTCCTTGCCCCTTACATTAAGGTGTGAGGTAGCTCGCAGACTGCGTTTCCAAGACCTCCAGTAAGTCCTCCATGAAATGCCAGATATTTCTAAGGTAAAAAGACAAGTAAGAAACAAGCCAGCACCTTTTAATAAACAAACCAAACTCTTTCAGGCCTCCTTTACCCATTACAGAAAAGAGAGAGGGAAAAAGAGAGAGAGAGAGAGAGAAAGAAAGGTAAACCTAATGTGTTTTCTTTACCGATCATGGAGAAGAAAAGAAAAAAAAAAAAGAGAGAGAGAAACCTAATGTTTCCTTAAAAACTAACAGTGCTAACTTACAGTCCATCTGCCTCTTTATGGAATGCAGAGAGGGCAGAATGTCTACGCCCTCCCTCGGGCCAGCATGCTGGCATGGTGCTGCCTTCTGAACAAGCTGCTAGTGACAGAGAAACCCTGCAAAGAAGGAATGATGATAATTGAGCCTTGTGGTCACAAGCCTATGTGTTGCTGTTGCAAGGCTGTCATGGGATAAATATGGGGGAAGCCTGCAGGCACTGCCAACTGTACAAACCATGCCTGTGGAAGTGGGAAAACATTTGAGAAGCCTTTGGAAACTTTACTCTTTCAGCTAACACAGAGAGAAAAGAGATTGTATCTCTGAGCTTTAAAATGTTTTCCAAGTCACTGTAAACAGCTTCCTACCACATAATGCTGTACTGGGCTAATAAGCCTTATATCTGGAAACCAAGGACTGGTGCAGTTTCCAAGGGGAAATGCAGAGGGTAAACACACATCACTGTTCCACAGACATTTGCTTCTGTTTAATTTGTAAAGTTGGTTTTTTTCCTGCATGTCAGGCCTTATATACTGTAACAGGGCATAGCAGGCCCCCCTTGGTCCTGCCTCTGCTCTGCTCCAAAAACCACTGAGACCTTCTGGCTCAGCAGCCACCAGTGCAGTTTATTTATAGTGTGCAATCCAGCCACCTAGATACGGCTTGGGGGCTTCTCAGGCTCTGCAGGAAGGAAGAGCTTCCACTCTCTGGCTTCCCCCTTTCTGTCTGCTTCCTTGGAGTCCTTCCTCCCAGGCTTTTATGCAGCCCCAGGCTAATTAGGCTGGCAGCTGTTTCCCCTTTGCCAGTCAGGCACAAGTTTCTCTGGTGTGACAGAGGGCTGGCTCAGCAGTTCATGCCCAGCACCCTGTCACATATAGCCACAAGTTATACCACTTTGCACCAGTACAACCTCATACTGCAGGTGCAAATATACCACTAAAGAGGTGCTTGTACTGATATAGCTTATTCCTGTACAGAAAGGAGAAAAATGATACCAGTATATGGTGCATTTATACCAGTATAACTGTATTTACACTGCAGTTTTTACTGGCATAATTACATTGGTTAAAAAAATCACATCCGTAACTGACACAGCTATGCCATTACAATTTTTTAAGTATAGACCAGGCCTTAGAAATATCAGAAATGCCAAGTCTGGTTTTCCATGAAAGACTTGTTGGAGGCCTAAAAAATAGGCACTGTGAATTTTATGACGCCTTGATCAATCAAAGCACAAGTTTAATTTTAAGCATGTGAATAGTCCCACTGAAGTCTTTGAGTTGGATCAAACTTAACTGAAGACTCATGTTAAGAGGCTTAAGTGGGGCATAGGATCTTCTGCAGGCCCTTCACACTGGGCAAACTTCACCTTAAATCCCTCTGGCCCAATTCACAACAGGAAGGCAAAACATCCTCCCTCCAATGTTACAGTAGAAGTACCACAGAGGAGAGGTCTAACTTTAAGCAGGAGTGGGCCATTTATTTAAGTGGGACTACTCACATGAGCCAAGTAAAGTACCTTTGTATGTGTTTGCAAGACTGGGGATATGTTTGGTAAATTATGCTAAAAATGCATGGAATGTCCAAAACATTTCAGTTACTCACCTTTCATACTAAACTTTGCTTTTCAAGGGGCACTGTCAATTCAAAAGTCATACTTTACATTCTTATGTTACTAAAAACATCTTAGAAACCGCAGGGAATTTTGTTTTCAACCCCTCTCTTTCTTTCTCAGCCTCACCCTGTGTTTTCATAGGTAACTGCAAAGCAGGGGAAGTCTGACACTTCCTAGTACGTGTTGCTCCCAGGAACTTAGGATTTAGAATTCTTTTAACCACTATTTAACTCAAGCTCCTACTTGGCAATGAAACTCTTTTTGGGCCTAATCCTACAAACACCTAGACCTTGGCTATACAGAAAAATTGTACCAATTTTACTAAATCGATTTAGAAATGGATTTAGTTCAATCAGGGCAAGTCCCTTGTGTAGATACTCTTATTTTGGGCTAAGGCTGAGTACCTGATTTCAATTAAGCTTGAGCTGGTAAGAAAACAGGCATCCAGATCTCTTAGGCAGCTTTGCAAATCTCAGCTGTAGGCCCCAATTGTGCAATTCATTAGGGGTGGGGGCCGTGTGGGTGCATGTGCCCAGAGAATTATAGGAGCTAATTGTCAGTGGGACCAGAAGAATTTGGATGGTCAGGCCCTTTGTGGAAGACTCCCACCTGACCCCCCCGCCTCTTTAGCTGAGGGCTGAGAAAGCTGTTACAGGTCTTTGAAGACAAGACTTGATATCTTGACATTTCTAAGGCTAAAAAGAAGCAGGAAAAAAAAAGAGTTGGAAAAAAAATCAAAGTTTCTTTGTATACTATCAAGAAGCAACACCAACAAGAAGAAAGAGAAGAGTGTTTTCTTTGTATGTCACCTTGAAAGTCTTTAGTAAATGGCATCCTTTTAATTATTGCTAGATATTATCCAGGCCGCACTCAAGAAATGAAAAGTGTGAAGGAAGAATTAAAAAAATGAGATTTTTAATGTCTCTTTATGAAACAAAGCAAAAAATTTCATCAGTAGAGGGACAAAGAGCGTAAACATTGCCTTAATCTATAAGGCATATGTATATCCCTGCTAATTAGTCTGTGTGTCTTCATCTCTCCTCCAGACATAAGTGACGATAAGATACGGAGCAAATCTGTGATGCCTCTACCCACTAAATGCATAAAACTTGGAGGAGGTGTGGGACTCCCAAGCTCCACCGTGCAGAGCTTGGGCGTGGTCTGTGACCTCACTCAGAAATAAAACTTGCAGCAGGTCTGGAACTCCCTCAGCCATGCTGCTATTTTTGGTGCACTAGTTAGAGTAGACCTAGCAGATGGCTGTCTACTGTGCTTGGAAGAACAGGTAGACAGCCAGCTATTGCATAGCTATATGCCAGGAAGCCTTCGGATGGGTCGGTCAACCTGGAAGGAGAAACTGGGGCCATGTCTACATCTAAAATTTTGCAGCGCTGGTTGTTACAGCTGTATTAGTACAGCTGTATAGGGCCAGCGCTGCAGAGTGGCCACACTTACAGCAACCAGCGCTGCAAGTGGTGTTAGATGTGGCCACACTGCAGCGCTGTTGGGCGGCTTCAAGGGGGGTTCCGGGAACGCGAGAGCAAACCGGGGAAGGAGACCAGCTTCGCCGCGGTTTGCTCTCGCGTTCCCGGAGCCACCCTGCAAACCGCAGGGAAGGAGACCTGCTTGCTCGGGGTTCCGGGAACGAGAGAGCAAACCGGGAAAGGAGACCAGCTTCGCCGCGGTTTGCTCTCGCGTTCCCGGAGCCACCCTGCAAACTGCAGGGAAGGAGACCTGCTTGCTCGGCAGTTCGGGGAACGAGAGAGCAAACCGGGAAAGGAGACCAGCTTTGCCGCGGTTTGCTCTCGCGTTCCCGGAGCCACCCTGCAAACCGCAGGGAAGGAGACCTGCTTGCTCGGGGTTCCGGGAACGAGAGAGCAAACCGCGGCGAAGCTGGTCTCCTTTCCCGGTTTGCTCTCTCGTTCCCCGAACCGCCGAGCAAGCGGTTCTCCTTCCCTGCGGTTTGCAGGGTGGCTCCGGGAACGAGAGAGCAAACCGCGGCAAAGCTGGTCTCCTTTCCCGGTTTGCTCTCTCGTTCCCCGAACCGCCGAGCAAGCGGTTCTCCTTACCTGCTTGCTCGGGGTTCCGGGAACGAGAGAGCAAACCGGGAAAGGAGATCAGCTTGATTACCAGAGGCTTCCTCCTTCCACGGAGGTCAAGAAAAGCGCTGGTAAGTGTTTACATTGGATTACCAGCGCTGGATCAGCAGCGCTGGATCCTCTACACCCGAGACAAAACGGGAGTACGGCCAGCGCTGCAAACAGGGAGTTGCAGCGCTGGTGATGCCCTGCAGATGTGTACACCTTCAAAGTTGCAGCGCTGTAACTCCCTCACCAGCGCTGCAACTTTCTGATGTAGACAAGCCCTGGGAGCACTGCCTTAACATTCATCATTAAACTAAGATGATTCCCTTCTGTGCTTCCTCCAGACTGCTGCCACTTGTGGCACGGCCTCTGCGGCCCTACTCTAGGCAAATGGCTCTGTGCGACATGGGGTAACTTAGCTTTAGAAAAGCTTTCTCGTGAGATGAGATTAAAATCAGCCTGTATTATTCAATCTGGCTGCCTTTTTTCAACCATGCTGACTTGAAAACCTCAATGGCCAAACCACCTGATTTAATACTCTTTGTCCCTTATTGACCCACTGTGTTATACTGAAGTTTATTTTGTTTTCCCTGATAGCTACTCATTCTTTCCATTGGTATCTGATTACAAGCAATCTCTTGCTTACATTTGGTCACCGTGTCTTTATAACATGTCACCTTAATCCTTTTTCTTCTTTACTTGTGACTTTCTTTAATACAAGTATTTTCAACAAGTTTGTAGTTCCAAAATGAGGGTGTCTCCTCCTTGCAAATGAGTGGCAGGTCTATGACTATCCCCATCTTTCTCCCCCCAGGCTGTAACTCAGTGCAGGTCTGTGACCCCTCCACAATTCTCTGCCAGTGAGAGAGAGCTGGGGCAGGTCTGTGGTTTTTCCCATCCCACACTTTATTATTATTTATTAGCATTTAATGTTTATCACAGTCATGCCTAGAAGCCAACTGAGAATGGTGCCTCATTGTGCGAGGTGCTGTATAAACAGAATAAGAGTTTATAATCTAAATGGACAAGATGGGCAGAGGAAAGGATAAAAAGCCTCATGGGAAAGTTTTACCAGTTATACTGATAAAGATGTACTAGCACAACCCCTTATGTGGACACCCTTATTCCACTATGAGAGAAGCTTTTTTCCCCCCAATGTAGCTTAAGCCCCTTCCTAAGCTCCAGCAGCTAAAGTAAAAAAGGCCACTCTTGTATTGGAATCACAGTGTCTTTGAGGGAAGGTTATGCAGGTATAGCTATGTCGATTTAAATTCACACCTCAGGTTCTACTGAATAGTTTTTCCCAGATAGACAAAGCCTCATGCACATGCAGAATGAGCAAGACAAAAGCCATGGTAGTGCCCCAACGTTTGGTTTGAGTTTGTTGTTTAAATCTTTTTGGTGGCGTTTGTGTTAGGAGAGGATTAGTTAGATGGAAGGACAGGATGGCGGGTTTAGAGCAAATAGCCAATCAGCACTGGGGCGGGATTGGGTTGCGTCCTTCATCCTTCTGCATCTCCAATGATTGACATTCAGGGCAGGGATGGATTCAGATATTTGAGGTTTAGGCAGAGAAAAAAACTCCTCCCCTGTGCACACTTCTGCCTTCCACTTCTAAACTTGAAGTAATGATTCTGCAAACACTTACTACATACTTCACTTGAGCAATGTGAATTGAGCTCAATGGGGCTACTTTGCAGTGTAAAATTAAGCATGTGCATGAATGCAACTGGGACTCAAGTATGGCCCGAGTGCTTCAGAACATGAGTGGAGATGTTTTATAACTGCGTTCATCTAAGTATTTCTGAACACAGAAATTAAAAGACAAGGCCAACTGCTACGCCCTATCCAGCCAAGCTTTGGCTGCTACTGGACGGGGAAGACAGCAAACATGGTGTGAAATCTGGATTTCGGATACACCCAAAGTTCAGGGAGTTTGGATGTAGAGTTCCAATTCTGGCTATTGAAAAGATCTGGCTTGGGATCTAGGTTTGGTCTGAACTTCTCCAAAGCAGGCGGATATTTAGATCCAGTTTTAGTTCCAAAAGAAAGGAGGTTAGAGCACAGATGGAATAAGAATTAGACAGAAGGGAGAAGGGTTAAAAGATCTAATGTAAGATGAACCCACCCACACACTCCTTGCAGTGTTCCTTCCATAAATGCTAATGTGACTCATACCGGACCCTGTCCTGGACGGCTAAGCACAAAGCAGAGAGCAGCACTGGGAGGCAGCAGCAAAGGACAGAGAGTTTATTGCACAGTCATGGAGGTTGCAGGCAACTAGTGTCTCTTTCCAGCTACCTGCATCTCTGAGCACAATGGACTCTGGTGAAATGTCCAAGACAGCTAACTAGCAGGAGTGCAGTTTCCTACACACTGCCCAGGGGCTGTACTACACACATGTAGCCGGCAGCACTTAATTGCTACATTTGCTCAGAGTCCATCCACAGCTGAGAAGTCCGTGTGATTGCTATCCATTTAAATCCCTCGTCAGCAACACCACATGGTTGTTGCTTAGTTAATTACCCTCACCAGCTTCATGTGGTCAGTTTTTTTGTAAACCTCCTGCCAACTGCTCCACATGATCAAAACCACTCTTGCTGGAGCTCCGCACAGTTAGTGTCTCAGCTGGACCATGTGGTCCTAGAGTGGAAAAGCTACTTCTTTTTAGACATCCCCTTTCAGCCAGCTGTTCTTGGCCACTTGTCCCACCCCAGGCCGGGAAGCTGGACTGAACTGGAGTAGCTGGGTGATGAGGGTTTTGCAGGGCTCAGGCAGAGGAGGAAGACCGTCAGGGTAGAGGACACCCTTCTTCTGGCGGCGGGGCATGCTGAGGATGTGGGTGTCGTCGAAGGGCATGCAGCCAGTCACCATCACATATAGCACCACCCCCAAGCTCCATATGTCGTACTTCTTGGCGTCATAGGGAATGCCCAGCAGCACCTCGGGGGAGGCATAGGCAGCTGATCCGCAATAGGTGGTGCTCAGGTTTGGGTAGCCACATGCCTCTTTGCCAAAGCCAAAGTCAGTGAGCTTTGCCCGGCGGCCATCAGAGGTGAGCAAGACGTTCTCACACTTGAGGTCCCGGTGCACCAGGTTCCGGTCATGCAGGTAGCACACGGCACCCACGATCTGTCCAAAGATGTCCCGGGCATCAGGGACACAAGGTAGTTTCCCCAGTCGCTGCACCAGCTGGAGCAGATCAGTGGACGCTGCTTCCATCACGATGTAGAGTTTCCCATTGCAGACCTCGATGAACTCAAAAATCCGTACAATGTGAGGATGCCGGATCACTCGCAGGATGGAGAGTTCCCGTGGCAAAAACTTGTTTACAAAGTCGGGGGGTGCCCGGTGCCGATCCACCACCTTGATGGCTAGTGGGCCTTTGTACTTGGCTGAGGTGGCCACCCTCACCTTAGAATAACTGCCCTCACCCAGGGTCTGGCCCAACTTGTAGCCCAGATTACCCAGCACCTTATCCCCTGGGGAGCCCCCTGACATGGCACAGGGTCGTTTGGGGGCTTAACAAGACTAGGTTTATCTTTTTGGGACGGATGGCTTCAACCCATTGCGTCTGGCATCTGGTACACATTCATTCCCATATGTCCACTGGCTGCTTGCCCCAGATGCATCACTGCACACTGGGTATTGTGAAGTGCCAGGAGTGTCATATACCACTGGTAACCGGGGGTGTCATATAGCCCTATTGTTCTCCCATCCCCCCCTTGAGAACCCAGGAGTCCCACAGTGCTTAGTTGAGAGGTTTAAAATCAGACTTCAAAGTCTCAGACAATTAAAATCAGACTTCTTAGTGTACGCCTATAACAAAGGCATTTTTCCACCTGCTTTTTAAAAATGTACCTCTCATTTAGAAAGTCTAGGAACAAAAGGCTTCAAACTTAAAGCAACAAATTACATTAAAAACCCACATTTGGGGAGAAACATGTACAGAGTCCAGTCCCAACACAGTGGAGGGACGAGAAAGGATGAGCATCCTGTAATTTGCTACAGAATCCCGTAATTCATCCTTAGCCATAGGACTGAGATTGAGATTGCCATGGAATACAACACAGGGTCTTGTGTAAACAGAGTTAGGGTGATTTTCTTGTTTCCAGTAGTGTTCACACCCTCTTTGGATTGGCTTTAGCATAGCTGATTTACCTTTGCTCATCAAAATATGCCCAACAAATAAATAACAAGACTGTGTCAAGTCTCCTACTACAATTATAACCCCAGATGCTCTTGCACTCCCTTCACTGCTCTGGAAATGACACCAGCTGATCTTGTGCTATACTTTAGTTACTCAATGTGGATTATTCTTCAGAATTAAAAGTAGGAGCATTTGCAGCGGTCACTTTGCTAAATGCTGCTACTCCATCTTTGGTTGTGGTGAAAGCATTTTTTTTTAAAGATGGAAACAAATGGATCATTTCCTCCCTCCTTTCTGCCAGTCATGTTCATGGGGTTGGGCTAGCGTGTGTGTGTCTGTAAAATACTAGGGGCAGACCACCGGCTTGTGACCCTCCCGAAGCATGGAGACACACACGATGTCTCCAATCTCTCGACTGTCCTCTGGGCGGAACACGCTTGAATCCACTCCAAAGGGGCGAGGGACAGACGCAGTAAAATACGAACGTTACAGGTCAGAGGACAAAAGAACCCAGCCCAGCCAATCAGCAGCTCGCACGGAGCACTTGCTCACACTGAGTTCCATTCTGATGGCTCCGCGTTCCACGGCCGCTTCCATTCCACGCGCCTCCCCCGCTTCCTCAATGAATGTGTCTCGGAGGGAGGGTCGGGGGAGCCCCGACCGCTGTAGCCCCGAGCAGGCGGCTCGAATTAGGCGAAGGCTCCGTGTGATTGGCTCTGTCCTTTCCCCATTCCCGTTTCCCTTTGTTCGGCCCCCGCGGGATGAGGGAGATGGGTCCGCCCGCCGGGGTATAAAAGGGCAGGCGCAGTAGCGCACATGCTTCGTTTGCTTTGCAGCTGAAGGCAGGGAAGGGAGTGGGCTGTGGACAGAGAGTGCTCTCCTGAGCGGGGCGCGTAGGGGGCTGGGGAGCGCTTGCCGACTGCCGAGCTGTTGTAATATAATAGCAGGCGGGGAGAGTGCTGGGGCTCAGGGCAGTGAGACGGGGGACGAGAAGCCAGGGCTGCCCCAGGCTTTCACCAGTGGGGGCAGCAGCTGCAACCGACCAGTCTCCGTGCTTGAAAATCACAGTGCCCAGCCTCATCCCATCGCCTTGCCTTCGAGCTGTAAAAGGCTCCTCCGAGTGCTCCTGCTGTCTGATAATTTGGGTTGATAGCTGCCCCCCAAGTGTACACACACACTCCAACCCTGGGCTGGTCACCCTGACTCCCTTCCTTTCCTGAGGGATGCTTTGTCCTGCTCAGTCTGCCCTAGTACCTGTGTCCTCTTCCTGAGCAGCAGCATGAGCATGGCAAACGACACATACCACTTTATAAAAGACATAAAACCCGGACTGAAAAACTTAAATGTCGTCTTTATTGTGCTGGAAATCGGTAAGTGGGTGCCTCTGAACCATGTCTCTTCCCTCCTCCCCTCTTTCCTCTCCCTCCTAGGGTAGGAGAGTACATTTGTGCTGGGCTGATTCCCGACACGTGGTCACACTTCCAGGGGGAGCAAGATCAGCTCCCTCGCAGTGCGGAAGCCTCCTTTACTCCCTTGTTCCTATCTTATTTTAAAATAAGATATCTCGTTCAGGCAACTAGGCAAGGGAGAGAATCCCATCATGAAATTAATTTAACTCCATTTATCCTGCGCTGGGGAGAGTTGTCTGTTTATGCTGTTTTAATGATCTTGCCTCTTGATCTTACTCTTAAAAAGGGTCCATGACACTTGGGGAATAACTCTCTCAAACATCTAAACTATTTTTTTTTCATTTCCAGACAGCACGAATTCTTCCAGTCTGTAAGTTTTATTTTTTTTTATTTTAAATTCCCCATACAGGACGAGTTACCAAAACCAAAGATGGCCATGAGGTGAGATCGTGTAAAGTAGCAGACAAAACTGGCAGCATCACAATTTCAGTGTGGGATGAAATCGGAACTCTCATACAGCCAGGGGACATTATTCGATTGACCAAAGGGTATGTATGGGGTGGGGACAGGATACGGCTTAGCTCAGCCTAGCCGCACTGTTGGCTGTTTAAATAACGTGTTGCTCAATGATCTTGTTGTTAACCATTTCTATACTTTACAATGGGGTGGATAAGATCTGAAGGATCAGTGTCTTTACTGTAATGAATGTGGAAAAATCTTCTCTGTTACTGAAGAAAAGGGTTTGAATTCTAAATAGTCTTTGACTTCCTCTGTGAAAGAAGCAACATGACACGGCTTGCCTTATTTGGACTGCTTCTTTGACGCACTGGCAAGCAGCCTGTGATCTATCATCATATTAAAACCTCAGGATCGCTCCTTGCTTCCCCTCCCCCAACACTCAAACCTAACACACGCATAGATGGGATTTGTAGACCGCTCTGTCTGCATCTCAGTAACCTGTCTGTATTTCACTAGATGCTGTTCAGATGGGAATCTGCTATTTAAGAGCTTTGCTGTGCTTTTCTTAAGTTTCACATTCTCTTTTGGGGGGATGACGAAGTTGTCTTGATCTGTACGTTCAAGATAGGGATTCAGAGTGTGAAATCAAAACCATGTTCTTATTTTAACACTTTTCTTCTGTAGCACTGTGCCCACAGAGAATGGGGGAGGGGATCATTTAAGCAAGACTGAAAAGATAGTCTGTTTCACAGTGGGTTTTATGGCAATGACTGGAAAACTGGGAATAGAAGTTAGTCTGTAAAATATATATATATATATATATATATATATATATATATGTTGTTATAAAATACAGTATTTTGTTCCTGTGTAATGGCTACAATATAATGGGACAAGTTTTACAATATGCTCCCACTGACACTAAATTATAAAACTGAAACAATTTAAAACTACTTTTAACCTCTTATTCTCCACTTATACAATTGCAAGAAACTAGTCACTTTCATTTCTCTTCTTAGTCAATTTCACTTTCTTATTTTCATTTGGCAACCCAACACACACACAGGTATTTTGGTTTAAAATGTTCAGGGATTGTTTAAAAACCCAGGTATCAGAGGGGTAGCTGTGTTTTAAAACACACAAACTCCTTTACTCAATAGTTATAAAAACTGAGAGTGTTTCTACAACAGAGTCACTGTTAGTCACATAGTGGTTGATTTTTTTCAAGTAATTCCTGTGTTGGGATGAAAACAAATGAATATCCCTATCAGAATTTCTGCAGTTATTCTTGTTCAGATTTACTTTATAGAAAAGTCAGAAGTAAATCTTCATTCTTAGTTTAGGGGTCAAATTACATCTGTTTAAAATTTTGAGAGTTGATGTCCAATGTGTTTTCAGAATGCTTGAAGATTACAGCTATCTTTGCTAAACTTTATGTTGACCACCTCAAAAATCTTCTGCCTATATTATATAAATCCAAGTTATTAGTGTTGGTTGTAACTGTTAATATCACATTTCTTTGTAAATAATTTATTATAGTTGCCACAGTATTCTCTGAGGGAGTGAATGGGATGAGAGATGGCTCACAAGATAGTCTGTATTAATGTGATCCATACTATGGAAAAACAAGAACCTCTACTGCAAGATATAAAGCCATGAAATAGCATCAGTTCTGTTTATTTAGGACCAAATTATGTCCTCATTTTCACCAATGCACATTCATGGAAGACAATAGATTTGAACAGCAGGTGCAAAGATCTGAGTTTGGCCCTTATTTTACAATGTATCCTCCTTCGCTTTATACTGGTTTACAAGCTTCACTAAGAACTGTCTACTCTGCCCCAGCACAGTTTCCACTTCTGTACTTAACTCAGGATAAATTCGAGTGACATTGCTGTTGCAGTGCATGTAAATTTTACATATATGGGGTAATCTGATTTCTTCAGTCTGATCACTGTTACAAATAGTTATTCTTAGCTAGACACTATTACTGTGTACAAAAACTGCCCGTTCTTTCTTGCTGAATGCCAAGTCTAGAGGGATTCCACTGCATTAACAGACAGTATCCCATGTGTTCCCTATTGTTAGCTGTTCATGGGCAGGATGATGTAGCAGCTAATATTTCAAAATTCTAAACACTTAGGATATGGCTACAAGTTTCGAGTGTGGTCGCAGCGCCAGCTCTGGGAGAGAGTTCTCCCAGTGCTGCACGTACTCCACATCCTCTACGGGTGTAGCTTGCAGCGCTGGGAGCCGTGCTCCCAGCGCTGCGGCACTGTTTACACTGAGGCTTTACAGCGCTGTATCTTGCAGCGCTCAGGGGGGTGTTTTTTTCACACCCCTGAGCGCGAAAGTTGCAGCCCTGCAAAGTGCCAGTGTAGCCATGGCCTCAAGTTTCTATGTTCAGATTGGTGTTTTACGGCCAACCTCTCTCATTTTATGAACTGAAAATGAAAAATTGTGTTAATGGAAAAAAACCTGTGGTGTTGGAAATTCCGTGAAGAAGTTATCCTTCAGTGTCTTGGGGTTTGTCTCCTGTATAGTGTATATGTGAGGTTGATATCCTGTTAGCTTAGCACTTCTTTCCCTTCATGTTATAAGACAAAACTGCCCAGCCATTAAATTCAGCATGAAAGGAAGCTTGTTCCAAGCAAAAGGCGATATGTTAAGTGCAAGGCCACTGCTATTGCATCTTATTTACAGATGATTGAATGCTGTGTTTGAGGGAATGGAGCGCTTACATTTTTTAATTGAGATTTCATTTTGTGTGCTGAATGCAGGAGGAAGTGATATTTTTCTATTTTATTATATTTGTACTACAATGTCCCGCGTCTGAGACTGGGGAGGTAAAAGCATAGCGAGATTACGTGACTTGGCCACAGTCGCAAAGGATGTCTATGGCAGGGCTGGGGATGGAACCAGTCCCAGCCTGGTGTTTTAGCGAGAAGACCGTCCATCCTCTTTTGTTCGAGTTCTTCCTCTGTTTATTTGTGCTTCTCTTTTGCAAGTCTTGTAACTTTTCTGTCATGTACATTCAGTACAACTGAGCTGCTTGTCTTTATTTCTACATAACTTAATTTCAGTCCTTGAAGTCAAATGCTATAAATAGTCAAGTTGGGCTGAGGTACCCTCATGCTATCTCCAAGCGTGTTTTCACATACTGAAAATGATTGCATTTTATCTCTGCATATCATTTGAATCTCAAGGGTAAATATATATTTTGCTGCTACCTACTTTATCTGAGAACTGCTCTTCTACTAAAAATTAAGCAGTTGGTTTTTCTTCTTGAGCCACTGAATGTTGTCTAACGCATTCATTGTGTCTTGTTTTCTACAGTGGAACAGAGGTAAATCCGCTCTAGTTCTCCTCTTGCAGAATTAACACTCCGGTGTTCTGCAGAAGTAACACTGTGTATGTCAATCAGTTGGCTGGGTTGCAAGGTGATGTGGACAGTGGTCCTGGAAATAGTGTATCTGCCTGACAGGGAAGATGGCACTTGGCTAGCAGAAAGGCCTGTCCATAGTGGTATAGCTGTGACAGACCTGATGCTAGTTTGATGTGGCTGTTAGCCTCTTTTGAAGACCCAAACAAATTAATGGGGCTTCTAACAGCTGTTTGTAGAAGCAGAAAATACATTAGTAACTAGAAACTTCTAGAGTAAAATAATCTTAGGGAATCTGAGCATGTTAGTCTGGGAATTCTAGCCACTCTTTCTGCTGGTACAGAACATCCACTAGACAGGTTTAGTTCTTCAAAATCTCTTTCAATGTTAATTTTCCCTATTGGTTAGCAGAGAATATTGTGCTTATTCTTTTCGAGCGCTTTACATGTTATTGGTACTCTTTTGGCTAGGTATGCGTCTCTGTGGAAAGGATGCCTGACACTTTACACAGGAAGAGGAGGCGAGCTACAGAAAATTGGGGAGTAAGTATCATGCTTTGTATGCGTTGTCCTTGACAGTGGGTCATAGGAATTGTAAACTAGTGTGGGTCTTATCAGGAGGATTTAATGGGGGGAAAAAAAAAGCTAAATGGAGATTTAGTGGTTATCAGTCTTAGCTCCAACAGAGGCCAGTAGGTTGCTTGCTCCTGTCAGTGGTTATATGATTGATTGTGGCAAAGAGCTGTAGCCTGTTTCACTGGAGTGTGCTCGTAAGTGGGGGTATCTACTGGACTTGGGCCATCATTCTACCGATGGTTTTACAGAACCGACAAGTTCCTGGTATAAAACCTCTCTTCTTGGGTTAGCCCATACTCGTGTTCAAGGACTTGCAGCATTGAAAACTTGGCTAGGTACAGTACAGGCAGCTGCAATGCGAGCTTACACACACTGCGGTGATAATGAGTTCCGCCCTGTTGTGCTAAAGGAATCATCCTCTCAGCCTCCCTCCTAGCTGTCCTGTGGATCGTAATGATAGGAGTATAGTGTGTAAAATGAGCTAGGTGATTATTCTGTTCTGCTCGCTTAGGCCTCACTTTGAATAATCTGGTTATTTCGGGGCCTTATTTTAAGTCCTGTGTCAAATTGGCAAGAGCTCAGATGAGCAACGCGATGATGAAGAAAGATGAAGAGAATTTAGACAGGAGCAAGCATCACTCTTTTAGACTGTTAAAGGATGCTGTAAAGAAGCAAGAGATCAGCTATTCCTTATTCAACAAGAACAAAAGCAAGTGACAAGCTTAAGATGCAGCCAGAAAAATACTTGATGCAGTACCTATTTCTTTCTAATTAGATGAATAATTCTGAAATGTCCCCACTCGAGAGGCTTTCCTTGTATTATCAAAACATCTCAGAGCCCAAGTCATTGTTCAGGGCCCTGTTATGCTAGGTGCTGTACAAATACTCAGTAAAAAGACAGCCCTGCCCCCAAAATCTTAGAGCAGTGGCCCCCAACCTTTTTGTGGCCAGTAGCACATTCATGTTTTCAGAAGAGTGTGGCGGGCGCCAACAATTACTCACATAAAGGGCTGGCTCCTGGCACTAGTGGAGCAAGCATGTGCCTGGGGCAGCACATGCTACGGGGCGGCATTCCGTCCATTCTGCAGAGTTGGAGTGGTTTGGTCTTCTTTGTTTTGTTTTTGTGTTTTGTGTTTTTTTGGTGCCAGTTCTGGGCAGTGCAGAGAGAAGCCTGGAGGACAGAGAACGCAGCCTGCAGCCCTAGAGTACTCTGTCCTCAGCAGGCGCGGGGCCTTGACTTTTCTCCCCTGCTGCGCACTAGGCGGGCACACATAAATGCTCTGACAGATGCCATGGTGCCCATGGGCACCACGTTGGGGACCACTGCCTTAGAGGTTTGAGGACTTGCCACTCCATCTACTGGATGGTTCAAGAATAACAAAATCCAGCTAGGTGTGATGCAAAGGAATACACTAGAGATTTCCTTTCAGGCCAAATGATTCGGCTTCTCTGTACAACTTTTGACTGGGTGTTGCTCTATAAAAGGGTTGGATTAAGGTGAAATTCATATCTTGACTTTTTAATTCTGGCCCACAGCATGGGTCCGGACCGGCTGCAGTTTGAATGGTTTGGGACAGCAGTTTTACCTTACAAAGTTTTATGATCCCAGACTCTCGCCCCCTCCCCATTTACATGCAGTCGTCAATAGGTCTGTTCGCTCACTTGCTGCCACTAATTGGAAAAGGATCATATGAATTTTAGTGTCCCCCTGAGGTTCTTGAACTCCTCTTTAATGTTAATAGGGTGCTAGGCAGGCGTACCAGGTGTTCTGGCTGCTTGACTGAAATAGCCTGAGCAAGGAAACTTTACATCTCGGGCCCCGATCCTTCAAAAAGAATCGAAGAGCCATGCTGGTTTCTTGTGCTGTGGAGGGGCTCCCTTTGTAGGATTGGAGCCTGGTTTACTTACGCCTTAGTAGTGTGGAGGTACAAAGTGTCCATTCTCTTTGGAAATACTGAAGAATTCTCTCCTAACTCCGTATGAAAAGCTGTTCTGTTGCTCTCCTCATGCTCTTCTTTCCTTTTCAGGTTTTGTATGGTATACTCGGAAGTGCCAAACTTCAGTGAGCCCAACTCAGACCACCTTGGGCAGCACAACAAACTGGTATGTTAAACTTCCTGGGGTTCTCTTGCATAAAATAGGCTTTGATCTGAGTATTTCAGGCTAAGCGGTGGTAAGATTTCTGGCTTTTAAAGTGGTGCTCAAGGAAGCATATAGAAGAATGGCAATGATGTGGTAAATAACTGTAGGAGAGTGGTGAGGGGATCTCATGTATAGCCGGTACAAAAACATGTGCAACAAATTCAATTCCTCTCTGAAACACAAAGAAGTTTCTGTGTCTGACCCATATTTTTTCTCTCTATATTTCTCTGAAGGCACAGGGTGAACAGAATAATAGTTCTTCATCAAGTAATGTGGGTACTTATACTTTCGGGCCAGTGGGTAAGTTTTTGTTTTCATTTGTGGAAGTGAAAGGATGAGAAACACTTTACACTCTTAGATTCATTATTGTTTTTTCAGTGTTGAGAAACGTAGGGTTTTTATGTTCTAAAGGCAAAATGGGGAGCTCTGGGATTGAGCTAGGGCCAAATCCTGCAAGCACTTTTGCACATAAGTAACTTTATTCAAACCAATATTTCCATCATAAATGTGTTCAGGATTGGCCCTACTAGTAATTATTCAGGCAGGACTTTTCACAGATGCCTAAGTCACGTGAGAGCACACTTCACACTGAATTTGTTAATGTGACTCATGCTCCTAAATCACGTAGGTTCTTCTGAAAATTCCACACTCGGCTTTCAGCCCACTGCTGCTTATTGAACGTAAAGGGACAGACCTAAACCAGACATGGTTTTAGTGTTGCACTTAATACTTAACCAGAGGTAATTAGTCCTAATCTTGGGCTGCTCCGCAGTGAACATTCAGTTGGGTTCAGTATGCAGGTGCTGGGAGGGGTTGGTGGTGCGTGATATGCAGGAGGTCAGACGAGATAATCTGGTGGTCCCTTCTGGCCTTAAACGCCAACTCCAAATAGTCACACGATTCCTGGCAGGTTACTTCCTGAACTGGGAAGGATGGCAGAGACCTGAACTCTTATGCAATAGGAAGATTAGAGTGTAAGTATAGTTTTGTGGCAGCACTGTACTGAAATTGTACTGTACTGTGTGGCAGCACTGTACTGTATTATGTTTCAATAAGAAAATGGTTCAGAGGTCTCGGAGTGCGTGTAAAGCTCGCTCGCACCTTTCTCCTGGGGTTGCATAATGGATGCATAGGATAATCGAAACCTAGTGTTGTGTATCCAAGAGTTGTTCCTGGCAATGGATTGGCTGAGTTCAGACTGATACAATCGACAAGACCAGTGACGTTTCTCTATGACTGTCAGTTTCCCCTTTGGAAATAGATTTTCACTTCTCCCATTTCATTTCTTTGAGTCCTTTCCACTCCTTCAAGTATAAAAACTTCTGCTGAGCAAATAAGGGTGGTACTCTGAAGCCAATTTTTTTTGTTGCCTTAATACCAGGGTGAGGCAAGTCCTCTGTCAGCCTAATTGCTGGGTAGCCACCTACTTATGACCCAGTCATTTTGGGTGGTGGACTGTTCTGATTCCATTGCATTCGCACTTATATTTTGAGACCTGCTTCCTTCTTTGATTCACATTATCCTTCTTTCTGTTTCTGTGCAATCTTTAATCCCCTCCCCCTCCTTTCCTCCCCCAGCCTCCATCCTGTTTTTGCCTTCTCAGCCTTCATGTGTTTTGTCCCAAGCATGGTACCAGCTGTCACTCCCTACAGCGGATTCGCACAAGACTGTTCTTTCTCTCTCTCTCTGTGTTTGGTGGGGCGGGGCGTGATGAGTCCTATACTGGCTGCTTTCCTTCTACTCTTTCCTCTCTGGCTTTTCTGTCCTGCTGTATCTCCCAGTCATTGCTGCTGTGGACCGTCTGGTATGGGTCAGCTATAGGCGAGTGCATGTGAATGGAAGCATCAGAATCCAACTTTGGCTGCCAGACTGATGTTATTTCCCTCCCTCCCTCCGAGAATGCAGTACCACATCATAGCAGCACGAACGGCCTGTGGCCTTCTCGCTTCAGTCATTGCTGCAGAACTACTGTTGGAAAAAGCTGGCTGTGATTTGGAGTTCTGAGGTCTCTCGACTTTGCTGCCTATCCTAAAGCTCAGTGTTACCTTGTTATGTAGTAGCAATGCAGAATGCGAAGGCTATTTGCGCAGAAGAGCAGTGATGTCAAAGTGTGGAACTTGTGATAAAATTTTACTGTCTTTTTAGGAAATGGTTTGCAAACGGGACCTGAATCCAGTGGATTTCCATTGGCCTACAATCATGCCCACTCCTATGCAGGTACTGGGAGAGCCAATGGACGAGGACCTGTAAATCCACCGATCCCAGCATCTAATAATATTCAGCCCCTTCTAACAGCAGTAAATAATGGGAGGGACCCACGCAGAGCCTTTAAAAGATGACTGTGCCAAATGTGGTTGTACGACTTGCTTAAACTATACACCCGACTTGAACACTGAATGCACTTTTATGTATGGTTAACTGTGAAAAAGTTTGTCCTTTATTAGTGTTTTTTTCTTTCTGGTCTATGGAGCAAAGTGACTTGATTTTCTTCAAAAAAGTGTGGTAAAGCTGCTTACATCTCAGAAATTAGGGGGGATGGGTATTTGAGAGTCCAGGTAAAAAGTGTGAATTCAATTGGGGTGAATTTTTAAAAAATGGGAACAAATTTTAGTTGGATATTACTTTTGGGTGTGTTTTTTTGTTGCTCTGTTTCTTCTGGTCAGCCATATAGCCTTAAGGGGTCTGTCATGTCCCATAGGTCATATATGTGACTTCCGTGAGGGCTAATGGAAATTGTGTGACTGTATTGAGGGGCTGAGATGCCCTAAACAGTCAGGTCTCCTGTTTAAAACTGAAATGACCTGCTAAAGTAGTAAGTGCACCAGAATTGGTCAATGTCAGCAGCTAGTAGTGCTGCTTAAATCAAAGGATGGGTAACTCCAAGAGATTTCAATTGGCTACAGTAAAGAGATGGTGAGTGACTGAACAGTAATGGCTTAGCTTTTGTTGCTAAAAAGTGTAAATTATTTCTCCTGCTACAATATCTCTTTAAAGAAGAAAGTCATCCCTAATATGCCAAACAGTCCTCAAGGAAAGCTGCAACCATTTGGCACACGAGATAAATAATAGGAGGGAGAGTTCTAAATTACAAAGGGCATTTCTTACTGTCCTTGTGGTGGCTTCAGTCTTGTTGAAAAATAACTTTGTGCTTTTCCCGAATTGTGGGGTCTCCAAAGTCATCAGTAGAGAGCAAGGTGCCAAGGATTCTGCTGTTCACATATTTAATGCAATGTATCTAACTCTTCAGCAAGATGGCCACCACCTTGGCTTTTGAATGCCTATTTTTAACACTTGTTTATGTTCAAACAAAATACTTATTAGATTCAACGATATTTACTGGTGTACAAAAGTACTAGGCTACCATACAGCAGGACTTCCACTGCCATAAGGTGTTAATTTATTTTTCAAATCAAGTATTTTTCTTCCCTTTTATATAACATTAAATTATCTCTATATGAACTTTTGACATCATCACCACCACCTCTAAACAAAACAGGTGCAGTTTTCAGCCCAACTACAAGATTCTTGGTACTAGATCACATAGCAACAAATTATCCACAGTGTAAACTGATTCAATTTCTGTGCTTTGGATCAGGTTTGGAAACAGTTCAGAAGCTGTAAGATGACTTACTGGATTCCCTTTTTATTTGTTAGACTCTATTCTTGAAGCTGACTTCTTAAATAAAAGTTGCACTAACCATGTTGATGGACATAAATTTCTTTTGGTCAAGCCTTAGAGATTTCACCACAGAGAAGCCTATTTTGAAGTAGAAGTTGTCGCTGTGAAGTCATTCCAATTCATTGAGTTATTGAGTCTGCTTTCAGCTATTCTTGGTGTTTACAAGTCATTTTACCCACTGTCTTTCTGTTTTGTCATATTTGAATGTCAGTGTTCTGAAATGGCCCAGTTTCAGAGCTTGTGACAGCAGAAATGGTCTTTCCTTTGTCAGTAACCCTGGTGTGTAAAGATTCACTGCTTGCTTAGAAACACGAGCTTTTAAAAATTTCTTGACGTCATTTTGAAAGATCTTTGTGCCCCAAAATCTGAAGGCTATTTACCTCAGATACAGCAAAGAGCTATACAGATATGTGTGCATTGGTAAAATAGTCATTGCTACTCATACTTTCTGACTGAAATTGTCAAAACTCTGAGACACTAAATAAAATCTAATCATGTAACTCTTAGTATAGTGGTCAGCGCATGGGGTTGTCCAGACTGTACAGACCTTGTGAAACTACAAAACACCAAGTGAACTTTGAGGAATGTTGGAAGTGGAGGTGGTGTGCCACCTACAAATAGAATCTCTCTTCACTTTTCCATTCCACTTCTGTTTTAAAAATATTATTGTAAGTAGAATTTTATATACATTGTAAAGCTTGTGCATAGTTCCTTTATTAGCAGAGCATTAGATACCCTTTATAATAGGGCTGGAATTTCTTTCTATACATGTTCCTTTAGATCCCTGGGTCATAAGTACTGTAAGTGAGAACCCATCTTTTCAGCTGAGAAGCGGTTATTAAAAAGCACCGTTTAAGTGATACTGAAGTTAGAAAACTGAGTATTCTTCAAGATTCCACAGTATGGGTCTTTGTTTTAAATATTAATAGTCACAATATCAAAAGGAATCATGGTATGCTGGCAAATCCTTATTTGCTGGCTTGCTGTGAGGTACTGAATGTGATTGTAACTTCACACATGCAAATTATGTTAGCTTTAGTCAAATAATTCCTTTAAGGAACAGAAAACTAAGAAGGTAGAGCATGTATTCTAGTTCACTGCACTTTTAAATAAAAAAGGTAACACTTAATCGTGCTTACATTAACCAGGCTGTTAAAATGGAAATGGTTACTGCTAGTACATTTAACACAGGATGTGGACACCTGCTGTCAAGACTTTTTGTGTAAGCAAATGACCTCTGATTGAAAGAAATGAAGCAAGAAGATTGGTCTTTACTTTTTTTTTAAGGTTGGTAGCGTTCCTGTCTTCAGTGTCTAATCATTTGTTTTAACATTAGGTTGTATCATTTTATTAACTTGGTTTTACTTCTCTTCAGGGAGAATCTCTGCAATATGAAGCCAGGTGAATTTTGATCTGTTTAACTATATTAACTTCAAGTCTCTGGTCATGTGATGAATTTGGGACAAGAAGTCAAAGGAAGAAAATTCTATTTTCCCTAGCAAGTTCCATACAGCCAATATAGAAGGCTCTGATCCTGCAATGGGATCTATGCATTTACCTTATGCTAGTGTGGAGCCCCATTCACTTCAGTGGGACTCTTCAGAGAGCCCTTTGCAGATGCAAAGCCTAAAACAATTACAATGCAATAGTCTTACACCATAATCCAGTTTGCGAGAAGAAGTGTTATGAGGGAGGATTATAATGGTGAGTAAAGTAGGTAAGAAACGTTCGAAAAGGCCTGCTGAAAGAGGCTGTGTAAGAAAGATGGAAGGGTGCTCTCCTTCATGTGGTGTTCTTTCTAGGTGTGGGATGTTTGGAGGAAGGATTCTATAAGGAAGTTCTGGACAATGCACATTGCTACAGTTGCACACAACTTGTCTAGGTAATTAAGGTGTGCTCTGAGGGTTTATCATAGCTTTACGTTTTTGGAGTCTACTTACCCAGTAGACTGGAAGGGCTAATAACACAGGCATGAGTAGGTGGAATGTCCCTCAGGCCTGACTTGTGTTAGGACAAGAACGTACAATTCTCATTTCCACCGCTAACCCATTCATTACCTTCAAATTGCCTTCTCTGAAAAATGAGGCAGCTAATAATGTTTGCCCTCACGTTGTGCTGCTTCAATTCTCAGAAGTGGGGAAGAAATGGTAGCCTGATTGTAAAGATGGACTGAATACAGAGATGTGAAGCCATTTGCCTCAGGCATTCCAATCTAGTGTATATAACATGGATTTACCACCTCAGAATTTAGTCTATTCCAGGTTCTGCTACAAATTTCACATCTAATCTTTGCAAAGTCCCTTAAGCTCTGTTCCATTGTCCAGTGACGGTAAGGTTCTTGCACATGTTTCTCCCAACCCCAAGGCTATTTTATGAGGAATGCCAGGGTCACTGATGAGAAGCTGCAGCCTCCTTTTTATGTACGGAAAGTAACCTGGCCAGTTTGGAGGTTGATGACAAATATTCTCAGTCATCATGTTTTTTTTCCTCCACAGGTTTCACTGATTTCAAGTCAAGACAATTTCATGATATTCTGTTATTCTCAGCCTCGACTACGGGTCCATGCAAGAAGCTGTATTAAAACCCACTGATATTTCAGATTTTGTAGCATAAATTTGATGTTAGTGGGCAGCAAAAGGGACACAGCATTAGACACTCAACATTTCAGAAAAAGTCATTTTAATTTCAATCTCAAATTAAATTCTAATTGACAGCGAGACTTAAGCTGGCAACATTGAAAGCATTTTTATTAGTGGAATTCCAAGCGTGAAACATAATTTGCTGTTAAATGGGGCTGTGGTTGTAACCTATGAGTAGGTTTCCACCTTTCTGTAATAAACCAGACCCAGGAATAACTGCTGTAATAACCCAGGCATTTACCACTTGAGTTAAAGGTCTGTTAGCTGTCACTTGTTAGCGCGGCTTTCTTTTCTGACCTGCAAATAACCAGCCAATAGAGAGCATCATGCCTCATACACTGCCAGTTCCTGAATATGCTTCTATTGAAATTGGTGTGAGCTGGATTGGGCCCCAAAGTATTTTCATGAAAAAAATCTATAATTTTGCTTAACTAGCCCTCTTAAATGCAGCTAACACAAGCGTTCAGTGAGCTGTAACTACATGGAAGGTTTAAAGAGACTTTAACAAGGTATTTTTGGGTTAGTGGGAGACAAGCACTGGGTAGAAGTCAATTTCAAATGCAGAGAATGCTTAACCTATGACTCCTCATTTTGATTTTTCTTAAAAGCTTTCTGAAATTCTTCTACTTCCAGAGTAAACCTTCAGCTAAACTTAATTTTCCAAGTTAAATTTGGAAGGGTGGTAAAACAAAGCTCTTTAAAGAACGTTGGTTGTAATCTGAACTAGTGAGAGGCTATTGCCTTTCTGTAATATCTGAATTTTCTGTCTTGCACCCTCTGCTACTGCTTGTTGCATAAAGAGGTAGGGGGGGTCCACTAAGGGACTCTCATACACTGGTGCTTACTGGAAAACCTCCAGGAGGGAGATGGGGAAAGTGTTGGACTGAAGGATGATTTTTCAGTCTGTTTCTGCTGGGTGACCTTATTTGGCAAGTAGTTGTCCTGATTCTTTCAGATGTATTTATCCTAGGTCCTGTTTGTACTATTTTCCTTTTGCAGTGGTGGAGCTACATTGTAAGAACCAGTTAAGTCACATGGGCGCAAGCCACATTCTGCACTGGTGTGGTGTCTACATTAGTGGTTTGCCCTGGTGTTAATTACTTTGACATAGATTTCCCTGATGCAGATGCTCCCCCTACTGGAGTAAACCTGCAAGTAAGAACAAATCCTTGTCAGCTGCCTATTTTAATATTTGCTTCAAAAATTTGCAAACGATACCAAATTGGGAGGAGCTGCTAATATGAGCCAGGGCAGAAACATAGTAGAAAGGATTTAAGAAGTGGGAAATGGTGGTAGAAAAGAACAATTGGCTAGATTCAACCTTTATATTGGGAAATACCACCATGTATGAAGTCCTATTGAGTTCAGTAAGGCAATACGCACACAGGTGCTCATCGACGACAGTAAAGATCACCCACAATCTAGTTCAGTAACACTGAGTGGGGGAGGGTGGTTGTGGTGGGAGGGCCTGTGGGCTACTCTAGTTAGCGAGTAGGGGGAAAATTCTAAACATCAGTAAAGCATAAAAGGGAAGGGATGATCGTAATGAGACATGAGTTTATAGTGTGAGAAGCAAAAAAAAAATAAAAAATAAAAAATAGCCAATGCAGTTTGGGGCTGCATATACAGAATCAACCAGTTACAGACAAAGAGACACTAGTTTGGCCACAGAAGCGTTTCCTGAAATGTGCATGCCCTCCAGGGGTGGAGGAGCACGAAGGAGTAGTTGGACTGAGCAGACAGCTGTTCTCCATTCTGTTTTCATGTTGAAAGAATAACCTCTAGCAATAGTGGCTGCAGAAAGAACCTTGAAAACGGGACCCATGTGTAACTAGTGTAGTAATGTCTGCATGAGTACGGAGAGCCTGAAATGATAGTGCTGAGGTGTGAACTGCCCCATTCACCGCCTAGTTGCCAATGATGGTATTTTAGAGGTCAGTGTTAACTATTGTACATACTTTCAGGAAAGAGGTAGTAATATAGGGAAGCCAGGCCTTTAACATCATATGCTGGGGCCCGAAGTGGCTAGGATTGGTCCCTCCTCCAGAAAGGAAGGGATGGGCTTAGTTTTTAAAAGTGAGGGAAACACTGCTCAAAAGGGGTGGCCAAGGGCTTGTCTTTGCTGTGGAGTTATTTATCCTCCAGTTAACTCTTCATTTAGCCTAGCTTGAGTGAGAGCAGTCACACAGCAAAATAATGCTGCAGCTCTGCAAGTGCAATTGGATTAACAGCAGGGAGTAGGTATTACTAGCCTGAGTGTCAGCTGCACTCAAGCTCCCATCCTGTCCCTCACCACAAGTCAGCCACTTTGGAGTTTAAGTGATGCTTTAACCAGAGCTAGAGAGTTTTATGTGTGAATGGGAGTTGGGTTAGAGACAACATTTGAGGTAGACCTTGAGCTAACACAGTAGTGAAGGCAAAGCTTTAAAGGGGAATATAAATCTACATATATTAAGAGTACATTTAGGGCAGCTGGTATAATTTAAGAGCATTGGGATGAAATTAAGCCTGGGGAAAATTAAGATGAATATCAAGTATCTTCATTAGACTAGAATATTTTTCCCTGCTAACTGGTGAAAGTTCAACCACAGTATGTTTAAAACGAGCAGACAAAATCTTAGAAGCTGTACTATGAGGAGTTAAACTAGCTGACCCAACAGGCCTCTCCCCAAACCCTTCCCCCCCCCTGCTTTGATCGTTGCTTGTATGTCTCTGAATGATTAGCAGGGAAACTAGTTAGAAAAAACCCATAAGAGAGCTTGGTGATATGAAAAGGTGTGAAGTCACCACTGGAAGACATAATATACTCTCTTCAAATAGGTATGGGACAGTTGTCTGAAAACTTAGATATCTGGGTTTGAATATCGATTTATCACAGCTCTTACAATTCATTTTGAAAGATGCGCTTCCTGAGATGAGCCTCAATCTTCTTACTAACTCCTTAACTCTCTGCTCCAGAGTATTTGAAATTGCTATGCCCCTCAGTGGGGATTATGCATTTTAATCTCTTGTACGATATATAAAATATGTATACACACACACACATTCTGTCTCATAATTGAGATTAATTTTTAATTCCAAACAAGCTATTTACTAAACTAACAAGGCTCCATTTAAAGGGATCAGAAACTAGAGGTGAATGTGGCCTAGGGGAATATTCAAGGACTTAATTCACCTTTTTTATTTAAAATGGGCTGGTGCTTTTCGTCAGGAAAATCCTCCTGTATTTAAATAGGCTTCATTAAAAAAAAAATCACTTAGAAATCATGTGTCCCTGTTGCCCATTTTATAGTGAAGCAGATTAGGCATGGAGTAAAATACCAGGACTTGCCTGAGCACATGAAGGCAAAACTCTTCTCCACAATCATGGATTTTGCAGCGAGGGTAAAGCTCGGTGCTAAATTCATTCTGTATGTGTTTATGTAGTATCTCTACTGCAGAGTGGAGAATGTGAAGCAGTATAAGCACTCCCGGGCTTGGCTGGCCCTTGCATGCTGTTTGGAGACACGTATGTAAAAACAATTGTTCTCGTCTGGAGCAAATTCTGAAGCCTACCCAAAGCAGACAGGAGTTCAGTTGTATGTGGGCAGACACAACGGTAGAGTTCTCTGCTAAATTGATCTTTAAGGTTGAAATTTGTGGCGAAAGAGGGAGGATGGGATGATTCTGTGGCTAAGGCAAGAGTATGGTACTCAGCCCAGGGTTCTAATTCCGGCTCTGCCTCAGACTTCATGTGGGACATGGGCCAGATCATTTGAGGTCTGACCCAACTCCCATTGAAGACCGTGGGAAGGCTCCATTGATTTAAACGGTAATTAATTCAGGTCCTTAATTGATGGGCTTCCAGTCCCTTATCTGTAAAACTGGGATAACACCTGATTTGTGTGTTGTGGAGCTAAATTCATTGTGATGGTGCACTCAGATGCTGCAGTGATTAGTGTCGCAGAGGAGACTTTAAGAAATAAATGCCGTCTCAGACCAGGAATTAGTTTTTCTTCTGTATAAATGAATTTAAACTTGAACAGCATTATAGACTGATATTATGGTGAAGTGTTACTGCATTTCTCCCAATTGAAGTCAGTTCTCGAATGCGGGTAGGGTCCTAAATCCATTCTACAGTATCTAGGTGAGAGTTTTCCACCCCTATTCCACAGCTCTCATTGTCTTCAGTAGGAGCTGCGGGTGCTCAGTGCCTCTGAAAATCAGGTCACACTTATTTAGTTGCATTTGGGTGTCAAACTGGAGGCATCTACGTGTAAACTTTGGCCTGAGGGTATGTCTACACTAGAGGATTATTCCGATTTTACATAAACCGGTTTTGTAAAACAGATCGTATAAAGTTGAGTGCACGTGGCCACACTAAGCACATTAATTCGGTGGTGTGTGTCCATGTACCGAGGCTAGCGTCGATTTCTGGAGCTTTGCACTGTGGGTAGCTATCCCGTAGCTATCCCATAGTTCCCACAATCTCCCCCGCCCCTTGAAATTCTGGGTTGAGATCCCAATGCATGATGGTGCAAAAACAGTGTCGCGGGTGATTCTGGTTAAATGTCGTCACTCAATCCTTCCTCTGAGAAAGCAATGGCAGACAATAATTTCGTGCCCTTTTCCCCTGGATTGCCCTGACAGACGCCATAGCATGGCAACCATGGAGCCTGTTTTGCCTTTTGTCACTGTCACCGTATGTGTACTGGATGCTGCTGACAGAGGCGGTACTGCAGTGTTACACAGCAGCATTCATTTGCCTTTGCAAGGTAGCACAGATGGTTACCATCCCTATTGCACCGTCTGCCATTGTAAATTGTTGATGAGATGATGGTTATCAATCATTTTGTACCATTTGCAACTGGAAATTGACGATGACGGTTATCAATCATTTTGTACCGTCTGCTGCTGTCATGGGTGCTCTTGGCTGGCCTCGCTGAGGTCAGCCGGGGGCGCATGGACAAAAATGGGAATGACTCCCGGGATCATTCTCTGCTTTATATTTTGTCTAAAAATAGTCAGTCCTGCCTAGAATATGGGGCAAGTCTACTAGAGAACCAGAGAGCACAGCCGCTCCGGGTCAGAGCCCCAGAGATCCCACAGAAATGATGAGCTGCATGCCATTCTAGGGGGTGCCCCTGCCACAACCCCACCCATTGCTTCCCTCCTCCCACACCCCTCCTGGGCTATTATTGCAGTGTCCCCCCATTTGTGTAATGAAGTAATAAAGAATACAGGAATAAGAAACACTGACTTTTTAGTGAGATAAAATGAGGGGGAGGCTGCCTCCAGCTGCTATGATAGTCCAGGCAGGACATTAAAGGGTGGGGGGTTGGGAAATGAGCATAGCTTTCTGCTGCTATGATAGTCTAGGGAGTACAGAATCTTTTCTTTAGACACGAAAGGTGTGTGTGGGGGGCTGATGGAGCTCCGGCTCCAGCTGCTATGATGAGGATGATTACCAAGCATTTTATTCCGTCTGCCAGGAATGACGAGTCATTCCCATTTTTACCCAGGTGCCCCCGGCCGACCTCACCGAGGCCAGCCAGGATCACTCACAGGCTGATGACGGTTTTCCACCATTTTGTACCATCTGCCATCAGGAAAGGAAGGGGAGGGGATGCTGCTGTTCAGCGCCGCAGCACTGTGTCTACCAGCAGCATGCAGTAGACATACGGTGACATTGAAAAATGGCAAGAAACGATTTTTTTCCCTTTTCTTTCACAGTGGGGAGAGGGGGTGTAAATTGATGAGAGATACCCTGAGCCACTCTGGACAATGTTTTTGACCCTTCAGGCATTGAGACCTCAGCCAAGAATGCAAATACTTTTTGGAGACTGCGGGGACTGTGGGATAGCGGGAGTCCTCAGTCTCCCCTCCCTCCCTCCGTGAGCGTCCATTTGATTCTTTGGCTTTCCTTTATGCTTGTCATGCAGCACTGTGCTGAGACCCTGCTGAGGCCTCTGTATATCATAGCCTGGAGATTTTTTCAAATGCTTTGTCATTTCGTCTTCTGTAACGGAGCTCTGATAGAACAGATTTGTCTCCCCATACAGCGATCAGATCCAGTATCTCCCGTACAGTCCATGCTGGAACTCTTTTTGGATTTGGGACTGCATCGCCACCCGTGCTGATCAGAGCTCCACGCTGGGCAAACAGGAAATGAAATTCAAAAGTTTGCAGGGCTTCTCCTGTCTACCTGGCCAGTGCATCGAAGTTCAGATTGCTTTCCAGAGCAGTCACAATGGTACACTGTGGGATACCACCCAGAGGTCAATACCGTCAATTTGCGGCCACACTAACTCTAATCCGACATGGCAATACCGATTTCAGTGCTACTCCTCTTGTCGGGGACGAGTACAGAAACCGGTTTAAAGAGCCCTTTAAATCGATATAAAGGGCCTCGTTGTGTGTATGGGTGCAGGGTTAAATCGGTTTAATGCTGCTAAATTCGGTTTAAATGCATAGTGTAGACCAGGCCTTAGACTTAAACTCTGTGGGACAGGGTCCCCTTATTTTCCTCTGTGTGCACTCAGTTACTCCTGAGTGCCTGAGCTGCACGGGCACATCTGTTTTTCTGGCTCCATTTCAGAGGGGGGCCTCTGGGTACTACCACAATACAAATCGAGAGGCCATTTGTCTGGTTTTAAGCTGGGCAGTCTGGGTTTTCTGGTAGTGATTTAGAACCAGACGTTATTTTGTCCAATAAGTTCATGTGGAGTCAGTGGATGTACAGACAATACTATTTTTCGGAGCTTGCTGCCCTGCCCCTGTGTGCGTGAGATCACACTGTGGGTGCAGGCCTAGGCTGTTCCCAGAAGTACTGGAATGTCTGGTACTCTGGGGATGTGGCTTTGGCCGCCTTAAATACAAATAACATGTATTTAGCAAAGTAACATCCGGGGTTCCGGGACAGTTTTTATAGTGGGGGTTCTGAGAGCCATTGAATCAAACTGTAATCCCTGTATATGATGAAAACCACTTCAAACCAGAAGGTGCATCTGCACCCCTAGTTCCAGCAGCTATGGGTAACATTCCTCCTCTTTTAGGGTGATCAGACAGCAGATGTGAAAAATCGGGATGGGGTGGGGGGTAATAGGAGCCTATATAAGAAAAAGACCCAAAAATTGGGACTGTCCCTATAAAATTGGGACATCTGGTCACCCTGTCCTCTTTCCATGATACCAAGTTTGTGACAAGTCTCCAGGCTCTTGTGGAAGGATTAAGCTTTATACACAGCAGCACCATCTGTTGGCTAGCTGCACAATTTGCCAAAGGAATGACATACCATGGGGAGGGACTCGGGCAAAGCTTTGAGGTAGAGAGAAGTGAGTAGTTCAGCTTGGTTGAGAGGGCAGCTTTTAAATCAATGTATTAAGTCCCTGTTTAAATATCTGTAACAAGTGACTGGCGCTTTTGTTGCTTTACACATTCAAAGCAAGGTCAGCACGTGGGACTTGCGTCACTCATAATACCCTATGTTGTATGCAAGATGTACTATGTTTGTGCAACACAGTACTATATAAACTCCCAGCCACCCTCTGTGCATAGTAGAATTTATCTGGCCTTACATGATGGAGAGCTTCCTTTTGTGCATATCTACAGTGTCTCTGCCTGTAGTAATCATTGGATTCTTGACCAAAACAGTAGCTGCTACCGCCCATCTTCATAACTGGGTTCCACTGTGTACAAATAAAGGCCCTAATCCTGCCTGTTTTTCTGAAGGGCTGGATCCCTGTCCTCTGTTGAGCCCTATTGATTTCAGTGGAGCTGTTCATCAACAGAGGAGCCCCGTGAAGAACAGCTTACGGGATTGGGACCTAAGAAAGGCATGGAGGTATAACCAATCTATTTTTATTATTGGAAAAACAGACATTTATGCATTAGGTTAATTTCTTGCATTTCCTTCTTCCTGGGTTGATTAAAACAAAACTTGATTTGCTGTAATCGTCTTGAGTGCTTAAGCACACAATGTGGAGAGGAGAGAGTTATGCTGAGTGCAGTAAATATCTGTTAATTTGCTTGAGTAAAGCAAAAACTATTTTTATGGCTAATTTTATTATTAGCTGTAGAGGACTGCATGAATACTCAAATATTAACATAAATAGTCTGGTCTTTTTTCACAATATGTAATGCAAACTTTATAATAGGGCTTGTTACCACAAACCCATCTGCATGTTGTCAATCAAATTATTAAGAAGGCAGATGAGGATAGCCAAACTCGATTATCAGACTTTTATTGAATATGAAAAATATTTAACTGCTGAGAATAGAAGTTGGCAAGAAAAGTACATAACCTGGTACTAGAGTGAAAAATAAATATTGACTTTCATTGGTAGAATTTGTAAATGCAGATCTATTGGAGAAGTTGCTAAGCAAACCTATGTCACTTAAATATGCAATAACATTGTCTAAATCAACCTCCTAAAATCTCCCTTAAACAGGCTGAGACATTTTCCCCTTTAGAAAGCCCTAAGAGAATAGGTAATCCTTGAAGCATCGCCTAGCACTCAAGACTCCAGAATCTAATTCCAGAAAAGAGGGCCTCATGCTGAAATTTCTCTGCTGGAGAGACTTACATTTGTTCTTCATTCTCCAGAGTGGGCCAGAGAGAATATGGTGTAACAAAGTAAGAGAATGTAAAAGGTCACTCCGGAGTGCTCTTCTTAAGCACTTTAAGTCTGGCTTCTTTTTGCTCACACTGTCGTCCACAAACTTCAGATGTTCTAAAGCTCCTGCTCCATAGTGTTCCAATGGCACCAGCAGGAGAGGTAGCCCCTCCGGCAGTTGGGACCCTAATCAGATAGGCTGGTATAGACCTTAAAACCAATAGGAAGGTTGGGTAACTGTTGGGACACTGGTGTAATACATTCCCTGCAGCTGCTGTGGCAAAATGGGTTTGCAGAAGCATTTTGTGTTAGTTACATCTTCCAGATCATTTACACTGTGGCACAGTCTGTAGGTCACAAAGGCATTGGTGACTGTGGAAAACTTCTCATCCAAAAGAAGTTTTGCAATTACCTTAACATTGCAAATGAAAGTCTCCCATGAGATTTCAGGTGCACTCTTACCCCCATCACAAACCTTAATACAGTGAGTGTGCTCCTCCATAACAGATCCTACTCTACCCTCGAAAGGCCAGATGCCAAAAATCGGAGACTGATAGAATTGGCTGGGTGAAGCATATAAAAATAAAGTTTCTTCCTTTTTTTTTTAAAGAGCTCAAAACCCAGCATCTCCCCCTGTGACACCTAAAGCAAGATTTTCAGGAAAGCTCTGCACCAAAGGCATACTCAATATGCTATATTCTTTTTAATGGTTTTGAAAATTTGGCCACTTATTCTGGCATCTAAATGGAAGCTGAGCTCTTGAAAATGTCCTTGTGCCAGCCAACTTTGATTAATAATCATTGCATGATGCAGTAAATATACACTTTGCTCAGAAAAAGGTGATCGGTTTTGGAATGATCTGAGCAACTAGAGAAATGAATTCCTGGCTCTCAGCCTGTTGCTTAGTCCTGGATACTATGCTACTTGCCAAGTAAATATTCATTTTAACAATGAAATCAGGTGAACATTGAGTTACTTGTTGGCACATTCTTTAAGAGCTTGCTCCAAAGCTCACTGAAGTCAATGGTTTCTATTGGTTTTTATGGGCTTTGGGTTAGTCCCTAATAGCAGACAGCCCTACAGGGAAACCAGAGCGATAATCCAGCTGTCATCTCAGATCCATTTTATACAATTTCAATTGCTATAACCAAGCTACTGCTGCTTTGGTCAAAGATGATTCAGTCTTTCGGTAAATGCAAAGAACTTGCATTAATACTTGTTAATATATTGGATGTATCATGAGCATCAAAAGCATTTAGGGACCAGAAGTGGATTTGTATTTGACCAGTCATGGTTTAGGGGTTTTGTTGAAATTTTTCATGATATTTTTTCTTCCAATTTACTGTTGCATTTTTGTTTGCGGGGCTAGATCCTGATGCTAACTTTGAACTGGTCTCATTACAGTGGTTTAGTAAATAATGTTCCTCATCATAATCTGCCTTTTCAATACATGTACTGCAGATTACTACAGCTTCACAAATTGAATTAGGGATGTTTAAATTATAATGCATGATCAAAAGCAGCAGCCTCAGTAAAGGTTTCTTGCTTTAGTCAGTGCACTTCCTTAGCATTGTGTGGAAGGAATTTCTCGGACTACGTTTTCAGGCATGCTGGGACAGCTTTCGCATTCCTCCAGGAATATATGACTCTCTGTAGTCCAGTGTTTATTGGTACGGTGCACATGCATTTTTTCTCACAGTTCTGCTACTTGTTCCCTAGTGCTGTCCTTAGTAGAATTGTCCAGATCTCTGTAATGCTCTTAGCCCTCTAGAAAAAGACTTTTGCCCTTCCAAACTGAAAGCTTAAAATTGAACCACAAAGCTTAAATAAATGTTGAGCTTCCTCACAGGTTAGGGAGCATTCAACAAATGCATAGGCAAAAACATACCTATGTTAATAGTTAGGCCTCAAGAAATTCCCATTCTGCTGTGACACTCCAGAAAGCTTTGCTGAGTCTCATCACAGCCAATAATGAAGTTTTCTGGAAGAGTGAATGAACTCTTGTCCATAGCTATGATACGTTCTGGGATGGAGCAGAGTTGATGGGATTTAGAGGTGGGTGCAATTTTATTATCTTGGTATGCTTTCCTCAGATTTTTTTTTAAACTGTACATACGCTATGATTTTATTACCTTATTCTGTGGACCTGATCCTGAGGAGAACTGCTCATCCCTCAACTCCTACTGACTCCAGAGACTTGAGGGTGCTTAGAGGAATGATCAGTGTCATATCCTGCCCTATATTAGGTTCCTAGTCTTATTAACTTCCTTTATTTTGAATTACTTATGCTATTGCCTATGCTAATGCATGCTTTCTTTAACACAGTGCTAATTTGTCCCTAGCCTAATGATGCTCATTTTGTTGTCTTACAATCCTGTCTCTGATTATTCCAACATATACCCATCTCTACCACTTTTTTTAATATAGGTATGCCTACCCTTCAGTCTAATAAGCTGATCCTCCTTCAGTCTCATTGATTGAATCCTCAGACTCAAGACCAAATTTCATGCCTCATTGCAACAAGAACTTGTTCACAACTCCCTGTACGAGGGGCTCTAAAATTCAGCCTTTCAAAAGACTTTGATAAAGAAAAAATGATATTTTTTTCTCTAACTGCTACAAATGAAAAAGCTTTTCACTTGGGAGTAGTGGTCATATTTATGGAAATACAGAGAGTACTTGCAATATTTATAGTGGCTACAGAGGTGGTGGAACCTATCTTTTATTGATATGTATTTACAAGCTCACAAAAAAAAATCTTATCTCATAGTATTTGAAAGAGCTTTATTTAGCTTTAGTATTTTGAAGGGTTCAATATAATTTTTAGTGCTTCTTTATTAACTGTGGAGCACAAGATTCAACATTTCAAGTAGGAATGTCAAAAGCAGTGTGAGCTTTCTTAACATATTTATTTAACATAAAGATAAATGTTGAAAACACATTTTTCAGAGGTGCCATCTGTTCTGTGTTGGCCTTAATTTCCTGGATGAGTACTTTTCTTCAAACGTTTTAAGCCCTGTCTACATTTCATTTGGGTAGGAGCATTTAGGTTAGTTGGTTGAGCAGAAAATCAAATATTCTGAACGCAAACGCACCATTACATTGCAAATGATTCCCTTTGTGTAATTTAGCCTACCTCTTTGTAAATATTCAGCAGACGTGCTGTTAGGTTTGTTTCTTTTTGACATCTGGCAGGTCAGCCACATGTAGAATTGGGTTTCTTTTGAATTTCAGTATAAAGCCATATAATGTAGGATGAGGGTACAAGATGCCTACTCCTAGCAATGGATGTCCACTCCAAGCAACCAGTGTGGATTTGCATCTCATGATACTAACAGTATCTAATTAGTCATGTGGTAATATAATGGTTGAAATGGTTTCATGGCCTTGCCGGGGTTCAGTATTCAGAATGCTCCAACACTAACCTAAAAATTTTTCTGCTGTGAAAGGAAGTAACTAAAATAGTTGTGTGCCTGGCCTGACCTACTTGGGTGAGCGTGTTCTTGGTCATCTCCTCTTCTCCCTTCACACTCTTTCTGGATGATCTAATCAGTTCTCATGGTTTCAGCTCCCTTCATGCTGACGCAGACTTGTAGATCTACCCACAGGTGCTGGAACTAGGTGTTCTGGGGGCATGGCAGCATTGCCTGGCTTGAAGTGATTTCCATCATATGCAGGGTATACAGTTTTATTCATTGGCTTTCAGCACCCTCATTATAATAATTGTTCCAACACTACTAGATCTACCACCTGCCTGTCCACTTCAACTTGCTTCTGTCTATCCAGTCCTCGGGTTGGCCTGTCTGACGACTTCCCCTGGATATCTCACCATTGACTTGTGTAGCCAAAACTGAACTCTTGATCTCTCTTCTCAAACCTCTATACCACTCTTCTGTCTCTGTTGAGAACAGCGCCATTCTCCTCTACCAACTCACTCTTCTCTTTCCCTTGCCTCATGCTACCAGGCCATGTCTAAAACTTGCTGTTTCTCCCTCTGTTATTTCAGATCCATACTTTTCTTTCTGGCCAGATAGTCAAAACTCTCAGTCAGGACCTCATCATCTCCTGTCTTGACTAATGCAACTTCTTTCTCTCCCATCTTCTTAACAGCATCATTGCTCTCATCTCCAATCCATTCAAAACATAGCTGCTAAGATCATCTTTGTTTCTAGTTGCTTTGACCATGTCACTCCCTATTTGATCCCTTCCTTTGACTCTCCCTCTTTTAAACTTTGTTCTTTCCTTCAAAGACCTTCACAACTCTACCTTCCTTACTTCTTGTATCATGTTACGTATTCCATCAACACCATCTCCTTTGTACCTCTAGTGATACCAGTTTATACACCAGTTGTCAGTATCTCATGCAACCTTGTCTCTGCCTTCCACCATGCAGTGTTTTCTCCAGGAATTGAAATCAAAGGAGGTATTCAGATTTACAGGGGAGTGAGACTGTGAAGGTAAAAGTGGTCTGTACGTTTTACTGGCAAGTGAAGGAACAGAAATGGACACTATGTAGAGTCAAGCACAAGAGTTTATTACGCACAGCACTGGTGGAGTGTCAATTTGCTTATTAGTCACTGAGACACTGCCGAACAATTGATTACAATAGATTATATAGGGTGCTCATTGGGCGGAGAGAGGCGATGGAGATGGGATTTCCCAAGCCCCTGGATAGGTTCTAGCAACAAACCAAGATAAGCACAATAAGCCAATGGTCTAAAAGATTACATAATGGCTCCACCCATGGTTCAAATTAACACATTGCTAACACACATGTAAATACCCTTAAACTATTTATGTTAAAGTATATAGGTTAGCTCTTAATTTTGGGGTTCAGAGGAATGAGGTAGCAGTTCTCCTGCTTGGCCAACAGGTACATTCCTGGAGATTTAAAGCAAAAAAGCAGTAATTAGTATCTAACAATAACAATCGTTTATAGTTTTACCCTTGCATTTCTGTGAATTGGGATTGGCATACATCTGAGAGGGGGAGGGTGTCATTACTTATGTCAATCATGTTAGGCCTCTCCCTGAACTCTGTTCTGGCATCTGTATCAGGGAGTTAACTTGGAGGCCCTTCTTAGTGCTTCATGTGTCTATAACTTACGATAAGGACACCCAGTTACAACTCACCATCTGGAGTCACGCTGACTCTGCTCATTGACTTGAAACACACAAGGTTGTCTGTTTACCCTAGCTTTCTCTTGACCATATATTCTTTGTTAGTTAGCCCTCATCTGGTCCTATATGAAAAGTTCTTAACAGAAACTGTAGTTAAGATTTTACATCCACATTAAATGGATTAATGCCCTTCAGCAAGGCGATTTGGTGCTAATAATCAGCCCAACTTTTTAAACATCATTAAACACCAATAAACATCAGCATTTGAATTTATGATGATTTATTGTTGTTTATAAATAATAATTTGAAATTATTAGGTTGACCAACATCACTGAAACAAATACACCGACATTGTTATAACACAAACAGCTGTGTGAGGAAGCTAGTCTTTGTTCAAACTTTTCAAACCTATTATGCTTTTTCAAGTACAAATATTTTATCATGTGTATGCTTTGAAATGTGCATTAAGGTTTACAGGTAAAGTGCGTGTCAAGGTTTTTTCCCCACTTTGAACTTTAGGGTTCAAGAAGTGGGGACCTGCATGATCACTTTTAAGCTTAATTACTAGCTTAAATTTGGTACGCTGCCACCAGCCAGAAGTCTGTGTCTGGCACAATTCTGTTTCCCCAAAACCTTCCCTGGGGAACCCAAGACCCAAACCACTTGGGTCTTAAAACAAGGAGAATTTAACCATCCCTCTCCTTTTCCCCCCACCAATCCCTGGTGAGTTTAGACTCAATCCCTTCGATTCTAAAACAAGGAAAAATCAATCAAGTTCTTAAAAAGAAAGCTTTTAATTAAAGAAAGAAAAGGTAAAAATTATCTCTGTAAAATCAGGATGGAAAATGCTTTACAGATTGCTCAGATTCATATAGACTCCCCCAACCCTAGCCTGATATTCAAAGTTACAGCAAACAGAGGTAAAAATCCTTCCAGCAAAAAGACACATTTACCAGTTGAGAAAACAAACATAAGATTAATCCGCCTTGCCTGTTATTACTTACTATATGGAAACATGAAAGACTGATTCAGAAAGATTGGAGAACCTGGAATGATGTTCCGTTCCTCTCAGTTCCGAGAGCGAACAACCAACAAAACAAACAGCACAAACAAAGACTTCCCTCCACCAAGATTTGAAAATATCTTGTCCCCCTATTGGTCCTCTGGTCAGGTGTCAGCCAGGTTCACTGAGCTTCTCAACCCTTTACAGGTAAAAGAGACATTAAGCCTTAACCATCTGTTTATGACAGTGCGGCTCATAGAGTCCCCCATGCACATCCCCCCAATTCTCCACCTACCAGACTGGGAGGGAGCTTGGGACCTCTGCCTTGCAGCAGGATCTTGGGATAGGGGCTTCTGCCCCAGCAGGGACCGGGGAGTGTCTTATGGCTTCAGCCCCATGGGGCATGCCTGCCAGGGCTCGGGGCCTCAGTAGGAGCAGGGCTGAAACCTCAAGTCCCAGCAGGTGCGCCCCAGTGCTCAAACTTCTGAAGATTGTTGTAGGCGGGTCAGTAAGTTTGACCACCCTTACTATAGTCAAATCAGCTTGGGGAAAAGACGTTTGTTACAGTGATAGAAAATATTCAATCTCAGGAAAGCTGGGGGAGGGAGGAGAGTGGGGTCAGCTGAACAATGGGCTACTTAAATGAGCCCACCAAATATCTATGTCATAATGTGGATTGTGAATTCTTGGTCTGAAAGGTGAAAAGAATTAGTTCCCGGATATTCATGTAACAAATTTAAAAATGTTATTAAGATAATGATGATTTAAAAGAAGTGAACACTACAGAGTTTAAGCATAGAAGTTTCTGGTTATCAGGGAATAATGTACAGATTATCAAGGGGTGCGAAGTTTGGTTTAAAATTAGGTGGAATAAGGAATACATAATCTGCAATACCGCTGATTGGGGGTAAAAGGCTGATGGGTCAAAGTACAGACATTGAGATATGAGGGTATGAAGTTCTTATGATGGCTATGTTTGGGTGTGGAGTATAATGAGTGAATATGATGATGAGGGTGGATTGACCCTCATTTGGAGAGATTTTAATGTTCAGGGAATTTATGGTTCCAGTTCATATGATCCAATGGAGAAAGTCTCTTGGTTCCTTTCTTATAGTCGAAGAACGATGTCCTTTCTGCTCATGCCTTCTGGTACTGTCAGTGGCTGGTGATGTGTTCGATGTAGATGTCCCTGGACCACCAGATGGTGTCTGAGACCATGAGGTGCCGCATGAGCTGTACGTCGCGTCAACCAATCCTGCAGGTCTGTAGCACATACTCCTTGCAGGGGTCCCAGGCACCCAGGGCTCTGACGACCAGGGCATCCATCTGCACCTCGTAGCCCTTCGCTCTCAGGGTATCGACTAGAGGAGTGTACTTTTCCAGCTTATGAGCTCGGCCTTCATGAAAGGCTGGGGTCCTGTTGTCAAAGGAGACCCTGACATCGATGAGGATGTTCTACAATGAGGATAGTCTTGTTCCAGAGGTCCAGGACTACAGTAGTACTGGTGAGGGTGGGTAGATCTGGAGTGTGGTATATTGGGCATGTTGTATGGCAAAGCTTCCAGAGCTCCTGGCAGTACAGTGTCTGCCTCATTCTTTACGTTGATGAGGATGGTTCTGCTCTGATCTTATCAACCATAACCCTGTAAGTACTGACAGTACTTCAAGACAAGCAGTTAAATAAGTCTCTCTTTCTCTCTCAATAAGGTACTCGGCAGGGATTGTGCAGGGTTTTTCCTGCAATGACTCCTCCTGGCTGCCAGGACTGCTGTGGAGCCAGTGCTGAAGGCAGGGAGTTTCTTTCCTCTGCTTTTAGTACTCCCCCTCCTGTTGCTCCCAAATGTAGAGCCACTAGAAGGTGAGACTGGGGAGGAGGAGACAGCAGGTGCCTGCCTTGGGAACTTGCCACTAAGGAGGGGTAGAGGAACAGCTTGGGGGGAAGAGAAACTTCCCTTGTTTTGGAGGTCATTCTCAAGTTTCACTTTGAGTCAGTCTTTGGGCATGTGAGTGAGCCATGCACATAAAAATGAGCTCCTCCACTTCACTGAAATGAGTCAGGGTACAGCTATTATAACTATATACAGGTTAGTACTAGAGTTGAGAAGTAGAAGATCATTGGCTCTAGCCCCTGTGCAAGTGGGTCTGGCCTCGTTTACTTTGATGAAAAATGGGCTGTACTGGTAAAAAGCTTGAGATCTTTAGAGAGATGTCTGTATATGGACTGATAGCAGTTAGTGTTGGGAAAGACCATCACATCCAACCTCCTGCAAGTATAAAATAAAATCCCCTCCATATGTTAAAGGGTTAGTGAGATTTGTAAGAATGCTAAAGGGAAAGTGGGTTCCTAATTCCTCCTGAAAGGTTGATTATTGTAGTTTCCTCCATGTCTGCTATCCTCAGGCATTTCAACCATAAATCACACAAGATTTAGCTTGAGTTAAATACCATCTCTTGTTACTGGTTTTGTGGCTGAGGCTTAGTAAATGAAAATGCACTTTCTTAAATGGATGTGACTCAGCAAGAAGAGTTCCCGCATCAGAACAGTGCTCAGCATCTACTGCATCAGCTTTTAAAAAAGGCATGATGTCTGCAGTTGCTCAGCAGCCAGGTCCTGCTCGTTATCCAACCTCCACTGGTCCCTGATCTCTGACTGTCCCTCGGGACCGACTGCCCCTTATCCAATCCTTATCATGCCTCTCAGAACAGTATGTCTGGAAGTCGCGCTGCCCGGCCAGAGCTAGACATGCTGCTACTCTGCTCAGGAGCACACCGCTCTGCCACCCAGAGCACTGCCCACACACTGGTGTGGCTGCGGGGGGAGAGGGACAGCAGGGCAGGGGTCAAGGGCAGGCCTCCCTGACTGGGAGCTCAAGGGCCAGGCAGGACAGCCCCATGGGCCAGGTGTGGCCCGCGGGCCGTATTTTACCCTCCTCTGGCATATTCCAGTGAAGGATCAGGGTCCCTGGTAGCAGATCTCTTACAAGTGGAGGTGCCGATATGAGGAAGGTGTATAGGAAAGATGTCCAAACTAGCATGACTCTGGCGCAAAAGTCAAATAGTCATGGAGTTTTACAGAATTACTTTTGGAATGACATGTGGCCCAGCTTCCAGTTTTGAAATTGAAGGAGAGTTCGAGGCGAAATATTCATGTGTTGAAAATGCCCAAATTATCACGACATGAAGGTATTGGGTGTAATGTGTCTTTATTGCCAATAATGGAGAAAATATCACCTTTCAAATGATATACATGATAGACAACTGCTTTAAAAAAAAGGAGTTTGGCTTTACCATGTAATAGGTAGTATTTCCTGTACTGATATGGTAAAGCCAAACATCACAGGGCGGTGTGGGGTAATAGTGTAGGAAATAATGCAAATGCTGAATAAAGTCAAGCAGAAGCCCAACCCAAAGGGACCATAAAGCTGCCCTAATAGGGTAACTGGGGATTTCACTAATGTTGAGGAATCCCTGACTGGCATAGGCAGCTCTATGCCACCCCCATAGCCAGCTCCAGCTTTGGGGCCTGGCTGGAGCATGGTGCACTCTAGTGATTCCCAGCTTTGTCACAGTCTCTTGAGTGGTCATTACAAGCCACTATAGTCTAAAGCAGCCTTGAGGCTGCTTCATACTATGCTGGGAACAGGAAGGATGTAGAAGGTGCCCCAGGCTTGTGGAGCTGCAAATGATTCCTTCCATGGCTCTTCCCCAGAGCTGTGTCCCACTGGGCAAGGCTGAGGCATTAACTTCAGACCAGGATGAGTTTTCAGCTGATGATTCATACGTTAAAAATCCACAAACTATAAGGGACCAAATTCTCATCAGTAGGAGTTTTGCAACTCACCTCATAGGGACCTGGAATTGGCCCAAAAAGTATGGTTTGAACATTGTTTCCAAACTAATGTTAAGTGGCCATTGCTCTCGCTAGGGGACACTTCCCCCTAGGTTTTCTTGATCCAGAAGAAACTTGTTTGTGTCTCTGTTCTCTCCTTGTTTTCTCCCGCTTCCCAGGTAATAAGCACAGCTCAGAGCTTCAAGTTCTCTCTTACCTGTTTGCTCTGGTGCACAATATTTCCTTTCTGATGCAGTTTAGTGTCAGCCTCCTTTTTGCTATCAGCTTGTGCATCACTGTTGAAGCAAATGTGTTTTTTCTGCAAAGCTTTACTTTGCGAAGGGTCTGTTTCTTAACTCTATTTTGAGATCACCTGCCAACCTCAAACAATCTGATTGTTCCCCCCGAATATTAAATCACTTCTGTGCACTCTAATTTGGTTAGGTGGAGTAACAGAGAACATCAGTCATGATAGCAGGAATGGTGAGAGAGAGAAGGATATAGAAAATGTATGCAGATTTCAATGTGTAGCTATGATTTAACATTAAATGCACTTCTAAAAAGTTTTAGATCAATGCTTCATTAATGATCTGGAGGATTGCGTGAATTGCACCCTCAGCAAGTTTGCAGATGACACTAAACTGGGAGGAGTGGTAGATACGTTGGAGGGTTGGGATAGGATACAGAGGCACCTAGACAAATTAGAGAATTGGGCCAAAAGAGATCTGATGAGGTTCAACAAGGACAAGTACAGAGTCCTGCACTTAGGACAGAAGAATCCTGTGCACTGCTACAGACTAAGGACTGAGTGGCTAGGCAGCAGTTCTGCAGAAAAGGGCCTAGGGATTACAGTGCACGAGAAGCTGGAAATGAGTCACCAGTGTGCCCTTGTTGTTAAGAAGGCTAGTAGCATTTTGAGCTGTATAATTAGGAGCATTGCCAGCAGATCAAGGGAGATGATCATTCCCCTCTATTCGGCATTGGTGAAGCCTCATGTGGAGTATTGTATCCAGTTTTGGACCCCACACTATAAGAAGGATGTGGAAAAATTGGAAAGAGTCCAGCGGAGGGCAACAAAAATGATTAGGGGGCTGGAGCACATGACTTATGAGGAGAGGCTGAGGGAACGGATTACTTAGTCTGCGGAGGAGAAGAATGAGAGGGGATTTGATAGCTGCTTTCAGCTACCTGAAAGCGGGTTCCAAAGAGGATGAATCTAGACTGTTCTCAGTGGTCAGCAGATGACAGAGCAAGGAGTAATGGTCTCAAGTTGCAGTGGGGGAGGTTTAGGTTGGATGTCAGGAAAAACTTTTTCACTAGGAGGGTGGTGAAGCACTGGAATGGGTTACCTAGGGAGGTGGTGGAATCTCCTTCCTTATAGGTTTTTAATGTCAGGCTTGACAAAGCCCTGGCTGGAATGATTTAGTTGGGGATTGGGCCTGCTTGAGCAGAGGGTTGGACTAGATGACCTCCTGAGGTCCCTTCCAACCCTGATATTCTATGATTCTCTTGTCTTTTGGTGTAGCTGAGGGGGAAAAGTTGTCTAGATTGGAAAGAATAATAGTAAACAATGGCTTTCTGCTATTAAAATGTACATCCAGAAAAACCTGATTTAAATCTTCCTTGCATTCCCAAAAAGTGGCTATAACAGAAGCAATGTCCATACCTTGCATTTAGTGATAAGTGTTGTTAAATTCATTTCTTGGTGTAAAAAGTTTAAAATAGCTATTTTGCTTGAATGCATAGGTGTCTAAAAACATCTACCTTAGCAAGAAAATCACCACCCCAATTGCAAGTTCAGAAGCCAAATATAAAATTCCCTTTTTAAATGCATCAATGCCACTCCAAGTAATCATTGGATTATTACTAATTAGTGTAACTACAGGTAAGCATTGGATTAGAGTTCATTAATGGAACTACAGGTAAGCCTGGGCCTATTGTAATGAGAATTTTAGAGAGATGGAAATGAATTTAGTTTCTAAAAGGTATGTCCTGTGATTCAGAATTTCTTGGTGCTAGTCCGTATTGTAGTGCCACATGTTGTTCTTTTACAGATTTGCCAAATAAAGCATAAAGTGCGCAGTAGCTTGTATGATGCGCTCTGATGCTGTTGAACAGGAGTCACTCTATTTTATAGAACTGTATGCTAACCACAGCAATACTGAGTTGGCACTGTGGCTGAGATATACACTCTATACCTTTAAACCTATACATCAAAGTGACTTTAATATGTTCTCTAGGAGGCAATGCAAACTGGTGAAGGTTTACATTTTTGGAACTATTATAGGTACCCACTTGGCACAGGGCATATTCGTGCCTTTTTGGCAGATGGCTTTCTTCATCGTAATAAATTCTATTTCTGTTTAAGTAGGGGTCCTACATTTTTGAAACTTTCAGCATAGGTAATAGTACACAGATCTTAGTGATAGTCTGGTGATGGTGGCATGAATGAAAAATGATGGCAATAAACACAAAATCACTGATTCAAAACGTCTTATGAATTTGGCCAACTAAAGAGATGTACTATACCTTTGGTACATTTGATTTAATAAAAACATAGTCTTAAAATCTAGAATATGGGCAACCATTTGTGAATGAGCCTGGGTAGGGTGGACTAGACCCAGAAGCTCCCTGATAGAGGCTTCAGGATCCTACCACACTCTGTCCCAGAGAGGAGCAGAAGAGAAGTCCTCCAAATAGCCTAGAGTGGTTGCTGGGAAGCAGCCAACGACTGAGGCTGTAGGGAACAGCCAGTCAGGGCCCCGCAGACACACCCAAAAGGAGCTGCAGGGCCAGAGTCAGACAGTTGCTGCCTGGAGCTGGAGGAGAGAGAACTGTGTTCCTGGCTGACCAAAAGAGCAGCAGGACCATGGCCAGCTCAGTGTTGGCAGGAGAGAGCTCCTGGCTTGCTGCTGGGACTGAGTAAGGGCTGAGCCCAGAGGGGGCTGCAGGAAGACAGTGTCTCCAGGGAGGTGGGTACGGTCTCATACCAGGGCTGGGACAAGTTAAAGGCTGTATACCCTGGAAGGGATTTGTTCTGTTTCACACAGACAGCATGTGTGACTCAGCTGGAGGGTTGAGTCAGTAAAAACCTGCCTGAGAAGCCACTGATGGGGTCACCACAAATGGAGAGTGTGCAGACACATGCACTTGAGCAGGAAGCGCTCGTGAGATGTGGGTGCCATGCCATGCCATTACAGGGCCCCAAAGGATATCAGCAGTTCACAGCACAATTGATGCTGCCTACAGCAAGAAGGCGATACTATGCCACAAACCACCATCATCTTTTGCCAAGTGGAATAAGTACCCTGTTTTGATTAAACAATCCAATGTGAGAGAGGAAGAGATTTGTAGTAACCCCTTGCATTTGGACATCTTAGTAAGATCAAGTAATGATATCCTATAATGGCCTCACCATGTCATCTGTGTTATAATTTGAAGCCAAAGATGTCTTATTCCTAAACATTATTTTTCTCAGTTTGCAAGTTTGTTAGAAACAAAGTCATAATTTTTTTCCTACATGAGACTGGAAATAATATTGTTTACTTGCCATCTGGTTATTGTACACTATATTTTTTGTCTTTTTGCCAAGATAAAAATATGAAGCTTTTTGATGAACTACTACAATAAAATGCAACTGATTTATTTGCAAGAGTATCTATTGGCCGAATATGCTTCTGTAACAGAAGAGTTGTTTGTTATGACATTGCACTGAGTCACTTGATGCTCTTTGAGTGTGAGAGTTTAGCTAAAGGGACTGCAACAGGATGTTCGTTTTATTTCAGTACTCTTATAATCATGAAATATCTTTGGAGAATTACAGTAACTCACATTTTAGACAGATCTTCTCTTTTACATAATTCTGGGATGTTGGATATTTTTTCCCACTCTCTTTACAAGGCTTACTTTATGCATTGGTTTTGTTTTAGTCCTCTCTCCCCATAACATTTGTTACACTACATCTGTAGGTGCTTTCTCATTAGGTTGAAAAGATGGTGGAACTACTACTGGTCATGTGGTCTATAGTTAAGCAATGGGTGAACTTCAGACAGTTCAGAGTTTTGTGTTCAAAGTCCATGCCCCAAAGTTCAGATGGTTACAGTACTGTACTACATAAACAATGGAGTCTGCCAAGTTTCACGTATGTGGTTTCTGCTGTTTCCTTCTGGTCAAGCTTCGGTTATCCTTAGAACTGCTTCTCTCATGGTATATCTGCACTTCCACTTTGGGACTTCAGGAGAATTGGGAAGCAGAGAGGCGTGGATGTGTGAAAACAATGTTCTGGGAAGAAGAAAGTTACTCAACTCTATTGGGCCTCAAAGGTTCAATTCAAATTTTCGACAGTTTGGTTCTAATTTTATCCAAGCCTGTTAATCTGTACCAGTATGATAATTAAGATCACTGTATACTTTGTAGTCTGTGTTGTAATTTAAATCAATATATTTGAAAATGTAGAAAACATCCAAAAATTTTATCCTATTATTGTTTAACAGTGCGATTAATCATGCAATTAAACACAGTTAATTTTTTTAATCATGCAATTAATCATGATTAATGTTTTTAATTGATTGACAGCCCTATATATTATTAATAATATTTTCCAATTCTATAGTGCATTTCCACATAGCTTTACAAATAATTTGCCTGGATCACTTCAGCCCCTCTGGAGTGGAAGACAGCAAATCTTTAATAGTGCTTCTCATTTATGGACAGGAAATGAAGAGTTTTGTCCGTGGTTAAATCCCTATTGCAGCTTTAAGTAGGAAGAATGTAATTACTAGAGTTGAAATTTGGCCAGGATGCCAGGTAGCATTTTAAACTAGAGGAAAAAATACTATGGGATCTTTAATGATCACAAGAAATTGGGACCACCTTTTTATGTCTCATCTCTAGGAATGTCAGCAGTGCAGTGTCGCCAGCACCATGATGGGGTATGGGCTCAGATGACAAAGTAACACCTACTATCTGTGGTATTTTTTGTGTTGTTTTAGGGTTTTCTCTTATAACTACTGACCTTGCCTAACCTACTTAGGTAGTGACTTCTCAAGATACCATAGCTCATTGTACAGCTGTAGGGCTGCTCATAAATTTGTCCTAGATCTATGTATCCTGACATGACCAGGAGATGTGTAGTTTCTTAGGGAATTTTCTCCAGGTCTAAAGATTCCATAGATTTCTTGTACTATCCTTGGTGAAACTATACTTCTAGATTAGCTGTAGTCAGGTAATGAAATATACTCACTTTCTCTGACATTGTTAATTTATTTTTAAAGCTATGTGAATTTCATGAGGCTTTTAAATTCTGTTTATTTTAAATTCAATTTGCTGTCAACTCATTTGATGTTTTGTGTAGAGTAGTGTCTCTGTAAACCGGACATTGCATATGTTGCATATGCAGATTACTTCATAAATATTTGTTTTAAACTGGTGACTATAATAAGGTGAGCATCTGGCCCTCATCACATGAGTTGGCAGACATTTTCTATACTGTTCATGTTCTTAGAGGTGCATCCATTATCATGGTATGGAAGTGCTCAGTGCAGGAAACAGTCTTGAATAACAAAATGTTATTTTCCAATCTAGCTGGGTATCCAATAGGTCACTCAAAAATGGGCTAGTTGTGTTGGGAACAGATATGCCTTGGGGTTAAGTGGAGTGGGAGGGGAGGAAAATGAATGAAAATAGCTCACACTGGCACAATTTTCACTTTTGAAATTGTAGAGGGAATGCACAGGATGTGGCAAAGGTACAGAAAAGCTTAATGAATGGGAAAAGTGTAACTATTCATGTTTAATAAACTCTTAAGTCATATAGTGATAGACTCAAGGAGCTCAATCTATTTAGCTTAACAAAGAAGTCTGAGGGATGACTTCATTGCAGTCTGTAAGTACCTAAATGGGGAACAAATATTTATAATGGGCTCCTCAGCTGATCAGCAAAATGTATAAGCTGATCCAGTGGCTGGAAGTTGAAGCTAGACAAATTCAGAGTCATAAATATTTAACAGTGAGAGTAATTAACTTTATGAAGCAAGCTCTGTTGGAACAATTTACCAAAGGTCGTGGTGGATTCTCCATCACTGACAATTTTAAAATCAAAATTGCATGTTTTTCTTACAGCTCTGTTGTAGGAATTATTTTGGGGAAGTTCTATGGCCTTTGGTAGACAGAAGGTCAGACTGGATGATCATAATGGTCCTTTCTGGCCTTAGAATTTATGAATTAACTGCTGCAGCAACTTTTTCTTCCTTACCCTTGCTGTTGTTATACTGTATTGGGAAAAGGTGTTCACTGGAGCTTTGGGATCTCTGATGTGACTGGTGAACTGTGCCGTATTGAACTGCCCACCGAGACTGGTCTGAGATTGTGTCCCTTTCTTTTGGAAAGATAACTTTGACTCTGGTCACCTCAATTGCCTCTTGTGAATTTTGAGGGGGCAAAAACTTATAGGGCCTTGGATTCTGCTTTCAAGTTAGTGTAGACAAGTGCCTTCTGCTGGACAGTGTCATACTAAAGGGTAGGATTTGCATCTAAATTACCTAGGCACCTCCCTAACTGGCTGAGTTAGTACTCTGTCTATTCTCTTTTAAATGCACCGATCACCATGGAATTAGAGCTCCCTGAACCATTCTCTTTTAAGCCAAAGGTTGTGAGTTCTGTTCCAGCTGCTGCAATTTTATGGCTTTAGCTGGTAACAATGGGACATTGGTCCGTATGTGGCCCCAGACAGTTAAAGATGCTTCAGTTCCTTGTTAATGAGGTTAGAAAATGAAAAGATCATAGGCAAAGGGCTCAGAGCAGAGGTAGATGGCAATAGCCAAGGAGGGGGAATGCCAGCAAAATAAAAAAATAATAGGAGGAAGGGGTACAATCTTGCCATTGTTTTAGCTGACAAAGTGAAAGCAATTTAATAAGCCCTCTACTGTGGGGACTCTGCTTTGAGCATAACTGTAGTTAAAAAAGTAATTTCAGGGATATTGCTGTCACTGTTTGTTAAAAATATATGGTCCAGATCCTTGGCTGCTGTACATTGGTTTAACTCCACTGATTTCAATGACGTTATCTGTGCTACTTATGCCAGCTGGGGATTTTGAATTGTAGTGGGTTTAGTTTTAAACACATTTGTTGAATCCAGAGGACTTTGACAGCATTCTGTAACTTACTGGTCAGTTTCTGTTACAGGTCCTCCACTGTGCCCGATTCACAGAGGATAGGAGTCTGTTGAAGGTCCCTTAGAGAGCCTAGCTCTGTAGCAGCTTATGTTTCTATTTTTCAGCAGGTCCCTGGTTCAATCCCAGGGGTGTCAGCTAAGATAGTAGCTCTTGGAACTATATCTGTGTGTATTTCCTCAGCCATTATCTTCTCTTGACAAATTGTACATCGGAGGCTATGGTTGGTGTTTTAAGAAAATCACTGTCTAAATACAACCTTCCTTCCTTCCTCTGAAATTATTGATGTTGAGCATTTGTGGCCTCCTCCTGTTTCCTGACATTTTCAGTTGATAGTGTAAGAGCAGGTTTATAAAACAAACAACACCGCCCCCCAGAACACCCCCAAAACAAACAAAAGGGAAAAGAACCGAAAACAATGGAGCTCTTCATTTGGGAGTTTGGTTAGGTTCCTGTGGCAGTCATAGGAGTGACTATATAAGTTTTGCTATCCTCTCCCCAGGGGTACACGTACCCCTGGCGGTATATGAAGGTCTTCCAGGGGGTGGATTAACTCATCTAGATATTTGCCTAGTTTTTCAACAGGCTACATAAAAGCACCAGTGAAGTCAGTACAAACTAAAATTTCATACCCTGACTTGTTTATACTGCTCTATATATTATACACTGAAACGTAAGTATATTATTTATATTCCAATTGATTTATTTTATAATTATATTATTAAAATGAAAAAGTAAGCAATTTTTCAGTAGTAGTATGCTGTGAGACTTCTGTATTTTTGTCTGATTTTTGTAAGCAAGTTGTTTTTAAGCGAGGTGAAACTTAGGGGTATGCATGGCAAATCAGACTCTTGAAAGGGGTACAGTAGTCTGGCAAGGTTGAGAGCCACTGCTCTGGTAGATGAGAGACTGACAGACTAAAAACTAAGGGCGTTCTCTGTCAACTCAAGAGGTAGAGAGTTGTCTCTTTGGAGTTGAAGGGGAAAGTCTGTATAGTCCTTTCTCCATCGTGTCTCATTTATAAAGTAACTGGGTCAAATTCTCAGCTTGTGTAAATTGGTGTAACTCCATTGACTTAAATGGAACTAAGCCAGTATATGCCAGCTGAACATGTGGCTCAGCTGTGTCTGTTTGCAAAAGATGGATTCGTTGCAAGAGGCTGGAAGGCAGCACACATACTTCAGTAGACTACTGCTCTTCAGACAATTTATTAAAAGAAAAAACATAGCGTACAAAGTATCTTGAACTGAGGAATGTTGACTGAAATAATGAAATAAGCCTTGCCATGAGTTATGGCTTGTTGTACAGAGAAACAGCATTTGTCAGCCACTGTCACAGTGCATTGTGCTAATATGTAGCTAGGGTGAAATTCCATCTGGTCCAGAAAGCCTGCACATGGCCCACTTAAACTTTGCACTCTGTTCCCTCATGGGAGGAGAAGAGGAGAGAGAAGTGGAGTGGCTGCCACAGAGAAGAGGACTATGGGGCTGTACTATACATCCCTAAGTAGACAGGATCCTCATCTCCACACATCCAATGGCCCAGAATCCCATGGGGCGGGGGCACCACTCAAGCCCATGGACTTGAACACTGAGGAGATGGGCTGCAGTGTGCCTCCATACCCTGCCACTGCAGCTTGTGTCTGACCATTCCATGTTAACTAGATCCATGGGGAATTCCTTGCACAAAGCTTGGTTACTAATGCTTTGTATGGGGAGAGTGAATTTTATTCTTAAGGTACAATCCAGTTGTAAATACATATGGTAATCCATTCAAATGCTATGAAGTGTAGGGGAAAACATCTCCTGACATCATCCGAAGGCTGCATTTTATTCTGTACCTGTAGGTTCAATTGCTATTCAAAGAATTCATTGCAGGTGTCAACAGCTGAGGGTCTTCAAAGAGATTGCCAATTACTTGCCTCATGCAAGAATCAGATGATGATAGGAGAAAAGGATTATATAATTTACTGCTTGTTATTGGAATGGAGATGGGTGAATCTAAATGTCTGAGAGGCAACAGTGACCGGCACATGAAGTCTGCATATGGGGACAGAGTGGCTTGTGATAGTCCACGTGAGATGCAGAAAGTGCTGCTTAACATTCAGTCCCACAGCAGATGGCATCTGGAATGTCTGAAACTTGTACAAAATAACAGAGTATTTGACCTTGGATGGCAAAGTCAGTGGAGCAACAGCACTATGCTGTAAGAATTTACTCTGCGGGGTGCACAGATTAAATTGGAGGTGAATTTGCTTTGCATTTTTTAAAAAAGAAAAAAGAGCTGGAAAGAGGAACCAAGGTTAGTCACAAACCACAGTGAATGAAATCGCGTGTGACCACCAAGAAGAGACTTATTCAGAATGCAGCTGCACAGAGACATTTCAGCAAGGACTAGGGCTTGGAGAGGGGTGTGTGAGCGGGGCTTGGGTGGGGGTGGGGGTAGCACCCTGTCCTGTAGCATTAAGAAATGCCTTTTGGATTCTGAATGCTAGAAGACTTTTTGTATAAGGACTTGGAAGGCCGGTACTGTATTGAGGTGGTTATGAGTTTTCTTTAAATGTTTCATATGCGAAGAGTGACTTCCAGCTGAGATGAGCCTAGAACAGCTCTGTTCTCTACACGGAGGGGAGACTCTCTTTTGGGTCACCAACTAATTGCAGTAGACCCAACAGAGTCTCTGGTAGTCCCTGCACCAGTAAGACTTTGTGGGTGGACAGAATGATTACCATATGGGGTGAGTGTGCTGTCAGGTTGAAGCCACTCAAGTATCTGGCCAGCAGTTGGTAAAAAGCATAAGGTACATATACACTTCTTACCAAAACTTAACATGTATAGGTGATGAAAGGAGGATCATCTTCTTTACCAAGTAACAGTTCTAAATAATCAAGTCAATGTCCTAGCTCTAAAGTAATGTTTCTGTTATGCACTGAAATTCTAATGGGCAATGAAACTTTGCTGCAATCTCAGGGAAACTGGAGTATTTCTTCACATTTTAGAACATGTCTAATTTTGGCTAGTCGAAGGGTCTGAGTTTAATAAAAGGAGAGTGTATTTGAAGTGGGTTTTTTTTGTTGAGAATAATGGGTGGATTATAACCACGGTAGCTCTCAGCAGCCTGGACAGTGCCAAGAAACACGGATGACAGCATGTTATGCCTGAAGAAGAAGAAGAGCATGGGGATTACACTCAATAAATGGCATGTAGAGCAGCTGTTTAAACCAGTGACGTTGAACAAAGCTATAGAAGTACAGATGACTCCGGCAAAGTAAGACTCAATTCTGAACAAGAGATCATGGATTTAGTAGATATTGTGGTGAACAGTCCAGTGAGAGGCCTGTGCCAGCATACAGCACTTAACCTAACTTCCCCAGTGTGACAGAGTAACGGAAGGAGAGAAGGGGTTAGATGTGCTAACTTGAAATGATCTGAGAGAGAAGAGGGGCTGTGAGGACAAGGACAAAGCAATTTGATTCTTAATTTTCATAGGTTATGTAGCATCAAGGCATCAACCAACTAAAAAGTAGGCCACTAGTTATGACAGAAAGTGGAAATGTTAATGAAATTGATTAGAAGTGACAAAGCACCTGGAATTGTCGTCATTTCGGCAGATGGAGTAGCTACGACTGATGAAAGGATGAGGATCTGTTCCAAAACTGAAAATCAAGTGTATAGTTAGTAAGTCCTTGCATAGCTATTATTTAATTGCATACCACTTGCTGATTAAGCTGTGGAAATATCCTTTTTAAGCTTGCACTTGAGTTATGCTATAGAACGGGATAATTTGGTATTAATCAGGGGGAGTAGAGCCATGGTGGCTTCCAGAAACTTGTAACCAGCAGAAGTTCCATGACTGGAGGAGCTTTGTCATTCTACTTTCTGTGTGGTGGTTAAACAGTGATGTGGTATCCCGCTTGACTAGGAAAAGACTATTGCCTAGAGACATTCAATCCAGATTCATAAGCATGATCCATCCATAGAGTCAAGGAAACTGGTCTGTTTAATGTTAGAAGAAATTTCTCTCTGTGCTCACCCTTCCTTTATATGAAGGAGTTTAGGGAACCTGGAAGAGAGAAACTTAGAGGTGCATTTAATGCCAAAAAACATAGCTCTGAAAAGGGGTATCTACCTTAGGATTTTGAGATCTTTAATTGGGTGCAATTTCACTGGAGGTAGCAATAGTAGAGACCATTGTGTATATGCAGCTCAGGCATCTTTAGCACCAAATATCATACTTGCTAAATTCACTGATCGTAAATACTTTTGTGAGGTGGGATGAGAAAAGAGGAACATATGATGAGAGGATTTCTCTGTGAATTAAGTTTGTTATAGTCCATTATTCTCCCATCTCACCTGCCCTTTCCTGCATTATTTGGAGTAGAATATCAATTCTTTTTGCTTTGGAAGACTGAGGGAATGGAGTAGAAGTGGTGCTTAATTATTGCAGCTGTATGATAGGCCTTGTTTTGTGCTTCATGATACAGTGAATGGAGCGCTGGACTAAGAAGTTGAAGAACTAGGTTCTATTTCCACCTCTGCTACCGACCTACTTCATGGTCTTGGGCAATTCCCTTTATCTCTTGTGACGGTATTTTCTCATCTATGAAGTGGGGCTGAAGGTACTTTATGGTTTTGAGCTCTACAGATGAAAAGGGCTGTTTGAGAGGTGGTGGTTGTTTAATAATCCTTGATTGGTTGAGCCATAATGTTGCTTTTAAGAGGCTATTGGACGGAATCAGGGAAGATAGGACAATGACCAACAAGATTGCCTGTGAGTAATCTTCCCATATCTCATAATTTGGTCCAGTGATGTAACTTGTTTGCAAGATGGTTTCGAGTTATCCTTTTGAAAATGGCTTATGAAAACATATTGCTGCTGCCCGAAATCTTTAATCTTCAAATGAAAAAATCTTCCTTTGCAGAACCAGTCTGCTCTTTCGAGCGCCCGATGGCCCATGTTGTTTTTGACCAGTTTAATTAAAAATGAAACCCAATCTATTAAAGTAGTCTTGGAAAGATAACGGGCTGAATTCATCCTTGGTGCAGTGAGGAGCTGAAAATGGGATAAACTTGCCCCATTTGCTCCTGCTGTTTTAATGCATTGCCCCTCATATTCACTAGGCTCAGAAATCCACGGGACTGGGGGACCTCCTGCAGGCAAGTCACCGAAGGCTGCCTGACTGCCACCCTTGCAGGGACCAGCAGGGCACCCCCTGCAGCTTGCCACCCCAGGCACGCGCTTGGAGCACTGGTGCCTGGAGCCGCCGCTGCTTATCAAGTCCCCTCCTGACCCATTCAGTCCACAGGTAAGACTTAATTATTCTATATTTGTATCATGCCAGGCTTGATACCAACACCAAAACACTTTCTTACTATGAGAAATCCTTTTGACCAATCAAAACTTTGTACTAAGGAACTGGGAGCAGAGGGTGAGATTGCAAAATGTGTAGACTCTTCCTCAGTAAATGTGTGTAGTTTATAAAAATCTTTTTCTGTGCAAAATTGATTTAGCGCAAAGAGACGTAAAATAAATTTGTCTCAGGTTTTTAAACACGCACACGCACAGGTGTGCAAAACACCTGATGGGTAAATCGTGGGGTTGCACATCACTAGACGTGAACGTGCAACTTCAGTGTGCTAAAAACTGCACTCAGCACTGCTCTTTCCAGTCTTGCTATCATCTTTTCATCTCTTTAGATTTAAATATCAAATAAATGTCTCTACAGGGGCCTCAACGATTAGACTTACAATGGCAAATTGTAAGCAAAAGTAATTATATGCAAACGGGGAATTAACTCCAGCGCCAGCCAATAAATCAAAGCACCAAAATGGTGCTCAGAACACTCACATACCAGGGAACATACCTTTCCCCCAAGTCTTATCAAATAATCTTGAATTCCCTCTCTCTGACCGCTATTTCCTCTTCTTCAACATCGCTCATTCTCCCCCAGCTGCCTTGACACTCTTTCCTTTCATATCTGGTTTACCAATCCCACTGACCTCTGTCTCCCTACTTCTACCTGCCAAAAACCTTATCCCTTGCTGTCTCCTTTCCCCCAGCTCCTTCTGTCATTCCTACCTTTCCCTTAACTCTAAATGCATGTTCTTTCCCACAACTCCTTTCCCTCTGTCTGAAGAGAACTTCCCTTGACTCCTCTGTCTCTTTGAATCCTGGCATGTCTCCTTTTCCTATTTTGTCTCACATTCTTTAGTGGGCTGTCTACCCTCACAGTTTACATTCCATTCAGCCATGGTCTAAAAATTCTACCCTGGAAAGACTTTACTGAGGAAACTTCATGGCAGACCTGAACGTGTCCGAATGAGCCACTTGAACTATTTAAGTAAAATTCCTGATATTGTTTCCCAAATATGGTTAAATTCCAGCGTTCACGGTTGGGCATCTGTAACAAGGATTTTATTGGATGTGACACAGTGCTGCTGATTTCCTTCAGTATTCTCAGTAATAGTCTGACTCTCTGTAAAAGCACTATGAGAGTAAACAGGGATCTTTGACAAAGAATACTTGACCCAGATCTTGCATGCCTTTGTGACAAAGCATGCTACTTTGTCAAGATGGAGGTCTCAAGAAAGATACACGTTAGAAGGGATAATTTGGTGCTCTTGTACTTCTAGTTACAATTTCATGACTTAATCATAAGCTGCCTTTTGCTCAGGTCTATTTGTTACGTTTTTCTCCATTCTGCTTATGACCCATGGGCTTTCTTTTAGATGTAGCAGCTGTTCAGTTCCAGCGTGAATGATGGGATTGAAATACACGCAGACAAGGGGAATATCTTTGTCAAATTCCTTTTGAAATGCACTAGGAATTGCAGGCTCAGTCCTAAAACAGAGAACCTAAGTATTTATATGCTACCTCAAGGAGCAAAACTTTCTTTAGTTTGATACGCAAGAATGCTAGCTGCATATACAGGAAAGCTCCCTTGAGATTTCCCACTTTGCAACACCATGTTGCCAACTCATGATTTCATGAGAATTCTCATGATATTTGGTATTTTTCTTAAAGCCCCAACTCCTGGAGAATTCCTGCTTTTTATTAAAAAAACAAACAAACATGTCCAACCCTTGCTGTGGAGAAAAGCTTGAAAATGTAACCCTAAAGGCTCAAACACCAGGAGGAAAATAGAAATAATTCCATGTTTTAAAAAATCTCATGAATTTTAAGCCAATCTTGTGATTTTTTGGTCCTTTATTCATGATTTTTGAGCATTTGAGGTTGATAATACTGTTAAAAGCTGATACTTTCCTTAAAGTGATCTCTAAAGGAAATAAATTGGGCCGTGCTCTTCTTTGCCTGTTTTTGATGTATAAAGATATGAAAGAGTTTTTTAAACATTTTTTAGCAATTTGATTTAAAAAAAAAATTCTGCATGTTTTTTAAATTAGAAATTCAGGTACTGTCAAGGCTGAAAGACCAATGGGCTTTTAGTAAGACTGTTTCAAACTTTTTTTTTTTCTGGCTTGTTTTTGGTAAAACTAATTTGAACTCGAATAACTAATTCATATTTTGAATAGAGGAAGCCTTTGTTAGAGATGCAACTCTCTCGACTGAGACGCTAAATATTCATAATAAACTCCCTTCTATCTCCCACAAGTCCTCCAAGAAAGCCAGAGAAGACCAGACTTTATCTGATATTTCTAAGGTAAAAAAACAAGCCTTAATAAAAACTTTAAGATACCCCTTCCTCCCCTTAACACACCTTTCAGGCCTTCTTTACACACACTTAAAAAAGAGCATACACCCAATTAAAAAAACCAACAACACGTATAGGTTACCTTTAATATTAATGTTATGAAAATTGAAGCAAAACTTGTGGATAAGGTTAAAGGTTAAGGCCTAACAGAAACTTGGCAATGAGTTATGGAAACTGAAAAGCTTTGAGAACTGTAAATTTGGAATATTGTCATCCCGCGATGAATTATGTACTGTTGAAATGCATCTTTATAATAACATTTCTGACAATCCACTGAATATGATACGTGTCTCTTCACTGCATGTTGTAAATTCACCTGATTCAGATTTATTTCCATGTAAATGTTGTTATGAGATGGAATTATTGCAAGTGCCAGTGGATGATGTTGGAATGGTTGCCAGCATATTCACTGACTGATGGTGCAATGCCAGCTCTCTTTTGAAATTAAGTATTCTTTTAAATCACAAAATTGCTCCTGATTGAGGGGTAATTATGAATGACTGCACTGCATTTGTGATCGGTAAAATAAAGCCTGCTCCTAAAATTGTTACTCAGTGTTTTCTGATTGGCAAAGTGCTCTTAACAGCTTAGTTAGAGATTTAGGGCCTGATTCTGCATTGTGTGACTCAAGTTATATGCTGTTGGCTTTACATTAGTGTAAAATTGGAGTAACACAGTGGATAATTGTGCTTTTTGTGTTTGTTTGCAGTTGATGGTACAATCATTATCCAAGCGTGGCATTTCATTCCTGCTCAGTTTTGAGACTTCTGCCAAAGATCCCCTTAGCTGACTCCCATCACAGTGTATGGACTGTGGAAAAATGGATGGACTTGTAGAATTTTCCATATTTCCTTTATTTGATTCTGCCATTCTGCCCCCAACCCCTCCATTCCTACACTGTAATCCTGACTCTGCTCAGCTCCTTTCATTTAGCTACGCTCACTTTCACCCTCCTGTCGCTGACAATGGCTACTTCAAGAGGGCTATATAATAACTGTACAGAGGTCAATTTATAGGACACCTGTATCCTTCACCATTCTGAGGCTGCATCCTAATCTAGCTCTTCCACTTGGCAGAGCTTCTTGCTGGTCATAGTCAGCATTCAAGACCAAGGGTGAAGTGTCATATAATTGCTTTTTAGGGTAAATGTAATAGGCACATTATTCCTAATCAGAGAGCATTTATTGCTTTATAGTGGTATTTCTAAGAGAACAGAGCATACCCTGCTATGAACAGAACTAAATGGAATAGACAATTCAGTCTACAAAGTCTGTTGGAAATTTATTTTCACGTTTTTTTTTTTGAGGATTTGAAGTACCTCAGAAATCATGTGAACGGAAACCCCACTGGCAGCTCAATCTTCCTTGAGCACAAATAATTACACCTTTCCAGATAAACGACTTCACAACAACATAATAACAATACAGGGATCCTTCTACAAGGCAAAGCCTTTGGAATAGTTTCTTACAATATATGTAATTACTTACACTACTTTTGGTTAGAAATTGAATGTTAACCAGCAATAGTAGGACTGCAGAACAGCTTTGATTAGCTTCCTTCTGTGGTCACTCTGACTGTCTCTGTTCGTTAACTTTTAAAGTCTAATAAAACAAACTATTTTAAAAATGCTAACCGGGATCAGACTTGTCCAACAGTTGCATGAGTTTCTTTGAAGAACATTAGATGCTGTAAGAAATTCATCTAGTGGCTTAGCAGGGGCCACTCTACACCTGTGCTATATTGGTGCCCAAGTATATTAAGTGGCATATGAAATACTGTTGACCACACTATGGTTCTGACTCAACTGAGTAGACTGGTTGGTGTGATTTAGAGTGGCTCCATTTCATGTCTGTGGTAACGAATAATTGCTCAGTAGCTCTGAGGCCCATTCCTATATGGAGTGCTGCAGGGGTCAATTCAGTCAACATTAATTAGTGTATATGTGATGCTTGAAGAACTGAGATAGGGTGAAGTGTCCCTAGGTATCATCTGCATACAATGAATACCCAGCTTTAGATGTCTGTCTCATCCAATCGTGGTGATTCCATCTGAGCCCTGTCTGACGGAGATTGCTGAGTGGATGTTAGGTTGATAAAGTCCCTCTTGGGGGGACTGTAGGTGTTACTTTGGGATAAGGGAAATGGGTCACCATCATTTTGGCGATGTCTCTGTTAATGGAGGGGTTATTCCTCAAGAAGGCTGGCAGGGTTCATGATTTGGGGATAGGTTGTTTCTGTTTTTTGTTTTTGTTTAAATGTGAAAAGAATGTGAAACCCCATGTCTTGGCTGTGATTAACAGTGGGTTTTTTTAATCTGAAGTAACAGAAACAGCAACCTTCCTAACTGACAGACATTGGCAAAGCAGGGTTTCTGCTGGCTAGGTTTCCAGGTTGCTGTGTGACTCATGGATACCAGCTTGAGATGTTCCATCTGCTAAAAAGCAAAACAAATAAGTAACTCTTAAGGACAATATTTCAATACATAAAATAGACAAAGTCATATGAAGAATCAGCTATTTAAAATACATCCTATTTCAAAACAATAACAAAATCCCTCCAATAATTCTGGATCTAAATTTACCAGATCATTGCAGAAAATGGTTAAGGTTTGAATGAAGCAGGTTTGGAGTTGAGGGTATGCAAAAAAATATAGAATTAGTTCCTTGGTTATGGCTGTAGATAGTCATCAATATTTGATGTGTGCTCAGTATGGGAAATTACGGCCTGGTCTGTGACCATGGGGTTCTCAGTGCATGAATTTCTGACTCTGGTTACAATTCTTAAGGGGGGGGGGGGAGGGGGAGAGGAGACACTTAAAAACAACTTTAAAAACTGCTTTGGCCAAATCCTGTGGTTTGTGGTCCATCACCTCAAAATTTTGACAAATATTTAGATTTCTGGGGTTGGGTCTTTGGGTGTTACCATAATATCTATAGTAGTTATGATTCATTTAGTAATGAGAATAATGGTTTGAAACAAATAGGAAAATATCTTTGCAAAACATAAGGGCCAAGATATTCAAAAGATTGGGGCATAAAGTTAGGCTGCCAAGGCCTTATATTTTAGCTTACATGGATTTTCAAAATTGCTGACCACCCGCCAGCTCTCCTGCATTTAGTGGGAGCTGCAGAGTACTTGACACATTTGAAAATCAGGTCATTCACGTAGGCTCTGAAAGAAGAATTTAACAGCCTGACTTAAGGAACCCGCTTCTGCACAGTCTTTCCCCAGAACTGTATAAACCCCTAAGGCAATGAATGACAAGGTAGGTGAGGTAACACCTCTTACTGTACCTGGTGTTGCTAATATCCTGGGGCTAACATGGACAACAGCAGCACAGCAAACAAGGCAGTGAATGTCATTGACATTTCCTTGGGGCCACCAATACATTTTAACTCTTTTAAAACGTTTTACATTCCTGGCAGAAGTAGGGTCTCTCACTGCAGTTTATCTTGTCTTGATTTGCATTATTCACCATTCTTATATATTGTTATATAGTGCAGAGATAGGGTGTAATCATGAAAAGATAGGAAGAATTTTTTTTTAAATGCAACTTGAAAGAGGTGAGCATCTTTCTCTGATCCTTTCTAATGTCCCACGCAGCCCAGTGGATCCTGGATGGAGCCACATGGTGGCATGTCTACACAGCAGCTGGGAATAACTCTTGTAGCCTGGGTTGTCAGACTTGTGTTCATGGGGCTCACCTAGTGTGCTAAAAATAGCAATGTGGACGTTCTGCCCCAGGCTAGGAAGCAGGGTGGGTTTCAGAGGCGGGGCACCAGCCTGAGGCTGAAGATCAAAGCAATGCCTACACAGCTATTTTTAGCACACAAGCCCGAGTCCTACTAATACAAGTCTATCAACCAGGACTGAGAGACTCTCACACAGCAGCAGAGGCGACACATGGCGGGGCATGCAGCATCCTGTGCCCCCATATTTGCTGCTTGGCTTGTACTAAGCATGGACACGTAGACAGAGCATGCTTAATAACACTGCTGAAGCCAGCTGCCTTCACTCTGTCCCTCCCATAATTGGCCGGCACGGGTTGTCTGCCCAGCAGCTGTGTAGACAGACCCCTAGAGAGACTGGTTCCACAACATATCCCCCTTCTTTTCCCCCTAGATCTCATGGAAACCCTTTGGCTGGTGCTTTGTGAGTCTGAAGTTCTGTGGGACCTGGGGCTGCTATGCCAGGAGTAGGAAGGGAGGAGCCATGCTGTAGCCTTCTCACCTTCCCCCCCCCCATCCCCGTGAGAAGCAGATCTCCTTCCATAAGTCGGTATTAAGTAGTACTGCAGGCTCTGTGCTTGCACCTGCTCTTCTGAGCTTTCCCAACACTGACCAGAAGATCCATTTCACAACTGCTCAAGTTCAGCTGTGGTGTTCTGTACAGTATATGGTCGCCATCCATAAGAGTTAAAGGCACAGAAAGGAAAACATCAGATGGCTCTGAGAGGGAATTTAGATAGGCCTGAATATGCAGAACTGTGTGATCTAAACTGGTACTTATTCACACACCAGGGATTTGCATGCCAGTTCATTGTGGGATCTGGAGCAGGTGGCCTGTCCAGTGACAGAGGGGCTCTGTAGGAGCTTTTGCAGCCAGGTGATGGATGGCAGAAAAACAATGCGGGGTTCCCATCCTTTGTAGAGTTCCTGGGTCTGCAAGGTTGGGAGTTCAGGCAACCTACATTTCCTGTGCCCCTTTCCCCTGCAGACCACTGCCTCCCAACTTCAGAGGAACTCGCTTCTTGTCTCTGTCTCTTGCCTCCCTTGTTCAAAGGCTCCAATACTCGAATCCCATCTTTGCCATAGAGACTCAGTGTGGCCTGGAGCAACTAAAGTAACAACCGATGTTTGATGGGCATGCAAAGCAACCCAGGTAATTAAAAGAGAAACAAGAAGTTCTGGAGCTTCTGCCTAAATTGGGATTACCTGGAGATGAACTTTGGTGTACCTGGACGGGAAGAGATTTTCAGAGCCATGTGCTCCCAGTCCTGAGAGATGCTCTTCCTTTAGTCCATGCTCTGATTTTAGCTGTTGTGACAGGTGGCAGTCCATTAGGTGCACTGATTCTGAGATTTCTATTATATATTTATGGTGCCCAGAGCTCTTCAGGCCAAGGTACCCACAAATTTAACTCCAAATTCTTATTACTATATAAAACTGAATCTCTGCTATACTCTGTAGAATGAGTCACTAAAGATCTCATGATGCATTGGCATGCAAATCTCTGGTGCATGGCTCAGTACCAGTCTGGATCATATAGTTCTCTATATTCAGGCCTGTGTAATAGCAATTTGATATTTCCCTTTCCCTACTCCTAGCTCTTACATTGGGGATGGGCAGCACATACTGTACACCATGGCTGAACTTGAGGAGTTGTGAAATGGATCTTCTGCTCAGTGTCTGGGAAGCTCTTTGAGACCTTCTGCGGAGACCAGGTGGTAATCTCATTCATTTTCTTCTAGAACTTAGTTTACTTATGGCACAAAGGATATGGGTCTCACCTCCACTGCATAGGAGGATCAGCCAACTCAGTGGCACCTTCCCTCCTCATCCCCACCTCTAGACCCCGAGGAGGGCATTCTGTGAATCCAGGGTCCATGCAGGGGCAGGTGGCAGAGGTTGAGCAGGCCACATGAGCATTGGGAAGATGCAGGGCTCCTTAAGACCCTCAAAATTTAGGTGCAAAAGGAAGTACAACTTGGGTCTCATCCTTTCTTTGCAGCCCTGCCCGCCCCAAACTGTATTCTCAAGAGCAGCCATAGCCAAGGGCAGTGTCTGCTAAGATGGCTCCATTGGAGTCACCCTGCCCAGAATTAGGGAGGGGCGAGAGCCAGCATGGAGGCCTTTTATGGTTCCCACAGGATTCACCAGATGCAGGAGCCACCTGCGTGGCAAACCCTGTCTCTGGACAGAATAACCAAGGAGGAATGCTTCATTGGGCCTCCAGGAGATTCCCCCTTCTCTACCCCCAAAACCTGTCCTGTGAGTTTACTACTACGGGATGGGATGATCCAAGCCTTGGACAAGAAAACTAATTCCCATGTTTGTCTGCACGTACATGCTTCTGCGTTTCTTCTTGTGACTGAGGCAGGGGTTTAATCATGACCGAGATCTTTTATAAAGATCCAAGGTATTAATGTGTTGGCTCTGTGCTACCCTATACATCTTACCCTATTAAACATGGCCAGGGCCCTGAGAACCCAGTACAACACTAGTAGTTTTAGTCACTTTCAAACAGAATTTGAAATTGTAGCCAGCAAATGCACAGCCTCTGAGAGTTGCCGCCTCAGCATGGTAGTGTTAAAAAGAGAATTAATGATGGGAATGTTGCCACTGACTAGGAAACCACTGAGGAGCAGCTGGTGGAGTGTTACAATTGTTGTTGTTACTATTTATCTGTCATCAGCATGTAGGAAGATAGGCCCTTGCCCCAAAGTGCTTGCAATCTAATTAGGCAAGATGCAGACAAAAGCTTAGAAAAGGATGCAAGCTGGAAAGAAAGGGCCTGATTGTATCCAGATATATTACAGGGGAGGCAGGCTACCTCCAGAGTACCATTCCCCGCATCTTCCCGGGAAAGTTCTTTGTTGGGTGGGGTTTGTGGAATGGGGGAAGGAGGGATTGGGCAGGCTGGAGTTGGAAGGGATCAGCCATGATTTGGTTGTGTGGGGCAGGTGGGATGCACATCTGGGCAGGTAGTGCTCACCAGCAGAGATCCACTTTTAAAGGGACCCCTAGGGAACACAGCCAGGGGGAGCACTTGCAGCCTGACTCCAATGTAGCTACACTGAGAGGGAGCAGAGAGGGTGAGGGTGCAGAACTTCGCATGGCCCTGACCTGCTGACTTGCTGGGACACACAGGTCTATGCGTCCTGCCCCTAAAGGGGAAAATCAGGGAGGGGTTCCCAGTGGTTTTTGGTAGCTATTTGCCCCAACACTGTAGCCCCTGCCTAAGATGACTGATTACATGGTCATCATTTACCAGAAGCTTTTTGTGGGTTTTTTGGGAAGGGGAGGAGAGAGACTGTTTGCTCCCTTGATTTCATCTTAATTTAATACAAATTTTTATTTATGTGGCAAACTGTGTAAATTCTCCCAGTTCTGTTTTACCCACCATCCCATGTTGCATCTGCCTGAGCGGCCCTGCAGCTCATTGCTATTTAACCCGATGATAATTTTGTTGACGTGTGGCATACTTTGGAACGTAGGAAATGCCAGACTAGATCAGACCCAAGGCCTTTCTAATCCAGTCTCCTGTCTCAGAGGAAAGTGCAGGAAATGCCAGTGTGGACAATTCTTCATCTGCCCCTTGGGGAAGCTTGTTTTAACCCCCATCAGTTAGTGAGTGGCTCATATACATACTGTATTTTTCTCTGTAGTACCTGGGGAAGTTCTAATGAGCATTTTTGTACTTGTTTGGGTTTTCCTTTTAACTTTTCATGTACCTCAATGTATGTTGATTAGCAATGTCACTGCCTTTTAAAGCAGAATGCCCACCCCTTACTGCTTCAGACTAGATGTTCTCTTCTAGAAGAGGCCACTAGTCAATTACTACCCATTATAATAAACCCATCTTCTTTATTTTCCTTCTCTAATGAAAGGAAGAAAAGGACAGCCAAGCACATAGTCACTGCTCTAAGCTAGGAGAGATAGAATGTAGGGAGCTGATCCATCCTGATTCCTTCTGGATATGGGGCAGGGGAAGCCCCCATCTGTGTCAGTGATTGTTGCTACTTCTCCGGCAGGGTAGAACTAGGTGGGTGGGTAAAGTATTTGCTCTGTGCACTGCCAGTGGCAGTATGGCAGATTTGAGTCTCTTACAGGGTGGCAATCCACCATGTCTGTGTGGCAAGGTGTCCTCTTTCTAGGTGATCCAAGGGACAAGACTGAGCAATGGGATGGGATTTGGCTTTGTATGTCACTGTAGCTGCTATATGTAGCATGGTAGAAAGCACCAGGAAATAAAAAGTGATAGGGGAAATTAAGGAATGGAAATAAAATGGGTTTATGTTCATCGAACAAGTGTAGGTAAGTTCCTGGGAAAAGCAAGGCTTTTGTTGCTGTTCCTGTGAACATCTGCTTGCTTGCATTACATGGTTGTTTGGAGCATTGAGATGGCTCTGGCCTGGGCAGATTTGCATTATCAGGACAATTTCGACAGCAGCAGGAAGTTAAAAACATTTCCGTTTTGGTTCTAATTAGGTTGTAGTAGTCTTGACAGCAGCAGCCACCACGGGAAGGATTTTCTTACTTGAATGGAATATTCCAGGGCCTTCCTTACCAGAGGGATTTGATTGTCCATCTCCAGCAGATGGTGCTAGTGTACTATGGAAAAACCATTAAGCCTGCATAGGTTGGGGTTTTTAGGTATCTAGCCTATACATCTCAAATATGGGCTGCACAGATATCCTGTGGGTTTAGAGTGTTAGAGTGGAATCTGATTGTTTTCAGAGCAGTTTTATGGAGATATCATTATTTTTTTACAGCTGTAAATTAACTGTCTGCTTCAATATGCCCTGTGCTCTTGGTGCCTTCAGGGATCTTCTTGTCAGTTATGCAAGTTTCCAGTTTTATGACTCTGGCAGAGTACCAATGAGATCAAGAATGATTTTGTAAAGACACAGCATTATAAGTGACAAGAAAGTGCAATTCCTTGGGTACTAAACCCAGTGCAAATGGCTTTGCTATTGATTCCCAGCAGCAATATTAAAGTTTTCTCTCAGAACCAATAGCCACCCTCTTAACTAAATATTTAGTTTCACAGCACCAAGCTAAGCTCTTACAGTTCATCTTTGTGTTGCTTAGCTAGAGTACAGTAATCCATGTGCAGTGAAGTCAACTGGCGTTTGTTATTAACTTCAGTGGGGCCAGGATTTCACTACAGATGTTTATGCCAATTGTGACAGCCAAAGAAAATGGAAAAAGGGGTGGGGGTGGGAAAAGTGCTCATCAGAAGGAGTTAGAGCAAGTCCCAACCATGGCGCATAGAGAAGTTTCTTCAAAACACACTCTTCCAGAAAATCCTGGGAGATATAGCCACAGGTGTCCCCTTGCCTGTAATAGAAGCGGTGAGGTCAAATCCCAGGCAAATCTGAAAATGCATCAGTTTTTTATTATGCTCTTTAAAGAAGACAGATGTCAAATGGGCATGGAGACCAACGTGCCATCTCAGCCCTCGAGTTGTTCCCACATTGTATTGGGCATAGAAGATTTTAGTCTGTGGGGCTGTCAGCCCTTTCACTAGTACTAAATTCACTTTATGCAAAAGCACTCTGATGGCTTTAACATGTATGTGTATTACTCCCTCACAGATTTTGACTTTGGCATTCCAGTGAGGGGAGATTTTATCAAAGGAGGAGTTTCTATTTCTCTGTCTCTCACACTCCAAGGTAATGGAATACTTATACAATACATCATTTCAATCCCTGTGGTGCAGTGTGTGTACAATGGGCCTCCGATTCCCAGCGTATAGCCAGCTTGAGCCTGGCTCTTGAGCAGATGTGCACGGGGGAAAGGTGCAGAAAATCAAGGAGTACTACCCTCTAGTGCCCCCACAGCTATGAGCCACCCCAAACGGGGCAGGGGAGGAGGCCTTGGCCACCCTTGAGAAGTGGAGTGCACACCCCAGTCTGCTACAGGGGGGAGGGGTGCATCAGCTGTATTCCCAGAAACTCTGGGAGGTATTTATCCCTCTGACCTATCCTGCTCCAAAGATGCTCAGCACACCACCTGCTTAAGTCTGAATAGCATAATCTGACTTTTGGTACATAATGGCTATATATCCTAGGGACATCCCATGCAGCCTAGGGACATTGGCATTTGCCCCTTGAAGGGAGACTGTCTCTCTAAGCTTTGCCTTTGCTCGAGGCAGTTCTGAGATATGCTTCCTGCTGGGTTAGGGTTGCCAACCCTTCAGGATTGTCCCGGAGTTTCCAGGAATTAAAGATAATTCTTTAATTAAAGCTTTGTCATGTAATGAAACCTCCAGGAATACGTCCAACCAAAATTGGCAGGCCTATGCTGGGCCAAGTGACTTTGGTCAGCCAGAGCAGAAGGCATCTAAAGATCTGCATAGCTGACAGGACAATCCTGTGAACTAAGCCCCACCTGACAGTAGAGAATGAAAGTTTGCGAGTAAACTTAAATACATATGTGTCTGAACCATGTAATGTCCTATATAAATTACAGTTGTAAGTTGTATTCAGTTCACCTCTAACCAGTGTCCCGGCTCTCTTATTCTTCACCTACCTACCGGGCAGCCATCACCTAGCTTTGTTATGAGTAGCTCAGTGTATCCTAGTAGTTTGGTAAGTGTTGCCTAGATAACTGGGAAATAAAGGTGGGAGACAGACAGGCTTCATTTTGCTTTCATTTAGAGTTGTAATGATTGAGAACGCAAAGGACTTGGAATGTAGCACAGAGACAGGTTTGAGGCCATGAAAATTATTTGCTTCTAATGGGAACCCCTGAGTGTAAATAACATTCCTATGAGATTTTTCCAGTGGAAGCTAACACCTGACTGTAAACGTTTCCTCCTAAACTGACGCTTCCCCCCTCAGTATGATATTCAGCATGGGCGGCCTGCTGTCTGTTTACAGTACGTGGAGCAGAATGTTAGCGTTCTGCAACCTATCTCAGCTGATAGTCTTAAAGCTGAGAGTCCTTGTGAGGGATAGAAGGCACAATTATTAATTAAAAGAACCAGCGTATATCAAGAATACCAACAGGTGGAGAATACTGGTGGTTGAGTTTATTTTACAAGGTACTGTGTGACAGTAAGCTCAGCTGGGGAGTAATGTTGTGGGTTACACCATCTTCTGAGGCTTTTGACTCAGCCATGTGCTATTGGAGGGCAACATTGTCAGTGGAATTGTAAGTGCAATACTTCAACTAGCAACAATAATAAATCTTATGTTTGTATTGTTTCCGTAAGTGGTGCTAAGGACCTGCTGCCTGGGTTCCCTCTCCTGTGTTTTCATGGTGATTTAGACAGCACTGACAATCACGGCTTGCTAATCATCAGAATCCCAGGTAAAAATAGCTAGAGAATTTAAGTGCTGCAGGGTTTTCTACTGAGACTCTTAATAGCACAGCTACTGTTTTTCTTAGCTTTTCTACTGTGTGTGCATTGTGCTAGTTAGTTCCATCAGTACAACATAAGGATGCTTGAATGGCATTGAGACACCTGAAAATGTTTAGATATTTGAACTCGTAAAATTGAGCTCCATCTTTCCTTTATGTTTTGGCAATTTGTTCAAACCCATTTTTGGCAGTTTATAGCTCCCCCACCAAGAAAGGGGAGGGAAATCCTTGGAAGCTCAACAGTTCAAATCTTGCAAAAAGGGTCAGTTTTGTAATGAGTATTATGGGACTTTAAAGTACCATATCACTCTTGTGCATGGTAGGACTAACAACAAGTAGGTTTGTTTTGCTTAGCACTGAGCACCCTAAATAAATAATGCTGATTAAAGATTTGATTCTGTTCCCACTGAAATCACTTCTGGACTGGACCTTAAAAATTATGATTTTTTAAAATATAAATGATATTTGAGATCTCTTTTTGACATAATTACTCTTTTTTCTGTCTCACTGAGACATGGTAACAATAGACATGCTGAGTGCCTTCGGGGAGCTGTTGAACACACTCAACTCCCATTCCCCCTGCATCTTTGTGGAGGTGCTCAGACGTTGCCTTGTACTGTGGGACTCCAAGGTAGCCCACTTTCCCCCTCTTTTATCATCCCACCCATCCTTCAGCGGCCTATACAGTCTCCCCACAATTCAGCAATGGGTATTCAGTTTTTCGGTTGGTAAAAGACATCTGTCTATGATGGAGAAAACAGACACAAAAGAATAGATGTACAGTATGTGTTCCATGGAATATCCAAATAATTCCAGTGGCAGCAGTGATGTGTGCTACTCATGGGGAAAGTATTATCCTGAATGGTACAGGGTTGAAGTGTGCACCTCTTACTATACTCACTGACATGAGTAATCCTCAAATGCTCCCCAATTTGAGTCAGGCCTGCATGATTGGGTTCCTAGTGTTTGAAGACAACACAAGCAGAAATTCTGTTTCATTGACCTTTTCAGGCCTTGACATGCCTTCATTTGGGACAATTTTAAAATCTGATAGGCATTAATAAGAGATGACTTGTGATTTTTAAAACTGTGGAGACCACTGCAGGTCTTGCCCATGTATTTTTCTTGCATACTTAACATTGGCACTGAATAACATAAACCCCATACATGGATCTGCAAGTTAGATGCTGCTTTATGCTGGAGCTTTGCCTGTGCTAGCTCTAATGAAATATATCTGTTGACTGTGGAGATTTATAAACCATGCATCTCTTTGAATCACACTCCTATATTAGTAGTTTTTAATTCTGCTATGGCAGTTTTTGTAAAACAAATATACACAACTTCACAAACACAGATATATGAATAATACCCTCTAAGCTCTTGGGAAGAATTGGATTTATTTTTACACTTATTCATGCCCTCTAACAGCATGATTGGCAGATGCATCCATGAGCAATGTCACAGAGTCCATGGCTAACAAGCAGAAAAGAAAATCAATGTTTTCAATTCAGCCATGTAATGTCCTATTTATTTATATAATACATTTAATGACTTTTAAAGTTTGAAATTGTACTTAGCTTTCCTCAGCTCCCTTTGATTTGTCTTGCAGCTGTGCCAGATGGTTCTCTCTGCTGCTGGTGCTACCTCTCTAATCTGCTTTTTGATTTCATAGGCATTTCTTATCTGCTGGTTGTATTCCATTTGACACGTCCAGCTCTTAAAATAAAAACCGATTGTTGAGACTTGGTGATAATACTGCTTCTCTGCTCCATTATAAAGGAACTTGCCACGTGTGTGCAAAAAAAAATTAGTCTTAAAAGTTTCCACAGATCTTATAAGTCCCAAATTATGAAATACCAATGTTATTCTAAATACATTTAAGGCCAGGCCCTTGGCTGGTGTAAACTGGTCTAACTCCATTGGTATAAGCAGAGCTATATCCATTTATACCTATGAGGCTCTACCCTTAATGCTTAAATGAAGTATTTAAGCTTTATTTTACAGAACCAAAAAGGCATTCTAGGCCCTTCACTGAAAATGGAAACACACAATCTCTGCCCCCATGGACTTTACTAACTATGGGCCCAGGTTAGCCTCCCTTATTCATGGTGGGTAGTGTCCTGCTCCTGAGTAGTCCCACTGGTTTTAAGGTACCACTTATCTTGAATAATGGCAACAGACTTGGGTCCAAAGTAAAAGCTGTGGCAGTGAGTGGCAGGACTAACAGGAGGCTTTGGGTGAGGAAAGGTGAAGGTTACAGTAATGTAATTATGTGGGTTGGGAATGTGTACATCCACATAGTACTTCAGTTCTTCTGGTTTGCTTAATATGTGTGAAAATTGAGGAAGACATAAGAAAAATGAATATTTCTTGACTGATTTCAGAGTAGCAGTCTTGTTAGTCTGTATCCACAAAAAGAACGAGGAGTACTTGTGGCACCTTAGAGACTAACCAATTTAGTTGAGCATTAGCTTTCATGGGCTACAACCCACTTCTTCGGATGCATAGAATGGAACATATATATCTCCTCAATATGTGTTCCATTCTATGCATCTGAAGAAGTGGGCTGTAGCCCATGAAAGCTTATGCTCAAATAAATGTGTTAGTCTCTAAGGTGCCACAAGTTCTCCTGTTAATCTTGACTGACTTACTGAGGAAGAAGGAGTTTTCAGGAGGGATTTAAATGAGAAAAAGGTAGTGGTTTGGCAAACCAGCATAGGAAGTATGCTTCATGCATACAAGGTAATGTGAAAAGAGGTGAGGAGATGCCTGTGAGAGCTGTGTAGAATGGCTCAGGACTGACGACATTGGTAGAGTGAGGAATGTGAGAGCAACGTAGTAAAGGGCAAAGTTGGTTAAATAGGGAGGGGTGGAATTAGGTAAGGCCTTGAAGATGAGTTTTAAAAACTTTCTTTTTTCTCCCAAGTGTTAAATCAGGGCCTTTATTTGACAGCCTGGTCTGAATACAACCAGCAGGCATCCCAAACAGTGTCACTTTTCAGCAGGTGGCTCAGAGAGACAAACTCCAACTTAAAAATTTTAGTGTGGAATTCTGTTCATGCTGCAAAGTGTAGCTCTGCATGTGCACCCCACACTGGGAGCCAAACTAATAGTTTCTTTGTCCATATGCAGGTCAACAAGGCTGCTGGAATTCCTTCAATTCTAAAAGTCTGGTCTACTTTGGAAAGACAATGCAAAGCAGTATTAGCATCCTCACTCAACCTTGGGCTATAGCACCGAATCAGGGTTATTAAGGCTCTTGCCCTTAAATAACATTATAGACCAAAGTTTCAAGATGCCCATTATGTGCATGCCCTCTTCTATGCACACTTTCTGTGCTCCTGGGACAATGCCTCTTTTTAAGGGTGTATGCAAATAGGTTTGAAGTTAGGCCTGACAAGAATGGGTCTAAGATGTGAATGTACACAGATGTGGGACATGTGTGCAGTGCAGAGATTTTGAGAATGGTCTTCAGAATGCTAGCCTGCTTTGCTGAGAATGTCCAGGGTTCAGTCACTGGGTGCTTGCTCCTTCTGACAGGTGGGATGACAGAGTCTCACCACTCAGGGTTTTCCCTCTCCAGGGCTTTCTCCTGTGTTTCTTCAGTTTGATTCTTGCCTCACTTATGAAGGCAACCTCCATGGCCATGTCTGGCTGCCATTTTGTCTCTTGATCTGAGAACGCCAGAGCAAACAAAGTAAAACAAGCCGTCTGCACCATGCCTCTTGTGCTAATGCTTTCCCATGGGGTCCTGCAGTCCTCTCTCACTGAGGGGAACCTCTATTAATGCAGTAGAACAAGGCAGTGTCTTTTCTTTTTCTGGGGTTGTGGTAGACCCAACTAGATATTCATCTTCTCTAAATGAGGCAAGAAACTCACTCACAGTGGCTCTCCTTTGAGGTAGCGATGAAAGACAAACCCAAATTGCTCAGCTTCCTTAAGGAGGGAGAGAAATTCTCCTGTGGGACAGAGGCTCTTGCTGGAGTATAACAGCTTCTTCCTGGATGGCTCCAGTACAATAGAACCTGGAATTGGGAGTGGTACTGCTTAGGCTGTAGGGAGATAATTTACATGCTACTCCTTCCCATGAAGAAGCATGGATTTAGATTTGAGGAACTGTATTCACCAGGCAATATATCCTATAAATATACAATTGGGCCTTCTGGTTGAGTGTGTGTCCTCCTATCGTGCTTATGTGAACATTTGAAATATTTTTAAAGCAATTCAGTATGTTTTTCTGAAAAGTCACATGCTTGCTCATCTGCATGAGTCAAGTACATATCCTCTCTGAGGACAGGCTCGTTATTATTTGTATTGTGGTAGTGCCTAGAAGCCCTGGTCACATACCAGAGCTCCATTGTGCAAGCGCTTGATTGTGAGTGTCCTCTGATGGAAGAGGACAGTTCCTTATTGAGAATCTGAACTGCTTGTATTTTCTCAAGTTTATTGGAAAAAATGTATTTGGATCCACACAAACGACTGGCTCTATGGCCAACATAGTAGTATAATTTCTTTCAGATTTTCTTCATCCAGAATTTTTGCAATTAAAGCCTGAATTAGAGGAAAAGAGAAGAGTAAACCAAACTCCAAAAGGGTCATTGCATAGACAGTGCACTTGTATGGGAGTCTGAGAGTTTTACTTTGTGATATAAGGTTTAGAAAGTATTGAGGTAACACTAACCAAATGTGTTTGGTTAAATGGGAAAGACAATAATTCTCTGGGGGAAACTTCTTCTCATAAGTTGGAGTGTCAGGTAAGAGTTTCTATGTAAATATGTGCTTTGGAGCTGAATAAGGAAGGTAGCAAGTGGCTATGAAAATATTCAACTATCTTTGTATCCGTTATCCGTAGGGACCTTCACTCCCCTTGTTAGTTCTTGTTATCAACAAACGTCATCACTGTAGAGTCTGAAGTCAGAAAAATGTCCTTTGGAAGTTTGCAGATCTACTTTTGAAATATTCCAAACACTTGGGTTTTTATTATTATTATTATTGTTATTATTTGACTATCCTTATTCCTGCTGAGTAGAATCTTACTTCATGGGCAGTTCCATTAATTTCAAGAAACTACTCAGTGTGAGTAAGGATAGCAGAAGGGGGTCCTTAGTAAAACTAATGCGCTTACGCTTATTTTGGAAAATGTCTCGACATCAGATACCGCTGCATTTTACTCCTTTCATTACTGATGCACAAACAGTTTCTGAGCAATGTCGTCCTGGTTTAAAGTGGTAACTGAAAAGGGAAATATGTATGCATATTGCTCCTATTTAATTGTGTTCCATCAGACTACAGTTATCCCAGTTTTAAAATGGGAATAATATTTGTTTACTTTGCAGATAACTAAAGTATTTTATGGTAAAAATTAATTAAAGAGCAGTTTCACCACTGAGTTACACTGCTTTAAATCTGGAATAACAAAACAGTGAATCATACCTAAAGGTTGTACAGAATTTTCAAGAGGTAAAAAAAAAAAAAAGCTATATAACTATGAAATACTGTAATAAATCCTATCTGATAGTTTAGCCATATAATAATAATTATTCCTAGCTCTTATATGGCACTTTTCATAGGTAGATCTCAAAGTGCTTTACAAAGGAGGTAAGTATCATTATCCTCATTTTATAAATAGTGAAACTGAGGCACAGAGTGCTTTGCTGGGGGTCACCCAGCATATCAGTGTTAGAGTTGGGAAGAGAACCCAGGTCTCTCGAGTCTAAATCCAGAGCTCCATCCACTAGGACTGGGGCGGCTCCAGGCCCCAGCACGCCAAACACATGTTTGGGGCGGCATGCTGCGGGGGCACTCTGCGGCAAAATATCTAGAGTCACCCCTGACTAGGACACTCTGCCTTGATAATTGAAATCTCCCTAAACTGCTCTATTAGGTAGTCCTATGGATTTCTGAAAGAGTTCGCAGCCTATAGAAAAACTGTCAAAGCTACTGAAGACTAAATAATAGTGGCTAACTTGTGGAATACCGCCCAAAATCAGTGCCTGGCTAATCTTTTGGAGAATTAGATCTTCTGTGATAAAGGAGTTAGAGTTTGCTCTAATGGAGCCCATTATGAAACCCAAAAGTCATTTTTGGGTTAGTCAAAATAATGTAGAGGAGGCAGTGAAGCAATGAGTGAGGGCCATTTAAATTAGATAGTCTGCATAGATATATTTCGACTGCGAGATTCCTGGACCCAAAATAAAAGGTCTTGTTTAGCTATGTTTTGCCTCAAGGCAAGATGTGGTAGAAAGGGCCTAGAACACTGTTTACTCAAACTATCTGGCATGTACTCTCAATTTAAATAATGAAACAGATGGTGATGTTCTCCCATGGAAGACTAACTGTAAGCATTTGAAGAAGAAGGGCAAGGAATGCACTATAAATACTTTCATAGTATTAGTGCCTTACTGTTAATGCAAACAGGCAGTCTCTTTGCTGATCTAGAATTCTATATTCTCTCCCTCCTTTGTGTGTGCAAGAAGAGCTCTTTTAAAGTGCGTTTACACAGTGAATGTATTCTGGGACAGAGAAACAGAGTATGTGCTCTCATTTTGAGCCTGACCCAAAGCTCACTAAAGTCAAGGGGAGTCTTTCCATCGACTTCAAAAGACTTTGGACTAGGCCTTTAGTCCTGAAGGTAGAGTGACTTGAGGTCATTCTTAATTTCTGCTGGAAGGAGTTCTGCCATGACCGGCTGTCTGGCAAAAGGGCTGTGGTCTGACTTTTGCTCTCATTTACACACATGTAAAACTGGGTCCAGGACCGGCGCTAGGGGTTTGAGCGCCCCAGGGGCATGACCATTTCGCCGCCCCACACGCTGGTCCCCCGGCTCTGCAGTCCTGCCTGCGGACAGTCGGCTGCTTCCGTGGCTCTGGTGGAGCTGCCGCAGTCGTGCCTGCGGGAGGTCCATCGCAGCCGCGCGAGCAGCCGCCCGCCCGCAGGCATGACTGTGGCAGCTCCACTGGAGTCGCAGACCAGCGGACCCTCCGCAGGTACCACTGCGGCAGCTCCACCGGAGCCGCCTGCCGCCCCCTCTGGCAAAATGCCACCCCCTAATAATGCTGGTGCCCTAGGCGATTGCCTAAGCCGCCTAAATGCAAGCGCCGTCCCTGGTGGGTCTACTCCATTAGCTTAAATGGACTTATTCCAGATTTACACCTACTTATATGAGAGCAGAATCTTGTCTTCCCTCTCTGGCTCCCACTAATTTGAGCCTTGGTGAGGAGTGTCATTATTTTGAAAAAGGCAGCTTGAGAGTCTTGCAGGAAAAACTAGCAGTGTTAGTAAATGAAGGAGCGCATGACCTAGCTGGCATAACTCAAAGTGCACGGGATGATTCTCTCAGCTGGAATGCCAGTGTTGATACATACAAGAGAAGAAAATGGAAGAAGAGATGAATAGGTGGCTCTGCATGTCAAAAATGCTTACAGAGCCAGTGAAATACAGTGTATAAGAAGCAGAATGGTGCTGGTGGTGAAATATGTTTGGTAATGATACAAGGAATGGAAAACAAGCAAGAAACAGCTACAGCTACCCAGTACTACAAGTGAAACTTCTGTGAGGCATGGAACGACGGTATATGGTGTATATGGTGGATTTTCATTAACCAGACAGCTTTTGATCCACTTCTTACCAATAGGAAACATTTCATTAGGCAGCTGAGAACAACAGGGAAGCTTACTGCAAGTGACCACAAGCACTTTAATCAAAGCTCTTTTTTTCCTGGGTAACTTTTTGCAGAATCTTGTCTAGCCCACCATCTACGTGGCCAGGTCACATCTACTGGTCAGAGTGTTCAAACTGCTAATGCTGTTTCAATACATTTCTTGGCAAAATTTTCCATTTTTTGATAAATATTTTATTCAATTTTCCAGTATTTGACCAGCTCTACAACAAGTTGAATATGTTCTGTGGAGAATAATAGCAAAATGCATTGAATGATTTATAATGAGCTCTAATACTAACAAATGGAAATGCCTCATTTACTTTGGGAATACTGAAGCAGCCTAAGGTCTCTATTTTCCCCATACATGTAATTACTTGCTAAACTTCCAATATTTCCCTAAACCCAAGGATCCCAGGGCATCTGATAGGCCCTTTGCCTCTGCACTGATACCATCCAGGTCCTTGCATCCTCTTTACAACATAGCTATCACAGGAGCCATGCTGCCGGGGGCTAGACCCACTGGCAGCTTTGCCAGAAACCTCCTTAGGTGGGCCTTCCAAATGGTGGAGGGGAAGCCACATAATTTCCTGCTGATTCTGTATGCAGTAACTTACACTGCCTTAGCGCCCACCCCCCATCCTCCCTCTCGGGGGGTGGGGGGGGGTTTGGGATTGGAGAAGAAGCCAGTGGCACTTGGGTGATCCCTCCCCATCCCACTCCTTCTCTGCCCACTCAGTGAAACCCCAAGGAGAACAGACTATGTCCCTAAGGGATGTGGTCTTTCCACTGAAAACTACATTCCACAAGGAAGACCAAGTTGCATAAGGCCCAAATCATCTCTAGTGTTGCTCCAGCAGCTTCACTGGAGTGCTTTCAGGGATTAATTTGACCCTTTCTGTAGTAGATGGAAATCAGATGTAATCTAGTGCTTTTTGTGTATCTCAAGTTTTGTTTTCTAAAATTTCTCAGTTGTTTTGGAGGCTAAAGTGAATTCTCCACAAGGGGCACAAGGCCTATATGAAACTTTTCTTTCATTTTGTCTGGTTTTCTTTTAGATCTAGCAATACAAGGAGACCACTAGAAAAGTTAAGCAAAGGCAACAGTTTTTGTTTCCCCAATTTCACAAATATTTACTAAAGGTAAAACAATTCCCTCCCCTTAAAAATCTGGGTCTGATTCTGGTCTGTTACATCGGAGTATATCAGGAGTATCTCAACACAGTTAATGGAATTATATTGGTGTAAAACCAACATGAGATCCTGCAATGTAAACACAGGAAAAATTCTCATTGAGATGAATTTGGAAGATTTGGCCCTGTATTTTCTGTGAAATGTTCACAATGTGAAACTCAGTAGTTTTGCCCAAAGCTAAGACCTTTTGTCATTAACGTTATAAGAGAACTGATTATACAATGTAGGTAGCCACGTATCCAAATTTATATCCACCTTGGCCTGAAGGGGCTGATGTTTCAATGAAGCAGGAGCCATTAGAGATCTATATTCTTTTGATGTTGATTCTGATAAATACTTTTGGATTTTGCTGTAGGGGCTACAATCAGAATATCACACTGCCAGCATCCAATTTGGCTTTTTAACCTCGTCAGGAAATGGGGACTGTCTATTGTTTTACTATGTTGGGAAAGATAGTGAGGTACTGTGGTGATGTAGGCAGAATAAGAAAAGATACACACACACACAAATGTTTGTTTTACTTGTGTCTGTAGGAGTGGCTGCTAAGCACATTCAAGGAACTTAGTTCTCATAACAGTGAGGACACATGTATCCTTAGAGGTCTACAGTGAAGGTCAGCATATGAGTAAATTTATCTCCTTCCTCTGTCCTCCACCATAATCTCTCTCTTTGCACTTCTCTATTCCTTTCTGTGGTACAATGAGAACCCTCCCCCATAAGTGCTGAAAGAGAATCTCCTCCGGTTGGATGGGCTTCATGCCGACCATCTTTCTCATTAGTCATTTCAGCATGAATGTACTTTTGGACACTATGCCAGGAGTCTCTAGCTTCCCCATATAAGGAAGGGGCTGGGACTTGACAGCACTGGGCAGGCTGGTAAGGAGCAGGTTTCCTTTCCAAGAGTCCAACCCTAACTTTTCCTCCCTGTGGCTACAGAACTTTCCTCCCTTACACAGAGCCCACCCTTACACAGAAACAAATGGCCAGCACTGTGTGTGTAATAAAGCCTTATTATTAGCCAGCATCCTATGAGATGTTTTTAGAATTAGAGAAATGTACTACCAGCCTTCATTTCAGGAGAGAGCTATGCTGGACTAAAAGGGCTTAAGGAAAAGCACAGTAAATTCCAGGGATAAACTAGCAAATATTAAAAATGGGGGTGGAGGGGTTGGAGTGGGGGAGGAGTTGTTTCTGATCCCATGTGTTTCAGGAGTGACTTCACAAGTGAATGGAGCTATGCCAGTGTCAAAGCAAGAGCAGAATCAAGATTTATTCTGTATAAACCAAAGTTTCCTATATATACCTCAGTAGGGAAAGGAGCAACTAAAAACAGCAACTGAGAGAAGCCAGAACAAACGGAATGTTTTCCAGCAAATATGTGAGAGTGCAACAGCTCCCGAGGGAGGCCAGAGATGTGAGGGAAATGGTTTCAGCAGGCATGGATGCTTCATATTCTCATACAGCAGCTTTCTTAGGGAAGGTGGGTGTCAAAGGGACTGAGAAAGGAAGGGAGAATTAAGACTCTATGGATTTTTGGTTTTACATTTTTATTTACTGTACCTATTTTTATTTGCAATGAAATCCCTTTGGCTCCATTTCAGTGACCTGATGGGACCATGGCATCGCTCAGCAACCCAGTGGCAATTTCCAGCTATTTGGGGCATGTCTCCCCTCCCCATGCTTTTTGGGGATCTCTCACTTTCCCATTGGAGTTCTTCTGTACTCAGTGTGTGAAAGAAGTTTAACTGTCTCAAAAATAGGAAGCCAAATTAGCAGCAGTTGAAGTAAATGTTCTTGAAAACTCAGTGGGGTTGTGTGGGTATATAACTGAGGGCAGAGTCCTTTTTCTCCCTCTGTGCTGCACCATCAGTTACCCTGTGTTGAGGCTTTCTTTATTCTGGGTCACACCTGCCCTTGGTAGGTGAGAAGTGTGTGTGACTAATATTCCACAAGTTAAAAAAAAGTAGTTTGCAGACCCATTTCCTAAGTTACCTCTAAAATACAGCTTACTATGCAGGGATAGGCATAAATAAACAAATACACTTCTTACCTCATACTAGCTTTTTACCTTACAGTTGCCTCCACATCCCTTTTCAGCTGCTTTATTTCCTTTATTCTCAAGTTCCCAGTTCCATCCTTTTATTTTTCTAATCTAGCTCCTACTGTCTCTTCTCTTCTTGTGTGTTCTGTTTTTATTGTCATCTTAATCTATTTTCTAGTCTCTCTCTCGCTCTCTCCCTCTCTCCCCCCCCCCCGCCCTTTTAGGTCTCCATATTGTTTTCCTTCCCTACACCCTGTCTCATTTTGTGCTCCATTCCCCATTCAATGACCTCTGTGGTGTTTCCTTCCCAACAATGCCCCTTGTTCTGTCTCCCACAGGCAAACACACACTTCTGTATCTCAAGCACACGTCCCCCCTCTGACACACACACACACACACACACACACTCTCTCTCTTCTCTCTCTCTCTCTCTCTCTCTCTCTCTCATATAAGGGCTTTTCTTACTATCCTATTTTCTCTCACATACTTCTTCCTGTCTCCCCCTTCCCCCCAATCTGTGCTGTCATAAATTTGAGAAGTAATGAGAACACACAAAAACATCTAGCAGATTTATAAGATCCCACAAGTCTCTTCAGTATTGTTTTATGAGGGACTTTTGTGACTCTACAGAAAAACCCAAACATTTTTCCAGGAGCTCCCTCTACTTTAAAATGGATGGCACATATATGGGATATATTAAAACTATTACATAGCTCATGATTTTATTTTAGAGATTAATCACAACATGAGGATATTCACTCAAACAAAAACTTTGCCTCTCCCCTCCCTCATGTAGCATGTTTAGCTGTTATTTTAAGGGCATGTACGGCAGCATTCATGAATACTCCACACACAGATTCTAAACCTCAGAGCAACCATTCTTTGAAAAAGCATGCTGCAGGGCATGGGAACAGAAAATTTCTTCTTTAAAATGTACAAAGGAATAATATACCCAAAGGTCTTAGATGACCTATCATCTCTTAAGGCTTTCAGACAGCAGGGTAACCTCCTCTCTGACTCATGGCTTTGTATCTCCATCACTCCATCTGAGTGCAGAAGTCATATTCCTATAAAATTCAAAATGTTCAAATCTGGATGCCTTAAACTTAGGCTCCTAAATCCAGGTATTCTGGGCCAGATCTTCAGAAGTTCACAGCAACCTGAGCTGCTGCTGAACTCTATGGAAGCTGCCGTTGCTTAGCACCTCTGGAAATCAGGCCATGTCTCTCTAGGTGCCTTCAGATGAATTTAAGAACCTAGATTTAGGCACCCCAATTTGAAATGTTTGGACTTAGAGTGTTTCTTACACTTTAAGAAGTGATCTAGAAATAGCAGGGGTATTAGTTAGACACCACACCACCATAACTCTGCCTGCCTCTGGAGATGGCAATAAGCACTATAAATAATGAAGTAATATGTGCTTGCCACAAATCCACTTCACCACCCCTAGTCAGACATTTCTACTATACCTCACTGTGCTATGTTGAGCAGTAATGATTTGGAGAGTCTTCAATGCTGGCTACCATAGCCCACATTAGCATCCCAAGAACCAACCCACGAGGGATGTCAAGAGGGACGGGCAATATAGGAATACTTTACCCTGTCCTAACAATCCCTTGCATATTCTCAGTGCCCACAACTCCAGATCGGCACTTCTGTCCACACTCGCACATACCCTCCTGCCCTCTGTGCTGCACCATTGCTCTGGAGAGAACTAACGTTTGTTTCCACATTGCTGGTCCAGCAGGGTCATTGAGGGATAAGCTAAGGTGATGTCTTAGGGACAACTTCTTATAAGAATGAAATGGCTTGAACAGCTTTGAAGTCCTTACGGGTTCCCCAAAGTACTCTTCTTCGCTCTCCTCCATATCTTTGGTATGGTTATGGTCCTGTGATCTCTTTTCCAAAGGGGGAAGTGTGAAGGTTGTATGGAGGTGTGGTGTGGGAGGCATTATCTTGACCCCTTATTTCCTGTATTTCAGAGGTCTGAGTTTAGCCTAAAAGGGGAGGAGTGAAGGGTGTGTGGTGCAGTTGGCATTACATTGACTGTGCCATTCTGGTTTTCTAACCTAGCTATGTATTTAGTTGTGGCTGGGTGTGGCCCATTTGTGACAGGTCTAAGTTGGTGTGAGCTTCTATATTCTGGAAAGGCATGAGGCAGAACTGGGTAATCTTAACTCCATGTTAATGGAGTCTTTGTGGTAATGAATACATTGTAAATGTTGGTGCTAGGATTTTGGCGTGACAAGAAAGCTCTGGTTTACACTCATATCTGCCTCTTTGTTCAAGGTTATGGCAGTTGACCAATTTTGTTTTTCTGTTACCAATCCGCTTTCCCGCTCGGCCCCTAGTCCTGGTCCTATTGGAAGTAAATGGGTGGATTGCACCGCAGGGTGTCTTGAATCCTTCACTCCAGACAATAGCAGATTAAGCTGGAAGAGGAATGTAGCTGGCAGTTAGACTCTCTCAAACAGTCCTATCACCTCGTTGATACCTCCACTCCACAGAGGTGCTCCAAGGAGCGTACTATTTACAGTAGGTTGTTCCTAAACCAGATGGAAGCACAGAGCACTCTACTGTTGCTCTGAGACAGATACACTTTATTTCAGGCAGTATTTTGCCACTGTTACATGTGAGCAGAAATGTGGGAGGATTTAAAGCTACTTACTGACAGCATAGCATGCCTACAAGTTAACAGCCATGAAGTATGATATGTAGTGGTTTTCAGATGGGATCCAATCCAGCTGTCAGAACCCGATTTACAGAGCACATTAAGGCACGTTTTTTGTTTTTTTTTGCAGATCAGTATCATTTAAAATTATTAAAACCAAGGCAAATGACTATCTCTTTGTAGGAAAACTGAATGCCATGGGAGCTTAAAGACCCAGAGAATTACAATTAGGGTCAAATATATTGTTTAACGTCTCGTTCAGTCTTGTCACAGTCACATAGCAAAAAAAAGTAATGGAGACCTCTTCTTTCTGTATGTTCAGACAAAGCAGAATCAAAAGCTGGCATGCCAGAGCTATAAATCAGCTAATATATTTTAGGAACTATAAAATGATCAAAATTACACCCCCTTCCCCTCCCAAAAAAAAGAAAAAGAAAAGAGTCTCCTACAGAGAAATTATGACTCATAGTTTGTTCCCTTTTGTGTTGCTATGGAAAAGGAGGTTAGTGCCAAAGGTCATACAGTAGATGCTAATCCCTGATTTGAAAGAAAGATAACTAGCAAACTCTAGCAGATTCATTTTGTGTTAGAGCGATGCACTTCAGTATGTGGGATGCTCACACAAGAGACACTGAAGGTTTAACTGATGGTTAAATCAAAACATACACAATTAGAAAAGTTAGTTGAGTGAATTTAGTGTGTACCTCAAACAACAGCATGTACATTTGAGTGGGAGGGGAAAAGGAAGGGGACCTGGTTGAAAAAAGGGCAGAGAAAGCAGAAAAAGAAGCATAAATGTCTTAAGGATTCTACACACATACAGCTAGATTCCACCTGGGGTTGGTGCTGGCACAGGAATCCAGCAATAGAAACTCCAAAGTAGTGGAAAGAAGCTACAGCCTCTCCTTCCACTAGCTTGGGAATGAGAGGGGCATGGACCAGAAGCAGGGTGTAGCCCCTGTAGATTCAGCATTTGCTGTCTCCAAAGGAGCTCCAGCTACGAACATAAGCCAAGCACTAACAAAGGTACGTGGTAGTACAACTGCCTGCCCTTCGTTGAGATTAATCTTCCCATTAGCAAGCAGGGGACTGAAGTGGCACAGAGAAGTGCAATCTTTACATCCCTGAATCTAGCCCATCTTACCTTACTCACCGTGAGGGGGAAAAATAATTAGAAGGGATGGGTTTGCAAACCACAGTTGCCCTCCAGCACTTTCAATGATGAGGTATGGTAAGAAAATTGGCTGTGAAAATGACAGCTTGATGTTTCATGTTCATGCTCCATCAGTGGGTTCTGCAGCATGTTTGCTCAGGTTATAGGTTCAAAACAAGATTTTTTTTTTCCAACTGCAAACTCAATTTATCTGAAAAATTGAGCTGTGTTCTCTCCTTTGTATGTAATTACCAACAGTAAAGACCCTGAAATCAGAACTTAGCTGGAAATTTTGCTAATGATGCACCATTCAAAGCAGAATAGAGCTTGCTTTTCTGCAGCTGTGTTGGCTCTACACTGCTGATAGCAGTAAAACTTTTTATTCTGTTGATGAACTAAGCGAATAGGATTAGGGAGATACAGAGCCATATCATGTCCTCATATCAATGGGAATTGTATGTATGGCTCTGGTGCATAATGTGACTCACAGAGCCCAATCTAAACCCACTGAAGTCAACGGGCGTCTTTCCACTGACATTAGTGGCTGATGGACTGGTCCCATTGTCAGCAGGTATGTTCACTAACAAGGTGTCATTTTTGCACTAGCTTTACTGAGCATACCCAACACTATAACTTGTATGGCTATCAATTAGTGTTTGCATTATAGAGGTTACGAGGCCAGATGGAAAACTGTATTTTAATTTTTTCAGCGTAAACAGTGTAAAAATACCGTAACTTCTGGCATGTATATCTTTATATATATATATCTATATATAACAAAGCTTCTGTAGTGCAAGCCATCACTCTAGTTCTCCTTATTTGATAATAAAGGGATAGAGAAGGCCCATATCACCATGTTTTTTCACAGAGGTGTCTTCTTATAGTGTCCAGTACCAGAGATAACGAATGAAGGTCAAAGGAATGCTCCTTGCCTTTTCACCCAGAAGTGGATAGGAATGTCAGCCGTTTTTATGGCACTGGAAATAGAAGCACTAGCAGCTATAGGCTGCCATTAATGTATTTCTACCATATGGTCTGTACTGTACTTAATCTTTGCGCAAAACTCGCGTTAAGAAACCTACATTTTTTGTACATGATATCAAAGGTGTCCAGAGAAGCAGATGCACCTTTGTTTAAATATATAAATATCTGTTATCACATAAAACATGATTCACACCCCTGGGTGAAATGTGTAAGTTGTCAGGTTGACAACCACATATTTATTTTTTTTACTTGGAAAAAATATGCTGCCACTGCAGACAATTGGCCATGAAAGTGTATTATAGGGCCTAATTTTCATTTTCAGGAGTCAAGGAAATCAAAGACAGAAAGAGACTTTAAGATAGCTTGGAACAAAGGAATTTCTCTGAGTTATGGGATGCAATAAAGCAGATAGACAACAGAATAAACTCATGAATTTTATACAAAGATAATTTGATGTTGGACCTGTTGGTCTTTTAAATATATAAATATATAATCTTAGAAGTTTAATTCTGGCCCTATGACTAATCCCTGTGTATACGATGTTTCTTGAAATAATTATTTGTACTAATTCTCTATTGGGCTGATTTTTCAAAGGTGCTAAACACCTGGAGTTCTTACTGTATGGGGTTTTAAAGCTCTTAGAACACTGAGCATGTAATTAAGTCCAGTGTCTGTAAAACATGACAAAAAGTGTCTGACTGCCATTTTTTTCAGTGATACTGTTTGAATTAAAGCTTATAAGGAGAAACAAAACAGACATCTTTAGGTTCCCTAGCTAGCATTTCATGGCTGCAAGAAGTTGACAATTGTTCCATAAGGGTTAAACATGTATGCTTTGGCTTGTCAGTAAAATTAAGTCTACTAAGGCTATGTGGCACTCTAGAAGACACAAATTTATCTGTGTGACTAAACAAAATGTACAGTTCAATACAATTATGCTTGTAGGAGCATTTAAATTATTAAAAGTCTAGTACAATGCAATAAAAATGCAGATGGAGCTATCAAATTTATCAAGCTGTCTGAAAATATTCAGATGTTTTAGCAAGCTGGCAAGGTGATGTTTGAAAAGTTAAATTTGAGAAATGGTGCTTGGATTTCTAAATAAGAACAAGGGAACAAGAAATAAATGTTATTGGGTCAATTGGGACACAAACCAAGTAGTAAATGTATAGTCTTTAATTTTGTTTTTACCAACCTCTCACATTTCTTTGCCCAAACACTGACACGCTTATATTAGTTTGATTTTTTTTTATTTACTTCATCACATCTGTAGTTAGTTACAATATTGAATAACTGAGTTACATTTTGGTTAATACAAAATAATGTTGCTGCATGGATTATGTAGTCATTCTTCTTACAGATGATAGTTCTCATATGATAATATATAATAAAGAGCTTAACTTTTAACAGTGCCTGTTTAATATCCGCTATTCTTATAGGCTAATTTCCAGTGCGATTTACTGATTCAAGAGATTGCTTCCCTCCATGGTGTGATCTCTGGTAAGCATTCCGTAATGTGTATTTTTTCTTAGAAAACCTTTTAAATCATTTGTAAATTTAAATACAAGGAAGGAAGCAACATGTTAGTGCAATGTTATGTAACAAGAATTCAGTATTCAGGAAACAGAAAACAAAAATGCATAAAAATAACATGGATGTAAGGCAATTAATGGTTTTTTTTTTCATTTATAAGTAGGTGGAATGAAAATTCAAACGGAATGAAATTTCTTTAACCCCTCCTTTTTAATGCCTTTTCAAAATTTGCAACCTGTAATTTGAGAATATATAGGAATTTTTTTGTGTGAAAGTTGTAAAGTTAGTGGAGAATCCAACCCCACAAATTGTATAAATTGGCCTCTTTGCCAAACAGTTAAAACCACAACACACTGTTATCCTTCAACATCTTGACCAGAAACACAAAACTTTACCTTTTTCAAAAATTATCCTTACATCCCTGTAACTATGTAACTATTCTGTAGGTATAGCATTACATATATGAAAATCTTTATATAGATAAATTATGTTATTTTCAAAATATTCTTAGGTACAGGTGCAAAGATTGAAACTATACTGCTCTAAGGAATAAGTAGAAATTTAATTGTGTTATTTGTGTGTATATTCTTTATGCTGGCAGTAGAGATTTTTTTCCTTTTCTTTTTCACATTTTCCCCTTCTGCTCTTTCATCATATCGCCTCTAAGTTTCTATCATATCATCCCTAGTTTCTGTCTCTGTCACTATTTTTGCCAAGCATTACCTAAAATCTCATGGTAAGTACTGTAGCTACTTACACATTCATCTTTGTCAGTCATATTTTTCTATAAACTGCTGTAAATTACAAAATCATGTCTCCCTTTGCCATATAAACAGTTGTTTCTATTAAGTGACTAACAAAAGACTCTGGGTGAAATCCTGGCCCCGCTCAATGGCAAAACTCCCCTGAATTCAGGAGGCAGGATTTCACCCTTTGCATATTCTGCTCTTCTAGTCAGAATGTAAAATGGAGCCATGCCCAAAATAAAATATACACGTTTATACAACAATTACTGAATCCATTAGCATATCCAGGACATGGCAAGGCAAGGTAAGCTAAGCTAGAGTGTTCAGTGACATCAAGTTTATATATGAACTACTACATAGCTACAAAATACTGCATTAAGAGGGAAAAAATATTTCTTGATTACTATCCAAGCACTTCCCTGATCTAACTTAAAAATCCAGTTGACAAGCCTGCCTCCACTGGTCAGGTTCTTTTCTTGATATCTCCAATTGCAACTGACTGCAGCAACTCTAAAGTAATATTACCAGCTTTTTGACCTAGCATAGGAGTGGAGCACCTTTGTAGGTTGCCTGCATAGTAGACCTTGTTCACTCTGCATCTCAATACTATGCAATACCTTAGCACTGCACAGAAAACAAACTTAATCACTGTCACCCGATACATTGTATGTGTAACAGAAATATACACTGCTTCTTTGCTTAACTAAACCTGTTTGCATTTCTGAACACAAAGGAAAGCTCAGATTTATTATGCAGTTTGGTCTATCTGGAGAACAGCTGCTTGAGTTGCTTCTTCATCAGATTGTTCCGTTTCCCCACTGGTTGGTTTGTTTCTTTCATCATACAGTCGCTGGCTAGAAACTTCTAGTGCTGTCCCATATTCTTCATCATCTTCAACAATTGAGAGCTCAATGTTGCTGTTTATCATCATGTCCCCTTCTCTGCTTTCTTTCTCCAGAGAATCAGCTATTGCTTTGCCTTCCTCAATTAGAGAAGTTGGAGGTGTGATATCCGAGAGCCCCTCAGTAAATGACGTCTCCTCCTCATTCGCTACCTGCTCACTGCTTGTAGTTTCTGTTGGTTTGTCCTCAGTTTCAGCAGGGGTCTCTCCTTCATGGACTTTCTTCACGTTCAGTGTGAGGGGAGACACTTTGAAAGAGGAGCTTTTTGAGGAGGAAGATTTCTGATGATGTGGGGTGAGCGATTTCTTAATCTTCTCCCGTCGTTCAACTGACACAATTTTTGTGCTGATCTTGTTCATCTTTTTCTCAATATTTTGGCGAGAAAATGCTTTCTTGAGGCTGTCCACTTTCTTGAGGCTTGATCTTTTTATCTTCTCAGCTCTTGATTCTCCCATTTTTTCCTCTGCGCTGTCATCTAGACCATCTTCGTCATGAGGCATTTCATCATCGGATGACAGCTCCACTGTATGCAAGGTTTCTTCCAGAGTTTTGTTCTCATCCACAGGCTCTTCTTTTCCTTCTGTAATACTGGGAATGGGTTCTTTCACAAACACGTTGGCAGGAATCTCATTTTCCTCCTGAAAGAGTTGACAATATTTGAGTTTCATGGTTCACGGGACACAAATTTGATAAACAAAGCATAACCCTGCACAATGTTACATTGTTGGTTTTTTGTTTTTTGTTAACAATGAGATGAAGGAAGCTGAACATTTTTTATGTTTTGGTATATTTAGCCAGCAAGAAGCCACTCAAAACCCTCTCAACCATTCTGTTGTACAGGTTAAGGCAAATGAGCTGCCAACTGTGAGATTTCAGTTTCAGAGGGCTCAAAATATGTAGATATAGCATATGAATCAATCCTATTCTGTCATTTAAATTAGATAATAAGGGTTTAACCGCAAAGCTGTAAATCTAACGCTAGAGGAAAAGGCTGGGTTGTGGTTAAGGCATGCGACTGAACACTGGGAAGTTTGGGTTCAGTTCTTGGTTCTGTCACAGACTCACCACATGACCTCAAGCAAGTCATATAACCTCTCTGTGCTTCCGTTTCCTTATCTGTAAAATAGGGATATACTGCTGACCTATGACACAGGTACAGCATGTCTCATTTCCTTAAAATATTATGCGTTTTGAGATCCTCAGATGGAAAGTGCAATATGCATGGAAAGTAGGATTAATTGTGCTTTGAGAGAGAAAAATACATAGTTGCTAAAAGTTAGTAAAATATGTTTGTAAAGAATGGACTAAATCCGCTGGTGTAAATTGGTTACGCCTCATTGATTTCAATAAGTTTTACTACCACTGATGATATGGTTCAATATTTTGAGTTCTGTTTAACTTTGATTGCAGTAGCTTGAACACTGCTTTAACAGTTTGATGGAGCCGGATTTTGCCCACCTTGATTCACATGAGGACGAGACCTTTGGCACGTTGCTCTCACCCTGCCCATGTCACCACCTCCTCTGGATGGAGCAGTGCCCTGGAGGGTTGAGCTCTGGGAGGAGAGCAGGAAGCAGCAGAAGAGGGAGAGGCTTGGCTTTTAAAGAGGCCCTATGGGCAGCCACAAGTGCTCCACAGCTAGTGAGAGGGCACAGGGTTTACATGTGGAGGAGTGCGGGCCTCCTGCAGATCCCTCAGGGATCCTTTGAGCTGTGTGCAGTCTAACCCCAAACCCTTTCTGGGTGGGTTGGAACCCAGCCTCTCCTTTCCCTTGATGGAGTATCATGGTAGAAACTCTGAAGAACTTTGCACAGGTTTTCCTTATTCCTCTCCTGTGGGTGATCCATCCCATGATGATTAGAATATGTTGTGTTTCCAATACAGAAGGAATGGTACTGATTTTTTTTATTTGCGGGGTGGGGAGAACGGGGGATGGGATATATAAACTAAACACATCTATGAAACTTCTAAAAAATGAAATTAAAAAATCAAGCAAAAATTAAAGGAGACTGACTAATGTTACATGCCATAGAGAATAACAGTAGTTCTTTGCATCAAGCATTTGAGCTGGACAACAGCTGCCTGTTTTCTTTTTTCATAACCAAGAAGGGTCAGGGAGGGATGTATTCCAGAAGTCTCTAAATAAAGATCAGGCTGAGCAGGGGAAAGAGCTGGAACTGGAAATTAAGGGCCACCTCCTGCAAATAGTTACTACTGAGTACAGCGCTTGCAACCCTGAGGAGTTCAAAAGGGACATCTTCCAGTAGTAAGCACTATGTTTGGTGGCAGGTTTCTGCAGGATTGTGTCCTAAGAAAGAAAAGCAAGCAAACCTAGAATATTCCTTTTTCTTTTCTTACCATTGTAATATCTGCATGTTCTGCATTCATATTACTTAATCATTTTTAACTTGGCAAAGCTTAGGAGATACCCCAGTCACCCCAGATTGTGGGGGAAAAAATTCAAAACATCTTTTAGATATAAAAAGGGCTACGTGCCAGATGCAATGGTCTCAGGTCTGTCCTTAGTGGGCAAGAGACTACATTTAAGGGGAAAAACACCACGCAATTCAAAAGCTCTGTTCATTAGCATGGGATGTGATCCCTAGAGAAAATGGTCTCTTGAGTTAAGATTTCTGGTGAGGCTGCACAGAAATGACCGGATGAATGCATTGCAAACACCAAACTTTATTTTAAAAAACCAAGCCACATACAAAATGTAAAGTCACATTCCTTTGCTGCTAGTCCACTACGTAGCCTTCCTGGAAACAAATTATACGTACACCTATGGACAGAATTTTAAACAAGTGTGCTTCATGCGTGAGGAATATTCTTCAAGGTTACAAAAGAAAAAGGATGCAAAACACTTTTGTGAGATATTTGTACATTTCACTTTTCTGTTGTTTCTATTGACCTTGAACTAACAATTAATAATACACTTGGACAAAGGACACTCCCAAAATGTTCTGTACTTTCCCACAGTGTAATCCTAATAAAACGGTCACTCTTGCTACATGTTTACATATAAAGATTTTGTTCTGGTGCTGAGCACTGGAAATAAGTGGGCACAGTATGTAGTCTTGTGATTTTTAACTTGGTTTACGATGACCAGAAAGTAACTATTTATCACAGCAGCTTTAACGATCCAAGAAAGCTCTTACTGCAATTCAAATATTTATAATGTTCTCCAATTTCATTACCGAAATATGGACTATATGAGTGGGTACAATTGCTCATTTGACCCCAAAACAACTATATGGAGAATCAAGTATGAGACAGCAAGTATAAAAGTTTACTAGCCTAACTATCCAGATTCTTTCAAATCTGGACAATTCGAAGTTTTGTGGACAATTCTGCATGGTCCAATATTCAGGTATAAGAATGTGAATAGAACAGATTACAACAGTGGTCCCCAATCTTCTCGTCTGGCGGGCACTAGACGAAGGACCGTGACGGCAGTGGAGCACCTGCCGAAATGCTGCCAAATTTCTGCGGCATTTTGGCGGTGACGCCTCTTGATGATTTAACTTGTCGGCGGCAAGCAGCGTCATTGAAAGGTGTCACTGCCGAAATGCCGCAGAAATTTGGGGGCGATGCCTCTCGATGATGCTGCTTGTCAGCACCACGTTGGGGACCCTTTGATTACAAGGTTTCAGACAATCACTTGTAAATTATATTGTTTAGAATGTATTAAGCTTTGCTTTAAAAGCTGAACTATATAAAATAAGAGGCCCAAATCCTGCCATCCTTCCTCAGATAGAACTCCCTTTGACTTTCATGGAATTCTGTCTGAGTAAGGATGAGTGGGATCTTAAAAATATTTAATATAGCAAAATTGTTTCACGTGAAATTGATCATATACTGAGTCTGATCCAGAGAAGAACCAACACTGTTCAGTTCAAGGTCAATTCAGTGACATTTCTAAACTGTTAAATCAAAGTACTGCAAATTCTAATTTATTTTAATATTAAAAAACATGGGGGGGGCCCTGAAACATCCAGTTTTCAGTAGATAAAAATTCTTAACCTCTATAATGCTCCATAATAATCAGCTAATTATTCATTTAAAGTTACAGAGGTGGGATGTACTTGTGTCTGCTTTTATGTAATAAGAGGATGTCACATGCAGAGGAAAACCTTGTTATTTTTCAGAAGGCTGTTCAAGGCTTAACCATCTAATATTCTAAATGGGTGTTTTGACAAATGGCAGAGCAGATTTCTGTTGAGTAAGTTACTACTGATCAGAAAAGTTCTAACTCCTTCCACTTTTCCTCAGACCACACCTGCTCTTTGAGTTTGTAAATGGGTGTGGGCACAGTACTAAGCGGGACGTTGTAGACGCAAGTTCTCTAATAAGTTAATAGTTTTCAGCACATCATCCATAGCTTGCTTACTTTCCCTTTTATTTTGTTTCTTTACTTTTGAACATGAAGGTGCTTTTTCAGAAGGCTGTTTGTTATGCTGGTTGAGGCAACAAAATGCAAACACATAGTTAATTGCCTGTGGCTCTCTCTTGCTCACTTCATTTCAGGATCAAATATTCACTAACTGCAGTGACTGGAAGGGGCTTGAATACTCTGTACTTGAATACCAATGTACTGATCCCTAGCTATAATTTAGCATATTTTTCTGTCCCATCCAATAGTAAATGAGATTTTACTGAAACACTAGGCCATATTCCTCTTTATTTTGGATTTTACTACATCACCCCCCCTTTCACTCTGTCTTAATGCATGTGTGACAGCATGAAATTTGTTTTGACTCCATGCAGTCCAAAATTGTGTTGGTCATGAGGTTGCAACAAAACAGACAGGAACAATACCAAAGCTTAACAAGGATTTAAAAACAGTCACTTCAGTGTTTTAGACTGCTGCACCACTTACGGTATTTGTAATAATTTAGATATGACAACATTAAAAATATGGAATCAGTTAAATAAATATGCAAACTAGGAACAATACAGAAAGTCTAGGGAGGAAAAAAACTACATTTGAATATAAAATATGCAAATTAATAGTTCTCACTGTATTTTCATATTGAGTGTATACATTGAGGGAAATCTGATGCTAACAAGTCAGAGCCTGTCCTCACAAAATACAAACCCTGAGCTCAATTATGTCTTCCTTGCACACCCAATGCTCCTGTTAAAACAGCAACAGGGAGCAAACTCAAATTCAGAACTGAGTCCCTAATCTGTGCTTTTTATTTTCACATGAAGTTGTTTTTCTAAAACAGGAGACAGTCCTTAATGAGACACACACAGCATGAAAGTTAAACTTGTTTTTAAGTAGCAGAAAATAAAACCTAAACTAAACAAAATTGCTCTACATCCAAATTCCTTTTTAAAAACAAATCTGATGTTAATACTGTATCATAGCAGCAGTTGCTTCTTTTGCCCAGAGGTCCCTGACCACTGTCATACACAAATCCACCCATCCTTTTGGGCTTTTTCCTGTGTATAATTCTTTTGCTGGGGGGCACTTAGAGGACTAATAGGTCTTTTCCATATTAAACATCTATTAAAGAGACCACACCGCTTTTGTGGAGATCTGCAGACAGGTAACACAGTTATTAGCAGGCTCATGCAAAAGGAAAGAAAGAGGCAACAGAAAAGCATCATGGTGAACATCTGGGATCCTTGCCAGGGTGTGGTCAGTCTGTTCCCTTGAGCTGAATACAAGTTCGCAAAGAGAACAGCACAGCCTCTGGGGTGGAAAATCCCAGCCCCTCCCATCTTCGCTCCTGGGAGAGAATTCCAACCTCTCCAAACAGCTCTTTCACACCAGCCACTCAAATGTGACAGGCCAGGAGATGTTTGCCTGGGACTTTAGTCCATAAGACACCCAAGTTTCTCTTAACAGCTGGTTTGTGTTACTGACAAGAAATACTACAATCTCTTAGCAATGTTGTTGTAGCTATGTTGCTCCCAGGACATGAGAGACACAAAGTAAGTGAGGTAATATCTTTTACTGGACCAACTTCTGTTTTGGAAGGGTCAAGCTTCACAGAGCACTTCTGATCTGGGGAAGGTAACCAGAGTGTCTGAGCGAACCTCAGGCCAGACTGTTAGGCATAAGAGGTTCACGTATGCTGTAGAACAGTGATTCCCAAACTTGGGATGCCGCTTGTGTAGGGAAGCGTAGTACATCCCTGGCCCGCGTTGCTTCCAGCAGCTCCCATTGGCCTGGAGCGGCGAACTGTGGCCAGTGGGAGCCGCAATCGGCCGGACCTGCGGATGCAGCAGGTAAACAAACTGGCTTGGCCCGCCAGGGGCTTTTCCTAAATAAGTGGCATCCCAAGTTAGGGAAACACTGCTGTAGAAGACCACTTAAAATAAAATGGGCAACTAAAAGTGAGCAGGCAGCAGAGTGTGTTACAAATTCTTGTAATGAACCATATAACCAGTGTCTCTGCTTAGTCCATGGTTTTTAGTATCTAGCATAATTCTAGTGTCCATGAATTTCAGTTCCCAAACTTGTCTTTTGAAGGTGTTGTGCAGGTTTCCTTTGGGGATGAGGATTGAGAGGTCTGATGTGGAGTACCCCCTAGGCTTATCGTTCTAAACCTCAATTGCCCACTTCAGTTTAAACTAAATGGTCTCCCTGCACCACGTGTGAACTCCTTATGCCTAACCATTTGTCCCAACTTGTAGTTAGCTTATTCACCCTAGTTACAATCCCCAGACCTGAAGAAGAGCTGTGCGAAGCTCAAAAACTTGTTTCTTCTATCAACAGAAGTTGGTCCGATAAAAGAGATACCTCACCTACCTTGTCTCTCTGTTCTCTTGGCAATACATTTACTGACGTTAAATGTGATTTTTTTTCTTTGCTAAATATGGGCGTTAGGCCTGATTCTCCTATAATTTACACCAGCTTTACAGCAGGTTAGCTCCACTGATTTACACTGGGATCAACTAGGGGTTGGTTCATGTAAGTGAGAGGAGAGTTGGGTCCACTGTATCCTGAGAAGAGAGATTTAGGACACAACGCCCTTCTGTACAAAAGTATCTCTGAGCGATGGGAACTGCACAAGCTCAATTTCCTTCTGTAGTCACTCGCTCAAATGGGCCTACATTGTTCGGTTTGCTTTTGTGACCAATAATGCATTTTGGAACCTGGTATTAAAGAAGGGCTCAGGCCAAAACCTCCATTTTGAAGGTTCCTGAACTTTTCAGAGGATTTAGTTTGGCAAATATTTCCTCTTAAGCCACTGCCTTGTCTTCCTTCAAATTCCTCAAGACTAACCTTTACTATGATGCCTAAAAAGCACTACCAGCTGCCCCCAGCAAGGCAAGAAGTGAACTGAGCCAATATCTCACCATTACCCCACCCTTTTGTCTGTTTCTTCCACCTGTTGTGTCTTTTCATAATCCTAGAACACACATTCTCTGGAGAAAGATGTCCGTTTTTTGAAAAAAATTTTATAGCCCTTAGCATAATGATGCCCTGATTCTGACAGAGATCTCTGGATGTTACTGTAATATAAATAGTAATAAACATCTGGATCAAATTAAAGCCTTAGCACCAAACCCACCCCACATTTAAAGGTTTAAAATCTAAATTCTGTGTCTCAAAACCATCTTTTGGTACCTGATCCCTATGAGATAGTACTATTTTAAATTTCAATGAAATATCTTAAATTCTTTTTAGAAACCTAGGTACTGCATCTCTTTTAATACATCTGGCACACAGCTTTTTAGTTACTTTTGAGGTGGAAAAGACTGTGGGCTGCAAAAGCCCTATACGTGCCATGATCTCTTCCTCATCTGTCTTTAAAATACTAACTTACAGCATCAAAAGAATAATAAGCAGCAAGGTGGGGTCTTTCCTAAGGGAATGGGCTGTAGATTAATTAAGCCTGCCAAATCTTTAAATCTAATACTACCCTGATTAAAAAAATATATTTATCTATATATCTGTATCTATATCTATCTATCTATCTATGAGAAAGTGGACTATATAATGAACATGATATTTAACAGGATAAAAAGTAAATTTACACTTCAGCATTTAACTAGCTGAAGTGAAATGGGATTTTCCTGAAACAAAATTTCAGTGACACTTTTTAGAAGTAAAAGGCATGTCCTGTATTTGGTTAAAATTCATGTTGTGTACAATCCACATCATTGCTTAAAAAGGAGAAAATATGCAAACTGTTCGTTCATGCCACTGAAAGGCTGAGAAACAGAAAGCTGAGTTTTACAACTCTGTCTTTAATAGATTGCTGAATATGCTGGGATCAACCTAAGAATCAAAGTTGGCATTATGTCGAGGGCAACAAGAACTATTAATATTATAAGTATTCTACTTCCTTGATCAAAATGGGCAAGTTACTTTTTCCCAGTTCTGACCTCAAAGAGTTAACAATTGCATTATGTGCTCTCTCTGAAAGTTTCCACTAGCTCCTCTTGTGCTGCAATGAAAGCATAACAGCAGCAGTGGATTCCTTCCCCTTCCTGTGGAAAAGTGAATATAAACCGGTTGGTGACATGCAAAGTTTTCTGTGCATGCTTTCTTAAGATTTGTTGCATGCATATGAGTTACCAACTGTACATGCTAAAATACAGACATATTGGCCATGAATGTGTGCTCACACTGTGTTGGTGCTAGTAGTTCTGAAGTGGGAAATGTGCGTATGCATGATCATGTAGTGGTATTGCAGAATGGTAATGAATGTGGCTTGTGTTATGTCTGGCACTGAGATGCAAAATGTATTTATAACGAGCACCCTACTTTCATGGGTGAGTAAATCAGTGTTCTTGCTAGTTAAGCACCAATAGTAGTGATAGAGAATATATACTGCCAGGGGGAAGTGCATGTGTTGTATAAGGGAAGTGAGCATAGTTCACCACAGCACTGGTCTGGAAAGTATTTGTATCTATGTAAAAAGGATGCATTCTACACAGGTGATGAATTTGAGCATTCTCTGCGTGTGGCCCTAGGAAGATTGAGATGAACAGTGTATTTCCACGAGAAAGCCAAGTGTCTCCCTTGAGCCATGATTAGCAGCGTTGACCTGGCAAATGCATGTGGTTCCAAGGGAAATTGCATAGGTTACACACATTTAATTCAGTAGGGTGTCCTCCCAGTGGGTGCACCTGCAGCTCTGAAAGTGTCTGGCAAAGGCAGGGCTGGGGTGAAGCCCATGGGTGAGGAACTGGTGTGTCCACGCCTGGCATAGAGTTGACAAGTTCTGTGCAGCTCCGTGTGCCACATTTCTCACCAGGGAATGAAGGGAACTAATCTCAGTATACTGTGAGCAGTATAAAATTGGGACGTTTGGTCACCCTAGCCTTCATCTACCCTTAGACCCCCATTGCTAGAGTCGGCCACACCTTCTCAGCAGTCCAAGGGTAGATGAAGGCTAGGGTGACCAGATGTCCTGATTTTATAGGGCAGTCCTAATTTTTGGGGCTCTTTCTTATATAGGCACTATCCCTACCTCGTTCTGATTTTTCACACTTGCTATCTGGTCACCCTAATGAAGGCTCCACAAGGCCTGGCCAGAATGGTTATGGCAGAAAGAGTGGAGGTGGTGCTGCAGGGGGCCAGGTGGCTGTGCACTGGAGAGAGGGCACCTCCAACCACCTACCCCTTGCAATGGGTCTGATCCCAAGGACAGGGCAAGAGTAGGGTGACCAGATGTCCTGATTTTATAGGGACAGTCCTGATATTTGAGGCTTTGTCTTATATAGGCACTTATTACCCCTCCATCCCCTGTCCTGATTTTTCACGCTGCCATCTGGACACCTTAGGCAAGAAGCAGGAGGAAGGCACCATCCACCACTGGGGTGGGCTGGGGTACGGATAAAGGGGCCAAGTCCCTGGAAGTTCAGGAGAGCAGCGGGTGGGGAGCAGTAGGGTCCAGGCGGCAGCAGTGGACTGACCTGGAAGATGAGCACCTTGAAGTGGTTGCGGCGCAGCAGCTGTGCGTGGTTGTTCTCCAGCCGCTTGACCTGCGCGCACTGGCGCTCCATGCGCTCCCGCACCTCGCGGGTGTGCGCGCTGACCTTGCGCGACTTCTCCAGCAGCTTGCTGACCGCGTTGCTGGTGGAGGTGTGGTGCTTGCACAGCTTGCTCAGGTCGCCCTGGATGCCCTTCACCGAGCCCTCCAGCTCGATCTGCCGCTGCTCCATCTTAAGCTGTTTCTCCTGCACCGAGTCCAGCATGTTCACCAGCTTGTCCAGCAGCGTGAGCACGGTGATGGCGTTCACCTGCGAGCCGTCCCGGATCGGCTCTCCCAGCGCGGCAGGCAGCGGGCTGGGGCTGCCCGAGGGCTCCGGGCTGGGGCTCTGCTCCAGGTGCTCCTCGGGGCTCGGCGGAGCGTGGGCGCCGCTCCTCTCGGCCTGCACCCCATCCTCCCCCATGGCGGGGCGCACAGCAAGGGCCCCCGGTAGCCTCCTCCGCAGCGCTCCTGATGCGCGCCTGGTGGAGCCCACTGGGACCCGCAGGCAGCCGCCGCTGGACGCGATCTGCCCAGCGCGCTTCCAGCCTCTCTTAAAGGCTCCCACTCCCCACCCAGTGGGAGGCGAAAGTCCGCCAAGTCCGGGCTCCGCGCAACTTCGTGCGGCGCGCACAGGCTTCCTAGTCCCCTCCCCAGCGAGAAAACCAATCCCGGAGCCGGGTGTGTGTGTGTCGGGGGGGTTGCCTTCGCCGGGGGCAGGATCGGGCCCGCCAGCTTTTCCCCTGGTGCTGCAGATTTAACCGCCCCCCCCCTTTAAGCGGAATGTCATATTTTAACCATGACTTCATGCAAGGCGGAGAAAACCGGCCCCGTGGCCCAGTTCCATCGCCAGCCGTTGGCTGCAGCCTGTAAACTTCTACCGCCTGCTATGCGACGGGTGCAACACAAGAGCTTGCGTTTTCTCCCCCCCCCGCCCTTTTTCCTGGAGACCGACTGATTTTAATGGAAAGTATTGTCTGCCTTTGGTCTGGGCTGGCTGATGGGTTTCAGCCCGACCCGAGAAAGGCAGGAGAACAGTTTAAGGCACCTTTAGTTATCTTTTTGTAAAGAGAAATAGCTCAGTGGGTTTATGAAAGCCACTAAGGGGTGTGTGTGTGTGTGTTTGTGTGGGGGATAATAAGTAAATAAAATCCAACCACACCCCTTGCCTGAGGCTCCAGGCAATGAAAGAAGCCAGGATCAGGCCCTTTAACACAATACAATTGCGATTGAGTTCTCTGAGTTACAACTGAGATAAACGAAGCTCTGCTGTGTGAAAAATATTTCAAGTGTAATTCAGAGAACTTCATAATAGTCTCATTTCTATAATTTTTAAAAATTATGTAAAGATGGCTTCTAATGCTGCATCTGCATTTTTGTGTCCACACCTGCAGAAAAAAGTGATTGAATTTAACCGTGTAGCTATTTGATTGTGCTCCCAAATCAAGTAATTAAATGTCTTATCTTTTGTGCCCACAGTTAATGGGAAGGGCAAAATGAGAGGCTGTCTTGAAGGCTTTTAAAAAATACAGGGGCCTTGATCCTGCAACTGAATGCATGTGAGTAGATCCCTGGGCCCTCCTGCAGCCCCACAGAAGTCAAAAGGCCTCTGCATCAGCTCAAGGGTCTTACGTACATACTTAGCTTTATGCATGTGAACCCAGTGGGGCTGCTCTTGCGTGAAAGTGTTATCAGGACTGGGTCTTTGACCTTTATGTGAATTTAATGTTTGTAAAAGGTGCTGGCTTGACAGCCCCGGTGATCTTCTGTGTACCCTCAGGAGAGCCACAGCCTGGAGAGTTGCAGTGCAAATTTCTCCCCACTGTACCTCAAATGTATCTCCTGCCTGACCTGGACAGAATGCCTCTAGGGGTGTCTCAGCTGTACTGTGTAGTTGAAACTGACATTGTGCCCTCTCATTAAAGTTAGCGGAAATCACTTAGCTAAAATCCTGTAGAGGGCTTTGGAAATATGTACTGTTCTGATGTATATATTTTCAAACATAAGTGATCAAGGTTAAACAACTTTGAAAGTCACCTATTTTGCATACAAATTTGTGATCTTCATAATAATATCAATTAAATGTCATGATATAATATAGACACAATGTGGATAAAATGCAAACATTTGTTGATTTCACTGCATCATACTATAATTTTCACTATAATGGATTTGGATAGTTTTGGTTTTAACCTTGTATTCATATAGGATTTTGCAACAACCTAGTAAAATACCTTTACAAGAACCAATACACTGATAACAGAAGCATTTACATTGTTTAAAAGGACTCACACAGACATAATATGGTATGGAAAGATTTTCTTACTGTTTTATCCCTCATTTTAAATGTTCATACTAGTGTCAAAAGGCAAGAAGATATTAAGTAAAACTGATTTTAAGTTAACTAAGAGCTAAATTTTGCTTATTGGGAGTAGTGTGAGGATCATAAAATCATGGAAGAATCATAGAAGATTGGGGTTGGAAGAGACCTCAGGAGGTCATCTAGTCCAATCCCCTGCTCAAAGCAGGACCGACACAAATTAAATCATCCCAGCCAGGGCTTTGTCAGGCCGGGCCTTAAAAACTTCCAAGGATGGAGATTCCACCACCTCCCTAGGTGACCCATTCCAGTGCTTCATCACCTTCCTAGTGAAATAGTGTTTCCTAATATCTAACCTAGACCTCCCCTACTGCAACTTGAGACCATTGCTCCTTGTTCTGTCATCTGCCACCACTTAGAACAGATGAGCTGCATCCTCTTTGGAACCTCCCTGCTGGTACCTTCAGGCTGCTATCAAATCCCCCCCTCACTCTTCTCCAGGGGTGACGAGTTGTATGGGCCCGTGGTGCCCGTGCTCCAGGAATATTCAGAGCACAGGGGCCCAGCTCCACCAATGTTCGGGGCCTGGTCTCTCCCTTGGCCATGCCTGCTGCCCCTGCGTGTCTCCCCTGGAGCATCTCCTGGCCCTGCCTGCCTCTCCCAGGAGATTTAAAAGGGCCCAGGAGCCCCTGCCACCACCACCGGCAGCGCAGCTGAGCTAAAGCAGCTTCCTGCTCGCTCTCACTCTGTGTGGTGCACCACTCCAGAAGTGGCTGGAACGTCCCTGCAGCCCCTGGGGTGTATGTGTCTCTTCTCGCTGTCCCTTCCCTGAGCACTGACTCTGCCATTGGAACTGTGGCCATTGGAAGTTGCAGAGAGGGTGCTTGCAGGCAGTGGTGGGTGGAGGCCCCCGGGCCCCCTGCCTAGGAGCCACTGCCAGAGGGTTGTGCGGGTTGCTTTTGGGAGCCGCCCAAGCTAAGTGCTGCACCCCTCACCCCCTTCCACACCCCAACACCCTGCCCCAGCCCAGAGCCCACACCCAGCACCCAAACTCCTTCCCAGAGCCTTAGGCAGATGTGTGTGTGGAGGGAGGAGACTTGGACCCATTCTGGTCACCACCAAATTTATACAGACCTGCCGCCCCTGCTCTTCTGCAGATTAAACAAGCCCAGTTCCCTCAGCCTCTCTTCGTAAGTCATGTGCCCCAGCCCCCTGATCATTTTCATTGCCCTCCGCTGGACTCACTCTGATTTGTCCACATCCTTTCTGTAGTGGGGGGCTCCCAAAACTGGACACAATACTCCAGATGTGGCCTCATCAGTGCCGAATAGAGTGGAATAATCACTTCCCTCAATCTGCTGGCAATGCTCCTACTTATGCAGCCCAATATGCTGTTAGCCTTCCTGGCAATAAGGGCACACTGCTGACTCATCCAGCTTTTCATTCAGTGTAATCCCTAGGTCCTTGTCTGTAGAACTGCTGCTTAGCCAGTCAGTCCCCAGCCTGTAGTAGTGAATGAGATTCTTCTGTCCGAAGTGCAAGACTCTGCACTTGTCCTTGTTGAACCTCATCAGATTTCTTTTGGCCCAATGCTCCAATTTGTCTAGGTCACTCTGGACCCCATCCCTATCCTTCAGCATATCTACCTCTCCCCCCATGTCATCCGTGAACTTGCTGAGGGTGCAATCTATCCCACCATTCAGATCATTAATAAAGATGTTGAACAAAACCAGCCTCAGGATCGACTCCTGGGGCACTCCGCTTGATACCAGCTGCCAGCTAGACATCGAGCTATTGATCACAACCGCTTGAGTCTGATGATCTAGCCAGCTTTCTATCCACCTTGTAGTCCATTCATCCAGCCCATACTTTTTTAACTTGCTGACAAGAATACTGTGGGAGAGCGTATTAAAAGCTTTGCTAAAGTCAAGAGATATCACATATACCGCTTTCCTCATATCCACAGAGCCAGTTATCTCATCATAGAAGGCAATCAGGTTAGTCAGGCATGACTTGCTCTTGGTGAATCCATGTCGACTGTTCCTGATCACCTTCCTCTCCTCCAAGTGCTTTAAAATGGTTTCCTTGAGGACCTGCTCCATGATTTTTCCAGGGACTGAGGCAGTGATGAGCTGCCAAAAAATAACAACTGGTTCCCTCGTCCTCACCTCACGAGGGGGTCGTGGCTCCCGCCCACCCTCCGGGACTCCTGCCTCATCCAACCCCCCATGTTCCTTGACGTCACCCCCCCCCGGACCTCTGCCTCATCCACCCCCCTTCCCTGTCCCCTGACTGCCACCTGCCGCCCCATCCAATCCCTCCTCTCATTCCTGATGCCCCCTTGGGACCCCTGCCCCCCATTCAATCCCCCTGTTCCATGCCATCTGATGGCCCTGACCCCTATCCATCCACCCGTGAACTCCCCTGCCCTCTTCCAACACCCCCTCTCTGCTCCCTTACTGCGCTGGAGGCCGGGCTGGAGGTGCTGGACCAGGCTGGGGCCGCTCGGCTGGGGGTGCCCGGCAGGAGTCGGGGCTAGGGCTGGGGCGTGCCGCCCGGCCAGCTGGGACCGAAGCCAGGGCCGGGTTGCACCACCCGGCCGGCTGGGACTGAAGTCGGGGTGCCTGGCTGGGGTTGGGGCCATAAGTGGGCCAAGCTGCCAGGACCAGAGCTGGAGCCAGGCCGCATCACCAGAGCCGGGCCGGGACTGAGCCGTGCTGCCCAGCAGGAGCCGGGGCTGGGGTGCTGTGCCGTGCTGCCGGGGCCGGAGCCGGGCCACACCACCCGGCCGGGACCGAAGCTGGAGCTGGAGCAGGGGCATTCCACCTGGCTGAGGCCAGGCAGCTGGACCGTGCTGCCCCTCCCCGGTGCCCTCCTGGTTCCCCCCCAAACACTCACCTGCACAAAGCCGCCCTTCTCAGCCCTCCCAGGCTTCCTGCATACAGGGGAGGAGGCAGAGGTGAGCTGGGGCTGGGGGTGGGGCGTGGAGCTGCTGGAGCTTTATGAGTTGTTAAATTTAAAAGCCCCTTTAGAACCAGTTGTCCCGCATGGGACAACCAGTTCTGAAAGGGCTTCTAAATTTAACAACCGGTTCCCGCAAACCGGTGGGAACTGGCTCCAGCTCACCACTGGACTGAGGTGAGGCTGACCAGTCTGTAGTTCCCTGGGTTTTCCTTCTTCCCTTTTTTTAAAGATGGGCTCTATATTTGCTTTTTCCCAATCATCCGGAACCTCCCCCGAGTGCCATGAGTTTTCAGAGATAATGGCCGATGGCTCTGCAATCACATCAGCCAATTCCCTCAGCACCCTCAGATGCATTAGATCTGGACTCATGGACTTGTGCATATCCAGCTTTTCTAAATAGTCCTTAACCTGTTCTTTCACAATTGAGGTCTGCTCACCTCCTCCCCGTACTGTGTTATCCAGGACAACAGCTTGTCCAGGAGCTGACCTTGTCTGTGAAGACCGAGACAAAAAAAGCATTGAGTACTTCAGCTTTTTCCACATCGTCTGTCACTAGGTTGTCAAATATCAGAGGGGTAGCCGTGTTAGTCTGGATCTGTAAAAGCAGCAAAGAATCCCATGGCACCTTATAGACTAACAGAGGTTTGGAGCATGAGCTTTCGCGGGTGAATACCCAGGTTGTCTCCCCCATTCAGAAAGGGTCCCACACTTTCCCTGACCTTTTTCTTGTTGCTGACATACCTGTAGAAAAACCTTCTTGTTACCCTTCACAGCCCTTGCTAGATGCAACTCCAGTTGTGTTTTGGCCTTCCTGATTACACCCCTGCACATGCTCAAGCAATATTTTTATACTCCTTAGTCATCTGATCAAGTTTCCACTTCTTATAAGCTTCCTTTTTGTGTTTAAGCTCACTGAAGATTTCACTGTTAAGCCAAGTTGGTTGCCTGCCATATTTGCTATTCTTTCTGCACATCGGGATTGTTTGGTCCTGCGCCCTTGTCATAACCTATTCCCAGATTTGGACCGTAGCGTCCAAAATATGGGGGTTAGCATGAAAACCTCCAAGCTTAGTTACCAGCTTGGACCTGGTAAAGCTGCCACCACCCAAAAAATTAGAGTGTTTTGGGGCAGTCTGGTCCCCCCAAAAACCTTCCCTGGGGACCCCAAAGACCCAAATTCCTTGAGTCTCACAACAAAGGGGAATAAACCATTTCCCTTCCCCCCTCCAGGTGTTCCCTCCCTGGGTTCCTGGAGAGATATATAGAAGCAAGCTCCGTGAATCTAAACAGAGGGATTCCACCCTCCCTATTTCCAGTCCTGGAAACACAAGTACTTCCCTCTTCACCCAGAGGGTATGCAAAGTCAGGCTTGTAAATCTAACACACACAGATTTCCCCCTGACTTCTTCCTCCCACCAATTCTCTGGTGAGCTACAGACTCAATTCCCTGGAGTTCCCCACTAAAGAAAAACTCCAACAGGTCTTAAAAAGAAAGCTTTATGTAAAAAGAAAGAAAAATACATAAAAATGGTCTCTCTGTATTAAGGTGACAAATACAGGGTCAATTGCTTAAAAGAAATATGAATAAACAGCCTTATTCTAAAAGAATACAATTCAAAACACTCCAGCAACTACACACATGTAAATACAAAAAAAAACATATAAACCACTGTCCTTTCTGTACTTACAACTGGGAAACAGAAGATTAGAAAGCAGGAGACAGAAATCCTCTCATAGCCGAGAGAGAGTACAGGCACAAGACAAAAAAACAAAGAACTCAGACAGAAACTTCCCTCCACCCAGATTTGAAAAAGTCTTGTTTCCTGATTGGTCCTCTGGTCAGGTGTTTCAGGTTACTCCTTTCCAGGTAAAAGAACATTAACCCTTAGCTATCTGTTTATGACAGCCCTCAATAAGGCTTCTTTAAAATACAGCCAGCTTTCCTGGACTCCTTTCCCCCTCATATTAGCCTCCCAGGAGATCCTGCTCATCAGTTGTCTGAGGGAGTCAAAATCTCTAAATTAAAGGCTAAGAGTGGGATTTTAAAAAGTGTGTAAGGGCACCCAACTTCTTTTGAAAGTAAATGGGAATTAGGTCCCTAACTTGAAAACCTTCCCCTAAATTCTCATATTTATTTACACGACAATATCTAATTCGGTTCTGTATGTTGTAAGGGCTGGATAATTGACAGCATGCTGCATTCTGTTCTGCTATGTCAGATCTCTGGATGAGTATCTGGTTCTGAGTAGGGATTTGATATCTGTATTTCTGGCATTTCCAGTCCTGCTTCTTCTCAGGTCTGTGTCAAACCCATGAGCAAGACTTTAGGGATTTGTCCTGTGAGGTGCTGAAATCTTTCTAGGAGTGCCCTGTGCTGTGCATCGTAAGCAGACTTTAATGGGAGCATCAGCACCTTACAGGACCTGCCCTGTAGCCAGCATTTAACCATATTTGTTGCCATTTGTGATATATGTATCTCATTGTGGTGTGTGCCTCTGACATTCACCTATTCCTGGCCATTTTGTTAGAGGACATGAAAGATCGTAATAATAGTGATTGAAAATGCAGGCTCCAAAACATATGTGGGCCTAAATCTCATTTATACTGAGGGCTTATATTGCCCTTCAAGCCAATGTAAATATCTCTACTTTTCATATACAATTCCTGACTGTTGCAATCACAGACTTCATAGAGGCCAGCAGCACCAGAGTGTCCAGTGTACCTAAACCAATACGGATTGCCACGGTTTTTCGTAATGATGGAAGTGATTGGTGAGGTGTAGTGTGCCTGTGAATGAAGTGAAGGTCATAGCATGAACTGGAGTTTTGGCTATGGCATGTCTCCAGCTAGAAAACTATAGAATGACTTGCTTTCAGGTTGCTGGAGGGCGTGTTATGTCACAGAATCCTGGCGTCCTCTTTCAAGGTTTGCATAAACAGTTCCCATTCAGTTTTGTTCCGTTACCCAAGGTGACTTAGATACAATGATGATTGTTTCTGTACAATATGAGTAACTTCTATTGAAATATTTATGGGCTACGTGAAGATTATTACCCATGTTTTGTCTTATCAGAATTTCCAAACTGCATATGGATAGGGGTACTTGGGGCTTGAAAAATGTACTAGTCACTCACTAGCCACAGAAGTACCCTGCTAGGCAGGACAAACAAAAAGTTCAAGTCTCTACCAGCAGGGTCTAGGGGCAACAAACTTCTGAGGAGCCCAGCTCTTCTATCCTAACTTCGGAGAGCGGGCTGGGATTTGTATCAGGCTGCTGTCCCTGGATCCTGTCTGGGGGGCTGCCATTTGTGTACCAGCCTCAGACTAGTAGGTGTCCCTCCCGCACCTGGAAGAGAGAAGGTGCTGTCTATTTCCTTCTTTACGTGTCTCCTCCCTACTGAGTGGGAGGCTAGTCAGTGCTGTTTCACCCCTCCTCCAAGAGCTGGGTTCCCACTACTCTATCCCTCCCCAGACACCTCTTGGCTACTGCCACGGGATCAGATTTGTACTATTCTGCTCCTCTGCATGGGCCTCTTTGCTGCTGCTACACAGCTCATTCTTCCTCCTCTTTTCTTTTTGGATCATTCTTCTCCCAGCCAGCTGTGTAAAACTGAAATGCCCAAGGCCTGTGTCATTCTTGCCCACAGAGTGCTGAGTAGTGGCAGTGACACTGAGGGCTGGTCCACACTGGGGGGGGGGGAATCGATCTTAGATACGCAACTTCAGCTACGTGAATAACATAGCTGAAGTCGAATATCTAAGATTGGATTACTCACCCGTCCACACCGCGCGGGATCGATGTTCGCGGCTCTCCGTGTCGATTCCGGAACTCCGTTGGGGTTGATGGAGTTCCGGAATCGATATAAGCGCACTCGGGGATCGATATATCGCGTCTAGATTAGACGCGATATATTGATCCCTGAGCAATCGATTTTAACCCGCCGGTACGGCGGGTAGTCTGGATGTGGCCTGAATTGAGTCTTGGTTATTTTCATAACTCCAATTTGCTCCTTGGCAAAGCTAGGAGCTGCAGCATAAGGTCCTTCTAAAGAGTCAGGAATGCAACACGACATTAGTTCATGTTGGAAGGTTATTTTCACAAGCTAAAGTGCTAGAAGCTTAATTGTTTTTTTGTTTTGTTTTTGTTTTTTTTAAAACAAACCCCTCAACTCTGGAGAAATAGTTGTGTTCAGGAGAAAAACTTGTCAGGGAAAGCTTCCCACTCACCACTGGCAACTGGATTTTCCATGCTCTGCATCTAATCAGGATTTTGATTGATGAATATACTGTCCCCGCATGGTAGACTTTTTGTATGGATCTCCAAGATAGCAGAAAAATGGGTGAAATCTCATGTATAGGACCTTACCAAATTCAGGCCATGAAAAACTTCCCTGGCCTCAGGAAGCTCTGTGACTAGGCAGCAGCCCTGGAGCTTCCTGCAGCGCAGAAGTGAGAGTGGCAATCGTACAACCCCCACCCTTCTCCAACAGCTTTGCAACCCCCGCCCCTCCACGACTTCCTTTTGGGTTGGGATCACCGCACATTACAATACCATGAAATTTCAGATGTAGACACCTGAAAATGTGAGAGTGACTAATTTTCAAATACTATGGCCATGAAATTGACCAGAATGGACCGTGAATTTGGTAGGCATGTACAATGCAGTTCCCTATTGATTACACAGCTGCAGAGGTTTTGTTTGCATTGTCTGTTCTAGTCTGGAATATAAATACCAGGTTATTGTATGTGTGAAATGTTCTAATGATTAGAAATGGTCAAAAATGTGAATTTATTTTCACAAGAAGATTTTTTTAAAATTTCCCTTTAGTTTCCTTGAAAACTCTTTTTCATTGACAAGTTTCTGATCAGTTCTACCATCAGTACACTAGTTTTATTGTGTCATGCATAAGCAGCCCTTGAATTAGCCTCAAGACCCAGCTGGGTACAAAGTGCTTAAATTACTTAGAATTGGCCCCATTAGAGTATTAAGCTACACCTATGTGTTGAAGGGGTTAGATCAAGGCACATTTTGTTTCTTGGGGCAGGGACTGTCCCTTGTATGTCTGGGCAGTGCCTAGCACATCATGGCTGCTATTGCAAACGAACAAATAAATAAGTAATTTTGCAACAGAACCCAAATGCAGCATAAACATTTTTCTGTTTCGGTTACTAAGGAGCTGTCATGTCAAATAGAAATAGAAAGCAGTACTTGTGGTTTTTATTAGAAAGTGAATTACTTTGGTTTAAACTTCTTTCTTACTAGTTTTATGTGCTCGTTTGAAAAGAGACCTCAGGGTGTGTGAACGGAATGTTTTCTCAACAGTTGGAAAATGAAGGTCAAACATTGGATGTGTTTCAAGTTCTGAAACAATACCACCATCAGCTTTCAAAGCTGCCTATGTGTGTGTGTGTGCGTGTTGGGAAAGCGGGGGAGGGGAGGTCACAAAAACTTTGCCTTGAAAGATTTCCAAACATTGGGCCATATCCTTCAGTCCTTGGCGAAAAGCCCATTGAGCTCGTGCCATTTCTCCTAATGACCCGAGGTAAGGATGAGGGGAGCCTGATCCTGCAGACACTTAGTCACAGGAGTAGCCCTTACTTGGGTCAAAATCAAGGCTTGTCCTACATACCACACAAGACTGGAAGAGGGGTAGGGTTGCCAACAGTCCCTTATTTTTTCATCTCTGTACAAGATCAGGAGTTGGTGGGTGCTGCAAAAAAGCAGCAAGAAATCCCCCTGGCGAATGTAGGTGAGTGCTGCTTAATATTATTATTATTATTTTATTAATGATGATAATATTGGAAGGAGGGGTGGAAACAGTCCCTTAGTTTTGAAATACAATGTTGGCAACCCTAAAATTGGGCGGGGGGGGGAACCTGCATTATAGGTCGTAGCATGAGGTGGGTGGGTGAACCAGTCTCTAAAGGAGGGTGGAGAGTGGGCAGGTAGGAACAGTGAATGGATGTAGCCTTGACTCTATCCCAGCAACATACTGGCCAGTGCATCTGTGCTGGTGTGAGGAGGGCGTGATCTGTGCCTGGTAAGGGCTGGTGGAGCTGACTTTATCTCCTGGGGCACGGGGGAAAGTGATTCTTTCTGTGACTCTCTGAGTTACAGTTCTGCTCCTGGGTCCAATAGTTATGCATTGCTACTTACTCAGGGCAGATTGTTCTTACAGCCCTAATGAGTACCCCACTGAGGCCCTTGCGATCATGTCAGTGAGGGTTACTGTTATGTGTAAGGGTAGGCAGGGCAAGATGCTGAGGAAGAACTACAGGATATGGCCCAGTGAGTTTTGGAATCGTGTGAAAGATCCTTCTGTTTCAAGCACATGTAATTGAAATCTGGAGACCTGCCTCATTGTATATTGGAACTGATTTGGACGTATGTCCTGATTTGACTGTGACTTGTTTGTAAACACTAGATTTATAACCATTACTGCATGACAGGCAAAGAATGAATGCAGGGCTTGTGATTTGGAGAAACAGAGCATATTTCCACTGCACAGTATGAACTATCAGGATGTATGGGATGTGAGTCATCTCTTACTATTGGAAACTTGCTTCAACCCATGCAGAATAGGTCAAATTCCTCCTGGGGTGTGTCTCTAGACTCTAGTAACTGCAGTAATAGGGACACATTAAACTGCAAGGAAACAGCTGTATGTTTATTTTACTTCAGTTCTCTTCAAAATATTTGATATTTTTTAAACCTGTACATCACTTATGAAATAGTTTTCTTGCCTTAAAATGCTGCCCTTTGAAGTCCAGGATCTTGCAGATGTTACTACCCAACTAGGTCCAAATCTGCCATCGCAGAAAACTCCCATCACCTTCTGTATAATGTTAAAAGCCAGGTTGAAGACTCGAGATCACTTTGAATTCTATCCATCATACTGTAGTAATTTTCATATTTTATTAAAAGGCTGTATTTGCAGATCAGAAAAATGAGAGATTTACTTGGACTGTAGCAAACAGATCCTTAAATCTGTAGCTATAGCAAATACTCATGTATTTCATTCTCTCTAGTGGCTTAAGCCAGCAATTGTTCTTCCCCCAGGGCTGCAGGCTCTCCTTAGACCATGTACAATACTGAAACTAACTAATGCTTAGTAAACCTTGCTGAGCAATTTTCAAGTTAAGGTGAAAAAATATGTAATATATAAAAAGAGAATGATTTGAGAGATCAGATGAAAACCAGCAATGGCCGTGATGAAAAAGGAAAAGATGAAAGATAAAAATGGATGCTAGTTATTTTAAAAGCTAATGGATTCCAGCTTCAATAGATTATTTATGGCATTTTAGCAAAATCTAATGACCATTGACCGTGTTGTTCATCTGACAAATGAATTAGAAAAGCAGCTTGTGCTGCTTTTTTTTTTTAAACTATCAGTAGGTGGCAGGAGTTACCACGAAATTCAGTTGAAGATAGAAAGGAAGCCACATAACTTTCTTCCTGCTGAGCCTTCATAATAAAATGTGGCTCGCAGGGTACCAAGGCATTCACATTGATGCCTTGGGAAAGTTATTTATGAACATGGATCTGAGTTAAAGTCTTTCACTATATCACCTCCAGCTTAATCTGGAGAGGTTAAATTAAGTATTAAAACAATAGTCTAATATTGGAGTGAATGTCTGCTCTGTAGAAGGTGCACCTGGAGATTATGATTCATCACCCAAGTTTCAAAGATTAATTGGGCATTATAATTGTGTTAATGGATTCTCAGCACCATGTAAATTTTTATTTCTAGACTAACATCAGGAGCAACAGCGGTATCTGCGTGACTGTGGAGATCAGATATTATCAAGTTTTTCCGTAAGATTGTACCAGCAAGAACTGCTCTTTCAATAGCACTCTGTTTTCTAATAATACTTGCAGCTTCATGGACCTGATCCAACACCCATTGAAGTCAAGGAAGATAATCCCATAGACTTTAGATCAGGACCTATAAAATGACATTTTGCAACCCCAATAGAAGATCTTTTGTATAACACTATATTTCATCTTTACCAATAAACTGTGCTGAATAGTGGAAGAATTTTTGCTAAAATACAGATGCTCTATTCGTAAGATACATGTAAATCGTTACCTACATTCTAGATATAATAATAAATTTGGAGCCAAAGTAGCTGTTACCATTTTTTCTTCTGTAGAAAACAATGTTAGTAATATTATCACGAAACCCATGAGAATTACTGACTTAAATATGTCTAACACATTTGAGAGAGCAGTTTCAAGTGCCTGCATTTTCTGGGGGCTACTGATAATATCCACACTTGCTGTTACTTCTGTTTCTCAGATGAAAACTTCCAAGACGCAGAGCTGTGAGAATGTGAGTAATCTGTGTGGTGAGTAAATGTACTTAAGAAAAAAAATCTCACCAGGTCTGCCAAACTTGGAAACTTCTGGAAAGTATGCTGCGACTGTAAAATATGCAGACTCAGATGGGAGTGGACATATTTTAAAAGGAGTGACAGAAATGATATAGGCCTGCTTTCTGTGGCCATTAGAAGAATGCTGCCTAATGTCCAATTACTGAGATAATAGATACTGGTTTTTAAAATAGTGATCATTCTCTGCCCTCCCTTCTCCCAGGTGCAAGATTCCTCCCTGAGTTTCACTTTTGACAGTCAAGTATCAGAGGGTAGCCGTGTTAGTCTGGATCTGTAAAAGCAGCAAAGAATCCTGTGGCACCTTATAGACTAACAGACGTTTTGGAGCATGAGCTTTCGTGGGTGAATACCCACTTCCTCAGATGCATGTAATGGAAATATCCAGGGGCAGGTATATATATGTGTGCTAGCAAGCAAGCTAGAGATAACGAGGTCAGTTCAATCAGGGAGGATGAGGCCCTTTTCTAGCAGTTGAGGTGTGAAAACCAAGAGAGGAGAAACTGGTTCTGTAATTGGCAAGCCATTCACAGTCTTTGTTCAATCCTGAGCTGATGGTGTCAAATTTGCAGATGAACTGAAGCTCAGCAGTTTCTCTTTGAAGTCTGATCCTGAAGTTTTTTTGCTGCAGGATGGCCACCTTAAGGTCTGCTATAGTGTGGCCAGGGAGGTTGAAGTGCTCTCCTACAGGTTTTTGTATATTGCCATTCCTAATGTCTGATTTGTGTCCATTTATCCTTTTCCATAGAGACTGTCCAGTTTGGCCGATGTACATAGCAGAGGGACATTGCTGGCATATGATGGCGTATATTACATTGGTGGATGTGCAGGTGAATGAACCAGTGATGGTGTGGCTGATCTGGTTAGGTCCTGTGATGGTGTCGCTGGTGTAGATATGTGGGCAGAGTTGGCATCGAGGTTTGTTGCATGGATTGGTTCCTGAGCAAGAGTTATTATGGTGTGATGTACAGTTACTGGTGAGAATGTGTTTCAGGTTGGCAGGTTGTCTGTGGGCAAGGATTGGCCTGCCACCCAAGGCCTGTGAAAGTGTGGGATCATTGTCCAGGATGGGTTGTAGATCCTCGATGATGCGTTGGAGGGGTTTTAGCTGGGGGCTGTATGTGATGGCCAGTGGAGTCCTGTTGGTTGCAAGACAAACCCAAGAGAGAAACCAACAGGACTCCACTGGCCATCACATACAGCCCCCAGCTAAAACCCCTCCAACGCATCATCAAGGATCTACAACCCATCTTGGCTGGGATTCAACACTAATTAACCACTGTTGCCTTCCAGGCAACAACTGTTCTAGGTCTCTTTTTTTTGTGTACCACATGTTTCTACTGACATATTCCCAACATTCATTTTGCATTTTTACCTTATAGCCACTTTGTGCTAATGGTTCCCTGATTGTGTCCCCTGTCAGGCCCAGATCCTTCTGCACTGTCTCATGTAGGGTTTGTTCATTTAAGGTGTCACAGTTCATGGCAGCTGCACCTATATTTCCCCCAGTGGGCCAGCAAGGGTGCCAACTCTCAGCCTTCCAGCTCCCTAGCGGCTGCCTTTCTGGGTGGAGACCACTGTCTCTCCCCCTTCTGACCAGGGTATTTTCAGGCTGCACAGTTCCCTGCCTTCACTGTGTTATTCCCAGCTCAGACAGGTTGCCCAAAGACATCTGCTTGCTTTCTCTTCAGAGATGGTTAACAGGGGTAATTGCTGCAGTAATAAGTTACCACACAGCACTGCAATTCCTATGCAAGCCTACTTTATTCTTAAGGTAAAAAGTATTACAGAGAAAACAATAATTGAACCTAAACACATGCTATAAGCTTATCAGATGTCGCCCCAACTCTAACATGAGCTCTAGTGGGACAGTCTTTCAGCACCCCACCCTCAGGGTTTCCTTTGTGGTCACAAATTCTTCACAGCCTCAGCTCAGAACTAGCACTCAGTCTTATGAGGTTTCAGTAGGCCCAGTCATTCCACAGGGATTGGGGCCCTCCATGGAGCAGGGGTCCTGTCCATGTGCTGGAACAAGGAGAAGGCCCTGGGCCAATTTAAAACCAGGCTATTTATAAAAAAATCCTGTCTTTGTCCATTAGTCCCTGGAGAATCCGTTTTGAACTAGTATATGTGAACCTCTTCAGGGCAGTGCTTCAAAAGGTTCATAATGGAAGAAGTATATTAACATCTCCTCTCTCTACCAGAGAATGTACATACAATAACATGTAGACAATTAAATTTTTATGCAAAGTACCCCAAAGGTGTTAACCATAATTCAATAAGGTTTAACTTAATTCAGTGAAGTTCATTCAGGAGATAGACTGACACTTTCCAGCAATCACATAAGGTACAGCATATCCTAGCTTGTTTAATCCCTAACCCCCTGGCCATATGCTGACATGTGCTCATAAGCCAGCTCTCCCCTTATGTCAGCCTCTGTAGCTGATCTGATCCATTTCACCTTCCTTTTCACAAACCCACCTAGTTTTATGCCATACCTTGTTACTTTTTTCTGTGCCATGTTAACATTCAGCTAAAGAATAACAACAATGGCACTGCTATACTGTTTTTCGTCTAAGGTGTTGAACTTGCTGTGACATTCATTACCTCTTCACAGTGCTTATGTGTTGTTGTTATACCCAGTTCACAGAGAGCAAAATTGAAGCCTAGAGGAACTCAGTGACTTGTGCAACAGTTAAAATATTTTGAAACAGGAGGCAGAACTCCCCCACTCAGCTACGCAGGAGAAGTGCTTAGCTCCTGGTGCTGGCTCTTTAACCCCTGCCCTGGCAATGGCTGGATTGGAAGTAGACTCCTAGGAACTTTGACTAGTCTGAAATTGCTGGGTAGACTGACTGGGATTCTCAAGGGTTATAAGGGATTTAGGTGCCCAACTCCCAATGGGACCTGGGAGCTGTTGCGATAATAGAGCCTATAGATTTACTCTAATTGTGGGCTCAACTGTGAAAAGTGAGTGAAAGTTCATAAAGTCACAATGCTCTAGAACAACAAATGTTGATGTGAGAAGAAGCGAAAGAGAGACAGACTGAGTTAGTGCAAACAAAAAGGCCTGCTGCTATAATTCAAGGACTGTGGTAAGTTCACGTCTGTTAAACAGGAAAAATGTTGGCCTGAAAATCAATGAACCAAAATGGATGTGCCAGAAATTGGGTGTAACGGATGTGTTATGGGGCGTGGCTCTGCTCCTGCCTTCTTCCTACAGAAACTGCATGGACGCCAGTGCTTGTGTCTTCACCGCACCCTTTTTATTTTAAGTTCCCTCCACCATTTCTGCAACAATCCATTTACTGCACCAACAGCCCGTTCATCAGGACCTGAGGGGAACCGAGGTCTCCCTCCCCTGAGGCCTCTGTGTAATGGAGCTCGCCTAGCCCTGGTCCCCTCTTCCCTACCCCTCCCAGCTTTGGTACTTCCTGCCTGCTGCTTTATCAGCCTTGGGCTGATGTGGTACTGGGCTCCTTAGACTATCCATGCAGCCAGCCTGATTTTCTCGTTTCCCCCATCAGTGTTCTCAAGGGGAACGAATTAACATCTAAGTGATCAGAGTGCAGGTGCACCTGTTCACACCTTGAACTCTGTCACAGGGGGTGCAAAATAATGAGAGGATGGGTTGTTCAACCTGCCACCCCATTTTGGGATCCTTAAAAATAAAAGACTGCGTGGGGTGGGGGGAGATTAGCAGAGGCAAAGTGAAGCAGGGCTATTGTTGACTGAAATAAAGGGAAGGAGTGATTTCCACCGTCATGGCTGCACTCTCACACCATTTCCTGGATCCCGGGATTTACCATAACATCATTAGGCTTTTGTGGTCCTGATCCTGGGAAATGTCTTGAGCAGACTGAGGCAGAGAGAGGAACACAGATGACATTGCCACCTCTACTGGCTTTGAATGAATCCCGAACCCCATCTGGGGTGTGAGACTTTGTCCCCTGCCCCCATCCCCACCCACCTGGTGTCCTTTGTCTTCCTCACCTTACTTTTTCTCTTTCTTATCCATTGGCTTTTTTCCCCTCCTGTCTAATAAGAGTCTCACTTAGCTGGCCAACACTGTATATTTTGCAACATGTTTGTAAGCTGGTGACCAGACAGAGGCAATGCCCGATGCTGGTATGAGTTTGCCAAGCCTTGGAGTGGCTGATAAAACTGCGCTATATGTGTGGCTGTTCCATCAGTAAAGTCAACCCGAGACAGAAGCTGCATTTTCTATCTTTGCTTTTCTTTTATTTCCCCTCTTGTGTACGTTCATCTTGTTTTGTCTTCTGGGAAGTGGGACTGGACTTTAACAAGAGCTCCAACCCATCACTGCTAATTTTTCTCTTTTCCCCTAAAGGACTGTTATTACCATTTAAGAGACTGGCAAACAAGGTATTTTTTCCTTTTAAAGACTCTCTACAGAGCAGGGGAACAACAGATGTTGTTAAAATGAAGGCGTTACTTAATACTTTATATTGCAAATGCTTTTACTGGTTTTCCGTCTTTTGCTGAAGCTTAAATACAAGGTTAAAATGTTAAATGACGTGTTTGCCATGGCACTAAGCAGGCTGAGGTCGCTGCATATCAAACCCTGAAGCTTGTTTAACACTGTTTAATGTGGGACAGTGACAGTGTCATGTTAACCCCTTTGATGCTTTGGGCCCATATATTCCAACAAAATCAATACTAAAAAGTCAAACTCTTTTATGCTAATTTGATTGCAAGGCCGAGCAGAACGTGGTCCATTATTTTAAAAAATAATGTCCTTGAGCCTCTCTCTTCCATTTCTTAAAGGCTAGGTGTATTGTGCCTGCACCAATGCAAGGATATTTTGCACTCTAGGTGAAACTTCCATGTTGCCCTCCTCCCCCCTCCCCCCCCCCCGGAGCATCGCTTATTATAAACTTTCAAAAATGAATACTGCATAATGTGGTACTGTTCATTAGAATTAATACACGTTCGGCTTAAAAGTTTATTTATTTCATTATTTAGTCTACATATTTAATGAAAATAAATGGCCTTGGATCTCATGCATGTGGCTAGAGTCTCTTCTGCCCCACCCCCCAATGGATCTGGAAAGGGCTCAGAGCACAGAGCTGGGAGTCGGGATCTGAGCACAGAGCTGGGAGTCGGGATCTGGCTTCTATTCTCCACCCTGGCACCAACTCACTGGATGACTTCAGGCAAGTTATTTCCTAGTTCAGGGCTTCAGCTCTCCCCCAGCGCTAAGGTGTAAAATGGTTCCTTGCTCCTGGGCTGGAAAGTGCAATGCAGGAGGGAGGGAGTGTCTGAAGGCCTGTCTTCCCCACAGCTGTGAGGCAAGGACAGAGTTCCAGCCTCTGTCATGACCATCCTGGTTGCTTTACTCTGCCCCATGCCAATCGCTGCTGAAGCCCCTTACTCAAGAGAGCTCTGGCCCAGGGCAGAGGCGTCAGTGTCATGCTGAGCACCTGTGGTTCCAACCATGTCTGTGGGAACTCCAGGGTTCTCAGTACTTCTGAAAATCAGGGCAATTTATTTTGAATGCTGGGCCAGGACTGAGCCTGCAAAGGTAGATCCATATATACCCCTCAATCCACAGCAGATCTCCCATCAATAACAATACAAGCAATCAGGAGAATGATTAGGGGCAGTTGGCCCAACGCTGGGAGTGGGCAGGATATGGCCCTAATGTGGTCACTAAACTTCTACCTAGTAAAGTTACTGGTGCATCTGCTGTCATTTAGTGGGAGAACAAAAATCTCTTGGGTGCTGCAGCCTGCCCAGGGTTCAGCTGCACTTAACCTGAGTTGCTTGCACACTTGCAGTGGTTGTGCACCACTCAGCTGGTCACCCATGTTACATGAAAATCTGGCTCTGATGGTGTTGTAATTAGATTTAACAGTTACTGCCACATTTCCCAGGCTGGCTGCAGACTCAGGCAGACAGAACTATGTCAGCTAGATGCCCACACCTTTGGAAGCCATAAGGGCTCAAGGCAGCCGTGTTTCTTCACTGAAAACTTGCAGTGTGCTGCCCCTGAATCCCAGATTAATCCCTTGTGTGGGCAGGTGCAGAGCTCGGGCTTGAAGCCCTCTGGTCTAATGGTCTGAGCCAGCACAGAACTAGGAGCCTCGTATCATAACCTAGTCCCAGATTTGGACCTTAGCGTCCAAAATATGGGGGTTAGCATGAAAACCTCCAAGCTTAGTTACCAGCTTGGACCTGGTAAAGCTGCCACCACCCAAAAAATTAGAGTGTTTTGGGGCACTCTGGTCCCCCCAAAAACCTTCCCTGGGGACCCCAAGATCCAAATCCCTTGAGTCTCACAACAAAGGGAAATAAACCTTTTCCCTTCCTCCCTCCAGGTGTTCCTGGAGAGACACACAGAAGCAAGCTCCGTGAATCTAAACAGAGGGATTCCACCCTCCCCGTTTCCAGCCTTGGAAAACAGAAGTACCGAGAGCTAAGCTCTCTTTCCCCCTCACCCAGAGGGAATGCAAAAGTCAGGCTAGTAAATCTAACACACACAGATTTCCCCCTGACTTCTTCCTCCCACCAATTTCCTGGTGAGCACAGACTCAATTCCCTGGAGTTCCCCACTAAAGAAAAACTCCAACAGGTCTTAAAAAGAAAGCTTTATATAAAAAGAAAGAAAAATACATAAAAATGGTCTCTTTGTATCAAGGTGACAAATACAGGGTCATTTGCTTAAAAGAAATATGAATAAACAGCCTTATTTAAAAAGAATACAATTTAAAACATTCCAGCAACTATACCCAGGTAAATACAAAAGAAAACAATAGAAACCTTACTGCCTTACTATATTTGTACTTACAACTTGGAAACAGAAGATTAGAAAGCAGGAAACAGAAATCCTCTCATAGCCGAGAGAGAGACAGACAGAAGACCCCAGAACAAAAGACTCACACACAAACTTCCCTCCACCCAGATCTGAAAAAGTCTGGTTTCCTGATTGGTCCTCTGGTCAGGTGTTTTAGGTACTTCTTTCCAGGTGTAAGAGACATTAACCCTTAGCTATCTGTTTATGACACCTCAATCTCCTGTGTTCAAAGCAGGACTCTGACAATGACTCCCCAGGTGTCCTTGGGCAAGTCACATCCCTGTTCTCTGCCTCAGTTTCCCCCAAAATGGGGCTCTATTTACCTGCTCTACAGAGCTGTAAGGATGGATGAGGATGAAGTTTTGGAAGGTGGCACATGCTGAGGATGGTTACACTTCTGCAGCTCTTTAACCCTGTATCCTCTGGCTAGGCCATGATCTGCCCCCGCGAGTGGACTGATGGCCACGGTCTCCCCTTCCCCTCCCCCATTCCCGCCCCCTCTCATGCCACTGCATTGCTGTCAATAGGGCCAGCTGCAGGTGGGCTGATGTCACCCACTCTGATCTGCAGTCCGCAGCCCTTGGGCAGCAGCTGCTGCTGTGGTAGGGGGTCCGGGACTGCCAGAGCCAGAGGAAGCAGGCTAGGGAACGATGTGGCAGCTGGGGAGGAGGTGGCTCTGGGCTGGTAGGGGGGTTGCGGGTGGGCAGTGATGTGGGACATGGCAGAGGGAGGCGGCGGGGCCCGTGGTTGCAGAGGACACGCGCAGAGGTAGGTGCTAATGCAGCTGTGAGCAGCACTGCTTTTTGGCACCCCCGAATCTTAGTGCTCTAGGTGGCTGCCTAGTCGCCTAGTGGTTACACCAGCCCTGTGTGCCTGGGTACTTGTGAACTTGCCACAGCTCTGAGAAAAGTCGTTGGGCTGTTAAAAATTTCTGGCCTGATTTATACCCTGTGAAATCTAATTGAAGGCCCACTGTAGCCAGTGTAATATAAAAACTATAATCTCCTCTGCTGTCCGCCAGGAGGGCTCAAGGGAAATTAAGTCTCGGTGAGAAATGAGTTGCAAGGCCCACGCGCAAGCTTGGAGAATCCTTATAGATATGTGCAGATCCCAAGAGCATCCATTCAGGGGCGTTCTGCTTCTGTGCCAGCTTGGGAACCTCTGCCGACCCTTCCACTCTCTGCTAATGTGGATTCTTTGGCGTCATGGAGGAAGTTCCAGGGGAAAGATAATACAGACCCAGGTTTATACCAGTGATAAATATGCACCCTTGATCACTCCCCAGAAACACAAACAGCACTTCCTCCAGATTCCAACATCCAGGAGCAGAAATCCAGTTGGTGATTTCCTTTGGCAGCACATTGCACCACTAACTTAGCTGTCACCTGGCTGCGCTGACTGATATTTGAGGAAGGTATTTTGTATGTAGTTATTTTTTGAGTTTAATTTTGTTGTATTTTTTTACTAAGCAGCATAACAGGTTTTTTAACTAGTGAGAAATTTTGCTTTGGAAAACATTTTTTATATATATATATTAAAATCATTAAACATGTTCAATTTATCAGGGTCATTGCAATACAAGTTAAGGGCTGTTTTCATGTGAAATCAATGTGTGTGAATTATTGATCACATGATGCTCAGGATAATAAATGTTTTATGCCAGAGCATTACTGATAATGTATTAGGCAGGGCGTAACAGGTAAACCGATATTATATGGAAGGAAAGAGGGAGTGCTAAGTGAGGAAAGATGAGCTGTAGTGACTATGGGCTTCACCCTATTTTCATTGAAGTTAATGATAAAACTAGGATATGTCTACACTGCATGTAAGCCCATGCTTGAGCCCAAACTCAGGGCTAATCTCCCTCCTTTGCATCTACACTGCAATTGCACAAACCCAGGCTCCCAGGACCCTGCAGATCTAGAGGCTCTGGGCTCAAGTCAAGGTGGGACTCAGGGTCTGAGTCCTATTGCTTTGAAGCGTAGCCACAGCCCCGCTTGACTCAGGTCTTGAGAGTCATCTGGAAGTATCCCACAATTCCATGGGACAACTTCTTTAGTCCTCTCTATTGCAACAATCTGCAATCCACTCTGTTGAAAACGGAAGCCCCCCACCCTGGTTGGCAAACAGCAGCAGCTCAGCGCTAACCCATTCTGTTCCGATCACCGATCTGAAAGCACACTATCAGAGAGCCTTGTGGGTTCGCAATGGAGAGCGAAGTGAGCTGCTTCCTGGTAATGTGCAGAGTGGGCAGTAAAGTTTTCCCACAGTGCACCACGTCCTAGGCTAGGGCAGGGATGGGTCTCAATAGACTCTGGGCTATGGTTACTTTGACTTGAGTGATTCACTGCAATGTGGATGTCAGAGCCCTAGGTTTGAGCACAGGTCAGAAAATTCTCAATCTAGGGTTAAAATACAATGTAGACACTCAAGCCCAGTGTTCCCTAACACGGGTCAGCTGACTCTGTGCTCACACTGAAGCATCCTATTGACTTCAATGGTGCAGGTTCAGGGCCAATCTGAAGCCATCTAACTGTAGGACATTCACTGAAAGTTGAGGCAGGGATGTATATGGGGGACAGGTGCAAAGAGCTCCCAAGAGAGAAGGGAGAATACCCCAGCGATGGCTAATGTCCCCTTCAGTGTGAGCCAGGGGAGAGCTATGCATGAGAGTTCTTTCCAAGTGTAGATTTAGAGAAGAGATCTTGCCCACAGAAATGCAGTAATCATGGCTAGAATTGGTTGTTAAAACTTCAGGTAGAAGAATGAGAAAAAGCCTAAAATTATTATTTATCTATGTATTTGTAATGTGGAAGCATGTGGAAGTGCCAGTCATGGACCAGAACCCCATTGGGGTAGGTGCTGTACAGACATGGTACAGTCCCTGCCCCCAAGCGATTACATGATGCACAGTTTGTATGCAGCCCCAATTATAACTAAATAGAAAACATCCTAACAATTCAGGTCTTGGTCAAGAGTTAAGTCAGCCAGTAACTGTTCTGAATTTAAAAAAAAAAAAAATTGAAGAGACCTATATCAGTTAAAGCCCCTTGCCCTCCTCCCTGTCCTGGTCTGGCCCTTAGACCAGAATATTTGCCGCTGTACTGCCCAGGGGGTCACCTACATTGCTCAGTGTTGAGAGCTCACACATCACCTACTTGCATGAAGGCTAGCTCGAGCCAGCACTCTCCGCTTCATGCTTTGAGAAACACCCCAGTTACAAAATAGAAAGGTGTCGAGCTCTTTTGCTTCACACTACACATCAGAATCTATTTTGGTTTGTCCCAATTTGGAGGCGGCAGTAAGTAGGGTACAGAAAAATAGCTTGAAGTTAATCTGCCAGTGCCAAATGCTGCCTTGGATTTTTACAAATTTGAATTCATTCTGGGCCACGCTCATTGGCACCATCCACTGTTTGCTGCTCAGTTGATACAAAGCAGCTGCAAAACTAGGATTAACTGGCTAGTTAAATGGGTATACAATAGTGTGGCATTGCCAGAATGGCACAGAGCAGGCAGATTGTACTGGTGAGTCTGGCCTACTGCTGGTCTCCAGGAATTACTTCCTTTCCCATGATTTGTGAGTCTGAAGTTATTGCTGATCTCTGTGAATTCTGCCTGTCATATGATTGCTCATTAGATGTTGTAACACTGTTATTACAGATAGAAAGGGATTTTACATCAACTCAGTGAGGCAAATTCTGGATCACAGCAGAAATGGCCTCCAGATGGGTGCATTTTAAGTTTGTGACCACCACAGTGTGCACAGATTCTCACATGGAGAGTGCCCTCAGGCATACTCCCCAGGCAGACTGGTTCTGCTCCAAACAGCAATAAGCTGTGTGAGGGGAGGTGTATAATTGCCATTATCAAGACAGGAAAAGCATATGTGTGAAGATCTCACCTGTGGCCTCTCCCCAGAAGTTTTCTCTGTGACAAGGGGCCTGTGACAAAGGGCTTCTCGACAGATTTCAAAAAGAGTCGGGATAGTAAACTGCTGTGTGTCCATTGTGGCTGCAGATTTTCTGGCATGTGCCGAGACACATCACAGCCAGAACTGGGCCCCAAACTTTATTGACAATCGAGTGTTGAGCCTGAAAAACACAACTTATTCCGAAGCAGTGTAAATAATCCAACATTGTTAACAGCATTTAAAACATGACGGTACCCAAACAGTGTCTAGATTTGATTGCATTCCTCTGTCCCCACCCTTTGAATGTCACTTGCTTTTAAAAAGAGTAAGTGTTTGTGGCAGGATCTGTGTCTTTGTATTTGTACAGTGATTAGCACAATTGGGACCCAATCCTCATTGTGGGTTCTGAGTGCTGCTGCAATATAAGTATTAAATAATAATAATGATATTGCTTGGGCTTTTCAAAAGGACTCACCATTGCCCTAACTTTGTTCCCCTTAAAGTCAGTGGGAGTTTTACCCTTATGCCCAGTGAGAGCAGAGTACCCATATTTGGAGAATGGGAACTGCAGGGTTTTTCAGGAAACTGTTGTCCTTGCTGGTTCCATTTGGGTGCATGCACCATTTGGGGTGCAGTGACAGTTTTAGGTGCTGGTAGATTAGATGTCTGTAAATCTCAGCACATCACATGAGAGCCAATAAATAAAGCCTCCCCCCTTGAGTGATAAATATTAATAATTAAATTTTTAAAAGTTAATATCAGCGGTTAAAAAAATCACTCTTGCTTTTTCTTCCTGGCGAGAGCTCTGTGCTAAAGACTCAGAGACCAAAAACCCAGCTACAGTGGTAGAGGCGAGGGGAAATCACCAATATGCAGAAGCAGCAGCAGAGATAAACAGCACCAGTAATGTGGAATACATTTGTCTCTGTAATCTGAAAGAACAGGTAGTTGACTTTATAGAGACAGTTTCACTAGGGGCAATGAAGCATACAGCTGCCTCAGGAACCTGTAGGAGCAATGAGCATGCAAGAAAGAGATCGAGAAAAACATTTGAGCGGTTTTCAGCAGACCTCCAGCGAGGAGAAGTAGAAGGCAAACAAGACTCAAAGTAGGCCAGGGAGAGGTCTGTTTTCTTACTGCTCCATAATCCGGGGACAAGGGACACATCGGTATGAAGGGGTGCTGCTGCAGCAGGCTGGAACGTAGGCAAAATGCGCTGAAGGTGAGTCAGGGCACATTTAAAAGATTGATAAGGTCAGTTCATGCTCACTGGTGAAGGCACCAGACTGTAGCGCACAAGGACTAACAGGTCACTAGGTGCTGGTCAGGTGAAGTCTCAGCTGCAAGTGTCTGCCACACTGTAGTGGTTGGGCCTACCAGCTGTAGTGCCCTTAAACTCAAATGAGTTATTCTAATGTGTAACAGGTGCTGTGGAGTGGAATTAGGCTATCTGGGTGCTCGAGTGGGCTGGCTACTGCACTGCTGAGGGTGCACTACCATTCGGGTGGGCGAAACTTCTCCAGTTGCAGAGCGGCTCAGTCTGAGCCTGGGAGGTGGGCTTCTGTGTGGGCAGTTTGGAGTTCAGCTGGAAGAAAGAAGCCCCCTGAGACTGTGTTAAAGGGGGTGGATCTTAGGGGGATCACGTGGGCACAGAAGGGTTTTGAGCAGGGACAGCCAAAAGTTCTGCTCCATGGAAACTCTGCTGTTTGTAGGTTCTGAGCTTTGAAGAGAAAAGGGGGCAGTTCTATTCAGCTAGGGGTGGGAGTTTTTGAGCTGAGGGGGTTCAGCATCTAGTGGTGTTGGGAAGGACGCTTGAGAGATTTGGATGGGAAGGGCTCTCTGAGGAGGAGGTTGGGTTGGAAAGAGGGTGAGGAGGAACTTGAGGAGATCTGAGCTAGAAGGGTTAGGTTGACAGGACTTGAGAGTGGGCGAAAGAGGATGTGTGTGCGCTTGCAAATAGGATGGATTTAAATGAGGATGTCACTCTGCATGGGAAGGAATAGGAGAGGGAGATTTGGGGCTGGGGGCAAAGGGTACTATGATATATGCAGCCCTACTTACCCCTACATTTAGTCACTAGCTGCCACTAGGTCAGATCCAACATTTTTCACAGATTTCTTGGTTTCGAATTGGCCCTGGAAAACCACAACTGCGACATGTATCTTACTCTGCATCCTGCATTAGAACAATGTGTATCTGGTGCAAAGTCCATGCTGGCTCCTGGAATCCCTCTCACTGCCATTGGCCAGCCCCAGCTCCTTGCAGGCTTTGATAGATGGCTGGTAAAAAGGAGGTTAGTGCATGTGCATTAATGTTAATAACAACAAGGACAAATCATCAGGTGTGAGCCCGAACACTCTCAAACTCTGGGTGTGCCAACGTGTGCGGCTTTGGTCTACTTTTATGAATAGTCATAATTATTAATAATATTTGTCTTCTCTGTGGTGCCTTATAGCCAAGGCTTTCATTGAGTTTTACAGCTGTTCATTCATGAAGCCTCCCAACCCCGCTTGCTGTGAGGACACTCAGTTTAGAGACGAGGCACAGAGCGGCAGCATGAATTGCACCGAGAAGTCAAGTGTCACCCAGAGGGTGAAATCGTGACCCCAGTGAATTGGCTGGCAAAACTTCCATTGACTTCAGTGGGGCCTGGGTTTTATCTGGAGAGTCTGCGGCAGAGTCAGAAACAGAAGCCAGTGCTCCCCGTCTTGTGTGGTAAGCGCTGGGCCGCCCTCTCAAATACTTATTTCAGACCAGAAGTTCCCAGCAAAGTCATAACAGAACACCTAACCCATGTAAACAGTTAGAGAAAAACCTCTGCTGTAGGGTCTGGATGCAGCAAAAATAGACCCTGTTTAAGGGCTGTATTAAGACAATCTGGGGCCATAGGCACACCATGACAGAGGTTCCCCCCATAGTGCTGCCCCTGGTGTGGCAGGGGGTTTCCATCCTTGAGAGGCAGGGGCAGTGCCCCTTTCTGTCCTCAGGAAGGGCAGCTGGTCTTCTACTCCCCTCAGAAGCAGTAGAAGTGGCAGCATGGGTCCTTTCTCCCCACCTCAGTACTTAGCCCAGATGCTTGGGTGAGGCCTGCTGCACTCTTCTCCTCCTGCCCTACACACAGTCCTCTGGTATTGTCAGGGCCCCCACTATTCCTGGCTCTAATTAACACCCCTATTGAGAGGCCTGGATGCGTTCACAACTCAGAGCTATCACTTCAGGCTCTTTGCAGACTCAGGCAGCTAGGGGCCTAAGTGTGAGCCTGTAGTGCCTGTGCCATAATGCAGTTGTGGCCTGAGTTGGATGCAGTGGTTGTAAAGCTGTGTCCTTTATTGATTGATGATTACAAATCAAGACTGTCAGCACTTTGCCACTTATCTATCAACTAGATTTCCCACTGTTTAAGATTTGGGAAACTGATAATCTAGAAATGTCATAGGACTATGTTAAACTTTCTACAGTGGGTATATATTCTGATTCACTAAACTAGTCCCATATTCAGGTTGTAAATTGTATTAATATTGTTATACTGGGGGTTGGGTAATCACATTGAAGCTCTTGGGCATGACAGCTGCCTTCTATTCCAGCTAAATGAGGGAACATTTAAGTGCCTCCTTATTTAGTGATGGTGAAACAATGGAGAACCAGCGCCCAAGGATTAGGCCACATGCTAGCCTGGGCTATGCAGTCCAAGGGTTCCCCGGAGGTCCGATGACAAATGCAGTAGTAGGGGATTGATTGGATTGCAGATGTGTGTTTGGGGGTGTGAGACAAACAGCAGAAACGCCAGAGAAGCACACAGAGAGGGCAGGAAAAAAGTAATGACACAGCCAGAAACACACTTGTCAAGTGATTTTTAAGAAAAGCGGAGAGAGAAAACTTTTGGGAAAAGCACTAGCTGAAAAGAGGCTTGAGACTGTGTGCAAAAAGACTGTCTCCTGGTGTTTGATTCCTACTGTGTTCAGGGATACAGGACTTTGTACATTCTTCGTAGAGAAACAGGATTGCATCAAAGAAATACCTGACTCCATCATCAACTCCTTCTCCTAATGGAAACAATCCACAAGATCCCAAATTTGACTAGCTGCTCAGGTCAAAAAGAAGTAACAACACAATAACAATATTTTAAGAGCTAAAGCTGTAGTGTCACTACTGAGTGAAAATTGAAAACTTCTGAAGAAAAAAAAGATGGCAGGGTCTGACAGGAACTGTGTGACCTTGAAAGAACATCAAGCTACAATTCTACTCTGTTGAGAATGGTTTCCAGTCAAAATTAATATTTAAAGAAGAAATACTTCGTCTTTATAAGCCATCCTAAATCCTATTGTGCACAGGAGACCTCCTTTTGCTGTGTGCCAAATAGCAATAATTCTGTGAAGAGTTGTAGCCAAATAAAAAATAAACCACATACATGCCAGGCATTACCAGTGTATTGTCCTCACACATTTGAAGAGCACAATAATAAAACTCGTTTTTCATTTAAAAATGAATGAAATTTCCATGAGAGAGAGAGAAAGTATTTTCCTTTGATTAAATAAAAAAGAGTATTTGGGCCCCCCAGCTAGAACATTTAGCAGCTTGGACAAAAGCAAGTTCAGAGCACCAAACTGAGCAACATATGGCTAGTCAGACCTCACTTGCCAATTATTGTATTCATCCAGCAAGCATGCAGAGAACTATGTAGGATAAGCAAACCCATTAAATATTAGTATAATGAAGATATAGGGTGGCAGTAAAAGAAAATGAAAAATCCTAGTCATGGCACTTCATGGTAACCTTCGCTTCTCTTTTGGAATGGAGACCCTGGTCTGGGCTTGAGCTGCAGTGAATTCAGTGCGACTGGATGCCTGTGCCCAGAAGACGCCAATCGGTTTCCGTCTAAGGATGCAGGGGCTCCCTAGAGTTGGGAAAATTTTTCTGACTGGAAAAAAGCTTGTTTGAAATAAAATGAAAATGGTTGCCAATCATTTTCATTTCCTTCAAAACATTCCAATTGTGTTGAGGAAAGCAAAGTTTTCACTTAGTTTTGAATCGAAACATTTGTTTAATTTTGCTATTCAAAACCTAAATCATTTTTGTATTTTGTTTTTTTTAGGTGCTCCTGGAAAAGTGTGCGTGTGTAGGAGGGAGAGAAATGGAGAACCATTCCCCCCTACAAAGAGTTCTCTATACCAAAAATGGTTTGGGTTTTGAAATGGAAACAAAACTTTCTGATTTCAAATTAATTGAAAATTAGAAACCTCTGTGGAAAATGTTGAATGCAACAAAATGCTTAATTTTTTTTGGTGGGAGTATGGGGAGAATGTTTTTAAGGACAATACCTTTTTTACAGACTGGTTCTAACTGGGATTCATATCTGGATGAGCAAGGAAGTTGATCTACCACGACAGACAACTTTTGCAGAATGCTGCCATAGTATCATTTGGGATGCTACTTGATTTGAAGTCTATTTGAACAGACAGAAGATTTTTTACTATAATCCAGAGAAATTATTTTCTTTAAGAGTGGTATGCTAAGGAAACTGTCTTGATTTCATACATTCCCTAAGATTGTCAGTACTAATAAAAAGGCTAAACGAAGGGATTCATCACTGATGCAAATAAAATATTAACTGCAAAGAAGAGAGAGCAAATGTAAGAGATGCATTTTCATTAGGTAATCGGGGAAGAGTCTGGCCTCTTTCAGTCTGCATATCCTGCAAAGATCTTACCGTTTATTTCTCTTATATCCTTTACATTGGATAAGATATAATGGATACTGGATCTGGATTATGGCTTTCCTTCAGTTTCTGAGGCACCTGTCATGTTGTGTGATGCCATTTTACATTTGTTAAAATAACGTTCCAAGACATAACATAATGCAATGCAAAATGAAGCGTTATAAATGTGACATGGCGTGTCTAAAACAATTCTTGCTTTTAGTGGATCAGTTATCCTTTAAAAGCTGGTATTTAGGATTGTCCTTAGATAATTCAATAGCTCCACATCTCTTGTAGGAGCAATGTCAACCTGAGTTACCATTTCTGCTTAACAGATATGATGGGAGAAGATGGCATGAAAAGGGATGAAAGGAAAACAGATTCTGAATACATATCCTGGAGCACTTTTTCAAGCAAGTGATCAAGGGAAGTTTTTGGGGCCAAGCTCTACAGCCCTGTAAAAAACAGTAACCATCAGAGAACAGCTGGGCTCTGAGGTATGGTTTTTGCTGTACTCCTTCTTACTTTTTAGTTTTCCTTGACTGTTTATGCCACCATCACTGTGAGTGCGCTGACATCATGTGGGAAGGGAAGTGGAGTTAGAGTACAAATTGTTGCTGAAATCAGGAGACTGCACCTTGGAATTTCTGTGAACCGAAAGCACGTGACCGTCTCCCTTTTTTTTTTCTATATTCAAAACAAACAAACACCAAAACAAACTGGATTGAAGAGAGTTCTTTCTTGGAATCAGTAGCCTAAAAAGCCATGGATTTCACAGGTACAGAAGTTTGGTGAGAAGCAGAGAGCTAAATATAAGATTTGACTGACTGAACAGGCATGCTTAGAGAAATGAAAAACTTGGAATGAATAAAACCAGATCCCAGCTATAGGGAATTCTTAACCTTTAATATTAGCACTCCTTCATACTGCAATAAAGTACCACCCTATTTTCTTATAGCATCCCTCTAACATAAAATTGTTGTTATAATTTATGATGACTTTGTTTCCAGGCACGCCCACAAACACAAAAGAAGGCATGCCAAAGAGTTTAAACATTCCCTTGTCTAACATGGGATTTTTCATTACTGATTATCTGTTTGCCTGCAACCTATAGACTGGAATTTTCAAAGGTGCCTAGAAGCTCAGCACCCAAATCCTTATTGCATCTCAAAATTCCACTCATAGTTTATTTTTGCTTTACTTACTTTTGTGCATACCCCCCCAACTGAGATTAGGATTAGGCCCTGTACAATCACAAGGTAAGGCACAGTAGCTGCCCTGAAAACTTGCAATCTGAGTAGAGTAGGAGAAAGAAAATATTTGCATCCCCATTTTACAGATGGGAAGCAGTGGTACAAAGAGATTAAGAATATTTTTCAAAAGCACCTATGGCTCCTAAATCCTATTTTTTTTAGTGACTTGGGCCCAAATCCTCAAAGGGATGGGCGTTAGGTGCCTAGTCACTTTTCAAAATGGTGCGTAGGTTCCTAAGTCACGGGCAATTTTTGCCATAAGTGACTTGCCTAGCGTTATATAGTAGGGGTGGCCATACTATGGCTCATGAGCCACATTCGGCTCTTTTACTGTGCGGCTTGCAAAGTCCTATAAATCCCTACTATTCTCTGCCTACCAAACTGAGAATGGGTGGGGGCAGGGGGGAGAGCTTGCAGCAGGGTGATGGGGTAGGAGCTTCTGCCCAGTGGGGAGGGAGGTCTCGGGGCTTCAGCCATTCAGGGCTTGGGGCTTCAGCAGGAGCAGGGCTGAAGCCCTAAGCCCTGGCGGACTCCTCCCATGGAACTGAAGCCCCAAGCCCCAGTAGGTGAGCCCCAGCTCTCAAACTGCTGAAGATTGTCGTTAGGGTGACCAGATAGCAAGTGTGAAAAATCGGGATGGGTGTGAGGGGTAATAGGAGCCCATATAAAAAAAAAAGCCCCAAATACCAGGATTCTCCCTATAAAATCGGGACATCTGGTCACCCTCACTGTTGTATGCAGCTTGGATGGTCAGTAAGTTTGGCCATCCGTGTTGTATAGAAAGAATGTGACAGAGCCAGGAACTGAACACACATTTCCTGAATCAGAGGACAGACTAATGCGGTAACCCCAAGATCATCCTCTTTTTTTTTTTTTTAAAAGAAAGGTCAAACCATTCTGTTAATGTCAAATGTTACTATCTTTGATTTCCTCAGAAGTTTTAGATTTTAGCAGTAGTAACTTTATGAGTCTCTGTCTCTGTCTCTCTCTCTCTCTCTCTCTTATTTTTTACAGTGATTGAAACAGATGTATAGTCTTTGATTTATTTTACAACCAGAATGTGATTAGATGTATCTGAACATAGGTACCTATGGCAGAACTTAGTTTTTGTCAGTTCTATGCCAAATCTGGAATGACGGGTTCCTAACCCTTAAATGGGAGGAAACGTGGTTGAGGCGTAAGTTGCAAAGTATCAATAGGCATAATTTGCAATAGCTGGCCAATAAGGGATACAGCTTGAAATAATACTCTTTGAGTATTCTAGTTCCCCTCTGGTGACTAAGTCTCTCTACCTAATGATGTGTTAAACTGACAGTATGAAGTCCATTGAGATTTCATGGGATGAAGCATAGTGGTGTGATCTTGGGGGGTGGGTGGAGGTTAGCAGTATTGCTTTGTGTCCCCTAGTCATATAAATATGAGGAAGTAGAACAGGATGAGTTTGATTAAGAACTTTTTGTGCTCCTGTAGTCAGGGAGGAGTCCTGGTTAGTGCAGCTTCACTGAAGATGTGTTGCCAGGGAGCAAAGGGACCCAGTGAGGGCCAGAGCTGGTGTAGAGAGTCCATACTGATGCTCCAGGTCTATCTGGAGTACAACAGATTTGGGCCTTGCATCCTTTTGAACCCCAATGGGATAATGTGGCAGGTCTCTGTGAGTGGTTTTTCCCCAGAAGCCTCCTCCGGTGCCTTTTAACATGGAAGACGAGGATGTGGACCAAAGGTTACTGTATCTGTAGGACTAACGATAATAATCCGGAGGCACAATCATATAAACGTGGAAGTTGAATTTCAGGGTGTCAGGTCATGGCAATACACAGGCAATACATAGTTATAGTGGAAATGATCCTTTTTCTTTGTCAAACGAATGCAGTAATTGTTATTTGAACTGATCTGTGTATCTTGCTGGAAATCTGAGCAAACATGAATATCATTCATTGGTTATAATTCAAGGAACTAAAATATCTAACCCTGTGGGCTGTCTTTGTTTTTCTTTTCTTAAATGCCCAGCAGAATGTTTGCCATGAAAATACTGGGTTATAATATTTATGTAAATGATATGAAAAGGGAATAAATAAACAACATGTATTAAGAAGATAGGCAAACCAATTTGGGGCCAGATCATCAACTGGTGTAAGCTGACAAAGATCCATTAAGAATATGGCCCTTTGGCTTCCCTAGGTACCTGATGTTCACCCTCATAAAACCATATAGTGAGTGCTATTGTTTCTAGCCTTTCCTTTGTTTCCTGAGGGTCTGTCTACACCAGTGGTCTCAAACTATGGGCTGCGGCCCCCTAGGGGGGTGCAGAAGAACATTCATGGGGGAGCATGTGGCACGGCCCCATGGGAGCTGGGGAGGGAGCGCCACACAGCCCCTCTGTGACCCCAGCCAAGCTTTGACCCCAGCCCAGCTCTGCTCTCATTTCCTCTCTGCCTCCAGGCCAGCTCCACCTCTAGCCCCAGCTCCTCCCCCATCCCCAGTTCTGTCCTCACCTCTGCATTCAGCCCAAGCTCCGCTGCTGAGCAATCCTTGCCTGTGCAGTAAAGGGGGTAGGGTGCAGACAGATTCCATTACTGGTAAGGAGGGATGTGACAAGAAAAGTTTGGGCACCGCTGGAGTACACTGATATTGGGCTCTGGGACCCCTACACTGCAATTTTACAGTCCCACTGTCTTAGCTGTGTGAGCCTGAGTCAGCTGATATGGGCCAGTTGGGGGTGCTTAATTGCTGTGTGGACATACCCTGAGTTTCTTTTTTCCTACTGAGCACTAATATCCACTGGAATTCCGAAAGCAGATCACTCTTCTAAAGACTGCTCTTTAGCTGAAAAGTTTCACAAAGGAAAAGCGAGACACTGCACCCAGCTCCAGTTTTACTTATGAAGATGCATCAGCAAAACGTGCTGAGGAGAATCCTCAGAAGTGCTGGTACTTGTGACAATGTGTATGCTCTCTTCTTTCGAACATCCCATCTCACTGGTGCTCTGCATGTGCTTGCTCACAGTGTGAAAGAAAAAAATGCTACCACTCTATACCAGACTATCCCCGCCCACAATAACCCCAGTTGGCTTCATATATTGAAAATATTTCCTGATTTACATATCTGACAAAAGAGAGATGTGTATTTCCCAAAGACACGCCCTGGGTTAAAACAAGTGAGATTAGGTACTGAGCAGCCCAGTTCTACAATATAATGTTAATACTATCTTATTTACCACTGTAGAGCCATGCAATGCTTTTGGTCAATGTTACTGAATAAGCACAGAGTCATCTAGACAGGACACTGCTGACATTTCAAAAAGGAAATAATTTTCTGTGAATATTAGGACTATTAATTTATGGGGTCTGCTATAGGCTGTGTATGTTGAGACCTTATTCAGTTAATAATCTTATATAGAATGAACCCAATTTTTAAGCTGAGCCCAGTACATTGGCAGTTACTTGCTTGCTTTGGCTGCATAATTAAGCCCATTATGGTTTTTAGTGTTTCATTTACTTGTGCTTTTTAGCAGCTCATGAATTGCTTTGGTGCCAGGATCCTCCAGTGTGGCTGCTGTAGTAAATCGGAAGACCTATTGTCCCAGACCTAGGACTGCACCCAGCTGAGGAGCTCTTGGCACAGTTCAGAAGGATGTGCTTGTGCAAAGGTCTCTTGAAGTCCTTGATCCTGGGCTGGTGAGCACTGGATTGGTCCCAGGCACAATGTATAACAGCCAGGCTGGCTGCTAATAGCTTCCAGGAGCTTCTCCAGCAACTTTGGGTTGCAAAAGAGTCCTGACTATGACCCACGTTCTGGTGGATGGGAAAGGGGTGGCATGAAGACTGTTGTGGACGCTTTGGGGAATCCTTCATTAGCTGAGTATTAGAGGGGTAGCCGTGTTAGTCTGTATCCACAAAAACAACGAGGAGTCTGGTGGCACCTTATAAATCTGTTAGTCTTTAAGGTGACACCAGATTCCTCATTGTTTTTCTTTATTAGCTGGTCACAGCAGTGCAAAACTGCCTCAGTGCCCCGTAGGATCCAGGCCCTTGTGTTGTTTTTATGGAAAACTCTACTGTACTGACTAGGTTATTAGTGAACTGTAGGGAGCTCAGTTTCCAACAGATGTTCAATCTGCAGCACCAATCCACGCAGTTGTTTTTTTTTAAAGTGGTTGTAGTGCCTGTGGAAGTTGCTGGATTGAAAGCTCCAGGGAGCTTATCTACAGTGTCAGCGCAGCTCTGAAAGCAGTAATGCTCTCTCCCACACCTTGGACTGCCAGTGTGCCTCAGTTCAGCAAGGACAATCCGTGGAAGAGCCGCTAGGTTCATTTAACCTTTGGACTCTCTGCTGTGATGGCCCATAGGAGCATCACGATGAGAGTTTTGCAATGAGAAAACCTGTCCACTATGCACTGGAGTGAGACCGCAGTGTCATTTCACATACATAGCCAAGCAACCATTTGATAGTAATGACGTTGTTTCTACTGCCAAATTCAGCTAGATTTGAAATGGTGACTTAGATGTGTAAGATCCTATATCCCCCTAGCCCTCTGAACAATCCAGTCTCCCCCTAGCCCTGCTGTCTAACCGTCTCCCTCATTCTGGTTGCACACCTGCATATTGCTGTTTGTGACTAATGTCATCAACATCTCTCAGACATGGAGTATAAATCAATGGAAAATGTGCCTATCCCAGCCTGCCCAGTGCCAGATGTAGTGTGGTCCCCACGTCCCATGGCTTCCACCGTGAATGGCCTGCAGTAATGTAGAATTTTATATTCTATGCTTTGTTGGCGACAGTGTAAGTATAGTGCACAGCATGGCAACTATGGGCACATAGGGTTCTTCTGTAACCTGTTTTTTTTCTAGCCTTGGGATTTTCTGATAGAGCAGACACATTCTTTGTTAAAGAGACACCATCACTAGAAAATCACATTTCCCTTTGAAGATTTTGTACCTAATACTGTTCAGAGTCATTGAAAAATATTTAAAGAAAAAACGTTTCTCTAGTTTGATTACTTTGCACATTTGACAGCTCTTTGTCCCAGATCCTCCAAAGCCAGGGATGCAGGATGGGGTGGGAAAAGGGGCAGTTGGCCCTGGGTCCCCTGCTTGAGAAGGCACTCAAAATGATTGGGGCAGGGGGAGGGGAAATGTGCATCAAATTAGAGTAGTGTTGCAGCCTGGCCTCACTTTCAGTTTTTGCTCCAATCCCCAAAAACCTCCGTGTGGCCCTGCCGAAATCCCATTAATTTCATTGGGAGTAGCTACTTTTGAGGATCTGGACCTTTGTGTATAGTCAGTTTCACTTTTTTGCTTCCCCATGCTTGAGGACATTTGCCACTAACAGCAGCAGCAAATCTGCTGCTGAAAAGATAGCAGGCAGGAGAGTGGACAGTGAGGAACAGAAGAAGGGGAATGGGCCTGAGCATGTTTGCGTTATTTCTCTTGGGCAAAAGACCCCTTTTTAAACCTCCATAAGAGAGCAGAAAAAAACCTACAAATGATTTTACTGGTGCCTTATTGATTTTTTTTTAAAGTAAATTAAAAAAATCAAGTTGACAGCGTTCTTTTAATAAAAGGAAAAAACCCATATGAACGCTGCAAATTACATTCTCCTGATTGTTGCACATTTGGTTTCAGCAAGCCCAAATCCTCAAAGTTGTCACAGTAACTTTGTTACACTTTCTTTGGTCAGTCCTGTATATCAATGTTTTACAGTGCATAGCTATGCTGTGATACAGGAGTCTTTTGCCCGGTCTCCGGAGATAAGATAGTAGGTTAAAGCAAACTAGATGATTGTTGTTGTTACTGACTTTTGTAAACATGTGCAATGAAAAGCAAAAAAGCTGATTATTGTAAATTATCTAACTGCAACCATAGGAAATAATACCTGGAAGAAATACCTGCCTATTCAGCTGACTAAAACAAATGGCTTCCTTGTGATGAAAAATATTGTGCAAGAAGAAGGACTGTTATACTCCGAAAAATGTTATCATCCACTTCCAGGGTACACTCAGCTGGCTGTGAAGCTCACAAACAAAGGACTCAATTTTGGATCCAAAACACTTGTCTCCCTATTATTTTTTTTTAAATGCTGATGAACTATTTTCTGTTTATCATCATGTTAGCCTATAGTTTCATGCACTGCAATGGAACATACTTTAGCTTGTGTTACCTTAAATTATCAGCATGTTTTAAAGAGTTGTTTTTTTCAGATTCAACATGTAAAATCAGACAGTGAGAGTCTGTCTGGTTCTGATTCATTGTGGCACATGAAGACCGAGCAAACAAGTACCTATTCACTCACGAGCCGTATTATTGCCACAGTATTTGGCAGATCTGTATTCACGAGGCAAACATACCGAGATCTCTAAAACCTGCAATGTTCTCCATTTTGAGAAGTGAGTGTGTGGTTATTAACAAAAAATTAGAAAAAAATTAAAACATTATGGGCCAAGTTGATCTCAGTGGGTTTGCACTAGGGATAAATCTGGCCCCGTGGATTGACTTATATTACAATTTAGGAAGTTAAGATCTAGGTTGAAAAAAAAATTCTTCCACTGAAGAGTTTCAGCAGATATTTTTACATTCTCCTTTAGTTGTTAACAGATCCTATGATGATTCTAACATAAAATTTGAACAGAGGAACATATGAAATGGTAGGTGATAAGGGGTAAAGGAACTGTTGTATTAATTTTCATGGAATATACAGGCCCAAAGGATTAAAGGTGTTAACATGACCCCGTAACTATCCAACATTAAACATGGTTTGGTACACAGAGACATCAGCCTGCTTAGTAGCATAGCAAAGACACTAGGAGATTCATGTCGAAGGATAGAAATGTATTGATTGAAACACACCAGAATGATAAGAATTATAACAAGGCAAAAAACACTGACACTGAAATTGAGTGAATATGCAAAACAGACTTAATCATTCGATTTCAGTAAGGGTGAATATTGGTTAAAATTCCTTAGTCTGTCAAACAGTCCTTTTTGATATGGAAGAAAAGATTAGTTCTGTTGTTTAATTTTGAGTTGGGAATGATAGGCACATTTCTGGTTTTGACAAAACAGACAGACACAGATGGAGAGAAGAGAGAGGCTAGTAAGATGGGGTAAATACGGCTTTTGTGGATAGTTTCAGAAAACAAAGCAGCTGGTCAGTCATGGCTGGTAGGTTGGGGATGACATTTGCTACTATGGATCCAGCTACCGAGCCCTGGTTAGGGACATCATCTGGTTGGTCTGGTCCCCCTCCTTCACTGGTCCTTCTCAGGCTGAGCAGAGCTGGATGGGCTGCCTCCTCTTGTGCTGGTGCCATATGGTGCAGGTAATTTCAGGATCAGGTGAAATGCTAAGCAAGAAAGAGATACAGAGAGAGAGAGAAAGAGAGAGAAGGGGGGTAGGGAACAGAAATGGACATGTGATGAAGGGGGAAGACAAAGCAGGACCTCACATGAATCAGGCTGAGGTCCTTACTGGTAGCCGTGGTGGTCAGGTGTCACGATGAAAAATTCCTTAGCAATGGGTGTAGTAGTGATGGAAATAGTCCTTCCTTTCTTTTTATTCCCCTAACCCTCTTTGTAAGGACTCCCTATATGGGGTGATGTGCGGCATATTCCATCTTCTCATTATTTTGTCCACCAATTAGGCCTAATTTCCAAAACACTAGTTTTGGTTATTTTCCAGTCCTCTACTCTTACTGATCAGTCAGAATCTTAACATAGTCCTTGAGTGTATTAGTAGAACCTCTGTGTTTATATTAATTTAGTCTTTGTCTCCTTTTAAAATCTTTTCTGAAACAATTTTGTATAACAGGAGATTGTGACAATTAATGCATCTTTACCCACTTTCCACCAGTCAGGCTCACAATTAAAGTGAACCTGCTAGGCCTCAGTTATTACAACAGAACTCCACTGATGTGTATTGTCCCACAGTTATTTTCCTCTTGCAAAAATTTGATTCTCTTTCAAAAATGATTTTACTGCTTGTTTTCTGTGGCAGTTTCTTTCATATATTACCTAATTTCTGAGTAATTAAATCTCACCTTTAAGGCCTTGTGCATCCTCAGCTGAACTTGATGTAGCCTTGTTCATGACTCACCTTCTGTTGTCATATTGCACTTCCATCTTACTTCCATTTGAAGATGCCATCAATTTCCCTTCCTTATCTCTCCTTTTCCAGAGAATTCATGATTAATTCAGCTTGTCTGTTTAAAACAATGAAGTCCTTTTCTCAGTCTGGTTGCTCCCATCACAGTCTTCATTTCTGTATTATTGTAAGATGGAGCTGGAGCTGGGAACACCACACATCAGAACTACCTACTTTAACACACCTTCGTACTCCCTGATCGAATGGCCACTACATCCTGAGCCATTTCCCTGCATAAATTAGAGCAGTCCAAGGATATTCTCATTTATGCCAACTGTCAATTGCCTCAAAGGAGCTGTTACGCAATCAGGGAATAATTGAGTTACAGGAAAGCCCCCTGCCATGCCCCTTCCCCTGTCCACCCTCCCTGTGCCAGCTTCAGGGAAGAGGTATGGCACAGCTGACAAAATATCAACTCTTTGCTACCAGAGAATCCCCTTAAAGTGGGATGGTCTTTCCAGGGATGGAACCACTTTGCGTCAGTGGAGCAACACAGAGGCCATGGTTCTGCCAAAGATTGGGGCCTGTGTGGACAAGAAGTACATTAGTAACTCCGTTTTCATTGGTTCTTGCTGTGCTAGCTCATAGTGGTGAAATGCCAGGCTCTGTCATAGCAGGGATCCATAACCTAAATTCTTTGACTCTGATACTGAATTTCTCTTGCTGTGTAACATCAGGTGATTCTTATCTAGAACTCCCCTTAAGAGCAATGTGTATTCTCCAGCAACATTGTGCTTTGCATTGTTAGTAATTTCTGTGCTTAAGAAGGCAAGGAAGTAGCTTAACTGGCCAAGTGTGGGCAGGTGCCTAGAAAGCTTGCAGTTAAAGGGTGAGATGCTTTTCAGTGCCTCCTAGAGACACAGTATGGAATGCACAGCCCGGGGAGAGGGGAGCCAAAGGTAGCTTTAGATTCGGTCACCTTTGTGCCCTTCAGATTCTTGGCTGCAGTGGGAGCCACAATGGCCATCAGCATAATTTAGGCAGCCGTGGGAGCTTGACTGGCGATCGTTGTATATGCAAGGGCTTGTAGGGTGGTTTGCTTTGGGCCATCTATGACATTCAGGGCTCTAAGGGAATTCTCCTTATCTAGTGGTATATAGGGCCTGGAGCAGAGGGGAGAATCTCACTCAAAGTCTTACCCATTCATACATATCCTGATAGGAACCATCTGTGCTGGGGATTCAACAGTGACAGGATCTTGGGGCTCAGCTGAGCAGAAACTGTCAGTGATGCTGGATTGTGGTTTGGGGAGATGTGTAAAAATGTCCAGTGATGTCTGTGGATGCGATACGTCTTTCAATGACCCTAGTCTTACACTGGTAAAAGCCTGTACACATCAATTGGGTGATTCCTGATTAATACCAATGAGGGACCACAATGAGGGGCTACAAGGGAATAGTGCCCCCCAAACTTATAAACCCTGAACTGTCACTTGTGCCCAAAACATGAATGGAGCCCAAGTGCCCAGAGGAGAGAGCCCCACTGGTGAGTGTTTGGGTTGTTTGTGTGAATGAGTCAGTTCCTCACTGTCACTGCTCTCTTTTCAGGAATGAATACTAAATCAGTGCCTAAAAGGGAGAGTTTTTACATGTTTCCTCTTCACACTAAAACATCAGATGGTTTGATCTCTCATTTTCTTGGTCCTAGGGATAAAAAGCAGTTGGACGCAGCAAAATGGTAAATCCTATTAAGGCTTAAACTGCCGCCTTTGTGAGTCCATCTATAAAGACTGTGGTATGAATTTTTTTATCTATGGGCCACAATGGCTGTGCTTACTCATGTTCTTGGCTGTTTTTACAAGGCCTATGATTTTTTGTATATGCTGGTGTGTTTCCAAAGGAAACAATGGCAAGAGGACACAATGACTGTGCTGTATATCTTTGTTATTATTTAATATTATGAGCAGCATGGTTTATCAGCGAAAGACTACCAATGTGCTTGGCACTTTTCAAGACACAGAAGGCTTTGCCTTGAAGAATTCACAGACTAAGGGTATGTCTACTCTACCCGCTGGATCGGTGGGTAGTGAGCGATCTATCGGGGATCGATGTATTGCCTCTCATCTAGATGCGATACATCGACCCCCGAACGTGCTCCCCCTTGACTCCAGAACTCCACCCGGGCAAGAGGTGGAATCAGAGTAGACGGGGGAGCGGCAGCTGTCCCTCCTGCACCGCGAGGACGTGAAGTAAGTGATTCTAAGTTGATCTAAGATATGTCGACTTCAGCTACGCTATTCTCGTTGCTGAAGTTGCGTATCTTAAATTGATCCTCTCCCCTCCCCCCAGTGTAGACCAGGCTTAAGTAGATGAAGGCTACAAGATGCACTGGAAGGTTCTGTCTTGGAGACTGTAGTAATCAGCACTTATTGTGCAACAATGGGTTATAATATGTATTGGGTGGGTGAGGATATTTTTACTGACCTGGGTTAATGTTTATGAGCCCCAGGAAAGATAATTCAGGGCTCCTAGGTACTTGGATATATGAATATCTCAGGTGTCCATTAAAAATTACCTTTATTGTTCTAATCTCTGCTCTTTAATGCAAACAAAGCTGCTCCAGTCTTCCATTCAATTGCTATGTAGGCAAGATAAGGACAAAGTGAAGAGGTTCTTTCACCATCTGTTTATTTTTGATACAAGAGGGTCAAAAACACTTCAGCACTGCTGTTTTCCCTTAGGTGGGTTTTGAGGCCATTTAGAATTTAGCAGGTTTTCTTTCTTTGTTGTTTGCCTCCCTTATTAAAATAATAATGCATGCTGATGAAACAATACAATACTGCACATTTGTAATGTGTACAGAGATGTTCACAATGCGTTTATTTCAAACCATGCTGCAGAGCTAATTGATACAGTTATGCTGATACTCTAATAGAGAGAAAAGAGCAATTAAGAGGTATAGGCAAAGGTTGAAAGATGTGTTTGTGTCTGGGATCTGATATGAGGTGGAGAGTTTATTAAGCTGGGAAAAGCAAGAAGACCGTTTCAGGGGGCAAGCTCTACAGAAGAGAAGGCTCTGTGACTAGCAATAGCCAGATTACATGGTGCTAGATGAGCACAAGTAGTAGGGATAGAATGAGAAAGAACTAGATGCTTAGCCTCATTATTATTGCTTTATACCAGCCTGAAGGAATCCCTGAGTGGCACAGAGCCTCTAGGTCATGGAGGGAATGTGAACTGGGAGAAAGAAGGCATGTTTATGACTGTTGGAATGGTCTTTTGGAGCCGTAAACAGGTGAGCATACAAGGCCCTGAGGTTGTACTAACTAATGGTTGGGTCCTGCTTACTCTTTGGCTGCCCCAGGATCAGGTGGTGTAAAGCGATCTTTGCCCTTCCCCTCTCCTGAGCTGCCCTGAGTGCAATTTGAGCATAGCCCAGAACTGGGGCCAAGAACTGAAATGTAACCTGGAGCAAACATCTCCTCATCACCAATCTCCTTTTTTTTCCGGTGTCAAAGTTGGTTAGGGCCAAGGGAACAAGCAGGAGGGTAATATTAAGCTGTATCTTGAAACAACTGGGAGGCCAGGGGAATTCTTTGAAAATGTGTGTGAGACGGTGCTAGTTCTTTCTATGTGAAAGAAGGTGCAGTATCACTCTGCATGTGGTGGCATCTGAGAAGGATGCTGCACTTGTTAAGGAGCGATGAGATGAAAGGATGCATGGTGGATACATGTTATTGTGTCAGTTCCTGGGCTAACTGCACCACTCACCCATCCTGGTCTCTCTGAGTGTACCCGCCCCTCTCCCCGCAGGCCTTGAGCCAACACCTCACTCAGGTGGAATATCACAATTCTTCCCTATTTAGCTAGAGCAATGAAAGTCTTGTGACCCCAAAAACCTCATATTGCCAGCTGGCAAGGAGGTGCAGAGGGGCTACAGGGGTCTCTTGAATCAGCCGCATACATTCTAGTTCACCAAAGAGTGTCACATGAGGGCTCAAATGAAAATCACTATCACACTGATCATCAACATCATTGTGAAATGTATGTACAGATAATGTGTAAGGAGTTATGTATGTATACTGCAGATATGTTCTTAAAGTCTGTATCAAGGTACTGGTCACCAGAAAAGATGAAAAACAGATTGTCTGTGAGACGAGATGTTTATCCATCCCGTTGTTTATATGTAAATTGAGTACTGACTCATTCACAATGGGCTTCCTATCACCAGTCTGAACTGAACGCAAAGGAAGGATTGTTAAGAAATTAACAAGAAGAAAAAACAGTGGGGGAGAGACCCTTGCCTTGAGGTGCACTAAGGACCAGCGCCAGGGTTTCTCGCTCCCTAGGCGCACGGCCATTTCGCTGCCCCCCCGCGCTGATCCCATGGCTCTGGTGAAGCTGCCGCAGGCATTCCTGCGGAGGGTCCTTTGGTCCGTGGCTGTGGTGGAGCTGCCTCAGGCATGCTTGCGGGAGGTCCACCAGAGCCGCGGGAGCAGTCAACCATCCACAGGCATGACTGTGGCAGCTCCACTGGAGCCGTGGACCAACGGACCCTCCATAGGCATGCCTGCGGCAGGTCAACTGGAACCGCCTGCCGCCGCCGCAGCAAAATGCCACCCCCTCAATAATCCTGGTGCCCTAGGCTATTACCTAGGCTGCCTAAATGGTAGCGTCGGCCCTGGGTGCACTGCAAAGGTTTGCTTGACTATATTTGGGTGGCAGAAAAGACACCTGGGCATCTTTCATTCAGGAAGCAAAAGGAAAGCATTTGGCTTCATGAGAGGAATGTTAGTTAACATTAATCTCTAGAAATCCTGTTATGATTTGGTTTTATGTTATTTCCAATATTCTTACTCATTATTACTTGAATCTCTATTCCTTAATAATAATAAATATATTCTTGTTTTCACTATGAATATATCTAAGTGCGAGGGCGTTAAGCAAAGTGATGGCCCTGAATTGAATATTACAAGCTGGTTTGCACTGCTTCTTTGGGAATAGAAGGCCTGGTAATTCTGCATGTGTTCAGTGGATAAAGGAGGTGCATGGATCAGCGTTCACATTTCACTCCCAGTCAGTACCCAGCCCAAGCCAGGGACACTAATGATCCAACCAGTGGACCAAATTCAATGATGAATCCTCAGTGTTCTTAGCTTATTCCATAGCAGTTCCACAACTGTCTCAGCTGCATGCAGGCAATGCTGCAGTGCAGAGAATAGTGACAGGGACACGTGTGGACGTGGGGTAGAAGAAAGAAAAAGAAGAGTTATAAATGTCAGGGATGACCCCGAAGTTATGTAGTGCTGTAACCTTTAGTGATTTTATTGCAAGTCTCATGGTATTTGGTGTTTTGTTTGTTTTAAATGAGAATCTCAGCTTTTATTATTGGGGGTGTGGCAGGGATGACGACTTCTTGGTGCAGCGTCTCCTACTGGTCGTCCAGGGAATTAGCTTCTTCCAGCCCGGAGTGCCCTCTGCAGGCTGATGTCTCGCCTGCTGCTGGCCCTGTGTCCCTCCTGGACCCTGGTGCCCTTTGCCTAGGGTTTCTGCCCACCGCCGTACACCCTGACTCTGGGTCTCCGCTCCCAGGGGAACTCTCAACTTCCTATCCCCACCTTGCCTGAGTGGCTACTGCCAGTCTCCATTTAGCCCCCGCTCACTGGGGCAAACAGCAGTCTGTAAACCACTCACCATCTGCAAGGGGGTTGGACCAGCTGCCTCTGCCTATTCCTGGGCTGCCCCTCTGCAACCCTCATACCCTTTTGGGCCCTTAACTCAGCCTGCAGCCTGGGGTTTTGCTAGGCTGGAGCTCCCCTGCTCCCTCTGCCCTTCCCAGCACTGCTCCACCCTAAGTACCCTCCTCAGCTTCCCAGGCAGCCAGGTCCTTCTCTCTCTAGGGAGTTAGAGAGAGTGTCCTTCGATCTCTGGCCCTCAGCCCTCTTATAGGGCCAGCTATGGCCTGATTGGGGCATGGCCCCCACCTGTGGCTGCTTTCCCCAATCTGCCTAGCATTCTCTGCCACAGCCCTCCGCAGGACTGCTTTAACCTCCTCAGGGGAGGAGGGGGGTGACCACCCTGCTACAGGGGGAATAAAAGGAAGTGTCTCGCCTTCATGGCTTTAGACAAAAGCTTGGAGATATGGAACAAGTACATCCTAAAGCCTCATAAAAAGGCCAATAAAAAGACCCCAAAATGAATTCTTTTAAACCAATCTTGATTTTTTGTTGGACCTGGCTTGTGATTTTGGACTGCTTGAAATTGGTAATACTGGCTGTGGGCCTGGAGGCAAGCTAGCATGGATGGCGAAGGGAGCGGGAGGAGGCAGAGCTGTGCTCGAGGATGCTGCTTGCAGAGGAGAAGGTGGCAAGGACAACTTAAGTTTCTAATGTTTTGTGTCCTCCTGCAAGAACAATGTATGTAAATTTCCCAAAAATCCTTTAATGTTTTGTCAGCAGTTCAAAGCCTTGTTGTAACATGGCCTCTTTAAAATAAAGTGCCACATCATGCTAAGTAATGACCAAACACTTGAAGCCTGTTAATAAATATTTGGGGCTAATAGTGTAATATATTTTGTGGTGATTTTCTATGATGTCTCTTAGTTGACAGCTACCCAGGCGCCCATCCTACAAGCTGCTCTTTGTACAGCAGGCCTCCCTGTACCCATAGAAAGACCCACTGGCTTAATTTGGACCCTACATGGGGTTTTGTCCATGTTGCGCTGCCTATAGGAAAATGGCTTTTATTTGTAGCCATGGCTGCTTTTAATGTATCTCTGCTGCTACCCTGGTCTTTCCTGCACTGGTGATTGACTGCCATTTCATTTCCCACACTGTTTTTCCTGGGTCTTTCTAGAGCAAACGAACCAAACTCAGATGAAAGTGATATCACAGCATTCTGGGACAAATTAGTTCAAGTTTTTTTTTAAATTTTCTTTTTAATTTATTTTTAACCAGACCGGAGTCTCCAAAGGCATCAAAAGCAATATAGTTTGCATGTACAGTGCAACTGTATTTGAAACTGTTTCCCCTTATTAACTGACATAGTCAGACATTTCCCTAAAGGACATTACTATTCCTGTCGGAGTAGCATCACAAGGTACAAAGAGAATTAGGACCTGGGGGAGGAGGGCGGGTTATGGAGTTTTGGAAAAAAAAAACCAAACAGGCACTCCCCCTCCCACAACCGTTTGCAATTCCTTTACGGTCTTTTCCATTCACTTCTGAAAGGGCTTTTGCAAAAGTAGAACCAGTCAGGGACTGACTTCCCGTGCTGCTGCTGTCAACTAACAAACTGTAGCAAAATGTTTCAGCCTTTAGGAAAATGGGAACATTTTGCTCCCCATCTCTGAGATTAAAAAAAAGAACAAACTGCTGACCAAGCCTGCAATGCAAGGACTCAAATTATAGTCTTCAGGAGCACAGGGTCTGGTAGGCTAGAGGATTAGTCTGCTTATCTATTTTTCTGGCTTTCTGTTAGAGTTTAGTTAGAATTTCTTACATCTACATCAGCAAGAAGAAATGTCTGTTCCAGGGGTTCGAAAAGGTCAGCAATAGGCCAAAGATATTTAAACATACATTTTTGAGTCTTTGTAATATGTTGAAAACCTGCAGACTGGAATCAACTTCTGAAAATAGTTCCCTGGCTTAGAGAAACATACCAGTGGTGCCATCTTTTAACTAAGATTCCATCAGCATTTTTTTCAAAAGCTTGGCGGAATGCATGCACTTTATTTTGTGGAGGCTGTTCAGTACTTCACGTAAAATCCTCATCTGATGCTGGTCTCTTTGAAGTCAATGACAAAGCTCCCTCTGACGTTTGCAGTGCAGGATCAGCCTGAGCAACTGTGGCATCCAGACACAGCACAGGCATTTTCATGCTTTCCTTGGTTATTCCTCTCTCTGCAAAGTAATGGAGTGATTGAGTCAATTGGCTGCCACGCATGTTTTATTTTTCACATCACACATTGCCCTTCACTTCATTTGGAGGATAGAATAGGTATGAGAGTTGATAGTGGGATTTGAACAGATATATCTATCTTGCTTGTTTCTCATTTCTAAGAGCAAAGGCGAGGGCACACAAACAATTTGTCTAGTCTGCCAGCCACTGTCTCCAAAAAGCAGTCAATATACATTGCTTCAAAGGAATATGTAACCCCTACCTCGCCCCAATAATGCACATAGTTTGGCAACATTATACCATTGGGGGAAATTTCTTCCTGATCTCAGCTGGTGATCAGCTCATGCCCTGAAGCATGAGAACTGATTGCCCTTGCAATTTTTTTATCTTAGCTAGTGTAACAGCATTCTAGCATTTGCCCACCAGAAAGAATCTGATAGTTGACTGTGCTTTGAAATTTTATTCCTCTGCAGGCAGAAAGAGCCCCTCAGATTAATAGTCTGTCTGAATGCTAAAAAGAAAGATAATTTAAGACATCACATTAAAATGCCATTGCACATCTGAAAAATCCATTAGAACTTTTATAGAGCTTTTTACATTTGTTTTCCCTGTTTTACATTTCGTTCTCTGTGCAGGGGGCTCCTGTTGTATAATTCGCCTTTGTAATAAACAGCTTAGTCTTAGTTAGAACTACACTAAAAGGGTTTATTTGCTTTTCAGAGGCAACACACAGCTTTTTCCCTAGAAGAGCAGAGACCTTTTCCTCATGTAACAAGCATTTCCTCCATGCTGCAGTGGTTGTCTTCTGTACTGATTGCAGAGGTGCTTGCTCGCTCACTCAGGAGGCCTTCATCCCTGTCCTATGACCTCTTTGTGCCAATCTACTGTGGGAGCTGCCACTGGTTCCCTGACTGGACCCTTTCAAAGGGTGTGGGTGCAGGCTGAATTTGTCTAGATTCACCATCCAGCCACTGAATCGTGTGCTAATAGCAGTCACCGATGGGCCACATGAATGGCTGAATTGTGTGATATCTTTCTAGGATAAACTGAAGAGCCCAGAGGGAGCCAAGGGGAGCCATTAGCCAAAACGTCCAACAGTCGGAGATGGGGTGGGCTCTGAGTCACTACAATGAATACTTTCCCGGGCGTCTGGCTGGTGGGTCTTGCCCCCATGCTCAGGGGGCAAGACTGATCACCATATTTGGGGCTGGGAAGATCAGATTGGCGGAGGTTTTATTGCCTGCCTCTGTAGCATGGGGCTAAAGTCACTTGCAGGTTTAAATTAGTGTAAATGGTGGATTGTCTGTAACCTGAAGTCTTTGTCTTTAGATCAGTGGGTCTCAAACTTTTTTTTTTGTGGACCACTTGAAAATTGCTGAAGGTCTTGGTGGACCACTTCCCGATCTTTCCAAATGTTATTTGTACCGTTAGCTAACTATTGTAAAGCACTTTGGATAAAAGCGCTATATACCCCCCTCCACAATAATTAAAGTTTTTTTGTTCTACAAATAAAAGCACATAACTCATATTTTAATATCAGTAGTCTTGCCTTTCTAATGGGATGGGTCCTCTCTCCTCTGCTGAAGCAGCCCCCGAGCTGGGGCTGGGAAGGAGTGTGTGTGGGGGGTCACTTCCTCTATCCCCTGCCACGGCAGCACCTGAGCTGAGGCTGAGAAGAAGGGCCATCTCTCTCCGGCAGCTGCAGCCCTGGAGCTGGGGAAAGTCATCTCTTTCTCTAGCCACCACAGCGCTGCACATCCCAAATTCCCCCCAGCCCCTCTTCTCACCCCACTGCCCCGTCACCTACCCCAATTTCCCCCAAAGGCCACGACCTCACCTTACATGTGCATCTTCTCCAGGGTTCAGGCACCTAATTAGTGGAGCCATGCTTGCGTGGCTCCACTAATTAGGTGGGTGGCCCTTCATTCTCTCGTGTGCGGCTGCTCAGGCACGCACCTTAGAGGGAACTATCTGCGGACCACCTGAATGGAGCTTGCGGACCGCTGGTGGTCCACAGCCCACAGTTTGAGAACTTCTCTTTAAATCATGATTTGAGGACTTGAGTAACTCAGCCAGAGGCCATGGCTCTATTACAGGAGTTGGTGGCTGAGGTTCTGTGGCCTGTACTGTGCAGGAGGTCAGACTAGACGCTCATGATGGACCCTTCTGGTGTTAGAGCCTGTATCTAAAATCCTGCTCAGCAGGTAATTTATAGTTTCTGACTGCAAGATTTTGATAATTTGATAATTTAATCCCTTATCTCCCACTGCTCTGGGAGGCTTTCCCATTTTCTCCCCGCCCATTAAAATGACTTTTAAATATCTGCATCATAAATGCCTGCTATGACAGATATATAGATTGGTGTGCTGGACAGCATATCAATGGTAGACCATAGTCACCTCTGCAGAGCATGAAACTACTTTAGAAGTACAGGAATTCTGACCTCCTTCCATGAGGGCAACAAAAGAATACTGGGTGTTTAAAAAAACACCGGGACCCTTATCCTGCATGACTAGTACTTTGAATGTGTTACTGAAGCTGTGCTCTTCCAGCCTGTGACAAAGGGGAGACACCACTTTTGGTGCCTCTACGCCATAGTTAACAAAAGAAATCCCCCAATCCTGCTTGCTGTACATTCATTTCTTTGTGGGTGACACACACACACACACACACACACACACACACACACACACACACACACACACACACACACACACTTCTGTAATCAGCTAGCAAACCAAAACTCTATGCGCATCACACACACTCTCTCTGACTGCTGAGCGAAGCTGGAGTCTAGCAGAGCACTGTAAACCAGGTAGGCTCGTCTCAATGATGCTCCCCCTGCCCCATGCTTGTGTGTCTATTTTAATAACTTTATCCATGTTCCAGGTGCCCTCCTTTAGTTCAGCTTGCTCCCTTTTGCACACCTTGGGCCAGCGAGTTGGGTTCAGGACTGCAAGTTGTTCCCTATGTGCGTCCGCATCTTGTCCCTGAAAAACCTTTTCATTTTGTCTCTTGGTTCCCAACAGGATAATTACTTCAAAGAGCAACCTTGTTGCCTGGCATTTCAGTTTATCTCATTACCATTGTGTTTTCCAAGCCAACCATCATTGCCAGAAATTGAATGAAGGTTGCTGGCAGGCTTGACTGTCTCGCATGTTCAGCCTCCGTGCTGGCTGATATTCTAGTTCTTCTTGATTGCAAGCTCTGTCACCAGCTTGTATGAATGAGTTGTGTGCCTACAGCTATGGCATAGTGGACATGACACACAGGAATGCTGATGCGGTCTCCTCGGTCACCTGTCAGTCAAAGCTAGGGCTAATGAATTTCTGTTAGCACATTGGCTTGCCATAGTTTTGAAAGCAGAAAGTAGCTGGCCACCAAATACAACTGTCAAAGCAAAGACAGGATCATAGCTTCAAATAGTTTCTTAGCAATCGGAGTGTTAGCAGGGGTATAGTAAAGTAAATGTACAGACACAGAAACATATGCAAAATCATAAAGGTTATTTGTTGCAGTACAGCCTAGTAATAGGAAGCTCTGAGAAATTACATTTGTTGCCTGTAGGGCCTTTCCTGGGTATTGGAACAGCCTCAGGAAGCCCTCAAGGCATTCCTAATATAATCTTATTTTCTCTTGCTAATCTAGCATTTATTGCAAGAAAGTAGGAATGCATTTTGTAAAAAGTTTGCCTTCTGAAATGCTGAGGCAGCAGTAATTTATCACCAAGGTGCATTCATGATGATCACCTTGACTTGCATTTGAAAATTACCCTCCGCATCATAACAGGGCACCAATCTTTTGATTGCTTCTGACAATTAGACATTAGTTTATTGGCCAGGGGGCTTTATATTTTAGTTCTTTTAATATCTCTAAAATTGGACAAAAAATTAAAGAAGTATGAAACCATTAATCAAAGGCAAACAACACCTCTAGGAATGGAAGCCTTGAAGTGGATGCATTCAGTACTGATTTTACATTTATGTTTAGAATAAACTTACCATAAGTGATGGTATGTCTATTGCTAGGCAACAAGTGATGAGTTTATAGCTCCTATTCAGTTCTTAAAGGTATATTTTCAAAATGTAGTCTTGGAGGGTAGTTGAGCTTAAGTTGGAAACTGTATGGAGTTACATTGTTTAATGGTAAAAAAGGTTTAAATGTGCCTGTACAATACAAAACAGGATCTGGTAGGTCACACAGACATGGGCTATCAGAAGCATTCTAAAAAGCTGAATGCTAGCATTTAAAGTGACTATGTCTTAGTCGCAAAAGTAAATTAGCAATACATCAAGTTACTGAATAAATTAACAAATTAAATCAGGTTACTAGAAATGTGGGTTTTTTTTTAAGAGCACACTTCTGAGCTGCTTGCATTGCAAATGTAATTATAAGGTCTAGAGTTGGAAGCGACAATTCAAGGTTTCTTTTTTTAAAAATGTTGCTCAGTCGTTGCTCTGTCTAAATGTGATCACTGTCCCATTTTTTTCCTGGCAAATGAAACAACACTGTGATGCTTTGAACTATTGCAGCACTAAACCTCGTGGGCCATATTCATCCTTGGTATAAGCACAGTGAAGTCAATGGTGTTACAGCAAGAATATATTTGGAGTCTTGTTTTATGTCATTTTAAAAAAAATACTTATCAGAGATGCCTGGAAAATAGCACTTCCCAACTCAAGGGCATCATGGACCTTTATTTTTCTAAATGGAACTTGTCTTTTAATTCTGTTTTCTCCCTTGCCCTTAATTAGTTCTTAATTTGGTTGTTATTGTTACTGTAGGAGTCCTCAGAGGCACTGTTACATATAATCCTGCAAGAGCTTTTTCTTAGCAGGTGGGCAAGTTTGTGATCTTTGTTGAAATCTTTCCTGGTGCAGCTGTGTCAGGTGGTGTGAGCGTTCTGCCTGAATCTTGATAAATTGAGTCAAACCCTGAGGTGGAGATGCTTCTGCAGAAGTGAGCATTGGTGTGTGGGCTGAGATTCCAGACAGAGGCTTGTCTGCATGTTGATTGTGACCACCTCTGTTCCAGAACTGGTGTAAAGTGACAATAAAAGAAGATACGCTAAGACTCGATGCTACCTCACTGATTTCTCTTCTAATGGGACGCTGACCTGCAAGGCCCTGACAGTGTCTACTCTTGGCAGAGGGATAATAGTCTTCATTTGTTCTGGGTGAAATTCACATGCTGTGCAGAGGCCCAGGGCAAAGCCCTCTATGCCACTTGTGTCTCATGTAAGAGTTGCGCTGGGAGTCTGCTGGTGGAGCAGACTCATGGGGTGCCTATGCACTTCAGAAATGTGTTTCCTGTCTGGCACCATGTATGACCTGCTCCAAAGTCCATTGAAGTCAATGGAATTTTTCCATTGACGTCAATGGGCTTTGAATTAGCTCCAATGAGGGCAGGCAGGGGATGGGCCATGGATCTACCTATTTGTTGTTCCAGTGGTTTCTGTATGACAGCAGGGTGGAGCCCTCACAATAGCCCCACACTCTGGTCCTGAGCTGGCAAGCTGGAGTTCACTTATACATAAGTCAAATTGTAGAAAGAATACTGGCCAGGCGGGGCTAAGGGACGGGGAAGAGGTAGAGAAAGAGATGCATAACTCTGTGACCGGAGCACATCAGCCTGAAAAACCTACATGCCGTTAACACAGCGCCCTCTAAAATTTCCCCTGATTGGCACTACATCACTCACTCACTATCATATGTTCTCCACAAATACAACTGGAAGAACATTTACCTGCTTGGGGGAGGGTTGGGGGGAGGTTCCATAAGGCATTTTAACTATATTACTTGCAGGTGGTCGGTATAGCTCTTCTAATTAAAATGAAATCATCATAGAACCTCTGAAATGAAGCTTTGGTATAATAGATTCAGAGCGTGATGAAAATGTTTTCATTAAATGGGGAGAGGAGAGACCCTGCCAGGCATGGCATTTTATCTCGGCTCTAATAACATTAATAAACGCTTTAATCTTTGCCACGTTTATGACTTAATAGGAATCCTTAAGAAATGACAGGCTAGTAAAAAACTGCCAGGTTCCGCTAACCTGAAGTATTCATATTCTTCCCATGACTTTAATTAAGTGTCAAATTCCTCTATGAAGGGCTTTCCTATTCTCCCATGTAAATCAGGGCCGTTATGCCAGTATGAGTGACAGAAGAAGCTGCCCTGTTTGGTGGTGACTGAGCCACGGTAGGAGGAGCTTGTCTCACCTATCCTTTGAGGAATAGACTAAATGAGCCACCACAGGCAGACTTTCTCTAGCATGGCAGGGATGCTGTTTCCCATCCTCTGTGTTTCTAAAGGAGAGGCCGAGTTCCTTATCTGGCAGTATCAGAACACGGGCTCAGTTGTGGTAGTCCCCATGTCCTCAGGATCCCTTTATCTCACACGCACCCTGACCCTCTCCCTCTGAACCCAAGGTTAGACCTTACTTCACCGCTACAATGGCAGAGACCTCACTTTTTTCATTTTAGCAGCATGTGTATTTAATATGATTTACTTAAAATCTTGTGTGGTATAGTGGGTTTTGGTGTTCTCTGGTTTCAATAAAGTTAATCAACTTCTCCCTTTACAGTTGTTTAACCCATTTTTGGCTAGATGCCTGCTTTGAGGCTGTGGAAGAAGCCAGTGGGGGTGAGCTAATACTTAGCTTGCCCGAATGGTGCAGTAGCGCAGCTGGGAGAATAACAAAGGCCGTGTTATGCTAGACCAGTAGCATCAGAAGTGCCTTAGATCAATATTGCTTGAAGGAGTCAGGGGGAGGAAAGGGAGGCACGTTCATATCTTAAACCCATCATGCCTCCTCTGCAAACATGCCATAGCTTGTCTGCCTGTGTGCATCTTCCATGCCCGCCGTTGCAGATCTTCATAGTAGGAACCAGCGTCTCCTTTCTATTGCTTTAACAAGCAGTGAACTAATAAATAGTATTGACATTTTGAGTGTTACCACTGTCCTCTGAGTTAGTACTTATTGAAATGAATGGGGCCATTCATACGTCAGAGTTGTTGCTTCAGCCTCTCTGCAAAATGAGGCAGCAGTTTCTGCATTGGCTATACTTGCTTTATACGTTGAAGGGTTTTCTGTACAGCCTAACCAGCTAGAGCTACAGCCAACTGCTGAGAACAAATTGAGAGGGCCACATTAGGCCAGGCCAGTACTTGGCCCCCAGACGCAGATGTCTGGGTCTTCCACTGACTCACTGCATGGTTTGGGTCAAATTATTTAAATTCCTCAGGTCTAAGTTTCCCTGTGAGTAAAGTGAGACTTGTAATAGTCACACTTACCATTGGAAAGTGCTCTGAGAGCTTTGAAAGAAGAGTTGTTTTATTGCCTTATTGAGATTAGGTCCACCTGCACAGCATGCCCCACCTGTCCTCTGCTTTTCAGTTAGTCGCTACGCCTTCTTTACGTGAAGAACCTCCAGCTGCAGGTGCACAATGTTCCTGACAACAAGGCCAATGCTGTTCTGTAGCTAAGGAGCTGGGTAAAGCTGCATATGGGCTGCAAGGGATGGTGTGCAGTCACATGGCTGAGAGCAAGGGGACCCTGGGCCATTTAGTTTCTCTATTGAAACAAAATGTAAACCTTAACACCTGCAGCTCAGTTAATCTGGCTTTTCAATAGAATGACATTTAAAAAAAACACCTGGTAAAGGAATGCTATTTAGGTTGCAGCACCTGAAAGGTAGGCGCTGCCAGACTTACAGTTGTCCCAGCCCCTATGTACACTGCATGCAGCAGGGGGTCTTGTGGAAATAACGCTATGTTACTGTGCCATTAAAGGCGATTCTATAATGCAGACATAGAAGGAAGCCACATTAAGAGTCCGTGGGCATGTGTAAAGCAAGCATTTTTCTAACTTTCAGGTGCTTGACATTTTAATGTAGGTTTTTTTTGCATTAACATTTTCTAAGTAAAAGAGAAAGTAATATGGTAAAAGCAAATCCTGTTATGTGCAACTAAAACAGCCTCCTGCTCCCAGCAAGCCTGAACCACCTTCAGTGCAGCTACTACTTGAGCTCTAGAACTAACAGTATTAGCCGGTAGCAAGAGAAGGATGTTATATTAGAGGGCGGATGGACTTCTGGGTCCAGGTACTGGATCCTGGGGTGGTCCTGGGGTGGGGGTGGGGAATGGGCTACTCCCATCCCCAGGAACTGTGAGTCCCTGTCCCCTGTGGCACCCCTGGGTGGGTGGGGATGGGCTACTGAGGCCAGTGCAGACCCTATGCAGCTTTCTTTACCCTCCAATCTCTCATTACAGCTGTTATCCCCGGTGTTTCTAGTCCAGCGGGTGCTGTTGTTGCTACTGCTTTGGCAGGGGCATCAGCTTGGCCTTAGAATGTCCATGTATTATTTATTGGGCTATCCACATTTTTGGAATGAAAGCAAGAGATGAGAAACAGCAATTTTTTTAACAGTTTCTATTTCAGGAAAAAGTGAACGAAATTTCCTGGGAGAAAGAAAAGACACTGCTGTAGCCTGAAAGCGTTCCACCTGTTCAATCTCAGCGCACAGCCGCAACCAACAAAGGTGGGAGCGTTTCTTAAGGAAAAAGTTGCAAGAATATTTTCTAAAGGGTGCAACTAGCTCCCTTTATAATAGAATAAAAACGAAAAAAAATTCAGCCACGGGCTGAATTTTGAAGTCACAATGTTAAAAAAATCTAGCAAAGCATGCCCTCCTGTTCCTAGGAAAATGGCTTTTTTCCCCTTCCCAATGTAATTTTGCTCCTGTAAATGAGTTGGAAAAAAATCTGTTGTGCCCATAAAAAAGAAATCAACATAGTACAGATGGTATTTCATACATATTTGTTTCTGTGTCATCTGTGCTGAGCCTAAATATCAGTGCAATAAATTCACTGTTGTAAGTGATAAGCTGAAACATCTTTAGTTGTTTTTCAGTCAAATGACAGTAACAAAATGAAAACTCACCATTAAAAACCCTTTATTTGCATATTTTTGATCCTGTCAAAGACGCCAGCACTAATGTAGCATAAGGAGAATTTTTAATCAGAAACATTACACTTTAAAGCGCTAATAAAGATAAAAGCAAAATAAACACTGGATTTAAAAGGAAGAGAAAAGCAAGACTATTTTATGCCAGTAGTGTAACGAAGGTAGTATCTGGTGACAATTTTTAATAGCACATTAATGCTGAATTACATTGAAATTCCTATAGAAGTAGAGCTGACATCCACCTAAACACCAAATGAATTTCAATGATTGGTATTATCATAATGAACTCCAAATGAATTAATAATGATGGAACACTTAAATTAAAATGTTACTTTCTCTAATCTGTTGTCTTTTCATGCACTACTCAATTCATTGTTATTGAACTATGACCCTCTCCTTCAATTCATCTTTTGCAGTGATATTAAAAAAAATTAAATGTTCTGCTTAAATATTATAGAAGGCAGTAGCTGGAATCATCTGTCTGCATAATAGATTTGCGTTGGCATTGCAGAGTTTAGAAGATGGAAAGGCATCTGGATGCTTGATGTATCGCTATAAAAATGACTATTACTAATAATAACCATCGGAATAACAATTTCTATTTGATAGCACCACATGGCCACAGACCTCAGGGCACCTTCAGCAACATTTGATAAACTAAATGACACAATTTCTGACACGCACAATGTGTCTGCCCACTCCCCTGATAAATCCCACTGAGAAATGTGAACAAGGCCCAAACCAGCAAAAGACCAGCACATCACCCAATTCAGAAAACAATGTAGGACGTCATTGTGCCTGCCTAGGAGGTGTCAGAGCAGTACAACAAAGCCTCTGTACGAATGCCTTCCCCCCAACGTCTGCACTATGTCCTAATCCTTTTATAGGCAAGTGTAACAGTGATAGACCCCGTTTGTTGGCTGGCGGGCTCAAACCAGGGACTTCTGGCGCTTAATGCATGTGCCTCTACTACATGAGCTAAAAGCCAAGTGCCTGTGAGCTAAGGCTGTAGAGGACACTCATTTTCTTTCTATGTGGGCTCGGTGCCACTAGATGGGACAGAACACGACACCCAGAAGGTGTGTGGGTTACCCAAGCTATTGTCTTGAAATCAATGGGCACGACTGCCTAAGGTGCTAGGAAATTGTAGGCAATGCATCCCCTCAGGTGGGGTGAGTGGCTTGGGGAGCTGAAGGACAGGGAAGCGTTTTCATTGGTGAGGCCCTCTCACGCTAGGGATACAGGTGAAAGGACTTCCCAGATCCAAGAATGTGGTAGGATCCTCAGTTCATGTCTACGCCCAGTTCATAATGCAGCAGATGGCATTCGGGTAAACAGGCCCACTGTTATCTTGGGCTCTTACTAAGAGTGAGGGTTTGAGGGGGCCCTTGTTCACAGATTGGCAGACAACAGGCTTTGGGGAGCATGAGTAGCACTCACTCCTGCAGGCCCGCTAAACATCATTAGTATATGAAGTATAGAATTGTGCATGCAGTATGGTAACCACGTCAGCAAGCACTGGCTATTGTTAGGTGCGTCTAGCAAGTCTGCTAGCAGAGTTCATTTCTTAGAAAGCTGATAGACTTGTAATCCACCACAAAATGTAGTACAAAAAAACCAGGGTAAACACTAGTTTTTCCTTCACAGCTAGATTATAGTGCTGCCAAGATGCTAACACTGCACATTTTCCATGAGTGAGGTGGAAAAGCCCAGTATGCAGACAATTTGTATGTGAAGAAAGGCATCTGAGGCCACATACCAAGGTAGGCAAATATTACATTATAGTGCTGGCCAATTAACCTGCCTGGTACTAAAGCATCCCATGTTCATTTACAATTAACCTTTCTAGCTGCAGAGTTGCTGGTATTGATTTTTTTGCATTGTGTGTGCCCAAAAGCCCCAGTCGGGATTGAGGCCCCATTGTGCTGTATTGTACAAACACACAAGAAGCTATGGGCCCTGCCGCCAAGCCCTTAAAAATGTGATTGAAAACAATATTCATCAAACGAGTGGCCCAAAGAGGCTGATGGAGAAGGTAAGGACGAAGCAGGGCTATAGTGCACATAGTCACATAAGTTAGTGTAATTTCTTTGGGGTTTAGTGAGAGTATGGCCACTTTTAATATTTTTCCTGAGGGGGGGAAGTGCTGATTGTTCCAGAAGGAGGAAGTGCTGTTAGAGAGAGGGAGAGGAGAGAGCAACAGGATGTTTGTGTCTGGAGCTCCAGCTGGAAGTGGTGAAGCAAGCAGGCCCTCACAGACTGAAGCCAGCACAAACCTGCCTGAAGCCGGGGAGGGCCAGAATGGCCGATTGGGGACACTCCAGGACAGGAGCCTGGGTGGCCCGAGAAGGACAAACTGGAGGTGGACCCAGTATCACAGCTGCCCAGGGCTGCATGGGGCTGTAAGTACTGGGGCTGGTGACTTTGCATTGGGATTAAGGAAGGAGGCTCTTAAGTGGGGAGGTTGTTGCTCCGTGTCGCTTTGCAGAGAGCGATGGAAGAGGGCACCGAGCAGTTTGTTGGGGAAAGTTCACTGATGCCATAGATGACCAGGACTCACCGTTGGACTGGATCTTTGTTGAACTCTGTGTGCAGCCTTTTTTCTTCCTTTCTTCCCTCTGTGTGTTCACTCTTTGGAACAGGTGCCCTGGGGTGGACGGGACAGGGCCGCCCAGAGGATTCCGGCGGCCTGGGACCGTCGGCAGCAGGCGGCTCCGGTGGACCTCTTGCAGGTGTGCTTGTGGGAGGTCTACCGGAGCCGCGGGACCGGCAAGCGGCAGGGTGCCCCCAGCGTGGTGAAATGTCTAGAGCTGGCCTTGTTTGGCGGCGGGGGGCCCCCGCTGTGGGTCTTCGGGGCACTTCGGCAGTGGGTCCCGGAACGGAAGGGCCCCCCGCCACCGAATTACCGCTGAAGACTGGGTTGCACTTCAGCGGCAGGTCCTACTTTGGTGGTAATTCACTGATGGGGGGGTCCTTCCGTCCTGGAGTGGAAGGACCCCCCCACCGGCAAAGACTGGGAGTGGAAGAAGCTCCAGGGCCTGGCCTCGCAAGAGTTTTCCGGGCCCCCTGGAGTGAGTGAAGGACCCCGCTCCAGGGACCCCGAAACACTCGTGGGGGCCCCTGCGGAGCCCGGGGCCTGGGGCAAATTGCCCCTATTGCCCCCCGCCCTCTGGGCTGCCCTGGGACGGGATGTTCCCTGCTGCATTTCTGCACGCACTGTCTCTTGGCCAGCGCTGCCTGCAGCACAGACTCCATCCTGACCACGAGGGTGCTAAAGCTACATTAGCTATGCCCCTGCTCTTGTTGAAATCAATGGCATTGACATCTGTGATTCCAGCTCAGGTTCCATAGGCACAACCTGATGGTTTCAAATTGGTTAAAAAATTTTAAAATATAACTAGAACCAGCTCCCCCCCATGTCTGCTCAACCTAGCCTTGATTGCTTGGCTGCGTTCTTGCCGCAACATGGCAGAAGTAGGACAGTGAGGCACGAGCTGTTTTACATTTCATTGCAGACCACTGGCCCAAAGGTGAGCAAGCAGCCAGTATAGCAGTGGCTCTCCACCACCCATTTGTGACTATTGCCACCTATAGCTCAAAGTTCAATACTTCATTAGGAAAAAAAGCAAACCAACCCTTTCATGCAGTGCAGTTGCAGTGTGATACGTACATAAAAACGATGCAGGGTAAGCTTAGCGCACAGCTCATGATATCATCATTGCCACCGGCATTACTCGGCTAATGTGGCTGAGCTGGAACAACTGAACACAACAAACCCGTCCCTGTTTTTGCAAGGACACCCATGACTGCGGTTTGCTAAGCTATAGTTTGCTAGTCCATTTCCCCAGCTGCATTTACAGGCCCATTAGATCAACCTGCTTCCCAAAGCCGTTCATTCATTCCTTAGTAAATGGTAGAATCCGCCCAGCCACGTGGTACAGTGAAAATGAACCTAGCACATGTAACGCTATTAAGCATGAACTTGCAAGCACAGACTAGCAACGTAAGCAACAAAAATGGGTTTAAGCTTCTGTGATGTCATGCAGAGGCTCCATGGAGCACATTTTGTGTCTGTCAGCCACCGAATCAGTGCCCTGTGAACACTAACCATTTTTATTAACCATTAAACAAATGTCCCTTTTATCTGAAAAATGTAAAACATGCAGTGAGCACTAGGCGTGAGTCTTGAATTCAGGTCACATTAAACTGCTGGTGTTCACCTCTCAGCTCTTCCATATTCAGTTGAAAGCATCGTGCCGTAAAACTCAACGGTTCCACAGCGGAAGGTAATGTTCCATCATGTCCATTTGCATTTAGAAGCAGGAATTTATACTGAGTAATTACACTTCATTTACGACTGACCTGATGTAAAGCAAGCCTCTTTCAAAGCTGCTCTCACGGTGTTTTTATAAGGTGTTACTACATTTTGCTAACATTTCCCATCTTTTAATTGGTCTTGTTTCATGTTTGGGTGGTGAAAGGTTAAAGTGTTTTGACCTGAGAAAATGAGGCATAGGGTGGCTTTAGCTAGCGTTGCTTCTGTGCTTGTTGGGTCTGGTCATTTGTTTTAATGAAATGCAGTTTTTTTTTCCCCTTGCACACTCGGAGTTTCTGGCTTGTCATTTCCATAAGTACTTAATGACTTCACCTACCACCCAGAAAAAGGTCAGAACTAAGCTATATTTGGAGGGGGTGGGGGGAGAGAATGGAAGGAAAAACAACAAGTAAGAGCTAATGCCAAGGCCTTATATAGGGTTTAAGCATCAAAATGCTCATGGGTTTCCTAAACTGCTCTATGCAGTACAGCCTTTTTATTTTCCCACTATGGTTACTGCCATCTATTTAGCATTATAAAACAGATTCCTAACATGCCTTTTAGTATGCAGTCTTGGCTGCTTCTGTGTGAGACTGCAGCGTAGCTTACTGCTTTGTGGCTCACAGTCAGTATTGTAAAAATCCATTTAAAAAATGGTTGTCGAATGGATTTTTGTTTTCATCAGCCCTCCAGCTGTGACAAAACTGTTAATTAAACTGAGTCCACATTAAACCAAACACACCTAATGCAATACTCACTTTAGTTCAAAATGTCAGGTTTGCAGCTTTAAGACTCAGCTCCCATTGTCATCAAATTGAAAAGCTACGACTGTCCTGGAGCATCCTACCCTTGGATGGTCTTAAAGGCTTTTCAGTGAAATGAGGCTGCAGGTCATAACTTAACAGTAAATACACCATAATGACCATCATTTATATGATGGTGCACATAATGAAATATCAGGGTGTGTGTTACACAGAGCATGATTTAACAGGCCCTAGACCTTCAGGGTAGCCCCTTCATATTGATCAGCTAAATATCAAAACATGCTTTTAAAAGGTGCAGAACATCCCGAGTTCCTACTGACGCCTGCTGGAATGCTCAATGCCTCCGAAAATCAAGTCCTTCCTGTTTTCAGTTATTTTACAACACAGATCCTAACAGGGACCCATCTCCTGGATGTGCACATGGTAGGGGGTGCTAGTGGGGAACCACATCCACAAATAAATGAAAGTCCAATGCATGAAGTTCACTTTGATGTGTGGTAATGAACGTCACTTTTAATTCTATGATTATAATGCCTAATCTAAAGCTGCATGTATAATCGGGGGTGAAAAATGAGGGTGTAGAGATGTGTCTGATGTAGGATGAGAGACAAGATAGCCTTTAATCATTTTGCTTTCAAAGAAGCGTTGGAAAAACGCTTTGAAAATGACATTTTCAGAGCTGTGTCTGGAAAACAGGAGGGAGTGCTTTACGCCACTCGCCAGTGATCTACACCATTCACTCAGCCCCTGATCCAGAGGTTCCACGGTGGCTGGTATACAGTATTATGCATCTGGATCTTTGCTGCAAAGTGCTCCAACTTGTGCAGCTGCATTGTGCACTGCCCAGCTCTAGACATCTGTGATTCAGATAACAGGAGTCCTTCCTATAGATGGAAGGAGAATAGCTTACAAAACACTCTGTCGCTACAGTATGTTTTTATTGGCCACAATGGAGTTATCAGTCATGTAGTAGACAAGCTAAGCAAAATACTGGCTAAAAGTAAATGTCCTTGCCCCTCCCTCATATAGTCAGATGATGTTAATTAGACTGGGGAGATAATTGTATGTAAATTACATATTACTACAACTGGGTGCAAGTGAGCATTCATGCACCTCTTAGTTAAAAAGAAATAAACATCTTCCCAAAAAAGCTGCACAGTGAAAATATCTGTTGCGTGGGGTGGCCGGGGTGGGGGAAGGGAGAAGTGTCACTAACTGTTTACAAGATTTCAAGCCTAGCCTTAACTTAATTATAAATCCCACTTCTTTTCCCTGTGCTATAATGCACAAGCACTTGAACGAGTTTGCTCTGTTTCATGCAGTGGAAGGGACTAATGGGATGATCATTTGTGCGTCCCTTCCTATTTCTTTCTTAACTTGAACGTCTAAGAAAGGTGTTTTTTCCTCTCACCCCCAGTCTTATCCAACCTAAACAATACTTCTGAATAGTTTGCTCTGCATGGCAGCTTTGAGCCATACGTGTCCAATACTGAATTTGTTGTTCCTGAACACTGGCTAGCAGAGCTCCTAGTTTACTAATGCACTTTGCCATCATATTGCAAGTCTATAACTCTCATGTTGCTACCTTGGTTCCATGGCCCATTCACATCAAACCCCATTCAGATTGCTCTTGTAATAGCAGTATTTGGCTGCCAAGAATGGCGTTATAAGGAGGGTGGAGCTGTTCTTGCACCCAACAGTCTCAGACAATGCCTCTGTCTTGTCACGTTTCCTACATAACCTGTACGTAGCGTTAGCCTTATTATTTGCATTGGAGACGCACGCAGAGTCTTCAGCCAAGAGCAGGCCCCATTGTGCTAATCACTGTACAACCACCTGTTTTACAGATGGAAAACTGAAGTGCAGTGAAATTGAGTCACTTGCCCAAGGTCACAAGGGAAGCCAGCGGCAGGGCTGGGAGTTGAAACCCAATCTTTTGACTCCCCTACTGGTGCCTTAACCCCAAAACTATCCTTCTGCTCTCTCCTGGTTACAGTGAGAGTGGAGCTGCTCTTCCTCACAAACAGCTTTATATGTTGCTTATGTCCTATCATGCGTCCTGCATAAAAAATATGTGATGTTAGCCAGCCTCTTCTATTGAGGCATCACAGCTGTGTGGAAGCGTCCTGTGAAAAATGCCAAATGCAGTATTTAAAAATGTAAGCAGTGAGCACTGCACGTATTTGCATTCTTAATGTGTCTATGGAGTTAGATGGCGGAGCCAGTGGGCAAGCTGCAAAATGCCAAACAAACTCATTTACATTACTCCCAGCTCAGGACGGAGCATCACTCACGTACACGATACAAAACATACCGGATGCCAGCACCACCTCTTCTAATCTCGTTAAGTTAAATCTGCCCAAAAAATTCCCATCTCTCTGCTCAAAATATTCAGCTAATAAGCTTTATTTGAGAGCAACTTAGGAAAAAATAAAAAGCCACTGAACGCGCTACAGGTACTAGTTAAGGTTTGGGGAGAAAGCTCCATCACCTTAAGCAAGCTGCAGGTGGAACGAAAGAAAAAGGCAAACACAGAGACCAATATTTTCAGACTTTCACACCTTAAGTTAGGTACCTCTAGGGAGCCTATCAAAGGCCCAAGGGTACTTTCACTTTCAGTGGGAGCTGGGCACCCAAGTGCTCTGTGCATATTTTACCTTTCTCCCCCTCAACTCTATATTTAGGAGCCTAAATAAGTGGCCTGATTTTCAGTAGTGCTGAGCATCTGACGTCACCAGGAGCTGCAGGTGCCCAGCCACTTATTTAGTTGCCTAAATATGGATTTAGATGCCTAACTTTAGGCAGACAAGTTTGAAAATATTGGGCTTAAGGTACATTATAGCATGCACATATATTATATAGCTATATTGATTTATAAACAGATGTGGGTGCTCTAGTACTTTTTATGTGTGCATTAGTCAGTACTCCAGATCCAACTGTTCTCAGACTTTTTGTTGTTGGTGAAAGGCTGGAGGGTTGAAATTTGAACTCTGGATAAAAATCAACCCTCTAGATTGGAGCACTACAAATTGATGAGGTCTCTGCCCTCCAGATTCAGGTGGTTGCTTGAATTTCTCTCTAATGCAATGGCTTTTAGGCTCTTCTGAAGTGTTCGTTGCCATACCTGTAGTATCTAGCTGTTGGGCAAAGCTTAAGAAGGATGTTATAACCCTACTTAACTCTACAGGAATACTAGTTCAACTAAGGAAACTTTTGAAAGTTCCCTTCTATGATTTGCTGTGGCTGCCAAGATACTTGATTAAAGCCTGATACTCGTGCTTTAGATGCTCCTACTGTGGGGAACACACATTATATTGTCTGCTCTTGATCCTTCAAGTGGAAGAACTATTCTGCTGGAATAATGGCTGTTATTGGGGCAAAGGAAAATGTATTTTATGCTGGATTTATTTTCCCATTTTTGAGCACAGAAGCATTCCAGGTGCTACCAATGGCAGGGACACACCTGCTCACCATCATGCTGCTATTCATGCTGAATCAAATTGGTTACTTTTTTTCTAATTGGAAAATAATCTCTGACAGAAACAGAAATGGAAGATCAGTTGTGAGCAAGGATGTACCAAAACTCAACCCCCACAAGTTTTTGAAGCAGATGGCTTCTCAGAGGACAGCAGCTCAGCAACAAACTGCCAGTCATTTACTCTGAGAAACACTACTTCGTAATCTGCCCCACTGACTGTGACAATAACGGAGACCACAGTACTTGCACACACCCTTCCATCAGCAGTGACCAAGCAACTGCAGACACCTGTTGCCAACCTGTTTTATTAATTAACCAGACACAATCCCAGGTCCTGTGCCCAACACACGATGAATTTATTTAAAAAGGTTTAGGAAAAACAATAGAAAAGAAATGATAACTTGTGACTATGCCTATGTGGCCATAGAAATAATCAACTCTAATGGCCTGTCCCTGAATCCCGTTACTAACAGGTCTGGTGTTTGTTAGTATGAGGAGTCACACTAAAGTAAAGGATGAGAAACTGTAGGCTTGCACCTTAATACCCATAGTACCTCTACTAATGTATAGAACAGGGAATTTCATGTAAGCCAGTGGAGTTAACAAGGCTGAAAATGATTCAATATGCCCTCTGTGATGGTGAAACAGTTCTTAATCTTTGTCAGGGTGTTTTCCTCTAGGCCAATGCTAAGTTCATTTGGAGGGGAGCACTATAATGATCTTATTTTGCAATTTCTTCAGGGTCTGATTCTCACACCCTTACTTACAGTGAACAGTACTTAACTTCAGTGATCAATGGGACAGTACATGGGGAGTAAAGCGCTACTGAACACAAGTAAGGGATAAGATTTTGACCTTTAAATATAACCTTTTTGTCTTCACAGTCTGTAAAATCCCGCACTTTGAAAACAAAGCAGAATAATGTTGGCTTCTGAACGAGTAAGTCTCAGAGGCTCTAAAGCTTCCATGGGAATAACTTAATATCTTGTCCATCATACGGATGTGCAACTGAATGCATTTCCCTATTTTCCTGAGGTATAATCATACTCTGAGTTCCATTACACGTAATGGAGTGGGATCATCCATAAAGTTATTCATGAGATATTTCGTTAGTGGTTTTCACCTTCTGCTTGAAGAAAAATACATTATAACAACATGTTCATGAGGCACAAACAGCTCTGGCATTCAGCTATGATTATGTTATTAACTTTTTTTTGCTAATAATTTTCACTCATCAAAAAGAAGCAATTTTTCACTCACCCCGGTGACCAAGAGTTGAAGATTGCTGCATTCCAGACCAATGCATATGCTTTAGGTTCACCTTGACAGTTACTTTATTCCTTTCCAAATAGAAACATTATCCTCCCCGCCCTTCTGTAACGGTTATACAGAATTTCCATTTCCCCGTCAGTTCTGATTTAATTTTGAAGGCAAAGACTCCTATTCTTTGGGGGTGGGGTGGGGGAGTGAAGATGGAAGCAGGAGTGAAAGTAACTTAAAGGACTTACAGGGACGCAGGGCAGCTGGGGACCTGGGCAACGTGGTGGAAGGGGGGCTCTGTCGGTGATTTAAAGGGCCTGGGGCTCCGGCCACTGCTGGGAGTCCTGGGCCCTTTTAAATCACTGGGCCCTGTGGAAGCTTCCCTTTTTGCCCCTTCCGCCCCCTTTAGTGACCCTGCCAGTACAGTGGTTAAAGTGCTGCTGCGGCAGTCCTCTAACATCGGCTGTGTACCGGCGGCCACTTTCTTACCGGTACGCCGTACCGGCCTGTACCAGCTTACTTTCACCTCTGGATGGAGGAGGAGGAGAAGGATAAGGCTCATGAAGTGTATTTGACTCCAGGATCTGAAATATTTTATGCCTACTCAGAATAGACTAAGCTATTCTTCATCTTTCCTAGAATCATAATTTTCCTTGATATCGGACTTACTTAAAACTCTACCCAGTGAATCCAGGAGAGGCTAATATTGTGCCACTAGAATTGGAATATGAAAAGATATTTGTTGGTGTCCATTGATAAGATCCAGAGATTATACACAGTTATAAGATACAGCAAATTTAAGGCCATGTTTTTTCTCATCACTGAGTATTTATTATATATAACAAATACATGAAAAAGAAAAAACTATATTGTGTGATATAAATAGTTTATTTACATTACAGAAAAACATCAAGACAATGTATACTATTTCAAATATATCCATACATAATCAAATATAGCTGTAAGTACATGTTTTCATTGGTGTAGATTACCACAAATGCAAGGCAACATGTGTAGATCTTGTTTAAATCTTTTGTCTATAATACTGTATTTTGTAGTCCAAGCTCTCTGCAGTTAGATTTGCCATTGTGGAAACATGCACTCTTTAAATTAACCTGGTCGATGCTCTTGTTGTGTTGTCTGAACTGTAGTGCCCTGTGTTTTGCTTCTGTCTGTGGATTCTGTTGCTCCTGGGACATTTTCTGGAAGAAATGGGGGGAAAAACACACAAATCATAGTGAGGCATTTGCTTAACAAAAGGGCTTGGGTGATAATGTGAGGATGGGAAGCCGAAGAGGAAACAGATCTTCCTCCCAGTCATTAGATTTCCTCCCAAACAATGTGGCAAAGAGAACAATTGGGCCATGCTCTCTGCATTCCTGTGAAAAACTTCAGCCTCAGTACAAAAAACTAAATTAAGAGAAAACTAAGGCTGCACAGTTAAGCACTCACAAGTAAGGCTAAGTTTTTGTCATGGATATTTTTAGTAAAAGTCCTGGACCGGTTGCAGGCAATAAACAAAAATTCATGGAAGCCCGTGACCTGTCCCTGACTTTCACTAAAAATATCCCTGACAAAATGAGGAGGTGGGTCCAGCACCCACTGCTGCTAGGGCTCCTGGGTCCCCCACCGATGTGATCAGTGGGAGCTCTGGGGTCCCCTGCTGCTGTGGGGAATGGGATCTGTGGAGTCCCGTCATCCCTGGGGTGGTTGGGCAGTTGCGGGGAGTCCCCTGCTGTCTGCTGCGGCTGGGCAGCTCCTGGGAGTCCCCGTTGCCCCCAGTTGGACAGCTGCAGGGTGCCCCCACCTGGGGGCAGAAAAGTCCTGGAGGTCAGCGTGACTTCTGTGACATAATTGTAGGCTTACTCATAAGACAAGTGATGTCAAAGTTAAGGTTGCAAGTACAACTTTAAGTCTGCCCCTTTGTAATAAGCATGTACTACACAATACATTTCCTAATTGAACTGTCACATATATTATTTCTTAACTAATATAACTATTTTCAGGAAACAGTAGGAGGAGCTAGACTAGGAAAGATCCCATACTCATTTACTAGATACCGTAAATCCCTGAAACATTTAGAAAGTGGACCTGGACATGAGGAGTAAATATTTGCGGGCCTGATTTTGTTTTTTTAGAGGTGCTAAGCATCCACAGCTGCTACTGGTTTCCATGAAAATTATGGACGTTCACACTGGTATACACTGGGGGTGGGGGGAAATCGATCTAAGATGCGCAACTTCAGCTACAAGAATAGTGTAGGTGAAGTCAACGCATCTTAGATCGACTTAGAATTGCTTACTTCGAATCCTCGCGTGGAGGGATTGACGGCCGCAGCTGCCCCATCGACTTTTATTTCCACCTCTCGCCGAGCTGGAGTTCAGCAGTCGATGGGAGAGCGATCAGGGATCGATTTATCGCGTCTACACTACATGCGATAAATTGATCCCTGATAGATTGATTGCTACCCGCTGATCCGATGGGTAGTGTAGACGTACCCTTAGAGAGCACCTAGCTTAGCTATGGATGCCTGCCCAACACAGCATTCCTTACTTGCATATAACTGTAGAGCTTAGGCAAGAAAGACACTCCATTGTACATGCTGAGAATTGTATTTCATTTGGATAATGGCAAAAGCCAAACTGTTTTACTCCATTATAAGGCTGTACACTCAGTGAGGGCTATTTTCATGCTGCATTTCAACGTTTAACAACACGCTGTTTTTGCTGGAAGGGCTCTTCTAAAGAATTTGTCACTAAACAGAAGATTATAAAATATTCCCAGTATCAGTCGAGATCAAGCATAGGATATTTCAGTCCCAAGAGTGAAGATTTCCAATAGTTATAAGCAGCAGAGTGGGGAGTTAAAATGGAAACATCAAGCAAGTTTAACTATAGCAGGGAGGTGACCAGCGCCTTGTTAAAATATCCTCTTAAAAATATATTCTCTTTTTATGTTGGATATTAGTAGAAAAATAGTGAGCTGCAAAAAGACAACTGGAAATAGAAACACTCCTAAATCCTTAAACAGGGTGAGTGGGGAGAGAGAGAGAGAGAGAGAGACAAAAAAGAGAGAGTTTCCCTCCAGAACCCTGGGTTCATCCACTTTCTGCACGCTAAATGCAGCTAGCATTTCTGCAACAGTACTTGCAATTTCTTGAGTGGCTTAACAGAGAGAAGCACCTAAAATATCAAGAGACCCTACTGAGATAGAAAGTCCAACTGTATTGTATATCCTTGCTTTCTTGCTTATGCAGGCTTTGGCCAACTTACGATCTCTATTACAATCCATGAAATCCCACTGACGCTACATGAGACTAGAACATGATGTCTCTCACACACAGTGACAGGTTAGAATGTTTGCCTTTATCTCTGTAGCCAACGCAGCTTTATAAGTAAAATAGAACCCAATAAAATGTTGGTACCAGCTGAAAATCAAGCAGCATTTGTTGCTGTGTATGAAGGATTTTTTTTTCCTTCTAACTGAACAGAATTGATGTCCAACTGTGGCACTGCCAGTAAAAGGCTACATCTCTGTGGACAAAACAGCACTGGTAGAGGGTTTTTTAAATAGTTTCCAAAAGTATAAAATAGGGATGATATAAATGTTTGATACCGTGTGGGCCAGATCCTCAGCTGGGGTCAATTGGTGAACTCCACAGAGGTCAATGGCTTCAGGCCAGCTGAAGCTGCAGCCCTGACTGCTCTCACTTTTAAATGAGACTGCTCTTATTATAAGGGCTGCATGCTCATGCCCATAATTTCGCCCCCTTCTTTTCACAGGGGGAAGGTGGGCTGCTATCCGCATAACTGGAAATATAAGTCGATATTCCTGAAGTTCTCAGAAGGACAGGGCAAACCTTTCATTATGAGACCCATGTAGACTTTGCCTGGACTGTGATTTCATTACAAACTCAGACTTTGCTGCATGTTCATGAGAAGCTTGGCAAACCTTTTGTATGAACTAGGGCACCATTGTTAGCAAACCTAGGACTGATTCACAGAGCTACATGTCATCTGCTCACTGACCACCTCATAGCTCAGAGTAGCCTCTTGTGCACACTGAACAGCGATGGCAAAATAGGACCTTGCAGTATTCCACAAGAATGATCTCTGGAATCTCTCAAGCAAGAAAGAACGGAACCACTAAATCACAGTGCACCTAGAATCTGCAAGTGAATCAATAAAATGTAATGATCAGGGGTATCAAGGATGCTTGACCAATCAGAAAAAATGAATATCGACATTAGACCTTTGACCACTGGCCACTCCACTCTACAAAAGTGGAGGTTGTTAACCAAAACACCCAAAACAACCCCCAAACAAACTAGCATAACCTCTATACCCAAGTCTAAAGCCAAAATGTGAGTTAACAATTAGGGGCGAAAGAGTGCTATTAGCTGAGAGACAAGTGTGTGAAAGCATCAATTCTCTGGATGACAGGATCCTAGATGACTGTGCGGGGGTGACCAGTGCCTTGTTAAAATATCCTCTTAAAACATATATTCACTTTTTATTTTGGGCATTTGTAGAAAAATAGTGAGCTGCAAAAAGACAACTGGAAACAGAAAGACTCCCAAATCCTTAAACAGGGTGACTGGATGCAGAGATTTCAGAATTTCTTTAGACAAGAAAAGAAAAGGAATTAGGGCCCTGTTTTTAAACCTAAGCGCTGAACAGGCCTTTAGGTGGCTAAATATAGATTTATGTGTCTTCAGGACTCCATATTTGAAAATTGGGTCCTTATCTTGTCACTAACAAGTAACTAGGCAGAGTTGGAATATTTCCAGGGGCAATCCAGAGATGCAGGTGTGGTCTGTGCAGCCACCAAATGTATGGCACAGCACCTGAGACTGAAGCAAGGAAAGAGAGGAATCGGAGGTTCTGAGAAGTTCTAACAATAAAGAAATCGCCTACAGGTGCATTTGGGATGGGAGAAAAGAGACTGATTCGGTGAGGGTTGGCAGCCAGAGGATCAGATGAGTGGCAGCGGTGGGATGCTAGCATTGGAAAAAAGACCTTTGCTCGGTGTATCCAAACCCATCTCTCAGCAAAAGAGCGGATTCAGACTATCAGACAGAAGCGATGGCCCAGCTGCAAGCAGTGGGATCCAGAAGGGTCGCTCCACAATGAACTCACATAATGACTGTGTGATCAGGGAATCCAAAGTCAACTGGAACTTAGGCTTACTTTTATGACACAAATTCCTTGACTGAAAACATATACACATTGTGAGTCTACAATGCAAAGCGAAACCTCTACTCCAGATGACTACCAGCTACTGGGAACAAAGTTATTTTAAGAGAGGTGACCAGTACCAAGGAACTTAAGGTACCACTACTCCAATTGCTAAAGTTAGTAAAGCATGGTACAATATGGGATCTAAGCGTATGCTACCTGTGGCTGGCTTTGATGAAGTGTCCTTGGCTGTGTTCAGAACAGAGTCTGGGTCTGTAGACTCAGTGATGAGCTGATTGAGCCACTTGGTCCATGACTCCTTCAGCCAGCTGAAGTAAATCGAGCTTTGTGACGCGCTCAGTGTGAGATCCATGTTTATTTATGAACATACGCGTTAAAATAATGTAAACTAGGACACAGGCCCCCTGCCTTCTAGCCAGCTGAGGCTCACAGGATGGCTTGAGTCAGTGATCGTGTAATCCTAGCAGGCAAAGCACACAATCCATTCATTTTTAATCAAGTTATTTGCACAAATAAACTGCCATAACTACAAAGCAGTAAAGAAAAGTGCTGAGAGACAGGACAATGCTGCGCATAACCTTATATTTCCAAGTCTTCCTTCATCTACACTGTTCTGTCTTCGTCTTGTCTTGTCTGTCAAGCTGGAAGGTCTTTGGTGCGGAGACAGTGTCTCACTATGGGCTCAGTCCTGAACAACTCTGAGCACTACTGTGATTCCTAACGTCAGTGGGAGCTGCAGGCTCAGGGCACCTCTCAGAAATGCTCAGCTTTGGAAAGCCCCATAGGCATTTGCAGTGCTACATGCATGATTTTAATAATAAAAACAAATAAATGATTAGTAATAATAATATTGGCTAGTGGCACACAATTATAAGTTTTAGGTGCAGAGATCCAAATTCCGTGCTTGTGCAAACTGATGAAACTTAATCAGTCACCAGTCGAGAATTTGGCATAAGACAGTCTACGGGTTCACGTTTGACTTCTTCTCTCAGATAAGGCTTTTTAATCATATTTTTATTGTGTTTCCTACTTTGAAGAGTTCATGCATTGGAATGTCCTGGAGTTCAAGCCAAAATACGTTCACTAAACTATACTTGTGCAAATCATATAGTCGCATGTGCATTTGCAACCAGAACACGTGGAAGTTGCAAACTGCATGTACCTTTCTTAGGGCACTTCGGCCTCTGTATCTGAAATGTAGCCCAAATTGTTAAGTGAGGTTTGGAAGCTGTTTTGCAATAACCACACACATTATAGAAAAAGATAAAAAATTATAAATTAACCAGATTAGAACATGCAGGGAGGTGCTAACACATTTTAAAAATATCAGTGGGATATGTTATCTAGATTGCAGTACCATAGATCCTAATCTAAATCTGTTAAATAGGAAGGATTCATATCTTTTCCTCGGCTCACATGCTCTACCTTGCTAGGTTGCCTGAAGGTGAAGAAACTAGTCACTAAAAGAAAATGACATGGTGTATTTTCCCATTTATCAGTTATTTTTCCATCTCCTTTTTTATGTATACTTTTTTTGGTATGAATTATCTCCATGTTCCCTGTAACCCACTTTAATATAATCCATTGCCTCTTCTGGCATCTACTGTTAAGGGTAGTAGACTTGATGGACTCAGCTTGGCCAGAAAGCAGCTCAAAGCTTCAGCAGATGATTTTGCTTAATGCATTTAGGCCGGGGAGGATTTATTAATCATTTTTTTGTCTTTTCCAGGAGCAAATGCTGCACTTGTCCTCCAACTAGACAGTGCAACACTGATACTGAGATATATTAGAGCTTTTAGTTTCTATAGAGGTATGATACCTGTGTTTCATTTTCCTCTCTTTTGTTTAGAAATAAATTCCTTTTCAATCTGATTTATCGGTGGAGCTGTATGAGGGCTGAATGAGTTTCACCTTGTGATTTCTGACAAAAGCCTGGAGAAACTCAGTGGCCAGGGCTCACTCTGAACTCTTCCAGAAACAATGAAACTGGGTCAGTGAGGATGTACAGTAGCACTTGTGGGCACAAGAAGAACAATTATTCTTCACACTTTAATTCTGAACTACCTTGAGGCCACAGTTTCCATGCTAATAAGCGCTTCTTCTTTATTTACAAAAATGCAACATTGCACCTGGATATTTATATAGGTCCCCATCCAGAAAAACACCAAAGCACATGCATAACTTTAAGCACATAGGCTGTACCCTTTATTAAAATAATTTCAATTGGCTTAAAGTTATGCATGTGCTTAAGTGCTCTCCTGGATTGGAGCTACAGTGATGGGCTCTTTAGAAATACATATTGTGACAGACCCAGACCAGTGGGGTGCAGGATTCTGGTAGAGGGCAAATATATTGGTCACTGGGTGAATAGTTTTCTGTTCCCTGAGTGACCGGGGCAGGGGCTGCACTAGAGTAATCAGGAACCAATTAAGGCAGACAGGCTGATTAGAACACCTGCAGCCAATCAAGGCAGGCTAATCAGGGTACCTGGGTTTAAAAAGGAGCTCACTCCAGTCAGAGAGGGAGGGAGGAGCCAGAGGAGAGGAAGTGCATGTGAGGAGCTGGGAGCAAGAGGCACAAGGAACTGAGAGTGAGAGGCTGTGCTGCTGGAGGACTAAGCAGTACAAGCGTTATCAGACACCAGGAGGAAGGTCCTGTGGTGAGGGTAAAGAAGGTGTTTGGAGGAGGCCACGGGGAAGTAGCCCAGGGAGGTGTAGCTGTCATGCAACTGTTATAGGAGGCACTCTAGACAGCTGCAATCCACAGGGCCCTGGGCTGGAACCCGGAGTAGAGGGTGGGCCCGGGTTCCCCCCAAACTCCCAACTCCTGATCAGACACAGGAAGAGTTGACCCAGACTGTGGGGAAGATCACTGAGGTGAGCAATAAGCGCAGGACCCACCAAGGTAGAGGAGGAACTTTGTCACAATACACAGGTAGAACTAGATTTATTTAGTAACTGCTGATCCAGTTGCCTCATTTATATTCCCTTTATTTATATGAACAATATTTTATCCAAGCATCTGAATACAGAATGTGAAACTTCATTTGCTATATGTGCTGGTGTGGCCCAAGTCTGATTAAATTGGTACCGAAAATACACTCATGATAAATAAATCAGCACTGGGACCAAACAATTCTTTCTCCTACTTCAGTGAATTAAGTGGGATTTGTTATCCGAGTGCAAATGTACTAGTCTGTGTAACTGGAGACTCAAGTGGGGATAAACAAAATCCCTTTTCTTCTATTGCAAAAACATAGTGATACTGACCTTGTAATGCAGAGGACTACAACACAGATGATAGCAATCTGGATGGTTCCAATCACAGCTGCTATTAAGACATACTGAAACCGTACTGGCCCTGGAACCACATATAAAACGCTGTAGTCCTTTTTTTCACAGTGTTGTCCAGTGTAGCCTGCATCACACCTGCAATGAAAGATGTTTATCCTGTTACTTAGACATCCTGCATCCCTTTTAGCAGAGGGATAGACTATGCCCCAGGGAGGCTCTGTGTATGAAAGTACTGCTTGGCAGGCAGAGATATAGATTATACTTCCAGGTTATGCAAGGACTGCTTTTATCTCACAAACACTAAGTGGCTAGGATAATGAGATACATAGATACTTGGATGTCTTAAATGTGGTGATTAGTTGGATTAGGGGAGCACCTAGAGACCCCACCCTAGATCGGGACCCTATTATACTAAGCACACACACAGTAAAGGACAGTCCCTGCCTCAAAGAGCTTCCAGTCTACAAGATAGACAAAGGGTAGAGAAATAAATGACAGTCCTGAAAAACTGAGGGCTGTGCAGGGATAGTTGCTTTTTCCTTGGATTCACAGGTAAGCCATGCATTGGTTTAATTAACATTTTTCATCAACCTACACCAACATGTTTGTCTGGGGAAAGATTTGGTTTTGATGACACTGGGCTGCCTCAAGGATAATTTCTTTTACTCTTTGGCTATTGCTTTCCCCATACTTCCTATACAAGGCAAAATCCTACACAGCCCACAGAGCCTGAATGTTTGGACCATGCACCAGGCCTGTTCATTAGGAGCCGGGGGAGGGGAAAACGGGCACCTGCTGCACCACCAAGTTTGGTTGCTTTACAGCTGCTATTATCACCCTAGCCCCAAGGCCACAGCTGTCTCCTTGGCTCCTAGACCCTTTCTCCACAGAGGGAAGAGCCAATAGATTCATAGGGTTTATGGACACAAGGGACCATTAGGGTATCTAGTCTGACCTCCTGTATATCACAGGCCATTACACTTCACCCTGTTACCCCTGGACTGAGTCCAATAACTTGTGTTTGGCTAAAGCATATCTTCCAGAAAGGCCTCCAGTTTGGATCTGAAGACCTCGAGAGATGGAGAATCTGCCACTTCCTTTGGTACCTCATTCCAATGCTAATCACCCCCACTACTAACAATGTGTGCCTTATGTCCAAGCTGCATTTGTCTCATTTCAGATCTAAGTACTGGCCTTTGCGCTACCCCAGTCTTGGCACTGCTCTGCACCAGGGTGGTCCCGAAGCACAGGTCAGAGCTTCCTGAATGCAGCCATCACCTGCACCAGCTGCTGATGCTGCCAAGGATCACTGAGGTTCAGGGGAGCCTCAACCATGCTCTTTCTTACAGCAACGCCCCCGCCCGATGCAACAAGAGAGGTAGGAGGAGCAATTCTGGTGGCTTTTGTCCTAGGACATCCCTATGCAGGCAAGATCCTTGGGGGCCAGGCCTGCTGGGTCTAGGTCATCTTTGTGCCATAGCAATACAAAGTGGTCACAGCGTGGCACAGGATTCAGGCTAGAATGTTTTATTTGCTAATGTGCAACAAAGTCTTAGGGATAAACTTGTCACAGGAGGCTATAGGGCCAAATCCTGACAGATGTGGTATGCCTCCTGACTGGGCCCAAGTGCCTCAACTCTCATTGACGTCAGTGGGAGGAGATGGTGCTGAGATCCTTCCTGGAGATCCCCAAATCCCCTCTGATGCTAGAACTCCCTGTGCTTTGAGACGAGAACACCAAAAATAACCCATGTTTGACGTTTCCCTTGCTGGGGTACAGGCCATCTGGCGCTGGACTCTGATGCAAATTACCCACTGAAGGCCCTGCAAATGAACACATAATTTACCTATTTGTCCTATTTCCACTAAAATCCCTGTTTATTCTGCCCACTGCCACACAAAGTCTGTTTCTCTCCTCGCTGTTTCCCCATCCTGCTACCTTCTTCCCTGTCTAATTTCCCACAAAAGAGAGGCTAGTTGTTCCCTTGGGCCGGCTCCAGTACTGCTGGCAGTGGAATGGGGAGGCATCACAAGGGAAACCTTTCAGGTGAACGGCACTAGCAACTCTAAGAGACTTGGGAAATTTGCCTGGATCTTGTCTTAGAGATGGTGGTGGTGCTCACTGAGTTTTGTGCTCCAGGCTAGAGTAAGGGGAGGCATGCAACAGTCACTACATGCCTCTAAGCCTTGGAACCATGAGAGGATAATGTGTGGCTGAGTGGAAGAATGGAGAAGCAGGGGCAGCCAAGGGCAAAATGGGCAACAGGATCTAGGGGAGATTTGCAGGAGCAGATACCCTCCATGCAGAGCTTTTAAAAAAATTGATTCCAAGGATCTCCAATCTTTGTCTTGTACGCCTCAGAACAACAGCTGCAGCAAATGTGCACTTCATCTCCAAACTTTCTCCAAGTGAACATGGTGGGAACAAGAACTGCTGAAGTGCAATCCTATCCATCTCAATTAAATTTTCACTGCTAAAGGGAAGCCTGGGAGATGCTTCAACCACCACTCCTCCTCCCTGCCCAAACCTCTTTCTAAGTCACCTTGCCCACAAAGCTGCAAGAAGTTGTCTTTCATACAGTTCTTCACTTTTGTAAAGTTTGCTCATTGTGAAAATATCAGGGAATACTAGATTTCAGTGCTACAAGTTAAGGAAAAGCACCCATTGGCTACGCTTGCACTTTATGGGGCATTTTAAAAAAAATATTTAAATATGTCTTAAGGTTATTTCATGTTTTTATAATCGATTGACATTGTGGCATAATTCAGGGCAATTCTGCTGCATAATTTAGGTCTAAGGTGCTTTACCATACAAGGGTTTTTGGCTAATAATTATTTTCCACACTGCATCTTGATTATACATTAGCAACTCTACATGTTCAGCTTATCAGACCTGCTCTGGAGGAAAAGTGTTACCTGCAAGATGGTTCCAACATATTAGTAGAGTGCTCACACTTCCCATGCATGCAGAAGCCATTGTAGTGTTCTGGACAAGGAATGTAAATCCCTCTTGCACTTTCTTCCAGTTTATTTGCATTCTCTGTGAACACAGGTGAAAAGAACATCAACATGGAAGCATGTGGTAAGGGGAAGTGAGAAGAAACATGGCATTAAGTGCTCAAGATACAATATGGGAAATATTCAAAAGAGCAAGATGTGAAAAATTCCTATTTAGTTGTAAAATGATGAAATACTGAAAATATTTTGCAACCTAGAAATCTATGCTTACACAGCAATAATACACCTCTACCCTGATAGAACGCCACCCGATATAACATGAATTTGGATATAACGTGGTAAAAGAGTGCTCTGGGGGGGCCGGGCTGCGCGCTCCGGCGGATTAAATCAAGTTCTATATAATGCGATTTCACCTATAACGCGATAAGATTTTTTGGCTCCTGAGGACAGCGTTACATCGAGGTAGAGGTATATTAGACAGGAATCACCTAGCATAGATGCAGAGCTTTGTAAGCTATTTTGCGATTCTTTTGCTTATCTAATTCCCTTCAGGTTTGTGCACTGTGTTGCCAGAAAACCTAATTTTGCTATTTTTTAAAAAAATTGATCACAAAATATTCCATGAAAAATGTCCAATAATATCTGTTACCCTTTAAATTCTCTCTCCTCAGAATCATGCGGGGAAGAATCTAGATACTGATATACTTGAAAGGCTGCCATAAAAGAGATGGTGAAAAATTGTTCTCTCTTGCCTCAGAGGGCAGGACAAGAGGGAATGAGTTTAAACGATAGCATAGCAGATTTGGATTAAATCTCAGGAAACCCCTCCTAACTGTAAGAACAGTAGGACAATGGAACAGATGGCCTAAGAAGGTTGTGAAAGCTCCTTCCCTGGAGGGTTTCAAAAGGAGGCTGGATGGACAGCCATCTGTCTTGGATGGTTTAGACACAACAAATACTGAATCCTCTGGGCGGCCCTGTCTGTCATAGACTCTGTGACACTGGGCACGTTGCTTAACAACTCTGTGTTTCAGATTCCCCAGATGTAAAATAGGATCCCTTCTTCTGTAGTGGGTCTTGGGAGGATAAATTCTTTAATTCTCATGAAGTGTTGTGAGACCCTTGGATGAGACATACAACATTATTATATAGTCCCTTGCAATGTGCACAGGTATATTTCCACAAGCACTAGATGGGCACTGAACATATGAATCAAAGAAAATATTTACCCCAATGTTGCCAGTAAATTGCAAGCTCCAAATATGAATTTAAGTTGAAATGGGTCTAGGGTTAACATTTACATAATGTGTTTAAATGCCTAAGCACCATCTGCAATATACTCATGCTCATTTGGTAGAACATCAGCTGTTAACTACACTTGATAAATACATTCAAGGCTGTCCTAAATGGCTTAGGGATTTCGGCACATACTTCATAGACTTATACCTGTACTTTTTTTTTTTTTTTTTTAATATGTCGAATGTCAGATTATCTGGCCCTGGCCTGGGTGTGGGGAGAGAGAGAGAACATTCTCCCTCAATGCCCCTATGCAAGGTCAGACACAAAGGCAGGATCTACACACGAGGGTGCCCAAGGTCATACCAAGTGCTATGTCTACACTACAACCACCTCCCACCTGTCAGCGAGTCTCAGAGCTGGGCTCAACTGACCTAGGTTAGTGCTACAGTGTAACCACCCGCCCTTGCCAGGTTTCCCCAGCCTAAACCCAAACCCCTACACTGCTATTTTTAACCTGTGGCGTGAATCCCATGGGCCAAAATCAGTTGACCCAGGCCCGGAGACTTGTTGCCGTGGGTCTTTTATTGCAGTGTAAATGTACTCCAAAAGGCTAGGAGGGAAAAGGAGGAATCAGACGAAAGGGGCATGGAAAAGACACAGCCCAGTCCCCAGTTGTCCAGGTTTACACAGCAGGCCAGGTGCACTGGGATCAGCGGACTAAAGAATGCAAAATGGTGGACTCTTTTTTAGAGAGCTGGCTGGGAATTTTTGATGAAATGCTTTTTAGTCAGAAAATGCTGAGTTGTCAAAAGTGAAACTGGTTGCAGGAAAGGATCATTTTCAATACATTTCCTGTTTTGAAAAATTTTTTTTAATTGTTTAAACATCCAATTTAGTACTTGTCAAAATGGGACATTCTGATATTTTGGAACCAAATTTTTTTTTCAGTTTGAAATAATTTTTTATTTTCAAATTTAAGTTAACTTTTAGGAAAAAAAAAAGAAAAAAAGAAAAAGAAATGAAGAGGTCAAAATTGAAACGAAATATCTTGAAATTATCAAAACAACATGTTTTGACTGACCCAATCCAAATTTTTTTTCAGGCTTTTGGTTCACAAAAATCTACAAGATTTTGACTTTTTGTCCTGATTCAGGATGGGAAAAAATGTCAAAATCTCAAAAAAATTCACAGGATGGGAAACCCATTTCCTGCCCGGCTCTAAGTGTTTGTACTTTGGGCAGAGACTGTGCTTTTAATTGCATTTTCTGGCCCTAACAAAACACTTAAGGCTGATTTTTTTTTTAATTTTACATTATTGTGCATTGTCATCTATGATAATATCAGAGTATGCTAGAAATATTTTAAAATATATTTTGTCAACAATAATAATGCTATCCAGAAAAACCAAGTGAATAATGGAGGGATCTATTTTATGATAGATATCTGACATTGACAGAAATAAATTTAAGCGATAACAAAAGATTTGCATTTTCCTTGGATTTAATAAAACAATGATAATTTATGTTCAGCTCTGTAGCTCAGCCACGCTAGCATTAGGTATGCTTAAGTATTATCTTGCCTTTGGGAAAAACAGGTATAGCAGATTCAATTTTTCATAATGCATTTTTCCCCATCATTACCGTCCAAAGAGAATTCTGCTATCTTCACAACTTGCACTAATAAAGTTGAGTATTCTTCCTTATCTTAGAAGAGATAAAAGCAAACCACAATCCCGGGAAACCTCGAGGAGGCCAAACTATAGATATTGCTAGAACAGGCAAACCCCTCCTTCATATTTAGGATTTTGTAAGGACATGTCAGAATATAGGGGAGGAAAAGCCATAGGAAGGGGGTGAAAAATAGTGCCCCAGGCTGAGGATGCAGAAGTAGCCCTTCTTTCTCCGGCTTGAGCAAGGAATTTGCAGCAGTGGAAGAAGGGCTAGAGACATGAAGCCTGCGGGTCTGGTACAAACTTGCAATAGTTGTGGTATAAGGGTATCTGCAGTGTCAACATCTTTCAAAGGCTCTCCTCTGTCCAGCAGTACAGTTTACTTGTTGCTGTGCTACCATACTCCCGACCTCGGTGATAAGAACCATGGAGAGGTATCTAACAGTGAAATAAGCAGCATTAGCCTACCTGGCTGTGTAGGTTATGGACAGTTCCTGTGTGAGGATACAATGAGGAGTGGCTGCTACATTATTGTCCCATTTTTTGTTAGCCACTGTTCACCACAACATATATACATATTTTAATACAAGTCCATCTATCTAGGCCCTTAACTGAGCCCTTCATCGTGATGTAACTGTCTTACCTGTGGAAGGGCTGCTGGTAGTGAAACACTGTGGGATATTAGGTATCATGATGCATAGTTCCTTTGCACGGACCAGACTGCTCCCTTTTGAGGGGAAACAGCCATAGTGGGCCTCATGGGAGAAAATCTCTCCAAGGTTCCCTCCTGAGCCTGGCTACAGTAAGAAATACACCTGTCAGTAGAAAGACATCTCAGCTGTTGCGGTGTTGGACATGGTTGGGTACTGTCTAAACTTGAGGGTGAAGCATTTTCAGCTCTGGCCAACTGTGTCCATTGGTAATATCCATTGTTTATATTTGGAGATTCAGTCATTGCTAACAAGGCTATGGAATGAGGTTCGTGTCCTTGAAAAAAACAACAAAAAAAACAACAACAACAAAAAAAAAAAGCAGAGAGCAGCAATTTTTTTCTTCCAAGCCTGGTGGATATTGGGGAATTTGCAGATGACCTAGAATTGTCTGTGGGTGGCCCTGTGCCCCGGGCTAGCTTACTAACACAAGAATCCCTGCTTCTCTTTGATTTGTGGGCAACATTACCATGCCAGGACTTCCACCACCAGTAGGATACCCTTTAGAGCAGGAGGGGGGCACGACTTCACAGTGCCGAGAAGAATTTAGCCCGCATTACCTCTGGGGAAAATGTAACAGTGTTGGCCAGAGTGGAAGTGGATAAAGGCATATCCTTGAACTTGTGGAGGGTTCTCTATGGTTTCAGGGTACAGGGGATGGCAGTCACCTGTCATATAGGAGAAGGAATGACTTTTCCCTCCTCTTGTGGTCATCTTTTGTGTTAAAAACAGTACACTGTGCATCTATCCCCTAGCAGACCGCAAAATATAACCTAGGCCCAATAATTTGTAAAACCATAAGTGTAGTACTGTGATGGAGAAAGATTGACTGGATCAGAAATGGACTCGCCCAGGATTTATGAATGCTCCATATAATGCTTTATCTTTTAATCCAGACAGGAGGAAACATGAAATTTAGAAATGAATCTACAGTCCCTCTTGTTGATTAGAGTCTTCTCTAAAGCAGTTAGATATTGAGCTCTTAAGATTTCCTTTCCTTATCTCACCAAGCATAAAGCTACAGAATGGTAGAAAACCTCATTTCTAGTTTGATCTGCCGTTTAAGTTATTCAAAAGACAGAAGAGCATCCCAAACAGGATGAAAGCAGAGTTCATACAATGTAACAAATTCTCTAACAATTGTGCGATATGGGAGCATTTTGTTTCCCAATCAGAATATTTCTCCTGCATGGAAACCTTAGACCTTCCCCACGTATTGCCAATTTTTTTTTTCACTGCACAGATAATAAGATTCATTTTTACAGACTCAAGGAGACCCGAATCCAAATAAAGTATTCACTAAAAGCTGTTTCATTTTGAATTGATGAGCTACAAAAATCAGTGCAATTAAAAAAACAAACAAACCGTCAAAACATTGCAATGTGCTTTTATTTTTTTTAAATCATTTCTAGGCTCTAATACTCATTACCATAGCATAATTCTATCAGAGCACCTTCCAGAGATGCATTAAGCAATGAGACGAACATTTGTCATGTGTGGTTCATTCACTGTTCATCATTCAATAATAATTACTGAAATAAGAACCATAAAGCAAAGCCATTTTCTTTAACATTTAGACCACTGATGAAATAAAAAAGACTTTATGATACCCAGGGGGTTATAACTGAGCAAAACAGGTCTCCAGGCCTCATAGGAGAAGAAATAACGGGGTTTTCCCAGCATAATTTGTGATTATTCAAAAAGCAGATACTGCAGGCATATATTTAAACTAATCAGATTACATCCCTAAACTGAGGAGCTCATCTTCAGCACCAATCTCAATCTACAGAGAGCAAAGCTTAAATTTAAAGTCATACTTCTTTTTTTTTTCTGGCAGAGAGCAATACTAGACATGAGTTCAAAGTTTATTAAATTGCAGTAACATTAAGGTTGATAGCTCAGGTTCAAATTTCAAGCATGTTATATATATCCTTATTAGACAAGTAGGTGGTAAGGAAAGCTTTATTTTCATCCAAATAATGGAATCCATACTTTTTCTGAAATTTGCAATGATCAAATTTAGATGGAAATAAAACAGAAAGCCTGAAGAGGAAAATTCAGCTTGTAGAATTAATAGTTTCTTTCTCTGAGCATATGTGATTCTTGACACATCTGGAAGTATACCTCAATTTTTTATTTTGAAAAGAAATATCACATTTCCCCCCCCCACCCCCCCCCCCACCCCCCAGACCTAGTTTATTAGTAAAGCTGGCTGGAAAGTTTTCTTCAAAACAGTTTTCCAACAGAAAATGTCATTTCAACAAAACCAACATTTTAATGAAATTGTATTGATTTTAATGAAGTTTCCCATGAAGCAAAATTTTTGGCTTAAAAACATTCATTTTAGAAAAATTCAAAATTCTATTTCAAAATGAATTTTTCATTTCAATATTTATTTTATGTTGGGTTTTTTCACTTTCACAGTATTTGTATTATTTTGACAAATTTCACGACATGTCAGTGCTAGCAGTGCATAACACAATGTGTCATACTATCTCAATGGTGCCATATTATGCAGTACTACTCACAGATTACAAAATGACATTGTTTTACTTCTAAAATCACTAAGAATAGATGCTCCTTAGTAAAGACTGAAGCTTCACATCTTCTTTTCTTGTTGAAAAGGTCTCCTGTTTGTGTTGTAATGAAACAGACTGACAATTGACACTTTCAACATGAAAAGAAGATAAGCTCTCAGTGTACTAATATGAGAAGGAGCTGTTTTCAGTATCCTTGTGTTAACCTGGAATTAATTTTCTAGGATCCTGAAAACAGTTGCTTGTCTAATTCGTCATCGAGTGTTTAACTTATTTTCTTACTGAAACCGTCAAAGCGTCAATCTGTTTCATTACAACACAAATGGGAGACACTTTGATCTAGAAAATAAGGTAAAATGTTTCAATCTGTACAAAATAGCAGCCACTCAATTTTAGGCTGGCATCCTGATTTTTAATATAAACATAAAAATAAACAGAATATTTTGACTTGATGTGATAATATGTAATACTGTTACATGTCAGGTTGCTGATATCCTTGGTTGACTGACTGTCAACCAGGCCACTTGCCTCATTGTTACTTCTACTCTCCTGTCAGTATCGAACAGTTGTCTCGTGTTTTATATTCAGATTGTAAGCTCCTTGAGACAAGAACCATCTTCTTGTTCTGTTGTTGTTCTTGTTGTCCTAGCACAACAGGACCATTAAAATGGATATTAATCTATGATGTACTAATAGATAGCTGGTCTTAGAGACCTTGTTTCCACTGAAGGAATTTCTTAGAAAATGTTAAATAAACGACATCCATTTACAGATATCTGGTCTATGTTCCTTAATATGTATATTTAAGGGCATATTGATTTCATCTCATTAAAAAATTATTGCAACTGTATTTAGATTCTTTTTACTTTGTTAGTTTCAGTCTAAGTATACATCTGTATCTATGCACACATATTTTGAAGCTAATAAACATTGTTTGAATCTCATGTAAAACTCTTAATACAAGCTGAGATACAAATGAAGAAATAATTTATCTAAGAACAGGAGCATACTCTACACAGGGCAGAGAAAATGCAATCTAAATCCTGATCCTGCAGTCTTCACAGTCCCCGGACTTCCTTTGAATTCAGTGGGCTAGATTTAAATCTCAGTCACACCAGGGAAAATTTGGAATAACTCCATTCATGTCAAATGAGCTACTCTGGATGGAACAGACAAAAATCTGGCAAAGTGGGAAGTGTATATGTTTGAGAACAGTCTAATCCTACATTATATGAATAGTCCCATCTCAATCAATGAGACTTATTATGTGATTAAGAACATGCAAGATCAGTGCCTTAGGTTATAGAGTCTCACGTCATTCTCTCTGTTTCCTAGAGTGCAGCACACAGTACTGGCACTCAATCAATAGATAATGACCACATAAGAAAATGTTGGCTTAAGTAAAAAGATTAAGCTTTGTGTTCTACTGCTACTGTAAAATGGAAATTCCCCAGCAAGGGCTTTCAAAATTATTATTAATTATTTGTATTATCATATCGTCTAGGAGCTGCAGTCCTAGACCAAGACTCTGTTGTGCTAGGCACTGTTCAAATACAGAACATGAAGATGGTTCTTGTCTCAAGGAGTTTACAATCTGCATATAAAACACGAGACAATTGGTTGATACTGACAGGAGAGTACAAGAAACAATGGGGCAAGTGGCCAGGTTGATAGTCAGCGGACTAAGGATATCAGCAGCTCCACTATTTGGTAGGCAACATGGCAAAGGAGAGTTTCAGGCTGGCATCCTGGGTTGTAAAAGGTAGGTGGAGACAGGCAGTTTAGGGCCAGGGAAGTGAAGACACGCAGCTTATGTTTGATGCCATAATGAAGAGGCAGCTAATGGAGGGATGTGAAGAGATGGGTTAGGAAAACGATCTTTGTAGTCCTATTCTGAATGGACATGAGAGGGGCGAGATTGCATAGTTGTGGAGGCATAATATGGGATGGTAACAGGACACAATACCAAATATTCAATTAAAGCTATTTTGATGCCTATCTCACTGGAGACAATGTGAAGAAGAATTCACGTATATAATAACAACACAACACTTCAAATGCCGCTGAGGTCAGTCAAATTTACACCAGAGCTCTCCTATTGGTACTGAAGTGACAACTCCTCACAAATCATATTTTCTGAGGATTTAAATGTCGGAAAAGGGACTCTCTTTTGCTTTCCTAACTGGGTCGGTTCCACTTGCTTAAACTTCTCTACCCCTTTTGGAAATCTATCCCTTTTCATATACATCTGATAACTTTCCCAATGATATGCACCAAAACCTACATGGAAGAATTCCAACCTCTCCTTCTCTGAATGAGAGACATGGTTAAGCAGCGTTTAATTCAGATTATACAAGCATCAAAGACAGTGCATGAGTACAGTCAAATTATCATGTGTGTGCAATGTTTGTGTGTGCTAAGGGGTAAGAGGGAGGAGCAGAGCACCCACTTCCACTCAGACATTTATTCTGAGGGAAGAAAGAAAAGCCAATGTAGTACTGAGCAGCACACACGAGGCACAATGTCACAGAGCAGCATAATGATATTTCTTAGTGCATCTGTTGTGAGATGGCAACAAGATTACCGCTTGCAGCTCTGAGCACTTCATGATTAGGAATTTATCAAAGGAGTTTAGAAGGCAGCAATGGAAATGATTGGAGAGCTAAAGTTAGATTGTATGGCCCACCCAGAGCATGCCATCCTGTGGAAAAACTCACAGGATGGTCATAGTTACGTGGAAAGGTTACAAGGACTGGGGCAAAGGGGCAGGGCCAACATTGCTGATGCATCCACAGAGAAATCCTTTGATACTCCCATGATTCTTTCAGAGTTAGCATTCCTTCCTGTGGCTGTGCATTTGCAGGGGGAATGGTGCTGTAGCACTTCCCCAGCGCAGCTCCCTCCTGGCCATTCCCCCACAACCCAGAGAAATCCACTGCACGGCAGTGGAGCAATGATGCCACTTAGACTCAAACCTCCTGTCTCTGATAATTCATGACTGTTTTAGTGGGTTTTCTTCTGTTTACTTCAACAGCAGTTGAGAGCACTCTGCACCTAGCAGAGCTGGGCCATTAAATAATTTTGCTATATGTGTGATACTAATGGCGGAGCTACCCAGAATTCCCAGGCATGTGAGGTGCTCAGACGGCAAGGTGACAGAAGCAATATAAGAACCGAGAGTTCACAGCGAAGCACTAGCTTTGACGGAACAGACAGATATTTCCTTTGTTCAAGTTTGCACTCCACAGAGCAGGACTCCCTACATCTGATTAGTGCTTCCAATGAACAGACCGTATTTCAACAGGAAACGATTTAGTTACTAATGGCCATTCATGTCCCACCTCTAGTAAACTAACTAACTGTTTACTGGGTGTTCCACTTCTCTTAAAATGTTGCAAATCCTGACCCTGTGACCATGGAGGGTTCAGCAGAACAAGTGAAGTTCTACTCTGAAGGGTGATGAAGGTGGGGCAGAATTTGAAGGGGGGCATGTGTAGAGGGCACACACCTGGTGTGACATGGAATCCCATGTGTGGAAGCTCTCTGCATGGCAGCGTAAAGGAGACAGGCATGGACTGAAGCCAAAGGTGTCATTCTTGTATGGTCTTGTTGCTATGGCAGAGGTGAAAAAGGCTCCTGAGGCCAACATATTCCATGGAGCAGCTCTATCATTGTTCTGCTTCTTTGGAAAGAAGATTCCTTTTCCTACACCTCCCCTGCATGCAGGGTGCTACTTGGGCTGGACAGTGGCCTGAAGAATTGGCTTTAAAGGGAGAGAGATTCCAAAGGCACAAATGGAGCTTTGGAACCCACTCCCATTGACAGCCAGTGGCAGCTGGGCACCGAAATGCCACCTGTGCCTTTGAAAACCTCCCCTCAACAGCATGTTACAACATGGGGTCAAACTCACCCAAGAGTAACGCAATGGCTTCAGTGGAGTCACAACAGGCATGCAGTTTAGCCTATCATGTTCTTCTATATGCAGCTCCCTGAAAACCATGTAATAAATACCATCCTGATATTATTAATTTTACCAAATGGGAAAAAAATTGATCCGAGTTAAATTGCATTCATCTCTTTTCTCAATCAGAAAAGACATTTGCATGACTCAGTCACTTATTCATTTTAAAGGTTGTCATGCAAACGAGTTCCCCGGACTGAGGACAGTATCCATTTTCTGTTTTAAAAATAACTTAGTACTTTTTATGTTTGAGACGATGATTTCTAATTCACTGGAAAAAATAGTAAGATCTTTGCTTCTTACAGCAGTATATCATAATTATTCAGTCTGCTGCCATAATTAATAATGGAAAATTATGAATAAAAACACACTGATAATCCCCAGATGTTCATACCAAGCAAAAATAATCAAAGCATGTCAGCATATTTGACAAAAAATTATACTCTAAAAACACTTCTGAGTTTTTAAAACCATCAAAATGTACCTACATTTATACACAGTACTGGTGAAACAACAGACTAGGTTGAGGATTGCTTGACAAAATTCCAGTTAACCCATTAATCCATTTCGTATAAACAACAATGATGCTGGTTCATTCAAAAATCATGTTACCCATTCATGTATCCATTGTATTCTGTTTATACTGAACTTGTAGGCATTTTGGGGGAAGGAATTATTTTATTACTTGTCTATACAGAGCCTAGCCCAGTGGGGTCCCAATCTACCTGGCACCTCTAGCTGTTACTGTAACACAAATAACAATAACCACCTGCCATGCGCTTGCACTCTCAGTAAGTGCAATCAGTGATATTAGCAGGTCTAAAAGGGAAAATAAATAAAAAAGCACTAACCAGACAAATGTGTCTTAAAACCATTTCTCCCACACTAGCACACATGGCTCTTTGTCCCTCTCTAGTGATGCAATCATGTCTTGACGTTTAAGAGTCTGCTACTGGCATTGCACTAGCAATCTGGTTATTTAGCTAACACAGTAGGGGGTTCAGGCTTAGATCCAGAGATATCCTGAGAGAGAACAGTTATATAAACTCTGGCTTAATGACTCAGGGCTAGATCATGGGGTTAAGAGAAACCGTGGGTAAGGTGCAGTGTGTAGTTGTACTGCCATAGGAGTAGACTGGGGACTGATTTGTGAATGAGAGTCCCAGTTTGGTCCCTGCTTCCCTATTGCTCCAGTGGAAAGCTGTGTGTTTTAGTCCTACACCTGACATGGAATAAATCACCCTCCACGCTGTCCACTGTTTTGGAAGTAGAGACAAGGTGTTAGCCGCTCACCTGTGGGAGAGAGGTACTACTGGCCCCGTGGCAGCTGCTCTCCCTCCCACACAGTCCTGTAGTGTAGTCAAGGGTAAACACAGGTAAATGGAGTTTACCCACTTCCCATTGGGGGAACATGGAGTTTAGTTTAGGTTATTTCACCCACTTCTTTTTTTTTTTAAACCACAGCACCACTGCTCCTATGCAGACTGGTAGGGTAAGTAGCCCCCAGGGGGAAAATAAGGGGTTCACCGTATATCCCCTTGCTCCCTGGGCAGCTGATGAAGCAGCTCATGAACGTAAGAATGGCCATAATGGGTCAGCCTAAAGGTCCATCTAGCCCAGTATCCTGTCTTCTGCCAGGAGCCAATGCCAGGGGCCCCAGAGGGAATGAACCAAACAGGTAATCATCAAGTGATCCATACATTGTCACCCATTCCCTTCCCTGCTTCTGGCAAACAGAGGCTAGGGACATCACCCTTGTCCATCCTGGCTCATAGCCATTGATGGACCTGCACTTTTAATGAATGAGACAATATTATTATTATTGTAATTCAATATTTTACAAATGGTGGTGTCATTTTAGAAATCTGTAGGTGCCAGCCTGTTAGCCTGTGTGCCAAAGTCCTGTACTGGGGATGGAGACATGAGAAGTGTTGTGTTTATCATAGAACAGGTACAGGTGAGTAGCATCATATGTGCATTTAACTTACGCGAATTCAACTATATGCACTTGACAAAAAAAAGAAAAACAACAAGATTCCACCCACCATTCCACTCAATGAGCGTATGCCCCGGAGTGAACGTGAGATGGGCAACGTGAATCTGCTGATACCTCAGTCATTCTCAGTTCCCGTGTGCCTCTCATAGCATGAGCATCTTGCCGTGCTGAGTGTGATTCTAGTGATTAAAGATACGTATTTTTTGTACAACATGGCCCCTAAAACACAAGCCAACTACTTCATCTGGTGCTCAACCAAAGAAACAGCGATCTGTTCCAACGCTTGAGGAAAACTGGCTGTGTTGGACTTACTGAAAGACGGTATGTCAGTCTCCAGCATGATGCGTAAATATGGCCACAACGAATCTAGCATCTGTGCCATCAAGATTAGAGAGAGAGAAATTCATCAAGCTGTAGCATCAAGTGCTCCAATAACTGCTAAGGTGACAAGCCAGGTGCATGATAAGACTTTAGTGAAGACTGAAAAGGCATTAAACTTACGGCTGGAAGACATGAACCGTAAGCATGTGCCTATTAATGGCAACACGTTGAGAGAAAAGGCCCTTAGCCTCAACGTGCAGTTCGAACCTCCAGCTGAAGAGGGACAGCCTTCTGATGAGAAGGAATTCAAAGCCAGCCAAGGTTGGCTTAACAGTTTTAGGAACTGCTTCAACCTCAAAAACGTGCAGACTACTGGTGAAGCTGCATCTGCCAATGAAGAAGCAACAAACGCCTACCCCGAACAATTAAAGAAAATCATAGAAGCAAAGGGCTATCTTCTGGAACAAGTTTTTAATGCTGATGAGACTGGGCTCTTTTGGAAAAAAATGCCCAACCGCACTTACATTTCAAAATCAGAAAGACAAGCCTCTGGCTTCAAAACAGCTAAAGACTGTGTGACTGTGTTGTTCTGTGGCAATGCGGCTGGGCATGTAATAAAGCTGGGCTTGCTCTACAGGGCTGCAAATCCCTGTGCCCTAAAAGGCAAGAACAAAGATCTCCTGCCTGTGTTCTGACAATCAAATAAAAAGCTTGGGTGATGGCAGCATTATTTCTGGATTAGTTCCACAAGTGTTTCATTCCGGAGGTCAAGCGGTACCTCAAAGAGAAAAGACTTGAATTTAAAGTGTTGCTGATCATAGACAATGCTCCTGGTCATCCTATGGCACTCCGGTTTGCACATAACAACGTTGAAGTCGTCTTTCTCCTCCCCAATACCACCTCCATCCTCTCATTCGTTGTTTCAAGCCCACGTACACGAGGCTTACATTCTCACGGATATGTAGCGCTATGGATGCTGATCCCAATTTTAATGTGATGGAGTGTTGGAAGTCCTTCAACATTGCTGATTGCATCACTTATATTAAACAGGCAAAGGATATAATCAAGCCGGAAACAGTCAATGCATATTGGCGAAACCTATGGAAAGAATGGGTGAATGATTTTAACGGTTCCCCGACCATTGACAAAGAAGTGAAATGCATTGTTCAGGTAGCCAGGCAAGTGGGTGATAATGGCTTCGTCGACATCCTTGAGGAAGAAATTGAATTAATTGAGAGCCATAGAGAAACATTGACTAACGAAGAGTTAGAGGAACTGATAAAATCATCTACAGAGGACGACTATGATGACGACAAGCAAGAAGAGCCAGAAAGTTGGAATCTTCATAAATTTGCTGACATGTTCCAAGCAGCGAAACATCTGAATAATTTAATTTCTGAATACCATCCCTCTATGGAAAAAAGCCTCAAAATCACACCTAGTATTATGGACGATTTGAGACCGTATCAAGAAATGTTTGAGCAGCTCAAGAGACAACAGCGACAGTTGCCGATCACCATGTTTTTCAAGGAAAAACAATCAGTAGCAGATGAGCCTATGCAATCAACTTCTTGAGCTGAACCAGAGCAAACCACTTTATCTATGAATCGCTCTCCATCACCCAAGCTCTCCGTCACCTCTGTCTCCTGGATCGACATCAAGCCCTGACGACCCCCTGTAATTACCCCCTGTAATTAAAAATACAGTACTGTAAAATTATATTTTGTATAAGTACTGTATAGATTATTACTGTACAGGGTTGTATACACAAAACCATGTACAACATACTTTACTTTATGGGCGATTTAAGGGATTTTCAAGGGTAATTTTGATTATATGCGATTTTTCACCTTACGTGCTGACTTTAGAACCTAACTCCCGCACAAGATGCGACTCCACTGTAGAGCCCAGATAATGGCTGGATACATTTCTCCACCCTAGAATGAAGTGTTCCCCTCTAGACTGAAAGGATAATTCACCTTCCATGCCCATTCCTTCTTGGTCTGTTGGTTAAGGTTGCAGACTAGTGCCAATGATAGTGACCCTTGAAATGTGCACACTGGGAACTGAACTGATACCACCAACTTTACCAACTATGCATCAGTATAATTAAAACAAGAGACAGTTTATTCTCAAAAACCACGGAACAAAAACCAAACAGAGAAACGAACCCAACTCCACAACACACAAAAAATGGTAGGGGAGAGCAAAGAACAAAACTACTTTATAGTCCCAAATCCACCCATGATATTACTGCATGGCAGTGAAGGAAGGAGGCAATGGGATTGCTGGAGGTGGCAGAGGTGGATTAGCTAGAATAATTATATTGAAACCAAACTACCTGCCATCCTCTAGATTCAATACTGATCTTCTAAGATCCAAACCCTGATGTCTCCAATAGGTCAACAGAACCACCAGTGGAGTAAGGAGCAGCATGAACATGCACTTTTTTTCTGGTATATTTGCTTTCACTACACTTCTTAATAAACAAGTACCAGTTATGTACCATGGTCCTATTCTGGACTCTATGACTATCTGTGCAAAAGGATAGCAATATTAGCAAACTAGTTCAGTGATGGTTAAGGAAATAACACTCATAAAGCTTGTCCCAATGGTATCCCACTGGTTTTAATTTGTATACCGTTATCCAATTTCTATATCAAAACAGCCTTGTTACTGCAGAATACAGAAAGCAGCTTATTTATATGTAGATGCAGCTATATGACATTTTGAAATGCCATACATTTGCATATGAAGGTTTCACTTTTTTTTCTTTTTGAGTAAACAGAAGCTGCTGTGACTTCCAAAGTAATGTTTAAATCAAAGTAATGCTTTCCAAGCAAGATCTTCCTTAAAATTAAAACAAAACAACTCATTATTATAACTTGGATGCTGTGGCTATCAGTGGTGGCTTTAGGTGCGTCTTTTTGATTTATTGCTCTACCTTTGATACCAAGCAGAGCATGGAGAGCAAAACTGCAAGACCGGAGTATTTTATAGGAAATGGTTAGAGGTAATCTGTAATATAAATCAATATTTATAAATAAACCTTAGACACATGATGAAAGCTTGTGGCCATCCTAAGAAAGGTTGTGGGTCAGATTCATTATAATAACTATGAGGGTAGTATTGATTTTTGTCACAGATCTTCCACTTGAAAAAAAGAGCATGTACTTGGTCAAAGAGTTGTTTGGAGCTCTGGAACTGCAAATCCCTATCAACCTGAAACTCCACACAATGAAAATGGAGTGGATTTTATCTATTTTGCTTATTATTCAAAAAAGGATAAGGATGAGGCAGCTGGTAAGTGGGCAGAGTTTAAATCTGGGTACATTAATGTCAAAAATCCAATAGCACTGGTAAAATATCTCAATTTCACTGTGTAAGCAATTTGGAAAATTTCCCACCCATGTTTAGAGCTGGACATCAAGCTACATGTTGGGAAGGAATTCAGATATCCTCCAGTGGTAGTGGCGTAGGTGTCATATGTTTTATTTTCTACTGAATGATGTATGACTCAAAAGCCTTTCTGTATGGTTATTATAAATCAATAAATACATAGCTTGGGCTTTGTTTTCATCCACATCTGTACTATCAACACTGTCAAGATGATGAGATGGGGATCCGGGTCATTTTAAGGTCTGAATGCTGGTATCATTGAAGGCGGCACACTCCTAGTTAAAAATCTATGGGCCAAATCAGCAGCTTGTATACGTCAAAACTGCACCATTGATTTGAATAGAACAATACCAGTTGAAATCTGCTGAGATTCTGGCCCTGTTATTACATGAATGGGCATCAAGGTGATAAAGAAAACTCACCCCTAAGCTTCTTGTCCTGGAGAAGATGACATGCACTTCCTAAAGAATAGGCAGGTTTTTGCAGGGAAAGTGAGCCCAAAAGTTGTTGGCCTCTGATTGCCATGGCAAATATTACTCTCTTCTGTGCTCGATGAAGTCTCAAACATCTTCCTAAAGAGACTTGTTTGGAAAAAAAAAAAAAAAAAGGTGACTAGTGAGGATGTTGGTAGAAAGCGTCAGATGTGACAAATTGGATGAAGTGACAGAAAGCTGATGAATACTTTTCATATGACCCTAAAAATAGCAAAGAGGTGTTTGCACATTGACACTTTTATAATGGCAGATGGATATGCATGACCTAAGTTTTAAGACAGGTGTCAAGAATATTGATGGGTGGAGTAAGGAAGATTATTGTGCTGGAACTAGTACAGGAGACTGCATGATGAATGACGTTTCTCAGGTTTCTTTCTCCTAGGAGAAGTAGGGGGGTTGAAACTTTGCCACCCCAAAGAATAGAAGAATTCTGGCTGTGAGGAGAAACATAGCTTTGCCCACAAACAAAATACCCCTTTCTTCTGGGGTGAAGGAATGGGGACAAAAAGGTGCAAGTGACCTTAGTGGCCAAGGGGATTCTGCCTGGCTGCATGACTATGATTATCTTTCACATTAAGAAAGGTGGAGACCTAAAATAGTGCATGTGATTTGTGTATAGTTTTCAAGCACCATACAGAGTGTATGTGGAGCTGAAAGACATGGGAAAGAAAAGTGGCTTAGGAAGTGCCAACATGCCCATGGGATGAATGCATAGCATAGAATCAAAGGAAATTACAACAAAAAACTCATGAGCTATGAGCAACACAGAACTTTTGTATTGGGTGTGTGTGGTGGGGGGTGGGCCAAGAGCCATTGAACCAAATTGTAAACTGTGCATATGATGGAAACCACTTCAAACCAGGGGGTGCAGCAGCACCCCTAGTTCCAGCACCTATGAAACTGATTACTGGTAAAAAGGGCATCGTGGTGTCTTATGCTTACTGCCTTTCAGTGATTGCCATACCAACTGTGCTCAGTTTACAACAAAAGCTAGAATTTTTCCTAATGGCCCACCCTACAAACTGAGCTTGGAATCTGAAAATCAAATCGAGTTCTTTTCTTCTGACACAACAGCAGCAGCAATAAAGGTTCTGAAGGCAAAACTGTGCCCTCAATTACAAACATGCAACCCAACTGTCCCCAAATTATTTCTTCAGTGACATCTATGTTGAGGCTGGCATGAACGTTGATGTTGGTCCAGCTGCGGATTGCTCTGATTTTTAATAACTATGTTGAGAAGAGTTGTATAAAAACACCCCTAAGTGTAAGCTAAGAAAGGACTTTATTCTGGGGGTGGTGGGTGTACCAACATCTATATGCCTATATATATTTGAAAAGAGGATTCATGTACATTTTTAATCAGCCCTGGATCTATCTCCTTAGACTATGTGAGCTGCTGCAGGGTATGACTGAGCAGAGGATCAATGAAACAAAACATGAGTTTCATTTTGAGAAGCGACTACAAATAGAGAAGGCTATAGAAACACCCCTTAATCCAATTATACTATGCTGTCTCTCTAATTCTCGATAGCAAACCCAGTTCTGAACAGATTGTTTCATAGTGGAGGCTCAAGGATGTCATAAAGCAGCATTTTAAAAGGTCTTAGATTATTCTAGAACTTCCAGCATGATTTTTCATGCATTTAGTATTTGGTCTTCACACAAAAATTTACAACTGGAAACATATATGAATGGCAAAAATGTCAAAGAGTTTTGACCGGTAACAAAGAAATAAAAAGGTTAGCGAAAATCAAAATGTAAAAATAGGATACAGTTGCCATTTTGGTTATGAGGCTTTTCCTTCAATCCTTCTGACAGCCTGATAGCTTTACAGACTCAATACTGAGCCTTACCTTATTTTTAGTTCTGATTACTTAAAGCAAACTTTTTTGAATTGCTCATGTGCAGCCGAGCTAATGAGTGGCACACTTTCAAATACGTTTTTCCTGGTAACACCTCTATTTATAAAATATGTTTTCTCAGAGAACTGACAAAGGGAATTCAAGAGAGAATAGCTGAATTTTGGGGTAAAAGAAAGAGGAAAAAAGAAAATGAAAGAGAATTAATTTGTATATGTGTAAGTCAAACACACAAGCAAACATCCCAAGCCACAACAAAGGGGACTGAAAAATTGCAATTTGTCCCACATTCTAAGAAACATTGGGCAACTTGCATTCAATCATACAATGTGGGGAACAGGTAGCACAAGGCACTAGTGATGTCCAGCTACTGTAGCCCAAGAAAGTGGCTGTGACCGAAAGTAAAGAAGGCATCGCCAAGGGAAAAAAAGGAATTGTGTGATATGCCGGCCCCATACAACACCTGCATTTACATGAGATGCCAAGACTGGGAAATGGCTTTAAAGCGTGCTACTCTGCATGTGTGTTATGCCTCCCCGCTAGAGAAGTGATGAAGGAAGTTCAGGCTGCTGTGAGGGGAAATGTTATAGGGAAAGTTTGCCCTGATTTCACAACCACCTGATAGAGACATCTAACCAGTCTCAGCACTAGTGTGCTGGCTGCTAAGCAGGAATGAAAACACAAGCAAGCTGCATCACCAGGAGGGTGAGCTAGTGGTGAGAATAAAAGCACAGAAGACAGTCCCCAGAGTAAGTGCTTATCTAGAAACAGCCCCAGGTTGGACAACAAATGGGAAAGAGGGTTGGGTTGCCAATGTTATGCAGCAATGCTGCTTTGAATGGAAGGAACTCTGTTTCCCAATCCTGCTGCCATGAGGGTGGTACCAACCATTCTGTGTTGCTTTGCTTGGGTCACCAGCCTTGCATATTCCCTTCTCATCCTCAGTTATCTCACCCTGCAGGTCTTGTCCCTGACTCTCCTGTGACTGCTGAGAGAGGTGTCTAATGTCAGCTAACAGCTGTCGCTTTCAGTCATGTTTTTTTGCTACTTTTGGGGTAGTTAAGGAGGGGGGGAAAGCACTTTATGGGCATGCTGCAGAGCTGTGATCCCTGCCCTGTGCACAGAGAAGTAGCTGCACTTTTCAAGGGATGAATCCTACAGTAGCCTCTATTTTTATGCATCTGGTTTCTCCTGTGTGCTGCATTACAAACAGGATGATGATAATAGGGCCCATGGAGTCTACATCTTTACTTTAGTATCTCCTTGCTTTTCTTATTACATTTTCCTTTTGTGGTTGTTCAGGGGGTGAATGTTTAGTATAGCGGATGCCGTTTAGAAATTCCAACTGCAGCTCACAATGAAGAGAACAGTATGTTTCATTTCCCATGTCTGATGCTGAAAAGCCATACTTCAGTATCCAATTAAGGGTCACTCACATTTATGGCTTCCCTTCCAACTTTAAGTATAAAGAAAGAAAAATAAAATAAGGTAAAATGCCACCAAGGTAAAAAAATGCAGTAACATTTTCACATAATACACACCAAAAATACCCCCATTTATTATCTCCAGTGATTAGGACTGTGTGTGAGGCAGGACGGCAGTCCTTAAATATCACCTATATAACCTTGCTGGGGCTGTTTGGCTTCAGAGGGATCGGCTTTACAGTAAAAACTTAAGCTTCTTAATTTAGCTCAAAGGCTAAAGAGAAGAAACATGCAACATGAGGCTGTATCAAACAAGTGTGGCGCACACACCTAGTGACACAAGGAGGTGAACATCCAATGTTACCGAACATTAGTTGGCCCTGTCGTCATCCGAAGCTAAACGCAGCCTGGTACAAAGACTGCAAAACACGGAAGCAGTGCCACTGCTATGCAATCTTCACTTTCTTTGGATCTTGACAGTATGTTTCTCCAGGACTTCAATATCCTTTAATTGCCATTTCCCAATGATCCATGTCAGACTTTGCTTTCCAAAGTAAGGCACCTGTCGGCTCCCTCAGGCGTACATTCTGAGCAGCCAGGCCTCATTTCTTTTTGAAAGTTTTGTTAACAGCAAGACCTTATAAAAGAGCAGATAGCTTGGGCCTCCCTCCCCTAGTATAGTTCAGTGACTTCTGCCATATGGAACCCAGAAGGCAGCTTCTTCCTCACTTTCCTGTTCCATAATAGGGCTGAGAATATTTCTCTAAAGATGGGCTTCCGTTCACTGCTCTTTGCAAAATCCATTTTGACCCTTGGATGGAACGGGCTATAGAAATGGAATGTTTTATTAGTGGAACATAACCTACTATGTATACAGTATTGCTTTATTTAACTGCCACAGAAGTGAAATGTAATGATGTATTTGTGGAAAAGAAAAAGATCAGTATTTTACCTCTCTCATTGCTCCTTCCTAACAACATTGTAAATATATTAAGTGGGGCGAAGCTGACAGGGAGGAGGAAGAACAATTTCTGGAAATGGGGAATTTAACAAGAATAAAAACCAACATAAAAGCATTAGGGAAAAAATCTGGCCCCGCTGAAATCAATCACAAAGCTTCCACTGACTTCAGTGGGGCCAGGATTTCATCCACTAGTTCTTAAAAGCTGTATTCACTTTTATAAACATTTAAAACCACACAGCTGACATCCATCTGCCTGGCCAAGGCCCTTTAAATCATTGAAATATAGAAGGGGGAAAATTCTGCAGTGCCAGATGTGTCTAAAACAGTTACAGTTCATGCTGAAGCAATCTGCAAAGGAGAAGTGCTTAGGATGCATTCTGCCTGACAAAATGCTAATAGTTTATCAGTTTAAATATTATAGACTAATAATATGTCCTTCTCTGGCTATTTCATTTTCAGAACTCAAATGCCAGCTTGGTTTATGTTACTTGATTTTGGAATGATTTTTATTTAATCCTTTCCCATCTTGGCTAGATAAAAGTCTGCTTCCATTATTAAATAAAATTGCAAATGAAATACCCTTGGGAAGGGGTGTTCTTGATGTACAATACACATAGCTTTAAACCTCAGATAATGTAAAAAAGGGAGATTAAAAAGCCATGGGGAGTAGTAGTAGTTGGTGAGTTTTTTTTAATCAGCCTGAAATATATTTTACTATTATGTAATGCTGTCAAAAATGGATAATGCTTGTCATAATAGCACTGTGCAGAAAGTACATTCCAATCCAGTGTTGATATAATTAGGAAATGCACTGCCACTGATTATATAACTACACATTTAGTTTACACCTATTATATTTAGAGTATGACAATTTAACGCTAACTGTGACACTCATGGGGGACACGTGTTAACATGCTAGATTGCAGGTCTTAGGAGTCATTTAATAAAACAGATGAATGTGGCTTTTAAATAATTTCTTAATAGATTCTTTGTTATGAACCTGTTTGTTACAAATATCCAATGAACTGATTTCTGATGTGCACAGAGGAATGTTTTTATGTACCTTTTAAAGTAAAAGGGTGCATTTGGAGAAGAGGAGCTGTGAAATCAACTCTCATTTGGAAACAAATTAAAAAAAATGATACAGAACTGCTAGTAAAATCTTAGTTCTTGTGCCTTGATATATTCTAGTTAATTGTCATTGCTATATTTATGAATATCTATTGATATTTTCCATCCTTGGAAGTAACATGCTTTTGCCATTAGTGTTTTCTTATGTCTCTTAGAATTGACTGAGGTGTGGGGAGGGACCAAGCTGCATTGCTGACACAACCAGTGAAAATGTTTTTTTTTAAATTCAGATATATAAAAGGTAGAAAATATGGGGCCAATTCCTGAGCTGGTGGAAAGTGAAGTCAGTAAAATTGTGCTGAATTACACCAATTGAGGATGTAACACATAACATTTCTCTGAGGTTGTGCCGATGGGCAAAAGTATCACAGTAAGCAAGAAACAGCCTCTCTTTTCACTAAAGCAAATACTTAAGGCCCTCTGAAAATTAAGCAAATAAACCTTTTCCCCTTACACATACACTTCCTTGTGCTCCATCTTGTCCATTTAGAGATCCTGAGATCCGTGGTGGGAGAGCAGAGTCTCTAGTGGCATCCTTTTAGCAGGTGGGCTTCCTAGAATGGCGCTGATATGCAGTAAAGTTTACTGTGGCTGCCTGCAGCATCAATTAACTTAATTGAAATTAGTGTTTTGTGCTGTTGGGAGCTGTTGTGCTTCTATATTATGTCTCCAGCCCTGGCAGAGTACTAAGAAGAAGAATGCCACTAACTAACTAGAAATTCTGAAGTCTATAAAAGGGCCAGATGGAACCTACGATGGTGAAATCCCAACCCTGAGCTCCAAGCAAAGCCAGGTTTAACAAAGTTAACAGAGCTTAGGTCTTGGATAGTTTTCTTTCGGTACAAGGGAAAGATGATGCTGTCAGAGGTATACACCTGTACCAGTCAGTCTGGTATCTGGTATGTATCTGATTTTTTTCTATAATGGTGAATGAAATGCTCTTACATCCCAGTGTCTAAAACAATGCTATGAACAGATGAAAATCAAATCAAAGCCAGTCATCAAACATGAATATCAAGCACCAGAAAGAGGTAGTGGTAGTGCCAGCTCCAATGCCAATTGTTTACTACTATTAAGATTAAAGAATAAAACTTTTATACTCAAAAACATTTATGCAAACTTCCTGCAATTCTGTTATGGCTTTTCAGTCTCCTCTTTCTTTCAGGGGAATCAGAACATAGATTTGTTCTGGATACCAAGGGAAAAAAATTAAAAGCTTCACTGTAACATGTAACATGAAGTGGATTTGTGTCTGCCTGTGATAAACAAAGATGTAGGCCTGTGAAAGCCACTTGAGTCCACAGATTGATTCTTCCCATGTTTCAGATGGAATTAATAAAGAATGCTATTTATTAAAGGTGTAAGAAGCGTTGATTTAACTTCCAAAAAGGGGGAGTGGTTTTAGAAGTATGATCTGCCTAGGGGGTAGTGAAGATACATTGTTGATTATGTGTCTCTGTGTGACTTAATTTTATAAAAAACAATTCTGGTGTGAGAGCTGTAATCTTTTCACCAGAACAAGGCTGTAATACTGCATGTGGCTAAGTGTTACCACATATCTTGAAAATTCCACTCAGAGATCTTGTCACCTTTTTATGCCATGTTTCAGCTAGTTCATTTTCATAAATCTCTGAAAACAAAGGTTTAGAAAGCAAATGCTGGGGCATAGCCCTACCTAGAGCACTACAAAAAGCACAACTAGCAAATTAATCAAACGTATTTGAGCAGTCCTTCCCACATTCCCTATTTCTCAGCATCCCTCTCCAGCCACTGTCACATTTAAAAAGAATCTCTGGTTAAAAACATGGAATCATTTTAACAGTTTAAAGGGCTAAATGTTATTTCGAGGCAGGCTTAATTTAACCCTCCGCGTCTAATACTGATGTCCAAGAAGGCAAAGTCTATTTTTCTGCAAACCTTACCCCAATTTGAGCTTATTTTATTCTCTTGAGCATAGCACGGATACTTAGATGTGTAGAGGGGGGAAAAGGGATTAGCATTAACAGCCTCTAATTTGCTTAAGAACAGAGATTTCTGCATCTTGAATAAACAGAAACGTATATAAATGATGCATGATGCATTTATGAACTGGGGCATAAATGGAGAAATTTGCAGGAATGCTTATGTGAGCTCAGGCTAGCTAGCTGTTCTGTGTACAACCCTCATATGTATTACAAATACAGTTTCTCTGGGTTTATCCATAACCACTAACATAACATAATGTTACAGATGACTGGCTACATGATATTATAGGGGGAAAAAACTACTAAAGTACAGAGGTAGGAAAGAAGTGGGAAAACTGTGAGCCACAGTTGTAGGAAGCTTTATGAATCTTGCACGGCTTTAATGCAAACCCCAGAGGGAAAAATACTTGTATTGCAAAATTTCCCCTCAGAAATCTCAAAGACGTTTGACACCTTAATTCATTTCCAGGACTTCAATATTTCAGGCAAGCTGGTGACACTATAATAGCCTGGTCCAACCTTTTATTTATTATGCTGCTCATGCCAATTGGTGTTACAAGCTGGTGCTTGCAACTTGCTGTTTATTTCATACAGATCAAATTATTAGCCTAGACATATTTTGTTTACAGGCTACATGCTTGCAGACAAACCAACCAGCTTTCATTTCAATGTTCATTCAGTACATAGCTGAATTCGCTCATTAATGGAAATGAAGCACAAACCAACTCAATGTAACTTATGGTCAAAATTTATTAATAAGGAAGTTAAGGACTGAGCTTTAAAAGCACATCCTACAGGAAATTACTTCTTTCCTTGAGCGACAGAAGTCTATGGAAAAGAGATGCCTAGAAATTCATTTAACGATCACAAGTCAATTTCATTTTTAATGCTCACAACTTTAGGATCTATGAGTGCAACAACGGGCAACTCTATGTAAAGAAAGAGCACTGTATCTCCCATTAAAAACCAAACCAAACCAAACCAACCAACCAACCAACCACATTTGACCACATATAAGCTTGTCATAAGGCAATTCAGAATTACAGGAGAACACTCATAAAAATTGAGAGATACTTTCAGGGTTGATGGATTATATGAGCAATACTGCATTCTCCCTACAGTTTTGTATTAAAATCCCCACACATCTGTCTTCAGTCTTACAGGCCCTTCAGGAAATAAAGTGACACTAAATATTACTGAAACGTGTCACTGCCTGTCTCCTGGCATGGGACTTTGTGCATAGGGCTTGCATCTCACTGTAATCATTTAGCTTTTCCCTGACCCTTGCAAAAAAGTCATATAGAACTTCCTAGGGACCGAACCAATAGAGTTTTAGAGTTATATAATGTTTCATAAAACTCATCCTTAAAAAAGCTATATAATTTAATCAATGCTGCCAACTCTTGCAATTTTATTATGAGACTCAGGAAATTTGATATTTTTCTTAAAACTGCAGGTCCCAGATTCATAGAATTACATAAGAATCTCAGCTTTAATGTTTTTAAAAAGTATCCAGCCCTCAGAGTTGTGGAAAAAAGTCTGAAAATATGACCTGAGTGCACTCTAAGTTTCAAAAATGAGAAGGCAAATAAACACCCAATTTATTTTAAAACATCTCATGATTTTTAAGCCAGTCTCATGATTTTGGGGGCACAGTCGTGATTCTGGAATACTTTGAGTTGACAATAGTCTAACAGAAAATGAGAATCTTTCTGAGGATTTTTTGAACTATTCTACAGAATTCTGCGGCAGGAATAGCCTTCTCGATTAAATTCTATAAGAGGATAAACAGAAAACAAACAAACCCAAACCACTATCATATAGAAAAGGCTCTATTTTCTGTTAGCTTTGATAGGATTTTTCCAGTGGGGAAAATTTTAGCTTGATGGTTAAAGTCCCATTTGTGAAGATGTGAAGCAATATCATGTTACAGCAATTTTCTATCTATGCATCTATTTTAGAACCTGATCCAACTTCCACTGAATACAATGGGAGCTTGGCCCCATTAGGTGTAACTAACATCTTGCAATGAGTCCTTCCTTGAGGGACTTCGTGCTGGGAAATAGCATTAAAGTAGCAGCCCTCCTTTTAAGATCCCCTCTGCTACTTCAATTATGGATAACAGATTTCAAAAATGATTTCTGTAAATATTAGTTAAGTACTTAAGCTATTAGAAAATACCACCATGGCTAAACAACAGAGTGAAAGATGTGGTTAGAGACAAAAAGACGTCTTGTAAAAATTGGAAGTCAAATCATACTGAGAAGAATAGAAAGGAACATAAACTCTGGCAAGTCAAGTGTAAAACTATAATTAGACAGGCCAAAAAGACTTTGAAGAGCAACTAATAAGGGACAAAAAAAAATTGCTGTTAGCTTGTAAGTACATCAGAAGCAGGAAGCCTGCCAAACCATCAGTGGGGCCACTGGATGATCAAGGTGCTAAAGGAGCATTCAAAGAAGACAAGGCCATCGCAGAGAAGCAAAATGAATCATCTGTCCTCACTGCACAAGATGTGAGGGAGATTCCCAAACCTAGCCATTCTTTTTAGGTGACAGATCTGAGGAAGTGTCCTAGTCTGAAGTGTCCATAGAGAACACTTTGGAACAAACTGATAAATGAAACAGTAATATGTCACCAGGACCTCATTTACTCAAGAGTTCTGAAGGAACAAAAGTATGAAATTTCTACTAATTATAGCATGTAACGTGTTGCTTAAATCAGCCTCTGTACCAAATGATTGGAGAATAGCTAATGCAATGCTGATTTTAAAAAAAAATTCCAGAAGTGATCCTGGTAATTACAGGCCAGTACGCCTAACTTCAGTACCAGGCAATTTAGTAGAAACTATAGTAAAAGGATGGAATTATCAAACACATAGAGTAGGGATCGGCAACCTTTGGCATGTGGCCCATCAGGGAAATCCGCTGGTGGGCCGGGCCAAATGTTAACCTGCAGTGTACGCAGGTTTGGCCAATCGCAGCTTCCACTGGCCGAGGTTCGCCATTCCAGGCCGGTGGGGGCTGCAGGAAGCGGCAACCAGTACATCCCTCGGCCCGTGACGCAGCCAGTGAGAGCTGCATTCCGCTGAACTTGGGGACGCTGCAAGTAAACAAACCATCCTGGCCTGCCCACGAATTTCCCTGATGGGCCGCATGCCAAAGGTTGCCGATCCCTGACATAGATGACGTTAGTGAAGAGTCAACATGGCTTTTGTAGAGGGAACAGTGACTGGTTAAAAGATAGGAAACAAAGGATAGGATAAATGGTCAGTTTTTAGAGTGGAGAGAGAAAAATAATGGGGTCGCCCCAAGGATCTGCACTGGAACCTGTGCTTTTCAACATGTTCATAAATGTTCTTGAAAAAGGGTTTAATAGTGAGGTTGCAAATGCAGACAATACAAAATTACTCAAGATACTCAGTCCAAAGCTGATTGCAAAGAGTTACAAAGGGATCTCCCAAAACTGTGCGACTGGGCAACAAAATGGCAGACGAAATTCAGTGTTGATAAATGCAAATAACGCACATTTATTGCACATTGGAAAATATAATCCCAACTATACATACAAAACAATGGGGTCTAAATTAGCTGTTACTGCTCAAGAAAGAGATCTTGGAATCACTGTGGACAGCTCTCTGAAAACATCTGATCAATATGCAGCGGCCGTCAAAAAGGCTAACAAAATATTAGGAATCAACAGAAAAAGGATAAATAATAGACAAAAAATGTCATAATGCCACTATATAAATACCTGGTATTGCCACACCTTGAATACTGCATGTAGTTGTGGTTGCCCGATTGCAAAAGAGATATATCAGAATTGGAAAAATACAGAAAAGGGCAAGTGATTAGAGATATGGAACAGCTTCCATATGAGGAGAAATTAAAAAGACTGCGACATTTCACCTTAGAAAAGAGACGATTATGGGGAAAATATGATAGAGATGTATAAAGTCATGAATGGTGTGGAAAAAGGGTTATATATCCTTTCACGTAACACATGAACCATGGGTCACCGAATGAAATTAATAGATAGCAGGTTTAAAACAAACATAAGGAAGTACCTCTTCACACAACACACAGTCAACCTGAGGAACTCATTTCCAGGGGATGTTGTGAAGGCCAACACTATAATATGGATCAAAAAGGAATTAGATAAGTTCCAGGAGGCTAGGTCCATCAACGGCTATTAATCAAGATGATCAGAGATGCAAACCCAGGCTCTGGGTGTTCCTAAACCTCTAACTGTCAAAAGCTGACACTGGATGACAGGGGATGGATCACTTGATAAACTGCCCTGTTCTGTTCATTCCCTTTGAAGTTTCTGGCACTGGCCACTGTCAGAGACAGGATACTGGGCTAGATGGACAACTGAAATGACCATTGGCCAGTCTTACATTCTAATATGTGTGTATAAGAGAGGAAGGTTGGGCTAGTGGTTTAGGTGCTGGACTGGGACTCAGCAGACTTCGATTTGGTTTCCAACTCTGCCACAGACTTTGTGTGTCAGGCAAGTGTCTCTATGCTTCAGATGTAAAAGCAGCAAAGAATCCTGTGGCACCTTATAGACTAACAGATGTTTTGGAGCATGAGCTTTCGTGGGTGAATACCCACTTTGTCAGGATTCTTTGCTGCTTTTACAGATCCAGAATAACACGGCTACCCCTCTGATAGTATGCTTCAGATGCCAGTCTAAAACAAAGATAACAACACTTTCTTTGTCTGTTTTATCTCTTTAGATTGTGCATTCTCTGAGGTGCTTCCTTACTATGCTTTCTTACTATGCTTTCTTACTATGCATATGTGCAGTGGTCAGCATGATGGCGCCCTGATCTCAACTGTGGTCTCTAGGTGCTACTGTAGTACAACTAAACAATAATATAAATAATCTTGACAAACTGGAATGACTCTGAAGTGGGCTACCATCATCAGTTTTATTTGGTCTACTTCAAGACAAACGACTCACCATTGTGCCATCAAAAGTCCTTTCCTCCTAGGTCAAATTTATGATCTAGTCTATGAACTTGTCTTTCCATCATATTTGCTTGTGACCCATTCTGCACTTGCTATCTATTAGTCTCTGTTCCACCACAAGGGAAATACATTTTCCATGGATTCTTGCTGCAACATGCTCAGGCGATTGCCACTTTAGCTGCTTTTCAATCTTTAACATACTCTTCTCCTTGCTTTGCTGTCTTATTCATTTGCTTGTTCTTCTGTCTTTCTGTGTGATAAAGATTATATTTGTCTACAAATTCGCTTTCCAGCTGTTACTGGTAGCTCCTACTCCATCTTCTTGGTGGGTAACTATATTTCATGGATGGTTGTGCATAGCTGTCAAAACCCTTCATTACAGAGTGAGTACTTGTTCTCCATGATACTGTTCAAATTTCTAGAAGATCTGTCCCCTCCTCCCAGCTCTTTGTCTCGTTTTCTTACTCTGGAAGGCTCTGTATCAGGATCAATTTGGCTGAGGCCAAAAAAACAGATTTGAAGCTCTTCCCCCATGCAAAATTATTTTTTACATTTGCACTGAGCTCAGCTCTGGTCTTCTGCATATATGTTTTGCCTTCACAGTCTTTAGGTTCAGGTTATATGTAACCAGATACATGAATGCTCAGACAACTCAGCAGACGCTGGGGAGGGATGTGACGTGTATCTCAAAGGTGCAACCAGAATTTTCCTAAGGAGGGGGCCCCCCCATCTGAACCCAGCCTCAAGCTCCCTCCCCCTGTATGCTCCCCTAGCACCCAGCCCCACACCATCCTCCATCTCACTGTCCCCAGACCCACTCCTGAACTCTCTCACGCTGCATCTGCACCCAGATGTGTGCTCTCCCCCTTGCACCCAGCTCTACACACATTCTCCATCTGCTGCCCCCATACCCAACTCCAAAGTCTCCTGCTGCACCAGCCTTACAGTCTTCCTGTCTCACACCCAGCGAAGTGGTCAGGCTGAAGAGCACCATCCCCTCCAGTGGCCAGGCAGTTCTTGGAGCCCAAGATCCCATCCCCCTTCTGTGTCTCCACTTCCATAGGAAGCCTAAAAAGCCTGGATCCAATCCGCCCATCAGTGCCCCCTGCTCTGCTTTTCTCAGGGGCTTGGGATACCCAGCACCTACGGGCATAGGAAGGACTGCAAAAAATAGACAAGGCCAAACAGGTTCACAGGGTTACTCTGCTGCTCATATTTGGTCTGGCCACCTCCCTGCCCTGATGGAGGGACAGCCAGGTCAAATTTGAGTGAAGCGGGGGTGGTGTCACAGAACCACTCAAATTTGGCCTGTCAGCAACTTAATCATGACAGAGGGGTGGGCTGGCTAAACTTCCAGCTCCCCTCAGGTGCTGGGGGAGACGAGAAGGCTGGGTCTCCTAGTTTCCTCTGCCTCATTGCAGCCATGTCTTCAAGATACCCCAAGCAAACAATGACTGATTGGATAAAAAACTGTCTAGCTAGGATGAAAGCTTTTTTTCTTCCACCAAGGGCTTCCATTGGCTTTGTTCCACTGTACAAAAACTTGACAATTTTTTAATGGAATCATATCCTTGTGAATGTAACTAATATTTAAATAAATGTTTAAGGGTTGTTGACTTCTAAGGCACATGGAGTTTATAGAACCTTTGTATTGCCATTAGAGGTAGTTGAATACCAGGGAAAATGTCCATATATCCATAGATTTGCCAAACAGCATTTAATCAGCTGTCCAGGTGTCCAAATATTGTATGTATTTTCATTATTTAAGTTATGTCAGGGAAAACCAGCAAAACTTGCTAACTGATGTATTAATTTAGCGGGTGGCCACCTCCAACTTAGATCCTATGCAAATGAAAATCCATAGAGATCTGCAAGTGAAAGGATGCAATTTCCCTAACTTTTTTCTAAAGCTGCAGGTGAGGATAGGTTTTTCTCTTCTGTATGATGGACATACAGTGTGCTACTGTATTAGGGGGACCATATTTCTCTTTGCTGAATAAAATGGTACCTGGTAAAATTACTTGTATTCAAGCGAGTTCAGTGGCAATCAATCAGAGCTATGCAGTACAAGTGTTCAAATTAATGTCAAGTTGACTGAGCCCCTCTTAAAAATAAATTCTGCATAGTCGGTTTCTTTTTATTTACCTTCTTATCTTTAAGGGTTTAGGGTTCACATGGGGAGAAGTGACACACCCCTTACCCCCTCACAAAGAGAGGTGACACATACGCACTCCTGTGCACCTCTCTCACACAGGAAGGGGGTGAGCAACCAATTGTACCCTCCCTGCCTGGTGCTCTCCACCCTTCATGCCTGGCTGGGCCCCCAGGATGGACCTACCTCTCCTGGTATCTGGTGTTGCATCTTCCCAAGGGAACATGTGGGGGGGGGCACGCAGGGTCACATGCCCCCCAGATTTCTGCATGGTTCAAACCAGAATGTGGCCAGCAGAAGCCTTTTTGCACTGAGGGAAGGGACAGGAGCTGCCTCCAGCCACAGGAGAGTAGTAGGAGGTGAAGGGATGACATGGCCCATGCTTTTGCAGAGCTCATCTCTTCTCCCCAACTCTCATGTGGCTGGAAGCAGCTTGTCCCTTCTTGCCCACACAGTGTTGAAAGGCAGCTAACACCTCCAGGCTGCTGCTGGCCACCAACATAACCTAGCCACTTCCTGTCCCATCCAGTTACAGCATGGGCAGGAAGGAGTTAAGCCCTAAAGATTCACTGTGCACCAGTGCCCAGGAACCTGACTGCAGGGGCTTCAGCGAACCAGGTCAGAGAGGTGGCTCAGCAAGGGAAGGTGCCTAGGGGATGGAGCAGCCCCGTGCTCCCTGGTGGCAGGACCCAGGGCAGGGCAAGTGAAGTAAGTGCTAAGCCCCTGCCGTGGGGGCGCTGTTGTGGAGCCTACAGAGGCACCACATGAACAGGCTGGAAATCCCTTCCCCCATCCCATCACTCCAGAGCTTAGCAGAGACACTTCCCCGTGCCAGCGCTGGGCGGGGCTTTGGCACATGCAGGGCTCGGCTCCTCCTGGCCAGTGCCCCAGGTTGGAGTGTCTTGGACTTTCCCAGGCGCCGGCCCAGCCAGAGGCAGTGGGGGAAGGAAGGAGCCTGGCAGCCAGGCTGTTGGTGAGCTGAGCACTCTGACCAGGGGCTGGGTCGTGCAGGGAGAGGACAGCGAGAGGGAGACCACGTAAAGGGCTGATGAGTGGTCAGCAGAGGTGACATGTAACAGACCACCACCTGGTACCTGCCTGCACTCACCAGCCACCACAGCTTGTAGTGTGCAGCCAGTGCAGTCTGGAAACAGCATGGGGGGCAGTGCTCTGTATACGAAGAGCAATGTATACAAAGAGCAGACCTTCCCAACCTACAAGATGGATTTTCAAGGAAACACTGACTGCCCTACTCACAACTTAGAAGTTATATTTTTAAATACTCAAGAAATTAATTTATATATCTATCTATATCTATATATGTGTGTATGTGTGTGTGTGCATGCACACACACAACTCCTTACAGTATTTTAAAATGTAGCTTCTGAGTTGTAGGAATAAATTTATTGCCAGTTGGTTTAGGGGAAAATAAAATCCACCAATTCCCTCTGCCTGCTCCCCCCCCCCCCCAAATAAAAACCCACAACAGCAAGGAACTATTTTACAAATTTGCCAAAATAGCTAGCATTAGAAATTTGCCGAAAAGGTGACAATTTTTCAATACAAGTAAACAAATCCCTTAGTGTTCTATTAAAAATGAGAGGGATGTGTGCGTGGGTGCAGACAGGCACAAATAGAATGTAAATCTGGCAGTGACAGTCCAGTAAAAGCTGTGGACTTTTGGATGCTGGTGGAAGAGAAGCACCTGAGAAAGTAATGAATTTCACATCTGCTTGCAAGCTCATAGACACTCTTTCCCCAATGCATATGTTAGTTTTGGTGAAAACGACGCACTCTGTCACTAGTTTATCTGAAATTATTTATCCATGTCCATTTCTCAGAGCAAAACCTATCTGTGTAGAATGGGATCCTTAAAAGAAAAAACAAACAGAAAAAAATAAATATAGCAAATCCATGGATAGATTTACATTTCCAGGTAAAGTGAACTTTCAGTTTTGTAAACAGTGAAGGACATAAATGTATTAACAAAAATCACTGTGGTTTGAAAGAAGAACATCAGTAAGCATGTATGGTGAATAAATGTGCAATATTAAAAGGTTAGTATGAAAAATATAGCTGTACCTTAGAGATTGTTCAGGTGATCCTTTAAGACCACTTTAAAGCAGTGTAAGGATCAATATAATGGACAATACCAATTATTCCCTTATTCCCTTTCTTCTTCGTAAAGTCAATTCATGTGATGCAGAGTTTTTATAAGTGGGCATGAAATTCTGTCTCAGGCCAGGCCCATAATACAAAGTTCTGTCAGCACAGCTATGTGTGAATAAACCTGCACTCCCTAGCTGGCATAGCTAAGCCAGCAAAATCCCTGATGCAGACACAACTGTGTTGACAGAGAGAACTTCTACTACCATCACTAATGCGGTGTTCTAACACTGGCAGAAAAACTCCTCCTTCTGGATATGCTGTGTCTATACTAGGGGGAGCACTGCTGGTATAGCTATGTACTGATACATACTGATACTCCAATACCCGCAACACTTCTGCAATATAGACAAGGCCTCATAGGTGCCCAATGATACTAGGCATAGTAAAGGGATTTCTATTACAAGCCCTGGATTCATTAATTTGGATGTATTATTTCAGAGATACTGTGATGAAGGAAGTAATATTTCTTCACGTAAAAATCAGCCCAATGAGGAATATGGCATTCCCCTTCTCAGGAAGTACAGTAACACACACTATACCAGAATATCCCTAAAATAATCATTAAACGTACAGTCAAACAGTAATGCACATTAAAGAATGTGAGAAATGCATGTCGTATACAGTCCTGCAAGTGGTTCTAAAACTGAAGCCTGAACTTCCAGTGAACCTCAGTTTTATTTCAGTTTATTCCATCTTGACTAATAATTTACCAAGGGCTTTAGATATTTTTCTAAATGATTCCTTTAATCTAAAGTTTTCAATGGCGATTACTCCATGAGCACTGTGCGAAACTGAAGTTATATGGGTTGCTCTGCATGAACTTACGAGATTTCAAACTACATGTTTAGCAAAACTCAGTTACCACATGTAGAGATCGGAAATTAAACAAGAATAGATTTAACTACAGAAAAGAGGCCAGATCCTCAGCTAGTATAAATTGGTGTAGCTCCATTGAAGTCAATGAAACTACACCAAATTACAAGCAGGTCATCTTTTGGAACCCATATGGTTTCAAATCAGATAAGAAGCCACCAGAGATTAGTTAATATTTATCTAGCTATAATTCATATTGCATGAGAGCTATGACCTAGGACATCCCCTCCGTTTCCACCAACGTAGGGACTCAGATTCAGTACATGTTTTCTGGGGAGTTGGAACAATGTCGAAGCTGCAGCTCCGTTACCTTATTTCTTTTGCTCCGGGATACTACAGAAAATTTGCCTGTGAGGAAAATGACTCTTTTATTGATCTTCTTCTCTTCCTGGACATCACTCCTCTCTTCTTTCCACAGACACCCAGCTCCTTCCACTTTCTGTAATGTTCACGCTAGTATCCTCACAGAATTCTCTGCAGTTCCTGATGCTCACAGACCTTCTCCAATACCCTTCTGTTAATTTTTGCCTCAACTCTGCCCCTGCCTCCTGCAAAACAATTCAGCATCACTTTCTTCATCATTTCTAACCTGTCCTCTAATCTCCACCAATTTGTTGTGGCTATTGATTTTGTTCTCAGGATTGCTACCCCATTTCTGTGCTCCCCGAAGCGAAATCATCATGACTTTCCTGACCAACATCTAGCTGTTGGTCTCCCTTTTGCTTCTGATTCCAAGATATCTTCTGTGGTCCTCCCTCCCCCTCCCACGACCTACACCCACAACCACACCTCCTTCTGAATGGCCGTCTCCCTTGCTGTCACTGCTATTTTCCCCCTCATCCTAATCCTCAACCTCTTTTTCCTCCATCTCTGTCCCTTGTTGTTACAGCTGAGCTGGTTTTTACTTAGATGCACTTCTTTTGTTCAGACACCAGGTCATTTGGTTCACTGCCATCCTAAAGCTAAATTACTAAAGGCTAGCAGACTGAATGAGATAGGCTAGCACCCCATTTTAAAAGGAGCTGCAGGCCTTAATTCTCACCTGAGAGCCTCCACCACTCTCTTCAGGTCTCAAACACGGAAAATTGAGGATTTCACACAACAATATTGCTTGTCTTTATTTCTAATTTAAAAGAAATCATTTTAGCCCAGCTTTGCTGTCTCCCTCACCTGTCACAAGATACAACCTCAGCCCCGCTTGTGTCTTAAGAAAACCGATTGCCAACTTAGAGGGAAAAGTTTGCATCAATCAAAGCTTTTGGGGATGACTCTGGAGAGTTCTTCTTTTATTACTCCTTCCCCCGTCCTTCTTGGAAAAGCTCCTTGATAATGGAGAAGATACTGGGCATGGTGCATTTTGGCTTCCTCTCTACCAAACTGAACCCACTGTGTCCTCCCTTCATGTTGTTTAGGTTCTACGGTTACTAACCAGTGCTCCTTCAGCTCAGTGTACCATAATCTGGCCCTGTATGTTTTTAAAATCTCAATACATCGCTTTTAAAACTGGAATGGAATAAACATTTTCTAAATATGTGGCTTACTGTCCACATAGAATAACCATCCAGTATGCATTCTCACCCCAGATTACCAATTGGTAACTAATGAACAGTGAGCACTTTCTAACATACAATCCAAGTAGTTCTGGATCAATTTTCTAAATTCCTGTTGCCAAGGCCCTCTCCCCTAGCTACTTTTATTAATAATCAGGAATTTATTCCTAGAAAATATCAAAATGACCATTTGTTGTGGATAGGAGCTGAGATTACTGCATTCGGACAGCTGTTCTTGGGTCCAGATTTGAAAATATATCAAGAGATTTGTAGTAGCGTAAATAATACAGAGCCCATATTTTCAATATTTACAAGTCAGATTTTATCTAGACCTTTAACCACTTTTGAGGCATTCCAGGAGCAAGCTGGAACAAAAGATTTAATTTCTAAAATAGACACAATTTTGACTGAAAAAGATGTTGATAAGAAAACAATACAGATGAAAAGGTGAGAGAGTAATTTGGATAAAGAAACTGATCTAATGAGTATGTACACATCTTCAGTCTATATTACTCAAAGAATTTTTTTAAATTAAATATTTCATTTGACTCCAGTTATGATACATCATATTTTTTGCTATGAGGGAGGTGCTCTGTTGGAAGAGTTGCAGAGAAAAGGGTACATGCATGCACATCTGGTGTTTGTGTCCAGGAATTAGATGACTTTGAAAGAAAATTATTAAAGAGATTCATCTTTTGACAAAATGCCAGCTTCCTAGAGATCCCCCGACCTGCTTACTTAATGAGCCAGTAAAGGACCTACGTTTCTAAGAAATGACTAATTTATTTTTTATAGTTAGTTGCTAGACTTTGTATTGCACACAACTGAAAAAATGTGAACCATCCTCCTATGGAATTGTGGTATAGTAACATATATGATGTTACTCCTTATGATGGAAAAGCTTTCATACCAAGTACATACACAAGGGAAGCACCAACAAGAGAGCAAATAGTTTGAAGTGTTGTCAACCTTTTTAGCATATGCAGAGGAGGAGCGCTTCCCAGCCAGTAAGCCAGAATCTTTAGCCAGGTTCTGGCTATTAATCTGATCTCAAATAAATAACATACGATGTAGTTTTAACGTTATATTGTAACTTCGGCTTAATAAAAAGTTTTGCAGAGTTTTACTAGGAGAAATTATAAACCACCAAGAGATAAACTGTGTTTCATCTTCACCACACAGCATATTGGTGGGGGTAAACCTGGCATTCAGAACTTTGTAGCTCAACAGTACTCCCTTATAAAGATCTATTTTCATAATACAAAAGCAACACAAGCTTAAGCAATTATACATTCCTTGCCACATTTTTAACAGGAACACTCCAAATGCTTCTATTCACAGTTCTAAAGCCAAGCTGTGAATATTTGCACAAAAGCTACTCATAAATTAATCCTCTTAGTAAGAAGATTTGAAAAAGAAAGATGCTAACCCAAAACAAAATTCGATAAACCCTACATAACATTTACATGTTTTTAATTTAAAATGTTATATCATGCTACGTAGCCATTAATTTTTACTGGAGCTTCTAAATAAATTAAAGCCATTTATCATTTTTTAAAATCTATTATAAATACCTTATTAACTTTACATTCAAACACAGACATAATATCAATTATAGCAGCATCTGATGACGTAGCAGCTATTCTATTCTAGGGAAGAGCTATACAAAACTATTGGTTTTCACTTAATCATATTCAGGTGTTCTGACAACAATTTGCAACATTTGGTTCAGTGTGAAAGTTGTACTGATTTCCACCAATGCTTGCTGCCAGTGCAAGCATTTTGCAATGTTAACTAGTCTCACTGTCAAAACAGACTTTTTTTTGCCCAAGAGTGTTTGTACATTAGTGATGATGAGACATTTGATAAAAAGAGAGGCAGTTTTCAGATTTAAAAAAACCCACAAAACATTTTTTCCATAGCAAGTAAAAAAAATTAAAGATTACAACACCTAAAGTTTCGCGAACATAGGGGAAAGTGTTCTCGCCCCACAGATTCTGCCAATTGTACTTCTCATTTTACTGATATTATAATAGGAATCTTACCTGCATAATCTGTTCTTGCATAATGTCCATCTTCAGACTTTGTGGTAGTAGTTGTGTTATCTGTGTTAAAAGAAATATGTGTTGCTTTGACATTTGCTGCTGCTGTTGTAAAAGAGAGGCTAATCTTGTAAATCTCAGCACTCCACTGACTTCAAGGGAGCTGTGTCTGGGAGAAAGGATCTGACTGCAATGTGTCAATTGCAGGATCAGGGTCTTTGGACTGATTCACCCCATGTTGAGACACAAATCTGCCATTCCGGGATTAACATTTGTCTAATGAGATCTAAAAAGATCCAGTTACAGTGAGATGTGATTTCCTCATTGTTTTAAATAATCTGGACATGGTGATAATCTAATTTGAAAATGGTGAACAGGAAAGGCGTGTACATTTTAAAGAAATATTTTATAGGTATGTGTTTAATATGCAGGTTTAGTGGGGTTCTGTGGCCTGCTTTGTGCAGGGGGTCGGACTAGATGATCACATTGGTCCCTTCTGACCCTAGAATCTATGAATCTAAATAGATGTGCTTAGGATTTATAGGTCAGAAGCTGAAGGGGAGCAGAGGAGCTATTAAGGATCCTGTGACTCAATGGCCATTTTATTTACAGAAACTATTTAAAACCACATTTTCCTCATTTTTATTTCGAGCACAAAATAGGCTTTTTCAAAATCAACTCAGTGGTTATGCTGGCACATACATGAAATAGTGCCACACACCTCTGAATCCTAATCCTAAATCTTGAATGTTGCCAGGCAAACAAGAATCACTGAGTTATTTCCTGAAAGGACATATGCCTTTCTGCTGAGGAGGGCTGCCATATTCATTAGGCTGAGACTTTGATCCAGATAAGGATGATATAACAAACAATGGTGATTCCATAGGCCCCACTAAAGGTATTGGGCCAGATCCTCTGATCCACTAAGACAGTTTTGTGCTGCTCCAGTGGCACAAGGCAGCCCTCTAGCAAGATTCCTCATATGCAAGAGAATCTCTGTGTGGCTTGGAGCTCCCATAGCAGCTACAATGCTGCCTCCCTTCTAACCTTCAGCACAGAGGGTGTGGCCAGGGGAAGAGGGTGTGACTGGGCTGTTCCTTTTGCCACTGTGATGCTTAGGAGCTAGAACTGCCTCTGGGGCTATAGATATGAGCCAAACACAGCAACCTTAATGCTACAGAAATTTGTGCTGGGGCCTGTTCTAGGACTGAAGGGCCCCAGAATGTGGCACCAGGAGTGGGAGCAGAAAGGTTGCAAAAGTTGCTTAAAGCCACCTTTACACATGTCCCTTCAGGGCTGCACCAACCAGAGCTCAGCCACAGCTCAGATATGAGCCAGTATTTCAAAACCTGTAATCAACAAAATACCCACTCCACCAGACTGCATCCTGTACTGTAAATTAGAAGAGTCTATTGAAAATATAAGAAGTGCCTAATAACAAGCCAGCCCTAGTTTTTATTTCTGTACAAAAACTGAAAACATTATTTGAAATGAATTTTGCTCTGAGCATTACCTTGACATCGACCCAAAGACATGACTTCAATTTTCTCCTGTTTCTGGCATGATGCTTCTTTGATTTGACAGGCATTATCATAAGATTTCCCATCGGAAGCACAAAGAGGATTGAAGTTGGTCTGAGAACAGTCAATGTTGCACACACACCTGAAAAGATTAAAAAAAGGCTAATGTAAGAAAGCTTTCTCATGACATCCTAGATAAAGCACAAAAATAAGGAAGGCTTGGAGGGTTTCCATGGCTGTTTAATAAGGATTGATGGAATGAAGCTGGAAAATTCTGGTGAAGGACTGTTTGTGGTTTTGATTTGGAATGAAATGCCAGGAAAAAAGTGAAAGAGAAAGAAAGCAAAAGAAAAACGAAAAGGCAAACAACTGGACATGTAAAACTAAATTAAAGCATGCACTACTGGAAAATAAATTACCGTAACTCCTCACCTAACATTGTATCAAGTATCAAAGGGGTAGCCGTGTTAGTCTGGATCTTTAAAAAGCAACAAAGAGCCCTGTGGCACCATATAGACTAACAGATGTATTGGAGCATAAGCTTTCATGGGTACATTGTAGTTTTCCTAAAAAATGCAACTTTAAGTGAAATGATGTTAAACAAATCCAATTTTCCCATAAGATTTAATGTAAATGTGGGGATTCGGTTCCAAGGAATTTTTTGGGGGGCAGACAAAAAGCATTATATACTGTACAGTACTGTACTGTGGTAGGGAGGTGCCCCTGGCTTATCCCACACAGGCACAGACCGCTGCAGGTAAGAACACTAGGCAGCGCCTTCGCAGCAGCAACAGCAGCTTCCATGGAGAAGAACAGGTGCCGACTTTGCTGGGAATGCTCAAGGCCCACCTCTTCCCACCCCCACTCCACTTCTTCTCCAGAGCACGCTTCATCCCCAAAGTCATAAGTGCCGCCAAACAGCTGTTTGGTGGTACTCAGGATTTTCTGGGAGGGATGGGGAAGAGTGGAGACGTGGTGCTTCCCCGCTCCTGCCTCTCCCTCCCAGAAAATCCTAAGCGCCTGGGTGGCGGAAGTGCTGGGAGGGAAGGTGAGGAGGCGAAGAAGAGGAACTTGTGCAATGTTTCCTTGTAAAGTTGCTGTTCTTCCACAGAATCTTACAAGCAGTGGACAGAGCAGGCAGCCAAACGATGTTATAAAGGAGCATTGCACAACTTTAAATGAGCATGTTCCCTAACTGAGCAGCGACATAACTTTGAAAGGACATTAAGTGAGGAGTTACTGTACATACAGGCAGATCCTCAGCTGGCGTGAGCTGCCAAGGTGTTGATGAACTCTGTGGAACTATGACTAGCTGTGAATCTGACCCATAATATATCATGTTGTATATGTACATATTTATTTCAATTCATGATTATATACAAACATTTATAATATTTATCCCAGACTGTAGGCACTTTTGACGTAATTAAAGATACATTGGCATAAAAGATAATGCTACAGTTTCCCTCACCCTAAAGCCAGAAAATAAAGTAAATAACCAACCAGAAGTGAAATCATACCCAAACCCAGATATATTCTTTTCTTGTTTATAAAAGCATCATGCTGGTACCTCCTGAATCTGTATGTTGTATGGCAATTCAGCGTTAGCATGACCACAGATGGATGCTATTTTAACTCTTCCAGGACACACAGACGAGGACCCACAGACTCAAAGCAACATCAGACTCTGCCAGAACAAGAGATGCACAACCTGCAGATGTATCTTTCTCCACTGCTACAGTGACCAACACCCGCTCTCCCCCAAGATACTTTTCAAGATCCATGGGCCCTACATATACCTATCACATCACGTGGCACACTTAATCCACCACACTCCAAAAACAACTCTGTGCTCTCAAATGAACTCATACCGAAAAATGATAGCAAACAAAGAACACCCTATCACCTGTGGGTGAACACTTTTCACAGAACCATCACTCCATATCTGACCTCTGAGTCTTCATCCTCAAAGGAAACCTGCACAACACCTTCAAAACATGAGTCTGGGAGCTTAAATTCATAACTTTGCTAGATGTTAAAAATCATGGTCTTAAGAGACAGACTGGATTTACGGTTCATTACAACAATCTATAACCCACTAGCCCTCACATTTGTCCTGTAATTGGAGAGATGTCAACTGGCCACTTCACATCGAATAATCTTTTAGAATGTGTGCTAACTACTAATGTTAAACAATCTGTTCCACCTCGTATTTAGCTGTGACACTGATTGTACCTTTCCTAGGCTTGGAGAAGAGCTGTGTGTGACTCTTTCATCCATAAAAGTCAGTCTGATAAAAGATATTACCTCACCCACCTTGTCCCTCTTCCAATGTCAGAGATGAAGCTGTGCACAAGACATAACGTTTTAAAAAATGACCGAGGAGCCAAAGTCTCATTGACTCTTAGTGAAATTAAGGGTATGTCTACATGGGCAGAGTTACAGCGCCGGCAGTTACGGCGCTGCTCAGAGAGCGCTGAAGGGAAACCGCTGTTGTGTATTCACACTGTCAGCTGCCTGCGCAATAGCATGTTCACACTTGCAGTGGTATTCAGACTGGTGCACTCTGGGCAGCTATGCCACAGAGCATCTCTTCCTCTTCTGTCGCTAAGAGTCGTGGGAAGGCAGAGGGAGTCACGGGGAATCCTGGGTCTTTTCCCAATGCCCCATGATGCATTACTTTGCATCCCAGCAATCCCTGTGCTTCTGTATGCTTTTGGCGCCATCTTTCAATGGCTTGTGTACTGTGTGCTCTACCTCTTCGGTCTACAGGAATCGATCCTGCACTGTTGACCAGTATGCTGCTCGCTCTAACACGTCATGAGTGGCAATGGAGTTATTCCTTAAACTACAAAGGCAAGAGGAGTATGACACTGATCCCGCCATGTGTTGTAGTTATGACACGAAGGTGCCGACTACAGGGGAACGCTGCTTTTGGGCTCGGGATAACAAGCACTAACTGGTGGAATCACATCGTCATGCATGTCTGGGATGATAAGCAGTAGCTGCAGAACTTTCGGATGAGAAAAGCCACATTCATGGGACTGTGTGATGAGCTCGCCCCAGCCCTGTGGCGCAAGGACATGAGAATGAGAGCTGCCCTGCCGCTGGAGAAGCATGTGGCAACTGCACTGTGGAAGCTGGCTATTCCAGACTGCTACTGATCGGGCGCTAATCAGTTCAGAGTGGGAAAGTCGACTGTTGGACTCATATTGACGGAAGTGTGAAGGGCCATTAATCGCATCCAGCTCCGAAAGATTGTGACTCTGGGCAATATGTGTGACATTGTAGATGGCTTTGCACAAATGGGATTCCCTAACGGCGGAGGGGCGATAGATGGCACACATATTCCAGTTCTGGCACCAGACCACCTAGGCACCAAGTACATTAATTGCAAGAGGCATTTCTCTATGGTTCTCCAGGTGCTTGTGGATCATTGTGGGCATTTCATGGACATTAATGAACGCATCTTTCAGAGCACTGGCCTGTTCAGAAAGCTGCAAGCAGGGACTTTCTTCCCAGACCAGAAGATGACCAGAGGGGAAGTCAAAATGCCACTGTGATCCTGGGAGACTCTGCCTACTCCTTAATGCCGTGGCTTATGAAGCCATACACGGAGCACCTTAACAGCAGCAGGGAGTGGCTCAACAGGCTGAGCAAATGCAGAATGACTGTTGAGTGTGATTTTGGCTGTTTAAAGGCCCGCTGGTGCTGCCTAATGGGAGGCTGGACCTGGCCGATGACAATATTCCTATGCTTATAGCTGCGTGCTGTATGTGCCATAATACTTGTGAAGGGAAGGGTAAAAGCTTCATTCAGGGCTGGACTGATGAGGCTCAGTGCCTGGAGGCTGAATTTGAAAAGCCAGAGACCAGGGCTATTGGAGGAGTGCAGCATGGGGGCATAAGACTCATAGACTCAAGGTGCAGAGAATATTCCAGTAAGTGACCCATGCCCCATGCTGCAGAGGAAGGTGAAAACCTCCAGGGCCTCTGCCAATCTGCCCTGAAGGAAAATTCCTTCTGGACCCCAATATGGCGATCAGTTAAACTCTGAGCATGTAGGCAAGACTCAGCAGCCAGCACCTAGGAAAGAATTCTCTGTAGTAACTCAGATCCTACCCCATCTAACATCCCCCTTGAGGCAGCAATTTGAAGTTGAAAGCCACTAATATTTGTGGCTATTCTCGGGAGTGCATGCTTGTAATGCTGGGAGGTGATTGTGATTGGTGCAGACCAGGGATCGGAAACCTTTGGCACGCGGCCTGCCAGGGTAAGCCCTTGGTGGGCCGGGGCAGTTTGTTTACCTGCTGCATCCGCAGATTTGGCTGATCGCAGCTCTCACTGGCCGCGGTTTGCCGTTCCAGGCCAATGGGGGCTCCAGGAAGCGGTGGCCAGCAGATCCCTCGGCTCACACCACTTCCCGCAGCCCCCATTGGCCTGGAGCAGCGAACAGCGGCCAGTGGGAGCTGCGATTGGCTGAACCCGTGGACATGGCAGGTAAACAAATCAGCCCGGCCCGCCAGAGGGCTTACCCTGGCGGGCTGGGTGCCAAAGACTGACGATCCCTGGTGCAGATGATGCACTAGGAAGGTTTAAGAAAATTGCCTGTTGCTTTGCAAGGATCTGTTTGCTTTCAATTAATAGAATAAAGATTGCTTTCAACTCAACACAATTCTTTTATTCAAAACAATAACCGGAAGAGAGAGACAAACAAAAAAACACATCATCACTGAGGGGGATGGAGGAAGGGAAGGTCCCATGAGGTGGGGCCCCAGGATGGTTAAAGATTTGTGTATGTCCAGGTACAATATCCAATCTTCTCCTTTGGAGTACAGTGCAGCAGGTACTGTACTTCAGCAGGGCTAAACTGCAGAGGGATGGGTGTTGAGTGCAGTGGGCACTGGGAGTCTGCAGTGCTGGACTGTGAGTGGGGAGGAGTGGAATGCTGCAGGTACAGACTGGAACCAGAAGGTTCATAAGAATGTGTTGGTGGTGCCTCGGGGGCGTATGGGAAAGAGTTTTGTGAGAGCGGCTGCAGGGGAGGTGGGCATGGAGCTTCTCAGTTTGCAGTGCTAGTAGTGCCTGGAGTCTGTCTGCCTGGTGCTTCATAATGCTTAAGAGCTGCTCCATAGCTTCATTCTGGAGCACTGTGTTCTCCTTCAGTCCCTCTTCTCGCTGTCCTGCCACGCCTTCAATTCTCTTTCTGTTGACATAGTGTTGTCCGGGGTCGGGGGGGGGTGGGGTACATTGGTATAGCTACTTCTCTCAAAGGTGTGGATTTTTCACACCCCTGAGCTATGTAATTATACCGATATAGGTCTGTCGTGTAGACCAGACCTCAGTTACTCAGGCACTTCTGAAAATTTTATCACTAGTTACAATCAGTCTCAGGAAACATGTCAGAACAGCCCTTGTGGCATATTTTTGAGGCATGGTTTGGTTTTGTCACATGATTTGTCACACAGTATAGTTTACAGCTCCCTGTTCAGCTGAACCTGCCATGTGGTTCAGGAGGGTCAGCATCTTGTCTTTTTTGTGTCCCGCCTCTGAGCCAATCAAAACACTGATTGTTTGCCGATTTTCTAGTATTAAGGTTCTAAGGCACACACTGATTACTAGGACACCCTGAGGAATAGCCTCGTTAGAAGCAGCTCTATTGCTTTCTGATGACAGAAGCCTAGTGTCTTTGTTTATTGAGGCCACACTTTATGACGTGTGCCTAGGAATTGCCTTCATTTTCTCCTACTTGAGATTCTAATAAGGCTCACATTCATTATTAGTAAACCATGTTAGAAGGGAGACACAGCTCCATGAGAATGATCAGGGTTCTCTTCTGATCTGACTTCAGTGGGAGTTCTGTGCATTGAAGAGTTGCAGAATGAGCTTCAAAATGGAGACAGTCAAGCACATTAGCCACAGAGGTGGTTGCCAGAGGTGAAAGCAAGCCGGTTCGGTACAGCGTACTGGTAAGAAAGCTGGTACACTGGTAGGGCCGCTGATAGGCAAAAGGGACAGCTGCCCTGGGGCCCAGCGATTTAAAAGGCTCCTGGCCACTACCCTGGGCAATTTAAAGGGCTGGGGCGTGGGCCAAGCAGCACTGAAGCACTGAAGGGCTGGCTGGGGGCGTCTGCCCCCAGCCCTGCCCCTTCTGCCTGAGGTCCCACCCCTTCTGTGGCCCCAGAGCTGCTCCTCACATCTTGCCCAGGACCTTGGCTGCCCTGTTTTACTTTCACACCTGGTGGTTGCACATTCAGAAATAAAATGGGCAGTTCTCCAAATAAGGTATCTTAATTAAGGGTCTGTAGCCAGACACATGGACGCCACCTCAGAGCTGCAATCAGGTTTCCCCAACATTGGTCATCTTCCAACTCAAGCAGTTCAGTATGTGGATCTTAGAGAGCTGCAGCTGCCAAATTAGGTCTAATTAACCAGACTTGAACAGTAAGAACAGACACTCAAGGAAGCAATTGTGAGAGAGAGACAGAGACTAGGGTGCAGTATGTCCACAGAGTGCAACTGCTGAATTTGAAAGGAGGGATTCGTCTGACATGTCAACTCTGCATCTGGACAAATATATGGACATGGAACCTCTGAGATATTAATATGGAGGAGGATCAGAAGGAATCAGCTGAGTCACCGTTCAGCCACAGCAGTCAGGAGGAGGCCCACTTCTCTCCAGTATTCTGCCCCAGGGCAAGCACCTCCACTGTTCAGAAGACAGAGCAGCAGCATCACAAGCACAGGACTGCTGTTTGTTTCCTTTGCTTCTCCTGTCTCATGATCATCACTGATGTCGTGATGCCTGTCAGCAGCAGCAAAGGCATGCTGGTAGCTCTGTGACTGCGCACGGTACACAGATCAGCTTCGGTAATGTCTACAGAAACAACAGTGGGATTCTGCTTGCAGACTATGCCAGCAGTCTAACCCTGTAGCTGCTGTAGCTCTTCTGAGTATACGATTGTGCATATACTGTCCTCTAAACTCTTCCTGCTCTTTTGATCCTCCTGCCTCTGATGCAGAGCGATGCTGCTGGTTCTTTATCTCTTGCTTACCAGCAGTGCATAAATACCATAATGCTGATCTCACAGTTCTCATCTTGCAAAGTTAAGGTCATGACAATGCTGCCACAATTGACTGGCCCTCTCATTCATTAATTTTTACACCCTATTCCAAGTCAATCCACCCCACGCTCACAACAGAGAAGGGCACCACTTGCTAGACTATTGCGAGTGTACATGTGGGTGCTCAATGTGACAGCGCAGGTGGAAGAAACTTGGACACAGACAGAGGCTTTGTCTACACTAGAGACCTTACAGCGGCACTGCTGTACTGATGCAGCTGTGCCGCGGGAAGATCTCTCGAGTATCCGCTCTGTGCCGATAGGAGAGCTCTCACTCAACGACATAATTAACCACCTCCAATGAGTGGCAGTAGCTATGTCAGCAGGAGAGCATCGCCCGCCGACATAGTATTGTGCACACTAACACTTTTGCCTGGGAAACCTGTGTCACTCAGGGGTGTGTTTCTTCACATTCCTGAGTGATATAAGCTTTGACAACATATGTGGTAATATAGACATGGCCAGAGAGAGTGGATGGTTAGACCTTCAGCAATCAGTAGAATGCACCCAGGGAATGTGCAGTTTCCAAGGAGTACATACTACATGTGATCTGTTGCACAAACTGAAGTCGAGGTAATGGAGCAGTGACTAAGCTGCTCCTCATTCCTCTCCTTGGTTTGTGCTTGAGACAATGGTCTTGAGAGATTTTCTTTTCAGACTCCTCTTACTCAAAAAAGGGCAAAATTGGTTCTCGTGAAATTTTCCTAAAATGTTCACAACGCGTGCAAATCTTCAGTCCCAAAGCAGGGAAAGGGTGAAAATAGAGGGTTATAAATGAAATGATTTTGTAACCTTAACTATAGAATTTGCTATTAAGTGAACAACACAATTATATTACATTTATATATAATTACATATATGTAACTTAATGCAATATTTTTCAAGCTATTTTATGTATAATATTTCATCAAGAAAAGTAAAATGTAAATAGTGAGCTATTGAATAATTGTGTTGTTCACTTAACAGCAAATTCTATAGTTAAGAATTTAGTTATAGTTAAGGTCCTGATTTCCCTCAGACACTAGTGTAAATCAGGAGTTAAACCAGTGCCAATAAGTAGAAATTCTATTTTGTAACCCTAATCTGAACAGCACTAATGTACATATAAAATGAAAAAAAATGGTCAATTTCATAAGAATTTTCTTATCATATAATAGGAACATTTTACTCCACTAAAATATTTACTTCTCCAGTGAAAAAAAATTTTTTTTAGGAAGGTCTTGCTCATTTTAGTAAATTCTAACTCATTATAGGAACTATTTACTGCTGAAGTAATCTGGATTTTTTTCCACACAGCTCCTCTGTTTGCATTTCAGATGGTACACAATGAACCATATGTTCCCCGTGGTAATAACAATTCAGAAAGAGCTTAAATTCTCCAAATTTTCCTACAAAAATGGAGTGTAGGTTAATATACCTTTGGATTTCAAGTCCAGAGAAAATAAAATTCATGAGAAAATGATGAAAAAAAAAGGGATATGCTATAGGGAAGGACTATCTGACTACATATAAAATTTCCAAAAATGCTCAGGTGGCTTAGGTGCATTTTTATAAATGGCCTACTGATGTAGAGGCCAGATTTTTGAAGGCATTTAGGGACCCAAAGATATAGATAGGTGCCTAGTGAGATTTTCAAAAGCACCTAGATATCTAACTCCTGCTGAAATAAACTGCAGGTCCTCTTAATTTATGGTAGTCCTTTTACTCTGTATATGGAAACATTCAACTACATATTTTAAATCAGAGAAACAGGTAGCTTCCCAACTATTTCACTGGGACCAAGCCCCAAAAGTCAAGAATAGCTTAGGAGAATTCTGAAATATAGAGGAAAGGGACGTTTGTTCTAGCACAGACATCTTATCTAATCTATGTATATACATCCACTCACAGTGCATCATGCATCACTATATATAATGTGGCTCAGTAATATAAAAACCCAAAAATATTAATGGCACTTTGCATATTCAGGAACAGATTAAGGAATGGGTGCTGGGGCCATAGATGAAGATGCTTTAGCTTCCTGATGCAACATACATGCTAAATAGGACCCGGCTCGATTAAAAAGTATTGAGACAATCCTGAAGTCCTTGCTTGAACAAAACTCTCAATAAAGTCAATGTGATTTTTGCCTGAGAAAGATCTAAGTACGAACTTCAGGACATGAACCTTTGTGTGAGGGCCAAGGTCCCGTACACATAAAGTCCTGGGCCATGGCACTTTTCCACTTTCATTAGTCCTACCATGCCCATATTTCACATCCTATCCAAATGCTTTTCTTCTCTCACACTTGATCTGTAACACTTGATTTTTCAGGCTCCAACTGGCCAACTTTTGTTTCTCTCTCCCAAATGAAAATCAAATTGGTCCAATCCATTTCAGTGGCGGCTGTATCTGTCCCAAGACTTTTTGGCAGGATTCTCAAGGTTTCCCTCCGCTTCCTCTGTTTGAGGCCGAGAGGGATGCTTTCTGCTGTGTAAGGAAGTGACTGAATGGCTGTGCGTCTAAGTACAGACCATGCCAATACAGCAGTTTCCCAGTCCCCAAGGCACTTCAGGAGGTCTCTAATTTTAAGTAATTTGATCATTTGGCCATTTTATCATCATGGCTATGACTTCCAATTATAGCTATATCAATAAATCTATTTCATTTCTGTATTACTAAGTATAGCACTGAGAAAAGTGCAGTCATATAAAGGCTGACTGTGCTTTCCTCAGGCTCAAGAAGCCATGAGAAGGTCAGTGAGATCTCTCAGGGCTCACAGGGCGAAACTCTACCCAAGAGCACACATCAAGAACATGCGCAATGTTTAAATACGTCTTCTGTGGTAGGAAAAACAGCTTTAAAAGCAGCTGTGGGAAAGGTGCAATTCCAAGATGGCAACTGATATTCTATGAGTTTTGTGAAGAAATAAGAAATCCTCAACTCAGTCTATGGATCCACAACACTTTTCAAGTGATGGTCTCATACTTCAGAAGATTGCAAAATAGCTGACATTGTAAACTATTTTTAAACACTGCTTACTTTGTCCCTGTCTAATCTTCTGGGTCAGTGCCATGTTTTCTGATCAATTCTACCTTTTGATAGGCTTATTTTATTTCCCTTCCTATGATTATATCTAGCTGCAGCTCGATACCCAGCATTTCATTTCATTATTTTACTTTAGCTGGATGTTATAATTGGGTGATTGCTAAAGCAAAAAAACTAATCGACTGCCAAGCTGAAGGGATTTCTGACCAGCCAGCATGATTTTGGACTAAGCCCCTTTAGCAGCCCAGAGTTTTGATGTTGCAATCACCACACTGTGAGGACATAAAGTCAGCCAAAAGCTAGTTTATGAGGAAATCCATGGTTGCAAGTGATGCTGGGTAATGTAGTGGAGAAGACCATTGGATTGCATGTGGGAGACTAGTACTAGCTTGAGGCAGGCATGATGCTGGTAAGCTCAGTGCAAGCTTCCCTATGCAATTATACCTACACAACTTGCTTCTGAGCTGAAAGCTGACAGCTCCATTCCTGAATCTCTCTGAGGTCAGCACTAACCATTGTATCAAATTACCACTATTGGATATGGATGAATTTAGGATGCCAACTGCCAAACTAACTTTCTACCTGTGAAATCTGACATCCCACCAAGAAATGAAAGGCTAGTACATTGACAAGTGTGATGGCCCCTGACTTCCCCTTTCAAACTTTTGTACATACAGCCCTCCTCATTAAATGGTATTATATACTGGGCACTGAGAAAGTCCTTGCCTGTATAGCGAACAGGGAGAAGGCCGCAATGGAAGGGATCAATGTTGCTGAAAGGCACTGTGGTGGAAGTCTAATTTAAGAAGGGATATGAATAAAGTGAGGGCAGTTGTTTGTCCAGAAGGAAGAGGAGATGTCTCTATTTTTATTTCTCCCTTTACTGTATGGGACTATAGCATAATCATAAGAGGGACATGTGGATGATAAACGTGAACTGTGCCTTACATCTTTGTAAGGAACTGTACTCTGAAGGCAAATGTTTGGACTCGGCTTTCAACAACCTATTATTGAGGAATAATGACAATTTCTCTGTGTAGCAAAAAGGCGTCGCTTTACGTGGCTTTGATGAGGAGGATGCAAGAAAAGGAGGAAAATACTGTTAAAATAGAGTCGGTTCTGGAGTATTTTATTCAGCATGAGCATGCAGTGACAACACTTCACTATTCAACACATTTTAGATAGCCCTTCTTTAGTTTAGAAATCTGAGAACATGTTGATACTACCTCTATTTATTAAAGATTCATATTTAGACTACATTGATCATTTGCTTCTGGAACTAAAGTATCAGAAAATTCTATTTCAGATACCTGAAAATGGTACTTAATGAAAATGACTAATGTTCTGTGCCTAGCTGATTATGCAATAAATCTGCCATAAAGAGAAATTGTTGTCAGTCAAGAATCAAGGCATATAAATGAACAGGCAAGGATGCAGGAACTAGAGATATGTAAATATAAATGTGTTGTTATTTTTGCCAGAAAAAATTATGATATTTGATTGCATGTGCTAATTTAGGCAAAGGTAAAATCTTGCCATCTCTATCTAGGGACATATTATTTTACAGCGAAAATTCCATCTTGGACTAAATCTAAAATTTTCATGTATTTTCTCCAGGTAAAAGATATTACATGCAGATAACACTTTTTACTCCCCTAAGTCTTCACAGGCAAAACTTTTCTTCAATTTTGCAGAAAACATTGCAAGAAACAATTACAAATTGATTTCCCCCCCCATAAAACAGCAAAACCTCAATTCTTCCCCTAGTGGACAATATTTATTTTACACTGCGTTAACTAAAACACATTGGCCAGAAACTCAGTTTTCTGATTTGAATGCTGGCATTTCCGTACAAAAGAGAGCCCTCTGAATGTGGCATATAATTTACATCTAAAACTACCATGGCAGTATTTTCTGGCATAAAGATGCCAGTGATTAATGCAAAATGCCTTCTATTTCATTTTGATTCCTGCAATGCTTTTCTTTTTGGTACATGGGGTGTCTTTGTTAACTCTACTGGCAAGAACATTGAAATACAAGCGCTATTAAAACTAACATCTGTTCCCTAGCCCAAGCGAGTCTGTGTATTCTGTGGTAAATCAGGCTGATGCATGCTTACTGTAGCCCTGGTTAATATTATACATTGCAAGAGAATGGCTCATTTTATAGTGGCACGTGTCTATATCAGGATACAAGCAGGGATGCTCATTTACACAAGCAGCTCTACATCTCCCCACAATGGAACAGGTATAGGTGCTCTACTCTACTCATTTCTAATCTACCCAATAGCAGCCATCCTCAAGATGGGCTGGTCTTGTCTGCAGCTGATTTATATTGCTTTCTGGGATTTGCATGTACACCAGCTTCAAGATTTGAACCAAGAACAGCACTTATCCAGCAGCTGTGATGGATCCACTAAGCAGGGAACGACTCACATCAGTGCCCTCTCCACTATAAATTCCCTTCCTGCTGGGCAATAAGGGGAAAGGTCTGAACCAGGAAGTGGCTAGACTCTGCTGAGGAAGCAGCAGCTACATGGCAAGCCAGGAGCTGCAAAGAATCTGGGTGGGGTCACATGGAGAGCCAGAAACCATATGCAGAACTGAATGTGGAACAGGCTGTGATTGTTACAGCCTGGTGCAAAACTGTGTGGGCTTATGCGGGAACCACAGCAGTGGGGCAGGAGGCCGATTAAGACATGCTAACTGAGCCTGGCTTGGAAACTCGCAAGTTCTTATTTGCTTCAATAGAGACTCAACTGGAGAGGGCACCCCAAACATTAGGCCTGAATAACCCTGACTCTCAGTTGGGCTGCCCTCAGGGATCCAAACAAGAACTGCTATTGTTCACTCTGAACTGCAGCTGTTTAAGCCTCTGCACCTAGGGCATTTGCAACCCTTCCCTTTTCCTGCCAGCCCAAGTAAAAAGTTTGACTTAGTCTCATGCCTGAGTGGTTATTAGGACCCACCAGGCCTAACACCTTCAAGGCCTAGCTGCTGAAGCACCAACAATACTTGCCTCCAAGTCATAGTACACCTGGCATGCTACTGGCACCCTAAGAATTGGTGTTCTCCATTATTGAGCAGGCTCAGTATTTATACAGCTTTCATCTACAGACCTTAGAGCACTTAATAAACAGTTAATTAACTACGCCTTAATATGTCCCTGAGAGGTCTGTATTATTACTTATTATACCCATTTTAGAGAGCGGTAAACTGTGGGACACAGACATTTGTGGTCTCATCCAAAGCCCATAGAAGTCAATACAGGGCTTTGGCGACTTGCCTAGTCATGAACTAAACCACTTCAGAGTCAGGAATACAATCCAAGAGCCTGACTCATAAATGTTCCAGACACTAGATGATATTGTCTGCCAGTTTACATACTAAGGTTACTTTAATTTTTTTTTTGCACTATTTTCAAGCAATACGCCAAGATTTGTCTATGCTAAGAACTAGATTGAAATGTCACTGTATCTTTAAAAGCTATGTAACTGAGAGACTTAAAAGAGATAGATTCTCCATATGCAATAGAGCAAACTTTGCTTTATTTTCCAGGCTTATGAAAAACATTACCTGGATTGCAAAATAACAAAATATATATTTTATAATGCCAGCATAAAAATAGCATTTTAAATTTGTTTCCAGGGTCTGTAGAGCTTTCTCTTTTTCTGCAAGATCATGAGTAAAAACAACAAAATGACTCATTTCAAATGTCTTTTTATTTTTTATTTAATTATTTTCTTTTTGTCCTTTAGAGGTCTGTGCTGGTGGTAAGCAGTTTAGAACATCTGATTTTTGCAGTGGCTTCCCATGATGTTTTACCTATTTCCACTGTTCAAATGTTTGTCTTCACTAAGACTAAAAGGAGAAACGCTTGATTCCCTAAGGGTGCAGCTACATTTCTGCATGGCATTTCAATTGCATGCTGTTATTCAAACAATTAGAAATCACACACACCATGGAAGGAATTTTCAGAACACTGCATAGAGATTGTTATTATTATATAGTACATAATGAAAATGATTTGAAGGACCCCAAAGCATCGTAACAGAAAGAAGCACTGAATAATCAAGTGATTTTTTTGACTGCGATAGACCAAAATGCTGTTTACTGGACATATGTCAAACGAAAATGCACTAAAATGGTGAATATATTTATTGCTGCCCTGCCTTGCATACCAAATGCAATGTAATAGAGAAGTATGGCTGTACTATAGCGCCAGGAGCTGGAATAATAATTGTACAGCTGCCATGCTTCTGCTTTTTAATAGCAGGAAGTCACTGGCAACATTAAAGAAAAATGTATGGATTTAAAAAAATTCATTAATTATGGCAGCCTTGCATAGAAAGTGTCTGTCGTCTGATTTTACACACACACGCAAACTATACTCGTGTGAGTAATTACATTTAAATCACAAGCTAGCTTCATTAATGGAGCTACACCGATTTATACAGCTGAGGATATGGCCCCACATACTTATGGCTCCAGTGCAGACAGCTAATGAGAACTACATAGGTAATCCACTATGCAAGACACTGAAAACTGAGCCCTAATTCTCATTTCATTTGTTTTGTAATGTTCTTTATCACATTTTCCAACAAAATAAACCAACCAAAAACACCCCCTTGCATTAAATCTTCACCTTTGCTTCCCCCTTACAATTCAAAGTACCAATTATAATACAACCTTCATCTAGCTTACACATGTCTCTGGTGCCCTTAATGGTATACTGGATTGTATATTATCATCTTAAGGGCACAATAAATGTCTTATTTTATTTTTTAAAATATTGTTTCACTTTAAAGTGAACTGACAAAGTTGTGTATACAGCCTGTGCTGAAGCGGGGACATACAGTACACACAGAGAAACCGGATAACTACATAGGTCATGATAGGTTTTTGAAAAGGAATGGCAAAAATAAATAAATCTGTATACTAATTTGGCAGGAATAAGAACAGCCAAATTACATGCACATCCTAAATTGGAGTATGAGTAGGTACACACTGTATGAAGCACAGAGAATAAAAAATGCATTTGTACGTTATGCCTACACTTCATGTGTCCTTCACATTGCTGAAGTCTGTGTTACACCAAAGCACTAGCAATATTCTCTCTGCGTAAACATTTATCGCATGGATCTTTTATTGCTGTGTGTGCCTTGGACTGCTAGGATGTTCACTCGTATTTTGAATCCAGTTAAGTAACACGAACCATTGCAATTAGTCACCATGTTTCATATTAATTTGCAACATACAAAAGAATCAAGAAAAAGATACCTAATTGTATGAAGTGCCTTGTCATGTAGGCCTGCAAATGGTTACAGGCTTTCAAAGGTTAGGTTTGCTCACACAGTGCTGCAGGACTGAAAAGGTGGGAGTCAAAGGTAAAGTTTTGTTTTGTTCTTTCATGTAATCACTTTGCCTTTCCATCTAGGAGAAGAGCATTAGGGCACTCCATAGGAATTGAGGTCTGAAAGATCTGTAGGGAGGCCAGTTTGCCCCCTCCCCTAAAACCTGTGGGAAGGGGCTAAGTCGAAGGAAATCTCTGCAATAATCTTTTTGTAGCATTCAACCCCAGTTGCTCTGTGAGTGTGGGAATGCCTCCTAAATTAATCAGTGGGGCATGTCCTCTAAATGTCTTCCTCCAAGGGGCTCTGCAAGATCCCATGTGCACTGGCTCTGGGTCCCAATCTGCCCTCCCTTTCTGGCTGCCCTGGGCACACCCCTCAAAAGGGGATTCAGGACCACTGCAGAACAGCTCTGCTCTATTTCTTTTTCCTATGCAGCATTGTTGTAGCTGTGTTGGTCTCAGGATATTAGAGACAAGGTGGTAAGGTAATATCTTTTATTGGATATTGGATGTTGGTGAGAGAGACAAGCTTTTGAGCTTACACAGAGACTTGAAGAAGAGCTCTGCATAAGCTCAAATGATAAGAAATTACCTCACCCACCTTGTTTCTTGCTTTTTCCTGGTAATCTCCCCGGAGTGCAGTGAGGAGTGAGTTGCAGGGGAATGAAATGCCCCACCCCAATCAACTTCGGGCCATCTGCTTCCAATTTCCAACTCGAGTTCCCACTCCTCATTCCCTGAGCAAATCCCGACTTCGAGAAGAGCCATCTGTGGGATCCAAGGAAGCGATGCTAAAAGATGGCTACCCTCCCACATGTGGGGGGAGGTAAAATGGAGTGTTCCTGATCTGACTCAAGATCAGTCTAAAATCCAGTCTAGCTGTTTAATGAAATTTTCACAGGATTATCTTTACATTCCTCGAGGCCTTGCACTTACCCTGTAGTATTTCTGTATCTGCAGTAATTACATTTCACCCTCTATAGCGGCCAGCATGGGACTGCTGTCTGGAAGAGATCTAGGAAGGATGTTGATAAAAGTCAGAACTTGTTGCAGTCAATAGGCCCTCAGCCTGGGAGTCAGGAGACTTGGGTTCTAATGGCCGTCACTTACTTGTTGTGTGACCTTGAGCAAGTCTCTTCACCTCTGTAAAATGGGGATAATGACACCCTCTTTTGTAAAGTGCTTTAAGATCTATGGATGAAAAGCCCTAAACAAAGCTCAGTATTATTATTCAGCAATGGGCAGTGAATGAAACATGCTGTCTCTTTTCTCTTTATTATCACACAACAAGCAGGAGTTGGCTGGTTGGCATCAGAAGACTTTGTTGGATCCAGAAAGACACCATTAAGGGGATAGGAAAGATTGATGAATGAATGATATTTACTGTCTCATGGAGAAGTTCATCATGCCAAGCTTAACAGATGATAAGGAAACCACACTTCTTCAGGACCAAAGAATGGGTCAAGTTAAAGTACAAATGTAGCTGAGCCAAATAGGCAAAAGAGATTCATTGTTACTGTGCATGTAAGGCATTGTTTGCTGGAGAGGATGTGCTGGTGACAGGGTAACCACAGTGATTCTGCTTGAATAGCACCCACTTTCTTGATTCTGGTGAGGATGTGTTCAGTTTCAACTAGTTATATCCAGAAGCATTAAAAGAGGATGCATGGCCAAGTAAGAAGAGACTGGTGAAGTCTGTGGTAGATACAATTGAACCAGGAACAGAAATACTGCATATGGGCTTGTAGTTATGGTTTGACATCCACAGGAACACTCTTGCTCTATGAGGAAGTCTTTACCCAGGAAGGAAACAGGATTGTCTAACATTTAGGAGGAAGGCAAGGGAGGAGAATAGCTGTGCTTCTGTCCAGTACCACACAGGAAACATGTTACTCCACACCTGCAGTGGTTTGCAAACAGTAGACATCAACCATATTCTATTGTCCATGTTATTTCCTGTCACGCTTATATTTAATGCCCTTTTTAAAAAAAATGGCTGAGTTTTGTGAATGAAACTGTGGCCTTCCTCCTCCCTCATGGGTGTATGAACAAACCCGCAACCTTCCACCAAGGGTGCAATTTTAAGTTAATAGTTTAACGTAAAGCAGGATGGGGGAAGATGGAACATGCTATTGGGATGTTTGACAGAAAAAGGGACAGTGTTTCCCTAGCTTTTTACAGACATTTATTCTCGGCTGCTCTATTTAGCTAACCCATGTATTTCCGGATGACAAAGTTGCATTCCTACTTTCTTAAACATACTTACATAAAACTCAATAACACAATCTATTTATTGCTAAAATGCTAGTAGGAAATTGAAAAAGGTATAAATATGATTCATTGCTTGTGATCTCCTGCCCCCTGAAGGCACTATAATGCTCCAAATCCTGCTCAGTTCACAGCATCATAAAACTGAAGCAATAAATGTCACTTCTTTCTTGATTGCACATTAGGCCAATCGGCTTTTTATTGCAACTAAATAGGCCGTCATCAAGGCACCAGTCAGTTTACTGCTAGGGCCATGACTCTGGCTAAATGCAGGGCATGTGAGATGGGGAGAGCTTTTTTAAAAAATAAAAAATTAGATAGGGAAAATAGGTGCAAAACTGCATTACTGTCCAAGGTCCTTATGCTTGTTTTTTCGTGCTGTAATGCCCTGATGTACACAGAAGATTATGTGTCAATGCTCATTAATGTTTGATGTGTGTTCTCATATTATCCTCTCTGTGCACTTTCACAATCTTGTGAGGCAAGTTTCTCCTAGACACACAGTTACATAATAAAGTGGTGGCTTCAGCTTTGTACAATCAGCACAGAGCTCTGCCCTTACAAAGCCAAAACGGATCCTTTTGTTTATGTTGCACAAAAAGGCAGATGTCGGGTCTGTTTTTTTCAATGCCCTATGGTACATTCAGAGTAGAAAACAGACTGCCAAAACAATTTTTTTAAAAAAATGTTAGTAAAGGTTTGCAGTAAACCATTTGGTAGATATTTTGCTACTTAGGATCAAAAAAAGACGGTTACTCACCTTTGTAACTGTTGTTCTTCGAGATGTGTTGCTCATATCCATTCCAGTTAGGTGTACGCGCCGCGCGTGCACATTCGTCGGAAAACTTTTACCCTAGCAACTCAGTGGGCCGGCAGGTCGCCCCCTAGAGTGGCGCCACCATGGCGCTCCATATATACTCCTGCCGGCCCACCCGCTCCTCAGTTCCTTCTTGCCGGCTACTCCGACAGTGGGGAAGGAGGGCGGGTGCGGAATGGATATGAGCAACACATCTCGAAGAACAACAGTTACAAAGGTGAGTAACCGTCTTTTCTTCTTCGAGTGATTGCTCATATCCATTCCAGTTAGGTGAATCCCAAGCCTTACAAAGGCGGTGGGGTCGGAGTGAAATGTGGCAGAATAAAACTGCCGAGCCAGAGGCTACAGCCTCTCTTGACTGCTGAACCAGGGCATACTGCGAAGCAAAGGTAAGGACCGAGGACCAATGGAGCTTCGCGACAGGTCTCGTGGGTAGAAACACGAGCCAGCAAGGCGGCAGATGAAGCCTGAGCCCTGGTAGAATGCACGGTGATGTGGCTTGGTGAAATATGAGCCAAATCAGAACAAGTGGGGATGTCCGCCATCACCCAAGATGAGATCCTCTGAGAGGAAAACAAGCAAGCCCTCCCTTTGGCCCGCTCCAGGGCAGAGCTGGGGCACCTTAGGAAATGATTCTGTCAGCACAAGATAATGCGAGCACTCCACAGATGTCCAAGGAGTGCAAAGGTTATGCCCATTGCGTTGAGCTGTGGGTAACATGAAAGGCCAAAACACCTTAGGGAGGAAAACCGGGTGCGGTCACAACTGCACCTTGTCTTTGTGGAACCTTCGTAAGAGCTCTGATCTCAGAGACCCGTCTGGCCAAGACTAGGTTGAGGCCCCAGGGCGGGGCTGGGCGGCGCACCCGAGGGTGCAAGCGCTCCAAGCCCTTGAGGGACCTTGAACCCATAGAGCGTGGGACACTGAACGTCCATCTTAGCCTGCTGGAAGGTAGGGACGGCTGCTGAGAGTATCCTCAGCGATGATACCGCCAGATCCTGCCGCTGAAGGCCAGAGGCAGGCCAGATAGAGGGGATCGAGACCTCAGCAGGAGCAAGATCGAGCGTACTGCAGCTGTAAAGGAAACGCTTCCACCTGGCTCGGTACGTTGACCAGGTGGAAGGCTGCCTGTCACCCCAACTCAGGTACGCAGGAGCCACCGTGAGGCGAAGAGGCTGCAGGTCCGAGTGACGAAGCCTGTCATTGCCCTGAGTGATGAGGTCTGGGCTGACAGGCCGAGCAACGTGGTATGTCAGTGCTGCCTGGACCACTCTGGAGTGATCATGATGACGCACGCTCCGCCCCTGCGGAATTTGAGCAGGACGTAACGAACCAGTGGGAACAGCGGGAAGGCATAATGCAGTTGGCCGTTCCACGGTATCAGGAATGCGTCCAAGATCGATTCCGAGGAGAGACCTTGGAAGGAGCAGGACACCTGGCATTTCCTGCACTCGCGGTGAGCGAACAGGTCTGTGTGAGGAACCATTTCCACTTCCGGAAAGCGGGACGCCTCACATGGGGCAGAGTGATGACTCGTAAGACAGGAAAGACCTGCTGAGTCAAAGAGATAAGACGTTCCGAACGCCTGGGAGAAAGGACGTCGCCAGCTCCATCGAGCGGGCCATGCAAAAGACCCGGAAATGGATGGCCTCCTGACAAAAAAGGGGGGAGGACTATGTCCCCCCTGAATGCTTATGAAGCACCTGGCCATTGTGTTGGCTGTAAACACCGAGATACAACGGCCTCGCAGCTGCCGCTGGAACCCCTGGCATGCCAGGCGGACTACTCTGATTTTTGGGGCATTAATGAGGAATGCCAGCTCTCTAGAAGACCGAAGGCCTTAAGCTCGGAGGTGACCATGAGCACTCGAGCAGAGAGATGATGCGTCCGCCGTCAGGGGCAGTGAGGGCTGGGGCGGATGAAACCGCATCCTGTCCACACCAAGGAGGGGGTTAGCCACCACTCTAGGGAGCCTAAGGCGTTCGAGGGAACGGTGACTACCATGACCATTGGCTCCCTGTCCAAGCGGTACGCCGAGGTGGGCCAGACTTGGAGAGGACGGAGGCGGAGCTTGGCGTGTTTGGTTACAAACTTGCGGGCAACCATGGACCCAGGAGACTGAGACAAGAACGAGCTGAGGTCGTTGGGAAAGCCTTCAGACCTCAGATGATTGATGCCATCGCCTAAAACCGCAGTTGCGATAAGCAGGCTCCGGCTAGGTAGGAGACCAAGATAGCCCCTAGGAAGCCCAACCTCTGCGTGGGAACCAGAGTGGATTGCTCTATAGTAATCATCAGGCCTTGATCTGTGAATAAGACCGTGACGATGCCCACGGCTGAGTGGGTTGTGTGTCAGAGTCTCCTCGGATAAGCGAATCGTCCCAATACGGAAAAACGCATATCCGACATAGCTACGGTAGGCGGCGACTATGGCCGTAAACCGGGAGTATTCACCGCTGGCTATAAAGCGGAGGCATCTCCCGTGCGGAGGGAAGATGGCATTGCTAAAGTACGCGTCCTTCCTATCCAGGGCGGCATAGTAGCCCCCAGGAGGCAAGGATGGAATAATGGTTCCCAGGGATACCATGCAGAACTTCAACCTTATCCCCAACCGGCTGAGTCCATGCAGGACCAGGGAGGTCTGAGACCTGTGTTCGAGTGGGGAACTAGGGCATAACGGGAGTAAAACCCCTAGCCCCTTTCGTCCGCTGAAGGGGGACAGGGCTGGAGCAATTTAAAGGTGGTACCTATGCTCCATCGTGCGCAGGACCCAGCGATCTAAAAGTAACTGGGGCCATGCCAGGAGAAAGCGGGATCAGGATCCCGTCTTGCGACTGGTACACCGCCCTCCGACGAACCTTGGAAGGTCCGTCTTTGGTCCCAGTGGTAATTGCGAGGGACCTCGACTCTGGCTTTTTAGGGGGCCTGACGTTTGTCTGCGGCCACCTTGGCCTCGCCGTTTTCCAGAGTTCTGCCTCTGGCTAGGCACAGAGTATGGCGGCTGGGGCCATAAAGGCCTGCGGTTGGTCGCAAGCGTATACACGCTGAGACGCATTAGGACCCTATTGTCCAGCAGGCTTCGCAGTCTGGGCTGTCTCTGCCGCGAAGATGCCTGTACCAACAAAGGGTAAATTCTGTCCCCCGTCCTCCAAGACGGCAGCGAACTCTAGGTGGGAGGTTCGAGGGAGAAACTCCTCCACCCAGGTGCTATAATTATCGCAGCTAAGCAAGGCTTGTTGCTTTGTTACCCAGAGGCGCAGGGCCCCTGCAGAGTACACCTTGCATTCGCCAAGGCTCTTTCTGCTTCGGGGCTGGCGCCCGCTGGCCATGATATCAGGATCGTGGTCCTGAGCATAAAATCTGCGCATATGGGATGACACGGATGCGTGTCCGGATGGCCATGGAGGTACTAAAAGAAGGCACGGGCCGAGTCTCTGACTCACTCGGACCTTGCCCAACTCGGCACCGGGGACCGGCATCGGGAGGGGTATCGGTACCTGGAACGAGATCCAGACCCGCAACCAGAACGGTGTCGGGAGGTCGACCGAGATCTCGAGGCTTGGAGAAGAGCTACAGGAGTCAAGGTACCTGCCCCGGTGCCAGATGTCGGAACGGTGCCGATAGCGGGTCGGCGAACGGGATACCGACCGGTGCAGCGAGTGTGACCAGTACCGAGGAAAACAGTACCGGGACTGCCAGTGGTGTCCGGCGTGCCGGCGGGACCGTGATCATGGACGGTGCCGCTCTGCTGTACTGACAGGGGACAGTCCCTTGAAGAGACTGTATTACCCGTACCGGCGGTGCCCGGGTCAGGCAGAACTGACTCCGTCATGGCACTGAGAGCCCTCGCCGTTGGTAACATCTCCGGCGCGCAGGGAACAGCAGGCTCAACCACAGTGCGTACTGGGGAGCTGTCAGGCACCGGATTCGACGGCCCTCGTGGGGCCGGGATCCACGGTACCGAGGTCATCAGAGCTTCGGTAGGTGCCGGTGCCGGGAGAACCGAGTTATATAAGCCGTCTGGCTGGGGTGCCGTCAGCACTGAAGCAGCGGGAGTAATACGCTCAACCACGGCGCGTGCCGGGGAGCCGTCGGGCACCGGATTCGATAGCCCTTGTGGGACTGGAATCGACGGCGCCGATGGAAGCAGCCGGAACAGGAGCTCAACCACGGCGCGTGCCTGGGAGCCGTCAGGCACCGGATTCTACGGCCCTTGCGGGACCGGGATCGACGGTGCCGACGTCATCGGTGCCGCAGCAGGTGTCGGTGCCGGGCGATCCGACTTAAACTAGCCCTCTGGCCACGGTGCCGTTGGCACGGAAGCAGCCGGAAAATTAGCTCGACCACGGCGCGTGCCGGGGAGCCGTCAGGCACCGGATACTACGGCCCTTTTGGGACCGGGATCGACGGTGCCGACGTCATCGGTGCCGCAGCAGGTGTCGGTGCCGGGCGATCCGACGTAGACGAGCTCTCTGGCTGCGGTGCCGTTGGCACGGAAGCAGCCGGAGCAATACGCTCAACCACGGCGCGCGCCGGGGAGCCGTCAGGCACCGGATTCTACGGCCCGTGTGGGACCGGGATCGACGGTGCCGACGTCATCGGTGCCGCAGCAGGTGTCGGTGCCGGGCGATCCGACTAGACGAGCTCTCTGGCTGCGGTGCCGTTGGCACGGAAGCAGCCGGAGCAATACGCTCAACCACGGCGCGCGCCGGGGAGCCGTCAGGCACCGGATTCTACGGCCCGTGTGGGACCGGGATCGACGGTGCCGACGTCATCGGTGCCGCAGCAGGTGTCGGTGCCGGGCGATCCGACTAGACGAGCTCTCTGGCTGCGGTGCCGCTGGCACGGAAGCAGCAGGAGCAATACGCTCAACCACGGCGCGCGCCGGGGAGCCGTCAGGCACCGGATTCTACGGCCCGTGTGGGACCGGGATCGACGGTGCCGACGTCATCGGTGCCGCAGCAGGTGTCGGTGCCGGGCGATCCGACTAGACGAGCTCTCTGGCTGCGGTGCCGCTGGCACGGAAGCAGCAGGAGCAATACGCTCAACCACGGCGTGTGCCGGGGAGCCGTCAGGCACCGGATTCTACGGCCCTTATGGGACCGGGATCGACGGTGACGACGTCATCGGTGCCGTAGTAGGTGTCGGCGCCGGGCGATCCGACTAGACGAGCTCTCTGGCTGCGGTGCCGCTGGCACGGAAGCAGCAGGAGCAATACGCTCAACCACGGCGCGTGCCGGGGAGCCGTCAGGCACCGGATTCTACGGCCCTCGTGGGACCGGGATCGACGGTGCCGACGTCGTCGGTGCCGGGCGAGCCATCTTAGACGAGCTGTCTAGCTGTGGTGCAGCTGGCACAGAAGCAGCAGGAGCAGTAAGCTCTACCACGGCGCGAGCCGGGGAGCTGCCAGGCACCGGAGTCCCTGGTCCTGGGGGACTGGAATCGACGGAGCCGAAGTCATCGGTGCCTCTGCAGGCCGGATAACGCAACTGAGGCGAGCTCTCTGGCTGCGATGCAGGTGGCACGGAAGTAGCGGGAGCAGGGGGCTCAACCACGGCGCGTGCCGGGGAGCCGCCAGGCACCAGCAGGAATCGTAGACTCTCTCGACCTCGGAAGAAGGGAACGGTGTCGAGTCGACATCGGTGCCGGCGACGGTCGGTGCCGAAAGGCCTTGGTGGTACCGGCGGGGTCCGGTGCCGAGGAGGCGCTTCTGCCCGCCGCTTGAACATCGCTCCGCGCCCAAGGTGGAGGGGCAAGTGAAAGTCCCGCACCTTTTTGTTCTCGGCTTAAAAGCCTTGCAAATGGGGCACTTATCTGTCAAGTGTGATTCCCTGAGGCACTTCAAACAGGAGTCATGTAGGTCTCTCTTCGGCCGCGGCTTCTGGCAAGCCGGGCCCCTTTTGAAAACCCGGTGAGCCATTCATGGCTCCGGCACTGGGCTCATGGAAGGGGCTACTTCCTGAACCCCGGTAACTAAACTAACCATGTTAGCAAAGAAACACGTATAACCATACAAATATATATATAAAAGTGTTATAACTGCATAATTATATACGAGAAAACGAGTAGCTAGGGAAGTGGAGGTCAGCTAAGCCGCGCTCCACTGTTCCAACGACCGACACGGGCGGTAAGAAGGAACTGAGGAGCGGGTGGGCCGGCAGGAGTATATATGGAGCGCCATGGTGGCGCCACTCTAGGGGGCGACCTGCCGGCCCACTGAGTTGCTAGGGTAAAAGTTTTCCGACGAATGTGCACGCGCGGCGCGTACACCTAACTGGAATGGATATGAGCAATCACTCGAAGAAGAAGCTCAGTCATTGTTTGATACAGAGCCTTCATAAAGAGTAAGAAAATGTTCACCGTGTGCCCAGTTTAACAGGAGAACGGAAATGGATTCTTGTTGTCCCATAGACTACTTATTCATCTGTGCATGGAAACTGAATCAGGGCACAGAGAAGCATGTGATTTCCTTGCACAGTGCTTGACCACATGTGCACACCATTATAATGAGCGTAGCTCAGCTGCCATTTTGATGCAGTCCAATACCAAGATCTAAATGCCAGTAGAACTGCTCCCTTAGACACTATCCAGCTGTCTCTTGTATCATTAATGTCTCTCTCAGCCAGCACATTTTGGATGGGAAATATTAACCTTCAGTACATACAAAGTGCACGCACAAAAACAAAAGGCCTCCTTGCGGGCTATGGGGTAGGAGACTCCATGTATCTTTCTCCTAGCCCTGGGGGGTGGAGGAGCTGTCTTTCTATCCCTCTGAATATCCCTCCCCTCTTGCCGCCTCTCCCAGTCTCCTGTCTCCTCACATTCTCCTTTGCTGTTCTCTCTGTCTCCCACTTGTCCCCTACATTCATCTGCCACCCATATTTTCTTTTTTCTTCCTTAGAGTCTTTTGAACCTCACATTCTTTTTCTCCTCCTTGATATTAACTTAGTATCCTCCAGACACTCTCCTTCTCTACCATCTTCTACAAACACACATCTTTCTGTTTCTTTACTGTCTCCTGTTTAGCTCACATATGCCAAATGGGAGCAGCCATGTTGGCTGCAGCAGTTGGGTTTGGATTCCCCATTTGAAAGCAATGGGAGACTTTTAGCCACTGTGAATCAGGCAGGGGAGTATCGTGACAAGAAATGAAACAAAAAAAACCTCTGAATGCTTATAAGCAAGTTTTAGCTATTCAGAAATTGGTATTTACCTGGAAATAATCCAAGCAGTCAGTGAGCTAAATTCTATTATCAATTTCAGCATCACAAAATAATTCCACTGCAGTCAGTGAAGTTACTCTGGATTTACACTCAGCCAAATTCCGCTCTCATTAACACTAGTGTAACCCTGACTCTAATGAGAAGTTACTCCATATTTACAGTGGTGTGGTGGAATTCTAGCCTCAGTGAAGACAATGGCAAAACTTCCCCATTGACTTCAGTGGGACCAGCATTTCAACTCAGGAGGTTGAGAGCAGAGATGGCACTAACATCTGAAAAATCAAGTATGCACAACAAATCCTTTAGCTTTACTATCTAATGTTATTGTTTTGGGTTATATACAAGAACACATATTGAGCTCTTGCTATAATTTTATGCCATTTTTTGCCACTGAACCAAATGTTTGAGCATCTACAATTTGGACAAGAGATTTATGTATCAAATACTGGGTCCCCTAACAGACTGTAGTGAATGATACCAACAGAACAAAATGTGGTTTATGATTTATTCAGGAAAATTGAAAATCATGAAATATTGTCTACATAAGAGACTTCCCCAATAGAGAAAATATTGTCAGTTTCTTTGAGGGTGGACTAAATTATTTACCAGGACATTCTAAAGTATATTGACAATAAAACAACATGAAGTATAAGTAATTCCAGACAGTCTTGGCTTCTGTTAAAGCCAGGTTCATTATTGTATTTTTTTAAAAGAATGTTATTAGGAAAATAAATCCTTTGACTCTGCAAGGGCAGAACTTTGTACAAACAAACACAATCTTCTAAAAGGAAAAATACATTCCACTAAGTGTACTAACTTAATAGATAGGAAGGGCAAAATTCTCAAAAGTCTAAAAGCTTAAGTCCCATTTTCAAAAGAGACTGAGGCACTTAGGAGCAATGAGACTTAGGATCCAAAGTCACCTACATGGTTGTGAGAATTTTAGTCGAATTGAGAAGCAAATAATGGGTCTGAACTAAAACAGCATAAAATGTAAAACAAAACAATTCTGCCGGATGTGGAACCAAGTTCCCAGTATTCTAAAAGTTCCATCCCCAGGATTCTGGACAGACTTGTACAGTGCATGCTGAAGACCATGCTGCTGCATCCTAATTGCTATTTTTAGCCATGTTAGCTAGATTAAAGTTACTGTTTGTATATCTACATTATATTCCCCCTGAGATTGTGGACCACCACAAACTTTTGCAGAAGTGAAGTTTCTACATTGTGCTAACTCTCCCTTACTTAATACCATTTTACAAGTATATCTGACAGTGAACGAATACCTAATTTCTCTCCGAGGAGCAAGAAAAAGCAACATGAAGCATTATAACCTCACAGTACTATAAAATGCACAGGGTACTGCAGATACGAAAGTAGCTGGTTGCTTCTGAATCCATTACAAGTAGGTCACACATAGTTATTACACACACTGCTGAACATGAAGCAGTCAATACCCCTGTAATGTATGTGGGCTTTCAAACTACCTTTTAGTACCTTATGTAAGCAGTGTCTGGATAAGTTCTACACTGACATCTGGTGGAAAGAATTTCAGAGAGTGTATTTGCATAGGCACGCCTACCCTATCCCAGACTGCCGAGCTGTGGGACTGCTTGGTGACAAATGACTCACCCTCAGTTGGGTGGTACTTGCTAGACAAGGGACATGTTTTCCAAAACGCAGTGAATTGAGAGAGGCTGGGGACAGATATCGGTGTCTGGTGGTGCAGTCTCCTTGTGGAGCCAGAAGCACCAGTTCTAGCCCCTCCTCTATCCACTGTGGAATGTTAGAGTTGATTTTTTTATTCCCTTAAGAATCTAAATACAGGTTACTGAGCTGAACTCACTTTGGGCTAATGGTGCACTAGCACTGGGGCTCCCCTACTATGAGCTGAAATCACTAAGAGCTGAAAATCACTAAAGAGCTGAAATTACTGAGCTGAGAGCACTGAGTACTGTGCTAACTAGTGGGGAGCCCAAAGCTATACTGTGAAACAGAGCCACTGGCGGAGTGGAGCAGTTTGTGGGGACGGCTGGAGCGGATCACGGGACAGGTGGTGGAGCAGAGCAGCTGGCAGAGCGGAGTAGCTGTGAGACGGGTGGTGCGGCCCACAGAGCAAGCAGTTTGCAGGGACAACTGGAGCAGCTCACGGGACAGCTGGTGGAGCAGAGCAGCTGGTGGAGCGGAGCAGTTTGTAAGGACGGCTGGAGGAGCAGAGTGGAGCAGCTGGTAAAGCGGAGCAGTTCGTGGAGAAGGCGGGAGCAGAACCCACGGAGAGGCAGGGCAGTTGGCCCCGGACACGTAAGGTGCCCCTTTCTGCCCAGGCTGGGGTGGGGGACCTCTGCAGATAGACTCTCGAACTTTGGGGCTGCACTGACCCAGGACAGAGACTTTTGGGATTGTGGGACTTTTGGGACTGTGGGTGATTTTGGGGGTTGCTGGACTCAAGAGCCCAGGAAAGAGGACACAGCCCAATTTCCTGGGGTGTGTCTTTGCTCACGGTTTGGTCTATGAACTCTAGTTGAGGTGTTTTTCCCAATTTAGTGTTTGTTGTTTATCTCATGTATTAAACCTTTTCTGCTACACCGAGACTCTGTGCTTGCGAGAGGGGAAGCATTGCCTCTTTGAGGCGCCTAGGGGTGTGTGTAAGATTTTCCCAGGTCACTGGGTGGCGGCTCGAGCTGGTTTGGCATTGGGTTATTGAACGGAACCCCTGGATACTGAACCCGGCCCTTGTTGCTGCCAACTCAGAAGGGCAGAAGGGTTACACTTATAAGGAAATCAGTAGTACATCTTTTTTTTAAGATTCTCTGGTTGAGAGCAACTGATTGAAGAGGGAAGGGACCCAATGCTGACTGACCTAATTGCTGTGTGGATTGGGAAGCCGACAAAATCAGATATTAGTTTCCTTTACATTTTCCTTCTTTACTATAATAAAGATAAATATTGATTTATTGAGAGCTATTGATTTTAGGAGTAGTTGCTTTGACAGGTGCATCATATTTGTACAAATATCTATCATCTATAATGCAGTTTATTTGCATGAGAATGCACTTTAAACATATTGATATGTGTCTTTTGCGAGCTGGTTTGTTCATTTCCCCTTTAGTAGAATTTACACAATATATATTAGTGATTAGAAATGAAATATGAGATAAAGAATTCTTTGCTTAATACCTTTAGGAAGGAGTGTGTATGTTTTGGGGGAGAGGAGTTTATTTTCTGTGGTATACATTATACAGCTGTTCAAGTCTTTTAACCGTGTCTTATTCTGCACAATCTATGGACTTCGTAGTGCTCAAGCCCACTACATTTTGAAATTGAAATACAAAAGAAAAGGGTATTACTTAACCCTGATACATCATTTTGACTTTGATTCACTTTACGAATCAAAGGTTTTTAGCTTTTAATCGTGATTTAAGAAAATGCTCCAGTCCTTTCCCCATCTCTTCTGCTATGGAAATTCTGCGGATTTATAAGGTTTATTTCTATTAGTTACATCACTCCACTTAAATGGACACATCTAAGACCTTGCTTCGTCTCTTTCCATACCATGACTAGCATAGTGTAGGAAGAATGCCTGCTCCTTCAGTGATCTATAAAGCAAGAGATTAAGACTTAGATCTGGGTCTTTGACATAGTTGTACACTGACACTAAGCCACTTTACCAGATCAAAGGGCACTCCATTTAATATATACTATTTATACACTGGCTGAGAGTTTAATAATGTCATCAAATGCTTTTTGGACAATCTCAAAAATACTTTACTCTATTCAGAACCTTATGTTTCATTCTCCATTTTCTTTTGTATCTCTCTCAGGTGTTACACTGAGTAGCCCTGTCTTGCAAAGTCAATTACTCCTTAGCAAGCTCAGAAACACAAACCCAAAGTAAGCAACACGACGTCTGATTTACCAATAGATTGCAATCTAGTGCTAAAGAGCACAGCCACTGCCCTACTTTAAATATTCATGAAGCCCACTGGTGCACAGTGTATTAAAAGTGGGAACAGTGCCAGTAATACACGATCCTCTTAGTGACAAGAAGATTTCACAGATTAAAAGAAGCAAGATGTTAAAGACTTCAAACTGAATAGTCTTTGTTCTTAACACAGTAAAGATGTTCACTAATGGAATGCCAGATCTCTCTCTCTCTCACACACACACACACACACACACACACACACACACACACACACACACACACACACACACACACACACACACACCCCAGCAGAATGTAAAATGGTCTAATATGCGTGCAGAAAGCTACCTGTTTATTACAAATTTCTCCAAATTGTCCAGAAAATGGCCACACTCATTCTATCCGTTTAAATAATCTGTCACACAGCAACGTGCCTCCTAACACAATCCCAGTAGTTGGGCCATTAATAGATCAAATGTCTTACAAGTCAAACAATTTTTTAAAAATAGTGACAACACATAGCTCTGTTGAGCTGAGTGACATTTGACAATGACTGACAAAATAGAGCTAAAACAGGAACAAGGGACTTAAAAAAAGCAGACTGTAGCAATGGAGAATAATGTTAATTGTCCCTTTAAATCATTAGCATCCCAGGCACATCTGCTATCACACCTGTGCTCTCTTCTCTGATCTACTCTGACATCCTAGAAGTGTTAGGCAAGCAGCCAGCTTCATATCTACAGCTCTCTATGATCAGTTTCTACTACCAGCCTGCTTTCCTCTTACTTAGGGCTTGTCTACATCAGAAAGTTGCAGCGCTGGTGAGGGAGTTACAGCGCTGCAACTTTGAAGGTGTACACATCTGCAGGGCATCACCAGCGCTGCAACTCCCTGTTTGCAGCGCTGGCCGTACTCCCGTTTTGTCTCGGGTGTAGAGGATCCAGCGCTGGTGATCCAGCGCTGGTAATCCAATGTAGACACTTACCAGCGCTTTTCTTGACCTCCGTGGAAGGAGGAAGCCTCTGGTAATCAAGCTGGTCTCCTTTCCCGGTTTGCTCTCTCGTTCCCGGAACCCCGAGCAAGCAGGTCTCCTTCCCTGCGGTTTGCTGGGTGGCTCCGGGAACGCGAGAGCAAACCGCGGCGAAGCTGGTCTCCTTTCCCGGTTTGCTCTCTCGTTCCCGGAACCCCGAGCAAGCAGGTCTCCTTCCCTGCGGTTTGCTGGGTGGCTCCGGGAACGCGAGAGCAAACTGCGGCGAAGCTGGTCTCCTTTCCCGGTTTGCTCTCTCGTTCCCGGAACCCCGAGCAAGCAGGTCTCCTTCCCTGCGGTTTGCTGGGTGGCTCCGGGAACGCGAGAGCAAATCGCAGCGAAGCTGGTCTCCTTCCCCGGTTTGCTCTCTCGTTCCCGGAACCCCGAGCAAGCAGGTCTCCTTCCCTGCGGTTTGCTGGGTGGCTCCGGGAACGCGAGAGCAAACCGCGGCGAAGCTGGTCTCCTTTCCCGGTTTGCTCTCGCGTTCCCGGAACCCCCCTTGAAGCCGCCCAACAGCGCTGCAGTGTGGCCACATCTAACACCACTTGCAGCGCTGGTTGCTGTAAGTGTGGCCACTCTGCAGCGCTGGCCCTATACAGCTGTACTAATACAGCTGTAACAACCAGCGCTTTAAAATTTTAGATGTAGACATGGCCTTAGAGTGAATCAAGCACCAACCCCAGGGCTTCGGAACAGTTTCTGATTGATAGGACAAACTGAAAGTTCAAGGCTAATTTCCTCACAATAACAGTTCTCAATGCTTGCTAGTAACCATTGACCTAATTTGGACTCCACAAAGCTAATCAGTGAAGTAGGATAATTAAAGAAGTTTTGTTTCTGAAACTAGATAAACATAAAAATACCAATCAAATAATAAACGGATATGTGTTTTTCACCTAATCTGGAGCATTTATTTTTCACACACTAAATCTGTGTGTATGGATATGAAGGAACGTGATTGACTTTGGTTCATATCAAATTCTGAAATTCAGTCCCAGTGTATTTGAAAGAAATCTAGGCTCTCAATACATAGCCTGCTTCCATTTCAGAAATATAATAATAAAAATGGTTTACACACAGAAGACTTATTTCTTAGAAATATGTTTATCCAAAATAAAACAGGGGGCAGGAATGGGAAAAGAGAGATCTGTCGTAGCACATGAACTGTTTACTTCAAAACAACTCTTTAACAGCCTTAGGGTATGGCTACACTCGAAACTTCAAAGCGTTGCCGCGGGAGCGCTGCCACGGCAGCGCTTTGAAGTGTGAGTGTAGTCGCAGTGCCAGCGCTGGGAGAGAGCTCTCCCAGTGCTGCACGTACTCCACATCCTCATGGGGTTTAGCTTGTAGCGCTGGGAGCCGTGCTCCCAGCGCTGCGGCACTGTTTACACTGACGCTTTAGAGCGTTGTATCTTGCAGCGTTCAGGGGTGTGTTTTTTCACACCCCTGAGCGAGAAAGTTGCAGCGCAGTAAAGCGCCAGTGTAGCCATGGCCTTAGGATGGTCTTTTTACTTCTGCTTTGAAACAAATTAACTAGTAACATCCTTCTAAGTGTTCTTCCCTGCTTCCTGCACCCCAAAGTGTATTCCCTTGAAGAAAGACTGCCTCTCAATAAAGACTGTGCACTACAGTTATATTGCTCTTCATAGATGTTTCAAAGGAAGGGAGTTAGGCTATTTTATCTGTTATGTTCCCTGAAACAAACAAAAAAATGCTAGCATTATACAGAGCTTATCATGGTTAATAACATTATCATGTACCCAGTTATACTCCCTATCCTTCCCTTCTCTTCTACTCCAACTTAAAAGTTCACCTAAATATGAAGCTATAGCCACTGGACTGTGACTTCCGATATATTAATTTTAACAAGGTTTTATTTTGACACAGGCATGACCAAAGCACTTCTGAATAATTGTGTGAAGATCCTACTGGGAAACAGAAGATTTGTGTTATACTCTTAGACAAAATCAAAATTAAGCAATTTTTTAAACTCAGTCTCTTTCCATTATTACTAACATATGTTGTGGAAAATTGACCACACGGTTGATTTTAGATCAGACAGCCTGAGGCTCCTTTATTTCATACAAGCATATATGCAGGGAGAGACAGTATGACCCCATGCAAGAGACAAGCTGCTCTGTTTTTTACAAATCTTACCAAGCTTATAAAGGTTAAAACTGCAAAACATAGCAAGCCAGTTACAAATGTTATTTACCTTATTTGGGATCCTATATTGAGCCAAGCAAGCTAACTGTTCAGTTTTCCCATTTAAGGTTTTTCCTGTTATTGTCGAGACTGCGGTTTGACTGTTCTAACACCCTTTTCATTGCGGTCAGGTTATGCAAGGGCAGCTGTCACAAGCTAGCATGTTTGGGACCCCCCTGTCCTATTACCTTGTTCCCTTTTCCATGTTCAGTTCCTCTTAGTTGGGGCCCTGATCACATCTTTCTGCCCTCGCATGCCCTTTGTACAGAAAAATAAGCTTAGCTGTTGCTTCATAACTTTTGCTCATTGGGCCTCAGACTCTGTGTGTGTGTGTGTGTGTGTGTGTGTGTGTGTGTGTGTGTGTGTGTGTGTGTGTGTGTGTGTGTGTTCCCTGACACATATAATCATGAAGAATCTTGCTTCTTTTTTTCAGTGGCACAATTTCTCTTGCTAACTGGTTTTAGAGCCAGGTTTTTTTTTAAAGCATAAAATCATAGGCCTTTGAAAGCTTGGCAGGACCCGATCAAAATGAGCATAAATTGATCATGTGCTTTCTCCTAGCTTACCACATCCACAACCTTCCTTACCGAAGAGAAGCAATGTTCATAATTTCATGCCTGACTGGTAGTGCATAGAACATTGTGTTTCGATGGGGTCAGCTGACTAACACCAGGTCTAATAACCTTCTTTGGTATTACTCCCTCCCTATTCTTTTCTTAATCTGTTCCTTTCTGTTTGTTTTACACTTGCAGTTTAGAGACAGTCTTCCAGCTGTATCATGTTTGCCCTTCCAAATAAGCAAAAAGAACAGGAGTACTTGTGGCAACTTAGAGACTAACAAATTTATTTCAGCATGAGCTTTCGTGGGCTACAGCTCATTTCTTCGGATGCACAGAATGGAGCACACAGACAGGAGATATTTATACATACAGAGAACATGAAAAGGTGGAAGTATGCATACCAACAGGAAGAGTCTAATCAATACTGGTTGGTATGCATACTTCCACCTTTTCATGTTCTCTGTATGTATAAATATCTCCTGTCTGTGTGTTCCATTCTATGCAGCCAAAGAAATGAGCTGTAGCCCACGAAAGCTCATGCTGAAATAAATTTGTTAGTCTCTAAGGTGCCACAAGTACTCCTGTTATTTATGCGGACACAGACTAACACGGTTGCTACTCTGAAACCTTCCAAATAAGTGCTCTCAATCCAAGTGAGCATGATTTGCAATGTCTCTATCTATGTGTAAGATGAATGGACTTTGGGCGGAGGACAAGAGAAAGGGTGTACATTATTGTTTAATATCCTCTCACATGGTGGGTCTCTGAGCAATGACACCTTTAAATAATAGGACATTAATTACAGAAGAAATGTGTAAAATTACTGTACCAAACATCCTCTGCATCTTCATCGCACTCTGCCCCAAACTGGCAAATGTCACAAGTGGACGTCTCTTTTTGATTGGTTTCTCCTGAGCCTTCATTGACTGTTTGATACAAAGCAAAAGAATGTCCATGAGTAAACACAAAACAACAGCGAAGTGATTCTCATCTACAGGAAAGCTAAATGTATATGTTAACCTTTGATAATTTAACACACTGGTCAAGATGGTGGTGCTTGGGTGACACCCATATTTCACACAAGAGACCACCACAAACATTTTTCTCCTTAGCTGGGATAAACACCACAAACCAGAGACACATGCGCTTGCTGAGAGAAGAGGAGAGGAACTGGGGAAATCAATGTATGTTCTTTCCCATTTTGACAATAATTTTTTCTCAAAATCATAATAAGGAAGGAGGCAGCAACACTGAGCCCGGAAAACTCACATTAAGCTCCACTGCTTTATTCCTGGAAAAATATATGGAGTCAATCGATAGTATAGCATAGTGATTTACTTGTGTCCTTTGCAGTCTGTGCAAGTGAAGAGCTTGTGGGAAACCCAGGGAGTATGCTTCCCCAAGAAATGTTTGGAAAATACCTATCTCATGGTGCTATCTGGTCTATTCCAAAGGCAAAAGATTTGTCTCTTCAGAAGTATTGTTATGAGCCCTGAGAACTAGTCATTTCTGGCAGGGATGATTTAGCACTGTTCATATTGGGGGAAGAATGCCACCAGGGACAGAGAAATCAATCCAACCCTTCTTTCATTTTGCTGGCAGAATTTTCTCACGGGCCCCCTCCGGCACCGAATTGGACACAGGGATATAAGGTAAAATTTCCAAAAGTGAGTACATAGGTGACAAAGGAGTCTAAGTGCCATTGAAATTCAATTTGAAAATGTTACATTGGGCTTTGAATTCAGCCCTTAATGTCCCATAAATTACATGAAGGTACCAAGGAAAGAATATGAATGGATAAGTTGAGAGGGGTACAAGTGGACTGTTAGTGATAGTTTTAGGGAGAATTCTTGTGAAATGATCCAACAGAATGCTATATTTTTTTTTATAAAACAGTATAAGTATTGAGAGCTGTGGATAGGTGCTTTGTAGGAGACACAGTACATAAAGATATAACTTATAGTAACAGAATAATTAGCTCACGCCGGACTTAAAGTAACAACTTTGATTGTCATTATCTGCATAGAAATTCTTTGCTACCTACTTTTAATGTCTTCCTTTTACTATTTGTTCATTCAAATTTAGAACAGTGGTACAGATTTACTGCAGGACAGAGATTTAGAGAAGCACAGAACCCCCTAGAAAGCTTTAAGCATGTAAGTAGACCCACTGAGGTTGACAGGACTAATCACTAGAGCTGGTCAGGAATTTTCCAGCAAAACTTCCACCTCCCCTCGACCTGCAGCCATCAAAAATACTGATTTGTCGAAACCAAAACTTTTCAGGAGAAAGTTGCTTTCAACAAATGTCTTGACTCAAAACATTTCTGAAAAGAAAAGTTTCTAAATTGTCAAAAGATCCTGTTTGTAAACGAAAGGTATCAGTTTTCTGGTTCAAAATGGCTTTTTGTTAAAAAAATTCAGTTAATTATAGTAAAAAAATTTTTAAAAAGCTTAATTGAAACAAAATGTTTAGAAATGACTGAAATGAAATACAGTAATGTGATTAATTGGTACCAGTTCTCTCCTGCCCCACTCCCCCGTCAGACATTTGGGTTGTGAAATTTTTCACAATTTTGACTTTTTTATCCCAGTTCAGGATGAGAAATTTTTTCCAGAATCTCAAAAGTTTTCATGGGACAGGGAAACCATTTTGTGCCCAACTCTACTCATCACATTCTGAAAGTTGCTGGAATGGTACTATAATACTAGAATTACACGCATTTTAAGTTTGTATGGGCAGGCACCAAATTGGTTTGCTTTTCCCCCTAAAGTGGTGCAGCACAAAACGATAAAGGAACCCAAATTACTGCAAAGCAGTTTTTACGAGGTAGGTGTTCTAAGCCTCCAAAAGAGGAAGGCTAGTTATGGAGTTAGACCTAGGTGCTAGCCTGGATTTTGGAGACTTTCCACTCTGCCACAAACTCCCTTTGTGACCTCACCATTCAACCCTAAATTTTCAAAGGGGCTAGTGAGTTTTGGGTGCCCAACCTGAGACAGCTTAAAAATTTGATTTTTAGAAGGGGCTTGGAAGAAAAATCAAGCTCTTTAAAGGGCTGGTCTTCACTCAGGGAGATCTAGTGAAGACCTGCTAAAGCGATGGCAAGGCACTCTCCAGTCGACCCCAGTACTCCAACTCTCTGGGAAGAGTAAAGGAAGTCGACTGGAGAGCATCTCCCATTGACACAGTGCAGTGAAGACACTTGGGTAAGTTGACCTAAGTTACATCGACTCCAGCTATGTTATTTACGTAGCTGGAGTAGCTTAACTTAGGTCAACTTACCCCTGGAGTGAAGACAAGCCCAAAGTGTCTCAAGTTGAGAATCCAAAAATAGAGGCACCAAAAATTACTTGCAAATTTAGGCCTATTACTTGTCTTTGCTTCAGTGCCGCATCTTCTAAAATGGGAAAACAGCATTTTTTTTTACCTTGCCATGGTGTTGTGACAATAAATACATTAAAGGTTGTGAAGCCCTCAGATATTATGATAGTAACCACAGAAGTACCTAAGAGAGAGAGTCTCACATGTTTTTCCTGTAGGCTTAACAAAGTCAAACCAAACATTCATATTTTTTAGATCTGAGCTACTCTAAAGGAATTTCCCATCAGATCATTGCCTGAATCTAAATTGTATTAAAAAGGAAATCTTCACCTAAAGTGAAGGAAGAGATATAAGAGAAGGAAGTTAACATTACATCAATTGGGTTTTTTTTCCAGCTTGTAGAATTGTCATCAGTTTATTTATTTTTATACATACAAAACTTCAGTTTTAAGCAATCAAGGGAAGCTGAAAACAACAACAAAATAAAGCCAACCAAACATGCTCTGGATTTCTGCTCCAATGAGTTGTCACTGTAGGAAGAAGGGTCCAGTATGGTGTTTTGATGTTTTCTTTAAAAGCTGTTGGAAATTTAGCTGATCTAACCAAGTTTGATTTTTAATGATAATCTATTTCTTGGAAAGGTCAGTTTTTGGCAGCCATTCTTGGCAGTGGTCTTGTGGCTAAGGCACTCAACTCCCAGCTCTCGCTCAGACCAGTTACAATTTCCTTGCCCAACAGATTCACCAGCTGTAAAATGGGGATAACTATACTTTGAAGTATGGTTTGTAAAGCATTTTGGGATTTCCAGGTGGAAGACACTATATAAGAGCCAAGTATCATCTATCTCATAACTGAGCATTTGTAAACATGTTGCCATTTGTCCCAAGTTTTAGAGGGAGAGAATCTATATTTTCAGCAAAACATCTTTCGTTTTTCTATTCTTTGCTCCAAAAATCACATTCACTGTATTTCATTGTAGTTAAAAAGGTGTGTCCTTATTTTACCTCCACATTTGGCCAGGGATTTTTCACACTGTCTTGAGCAATTTAATAGCTATGTAAGTCATTTTTTAAACAATTCATATAATTGAAAGGTTTAATATTTTGAATAAAAGGAGATGTTTTGGAGGGGAACATCTTCATATAAGTATAGCACAGCTCTTAATTTCTGCTATAAATGAACAGGTAGCTCTTTTATCAAAGAAGCCATGTATTTGGTATTCCAGAGACAATTTACTAATGGCACCATTGAGACTCTGAGCACCCAACCTTACACATTCCTGATTAAATGGCAATGACTTAGCCTTTCCTCATTCTTCTGCTTTCAATGTCTACAGAGATGGCTGGTCTTAATTAGAGCTATGCAAATAATGGACTTTGCAGCTGACTGGTAATTTAAAAAAACATCATTTTGAGCTGTACTGAAAACAATTTTTTAAAATTTTTTTTCTATGACCCGAAGCAAAACTTTTCATTTAAACATTATGCATTTTTGATATTTAAAATTTTTGTAAGGAAATTGCAAAATGAAAATTTTGGAATATTCTGTGTTGAAAATGTCAAAATTAAACATTTTGATTTAGGTTGGGGGTTTTTTTGCGGAGGAAGGCAGGGGAAGTTTTGACATGAACAATTTCGTGAAAATTAGTTAAATTGGCAAAATGTTTTGGTGTCAGTGAATCTGCATTTTTCCAGTTTTGGCTGAAAATTTTGGCCTTGCTCTATGGTTCACATTTAAGATGAGTTTTCTCTCATTCTTTCTTTCCTGCTGTGCAGATGAGTGGCCTTGATAAAAGCAGACATCTCAGAAAGAGTTATTTTCTCTGTATTTCCTTCTGATATTTAGCTTCAGGACTGGTAGATGTTCATTTTCTAAGGTGACTGCTTTTTTCTTTGCACACTTGCTAGCTGCACTTGTCTTTGTAGCTCAACTAAAAAAATCTTTATAGAGGAAAATGAATTAGACATAAAAAAAAAAGTTTACCGCTGCACAGGAAAAAAGCTATCTTGTCTCTTAACAGTGAATTTGCTCCTGCTAAAAATAAAAGGGCTCTTTGCTCTGCCATAACACATACAGTTCTTATCTTATTAGCAATTTTACAGGTTTAATACAGTTGAACAATTCCAGAGGACCACGGGATAGCGATGTGGTAGGGCACATGTCTCAGGGAAGCTTTAACAGCCAAAGCCAGTCTCTTATTATTAATGCAATGCAGAACTGCTAAGGAGCAAGTTCCTTTTTGTGTTAGCTTGATTAGCAACTTCCAGAATGCAAGTTACTGTCACACAGGAAACATGCTAACATGACTAACACTATCTGAAAGTCACTTCAGAGACAACCTTAATTTCCTCAGCAACAGGGATTCTTAGCTAGAGATGCACCAAACATAATTTAGACAGTCAATGGACTGTAATAACCACAACAGCCCCTATTTTAAGCATCTGGCCCTCTTCTGGCAGCCTCACTGCACTCAGATCAGATAGCTGTATTATCAACAGGATCTGGATTGCCTGAACCTCACACAAGGGAGAAACCAAATTTGGAAAGATTTCATATTGTTTTTGTTGCCAAGGAAACCACTTTGCAAGCATCTACATTTTCAGCATATTTGTCCGACTTTGTGCCTGTCTGGCTTCCAGAATAATGGAAAAATCCCAACCATCAGTGGAAACTTCAACCTTCTTTCCAAATCTCAATTTTATATAAAAACTTTCAATTCTTTCAGTCTGTGAATACTTCTTTCAGGCACCTGCGCATATAGGAAACCACACTCTGACTTTAAATATCCAACCTGCCACCGCATTATATCTCATCAGGGGTTTAACGCTGTTGCAGGTCTGATATTTAACTAAAAAGATACTAAATAGCGATGTTTGAACTGATAGATAAATATTGTTAAGTGTTCTTCCAACAGGTAATCAAATATGCTTTTATCTATACCTCTTGGAAGCTTGCTTCCATCCACCCCTTCACAGTAGCATCCATAGTGGAATTGTTAACCCTGGAGTGGGCAGCAGAAAATTTTTTCTTGAGACGCTAGAGGCTACATATTGGTTAAATGACAAAGGGAGCAAATGTTCTCCTCTGATGGATGGTGTACAGGGCAGTCAGTGTCAGAAGAGAAGAGGCAAGGTGGGAGACATGAAAGAAAAAGCAATTACGCGGTAGGATCGCCCACCAATCACATAGCTCTGCAGCTGTTAAAATACATTCCAGTCATATAACTCTGAAAGCAGTAAGATTATCTTCAAAGAAAGCAGCAAAGAGTCCTGTGGCACCTTATAGACTAACAGACATATTGGAGCATGAGCTTTCGTGGGTGAAAACCCACTTCGTCGGATGCATGTGACCTTCAAAGAGTGGTTCCAGTTTGCAGAGGCTTATTCAGGGTAATGAAAATTATTAGAATGCTGTCCCAAGAATTTTTTTAAAATATGTTGTATAAATACAACAAATACACATTATGAAATACTATCACAGTATAAAAGATACATGGAATATAGGTACTTTGCACTATTATGGTTATGTTCTGACTTGTGTTATGAAATCTGATTTAGATTACTGTCTCTAATAACCTTAATTTTAGCTTGTTAAGTCCCAAATAATGCAGTTAATTTAATACAAGCTAAGCCAGTAGAAATTGCCTTGTCTGTCTTGGACTGGGAACCTCATTACCCTTTTGTGATTACTGGAATCACTTGGTGGTTAGGAAATACAATTATAAATATATATATATTTTTTAATAATGTGCTCCTGTGCTATGGAATTCTGAATCATGGAAGGCTAATTCCTTTAAATGGAATTGAAACGATCATGTTAAGTATTGTCTATGGTAGGTAAAATTAGGGAGAAAGAGAGAAACAAATACAAAAGTAAGGAAAAGACAGTGCCCATGATTGTCCTTCAGCCTATGCACTCACAAAAGACAGCCATCCCTGCCCCCCCCCTTTTTGCTACTGCACAGGCTGCCTGGGCCTTAGGACTGGATGCACACGGCTAAGTGGGTGCTCTTTGTCTGTTGTGGGTAGATGGACTGAGAGGGGCGGAACCTTGTTTTCACCCACTGGTGTGCTAGCCAGTACAGCAGAGTCGGCACTGGGAAGATGGAGGTTGTAGTTGGTATAGAACCACAGCAAGTTATTGTCAGGGGTGGTTCTATGTATTTTGCTGCCCCAAGCATGGCAGTCAGGTGGCTTTTGTTGGCTTGCCTGCAGAAGGTCCACCGGTCCTGCGCCTTTGGTGTACCCGCCGTCGAATTGCTGCCAAAGCCGCAGACCGGCGGACCTCCTGCAGGCAAGTCACCAAAGGCAGCCTGACTGTCGCCCTCATGGCGACCGGCAGGCTGCCCCCCGTGGCTTGCTGTCCCAGGCACTCGCTTGGTGCGCTGGTGCCTGGAGCCGCCCCTGGTTACTGTACCCCGAGACCAGGGTAGGGGGAGGGTGAAGCGAGGGATGATGTTGTTATGCTTCCTGGATGTTACCATGGGCTGTGTTCTTGTGGCATACTCTAGCTTGAAAGGTATTTTGGGACTGATTCTACCACCTTTATTCATGATGATAGCACCTTTGTCATGTAGTTTTCTGACTGAACTGTTCCGCATGAACTATGGGTGGTGAACTCTGCTACTGTGAAGAAGCAAGCAGCAGAAAAAGACTTGGAGTACTGAAAATATACTTCTTTTATAATTAGTTCGATTAGCAACTGCAGTAACTTAGGTTACAAGGATTCCCATACCACCTGCTGATAGGGGACTACGATAGTCTTTCAAGGCTGGAACAGGTCTCTGCCTTAGCTAAGCTCCTAAAATAAACTAAATCTCTTCCAGGACTGGAACAAATCTTGCAAGATGCCCAGGCTTTCAGCTAAGCCAGGCATCCAGGCTAAATACCGTCCCAGGCTGACTGGCTTTTTCAAAGCTGGACCAAGCTCCTTAACCCTGCTGCTACTGGACACCAGCCAATCAGCCACTAGTCTCAGTAACAGCCTTCTTAGCCACAACACTACTCCAAAGGATTGGCAGAATGTGGTATGTCAGCAGTATTATCCAGGTCTTTTCTTCACGTGAAGAAAATGTCTAGCAATAAATCCAGTCAATATATAAGATTGAAAATGCAGCACCCATAATGATGTCTACTCTTCTTTCAGACTGACTCATGTACAGAGCCTGAAAGGCATTCTTAAAAACGCCCCCAATTTTAGATGGCTTTGCTTTTCAGCTTTGTGTTTGTGTGATAAAATTGAGGGCAGCTTTTTATGGAGGACTGAACTAAGCAGAATAACTTTGAACTACAACAAGTCTGAGGAACAAACTAACATCTTGGTAATGTGCATAAATTACCACATAATTAATACTTGCATACCAAACTTGAATGAGCTACCTGCACTGAATGTCACAGTTCCCTTTTGAAGAATGGGAAGAAGGTCCACTGTTGTATGTCAGATCCTCAAACCTAGACTTTGTCTTTCTTCTTGTCGAGTCTCTGTGCCAAATTCTACCTGCAACACTCAGATAGACTTGAATGATAAAAGCTGTTTACAGTGCATATAAAGGCTTCCAAGCTGTTGTTTTCAAGTTTTATTTATGTTTCCTAACTCCTCTTATTTTCTTGTTAGAAACCCTTGTTGTGACTTAAAGAAGCATTTATTGGCAAAAGAATACTAGTAGCTAACATAACATAATCTATAAAGTGGGGGGAGGGGTCACCATGTGGGAGAGTAACCATTATTCATTCTGGATACTGCAGCTCTGAAAATTGCTAAAGGTCTTCAGTGTGTGCTGCTGGCCTGCTATTAAAAGAGCAATATGGGCCAAATTATGCCTATTCGGAAGCAATGGAGCACTAGAAAAAGGGAGCAGGTGCATTTCCTGAGCAGCAGGGCCTGGAGCCATTATGCCTGCATGAGGAATAATAATCCAGGGATGTAGAGAGCAAGGTGGTGAGGAAAAGCTCTTTTTGCATGTTAAGGGCCTGATTCAAATCCCACTGAAGTACCGGGAGCCTTATCATCAATGCACTTTGGATCAAGACCTTAAAGAGGGCCAGAGTCTTGGCTTTGCCATCAACTCGCTCAGACATCATCCCTATGTAGCTACTAGCATGGAAGGCAGCCTTTCCTTACATTGTCCATTCAGTGTAGACAAGTTATGACTACCCCTTGCGCAGGTGTGTTGGAAGGGAAAGGGTTCCCTGTGCTCACCCCAACCTCTAGCACTCCTGTGGGCTTGTCTACATCAGAAAGTTGCAGCGCTGGTGAGGGAGTTACAGCGCTGCAACTTTGAAGGTGTACACATCTGCAGGGCATCACCAGCGCTGCAACTCCCTGTTTGCAGCGCTGGCCGTACTCCCGTTTTGTCTCGGGTGTAGAGGATCCAGCGCTGGTGATCCAGCGCTGGTAATCCAATGTAGACACTTACCAGCGCTTTTCTTGACCTCCGTGGAAGGAGGAAGCCTCTGGTAATCAAGCGGGTCTCCTTTCCCGGTTTGCTCTCGCGTTCCCGGAACGCCGAGCAAGCAGGTCTCCTTCCCTGCGGTTTGCTGGGTGGCTCCGGGAACGCGAGAGCAAACCGCGGCGAAGCGGGTCTCCTTTCCCGGTTTGCTCTCTCGTTCCCGGAACGCCGAGCAAGCAGGTCTCCTTCCCTGCGGTTTGCTGGGTGGCTCCGGGAACGCGAGAGCAAACCGTGGCGAAGCGGGTCTCCTTTCCCGGTTTGCTCTCTCGTTCCCGGAACGCCGAGCAAGCAGGTCTCCTTCCCTGCGGTTTTGCTGGGTGGCTCCGGGAACGCGAGAGCAAACCGCGGCGAAGCGGGTCTCCTTTCCCGGTTTGCTCTCTCGTTCCCGGAACGCCGAGCAAGCAGGTCTCCTTCCCTGCGGTTTGCTGGGTGGCTCCGGGAACGCGAGAGCAAACCGCGGCGAAGCGGGTCTCCTTTCCCGGTTTGCTCTCGCATTCCCGGAATGCCGAGCAAGCAGGTCTCCTTCCCTGCGGTTTGCTGGGTGGCTCTGGGAACGCGAGAGCAAACCGCGGCGAAGCGGGTCTCCTTTCCCGGTTTGCTCTCGCGTTCCCGGAACGCCGAGCAAGCAGGTCTCCTTCCCTGCGGTTTGCTGGGTGGCTCCGGGAACGCGAGAGCAAACCGCGGCGAAGCTGGTCTCCTTTCCCGGTTTGCTCTCGCGTTCCCGGAACCCCCCTTGAAGCCGCCCAACAGCGCTGCAGTGTGGCCACATCTAACACCACTTGCAGCGCTGGTTGCTGTAAGTGTGGCCACTCTGCAGCGCTGGCCCTATACAGCTGTACTAATACAGCTGTAACAACCAGCGCTGCAAAATTTTAGATGTAGACATGGCCTGTAATTAGAGCAACCACAATATACAAGGGATGTTACACTCAAATGTATATGTGGAAGGCTAGTCTGATTTTGAATATTAGTTGGTACTTAGATAGCATGACTCTTCTTCCAAGAGGTGTTCCAACATTAATGATCACCCGTCACAGAATACTGTGAGGCACATAAGTGAGCATTTTAACCTCCATTTAAAAAAGACTGGAATGGCCGTTAAAAAAGCTAATGCAGTTTTAGGATGCATCAGGTGAGGTATTTCCAGCAAAGATAAAGAGGTGTTAGTACCACTATACAAGGCACTGCTGAGACCTCATGTGGAATACTGTGTGCAGTTCTGGTCTCCCATGTTTAAGGAGGATAAATTCAAACTAGAACAGGTTCAGAGATGGGCTACTACAATGATCCGAGGAATGGAAAACCTGTCTTCTGAAAGGAGACTCAAAGAGCTTGGCTTGTTTAGCCTAACCAAAAGAAGGTTGAGGGGGGATATGATTGCTCTTTATAAATAAATCAGAGGGATAAATATTAGGGAGGGAGAGGAATTATTTAAGCTTAGTACCAACGTGGACACAAGAACAAATGGATATAAACTGGACACTAGGAAGTTTAGACTTGAAATTAGATGAAGGTTTCTAACCATTAGAGTAGTGAAATTCTGGAACAGCCTTCCAAGGGGAGTAGTGGGGGCAAAAGACATATCTGGCTTTAAGACTAAGCTTGATAAGTTTATGGAGGGGATGGTATGATGGGATAGCCTAATTTTGGCAATTAATTTGGCAACTGATCTTTGATTATCAGCAGGTAAATATGCCCAATGGTCTTTGATGGGATGTTAGATTGGGTGGGATCTGAGTTACTACAGAGAATTCTTTCCTGGGTGCTGGCTGCTGAGTCTTGCCCACATGCTCAAGGTTTAACTGATCGCCTTATTTGGGGTCGGGAAGGAATTTTCCTCCAGGGCAGATTGGCAGAGGCCCTGGAGGTTTTTCGCCTTCCTCTGCAGCATGGGTCACAGGTCACTTGCTGGAGGATTCTCTGCAGCTTGAGGTCTTCAGACCACAATTTGAGGACCTCAGTAACTCAGACATAGGTTAGAGGTTTGTTACAGGAGTGGGTGGGTGAGATTCTGTGGCCTGCATTGTGCAGGAGGTCAGACTAGATGATCATAATGGTCCCTTCTGACCTTAAAGTCTATGAGTATCTGAGGCAGAATTCTGAGTTTCCAGAAATGGCTTCTAGTTTTGGTGTTTGTTTTTGTAGCAACCAATTTCAGATACCAGGGCCACAATTTCCTAATTTGGGTGCCTAAACCTAGATCCCTTAATAACACCTCTACTACCTACAGCGCTTCTCATCAGTGAATCTCAGAGCGCTTTACAAAGGAGTTCAGTATCATTATAAGCAAACCGATCTGAGGAGCACCTCTAAACATCCATTGAAGAGGAGTACTCAGCACCTCTGAAAATGAGCTCTTTGGGGTGTAAAGTTGGACATCCAAATATCGAGGCACTCAAAACCAGACTAATAGATTTTAAGGCCACAAAGGACCATTGTGATCTCCTACATAACATAAGCCTGTGTTAATTCCTGCTTCAGGTCCAATAACTATGTTTGAACTAGATCATATATTTCAGAAAAATATTCAGTCCTGATTTTAAAAATTGACAGTGATGGGAAACTGCCTACAATCCTTGGTAAACTGTTACAATGATTAATTACCTGCACTGTTAAAAATTTTCACCCTATTTCTAGTCTGAATTTGGATTAAAGTTCACCCTTGAAAATCTATTCCTGAGTGACTTGCTCTAGGGTCAGAATCAGGATTAAAACTAACGATTCCCTGGCTCTCACTTCAATGTTCATTCCTCACATCACTTTATAATATGAGAATCACACATATAAATCTATTGCATTATACAGCACCAGATGACATTACCAATTGCGCACATGTATAGAGGAACTATCTGACACAAAAGTGTTAATTAAAAAAAAATATTTTGACTTATTTTATCAATCCAAAGAAGGGAATAGAAGCTAAATCCTCATGCTGATCTCAAAGAACATATTGCAAGCCACATGTTGTGGCAAAACCAAGTGATCCACAAAAGGGACAGTATTTGTGAAAAGGATCTTTCCATAATTAAGCTGCTATTGCTAAAACTTTTTGAGATAGCTCAGGATTATTTATTCTATTGCCCAATTATTTAAAAAAAGGACTTCACTGCATACAGAAGACAAGAAAGCACAACACGGCAGACCCACAAAGACATGGGAAGTAATGCAGGACAAAAAAAACCCCCGTAAAATTTAGAGACATTCGTTAAGAATTTATCCCAGCAACAACTAATATGTGATCTCTCTTACAGAAGAGTAGGAAAATTAGAAATAAAAATTATTTATTATATTGTAGCCTTCTTTTCTACTGTTGAAGGAAGATGCTCCTTCAACAGTAGAAAAGAAGCTTGTTCTGAAAGCTTGTTCTGGAACATTAAACCACCCCCCAGGGTAACATTAGTTACACCGACATAACTGCTCGTGTTCTATGTCGACGAGAGAGCTTCTCCCGCTGACATAGCCTCTGCTGCTCGCTACTCTGTCAATGGGAGAACTCTCTCCCGCCAGCATAGAGCGCCTTCACCAGACGCAATGCAGCTGCACTGCTGCAGTGCTGCATCTGTAGTCATGACCTTAGCCATCCCACCATACGCTTGAGCATTATCATGACAGACTTGAGCAGGTCAAAAGGGCAGGGGAGAAAGTGAGAGTGCTCTGAGGAATAAGTGGAGAGAGGCCAATGGAATTTGCCAAGTTAGGGTAAAATACCACAAACACCTTCTACACAGTGAATAAAAAACAGAGTAGAGAAATAAAAGCCCAGATGCTGACAATGACTTCATTCTAATCAATAAGTCTTTCTCCTGAAAGCACTAGCTCCGTCAAAAGCTTCAAAGTGAGAACAATGAATGGGTGTGAAACATGGGATGGGCTCAAGAGTGGCCTTCCTCTCAGAAGCTTGGCAAAGATTCAAAACATTATGAACAAAATGAAAAAATGGTCTCCGCATCGGTAATAAGTCTGACACGTCTTGTTCTTCTATCCTGCTGTCTCAGATACAAATGTATTCTCGCTCCCCCCCCCACAGACACATGCATCAACAAAATTAATAATTATATTACAAAACAATATCTGTGGCAAATTTGTGACTTGATCCAGAGCCCTTTGAACCCTGATGTAACTGAGCATAATATCACCAAAATTTTTCAAACATATAGGGGCGCCAAATTGTAATGCTGAGCAACATGGGAGCACTTCAGTGTATTAAGGATCCATGCAGGGTTGCCAAGTCCTGGGATGGATTAGGCAAGCATGTTAAAGGACACAGAGGGACTCTGCAACCGTGGCCCAGTCAGATCCCAGAGAGCTGCAGAAAAGGAGCAGGAGACGATACAAATGCTTCTCCGTCTCCCTAGGCCCTGAAGACCACACCCCTAGGGACTGTAATAGCCTACCCAGAGCAATCTGGGAATGCAAGAAGGACATTGAGGCCTGGGGCAGGAATTATCCTGTTTGATGTCACCCAGTGTTGCCAACTCTTGTGATTTTATCAGGCGTTGCCCGTTATTTGGTGCTCTTTGAGTCATGTGAATATAGGAGAATCTTCACTTCTTAAAATAAGTTTCCAACCATTCATGGCAGAGAAAAGCTTGCAAATGTGACCCAAGTGTACCCAAAAGGTAAATAAAAAGAACACAAAGATTATTTATTAAGGAAGAAGTAGTGGGATAATGGAGACTTGGGTTCTTTTCCCACCTAATTGCTTGGGGGAGAAGGGATATCTTTGTCTTGATGGGTTTTTAGGCACCACTTTCTGTTTCCTCAGCTGTCATCCAGACAGGAAGAGCCAGCGTCTCTAATATAGAGACAAAGGAGGAGGCATCAACTCCTTCCGATTATTCCCTACAGCTCTATGCGGGGGGAGCGGGAATGGCTTTGCAGCCACAGAATTGCTCCTCTCCTGCCACTGCTTGATACTACCCTCCTATTTATTGTCTCACGTGGGGATGGTTTGTGGACCTGTATGAACATGTGGGTCAGCAGTCAGGATGTGAATCTATACAAACACATACTGGGTGTTCTCTTTTTGTACAGTTATAGCCTGTTGGGAATGGTTTTAATTCTTAAACAAAAGCAATCAAAGGAGGGCCTATAAAATTTATTCTAATACAATTTGCTAGTTTCCATCACACGTTCTCCCACCCGCACCCACACAACTCGATTTAAAGTGCATTTTCTAAAAATTAAAATATAATCAGCCAAGACCACTCTCTCCTAGCAAATATAGGTAATTGTGTTTCAAAAGAAATAGCTCATAGAATAAAACCCTAATAGAGGCTTTCTGAGTGCTGACACAAACCAACAGTTATTATAGCACCCTTGCGCTGTCCTCCTGCACAATTTTATTGTTGCCTTGTGTATCTGGGATGCCAACTTTACAGATTTATGGGAGTGTAAGAGGACTGGAATTGACAGCATTTGCCAGCTTAAGGAAGAGGATCATTTAAATTTGCCAAGAGCTGCCTCTCATAAAATATCTTTGAGCAAAAAGCCAAATAGCATGGGGGGACTATTCATCTCTCTCTTGCATTAGTTTTGTTTTAAAGAGAAATCTCTTCCTTACAGGAGAATTTTCAATGAACAAAAGCAGCAGCTGTAAACATTCACACGATGCTGTCGAGGATGGCAGGTTGTAAATTAGAAATTTTCCTAGGCCACTCCCCTGATCTTGTCCATTTTGATATGCCCAGCAGTCTGAGTAGAAGTAGGCACCCGCACACTCTCCTTCCTTTATGCACTAATGCGGAGGCTAAATACAATACTGCCTACAATAAGTGTCTTGTATTTGATGTCCTATACCTGACACAGAGTAGATGAACTCTATGTAGGAGATTATCCTTGTATCAAACATACACTATGAAGCTAACATTTGTGGCAGATTATTTTTAAACAATGCTGCATTAGACATGGATTCAATAGCAGGAATCCAGATAAATAGCACCTACTTTCTCTTTAAAAAAAAGAATATAGCCGTAGTTAACTGGATATACCCTTACTGACCTTAGGCTAAAAACACGTGTCCCACTATGATTCAAAGCAAAAGGAGTGGCACTTTCACTTGTTCCTAGAAAACAACAGCTAAACCAACCCTGATCTTAGTACATATGCTAACTAAGAAAGGACATAATCCATGAATGCATGAAGGCTAAAATAAGAAAATCACTCCTTGGTTGAAATGGCTTTCAGACTGTAGTGTACATGCTGGCCAGCTTCCTACTTGGTTGGAAGACTAATAGAGAACTTGAATTTGAACCATTCTGGCCATTCAACTTTCAAGAAATAGAACACAAAAGAAAAAAAACACCTGGAAGAGCTGTCTAACACGCACTTGGCAAATACTTCAGTTTTAAGGTCTTTATCTGTGTACTATTGATTTAAATCTGTGTATCCTTTTGAATATTAGTATGGCTAGTGAGATAGCAACATCATACATAGAAATGCTCTGTATTTCAGAACAGATGAAGCTCCCAGTGGTAAAGGAAGATTTAGGTATCTCTGAAGATTTCTTATCACTGTGCAACATAACTCTCTAATGGTTCAGTGCCTTGGAGGGTCATCTGAGATCACTTATCATATAAATCAAATAGGTGGCAGGCTATAAGAGAGGAAGCCTATAGCAATTTCACATCTTTGCTCACAGCCATCAAATCTATCTTTAGGCTGACTATAGAGAAGATAATATGCCACTCCACTTAAATCATCCAGGAAACCCAAATATGGATATTAACCAATTTTAAGATGCTGCTACTAGCCTTGATTAAACTATGATTGACCTAGGAAATGACTGCTTTTAAATCCTAACACTAGGTTGCAGACATTGGACTTTATTCTAATGCACTCTAAGTCCTCTTTATACCACCCTGGCAATGTAAAAGGGCCTCAGAGTGAGTGTAAATAAAGCTTACACCCACTTTAAGGCTCCTTAAAGTCCAGAGTTGAAAGGTGTACCAGAAAGGGCTTTCTGTAGTCACAACTGAGGGCCGGTTTACACTAGAAACGTACATTGGCACAGCTACATCTCTCAGAGATGTTGAAAATCCAACCTAACCCCTGGTGTAGACAACACTAGGTCAATGGAAGACTTCTTAAAGATTGAGGATAGGTAGAGTACCACAGTAGCCAGGAAACCAGAGGAGGGGGACAGAGTCTGATTTCACTTCTCAATAGTCAAGAGAATGTGGGAGCAGGGGGGAGAATGATGGTGTAGATTCCTTCAACCAACAAGAGCAGAGGAGCGGGAGTGAGCAGATTCAAATTTACCTGACACCTACAGTATCAATGAGATCCTGATATGAAAGATGGATCCGTGGGAAGAGAGATGAACAGCACTCGGCCAGAATCCCAGCTGCTGGGGTCTGAGGCTTGCTGGTACCATCTTTCATATTGGTTTCTGCAAGTAAGTTTGGTCCCCTAGCTAGTGGCTGTCTGGCAAATTTTTCAAGCCCTACATTAAAATATATTTACAATAAGCACAAAATAGATCCCATATTTTATAGCATAGCCCCCAGCCCCCGCCCTTCCATAGCAAAATACCTATGTAAAGTATAGTATCCAGCTTCTTGAGAATGTCTTTCATCCTGAGTCATCTGACGAACAAAATCAGTCAGCAACTTATGGTTCCATATTTCTTTCCAAATATTCATGTATATCCATTTTAATTACAGGACGAGGCCCTGCACTATGAATGGCAACATTAAATGCTTATTGCGCCCTACACTGCAGACATGACACATTTACAGCTTATGCATACATAATATATGTGTCCACATCATAAAAATCATTAAGATTGGCACCAGTGATGGTAGCGTGATGGGCAGTGTTCACTGGTGGCACGACCCAATGGCTAGCGGTTTAGCCCTCTGCTCGCCACGACACTTATCTGTCCCCTGGGCCACCATCATGCCCTGTGATTTGACTGTCTGTGACAGGGGTTACCTGACCCTCTGGTCAGATCATTAGTCAAATCTCTCTCTGCTGTGATAGGGTTCCAAGGAACATACAAGATCTGTCTACTGACCCTTGTGGGTGTCCAATCCCAGATGGGTTTCCCTTCCTTCCTGCCCTCAAGGAGTGTCTAGAAATGAGGGTTTTCATACCCTTCTTAAAGAGAAGGGTTGGTAGGGGAGCCCATTTACTCCACTGCTCTGGCCCAGGGTCCCATATAAGAGGTAAAAATGTCCAACACCCAGGAGTGCCTTAAGGCTGCCTCCCTGGGCCACTTCCTGCCACACATTCTCTTGCCAAAATCTTAGTTTGCCTCATAGTAAAAGAAAAGATAATAACTGAACCATCAGTCCCTCTGGGCTTAGCAGGCAGGCTCTTCCTCTCCTGGAGGAGGTTACTGCAGCGCCCTTTTCCAGGAACTCTCAGGGTAGGTCCTTTCTCCTGCCCTGTCAATGATTTTCCTAGCTGTCTGACTCCCTTTTAAGCTGCACCTTCAGATGGAGCATGCTCTATATGTGCAGCTGGACGAGGATGCCTGGGCCCAAAGTTGCTCCTTAACTCATTCAGTTCCATACACTACATCACAGGGAGTCTCAACAAAAAGGCAGAGAATTTAATATATATATAGATACTGAAATAGCCTCTTTCCTAGAAAGGCAGCAGAACTCTAGTGGGGAAGCTTGCACTGCTGGGGCCAAACTGTTCCAGCTCTCTGAGTAACTTGGGGATTTCAATTTTCTGTCAGGAATCACCAACCCTAAAGACTTAAATAACAATTCACTGAAAAAACCTAAAATCCCTACCATCAAGATGAGTGGAGTGAATATTGCATGCCAAATACAGCCCTGGTGGGGACAATGGAGTTCAGTCCAGTTACACCAAAGCTGACATTGGTCCTCGGTGTATAATTTTACAGATGTGTTTGTGGTATGCAGGGAGGGATTTTGACAGGTCATCTAGTACAGTGCTCTGCACTAGGGCAGGATTATTATCCAGTCTAGACCATCCCTGACAAAAACAAGCTAGACAAACATCTGAAACCCACTAATGATGGAAATTCTACAAACTCCCTAGGTAATTTGTTCCAAAGGTTAGCTACCCTAAATCTCCCTTGCTGCAGCTTACGCTCATTACTTTTTTTCCTGTCCTCAGTGGAAAAGGACAACAACTTGTCACCCTCCTCTTTATAACAATCTTTTATGTACTTGAAGACTGTTACCATGTTTCCCTTCAGTTTTCTCTTCTCCAGAGTATACAAACTCTTTTTTTTTTCAATATTTCCACCTACGTCATATTTTCTAGATGTATAATCATTTTTGTTTCTCTCCTCTGGACTGTCTCTAGTTTGTACAATTGTTCCTGAAGTGTGGTGCCCAGAACTGGACACAATTCTCCACTGAGGCCTTGGAAGAATTGTTTCTCGTGTCTTGCTTATAACACTCTTGCTAATGTAGCCCAGAATGCTATTTGCCTTTTTTGTGACAGTATCACATTGTTGATTCTTTTAGTTTGTGATCCACTATAACCTACAGATACTTTTCTGCAGTACTCCTTCCTAGGCTGTCATTTACCATTTTGTATTTGTGCAACTGATTGTTCCTTCCTGAGTGTTCCTTCCTTGCATAAGTTCTTACTGAAGTGCAGCCTATTCATTTCAGACAATTTCTCCTGTTTGTCAAGATCATTTTGAATTGTAATCCTATCCTCCAAGATGCTTGCATCCCCTCCCAGCTTGGTATCATCTGCAACCTTTATAAGTGTACTCTCTATGCATTATCTAAATAGTTTATGATGATATTGAATAAAATTGGACCCACGTCAGATGCCTGCAGTACCCCACTCAATATGCCCTTCCAGATTGATTGTGAGCCATTGATAATTACTCTTTGGAGTACACTTTTCCAACCAGTTGTACACCCGCCTTATAGTAGATTTGTCTAAGCTATGTTTCTCTAGTTTGTTTATGAGAAGGTCAAGTGAGATAGTATCAAAAGCCTTACTAAAGTCGGCATATACCACATCTCCTGCTTCCCCCTTGCCACAAGGCTTATTATCCTGTCAGAGTAGAATATTAGGTTGGTTTGGCATGATTTGTTCTTGACAAATCCATATTGACTGTTAATTATCACCTTATTTCCTTATTAAGATTGGCACCAATGATGGCAGCGTAATGGGCAGAATTCACTGGTGCCATGACCAGGGGCTTACAATTATTTGCTCCATTATCTTTCTGAGTACCAAATTTAAGCTAACTGGTCTATAAATCCCTGGATTTTCTTAGTCCCCCTTTTTCAAAATGTACTGGACATGCTCTAAGTCAAATACTTTTATCAAAATAAACACGCCTTGGATATGCCATGGTATTGAGATGTAAGGATACATAACTATAGACAAAAACCAGATGCTAAATGGATAATACTTTGCAAAATGAAAGCATATCATGATCAGGAAACTAAGGTGGAAAATGCCAGTTGGAAGCTTTAGCAAATCCACTTAAGAATCTAAAAGAACTTTTCAGCCACTTATTACTGACTGATTCAAGACTGCTAGCTTATGCACGGGGAACTTGGGTAAAGCATCCCATAACTGACCAGCAGCCAGTTAACAATGAAGCAAATGTCTCAAATATTTCATTATTATAATGATGAAATAAACTGGCTCTGATAACTGTAATAACAGTAATAACATTTTACAAAAGTACCCTTATCTGCTTGAATAGAAGTTGCAACAGGTGTGCCTCTATAAAATCAACTGAGGAAGTATGCAAAGGCTAATTGCCTGATGAAGTCAACTTATTTCTTCCTCTCCCCTTCAACAAACACCTTTTCAGGTGATCTAATATTACGAGATACTATAATCATTAAGGATTGATCATGCTAATATAATTTTCTAGATGGCTTATCAACCAACTAAAATATGTTTTTCTCTATTTCCTTTCATAAGCAACAGCAATAATTAGGTCAGGGCAGAGTAGCAAAATTGATCATAAGATATTGCCCAAAGGGATAGAGAATGTACCATGAACATTTAGCATTATGCTCTCCAAACTCTAGATACATTAGTTACATTTAGTAACACTGCTATTTTTTGCCTTTCATAAAAGGAATCCATTAACTTAGATAACGTATAACAGAGGCTCATTTTTGTCTATTCCAAAACTGAATGGTTTTTCTTAAAGTTCATTACACAAAATGAATCAAGACAAGAAAACATGATTGTCTCGAATATCTACTGATAACATGTTCTTTCCTTATTTCAGTGTCGACTACCAGTCTCCTTGTGAAACCAGCATTTACAAAAGAGAATGAATGGCAAGCACTGGCTATGAAACCATAAAAGATTGTTATTCTGTGTCTTTATGGATTCTGAACCCAATTCTCTCAGAAAAAAACTCTCCCCTAACTTAAAATAAGAAATCTAAGAAGAATAGCCAAGTAGATGGACATCTGGGTGGAATTTCGGATAGCCTTCCTTTCCCCATCAAAACAAACCACTGTAGTTTGCAATGTATTTTTACAAGTATTTTATGATTGAATAGCAGTTGTGGTTTGACCTAATTTTTAGGTCTAGTCCTGCTCCCACTAAAGTCAGCCCTGCAGAATTAGGATCTTTGATGCTTTGCAGCCACACCTGCACACAATACCTCACATTCCTGACCGGCAATATTGTTACACTCCAGCCAACATCTTTCAACAACCCTACTATTGAAGTCCTTGGCCTCTTGAGCAGAAAATTACAGTCAGGCTAAATTACAGGTTGGCTTTGGTTATGTGCACAGATATGGACATATGAAATCATCATATCTTCTCCAGTAGGAAAAGGTGACAGCACATACGCCTGTGGTCTCCAAACTCTGGGGAGTGCCCGCTAGGTGTGTGTGTGTAGAAACATTTGGGGGATATGATGGGGCCTGGACCAGCCCATAGGGGATAGGAAGGGAGCACTACTCAGTCCCGCTCTGCCCCTAGCTTCACCCAGGCCCTGCCCCCAGGCCCAACTGTGGTTTTGGCTTTGGTGTTGGCCTCTGGCTCCCAGCCTCACTCCCAGCCACAGCTGCGGCTCTCGCCCTGGCCTCAGCTGCAGCTCTTCTCTTGGTCCGAGCTCCCAACCCGGACTCCAGCAGCAGCTCCAACCCCGGCTCCAGCTCCAGCTTTAGCTCTACTCCTAGCCCTGGTTCCCGACTGCAGCTCAGGGCGGATGAGGCATAGAAAGATTCCATTACGGGTAAGGGGGGGCATGACAGAAAAAGTTTGGGGACCACTGACCTACCCAGTACATGCCCATGCACCAGTATTTCCCACATACAGAAACAAGTACTACCACCTTACCACCTGACATGGAGTTTCTCCAACACAACATTGTACGCATCATCTTATGAAACTAATAGGAAGCATCAGCATTTTTGTACCACTGCACAATCCAGCTAACAAGGGAAGCACCAGTAAGCATAAGATAAGCAAAGAAAACACAATGATGATGATTTTCCCCTCACAAACTTTCAGACACTGTTTTTCTCTGAGCTCTTTCTACATTTAAGCAGTAGGCAGCTTTCTGTAGATAAAGGCATTAAAAAGAGCTGCAAAGAGTTGACATTACAAACTTGGCACTACTATGTCATGCTGCACAAACAGTGAAAGGGAAGACCTGCCAAAATGAAAGCCAGAGCTAATATGAAAAGCATGAAACCAACATATTGACCTTATTTAAGCCCAGATAAACACTAGGATTTTAACAAAAGTTGTAGAAAACATTCTTTATTCTATACACTGAAAAAAGTTATCTGTCAATATTCAATTGACTTTCTATCTGCAAGCCCCTTCGTCAGTTGCAAAACACAAAGTAATGATTATATCAGTCACTGATGAATACATTCAGCTGTGTACATTCATATATTCAACTTGCTTTTCATGCATCTGTGATCATTTCCATATCATTACCCAGGATGCCTTGCACTTGGATTTTGGTTTCTAAATAGAGTAATATATTTAGAATTGCCATTTTTAAACAAAATATTTGCAACAATTGACTTTCATTTTGCATTGTCTTATCTTTGCTCCTAGCAGCTAATAGACTAGAATAGTAAATGGAAAAAAATCTCAAGATGCACAACTAGCATAGTTAGGAAGGAAGATCTTTTAAGAAATGCAATTATGAAGGGATTTTCTGAACATTGGAGACAGAGATAGATTTGAAGAAAAAGTACCATAGGATAGAAAATATGAATCAGAAACAAAGTAGTGCATATAGAACATGTTTTGTTTTCCTGTCATAAGTACCTATTAGGGGAAATATGGGTTCTTCAGTACTGAAACTACTGAAGACATAAGATGCAATTGAAAGCCTTTAATGAATAAATTATTTTTTGCAATTAACTTTGCCCATGACAGTGCCATGGAAGATAGTGAATGAAAAGGGTTTTTTCCCCCTCAGTTTGAAATAATTTTCTACTGTCTAATTAGAAAGTTTCTCTACAGAAGGGAATGTGATGGAAGATTAATTCTCTATTTTCTCACCCACTGTGTCACTACACTCAAGTGGACAATATAAACCCTAGTTGAAAAATGATGAGGGTTGATTAAGCATGGAACTCTTTTCAATCAATTGACTCCATGTATTGTAGACCTTGTTTCAAAATGACAGAAACAAGTTAGAAAATGATATCTCAGTAACATAACGCTAGAGAGGAATCATTATGTGTTTTCAATGTGTGAAGGTTCACTGCAATAGCTAATGGTACTGAACAGTCTAATCAATGAGAAGGAAAATGTTAGATTTCCACAAACACTGATGTTTTAGTTTCTCTCCTTTTGATCATTAATAATTATTCCTCTACTCTTTTAATATCTAAATTTTATTTTATATCTTATGCCACATGTCCAACTGTAATTTTAAAAAATATGTTTGGAATGTTAACCAGCAGGCAATCTAGGACAGTATCAAATTATTACACAAAAGGCACAAACTAAATTTGTTTTTAATGAACAATGAACAGAATAAACTTGCCCCTCAGGATATGAAATTTCACCCAGGAAGTCCTATTGCCATAAATCATGAGTGAATCTTGGCTCAATATTTCAATATGAGTTTTTGTTTGTTGTTTTGTTTTTAGAACAAAGGCAAAGAAACCCTACATAAGAGACATATGTTTCTGTCCTCTGCACACAAAAGCAAAGGAGGGAAGAATAAGCAAGTTCTCAGGAGCCTAATTTATAGTACGAACATACATCAAGAAGAGAACGTGGTTGAGCCATGTAGGGGAGGAAGTGAGACCTGAGACATAATATTGATAGAAAAGGATTGCTCATTGGCTAACCCGTTTTAGTGAGCTGGAAGTAATCTGTACATATCTCCAGGAAAGAATGAAGATCAAAGCAGGATGGAAATGCTGTACTGTTGTTTTCTAGAGCCCAAGAGAAAAAAAAAACTCCTTTTTATGCCTCATTCTGGGCTGAAAAGATAGCTTCATTTTATTTTGCCCCAACTCCGCCCTGCCTGTTGGCCATATCCTGAAACCTTTAATCAGTATTACCAGTCCCTACTCAATCAAACTCCCACTGAAATCCAGGGGGATTTTCCAGAGCAGAAACTTGATAAAATCTTCATGATAGAGCATATTATTTTAAATTATGTTTATAGCAGTTGTGCATATGATGTGTGATGGTAGCCCGTTCTTCCAGAGGATCAATATTTCCACAAATAACTGGTAGAACAGTTGGTTACCATACTATGGCTCCTCTAAAGTCAGAGGACTCACTTGCTACTAGGAACTTTCTGGACAAACTGCAGTGCTGTTTTAACCTCTTCTTATGATAGGACAGACTAGTGAACGCTCTGTGTTTTCTTTTCCTCTCATAGATGAAGCCCTCGTTCTTAGGACACACCCGAAACAAGTTTGCCCCAGTCCACCAACTTCCAGCTGCATTGCAGCAAGCCACTGCTAATTTGAGAGAGAGATAAAAATGAAAGAAAATCATAAGAATGTATCTCTTCTAGGACCCAGGCTGCAAAAAACTCACGTTCATATGGGTAAGCAACTTAATTCCCAAAAGTTAAAGGCTGATCATGAGATTTGTCTATGACAGGAGAAATCAAGACTTAACCAGTCCAGGTTTAGCCTTGTTGATTATAATTACGTGTCTTTCAGTGTTCTTCCAAAAAACAAAACTCAGCCAAACCAAGTGAACATCTGTGGGCTTATTCTGGCCCTGCTCACTATTCTGGTGGCATACAGGGGCTGTAAAGACACCACATGGGGCTGCTTAAGGAGATCTTCTGTGACATAGGATCAGCATAAGGCCATCACAGTGAACTCTCTATCCCCCTCACATGCCACAGCATAGAGGATGTGCCAGAGGTCAGTGCAGCAGAGGGATAAAATGTGCCCCACTCCATATACCCCACTGTGGAGCAACCCAGAGGCAGCCCTAGGGAGACTATCATAAATTAGAGCAGACCCTGCCTGCTTAAATTTATGTTGGGAGCCACACCAGCTGCAGCAGTCCAGAATCTGAGTGGTACAAGGGGTGGCTTAAAAGGACTCTTCTTCTAGTTCTCCTTGAGCTCTGTTTTCTTGTGTTGTACTCCGTTTGCTCCAAAAGCTTGCCAGGCTGTGGGGTTTTCAGATATTACTCACACTCCACAGCTATACGGGTACAATAGGGCTTGTTTGTTCTCCGTTCTTTGTGCGCTGTTGGGGCCAGAGCAGAGTTTCAGTTTATTTGAACAATGATAACACAGCTTCCCAGAAAGGAAATAGTAAATGATGAATAGGAGATCCAGACATTTCCATCTGTCACATCTGATAAGCATGCATGTGCCATGTGAATGCTTGGTCACTGTTGCAGCTAGCTGTTAATATAGAAAAGCAGAGTTCCAGAAAAAAAATGCAATTTAAAAAGGCCCTAATGATGTAGAAGGCAATTTAAGAGGCTGTGTGCATTGTGTGACTACATGAAGATTTTTTTTATTTACTATTAAATAAGCCTTTTAAGATGACTCAAGCTTTTTAACTCTGTTAAGTGTGTGTGTGTGTGGGAAGCTGTGTTTAGAAAACGGTCACTTGAGTAAATCTCAAAAATGCAATCTGTATTCAAGATGCAATTTTTCCTTCCAAAACGTCATGGAGAATGACAGAAAAAGACTCTACTTTCACTCTAATTAAAGATGCCTGGTGATACATTTACCTGAGCGGGGTGCTGGGTCTGAACCAGGTCCTATCCAGGTCAGTGGGATTCTTTCCATTGCCTTGGATGGAATTAGATCAGACCCTTAGCGTGTTGTTGAATAGTTACAACAAACAAGAATCAAGACAGCCCAGTGGTTCAAATTCCAACTGAGCATCAGGTAAATCATCTGAACTCTAGGTGATAAAGCAAACACTCATAGACAGTTGGGTGAGAGCAGGATTTCAGTGCAAATAAGAGATGAACTGAGAAGATGTCACCTAGAGAGGGGACCATGTCAGGTCCCATGGAGGATAAATGCAACAAAGCGGTAGGATCCGAAACCTACATACCTCCACTACCCAAAATATACCTGCACAAAAGGAGAGAGTGGCCAAGGAGAGAACGGTGAGAAGTCAGCAGACAGCTTACGTATCTAGAACCCTGCAAATCTGTGGATATCCACGGACCAGGTTTGTGCATCAGATACAGATACCAATTTTGTATCCGTGAAGGGCTCTAGACATATCCATCTCTTTAAGGATTTTCTACAGAGCGTGTGATGTACTTCCCTCCCAAAATGCAATGTAAGTAAGGCATTAAACAGGCATTGGGCTAAATTCTGCCCTCAACTGCACTGGCGTAAAACAAGAATAACTCTATGACGACTTCACCAGAACAACTCCAAATAAAGTGGAATTTGATCAAAAAAGCAGGTACTGCTTATGGGTCAGATTCTGAAATCTGGAGTCTTCCTGAGTGTTGCGTAAGCAAATAGTTCCAATGACTTAAATGGGACTATTTCCGTAAATACTACTGAGCTTGAGTCAGAATTGTAGAGCCTGACCTACAAGATATATTAACTACCCCTACCATTCCCTCAGGCTCAGTGACCCTAGAGTATTTTCATCAAAACCTAATGAATAAAATAAAATTATTCAAAACGTAATAAAAAGTCTGAGACCTTCTAATCACACATCTGGATGGCAGAAGTTTTATTTCAGCCAAAGATTACATTAAAGCTTCTCTCAGATAGTCAGAATTACTCAATCCTTGTCTTGCTATTTCCATGTCACTTAGTTTTTTATGATCCATGAAAAATGTGATTTTGCTTGTTGCATACAATTGGCATGAGGGGAAGAGGAGCTTTCTTTTTGGCTAGAGAGAGATCCTCAGTTGATGCAAATCAGGTCCCTAGATCTGCTTCAACAGAGCGATGTTAATTTACACCAGCAGAAGATCTGGTGCTGAATGTTAATCACGATCACTTGGAAGAAATCTGAAAAATGTACATTAAAAAATGATGTATGTAGGTATGTTTCTTTGTGGAGGTATTTTATTTTCAAAGGTGGATTGTATAACATTCATGTTTCACTAACTATTGCTTTCATAGAAGTTATTTTGTACGGAGCTTTCATAAACCATCCTCTCACTACTTTGGGGAGATTATATATGAAAAAAATGACACTGGTAATTATCTCAGACTGCAATATTATTTTCATGTTGTGAAGTACATACAGGGTGCATAACTTGTCACCTCTATAACCATACAATGAATAGAAGAATACACAGCTATATAAACACACATAAATCAGCCCTCTGCAAGTTTCAAGTGCTCTAGGGCTGCCATAATTTACTGCTTGTGCCCACTCTCATTCTGTTTTGAATTCTGTTCACGGGTTTTAAAAACAGACTTTTTCTCTAACGAGCATTTATCCTCTTTGAGAGGTGGACACAGTTGAAGTGTGCAAACGGAAGAGACTATTTACATGCAGAGATTAAGGGAGTTGAACAACTGCAGTTGAGTATAGCCTATTGCAAAGCAGAACACAAAACTAGACTGCATACTGTTCCTGGTGTACTGCACACAATACATGAATTACACAGAAAGATTTTCAGAATCAGATACTAGGCATACCACTGTAGAACATTCAGAAGCACATCGGGAGGACTGATCCATATCACTGTTTTTTGGGTAACAATAGCAAATGTTTCTGGGAAAGGCTGCATTAGATTATTCTTATTGTAAATTCAGAGAACTTCCCTATACAATGCTTAAGGATTTTCTGTCTTTCAGGAACTTTTATGCTTCATTGAAGTGCCAGATAAAGCAGGAATATCTCATAGGAGTAAACACTACTCTCTGCCTGTCCAAATAATTTCCTCCTTTAATTAACGTGTGAATACATTAAAAATAGAAAGATCTTCTTTGTAATACATTATTTGCATTTCTTTTTCTTATATTTTTGCATGCCAGTTCTCCATTATTAATTTAAATGAAGAGCATGTAAATGGGGTGTTGGAGTGAGGCACAAATATAGGCTTCTATTTTGTCTAGCATGTGTAGTTTGGTTTATGCAAATACTCACAAACATGATTGTTCATTTAATGGCAGTCACATGAACACTGAATTCTACTCCACAGTGCATGCCTCATTTCATATCCACTCTATCTTTCCCAGATATACTTGCAATGAATGCTTTTAGTGGGAGTCTGCATGTATATGTATTAAGGGTAAAATAATGATAGCTGATTTCTGATTGGTTAAACAGAGAAAGGGACTTTTGGAGCATCTTCCACCAGGTGGCTGATGAATAAAAATAGAACCTCCAAAAAGGGGGTGGGGAAGCTTTCTGTAAAGTCTCAATCTCTGTAAATATACAGAATAAATGACAAGGGCCTAAGGGCCTGGTCCTGAGAAGCGAGTTGTGTTTGCTCAGCACACGACATTCGGCTCTAAGGATCAGGGTAAATGTTCCCAATCCATGCCTTTTGGGCAGATAGTCTTTCCCTCTGAAGATCCTAAAATGATTCACAACATTCCTAGGTCTATTTTACAGCAAAGGAAAATGAGGCAGAGAGTCCATGAAAGAGTCTGGAATAGAATCTTCCTCCCCCGAGTCCCAGCCCTCCACTGTAAACGGATAACACTGCCTCTTCTGTCATAGTAATAAAAGAACAGACAGTAACTAGAAGAATTTAAACAACTTTGTTTCTTCTCTTCTACATGTTTCTCTTTCGTTTGAAGGCTCCAGCAGGACCTTCTTCGAGACTCACAGCCCACCCACTGGGCTGTCTCAAGTCTGGACAGTACACAAATTCCTAGTTGTCTGAACCTGGGCGAGCTGCCCAATTCCAAGATAACGATAGTTGTAAGAAGACTGCATAGGGTCTTGCTTTGTAGTATAGTAGAATCCTTCCTCTACCTTCAGACACTACTGTCAGGACGTCAGTAATGATGAAATGTGCTAAATTAAGTATTTATATGTAGAAAATCTAGGAAAATGTCAGAAAGGGCTGAGGGGCAGCAATGCAGCTGTGGAGGGCATCAGAGAGGATCACAGTTAAAGCTGAAGGTCTGTGCACATCTCCACCAGATGCTCTTTTCAGTATATAATTAATGCAATACATGTAAGTTAGTCGCTTTGTTAACAAGTTCAGATGTTTCTCTCCCAATTGCTTAAGCACCACAGGTAGTTAAACAGAGAGCTAATGCAGTAAGTTGAAAAGAGCAGATACCATGGCCCCTGGGTCTAGACAGGTCTGTTACAGGATTAGAAAGCCATCCTTGCTTTGACAATCCATTATTAATCTGCATTTTAAAACTAGCAAAACTTTTGCCAATTTCATGGTCCTGTTCCAGCTGCTAAGCTTGCCATGAACTACAGTGTACCAGAGACAAGTACAACCACATCCAGTGTTAACAAAAATAGGATATTTTTTACCCCTTTCAGAACATCCAGACTATACTTACCTCACCTTCCAACTCATCTCCTGGTCCTATTGACAAGTGGCTCAGAGCTTCCTTGCAGCCAAAGCATGATGGTGCTTGCAACTGGGTCCCTTGTGTGCAGCTGTTTAACAGTTTAATGGTTCGTCACAAACACGTATTGCTAACTGATTTAAGCTGCAAATCCCAACCTAGGCAATGATGACTTGGATCAAACTGTAGTCTCTGAAGTGCTGTTGGATCTACAGGGGTCTCACTGACAGCTGAGCCATCACACAGTCTTGCACGCTAACTTTTTGCAGTTATCCAACTTGCTAATCCAGCAACTTTGCAGAAAGTGGTCGTTTCTAAGATAAAAACCTACTTTTGTCATTTACTGCACCCATTGCACAGTAACAGATTTTTCATGAGGTAAAATTTACAATTGTCCAATTCACCAGTTCCATTTATGTTTGCTATGAATTATATACAAGGAGCATATGACAAGGCCATTACTTTCAGAAGTACACTATGTGATTTCCTGCCATTGAGATTAAAGGAACACCTTTCAATATGCTGATTGCATCTGGATGTAAAACCAGTAGCCAAGGTAATAAGTAACAAAGAGTCCATATGACTGCCTGCTATTGCTACCGGCCACAAGTTTGATGCTCATGTCCTGCCTACATTGCTGTTTGCCTAGGGTTGCCAGGTGTCTGGTTCTTGACCGAAAAGCCTGGCCAAAAAGGGACCTTGGCAGCACTGGTCAGCAGGGCTGCCCAGAGGGGGGGGCAAGAGGGGCAATTTGCCCCAGGCCCCAGGCTCCGCAGGGGCCCCCACGAGTTTTTCGGGGCCCCTGGAGTGGGGTCCTTCACTCACGCCAGGGGGCCCGGAAAACTCTTGCGGGGCCAGGCCCTGGAGCTTCTTCCGCTCCCGGTCTTTGCCGGCGGGAGGGTCCTTCCGCTCGAGGGCGGAAGGACCCCCCACCAGTGAATTACTGCCGAAGTGGGACCTGCCGCTGAAGTGCAACCCAGTCTTCGGCGGTAATTCGGTGGCAGGGGGCCTTTCCGTTCCGGGATCCACTGCCGAAGTGCCCCGAAGACCTGCGGTGGGGCCCCCCTGCCGCCAAACAGGGCCAGCTCTAGATATTTCACCGTGCAGGGGGCGCCTTGCCGCTTGCCGGTCCTGCGGCTCCAGTAGACCTCCTGCAGGCAAGCCTGCGGATGCTCCACCGGAGCCGCGGGACAAGCAGACCCTCTGCAGGCACGCCTGCGGGAGTCCACCGAAGCCGCCTGCCGCCGATGGCCCCAGGCCCCCGGAATCCTCTGGGCGGCCCTGCTGGTCAGCACTGCTGACTGGGCCGTTAAAAGTCCAGTCGGTGGCGCAGCAGGGCTAAGGCAGGCTCCCTGTCTGCCTTGGCTCCGTGCTGCTCAGGGAAGCAGCGGCATGTCCTTCCTCTAGCTCCTATGTGTAGGGGCAGCCAGGGGGCTCTTCATGCTGCCTCTGCCGCAAGCGTCAGCTCTGCAGCTTCCACTGGCTGGGAACCACGGCCAATGGGAGCTGCGGGGGCAGTGCCTGCAGACAGGGAAGTGCAGAGACACCTGGCCACACCTCCATGTAAGAGCTGGAGGGAGGATATGCTGCTGCTTTTGGGAGCTGCTTGAGGTAAGCGCCACACACAGCCTGTATCCCTGACCCCTCTCCCATGTTGCAATTCCCTACCCCAGCACTGATCCCCCTCCTTCACCCCTCAGTCCCAACCCGGACCACCCTCCTGCACCCCGAACCTCTTATCCTCTGCCCCACCCCAGAGCCCACATCCCCGCTAGAGCCCTCACCCCTTATCCCAGTCTGGAGCCCCCTCCTGAAACCCTCATTTCTGGTCCCAACCCACAACCCATACCCACATCTCCAGCCCAAAATCTGTACTCCCACCCACATTCCAACCCCCTTCCTCAGTGCAGAGCCCCCTCCCATACTCCAAACTCCGTGGCTCCACTCCCCAGCCTGGAGCCCCCTCCGCCACCCCAAACTCCTCATCCCTGGCCCCACCCTCAAAGCCCCTACCCCCAGCCAGAGCCCTCACCCCCTCCCACATTCCAACCCACTGCCTCAGCCTGGAGCCCCCTCCTGCGCCCTGAACTTCTCATTTCTGGCCCCACCCCAGAGCCTGCACCACCAGCTGGAGCCCTCACCTCCTCCTGTACTCCAACCTCCTGAGCCAGTTAGTGAAAATGTGCGAGTGAGTGAGGGTGGGGAGAGGGAAGGGAGATGGAGTGAACGGAAGCGGGGCCTCAGAGGGGAGGCGGGGCAGGGCGAGGGTGTTCGGTTTTGTGTGTGAGTAGAAAGTTGGCAACCCTAGCTTTGCCCCTCTACCTGCCTCTGAACTTTCAAAGGCCATATCAGATGCAAGGAAAGGTCTCACACAGAACACAGCAATAGGTTGCAATTATCATACATGTATCTAAAGATTTTATATTGCTGCCCATCACTGTAGTATCAGAATGCCTTCAATGTAAAATCTATAGCAATGAGAATTCCCTAATGCACTTCACAGAATCTCTAGCTCTTCTGCATTATAGTAACCAAAGGTAGCAATAGGTATGATAAAATGGCTGTCTCCTAAAATCTGTCCTGCCTCCTACACTTTATTCAGTGTGGCCATTATACTGAATGGTGCCTTTGTGGTGGACAGTACTTTTGGAAAAAAACAAAGCAAAGCAAACACAACTATCGCAAGCCCAGTTTTTTTTAAGTACATGAGAAGCAAATAAAAGGGATACAGAAGCTGATGAGCAGATGATTGTATAATTTTATATTTAACCTTGTTTTACTGACTGAAATGCCCCCAACTTATTCTTTTTCAAAGATTTGACATTACACCACTTTATTAAATGATATTCCTTATACTTCTTAAGGTTTTCCTTGCACATATAAAGTTTCCCGGAATATATAAAGTTTCAACTCTGAAGCCCCGATGCATTATTTGTGGTGTGTGTATGCATACTTACTGGTGAGGAAAAATCCTGTCATCCAGTGCTGTGTAGCTCTGCTTTGGTTTGGACCATTCAAACATAAAGCCAAAGCAAACAACAATTATACAACACTGAAGGCAGAAACAACAGGAGTTCCAGCAGTGTGGAAAAGGATTGTGTGTGTATGTGAACGTGCACACACTGCATCAAAAAAACCGCAAAACATTCCCCAGGAGTCTTTTCTGGGATTCAGAATTAAGACCACTTTCAAACAGGAACATTCAAGGTTTTGTTGTTGTTGTTCCTGTTGTTGTTGTTGTTGTGTTCTGTCTTTTTTGAAAAATGTAAATAGCTTAAAAATATACCAGGCATTCTTTACTGTTACAGAAAGAATTCCAAAAACTCCCAGGCCCAAGATACCTTCTACGTATCTCTAGAAAACATCTGGATTAATATCAACCTTAAAAATCCACTGTTTCTTGGAGCTTAACTTCTCTTCAAGCTCTCAAAGTTATTAGGGCTTTAAAATGACAGTGACAATTTCTGAGGTTAACTTTGTTCAAAAAAATATCCTGAATGGAAAGCATAAGCATAAAGTTACATAGATTTAGCATTAAATAATTAAAAGCCTCAGTAAAACTTAAATTTCTTTCCCACTCTCCCATAAGTTAGAATTAGAAAGAAATACTCAACTCCATGATTTCCACGTTTGCTTCCTTACTTAATATCATTATTTTACTGTCCTGTTCACAAGTTCATCTACAAGCAAGAGTCCAAATGGAGCGATATTTGATCCTAGCTGTCAAGGTTTCTTCCCCAGTCTGAACTTTAGGGTACAGATGTGGGGACCTGCATGGACACTTCTAAGCTTAATTACCAGCTTAGATTTGGTATCACTGCCACCATCCCCCAAGCACTACTTTTTCCCTGGGTAGTTTTGAGGGACTTCACCAATTCCCTGGTGAACACATATCCAACCCCCTTGGATCTTAAAACAAGGAGAAATAAACCATCTCCCCTCCTTTCCCCCACCAATCCCTGGTGAGTCCCGACCCAATCCCCTTGGATCTAAAAACAAGGAAAAATCAATCAGGTATTAAGAAAAAGGCTTTTAATTAAAGAAAAGAAAGGTAAAAGAAAATCCTCTGGGAGAGATTAGCATACCAGCTACTCTCACAGACAACAGATTCAAAACACAGAGGATGTTCCCCTGGGCACAAATTTAGTTACACAAAAAAATACCCAAATACCCAATTTGATTCTACCTCTAATTGCATAAAACAGCTTACAAAGAAATAAACATAAACCTATTTATTCCTTTCTAAAACTTATTACTCTGATAAGAGGCTGGTTCCTTGATCTTTTTCACTCCGGCTGAAACTGAAACTCTAAACAAAAAAAAAAAAACTTCCCTCCTTCCTTTTGAAACATCTTGTTCCCCCATTGGTTCCTCTGGTCAGGTTTTAGCTAGGCTAGCTGACCTTTTTAACCCTTTACAGGTAAAAGAGGCATTAACCCTTAACCATCTGTTTATGACACTAGCCTTAACCTTTACAGAGTACATTTGCCTTTTGTTTTTCTTGCACTGAACTTGAACTGGAAGTTTTTCACTTCTTTCAAATATTAACTGTTCAAAGCATGAATAGATTAATGGACATTTCTCAGTATTAGAGAGTTTCATATTTGCTGAACGGCACACTGGCCTGTTTGTTTGTGTGTACGTATTTAGGGCAGGGACTGTGTCTTACTTTGTGTTTTGTAAAGCACCATGTAAGTTTATTTTGTTTTGTAATTAAAGCTTGTTGTCCCTTCAATGGCTTTTCCTTTCAGTACTCATTTGCAATAGTTCTTCTGTTCACTTCCCTTAAGGTCACGAATCAAGATGGCATTGCATACAGAAGGAGACTGGATTGGTCCCCAATCAAACTAAGGCCCCTATTAAAGAAAATCTTTCTATTTAGGAAAACACTTAAGCATTTTTACTTTAATAGTCAAGCATGTGCTTAAGTATTTTCCTAAGTACATGTGCAAATACCTTTCTGAATGGTTTCTGCTCTTTGCTTGACCAAAATGTGAACAAGAAAAAGGTTGGATCTGCCTTTTACAGGGATCTCCAATATTTAGTTCACAATTCAAAAATAAAATAAAATAATCAGCAGGGGTATTAAGAAGTCTGAAAGACAATACAATAAACTGCAACAATCCTTACCAGATCATAAATACTTTCCCTTCTCAGGCAGCTATTTCTTGTCAGTACCAATATCCACTTATAAGATCTAAATTCCCAAGGTACGCTGAACTTTTGATCACATCAAGGGTATCATTAATACATAGGAAAATGATAAGAGTCCTTTATGGAGACATTCAATTTCCTATAGTATTCATGTCCTATCTCTACTGTTTTGGCAGGAGAACCCAGGGTCTTGAGGACAATCAATGTGTTATTCTTGAAACAGGTTTGATAACATCAAATGCTTTATTTATTTATTGCAACAGGCAGTGTGTGTGCGGTGACAACTATAATTTTAGCAGACATTGTCCCATTGTCTATGAAATGTTTCACCATTGGTGCACATTGATTAAAAGACCAACAACACTTCTTAATATTCTCCCTTTCTCTTTTTTGATACCTTAATCTCACTGGATGCCATCATCTTTTAAGTCCAACAGTATTCTTTAAGCTATAGAGTATGAACAGCTGAATAGGGATCAGGCTTCCTCTTTAATTGATCCAGCACAAACTTTAACGGTAGCATTGTCTCTTTGGAAAGGATGATGTAGTGAACCTCCAATCACCATCTAACAGCTCAGATATTCAGCACTAAATGTTAGTTTATTTCTTCAAATGCTCTTAGCTGTACCTATAAATTTACATTTTCTATATCCTGCCTGAACTGTGCAGGCTCAAAGAGTGAAGAGAGAGTTTCTTCGTTCATGCTATTGCTAATACTGTGCCACACACATGTACCCCAGTACTCTGGGGTTGTTAGTGGATCGCTCAGCTCATTTGCTCAGATTTTAAGCAATTAAGCTATTGTTTAGATTCAGACTGTTGAATGTCAGGCTGACATTTTACAATGTTGAGTCTCTCCACTCCACCACCAGATTTAGCTTTTGCCAGAAAGACTCAGGGCTTGTCTACATCACAAAGTTGCAGCGCTGGTGAGGGGGTTACAGCGCTGCAACTTAGGAGGTGTACACATCTGCAGGGCATCACCAGCGCTGCAACTCCCTGTTTGCAGCGCTGGCCGTACTCCCGTTTTGTCTCGGGTGTAGAGGATCCAGCGCTGGTGATCCAGCGCTGGTAATCAAGTGTAGACACTTACCAGCGCTTTTCTTGACCTCCGTGGAATAAGCAGGTATCCCAGCATACCTGAGGAAGCCTCTGGTAATCAAGCTGGTCTCCTTCCCCGGTTTGCTCTCGCGTTCCCCGAACCCCGAGCAAGCAGGTCTCCTTCCCTGCGGTTTGCAGGGTGGTTCGGGGAACGCGAGAGCAAACCGCGCGAAGCTGGTCTCCTTCCCCGGTTTGCTCTCGCGTTCCCCGAACCCCTGTGCAAGCAGGTCTCCTTCCCTGCGGTTTGCAGGGTGGTTCGGGGAACGCGAGAGCAAACCGGGGAAGGAGACCAGCTTCGCCGCGGTTTGCTCTCGCGTTCTCCGAACCACCCTGCAAACCGCAGGGAAGGAGACCTGCTTGTTCGGGGAACGCGAGAGCAAACCGCGGCGAAGCTGGTCTCCTTCCCCGGTTTGCTCTCGCGTTCCCCGAACCCCTGTGCAAGCAGGTCTCCTTCCCTGCGGTTTGCAGGGGGGTTCGGGGAACGCGAGAGCAAACCGCGGCAAAGCTGGTCTCCTTCCCCGGTTTGCTCTCGCGTTCCCCGAACAAGCAGGTCTCCTTCCCTGCGGTTTGCAGGGGGGTTCGGGGAACGCGAGAGCAAACCGCGGCAAAGCTGGTCTCCTTCTCCGGTTTGCTCTTGCGTTCCCCGAACAAGCAGGTCTCCTTCCCTGCGGTTTGCAGGGGGGTTCGGGGAACGCGAGAGCAAACCACGGCGAAGCTGGTCTCCTTCCCCGGTTTGCTCTCGCGTTCCCCGAACCTCCGTACAAGCAGGTCTCCTTCCCTGCGGTTTGCAGGGTGGTTCGGGGAACGCAAGAGCAAACCGCGGCGAAGCTGGTCTCCTTCCCCGGTTTGCTCTCGCGTTCCCCGAACCCCCCTTGAAGCCGCCCAACAGCGCTGCAGTGTGGCCACATCTAACACCACTTGCAGCGCTGGTTGCTGTAAGTGTGGCCACTCTGCAGCGCTGGCCCTATACAGCTGTACTAATACAGCTGTAACAACCAGCGCTGCAAAATTTTAGATGTAGACATACATTCAGACAGAGGAAGAGATGCATGGTTTAGAGTCAGCTTCCTGCACGTGGTGGTACATGAGTCAGATCATGTGACTGTGATGTAAGAGCTGAATACTATGGTTCTCTCTCTTCAGTCTCATATAGGTGTTAAATAGGAAGAAAGAGCCTCGAGACTTGTGGGATTTCTCATGATCTGAGTGCCGATCAGGGCTAGTTGAGCTGCATCTAACAAGAATCAGCAGATCCAGATGAGTGATTCTCCCCATACTCCTGTATGCTAGTCATCAGTCCTAGGTGATCAGCACTGCCAAAAGCCAAAGAGGGCTAGCAATATTAACACAGGAATGAATGTCCTATTGAAGGCCAGAAAACCAAACATCAATAAGGCTGTGTCCTGATCTGAAACTTGATTGTCTCTGACCACAGAGAAGAGGTGCTGCTGGAACTTGGATGGCACCATTTTATTAATGATCTTGTCATAAAGAGACTGGAAATTGTGCGGTATTTGGTGCTAAGTATCAGCGTCTTAAGCAATGGCATTCTTTAGTGTAGCTGGCCGCTTGCCTCCTTTAAAGGACAAGGGCGCAGGTGATCCTACCTTAACTTCACCTACCGGGGGACAAGGGTCAGTTTTCGAGATGGTGAGACAGAAGGCATCTTCTAAAAGGAAGTCCTGTTTGGGTGATTAGTTCAAAACCCATTCATGCAGATGTGCTGGCTCGTGCTTTTCATGATGGTGGTGTCTGATTTGTTGTGCTGGTCTGTGAACTGGGCCGGAGTTCTTTGCAGCGAGCAGAGCTTGGAATGGGGTCTGTGTAAGTATTCTGGGTCTTTTAGCCTGTTTACTGTCTGGAACACTTCGCTGATTGACCAGGCTAATGAAATTGCAGGTAAGTGGAAAGTTCTTTTGGGTTCCTTTAAGGATGCGCCATATATCTACAAGTTGGCCTTAAGCAATTCACGGACTAGCTGAAAGCGTTGTCTGTGACAAACGCTACAGTCTTCTTGGTTCTTATTCCAGAATTCATGGGAGAATCAAGACATGAGGGGAGGATACAGAAAAAGGGACCAGCTCACTTATGGTTTCAATCAGCAGCCACTTGCAATGGCTTGCTAGTTTATTAATGCCTTTGTATTTTGAGTTGCTGCTTTTCCAGTACTTATATTGCCTTCTATTACTGTAGTAGTGGAGTCCTGTTTGTTACAATATTTATGCACACACCACTGCTGTGAGGTAGGGAAATACTATTATCCCCATTTTACAGATGGGAACTGAGGCACAGAGAGAATAAGTCCAAGGTCACACAGGACATCTGCAGCAGAGCAGGAATCGAATCCAAACGTCTTGAGATCCAGACTAACAGCTTAACTACTGAATCACACACCCTCTTTAGGGACAGGATCTTCAAGATCTCCTGAAAGGTTTTTGGGAGCAAGAGCTTCTGATGATGAAATAATTTCGATGTTTCACTGAACAGGTAACAAGGGATCCCTCTACAGCTTGATTTGAGGAGGTAATGGTCTTCTTAGGAGAGTGGCGTATTATCTAAAGACTAGTGTACCTTTAGCTGCATAGGTGTGATTGGACACTATCTAGGAAAAGCCCATGGCTGTCATGAAGGCCAGAAAATCTGGGCTATTTAATTACAGTGTATGGATAACGGATTTTAAAAAGGACAAATAATATCAGGGATTCCATTATCAGTTCTGGCAGAAGCTCTGTTAGCTGGTCTAGGAATTTGGCCAGATACTCAGCTCCTTGAATGTCTTTCTTAATCTGTTTTAAACCACAAAAAACACCAGACAACTTCATCTTTTATAACTACTATATTACCAAAGTAACATCAATGTAAGCTATTATAGAAATTCTCATTTTACAGTAATCCAGTACAATGCCAGCAATTTGAAGAGATTATTTATAGCAAATACATCCAGTTTATTTTTGCAGTGCTGCTAGGATAAGCAGTTTTGAATTCTCAGTCCTCTCCCTTGAATACAAGTGGCTACTAAAAGGGCTAAGTGCAAAAGTTAATTACAATATTTTTAAAAATAACTTTATTTATGATTCAGTCTTCTGTGGTTCCAGAGAATTATGAACATAAGAAAACAAATAATTCTCATGGGCTAAATTTTAGCAATATGCAGAAGTGAGAAAAGTGCACTCTATATTTTTCCACAGCAGAGTAGGAAAGTCATCTCATTAATTAAAGGGGTTTCAGTTTGAATAAAATCTGACCTGCTGTACACATATATCTGAACATCTGAAAACAAATTTATGGTTAGGGATCAGTTTGTGTTTTTTGTTTTAGGATGCTGATGAGTTTTTTCCTCTTTTCTGTCAAGAGCTGCCTCTCCTTGCCTGCTTCATTCTTGTGAGCAGGCAGGATGGTGGATAGGTGCCCCAGATAAGTTGCTGTGAGGGTCACCCAGCAGAGATTTTATTCTCTATTCTAGGAGCCAAGTAAGATTTTCCACTATACAAACCAAGGGACATATAAAATAACGGGCCATACACTCTGCTTCGAATTGCTCAAGAGGCAGGCCAGGGATGCGGCAAAGAAGGGGTGGAGCATGACTGGAGTGCACTCCAGCAATCCCTTGCACTGGAAACGTCCCTGAGGGATTGTTCTTGACAGGGCATCTTGCAATTGCCTTTAGACTGCTCTAAGTTACACTCTGGGCCAAGGACCCCCTTTGGCCCCAGGATCAGCATAAAGACAATATAGCCCCTGTACCCTGAGTCAAGCATAACTTGGAGGAATCTAGTGATCTTGCTCAACATTTTTTTAGGACATGTCAACCTCATGATGACCACTATGAAGTGTGTTTACTTTATAATAAATAATAATAATAAAGGACTCCAGTACTCAACCAAGAGGCTAGCCAAGATCAAAAGGGAGGTAGGATTTGGGTTCCTAAAGGATCTTCAGAAATAGAAGAATAAAGAGAGGACTATATAGTAGCTGTGAATATATTCTGAAGTTATCAGCTATGAATGCCTTAGCCAACTCCACAGTACCCTCTGTAGACTAACACCTCTTAGGAAGAAGATTTGCTTATTTGGAGATTTGTGATCTTCCATCATAACAATACTTTATGGAAAGTTACTGTGCCCCTTTAGCAGACAGAAGATTTACTAGGCTCTATATAAGACTTCTGAAGTCAAAACGTATACCTTAGATGCAAAACACAGTAAGTTTACATGAAGAGGGAACATAAAATCAGGTAAAAAGCAGTTAAACTATATGGTCGGTTAACATAAAAGTCTGAGAATCTTTTGTGAATAAAATTAATTTAAAATAAAAATAATCTTATCTGGATAAAGTTGCAGGTAAGACATTATGGACCAGTTCAATTTTCCTACTCCACAGTACATGGGAGTCTTTCCATTGACTTCAGGAAATTTTACCTTTGAATAATCTTCTTACTTATCTGAGAAACAGGCAATTTTTGACTCTCGCTATAGATAATACCACTTTGGAGAACAATAAATACCTCAACTTTTCCTTCAGCAACTTGAAACTTTCCTTAATATTTCATTACAAGCACAGACAGGCTTGCAGTGCACACAGTATGACTTGAAAAGAACTACAGGCTGAGGTATTTCACAGCAGAATATTACTATGCATTTAGTACTAATTCCAGCTTTATTCCTTTCCTAATTCCTGTATCACATAGCCTTAGCTACACAGATAAACCACTTTGAAGTGCACATTCTTTGATGCATGGATTGAGCTGTTCTTTCAAAAAATATAGGGTTTGCTTGGAAAATAATCACTGTTGCATTTAAACTACAGTTGACTCAAATGTCCCCATATAGATTCTAATAAACAAAAGGAGGTCTTCCCTTGATTGAGTATGAAGTTTTATTTCAGATGAATCAGCACTGCAAGGATGACACATTTAATTTCATACTTTATATTGCGGACTAAACATAATCTAACTGTGAATCAATAATAAGCCTTTGAGAGAGACTGATACTGTGGGTCAGGCACAGAATTAGCAGTGTTGAGAATACAGCACTGCATAACTAATTCTGTGCGTGACCCACAGTATCAATCTCCCTCAAAGACCTGCTATAGATCCATAGTTACATTATGTTAGTTCCTTTGCTTCTGAGGTTTCCCTTGTCAGATTTCTTTTTAGAATAGGGCTCTATTAAATAAACATACGGCCTAATTTCCAGGAGTGCCGGTCATCTGCAAAGCTTAATTGATGCGATTGTGTGTTGCAGGTGCTCAACGTCTCTCAAAAATGAGACCAAGGCTGTGGATGATGTAAAGTTTTGGTTTCAAATCCTCCCAGTTTCTGCACTGATAAACACTTACATTTCTAGCATACAGCACCATTAATCCAGAAGAATTACAAGACACCTCACAAAAATGCCAAAATGCAGCCACTTCTGGATTGACATGTAGCAAATAGCAACACTACTCAACACTTCAGGGTAGGACATGAAGAATACCTCATCCAGTTGAAATTAGGCAGTGGAATTTTAGTTAGGCGGAATGCAATTACTCAAGTTGGAATTTGGCCAAGACTCCAAGGTTAACAATCCTACTTTTGCAAAAAAAAGTACCAGGGGATCTTTAATGACCATAAGTTAATGATGTTCTGTCTCAAGGTCAGCACCCCTAGTTATCTAATGACCTTTAACACCACCCTGGAGCATCAGTTCAATATTAGATTAGAGGGAAGAATCCTGAATCATCAACATCACTTAAGATTTTTTTCATGGGGATGAGAGAAATAAAATCACTACTGCACTTTAATGTAGAACATGTAGTATGAAACTCACAGAATTTTGCTATATATTTTCCTGGGCTGTCAAGTATATTTATTTTGGATCATGTGATTTTCTACAAGACAGTAGGTTTGGTCTGCAGTATATTTTTAGGAAGATAATGTATGAATACATTGATTAATTAAGACGTAACGGACACTGGCAAGAGAGTAGGCGTATTATTTACAGCTCAGTGAAACAAAGATTTCATGAACCATATAGTTGGTGCAGATGTTCCTACAGCTCATCAATGAGCAACCTCTTGAAAACCAAACATAACTATCAGGAAGGCTCTTCATGGATTTCTAGTATTTAACACAGTCATTAAAACAATATATCCTGTATGCTCTTTGCACCACTCTTCATATCTCCAGACTTGGAATATTTTTCTATAGATACTCAGCTGGTGTAAATCAGCATAATTCTATTTACCTCAATGCAACTATGCCAATTTATACTTAGGATCTGACCCTTTATCTTTATCTGGTGCTAGACTCCATTCTGTAAAAGTCTGAAATCTTTTACTATTTTACTTGCCATGCACTTCTTTGTTCGCATTTATCTTATCAAATCTTTGTTCTGCGGAGTAACCCAACTCTTTTGATCTGCTCTGAAATATGCTAATTTGTGTTTAGTTTGTTTGTTGTTAAAAAAGCAAATCATTGTCAAGAACACACTATAACTTGGGGATCAAACAAGACTCAAATTCCCTTTAGAAGAAAAGGAAACACAATGGACATTGATAATCCCTTAAGAACCTTAAGTATTTCTTAAACAACGATCTTAAAGGTTGATTTATAAGAAATTACTAGCGAATAGTCTTTGCTACTGAAAACACAACTTGTGTTTAGACAAGCCTTAGAAACATGGGGCCTGATCCTTAGCCACCTGAATCCATAGGAATCTTTACATTAGCTTCAACAGACTTTGGATCCGAGCCTTATTATTTAGTGTACAAAAAGCAGCTTATCGCATGCAATACATATATTTTAGCTGTTCACTATATCACATGCCTAGGTTCAATGTTAACATACTTAAATACATGAGATATTATGAGATTTAAAAGTTCTGGGCTGTGTCTGTGTTCTGCAGGAGCTCAGGCAGGATCATGACGGTCCTTTTTAGCCTTAAAAAGCTCTGAAGCAGTGAAGGGCAACCTGCAGCCCGTACACGGTCCATCAGGGTAATCTGCTGGCGGGCCACAAGACAGTTTGTTTACATTGACCGTCCGCAGGCATGGCTGCCCAGAGCTCCCAGTGGCTGCGGTTTGCCATTTGCAGACAATGGGAGCTGAGGAAAGCATTTTGGGCCAGCTTCTCAGCTCCATTGCCATCAGTGAAAGACATTGACTGGTGTCAGTAGAGTTATACCATTATACACCTGCTGAGGTTTTGGCCCTTTGTATCCATCTAATTATTATTAATTATTGGATAAATTAAAGAGAATATTCACTTCTAAACCATTTACAACAAGCTTCACAATAACTTCAGAAGTTGGTTCAATAAAAATCTATTATCTCACCCGCAGTGTCTCTCTAACATCCTAGGATCAACACGGCTACAACAACACTGCTTAACTTTACTGTTATTTTAAAACTCTTCATATAATCCCGTCATTTTCAACCTGTCACTCTTTTCTGAAACTAATGCACAGCTTGTGAGTACAGAGAGAAATAAATGTGACTTTGAAAGTCTATTCCACAAGAGGTATCCAATAACTTTCAAGCCTTGACAGTGAACTAATGTGTTCAGGTTGCTGGCAGATAATTCTTTTTCTTTGACTTGTCACTTGTTTAACTGCTTACAGGTGAAATTGTACACCTGCCCTTTTCTCCTATGCTAATTGTAAATGAGCATACATGTGTGAATATCTGTCAAAAGATTATGATTTGGGAACTCATTTCTTCCAGTTTTAAAAAAGAAAGCTATATTTGGATCTTACTACTCTAATCTTTATTTGATTAAAAGGATTCATTCTGGGTTTATTTCATTTCATGTGGTATTGCCTAGTGCCATGCCTGTTTCATGCAGTCTCTTCAGAGGTAATTTCTTGAGCCCTAGGTGGGTGCCCTCCTCTTTTTCGGTTTGCTTATCATTTTGAAATGTGTGAGGTACTTAAGTATGCAGACAATGCAGTCAAGATATATTCAAAGGGCTCTTCTGTAATCTGAACCAGGAGTCTAAAACATGATGTTAATATTAATCAGAAATGGTTCATGAATGTAACGTTTTGTTGAAAACAGGAAGAACATACACTTACTGAAGGATGGACCAAACACTTGGTATTACCATGACTGCAGTACAGCCCCAATAAGGTAAGACCAAATAAAAATAAAAATAAAAACGAAGTACACAGCATATGTTATCTAGGACTACTTTTTCTCCTAGGTCTTTTTACACACATTTTTGCACATATAACAAGTCATTTACTTGCCCAAACCCAGGTTCTCAGGCACCCAGCTGTGTGTATGAATGACTGGTGTATTTTCAGGCATATAAAAAAGTGACCACAAAGTTAATTTGAGTTATTCCTAGAGCATTGTCCCTAACTTGAGTTCTATCTGCACAAAAAAACTCAAGTGTGACGGTGCTTTTAACTGGAATTGGCTGACCTATCAGCGATAAAGGCTAAAGCCTGAGTTAGCACAACTCATTAGCTGCCAACACAAGCACTTTGTAGTGAGATCACAGGCTAGCTCTGCTTGAATGCCACTAGTCCTTCAGTGCCTTCTGACAATTGCCCTCCCACGTGCTCAGAAAGGACAGACACGTTCTCCCACAATTCACTGGGAAAGAATTCATACAGCTGATCTGTTTATTGCAGTGCAAAAGACCATGGGATGGACCTCCAGAAGTCTTAGTGCCACACGAGCAAATGCAGTACCAGTGTGGAGCAAACAAAGCAATTTACAAGATTACTTTGCTCTCATTTGAGCTAAGCTAACTTGAGAGAAGTAACTCGGGCTAACTCTGCAATGAAGAAAAACACCCAGAAGGCTGAAAACATGACCCTCAAAGAATAAATGTACAGAAAACTAAAACACACAGCTTAACTAACTTGCAAACAATCACACAGCAGGTGTCTGGCAGGAAGCACTGGTTGAAATGTTGATTAAAATGGTCCCTTCCCCCCCCCCCCGAAATATGAATGCGAAATATCTAAAAAATGTAATTTAAAAGTTCTTGGTTAAATAAAAATATGTTTTTTTTGGTTGCTAAAACCTAAATGTTTTAGAACATTTTGAGGGTTTGGTTGCCAAAAATTGAAATTTTGTTTTTTGAACCCCCACCCAAAAAAACTCTGTTACAACGTGCTCATTCTCTTTTGTGTCTGTTCAAATACAGAAGCATAATCGGATATGGAGATGGAGTTTTTATGAAATTGAAAATATATGGGACCCAATTCTGCCCTTTATACTTGGCTGGTACACCGGTGTCAGTAGAAGCTGTACCTCAATATCTATAGGCAAATCAGACAATGAAGATGAAAAAGGATTTCACCTCTTAAGATATAATTATATTAGAAAAGGGCAGGAATTTAACAATTCAATCAAGATTCTGATTAGCCTAAAGCTAAGGGATGTTTGAATGTTGGACAATCAAAAAGGAAAGACCAAGTTGCAACATTTCATTCTAGATCTGGGTTCAGAATCCACACACTTCCCCATGTGCCTGAACACTCGGGCGTATCAGATACAGGCTTTTGGTTTGGGTTTATCGCAACATTATACTAGTTTTGCACTTTGAGATTAAATGCAACACAGGGCTATGCAGTTGGGGTCTCTACATTTCAGTCAAGGAACATTTAGCTCCAAGACCTTAGCTCCAGACCAAGATCAGAGTATGACAGATATGGCAATTACCCGCAATATCATTGAAATAATTTATTGTATTATGTTTATGTATTGTAGGTTAGAATTGTATGTAATCTCTCTAGGGTGAAGAGGTGACAGATACCACATGAGGATGCAGTATCTTTAGGGTCCATGGTTTTAAATGAATGGTTTATATATGATTGTGTTGTACTCCATGGCAGAGGGCTACCACAGCTCCTCCAGGAACTAAAAACAGTGGATGGTGATCAAGGCAAATCAGTCAGGTTGTACCCTGCCACTCTAGAGGTATCACCTCCTGGGGAGGCTTCAGAGGCCAACAGACAAAGAAAAAACTGTTCGAGAAATACCCTGAGATTAAACTGAGCTAGGGCATCCTTTCTGAACCAGAAAATGAACAAGAATTTCTGTCCAAGAGGGAGGGGACAATACTTGTAGAGGGGTTGGGAGGATTTGACCTGCTGAGGTCCCATAAGATTGAGAGTTGACCTCTGACATATTTTTAGCATGCAAACGGGAACTCTTTAAAATATGTTTTCTCTCTAATGCTTTTATCTTCAGAATAAATGTACTTGCTTAGAAAGAGCTGTGTGGAAACATAACTGTGGGAAATACATCAGTCACTGCCTCCCAAGAGAAAGCAAACCACAGGTGCTGGCTGTTTAGGCAGTCTGCTTGCAGGGGATATCACAGTGTAATCCAGGGAACTGTGCAGCCTTTAAACCACAGTTAGGAGGGAGTGAGACATGGGTTTCTGCCCAAGAGAGACGACAACTGGAAGCCTAAAGTGGATGCCCTTGGTAGACCATGAAGGGGACACAGATGTCATCCAATACACAAACTGTAAGATTGCTTGAAGCATGGCTCAGATTCAGTCTTCTTTAGCATTCACTTGCCCTTCTCAGAACTGCAGATCTAGCAGCAGGATACTAAACAATGTCAGCAGGTTAATGTACCAGTTTTTTTTTTTCCCCCGTGACAGAATTATAGTCTAGCTGAATGCTGTTTGACTGAACCGTTGGGAGAATAAAGAAGAGGACACAATAATAGAAGAAATTACAGTATCAATGCAAGAACTACCTTCACATCTAGACTGAAAATTGAGAAGAAAAAAATGTAATTAATGCCTCTTGCCTGTTTCTGGCAACACTGCTATCTGAGCTTTCTAGGAACTACAGATTGTTTTGCTCCTAATCTCATCTAAAAAGACAAAGGTTTTATTTTATTTTAATTCTGGCATGACAGCAAACAATCCATACACTTCAGTGATTTGGCAGCATAGTTTTAATCCTCACAGTAAACAATTTTTTTTTAATCACTTGACATACCTTTTAGAAATTCTCCTTGCTGGAACTCATTTTATTCTCACATGCCCAAACTCCACTTAACGGTCAATTTAAAGGGTGAAGTGCTAGTGTATGCAATATATACACTCACATGTAAAATGAGACGAATACGCCAAAATGTCTATACAGCTTCCATACGAGCCAAGGGAGGGGAAGAGAAGATCTGCCTGTCCCTAGCCAGACAGTCCATCCTTCAGGCAAGGAGTCATCTTATGGAACAGGGATCAAGTCCCAAACACACGTCTTGTCTCAGGAATCATTAAACAGCCTTCCCAAGTGCACAACTGACCAGAGCCTCACTTGGCATTCTGATTTCTCCCCTCTCTTTTGCTCCTTTTATCCAGGACATTTCCAAATTATGTCACTTCTTCCACCAGAGTATTAGGATACATTCATCTCATTCAGCATTTCACCATTTTCCACTGATTGCTGCAGCCTACCCCTTGCTGGCCTCCCAAACTAACACTTTGTCTCTGCCCCACCTCCAAATACAGAGTGCTGCCATAAAAGTTCCATTCTTTGGTACCTGTTTAGACCATGTCATGCTCTTTGAAGATCTCCACTTGCTCTTCCTCTACTATCACATCAAAATCACAATTTTTGTCACAACCTATTATGCACTTTAATAACTCTGCCTTTCCTACTGATCAGCCCTTGTCTCATTTTGCTGTCAGGCCCTCCTCTCTACCAATCATGCCAACCTTATCACTCTTTTGTCCAGTTCTAACCTAAATGTCTCTGCTCCTTCTTGACCATATGCAAGAAACCTCCTTCCTAAGCTCATCTGTAAGGCCACTCCTCTCTCCTCACTCACATCCCCCAGAAGAACTACTTCTGATATGCTGCCTATGGGAAATCCATTTGACTTATACTGACATGAGAGGGGGGAAAAAAGTAACAACTTAACCCTATTTGACTAAAAGGTGGCCTAGTATCTCTCTGAAAAATCTACCTTTACATCCCTTCCCCACTGCTAACTCTAATCTGTCTCTTCTTTCTTGTTCAGAAAGTACCTACTACATTATCGGTGTTACCATAAAAATAATTGAATAATCCTGTAACATACTCATCTGACTGGATCTATAAACTTGGCTCTTATCAGATTTACAGTCAGGAAGCGGTCTTCTTTAACTCTGGACTGGGTAATATATAGTCACATAGGAATTGTCTTGCTGGATCAGACCAGTGGTCCATCTAATCTGTTTCCAACAGTAGCCAGTAACAGTTGCTTCTGAGGAAAAGCATATTCATTAGACAGGCCTCCAGGGAACGTTTCCTCCTACCACGCTCCCCTCCCCTATATAATCAGAGTTTCCCTGAAGATTCAACTGAGGTTGTAGTCAGTTTATACAAGAGTTATTCATTTTTGTTACTGCTTAGAGAAAAAGTTAGAGAGTCATTTCATACACAAATTTTATACATATGGTAGATTTGTTGTTCACGTGGTGAGAATAAAGTAAGTTAACAACATTTGTATTTACAAAACTACGATGAAAAACTTTGGCCTACTTTGTCAGGGTTCAGAATCAGATGTAGAGATCAACAATAGTATTGCTCATAAACCATAAAGAGATGTAAGCCACACTAATTCCATGCTCCTTTAATCTGCTTTCATCAACTATTGTGGATTTTATAAAAGCACTCAAAAATTAAATGTTACTATTTAATAAAGGTATTGACTGATTTCAAAAGGGTTAGTCTGCTGCACTGCTGAAGACATTAGTGGCATAGCAAATAATCCAGTGATATGAGGTCCACAACACTATGTGATTTCCATTTTATCAACATAAATATTATTGGATGAAAGTGATCCTCATCTCTTAATAAAGGGAGAGAGACAAGCTTGGCCTGGATGTTGATCTACTTCAATTGAGGTTATAAATAAATTAATTTACATTCGCAAAGACAAGCCAGTTTTGGGTGTATCTGGATTTTACATTTATTAACATATATTGTATTTATATGAATAAATGAAATAATAATCATCGCCATCATCATCCAGAATGGACAAGGCCATTGATTTCAGTGTAAGCAGAAATGCAAAGCAATTGAGCACTATTAAATAGCACTATGAGCAATATTGCTTTTACCAGACTTGTAATCAATTTTCAATGTGCATTTTCTTCATTTCTACAATCATTGTTATCGTGAATAATTGCACTAGGAGTACTATTTCATCATATTAACTTACAACTGTAATAAACTTTAGTGCAGATTTTTAATATGAGTTGATATGTATATAAAGAGCATTGCATTATTAAAAATCTAATACTTAGCATAAATGAAAACATATAGTCTATAGCTCGATGCTGCCATTAGCATGACATATAGTTACAAGCTGCATCAATGGACAGCAATCTCACTGCCATAATGGTCATTATACATTGTCATTTTGTTCACTAAAAAAAGTCTCCAGAAGCGTCTTTTACAAACTGCAGCAATCCAACGCACTGACGCGCTCATTCCACACTGCTTATCTAGCATTGTACCTATCAAGAAGCATAAAAGGCTATTCCTGCCACTGTGTGTGTCAGATCCCTTTTCCCTCATGGCTAATGGAGGCCAGGGAATAGCTGACTCCAAATTTGTGGATGAACTCCACTGATTTTGCTATCTGCTGCCTGGTTTAAAATTTACCCTCTCTGGGCAAGGTCCTTGAGAAGGTCACCTCTTACAGTAGAAAACTTTTGCCAATATCCTGGAACCTTCTCAGTCAGGTTTCAGACTTGGCTATAGATCAGGGACAGCCGTAATCACATTGGTGGGATGCCTTCTTCATAGCTACAGACAATACAACATGCATTGTGATTCTATTGGAACTACCAGCTATCTTCTACAGACTCATCCAGGAAGTGCTATTAACCCATCTGTATGAAATAACTGGAGGTTGTGGAACTGTACTCAGCTGATTCCTCTCAGACAAGATTTAGAGGGTCATGCAGGACAGCTGCTTCTCCTGATTGAGAGCCCTCATCTAGGAAATCCCACAGAACTTAGTATTTTCCTTTCTCCTTTTCAATTTCTACATTCAACCAATAGCCTTTATTAAAAAGTTCAAGATTTCTTCAGGTTTTTTGGACCTTCCTCTAGGCTAGTTAAAAACACCTGCAGAATTTATTTTTTTTTTACTAAATTATCTCTTCAGTAATTTCTATGGAATTTTATTGATTTTATTAAATTCCACAGAATTTTTCCATAAGGAATCAGATATCACGGGATTAAATCCTAAGGATATACAAACGACATACTTGCATATACATCTCATTTTTTATCTGAAGTTGGCAGTGGAGATACCCAACAACTCCAATGTCTAGAAGACAAAAAAAATAGGTGGCTCCCTACCTTACTCAAGTAAAATAGGAAGAGTCATGTGGGTAGGCTATTGCTAAGATCCAACAGAACCTACAGCAGTCAAATGCTTGGTCACCGACTGTCAAAGAAGTACCCTGTTAGGGATTCAGACTCTCTTCAACTGTACACCTGAATTTTCAGGCTGTGGTAGTGGACAGAAATGTCCGTTTCCCTTTCCAGATGGCAAGAGGATTGTGCTCATGCCTCACAGATAAAGACCTGGCCCCAGGGATCCATGTCTTGTTACTATGAGGATTGACTACTGCAGTCCTCTCTACTTTGGGCTGACATTGAAGCTTCAACTGGTTCTAAGTGCAGCAGCCTATTTTATGACTGCACTATACAGAAAAGAACAAATTACACTGATGGTCTCCACACCATGCTTGTTCCCAAAGCAGTTCTGGATCTAATTCCAAATCCCACCCTTATCTCCAAAGCCCTCAGTGGGCTAGGACCTAATACTGCCTCTTACTGTACCCCCCAGAATACTACAGTACATGGGGGGAATAGTTACTCGAGAGGACAGACAAGTGTTTAATACTTTTAACTCAAATTACTGTTAGAAGTATGCTTGATTCAATCACTTCAAGAGTTCAGAATAAAGTGGGTTTCGTGGTTTCACTTCAACTCCAATCGACTAAAGTTCATGGGGGCCTGGGAAGGGAACAATCACACCTTTTGGAACTTTTAAATAATCAAAGTTTTGACAGGTATTGTATGTATTATATATACATACACCATCTATTGTGTTTCTTGAATAGTTCCAAAGTATGTCTATAGGAATAAAAAAATACAGAACATTCTTTTGAAATGTCTTTCATAAACTGAAAAGCAGTAGGCTGACAAAAGCCCCACATGTCTTTGTCAGATCTAAAGAAGTATTACTTGATGGCTGGGTTGGAGCTATGTAAGGCCAACCTTCTCTGTATTGTCTGGAGACCCGTTGTTCATAACCTCAGGCTACTACCAGCACTGTGATGCTTGTAATAAATGGAGCTCTGTGCGTGTTGGTAGTCAATGAACTGAATGAATAAAAGTTACATCCCAAAGTATGATGTTCCTTGTGATCTGTTAAAAGTCTGAAAACCCTTTAAACTAGAGTCTGATCATAATCTCTATGGCACCAAAGTTATGATGAGAAATGATAATGTTTCCATTCATATAGTTTTCTGCCAGCTAAAATTTTTCTTCAAATATTTATTATATAAGTGCTCCACTAAAATGGCAACACTTAAGTAACATCTCGTGTACTGGGCTTATGCATGATACATGTCTTTTGTTACTGTCTCTTTTAGGTTCCATTTCTCTTTCTTCATTGTCTTTACACCCTCCCTCATAAAAAGTATTTTTAGTGGTACTGATAAACAGCTACTTCATTACTGGTATAACGTTGGGACAACTGCTTGTATTAAGGAACTAATACTTCAAGAAATTTCAGAAAATGTACAAGTATTGTTTCAAGGTGAAGATTCAAATAATTTAGAACAGCTTCATTTAGGGCCAAATCCACCAACAGGAAGACTTCAGCTGACTTTAGTGGGCATTGGATTGAATCCTTAAATCAGCATTTCCATAAACTAGTCTGAAAAATGTAAGACCAGGCTGAATGGCCCCATTTCCAGGCCTTTGTGTAGGTTTTCATTCTTTGTAGCTACCTTGGGTGAACCTGGTACAATGTGTGTTCATTTTATTAGATTTTAAGAGACACGCAAAAAGAGAAGAAAGAGGAGGAGGGACTTAAAAAAGCAAAATGTACAGCACAGTGCTGCCAAGCTTAAGCATTCAAATGTCGTGAATTAGTACTCAAAAAATCATGAGACTTGCTTTAAAATCTTGAGGTTTTTTTTTGTTTTTTTTTTAAAGATTAAATTTATTATTTGCTTCTTTGCTTTCAGGCTGCTCCTGTGCCTCAATTTCCCCCTCTGTAAAACAGGATGAGAATACTGGCCTCCTTTGTAGAGTGCTTTAAGGTTTACTCATGAAAAGCACCACAGAAGAGTTAAGTATCCTTACCGGGTCACATTTTCAAGCTTCTCGCAAGCAACCTGGAAGGCTAGAAAATTCCTTTTAAGATGAAAGATGAGGTTCTCCCCTAATTACATGTCTCCGGGCATGGTTCTTTAAGAAAAATCCCAAATATCACAAGACTCATGATAAAAATAGAGAGAATTGGAAAAACTGAACTTACTGCTACATATTTAATGTAAACCAGTGTTCCCAAAACAGCTAAGCCTTTACGGCTTTGCCAATATTACATACCTAGGGCTCACATCACCCCTATTTATATCAGCAGCAGTCCTTCCAATGATCTCGAACTGGGCCTCAACGGGATACCAGCAACAATACCCGACTCATGCAGGAGAAAGCCATTTCTGTTCCTATAAATGTTTATTCAGCACCCCAGAGGGGATGTGATTGATTATTCCCAAGTAGTTAGACTTTCCTGACATGGCGGACCCAGAAGCCAGACCAGACAGATCAGACCAAATTGAAGAAAGCAAATTCTGACCTGATTCTGGTACAAATCAGGAGTAGACACAATCGGTCCTAAGGGGGAGTAAGTGTTGAAGGATTCCAAACACCACAATCATTTGCCTTCTTGGTATCCTGTTAGAGAGGATTCCAAACTGATGCTTACTTGAACACAATCTTAAAAAATAATGCATCTTAACTGAACAAAGCAGTAAGACATCACATAAAGATTTCTAAGAGTAATTTAACATTTACAAGTAGTTACCCAATTTAAGCCCATCAGTTGGTATATTTCCCTAATTATATTCCAACATATCCCTAGTTAGTCATATTTACACCTGTCTAGTTGTCTACATCATGCCATAGCTACTACAGAAGTGCTGATTTGCTATTTATGCAGACATACACAAAACGTATTTATGCAGTGTTGCAAGTGCAATTTACCATGCTGATTTCTCCTTTGTGGAACTTGTGATGCGATCCATTCTTTTGATTTTTTTTTCTTCTCTCTCTCTTTTTTTCTTTGAGCTTTGCTCAGAAACTTACAGGCCTTGTTCTAATCAAATAATTCAAAGCCTATGTCTTGTCAAAGAACTCTGGAAAATGGGGCTTTTATTATTAGAAGCAGCAGCTTTTTTTATAGTTATTTAAATCTTTCACTTGGTGAACTTCAGCTCTACACCTTCTTCTTTACTATATAGATTACTGTTTTGGGCAGCCATCAGATGGCATGTTTAGGAATGAACTGGGCATTGAGGGAAAACTAATACAAGCCGCCCACAAAAGAACCAGAGTCACTCAGGACTGGGGCCATGTGTAGGGAGCAAGGGAACTCTCAGATGTTACTGTGGAAAAATAAACCAAAGCACTGGCCACTTTGGGTAAGAACCCAGTGTCACTGTTCTCCCAATGATGGGGATAATCCCAGTATCCCAGTCAAATTACAGAGTTAGTAATTACATTCTGTCTGCCTCCTTGCCCCCTGCTGTGCCAGCTGGATACCATAGCTTTCTTCACACCCTGCCCTCAGTGTGTCACCAGTTTTTGCAATTTTATCCTGAGTCTTGTGATACTTGATGGCTTTGTGAAATCCCCAAATGCCGGAAGCAAGCTTTCATGAGGAGCTCAGATTTCATTTTGTTTAACGTAAGTTTCTAGCCTTCATGGTTTCCAAAAAAAGTTTGAAAATATGAATGAGATTTACCCTAATGTCTCAGAAAGCAAAAAAGGCAAATACAAAGAACCCCAAATGTATTATTTTAAAACAACTGCTTGATTGGGGGGGAGGGCTGATTCCTGGTTTGTGAATGTCTGAGCTTGGCAACAGCATAAGCGGATGTGCAGAATTACTCTGTGTTCTTAAACAGCCACATTTCACCACCTACGTAGCTACATTTCAATTGTGGATGAAGCTCTCCTTGTGAAGTTTGTAAGTCATCTTAAATTTGTGAAGAGTTTATAGTGTACTTTGGGATGAAGGGTGCTAGTACCTCATATTTATATAGCAATCATAAGACATTAGAACATTTAAAAATGTTTGGTTTTATTAGGATTCAAACATGCACAGATTTCAAAAATAGGTACATAAGATCTGGCTCTAAGCAATTTTTTTTTAATTAAAAGGGAAAAGTATTTAGAAAGCATCTTAAACTGATAAGGTAAGGTGTGTGGAATAACATAAAAGAGACAGCCATTTATCAAAAGCCATTGAAATAATTAGATCTTTGGAAAACAAAGTGGTGAAAGAGGACACACTACGAGCTTATTTTTCTGATTTGGTTTGCTTTTCAAGGACAGTATCTCTTATAAATACTGGGAAGGAAGGAAAAATGGAAAGATAGTTCAGGTGCTGGACTGGCCTGAGGAAGTCTGGTTTCAGTTCTTACCTGTATCACAAGTCTTCTAGCGTGATCTTGGGCATGTCAATTATTTATGTGTAAAATGAGGACAAGTGTTCAGGGACTGTCTTACATGTACATACAATGTCTATGTTCTGAATTGGTAATAGAAACTATAATCAATAACTATGGGCCAAATTATTCCCACATGGAGGGCTCAGAAGTCCACTGATTTTCTGTCTAGTCATTCTCTCAGGCAAAGGGGAGGTTCTGCTTCCCCAAAACTGCTGTTCTTTGGCTATGCACTGACAGCCAAGCCTATCCCCATGGAGACTAGGTTTCCTTGATGACTCCTGGATTTGTTGTGCTCACATGGTGCCACGACTGCTGTTGTCGCCCAAACTCCCTCAGGTGGAGTAGATTCACCCAAGCAGTAGGGGGAACTGGCTTACCCTATCCTACAATCCTGGTGTGATTGTGCGGGGGGGGGAGAGCAGGGGGAATGCCACAGAGCAGGACTTCTTTCTTGGCCTTCCTAGCCTCAACTGCAAAGGAGCCCACATGGAGACGTCTCTGTAGATAAGAGAGAGAGCAGGCCACACTGCCAACCCTCCCGCTCGTGTAGCCTCCATAATCTGAATCCCCTGCATTTTGCTCCTCCATTTGCAAAAGCAGAGTGAAGCCTTTGGCCCTATCCAGGAAATTGAAGAGTAAAAGTATTCATCAGTGCATGCATTTTGGGTCACGAAGAAGAGGAAAACACTGAGGGTGAACTCCCGGTTCCAATGAAGGCAATGGGGGTTTGCTATTGACTTTAACGAGGCAGGGATTTCATCTTAGGGAGTAAAATTAGTCCCTGGAAATAGCAGACATCCCCAGGTGCTGAAGAGATCTTCAAATAATATTTATCTAATCTAAGAAATGACCACGTTAGTTTGCTATATAGCATATCAGCGTAGCAAATTATCATGAAAATATACCATCGCAGACACAAAGTCTTGTCACCACCTTGCTACGTCAGTGAAATAATATTCTATATATACACACACAGACCAATACATTTCTCTATGTGTATACATTACAATAAACAGAGAGACCTATACATGTGGGCATATATCCATCTATCATATTTCATCATAAAGATGAATGTCAGAGTTTGACTTAGCAGCAGAATAAATATCTAACTCAATACATTTTTCAGGAGACCTCTGTGAATAGGGTGTAATTACATTTTTTGATGTTGCGTTTTGCAAGCTTGCCAAATAATGCCAGAAACAGAGCTTCAAGTTGACTTCATTCTTACTCCCAGCAGTGTCCTTCCAGTGACAGTTTGGATACAAATGGTATGTATCAGATCATTAGTACTAAGGAAACCTGTCTCCTCACTCTACTTTTGAATCTCAGCCTGATGAATGTGAGCTTGCCATTCCTATATTCAGCTTGATCAATATATCAGGAAGCTAAGTCCATATAATGGCATCTAGATTACCTCTGACTATTTCTAAGGTGTACACAATCAGCAGAAACCAAAAAATTATATAACATGCGTAACATCCATCAAGGTATAATCTTCTAAAGGCATACAGAAAGTCATTGATTGACTAACAAGACAGCAAATTAGACAGGATCCTTTAAATAGCATAAGCACTCAACCATCCACCTGTTATCAGTGGAATTGCTCAGTGCTACACGTGGGTAGGATTTCTTGTGTGTGTGTGTTGCAATTCCTTCTAAAAAACCCAATCAATACAGGATTTGAGCAGAGAAAAGTTTGGGAAGCACACAATGGTGAGTGTTTCCCACCCCTCCAAAGTTCCTGTGCATGAAGTAGGGATGAGAAGTTCTGACACAGATGGTTACTGAATACTTCTACATGTTAAACTTGGGGCATTTGGGCATTTACAGGAGATGACCTGTAAAGAGGTGACTGTAATTAGTGTCAGAATTTAGGCACCAGGGCAGCTTTTGTAACGTGAGCTGCCTGATTTGTTACTAAAATAAAATCTTGTCATTTTTTTTTAAAAGACTCTGAAGAAAGTGCCTGGATGTAACGTAGCCTTCCCTGAGTAATGGCTGTTCCTTGTCCACACCTTTTGCTGCTGCCAAAATGCTCTATCTTCCTTGCTATTCTGACCACATCAAGACACTGCCTGCCCCGCAGAAACGTGGACATCAAGATTTTCCAGAAGCAAACAGTGATTTTGAGGCTCTCAGGTTTTCAGTGCCCAACTGGAAATGCCTCAAAAGGAGCCTAAATTTCAGAAAGTGCTGAGCACCTGCTGTCAAAATATCAAGTCCCTTTAAGGGGACTCAAATTAAGCTCCCAAAAACAGAGGCATGCAAAGTAGCCACGTCACATTTGAAAATCTCAGCATAAGTTTCACCTTTAAGATATTTCATAACAAGGGTCCCTAATACACCTCTGCCTTCAACCCCTCTGATCTGCCAGTTGTCACTCCTTTCTCTCCTTTGTCCCAAATTCTGACCTTCTTCTGTGCCATCCACTCACCAGAAGCAGCCTCTGAAAGCATGCATATAAAGACCTCCAATTCTCCCTCTTCAGAAAACCACCTCATCACCAACTATGATGACTCATCACTCACTATTTTTGTGTGGTATCAGACTACGTATTCTGTATTGTACTAGCCTGAGCCCTTCAGGCACCTATGACTGGTTTGGCACAGCTATCCAACTGTCCAGCATGGTTTAACGCTACACCCAGATATTAATAAAATAATGACTTCTTCAGCTGTTAAAGTCACGCTCAAGGAACAGTACATTTGCCTCAATTTTATCATTATTAGAAGAGCTTTATCTGAGTTTTAGTTGTTCTCCCAAGCGAAAAGACAGCAAAAACAAGACAATTTCCCCTGCTCCTCCGACATTTATACATTTCTTCTGTTCATCTTCTATTCTGTGTTACAAATTCACCTTTTGGCATAAGCTGACATCACTTTGTCACTGATTTATTGGTTTTTACCATTTTCTTCTGCATTATCTATTTTGGAATTACTAAATTTTTTGTACCACAAAGACAATCCAGCCCCCTGAAGAGATTTCTCCTAGCTTAATTTAAACAAATAACAGACCTTAAATACAAAACTTAGCCTTGAAATTCACTATTTAAAAAGATTTAACCTATGCTAATGAAATCAGAAAATTTCCTCAATAAAAGTCCTAATGATAATACTGTGTATTTAGTTTCAAGACAATCTAAACTTTAGAATAAGATAACGTGGCACTTTAATTATAGTTTCTCTATTTATATATTTCCTTCATGGTGCAAATCACCTTTAACGAGAGAGCAGGTTTTGGAGAAGTTTCAGAATCAGTATTATTGCAAATTTTTGAAATTACCAGGAGCTTATCAGCTAAGATATGTTAATTTTTCTAATGGGGTAATGAAGTCTGAAGGCTTTCAGGAAGATGCTCCTATGATAATGGGTCTATTTAAAACAGCATTAGGAGAACCTTGATTATAGGTTGCTCAGTAGCTTCTGACTTCCAAAGGAACCAGGGTTTGTTCCATAACTAATTTGTTGCAAGAGCTCATAGGAAGCTCATTTCCATACATTTAGTCAACAAGCAGTCACCCTACTAACAAAGATAAAGGGCCAGTTTCTAATTTGAAAAATGGACTAGTGAGTTTTCAGGAACTAGACAGTGTCTGATCTGAAATGCAAGTACAGAGACAGATTTTTCAAATCACAAAGCCGTGCACACCTCATAGACTCATAGACTTTAAGGTCAGAAGGGACCATTATGTTCATCTAGTCTGACCTCCTGCACAATGCAGGCCACAGAATCTCACCCACCCACTCCTTTAACAAACCTCTAACCTATGTCTGAGTTACTGAAGTCCTCAAATTGTGGTTTGAAGACCTCAAGCTGCAGAGAATCCTCCAGCAAGTGACCCGTGCCCATGCTGCAGAGGAAGGCGAAAAACCTCCAGGGCCTCTGCCAATCTGCCCTGGAGGAAAATTCCTTCCCGACACCAAATATGGCGATCAGTTGGCAACCTCTGGCACAAGGCTCATATGGGTAAGCACCCTGGCGGGTCGGGACAGTTTGTTTACCTGCTGCATCAGCAGATTCAGCTGATAGTGGCTCCCACTGGCCACGGTTCGCCGTCCCAGGCCAATGGGAGTGGCAGGAAGCTGTGACCAGCACATCCCTCGGCCCGCGCCACTTCCTGCTGCCCCCATGGGCCTGGGACAGCGAACCACGGCCAGTAGGAGCTGCGATCGGCCGAACCTGCTGACACGGCAGGTAACAAACTGACCTGGCCCGCCAAGGTGCTTACCCTAGCGAGCCGTGTGCCAGAGGTTGCCGACCCCTGGTCTAGTCATTTCTTATTTGCACAAGGACTGGGATAACCTTAATGCATTTCTGGTCCTTCCCGGGCAGATAAGGCCCTCTGTACTATCTTCTCCCCCTACCCACACCCAGTTAGACATTTCTTCCTTACATAGAGAATAATAATGGTGGTGGACTCAACTTATTTCTTGGAGTCAGAGAGAAATCACTATCTTCTGTGGTTACAATTCAGCTACATGGCAGAATGGTGTCTTCGAAACACTGTTTTCTAATGCAGACAATTGTTACTAAAATAAAATCTTGTCATTTTTTTAAAAAAAAGTCTCAAAAGAAAGTGCCTGGATGTAATGTAGCCTTCCCCAAGTAATGGCTGTTCCTTGTCCACACCTGATGCTGCTGCCAAAGTGATCTATCTTCCTTGCTGTTCTGACCACATCAAGACACTGCCTGCCCCGCAGAAAGGTGGACACACTGGCAATAAATACTGTATTCCAACACAGATACCCCTGACAGGAGCGGAGAACTAAGGCCTTTGTGTCACATAGATGGGATCAGTGGGTGTTTATCATAGTTTGGTGCACTAACCCCAGTGGTAGATCTCTAGTTTCACCCCAGTAAAAATAAAAACTCAGAGCCAATTTAAGTGAGACAGTTTTTACAGTTTCCAAAGCAGATTGTCCTCTGAGCCAGATTCTGATCTTTCACCCCACTGTTTATATGTGGCATAACTCCGCTGAAACCAAGATCCACACTGGTGTTCAGACTACTTTCCAATGCCCTTTAACAGCACAAATATGTTTGCCATAACAGACAATTACTGATAAAAATAAATGCCAAATTAGCATCAGTGCCATTATTACAAATATAATACCTTGAACCGAGTCGATATGCTCCGTATTTGTATTGCTTTAGAATTCCAATATAGCCTGTTAAGTACGATTACAGTTTACTTTCATTACTGTGTACACTGTGGGACCGATTCTCCACTGCCTTACACCTTGAGTAGTTGTTAACACCAGTGCAAAATAAAGTATGTGTGGGTGTAAAACGCTACCAAACAGAATGGTAACATTTTAACTTATGTTGCTCTCACTTGCCCTGACCCTGAAGCTGACTATGCATGAGCGTTCCTGCTCTAAGAGTCCTACTGACTTTTGCATGCATGCTATCAATTACAGAATTGGGCCCTAAATGGACTCCCACAGGTAAAAGACAGTGGAGAAGCAGGCCCCAAATGTATGTTTGTTACATAGTAGCATAAGGAGTACGCCATGTTTAAGGCAGCAGCATCATATTATCCAATATATTAAGCATAAATAAGCTAGTTCAAATTTTGAAAATTAGATGCTAGTAAAGACATCTATTTCTCTTCCACCCAATACAATAGACAAAATCCTGACTGCAAATTTTTAATCTGATTTGCACCATAGAAATTACATTGCAGAGAGAATCTGACTACGTACTACAGATTTACTTCCCTGAAAACAAGAGAGTTTGAATATACATTTCAATGTGTTAAATCTGAACTCCATTTTTACTGATTTTGGAAACAACTGGTGCTGTAAACACAAATAGTACTCAGCTCAACATGGTCTAAGTGAACTAAAGGCTCTAACTTGCTGTTTGCATTTTCTCTTTTTATGACAACAAATAGAAATCAACTAATCAAAGCCAGTATTGCATGATACAGACAGGGCGGCTCTAGACATTTCGCCGCCCCAAGCACAGCGGCATGCCGCGGTGGGCTCTCTGCCGGTCGCTGCTCCTGTGGCTCAGGTTGACCTCCGGCATGCGTGCCTGTGGAGGGTCCACTGGTCCCGGGGCTTCGGTAGAGCGGACCCTCCGCAGGCACGCCTGTGGGAGGCCGACCGGAGCTGTGGGACCAACGGACCCTCCGCAGGCAAGTCGCCGAAGGCAGCCTGCCTGCTGCTCTCCCGGCGACCGGCAGAGCGCCCCCCGTGGCATGCCGCCCCAAGCATGCGCTTGGCATGCTGGGGCTTGGAGCCACCCCTGGATACAGCCATTGCAATCCACCTTTAATTGAACTAACTGTCATTACAATAAAATGATTCCCAGAAATCATAAGATGTTAAATATAAATAGTTTTCTTTTAAAGCTATGAACATAAAATAAAGCTGTTATAGGCAAGGGACACTTCGGAGGTTAATTTCAAAAGCCTTCCTCTCCAATTCTCATTGAACTGACCTTACATTGCTTTCTAATTTTTTGTTTGTTTGACAGCAACACTGTCTTTTATTTAATTGTGTCAGAACTGATTAACCAAGAATAGAAACATACATTGTGTTAATGGGTGTAGTTTGTTAGTATTAATCAGTTCACTATATTGACAAGAATAAAAACAGTGGCCTACACTTTCAAGTGAAAAGAAATATTAGTGCCCCGACTTTAATGACTTAAAGAAGCCTGGTTTCAGAGGGCTCAGCAACACTGTTCTGAAAACTCAGGTCCCTTTAAGATAACTTTTTGGGCCCAGCTTGAAGTATTTATAATACTCTGGTATTGATCACCATATTAATAATGAATAAGGGCGCAATCTTGCCCTATCGATGTCGGTGAGATTTCTGGCATGAATTTCATGGGAGCAGGATTGGGCTTTTAGAGAGGCTGCTTCATAGCAATAGAAGCCATGGTCCAAATCTGACTCTCACTAGGCCATCTCCTCAGCTAAGGTATATCGGCATAGTTCCGTGGACTTCAGTTGACATCACAGAGGATCTGGTGTGTTCTGTTTAAGAAAGGGACTCTCCCTCATGCTGCAAATTATTTTACAGCTTCAGGACTCATCTACATTCTCTGCTTATGTTCTGTGATGAAAGCAAATGTCATGTCAGTAAGAATCAAACAAAAAAGGGGGCAGCGTGTGACCCATGGGACATCTCACCCTAGATAAATGGAATAAATTTGCTGGAAATACAGGGCTGTCATCCAAGACCTTTCAGTCTCAAAATAAAATTACATGACACATTTGCCGGAGATCTGGCACAGCTCTATCTCACACCAGTCACAACTTCACATTTACTACGCGCCATAAAAAATAGCACATTTGAGTCATATGAGCATGTCATGTCACATAAGAGTAACAATGAGCTGAAAGTGATATTTACCACCATACATATGAATAATGTCCTGCCTCCCTTCCCCCTACTCCTCTTTGCTTCTCATGAATAAGAGTATCAACTAGAGGTTATCCCAGGTGAGCAATCTGCAGATTATTTTTGAAGGAAAAACAACCAAAATGGCAGCTATTAAGCACAGAAGAAACTAAACATAGTTAGCTGAAGAGAGGCTTTGAATGAAATGCTACCTTTTTTCAAAATATTACACAAGCTCAAAATTTTCATCTGAATTCTAGTTTAGGTTTTGGGCCTCTTCTCCTAAACAAATCCTGTTTTTTTCCAAGTCTCTCTCTCTCTCTCAGCAGTCTTTAATACATATGCCTCTGAATTTCTCTCAACTTCTTCCAGCTCCGTCTTCCTTAATGAATATAGAGCAGGTGTTTGGAATCTCAATGCACTTAAAAACTAATTAATTTGCAGAGCATTTAATGCTCATGAAAGGAGCTTGACTGAAAATTGTGGGGACTGAAGCCCACTGTTTATCCACAGAACAGACAGCATGAGAAGATTTGCCTATGCTGTCCATCCCTGCCAGTTTCCCTCCCTGGCTTGAGGCCTGCACTAGTGGCCACTGAAGACAATGGCAATCTTTCCATTACTATCATTGAACGTTGGATTGGCCCTTGGAGAGACCACCTCTAAGTGAAAGAGAAATTTGGTCCCTGTAGCTGTTCAGTGCCAGCTAATGTGGCGAAGAGTCTTGTGGTACCTTATAGACTAACAGAAGTATTGGAGCATGAGCTTTCGTGGGTGAACACCCACTTTGTCGGATGTATTCACCCATGAAAACTCATGCTCCAATATGTCTGTTAGTCTATAAGGTGCCACAGGATTCTTTGCTGCTTTTACAGATCCAGACTAACACGGCTACCCCTCTGAGGGTACGTCTACACTACAGGATAAATTTGAATTAGCTTAAACCGATTTTATAAAACAGATATTATAAAGTCGATTGTGCGCGTCCACACTAGGCACATTAATTCGGTGGTGTGTGTCCGTGGTCCGAGGCTAGCATCGATTTCTGGAGCGGTGCACTGTGGGTAGCTACTGTAAAAGAATGAGGCCAATAACGTCGATTTGTGACCACACTCCCTAAATTGATATAGTAATATCGATTTTAGCGTTACTCCTCTTGTTTTGTAGGAGTACAGAAATCGATTTAAAGAGCCCTTTAAATCCATATAAAGAGCAGTGTAGTGTGGACGGGTACAGCGTTAAATCGATTTAACGCTGTTAAAATTGGTTTAACAGTGTAGTGTGGACCAGGCCTGACACTTGAGTGCCAGCTAATGTGAGCATTGGTGGTTTTCTGATGTGACACCTTTCCATGAAGAATGGTGGTGCTGTATACAAAGTCATCTCATATCAGACGGTGATAATGTTGACTCAGACTATGGCTCTATATCCCATTATAAAGAACCAGTTTTTTGATGTGCATTTCACACCAAACATATAGGATTCAAACTAAGTAGTTATGATTTTTTTTTTTAAATTATAGAAAGAAAAAGTTAAACAGAAAGAGGATGGAAAAAGAGTAATTGGAAGAGAGTTGAAAACAGAAGTAATTCTGTATTACACCAGCCTCTTTTTAAGGCTCATTTCCTTTTGTACCTAAGAACATATGTGTTGTTATTGGATCTGTAACAGTAGTGCCCAAATATTAAAGCTCTTCCTTACAGAAGCTGAAAAGCTTGGAAATACGGCATCTGACTTGGTACCAATATGTTAGACAGACATTAAGTACTTTAATATTGCAGTTGTAATTACCTGCTTTCTCTTCTAATTTTGAAAGGATAACTTCCTGGAATAATTATGGATAGTATAACTAAGTTATCTGAAATATGCAAGTCACAGAACCACCTCTGTGCTTTAGTGGAAATTCCTGTTGGAATTTTTTGACTAGTTTAAGTTAGTACCTAGGTTTGGAAGCACTACAAAGGATCTATTAGTCTACAGGTTGCTGGAGCTATGGGTCCTCCGACAGAAACCAAGAGAGACCAGTTGAAGGGATGTAACGGCAATGTCTATGGAACAAATAGTTATGCATTGTAAGAAATATCCCTGATTTAAAATATGGAGAGGATTTAGTCCTTATTTCAAACCCATAAATAAAATAAGGCTTTTATAGTGCCTTTCATTCTGAAAGATACAAAAGCAGTTCATAAACAATGGCCCCCCTCCTGCAATAAACTTCCAGTGGACTTATGCAGAACTCATTAAAGAATCAAGAACAACACGCAGATAGATCATTCATCCTTAACATGCAGCCACAGTCACTATTTAGTAATGCACAAAAATACTACCACAAAGAAGAGACGATGACATCCAATTGAAATTCCATTTAAAATATCAGAGAATAACATCATAATAGAATTCTAACTCTGACACTATTTATTTCACAGTAACCAAGAAAATACCAAAAGGACAGAAGTTTACCTGTTTGGAAGAGGTTGTTTCCAAACAGACCTATTTTAATTTATTCATCAGTAGAAGCAGAAGGATCAAAGCTCAACCAGATCAATTCCACGTTGTCCTCAGTTCTGGGATAGGATTAATCCACTCCAGCCTCAGTTTGTATATCACCAACTCAAGGCCTCTTTTGGCATTGTTTGCATGATTTCCATGTATTAGGAAACTTTAATTTATTCCAGTAATTTAAATGATCATACAAATGTATAATCTTTCTTCTTCCTGTAAATGTTCTATACCAAGAACCAATTAATTTCATTTGCTACTTCCTGAGGTTTTATTTCTTCTCTATGCATTGGAATCCCTTTTGAATTCCTATCACCGCATGACTACCAATGATTTTCTTGGCTTTTGAGTCATCAGAGCCTTCTCCTGTGGATTGTAGAGTACTCTTGTGATTATCTATGTTAATACTACATGTTTTCGTTGGCCATGCTTAGATTTCATCTCCAGAACAGAATTGCTTTCTACAGATTTAACTACTCCCCCACCCCCGCCCCTTGGTATCTGACTCATGAATCTTCTGTTTACACCCTTGATCATATCCATGATCATATGTGTAGTGCCAGGCTGTGCACTGACTTTGCTCATCTGTGTAGGGGCAGAGGGCTGAGCAGGAAGCCTCATTCTCCCCCCCCCCCATACCTTACTCATGTGCAACACACAATAGCTTACCCCATGCTATGGAGAGCTCAAATCCTTGCTCACTCCTGATCTCCTGGAGCCAAAGTATCTATGGTCTTGCTCTCTGCCACTTCCACACCAGACTGCACAGTAGGGTGGTCTGCCAGGTGAGCATTCTGAGCCAGCCTAATGGCACTTGCTCCATGCACAGGGAGCAGCATGGAAGGATATCCCAGTTCAGGCAGGCACAATCCCTACTGTACTCATCCTGCATCAAGGCAGCTCTGCATTATCTCTAATGAGGGCTTGTGACTAAATGCTCCAATCCAGTTCTTTACAGGTAAAGTAAGAAGCTAGTCTTCAAACACGCAAAGGTGTCAGAGCTTCGGAAAGGGCTAACCTGGAAGAGGTTTAGCCGTTTAAACAGTACGGAACAAGCAGTACAATGCTATTTTTCCCTTCATTCCTAACCTGAATTTTAAGGCTGAATGATGTGGGAGAGTGCAAGCTGGCCTTGAATGTCTCTTCTTTAACATTTTTTGGAAGACATTATGGCCAACATTTCCCAGACCTTGTGTTCTAGCTTTAGGCATTCAAGTCCATTTTAAAGCATCAAACTGAGCAGTCTGGTTTTCAGAGGTGCTGAGCTTCCGCAGATCCCACTGATCTGTACGAGCGGTTGGTGCTTAGCACTTCTGAAATTCAAACCACTTACCTGAGTGCCAAAAACCAGGCACACCAGTTTGTGATATCTGGGTCACACCTTCATCTAGGTGAACTTTTCCTTACCGGACTAGACTTCTTCTAGGTATGTTAAATGGTTAGCAAAAACAAGCACCTAAAAACGCTATGGTGATTGGATAGACAGAGTAATCTAAGTGGTGGCAACATATATACCCGCATTTCAAATAAATAAATAAATAAATAACAACACATTAATAGGTCCTTTGATGAAAGTACAAATACTGGAGGTTCTATACTCACAACAAAGTCAGCCATCTTACCCAGCCAACTGCACTGAGTCTTGAGGTGAAGCAAGTGTTAATAAATGGAGATATATTTGTCTCACAGAGTTGGAAGGCACCCTGAAAGGTCATTGAGTCCAACTCCCTGCCTTCACTAACAGGACCAAGTACTGATTTTACTGCAGATCCCTAAGTGGCCCCTTCAAGGATTGAACTCATAACCCTGGGTTTAGCAGGCCAATGCTCAAAACCACTGAACTATCCCTCCCTGTACTCCCATTAAAATAAGCATGATGGCAACCCCATTTCACTTCAGCAGGATTCCACTTGTCTGAGGATTTAATGAAGGTATTCAAGGCCAAAGAGGATAGTTTCTTACACTACTGTGGCCACAAAACCTATTACTGCTTCTAAACTGCATGCTAGCCACGGGGAGAGGGAGAACACGCCTTTCTGCCTCAACTGTGCAGGGCATATCGACAATTTAGCTAACTGTGCTGGGGAGCGCAAAAGGCTGCCTGCTTCACTAGAGGCCTAGATGCGAGGATAGTGTTCTGTCTCTATCCCAAACAACTATCCAGCAGGAGAGCTTGTTTCTAACACTGTAGTAAGATCTACTGCTCACCAAGCTCCCTGCAGTGGTAGACCGCTTTGTGCACTGACACTTAAGCAGTACATTCCCCCCAGTTTCCAGGCACAGCAGGGCCATGTCTAGGTACATTTTAGCCCTAAAATGCTGCTGTCTCAGAACAGCAAACTCAGAATTTCTTCCCTTTTAGTGACTTGTCCATGACTTTTAAAGGTGAGCAGTGGATTTTCTTTAAACTGATCTTTGCTGCAGTGTGAAAATATATAGATCTGAGTTTCCAACTGTGTCGTACTGTAAATAAAATGTGTATGTGCTGTCAGAGCTACATAGGGCCTTCCAGGTAGAAATCAGCAGAGACACTCCAGGAAAGACTGAGCTCAGAGCTGACCCAGTGAAAGTTTTGCCTTCAGAATTAAGCCCCGGTTATGCTGGTGGTCAGGAGCAGATGCAGGTACTGTGTGGGGAAGAGTTGGATAAGTGTCATAGGGCTTGTCTATACATACAGCACATCTGGTGAAGACCTCTCCCATTGGCACAATAAAATCACCTCTGCAAGAGGTAGTAGCTATGTCGATGGGAGAAGCTCTCTCGTCAACATAGCGCTTCCCACACTGGCGCTTATGTCGGTGAATTTATGTCGCTCAGGGGGGTGGCTTATAAAAGACATTTCTGAGTGACATAAATTATGGCAACATGAGCTGTAGTATAGACATGGCCTTAGTGCCTGTGTGCCAGTTTGTCTTATGGTTGCCATTAACTCAAGCATTGTATTCTTCTATGTTGCCCAACCAAAGATCGTGTGTAGTGTTGCTTTATTTTTAAACAGCACGTTATAAGGATTAACATATTCAGCAGCCCAGCAATCAGCGTTATGAACAAAACTTGTAGGAGCCATCCCGGGGCAAAGACGCAATACTGAGGGCTGTACTTTGGGAGAGGCCTAGTGTCTCTGTGATCCCAGAATGGTGTATCAGTGAGATACATGTATTTGGGCTTCCAGGGAAGGGGTGATGGCTGTCAGCCACAAGTACCTTCTGCTGTCTTGCCCATAAGTAGATCTGGTATCCACTTCGGAGAAGTGAAGTGGGAGCCCACAATGAAAAAGATTGGAGTCTTCAGGTCCAGGACTCTAGAAATCAGTGGAAGGGAGAGGCTCTCCACACAGTGTAGGGCATGTGTCCCATGCCAAAATACAAACTGTGTCTCTGGGGGGACAGAGGAGAGTGCCACCTCCACAGCACCAAATTCCCCTGACTGTGGTAGCTTCAGGAAGCCTCTCCATGGAGCCCCAGATCTACAGAGCAGAGAGTCTAATCCTTAACTGCTTGAGATACATCTGCTCAACCCTAACTCCAGCTAATGAACAGTTAAGCTTGAGCATTTCTCTTTTTGTTTGCATTACACAAAAAAATGTTCTGTGATGCCATCAGTGGACCTTCCAAGCTGCACAGCGATGGACCCTGCTCTATCCTAGACTGGAACTTCACACAGCTAGTGCTCTCCCGTTCCTCATAGATTAGCTCTATCTATTCCCCAACCCTGTAGTTCCCTGCCTGCTGCTCCTTCATCCTGGCTGTCTATATCTACATAATATGGATTTTATAAAGGTCATGTCAGGGCCATACAAAGAACAGAGAGGAAGCGGTTAATCAGGAAATAACTCTTGCTTACTCCAGGCAAGGGTAAGGTTAAGCCATTCTGGAGATAAAAACCAAAATAAATAAATAAAAGTTGGAAGATATTCTAGAAGTAAAACCAATCTCAATTTTAATGGATCATACCTCCCGAAAACTTGTCCAATTTGTCCCAAACAAATTTCACCCTAGGCTAAGATCTGATTTATGTAAATCCAGGCTGATTGGTTCATTTTTGGTGAAGATGTGTAAACATTGGGCTTATGTTTATTAAGATTCTTTGAGTATATTAAAAAAAGAGCAGATGAAGGAGGACCAGCTCATAAAAATTATGCTGCCATACAAAGGTCTCTGATAACATTCCTCCATGTGCAGCAGTGCTCCAAAACCAAAAGTTTTAGGCTGCATAAGAAGTAGGATAGAAAACAACACTGTAAATATTATAAGCCATTAAATAAAACAGTAGTACCCCCTGACCTGGAACACAATGTTCACTAACTCAGAAAGGATATAGCAGAAAGACAAGGTCCTGATTCTGGCAATGAACGTAATCAGAGGCATGGGACAACTTCCAGAGGAGATCAGAATGAAGAGACTTGACGCATTTCTAAATGAAATTAAACTAAAAGGAAGGGTCACAATAAATGTATACAAAATTATGAACGGTACAATGGAGGTAAATGAAGCATCCTATTTGCCCTCATTCATAGTACTAGAACAAGAGGGAATTCAATTACTTCAAAGGAAACGTGTGTAACTGGTGAAATTATTTTTTTTTAAAGATACATAATGCAATCTGTGGCACTCATTGACACAGGATAACACTCAAAAATGATTAGACATGTATATGTATAATGAGGACATCACAGTTACATTAGACAGGATAGGAAAAATATCGAAAGGGTATAAACATTCATACTTAGGGCATAAGCCATGCACTGACAGGGTTTAAGAAATGACTTCCCATTTGGGTAGGTCATTCTGCAGTTGTCCACTGTGGACTTTTTCTGAAGCACCTGGTACTGGCTATTGTCAATTATATGATTCTGGACAAGACAGATCCCAGGTCTGATTCACTAAGGCAATTCCTAGGTTCCTATATAAATAACATGCATGTATTTATGCAGAATACAGTACACAAAATATATACCAGGCCCTCCTTTAATGTTCACATCTACAAAAGGTTAAGCAGTCCTAGGTGACACACAGCTTTTTATAGTGGCAAACAATAATGGATTCCGGATACCATACGACATGGCTAGCTTCCAGTCAGCATTAAGGAGAATTACTACCTGATTTTAATACATCTTGGTTCAGTTTCATGTAGCCTTATTGTCTTCTAATTACCAGCACAATGATTTGATCTACACCCGGTCTATGGCATTTCTCTGACTTCTAACACCACAGCAATATACATGGTGTTGTGCTGACTTCTCAAACAGTAAGCAGTTTGCTTTTGTTTCACATCCCCAAGGCTCAAATAAGCAGATGCTGCATTAAAGCTTGTTTTATAAAACTGCTTCTGTTGTGATATACATTTTTAATATAATATACTGATTGCATTACAGTGAAATATGACAGGACCGATAAACTCATAAAAATTAATTAGCATGGCCTGTTCCTCAATTAAGCTAAGTCGAAGACTATCTAGTTTAAGAGAATTGCTCGGTGGCAGCTGTAATGAGTGAAAAGCTCAATCACGTCTCCCACAAATTAAGGACACCTTAGCTTACCATTCAGGTTTCACAACGGTATCAGTTTGGGCTGTTTTTCCATCAGGCTTTGCTGACCTTTCTGTTCTGTTAGTCAGCAAGAATACTTTGCTTTGCTTGAAAGGAAAAGCTTGAGTTTTAAGATTCTATTACTATTCCAAGTGTCAAAGCAGTGGTGCAGCTCTCCAGTGCATTTTAAACAGATGACACTAAGACCCACATATTTCATAGCATCCAGGCCTGTTATAAAAAGAAGAGGCTTTTTAAAAAATCATTCTCAACAGACAATCCAGGGGGAACTCTATTTCCACTTCCTTAGGTCTATCTGCATTTTATTCCCATTCTCTTCTCCCTCAATTGATATTATCTGCTGTACTATGATAATTGAAGAGGATTAACTATGGAGTACTCCAGAGATGCTCCTCAGTGTGTGTAAAGTACATGGTGATTCGGGGATCACAACAGGGGCTCTTAAGAGGCACAAGTTCCACTATTCTTTAGAATGGATGGGAATCCAATGTTCTTTGTTACGTGCTTTGAAGAAACCCAAATTCATAAAGGATTTTTATTTTAACTATATTTGTTTAAAGATGTTGCAAATTAAAAGCATACTGAAAATTAATCTGACTAGCAATAGACTGAGGTTTACATAAAGCATCTGCTGACTGCCTCTGGTAACACACTACATTTGTCTAGACTTTATTTATTATCCATTTTTGGCATAACTAGTCATTGTTGCTGAAAGCCAAATTACAGCAGCCTTGTGTAACAGATTACCTTAAAGAAAGAGAAATTCTGCTACATGAGGACTTCCTCCAATGTATTTTTAGGATTGTTGGGCAGCATGCAGTCCTCAGGCACCAATTTTTTTCAAGCCAACCACAGCAAAGGAGGCTAGGCTAACAGGAAGGTAGGATTCCCCCCCTCCCCATTTCCTACCTGCTCTATTTTTCTACTCTACAGTTTATTCTTTAACTCTCCAGTTCCATTGTTCAACCATATCCAAAACATGTTCCTAGAGCTGTTAAGTGGAACTCCACTGTTGCATAAGACATTCTACTGCTATTCTCTTAGCTCTGAATTTCCCTGGTTTCTTATACTTGTTTCTAGACAACTACAACTTTCTTCTAAGTTTTTTTATTTGTTAAAAACACATTACCGATGTGTTTTCACAGCCCCAACTCCAGTTTAATAGATTTTTTTCCTCCTGGTATAAATGGATATCACAACTGTAACCATATGGAGGCCATTCTTACTTCCCTTGAATCCTTACTTCAATGAACTTCATCCAATGCCCAGTGAAATCAGTGGGAGCCGAGTCTCCCTTTTAGTCCTGCTCTCCAGGAGAAGGAAAGGAGCTAACTGAAACCTTAGCAGGAGAGAGGTTGGGCAGACACAAAGACAATCTGAAAAACATATGAAGGCATTGGCCACAGATTAGCAGACAATGGCTCCCATCTGAAAAATTCCTTACTATATGTAAAATTTCAGCCAAAATGCATATATTTATCATCGAGCTAAAAACCTCATGAAAAAGCAACTAACGGAATTGCAAGCGGTGTTGAACAAAACAACCTTGAAAATATCCTGCAGTCTTTCAGCCATTAGCCATAAGTAATGCTAAGTGATCTAGACATGGATTTACTTTGCTAGTTGGTAAAGCTTTTCTACATGTATATGCTTTCATTTTGAAAACAGTGTTATAGCTTCTGCTTAGAGATAGTTGTTCGGGCACATGGTGCCCTTAATTTAAAAGGAGCATTCAAGTATTGTGGTTTAGGCCATCAAATTTGACCTGAGCCTTCCTATAATAATATGGTGGAATATACTCTCTGGATTTTAAATATCTGATAACAAAAAAACAAAACAAAACAAAATAAAAAGTCTCAAACATTTTTCCAGGACCCACAATAGAAGCAAGTTGTGAGCTCCCCCTGCTGGCAAAACAATTTAGCAAAAGAACACTTCCTAAAATACTGCTGGCTTCAGAGAAAGGCATAACCCAATCCAATGGCTGGAAGCAGAAGCTAGACAGATTTTGAGTAGAGATAAGATATGAATTTGTGACAGTGAGGGTACTTAACCACTGAAGCAGTTTGCCAAAGGTTGTGATGCATTCTACATTGCTGGCAATTTTAAAATCAAGTGGAGGGCTCTTCTAAAAAGATATACTTATAGGGATTATTTGGGGAAGTTTATGGCCTGTGTGCTACAGACTAGATGATCACAGTGGTCCCTTCTGGCCTTCGAATCTGTGACTATGAATTGCTGCTGCTGCACTGACAAGGAAGACAAACAAACCTGCACCACCTCTCAAAAGAAAGAAGCAATGTCAGGACTCGGCATGGAAAACACTTTCTGGGTTCTAAGGGCCCAGTCCTGCAAGGTGCTGAGTGCCCTGAACTCCCACTGAAAAATACTGGAACTCACATATGTCAAAACGTGAAGGCACCCCACATCCTACAGAATCAAGCCCAAAGGATGTGGCGTGAGGTTCTGTGATGTGGTTGAGAGGCACAGCACAGAACTTGCTGCCTAGGAGGTGACTACAGTGATTTTAAACTACCTTTGAGCTGCTCCAGGGGCTGGAGAGGCCTACAGTGTAAATCAGCCAGGCCTGGAAGCCTGAGCATGTTACAGCAGCCTCCATGCAGGCCACCCTATGGGCTGCAGCAAGACCAATAATCTTCACAGTGCTACTTGCTACAGCCCTGCCCCAACCCCAACCCCCAGCTTGCCCCCTACACTTGGGCATACAAAAGGGTCCTCGGAAAACAAGCTTGCGGCTGTTTCCAACAGCACTGGTCCCAGGGGAAGCTGCCCTGAGCTGTCCATGGGAATTTTAAGGCCTGTTTTTGTAACTCTGGCCCCCATACAAGGCATAATGGGGCCAGTGCAAAGATAAGGGCTTGGCTACACATGCGAGTTAGAGCACATTAAATCAGCCCTGGGTGCCCTAGCTCACTACTCATCCACATTGGCAAGGAACGTAGCGTGCTCTGACTCCAGGGCTAGAGCGCTCCTGGTACTCCAGAAGATTAACACTTGGTGCGCATTGGCTGAAATGCCCAGGCGTCGGTATGAACAAGGTGTTTCATTACTGCGCTCTGATCAGCCTCCAGAAACATCCCATAATCCTCTTAAGTCAAGTGGCAACTCTTGTCATTGTTTTGGAATCACTGCAGGCATGCTGATATGCCCTTTGAAAGCTCTGTTTCTGATAACCGGCATGCTTATCAGCTCTGAGACAAAACAATCATTACTGTGGAATGCTGTGTGTGAGAGAGAGAGAGAGGTGGGGGGGGAGGAGAGGTCTGTTGCTGTATGAACTTACAAGACAGCATGCTGACATGCTGTCAGCCCCCCCAAAACTCACTCTCTCTCCCCGTCCCCATACACACAACACATTCCCTTCACACTCCATCCCCCCGCCTCATTTGAAAAGCACGTTGCAGTCACTTGCATGCTGGGATAGCTGCCACAATGCACTGCTCTCTGTGGCATTGCAAGAGTTGCTAATGTGGTCAGGCCAGTGTGCTTGCAGCTGTCAGTGTGGACAGATTGCAGCACTTTCCCTACTGCGCTCTACGAAGGCTGATTTAACTCAAAGCGTTCTACATCTGCAAGTGTAGCCATGCCCTAAGGCGCTCACCCTTGAACTTCCAAGCTGCTGAATGTCATCTGCTTCCACTAACTAAACTGCCCCAATTCAACAGAGCGCTTACATATGCGCTTCAAGTTAAGCATGTGCCTGAAACTCAAAAGTCTTTGCTGGAAAGGGGATTGATTATTGGATCAGTGCATAAGTGCTCAGCACACTGAAGGAAAAAGTCCTTGGAGAGAGAGACACAGGAACAACCAACTTTCCCCCACTGTTTTAGGAAATCTTTTACAGATCTCTTTAAGCATGCATCGATGACTAAGGGTATGGCTACACTTGAAATTTCAAAGCGCTGCCGCGGCAGCGCTGCGGGAGCACTGCCGCAGCAGCCCTTTGAAGTGGGAGTGTAGTCAGAGCGCCAGCGCTGGGAGAGAGTTCTCCCAGCGCTGCACGTAAACCACATCCCTTACGGGTGTAGCTTGCAGCTGCAGCACTGATTACACTGAGGCTTTACAGCGCTGTATCTTGCAGCGCTCAGGGAGGTGTTTTTTCAAACCCCTGAGCACGAAAGTTGCAGCGCTGTAAAGTGCCAGTGTAGCCATGGCCTGAGCAAGAAATCTAAATGGCTCTAGCTCTAAAAAGGAAGTTGCTTTCTGGCCACAGTTTAAATGCACTGGCGCAGCAATAAGCACAGCTTAATTGTAGAGAAGCTTACATGTTTGATAACAGATTTCTCCCCAACAATAACATGTGAAAGAGTGCAGGCTTTGGAGCAATAAAATAAAATTGGGAGCCAGCATGGTGGCTGAACAAAGTCTGTTGTAGGGTGTTACCTTTTCTGCTTTTGAAAGTGACTTCCCAGTGCTGTCAGCTGAGCTGTGGAATTAGAAACCAGAATTTACAGCAATAGGTTTTTAGATTTCAAGCAGCTCAAATTAGGTGTCTCCAGGGAGAAAAATCTAGTGTGAAGGAATCAATAACAAACATGGGTAAAAATGCCATTATGGAGATACCTACCCCAACAAAACAGCAAAGCCTGCTACAAAAGGTACAGCTACAAACTGCAGTGATAAGGAGCCAAAAGATATATGAAGGAGAAAATAGGACTTCTACTATTTGAATCAGGGTAAGAAAGCTGCCTTATGCTATTATATTTTATTTTATATTACACACTGAAATTCTATATGCTCACACTAAGCTCCATAACAGTGCCAGAAGCCTCACTGAAGAGATTACAGACCAGCCTATTGTATCATATCTTCACCTCTGCGTGGATTACAAGTAACATCACCTTGTTTTAGCCAAACAGCTAATTAGATGCAAACAGACTTCAAAACTATGCACACCTTTTTTTCAAAAGGCCACTAATCTAAATAAACTTAAGCCCCTCAATTTACTTCACTGCTATTTGTCTAAAAGCATTACAAACATAGGACACGGGGCTATCTAAATTATGGTATCTGATGGTCATCTTAAAGTGGGGTTAAATGCAATGTAATATAACCTAGGAAGTCACTTTCAGATGCAAAGCAGTGAAAAGGAGAATTTTTCCTGTTAGGTGAAGCTTCTCCATCTTCTATGTATGTCTTTGGCAAAAATTTAAGTTGGGAAAAAATATTTTGTTTCTTTGTAAGCTGCAAGTACATTGGCATAGTAACTAATTCTCCTGATTCCATAGAGCAGAATTTGTATGCAAGAGCAATCTCATTCTGTTGAATGTATAATCGACAGTATGTAGCCTATGTTTATACTCCCATTATCTATCATATACTATAACTAGATTCAGGATCTATATTACAATACTATATAGAATATACTAGAACAACAACCAGGATTGCCAACTCCAAGCATTAAACAACCAGAGTCATGACATTTTCACAAGATAATTTGGGGCTCTTTTTATTTGGCTTCTGGCATTTAAGCCTTTCGGGTCCATTTTGTAGCTCACTCTCCAACCATGAGGCCTAGAAATTTTTTCAGTCAGAGTCTCATGTGATAACATGACTCAGAGCCCTGGGCTTTACGACCAACATCACAAGATTCATGATAAAATTGTGAGACCTAGCAACACTTGAGCCTACAATTTTTAGTTTATCTGAACAGCTATGTGAACTGCTGTGGTATCTCAGGTCCACAAAATACTCATTAAAAACTCTCTGTATGTGTATTTAAACAAAGTAAATTTGTTAAATATTTGAGATCCAATTGTACTTTCCCTGAATATGACAATTCCCATTGACTCCAAAGCTAGTAGGATAAGGGGAAAAAAGCCCCTAAGACAAAAGGAAATTTAAATACTCAAAAAACAGACTCTCTTAAATTAACATTAAAGAATCAGACTGAAATTAGCACAAGAGTTAAAGCTGAAATAGCATGTGAACATTGAAAGGATGTTTTCATCTTGTTTGTGCTTTTAGATCTCATTGGAACTTCAAACCAGTCCTACGGCATGCCAACAAATAATTCAAGGAAGGGACATAGTCAATCAAGCACTTACACTATTAAACTACAACAGGTATAAGTGGCGGCATACAGGGAACCAAGCAAGGTTTGCTCCCCTGCAGCTTTCCTCGGGCCCCAGTTCACAAAAGTATCTCTATTCAGGATAGCGCTTCAGGCCACAAAGTTAATGAGTCTTAAGCACAGGTTGGCAGTTATAGATATGCTTAAGTGCTTTCCTGAATCAGGGCCTCTTGTGGTACTTAGAGTGAGTGTGAAGTGCCCATTTTAAAGCTTTAGAGAAGCAGTTTCACTCCTTTAGGAGAGATGCAAGTAGCCAAAATTATGGGCTATATTCTCCTAGTTTTATACATTTCCAATAACTCTACTGTAGTCGAGAGACATTATTTCAGGTTTACACCAATGTAAGAGCCAAATGTGGCTCACTGTAATGGCATACCGATATGTACGTTGCATGAGCGAAGATGCTCTCTCTTTGATCTGACTGCTGGAATATTATAGGATTTGTCTGACGTTTTGATGATTCAGAGTGGTTTATGGCCTTTACATACAGCACATAATTAAAAGCATATTTTTGACTTTTATCTCAGTTTTGGTGTGGAGAAGAATTTCTGATTTTGAAACTAAAAATAGGCCATTTGAAATTATCACTATGTACACTGCAGGGTGACATATTCTTTTTGATATAAGAGAATCACTTCCTTACATGCTTTCCTGGCATGCCATTGTTCTTGGAGGTTCAAATGCTTAAGATAACTGTCCATAAATGTAAGTGACTGAGTGCTAGGGGCAGGATGTTCTCACTCGAAGGGCCTCACTTCTGGAATTCACTTCCATCTCTAGTGTGCACAAATTTGTTTAATTTGTGCAAAAATCTATTTCTTTTCCCAGGCTTTTGCATGAGTGCCTGAAAAGGGGCAATGATAATCTTCAACTGCGGAGACTGGTCAACAGTTAGGGGAAACACTGTATAGTTTAAAGAATATTTGCCAATGTCCAAAGTTAAAACAAGTTAAAATATAATGGGAGTTAAGTCAAGGAGAGAGTACGGCAATATTCGCTAGGGTTTTGGACCATGTCAGGGAGAGTGGGGGAGCAGGAGAGAGCCAAAGTTAAAATGTACTAAACCTCAATCCCATTTGCAAAAGTGATTTAAGCATTTAGGAGCTTAATGCCATGTCTACACTACCACTTATGTTGGCAAAATGTTAATCAGGGATGTGAAGAAAACACCCTCCCCCGAACGACAAAGGCATAAGTGGTAATGTACACAGCATGTGCACTAGCAGCTCCTTAGAACACTCTGATCTAGCTCAAAGAGCTCTAACAAACTGCTAGCACACATCAGCAGGGTGCACGCAGACAGTTAGACCCCAGCAGGCTAATGTGGGGTAGATTCACACCCCAGCATGTCATGGTCTAATTGTTCCTGTAGACAAGCCCTCATACTCTTAAGTACCCAAGTCATTTCTGAAAATGGGGACATTAGTGCCTTTGAAAGCTATACCCCAAGCTATACACATATATTACAAAGAGGTTAACACAGTACAAAAAAAAAAATTAGATAATGAAAACTTACCATCCAGATTGGGCACTTAAGATTTAAATATTGCCAGTCATATAACCAGTCACTCTTGCGTTATACTCACTACATTTTCTTATCTTATGATATTGCCATAAAAATATACTCCAAATGAAATTAAGCCACAAAACTCCCTGTTTGATGCACTACAGTTTTATATAATACAGAAGATCAAACAACATTCTCAGGCCACATGATAGCGTACCTTATTATCTATAACATCCAGGCACAAAAGGATAGGTGTTTCAGTCTTAAATCTGAATTCTCTTGCTTTTGTAGTTTAAATTAGCCCACTCATATTACTCTCACATATATACTGTGTATGTGTGTTAGTATCACATTTATACACTGATTAATTCCGGGCAATGGACACTCAAGCTTTTATAGACTATTGTGGCTCAAGTGATATTTCGAGGAAGGGGTTTACAACAATATTCATTATGTTCTGCATAGCCCTGCCTATCAATCTATCTTGCAACAAAGAAGAGTTGGGGGGGAAAAATTAGTATAAAAGCAACAGTACTGCTGAATTTCGCAGTTTTTCATACCAAATTAGTACACAGACAAATACAAATGTAATCAGATCAGAGTAACTATTTGGCTATTGGGAAAAAAAAGATGAAGCATGAGGCTAAGTGTAACTGCTTGTTACCATAACTTGCTGCATGACAACTGGCCTTAAAATAAGTCAGATATTCAGGTTTTAAAAGGTTAATCTCTTTCTCTATTTTGCTTGAGACAAGATACGTGGGTTAGTGCATTGGGATTACCTGCTCTTCTGAACAGTTTTATAACACCCACCCTGACATCTCCAATACCTGCAGGAAAAGGAAGACAGGGCCCCAGGACTGAAGCTGGATGTGTGTCAGTGGACACTCTGCCCACAATGAGCCCCAAAAACTTCAGTTTTGCCCAAGACAGCAAGCAAGAAAAAATGAACTAACAACATGACAGGGGAGAGAGAATGCGTTCATGATGAATCATAATGGGGTGACAAAGTAGGAACAATCTTAAAAATATACGTAGGTCCAAATATTTACTCAGTGACATTTGGGCAACCCCATGGCCTACTGAGAGGCAGCATGGTTCAACTGATAAGGCACTGGACTTGGATTCAGGAGACCTAGGTTTTATTCCCAGCTCTGCCACTGAGCTGCTGTGTGACTTTGGGCAAGTCACTTCACCTCTCTGTGTTGCTGTTTCTCCTTCCAACCTTTGTCTGTTAAGACTATAAGCTGTATGGGGCAGGAAATGCATCTACATGCTTCCTAGAAGAATAGAGCCCTGATCACCATTACAGCCTCTACATGCTACTGAAACGCAAGTAATGAGGATATCGATTAAGTATGGGACTTGGTTTCTTCACTCAACTTTATCCTAACCCATAATGAACATAAAATCAAGCTAGGATGAGAGGTGTGGAAGACGTGGGTCCTATCTAACTCCCACTGAAGTCAACAGGATTTCAACAGACATTGAGCTGGGCCCTGAAATTAGTTCTATGTAGATGCTTGGATACTGCTGTAATGGGGCCATACAGGTACCTGGCTAGCTAGTTATCCATTAGGAAGGAAAATTGAGCAACAGCGAGATCTATAAATACAGGTAAGGAAAGAGAAATGAAATTCCAGTGAAACAAGTAATCAAGGTGAGACTGTTCTGAGTACATTACGGACAATAATAAAAATATTCCCTCTTGAGTTTGTTGCTGTTTTAAAGAAGCTAGGAAACAAGCAAGATTTCATTGTGAAGCATTTTAAGACAATGTCATCTAAAGAATAACGTAGATTGAAAGTGAGTGGGATCTCTTTATATTCTTCTTCTTTTTCAGAATTCTGCATATGAAGTTTTGCACATCAAAACAAGATTCTTTTTTTATTTTTTATTGATGAGTCCTCTGCATTTGATTGGCACTACACCTTCGGGAGTACAGCTTTTTTTCATTTATTTTTTTTAAATAATTCCATCCCCTATTCCATGATCCACAATGAAAATGTAGACGTGGCTTTTAATTCTATACCTTTATGTTTCCTTTTAGGAAGCTTTTCCCATAAGGGCAGGAAACTGAGTTTCATCATATGGTGTGTTCATCATTCCCCCCGGTTCTCCAAACCATGAATGCTCAGGGGTGTGGGCCCTACACCTCAAACAGCATAAGAATCCCACTGCTCTCAGGACACTTGCAGAGACCTTGTTTCTATGCACAGCTTCCTCTCCCCATGACTTCTGGAACATGGCTTCTGCAGGAGCTGCCACCCCACAGGTTCACATAGCAGGGAGTCAGGAGCAGACTTGGGGGATATTAATGGTACATGAAATCCAAATGGAAATCCACAAAAGCCATTAAGGGACTATGCAGTGGAGAGCTCACTGAATCCAACAGTGAAGGGAGAGTACAGTCTCCTCCTGTTAACCAGGCAGTAACATCTTAGGGGTGATGTGTGATTGTGCTCCCTACTGATTGAGTCAAGCTTTGTGTCTGCATTACACACTAGTGCAGGTTTTGGAAAATTCACCAGACACTCTAATAGCTGGACTGAACCTACCAGCCTGAGGTTGATATTAAGGCATTGAGGAATGCAAGCAGACAAGTCCTTATAAGAAACACTCTTCCCTGTCACCTTCAGCTGCTGAAAAGCGAGGGAGTAGGGAGCTGAGATTTCTGCTAAGGTGTTTTCCCTGGACCCATCGTGGTGTCTCCATCTTTTGTATTAGCCTTTGAACAGAAGGTGTCAGATAAGTTTGCAGCTCCCCAACCCCCATTTGCTAGATGGGAGCAGACACTTTATCTATTCAGCCCACTCTAGATCCTCCTGGTTACTCTCTGAGGAAGAGATTTCCACTACTCTACTCACCTTCCAGCCCCTTTTTAAAAATTCAACCTCCTCCTAAATATCTTCAGAACCTGCCATTCTTGCTGCTCATACAATTCCCAAAGTCACAGGCAGCAGCGGCACAATACTAACAAATTTTGACAGATTTGCTGATGCTTGGAGCCTTAAGAGTAGCAGCAGTGAAACTGACTAACTTTGTTTATTGACTCTGCTGCTGATTGGCAAGTCTATGAGTAGCTTGAGAGTCACTGGCGCTGCCAGTCTGCAGACTTGGGAAGACAGTACATTTGGAAGGTTATTTTCAAAACCATAAGAGGAAAAAAAAGTTGAAGTAAAATCAAGAATGCTCAAATTATGCAGTAGTTGATGACTAAATTCTCACACTTGGCAAGGAAAACTTCCCACTTATCACCGTTGAGTGGATTTTTCAAGCCCTGCTCTAATGAAATCTAGAATTTGCTGTAGCCTTTATGACAGTAGTATGATGTAGTGAGAGTGTTTACTTGACTTAGGTTTGGCTTCTCAAAGCACATTAATATATTTCTGTACTCTGAGAACCACATTAGCTGCCTAGTAAATCGTGTATTATAGAAGGTGGCTTTAGAGACCTTTAAATGGATGCTTGAACTTGATCCCATCTACTTCACAGATCTCTTTCTCTACCACCTGCCTAGCCAGGCCTTGAGGTCCTGTTCTACTTGTCTTTTGTGAGCATCTGCTTTTAAACTCAAATTGTTTGGAAGTTGTTTTCGCTTGTTCTGCTCTTTGAGTCTGAATTCACCACCTCAGGAGAATGGCCAAGTTTGTTCCTCCATATTTTTTATAAACAATCTTCAAATCATATCTGTTTTCTTTGCTGTGTACATATATATATATATATATATATATAACAGTAATTTCATTTAACTCTGCATCTGAAAAATCACTTACAGATCATTTGTGTGAAAAGCCCAACTTAAATATAAATTGTAAGTACTGATATACAGTATGAATCAGAAATCCTTCTTTCCTATGTACTTTTGAAGACTTCATCCACATTCTGTAGCCAGCTGTAAAAAGATTCTGCCAAGACAGAAATATATAGGCAAAATTTTCAGAAGTGACTAGAGATTTTGAGGTTTCAGGTTTTTTTGGATGCCCACCATGAGACACCTTAAAAGGGGCCTGACTTCTAGAAAATACCTACTGTCTGAAAGTCAGGCCACTTTATAAGGTGCCTCAAGCTGGCTATGCAAAAATGGAGGCACCCAAAAATTAGTAGTCACTTTCTAAAACCATGATAATTAGTCGATAAACATAATTCCTTTCCCATACTTTTAAATAAAATTTTAGCTGACTGAAAGTGAAATTAAATTACACTTGAGAAATTCAGATTTTTTTTTGTCTTCCAGAAGTTGGGGCAACAGAAGAAGTGAACTTAGACAACAATAAAAAAATGCCAATTTACTTGTAATATGGCAACCAATGGTTGAGAAAAAAAATTAATTCCCAGTAAGTTAACCCAACCACTTAATGTCCATGGCTCAGTTGGCTTTCTGCAGTTGTACAATACATTTCAGACGATATGAGGCAATAACATGCCAATGGCATGGTTAGTCTTATCTACTGTGTGTAGGGTTTAAAAGGATTTTACATAAGCATCTCTGGGTGAAAAGAAGTGTAGGAATCTGATTCCATCTCTCTCTCCCCTGATTTACATCAGTGTAAGTTCATTGAACTAAATATAGAACTGGTGTGGGAGGAGAATCAAAACCTGTAAGAGCAAAGTATTATTATTAAAATTATCTAGGGTGAAACCCTGGCCCTGTTGAAATCAATGGCGGGGGGACACCTCTCGCTTACTTTTTGTCTTAGGTGACTTTGTCTTGTTTTGTATTTCACATGGAACAGACAACATAATTAGACTGGTGAGCCACAGAGAGCTGGCTGGTCCTATGATGTTAGCTCACCTCCTCATAAACTGCCTGATAAATTACACAAGTAACAGCTAAATCCCATCAAATAACATTCCAGCAATCATGAATGCAGCCTGGTTGATCCATGAAACAATCTCACTATTAAGTTGTGATCTACATCATGTAAGATTTGGAGGGTCCCTGTAACAGAGCAGCTACCTCCACAGCACCCCCTCATGACTTAAGGTCACTCTTCAGGGCCCCTTAAGAACTGCACATCACCCATCCAAAGGTACAAAACAATCCCCTCCTGGGGTCCAATTGATTTAGTCCTGACACAGTCTGGCCCCTCCAGGCCCCAGCCCCCCATTCAATCTCTCTCTTCTCTAAGATAAGAAGTCCCCAGCCCTCCTTCTCGGAACCGGGTGCCAGTACAGTCATCACTCCTGGGCTTTACCAGGCTGGAGCTCAGCTTTACACCCCTGGTGCCAGGGTCTTCCTCATTCTCTGCCACAGTTTCCTAGGCATCTTCAGCTTCCTGCTGCCCTTTGTAGGGGAATCAGCTCTCTTCCATGAGGCCCCATCAAGGTGGCTCAACACAAGTGGCTCCTTCAGAAACAGGGTTGGCTGATCTCAGGCCACCAGCCCTTAAGGGGCAAGCCATCCTGTTACAGTCCCTGTACTAGAACAATACTGTAAGGTTTCCAACACCATAGGGGACTGTTTTAGGGAGAGGTTCTGACTAACCCCGATGTGACTATGCAGGGGACTAGAGGAGAGCAACGTTTTCTCTCCTTGCACGCTCACATTAGGCCTAGCCAAATATTTGTTCTGTGTGCTGAGGTGGGTGGCAGTGGGGTGGGAATAAAGGGGTTTTGCATCCTATGCTTCCCTAGGGACAAAGCCATGGCCCCACTCTCCTATGCACCAGCCACCGAGACTGTGTTAGGACTAGTCACAATCTGGTCAAGTAATAATCCCCATGTGACGTTACTGACATGAACTGGAACCATATAGATTATTGTTGCGACCAAGGTCCTGTAGCAGCACCAAATCTTGTATAAAGGATCAAATAAGGTGTGTAAGACAAGGTTATGGTTTGCTGGTTATGATTATGATATCTTTACATGTGTATCATTTTTGTAGTTAAAAGTTATGAATATTGGCTCTATACTGTCTGTATTTCAAACTTGTGCTATGCTTCTGGGTGACACCCCAGACAATTTGCCTAGCCTGCTTGATGGCCCATTAATGACCATCAGCTATACAACTGACCCATTGAAAGAAGGCAGATACACCTTGTGACTCAGCAAGGTATGCAGGGCCATGCCTATGGACAGAAATCTAAGGTTTTTTCTTGCCAGGTGCCCAAATGCTTGTCTTTGGAATAAAGAAAGAGGGCCTCCATGACAAGAGACTATAAAAGGGCAGCTGCCTCACCTCCATCTTGTCTTCAATCCTGCTTCTTACCACTGGAGGGACTTTGCTACAAACGGAAGCTCTAAACAAATGACTGATGACCCATCCCAGCTGTGGATGTACTCCAGAGACTTAATTTGAACCTGCAGCTTATTCCATCATTGCTACAAGCCTGAACCAAGAACTTTGCCATTACTGTATGTAATTGATTCCATTTAACCAATTCTAGCTCTCATCTGTATCTTTTTCCTTTTATGAATAAACCTTTAGATTGTAGATTCTAAAGGATTGGCAACAGCATGATTTGTGGATAAGATCTGACTTGTATATTATTGATCTGGGTCTGGGACTTGGTCCTTTGGGATTGAGAGAACCTTCTTCTTTTACTGGGGTACTGGTTTTCATAACCATTCATCCTCATAATGAATGGCACTGATGGTGTTACTGGGAAACTGGAGCGTCTAAGGGAACTGCTTGTGTGACTTGTGGTTAGCCAATGGGGTAAAATCAGTCTTCTCTGTTTGGCTGGTTTGGTTTGCCTTGGTGTGCACAGAAACCCTGGCCTTTGGCAATGTCTGCCCTGCTTTAAGCAATTTGTCCTGAATTGGCACTCTCAGTAGGGTCCCGCCAGAACCAGCATTGTTACACCCTGCCGTACCACAGCCAGGGTGCTTGGGAGGCACTGTCCTTCTCTCTGTAGGGATGTTTACACTGCAATCCAAGGTGGGACTGCAGAACACCTGGACTAGCTTTGATCTAACTCGCACAAAGAATAATAGCAGCGAAGCCATGACAGCCTGGGCTAGTCTCTCAAGTATCTATCCAGAGTCCTGGGCAGGTTTGCACAGCCCATGCTGGTTTGCATGTTGCACTGGCTTCACTGCTATCGTTATTTGAGCTAGTCAGATCAAAGCTAGCTTGAGTACATCCATGTGTGTTGCAGTCACACCTCTGTTTGTAGCATAGACATCCCCTTGGGCACAATGCGTCCCAGAGCCTCTTTTGCAGCTACGCCCTGTCTCTTGCTCAGGAGGACTGTGTACAAGATCTATGATCTAACTCAAAAATGTTTAACTAACAAATCACCACACACCATTTTTTTTAAACAAAATCTAAACTAAAGGCCTAAAATATTTAACACTGTCCTTGTAAGTAGTTAGAGTCTGGCGGTTTGTTGTGCTTTCTTTTAAAGCCACATCATCATTTTCCTAGCAATGACATTTCTGCTTCATAACTACTACAAGAATGCTCTCTAGTACTGCAAATTATTGGGTTTGAATCCTCCAGGGAGAAGACTGACAACACAAGGGGTTTCGTTCATGTTTTAAAAACAGGAGAAATATTATTTTTAACTTAAAATAAATGAGTGTGCTAGAAACAGCAGATGGAGATAGAGCACCTAGTATAACTCATAAATAATACAGAATCCTCTCAGAAGTAATAGTCAAGCTGAAACCTCATAAAGACCTGCCGTTTTCTAGGGAAATTCAGCAGGTCTTTATGAGGTTTCAGCTTGACTAAAATGCAAAATGTCACTTCAGAAAAACCTAAATGAAAGACAATACACAGCGTTACAACAAAACTGCAAAGCACACCCACTTACACTACAGAAAGGGAAAGACCTTGTGTGTCTAGATAGGCAGAGTAATATTAAAAGAGGACTCCTCTTACCTCCATCCCCAGATCCTGAGCCTGCATCTGAAGAGAAAACACAATGAAATTTATATTCAGATGTGATAATATGACCTATTAATCTGTAAAGCAACACTGCCCAGTTAAATGTATCCGAGTGTATCTTATGTTTAATGTCATCCCTGGGTAAATTACAGAGATCTAATCTTTAAATGGTTCGCTCAAGCCATCTTTCTGATGTCTGAATTTTCGTTTTAAAAGTCTCCATAAAAGAAAAAGCCCAAGCACAGGAGTGCTGTAATGTTCTCCTACGTCTGTCTCATTTGCTGAGACTGACAAACCAGCTTCTTCAAAAGCTTTGTGATTAACAGTTTTGCAAAGTTACTTTACTGTGCAATTTCATTCCCTCCTTACACATGCCATATTTAAAAAAAAAAAAGAAAAAACTTTAATTCAGTGTTGGAACATATAAAAATGAATGTCACATACAGTCATAACAATCAAAGAGCTTTATAGATGTAAGAATATCAGAAATGTTTAATGACAAACACTGAGTCAGTATTCTTACCATAAACTGAATGCCTATGCAGTAAATAAAGGAAATATTTATAATGAATACCTAGCAAGCAAGCAAAGTCTTTTTATAAAATTGCTAATCTTTCCTTCCTCTCTCCCACACACACATTTTCAGAGTAACATTGAACATTGTCAGTTGAAATAATTAGTTTAAGCCTTTAAAGGAAAGGTCAGAATTACAGACTCTCATAATGGTTACTTGCTGATTAAACCAAGTGCTTTGTCTTTAAATCCTTCAACTTAACCTGAAGAAATTTAGATGGACTGTTTATGTTTCCAGCTTTAGGAAGAGCAGCTACATGAAATTATCAAGCAAAGAACTTCATTGAAAAACATTCTTAACAAATCAATGTGTAAAAATGCACACAAATGGAGAGATGTCTGGCTAAAAGAAAATCTGAATTCTGTCTCCATTTTCAGCAGTTTAATACAATAAAGGCATTGATGAAAGCAAAAGAGAAAGTTACATTATCAAGAGCTTCTTTTTACCGGAAAGCTCAACTCGCAAGCACTGCTCAGTGTCAAAGGCAGTTAGAAAGGCAAACCAAGAGATTGCAAAGGCAAGATTGTGATTCTGTTTGTATATCACGAGTTGAATCCCAATTTATTTACAGTCAGATCTTGTTAATCTAAGTCAGTTTGTAAACTCCATCATTATTCAGATAAAAAAAAAATCTTCAGATTAACAAGACTTTTTTTTTTGCCACAGCAGTGGGTTACCAATTAAATCTTGCATCTTGCTAAACAAAGAGATGAGCCAAGTTACTCAATTATGCTGGTTTTTTAACTGGCTAAATTTTGAAACTGGGGGCTTTTTCATAGTATGATCATAAACATCAGGGGCAATGAGTGGTTGGAATAGGGAATAAAATATGATGGTGCTCTACTACCTAGCATCCTTTGCAAACACATATTCCTAATCTGATTCTCCATCCTACTCCCCACTATACACCCTCTCCAGGCCAGCTGTTTGGTGAGAGGAAGGTCTCTTCAATCTCACACCACTACTGGCTTCTGGAAAGCACAGGCTCCCCACTCCCTCCCCTGCCTGACAGCTGGGAAGAGATGAACACTTGCCTTTTTCCCCTTTATGTACTCCCTGCTTTTCCCAGCTGTTTGGAGGAAAGAAGCTCCATGTTTTTCTTTTCTCCTTCCACACACTCATAGCCAGACTTCACCTAGCCATCCTCAAGGGGTTTCTTTCTCCCAATCCTCCCTTTCTCACCAGATGTTCTTCTTGACATTCCCTCCACTGTAGGATGGGATTGTGCTGGTCCCTCTTACACCACCCTTTGGGGGGGAATCCAGCAGATTCCAAACCAGTTGGTTTAGCACTATCCTCTCAGCATGATGAAATAGGGGTACTCTTGTGATTAACATTCTGCCCTCTACCTACATCCACTGAGAGATCCAGTAATTCCCCAGCAGCCCCAAGAAAAGCAAAGAGCACTCTCAGATAAGGCCTGATTGAAAGCCCCACAAAGCAAATTGAAAGATTCCCATTGACTTGAGTGGGCTTTAGATTAGGTCTATAATTGATAGAAGCCTTGTCTTTGTGAGGAGGGAAAAGAGACCAAATGCTCAAGACTTCAGGAATCCCAGGTTTTTTTTCCTCCCTGAGCACCTCTAGCATCAGAGAGGATGTCTGCAAAGTGTCTACTACAAATAATGGGAGAGTTTAAGAAATGATGCAGCAAGGAAGTGGAATTATTCTATTAAACTTTTTGAGGAAAAAAGCCCAGTATCTGTCCTAAAAGAAACTCTTCTGGCAAAACAGACTTTGCCTGCCTGAACTCCAGATAATACCAATTTGTAGACAAAGAACATTACAGAATGTGTTTTTCCCCTTGAAAAATCTTAGGTAGCAAAATCTCAGACAAAGCATAGTTTACAGGAAAAAATTTTATTTTCTCTTAGGTGCAAGAAACACAGATTGCTGCAGTGCATAGAAAGTTTTTCTTACACACTTTTTATTGACTCTTCTAGCCTAACCTGAAAAATTCTGCTTTATGTTTAAAGAGTTCCCTCAAGGAACAAAGGCTTGATCCTTCTCTTCTTTTCAAGTTAACTGCATTGCCCACCTCCAATGAGTACAGAACACAAAAGGAAAACATTAAGAACTCCAGTATAGAGCAAGTCAGTTTTCATGTCAGATTGTGCTTATTCACCTTTCTGTATGTAACATATCTGTATACAATGCACACCACATGACAGAATGCAAGATAAATATTACAACAAAAATGGTATTCTGTGCCCTGCTCCTCAAAATCATGTCAAGAATCTTTTTAAAAAAGGAATGGATGACAGTGGCTGCTTAAGGTCTATACGGTAAATTATTCATCTGGAGCTAATACGCCAGGAATCCAAAGAGACTTTATCATGATATGCAAGCTATTTCATCTGGTTTCAAACCAAGTTATCAATATAGTCTACGAACTGAGTATTATACATACCAGTTGCACATGATCCTTCCGACATCACAAGTATTTCACTCTGCTGCTTGCAGGCAGCCTGTCTCAAGTAGCATTCATTCTGATAGGTATCGCCATTGGAGCCACACACCGGTACATAGTCGCTGTTACACTAATGAATGCAGAAAAAGAAAGAATGTAATTAGTAACAACCATCAAATGGTACCATGCCAAGTCATACCTCCATCCCCCAGTCAAAAAATAAAACACCACGAAAACAACAGGAGCTTAGAAACTGCCTGATCCTTGCTCATTCTTTTCAAATCTATCATTATTAGTAGGACTACAGGAAAAAAACAGAAGGGATATTAAACGGTCATGCTTCAGGGCAAAACCCAACCTCTAACTGACAGGTGTGAGTAAGAAACTTCCAAAATGGGCTAGTTATTCCATAACTGTCCATTATGGGCTTTCATATATATTTAAAGTAATTGGTGCTAGCTATTCAGAGACAGAATGCTAGACAAGATGTACTTCTGGTCTTATCTGGTATTGCAATGCATGCATTCCCACTCCCATTGGAGGATAATAGGCATGCACACTCTCTTTCTTAATTAGAACTGATTGGAAAACAGGATGGATTGTTTTGTGAAAATTTTCACCAAAGATGTGTCCCCTTTTTAAATTAAAAATGTTGAAATTTTTCAACAAGTTCTTGTTCCAGTATTTGCTAGAGTTCACAGCTCTCCATTTCATGGTGAGGGAATCAGGGCCAGAATTACAAGGCATGTAAAGAACAGAGAGATTAAATAATATACACTCTATCAGCTCAGCTGAAACTTCTGCTCAGTCTTGTCAACTATCAGCTTTATTTTCCTCCATCACAAAAAGAACAAGTTTTTTTCCCCCGCTTGTTCATTTTAATAAAAATAATTCAATTTTATAATGGAAATTAGGCAACCTACAGGGTGTAGTTATCATAAGATAATCACACTCTGAGGTATTAGAGATACTTGGATGTGCCCTGTACCTGATAATTATGCCAGGGATGTGATTATCTCATGATTACTATACTCCTGATATGCCTCATTGTTTAATTATAACAAAAGTAATAATCAAGATTATTATTTACAAAAGATCACCTTTGTTTAAAAACCACATAAAAATTAAAAAGTCATACTATCAATTTAGCTGTCTTATGCTGAGTGTCTTATGTTGTGCTAATACACGTGATATCCAGTATGAAACTGATGTCAACATGAATTTGAAATCTGCCCAGATACGAATGGCTACAGAAACGATTAACACATGCGTGAGCTGAATTAATTGCTGGCCTGCACACAGGGATATAGCCAGGAAATTATTCAGACTTTGTCAGAGTGACATTTTGGTTGGTCCAAGATGAGTGACATTTTCCCTATGTATTATATATTTTCTTAAATCTCTCAGGCCTGCTATGCCACCTTCTTTTTCATAAACATACCAGCAAGGGCTTTATTCTCCTAGCCCACAGCTCATCAGTTCTAAGATTTTAAAACATTAAAATGTGCCCATTTGCCATTTTGAGGAATACATTCTAAATCTGACCTATGTCAAAGCTAGAAGTGCTAGATTTCACCCAGAAGCTAAACAATGATTTGGACAGAGCTGAAGAGTGGTTTGGAATAGCTTACACAAACAACTGGATTCTTTTTTAAAAGCATGAAGGACCAAGTCTTAGTTGCCTTACACATAAAGTTCCATGGACACTATTGTGACTATTTATGTGAACAAGACATTCAGGAATTGGCCCAGAATATTGTAACATTCACCATTACAAGCAGAAACACAGAGTTTGATCCTGCTTCTTATGAAGACAGTTGCAAATTTTCCATTAGTTTCAGTGAGAGCAGGATAAGATTCATAACTGTTATGCCAACTAGCTTCAAAATAATAAGGGCCACATCCCGCTTTCCTTACCTATGTGGGTGACCCCATTACCTCAGCTGTGGCTATTCATGTGCACAAAGTGAGCAGGGTTTGGTGTAACAAATGAAAAGGTCAAGGGTGAAATCCTGGACCACTGAAGTCAACGGCAACATTGCCATTGACTACAATGGGGACAGGATTTCACCCAAAATTCCGTACATTTAGAAGTACAAAAGGTATTTGAGAGACTACTGCATTCTGTGGAGGATGTTACTGTGTTCTGCTTTTACAATCTTTCTTTCTCTTCCATCTTGGCATTTTCAGGACTCTTGACATTTTCAAACTGAGAATCAGGCTCACTGTTGGAACTGTGCTTTGTGTAACCAGGGCCGGCTCTAGCCATTTCGCCGCCCCAACATGGCGGCATGCCGCAGGGAGCGCTCTGCCACTTGCCGGTCCCGCGGCTCCATTGGACCTGCCACAGGCGTTTCTGCGGACAGTCAGCCGGTCCCGTGGCTCCGTTGGACCTGCCGCAGGCGTTTCTGCGGACAGTCAGCTGGTCCCGCGGCTCCGGTGGACCTCCCGCTGGCATGCCTGCGGGAGGTCCACCGGAGCCGCCTGCCACCCTCCCGGCAGAGCGCCCCCCACGGCATGCCGCCCCAAGCACGCACTTGGCGCGCTGGGGCCTGGAGCCGGCCCTGTGTGTAACACACAGCAAGCCATATGTCACTGCATATATATAGGTGACACATCCTTTCCTTTTCAAAATGTGTTCCCTGCAGGATGCATTTATGCATCTATTATCCATTCTTAATGCCATCACCTATACAAAATTGTTACACTGACAAAAAGAAAAAAAATTAAAGCTGCTGCTCAGCAACAGTGAACGTGGGTATGTGAAGCTTTCAGAAGGTACTAACTATAGTTCTGAGTTCCAGTGACACTGAAGACTGAAAAAAAAAATCATATCAGAACTAAAGTGAGGAAGAAAAATCAAAATGGTTATTAGAATATTGTGATTTTAATCTGATATCTCATGATCTGTCACAGCTGGATTCTGCTACATTATAACAATGGAAAACTGGCATTCACAGCTTTCCAGTGCTATAAAAAGTATTTCTTTCAGGTCCTAGAAGAGGTTAGTGGCATTTTGATTGTCACGATTTCCTCAGTCCAGCAGTACATTCTGGGCATTGGCTCAGGACTCAGTACACCAAGTCTTAGGCCTCAGGATGAGTTTCAGTGAGGGCCAGATCATGTCAAAACTCCCATTCGCTGCAACAGTAAAGTTCTTATTACGTAGAATTCTCCCTCTCCCATGTGTATTTTTAACATATATTTGCTTAACCGAAACAAGGAAGAACAATAAGTATGTCCTAATTTAGCCATGCACAGGCCCTTGACTACTTTTCATAGCATTTGGAACCTTGTATGCCTATCATCATAGGCATAGGAATATATCGGCTTAGCAGAGTTTATAAAATTTATTTAGCATAGAAGCTGACATACTTGTGCAACTCCCGCTCATGTTAGCACTACAAAACTGATTACCGTATATACTCATTCATAAGACGAATTTTCTTAGTAAAAAAGGGAAGCACCAGAGAAGGGGGTCGGCTTATGAAAGGGTATAAAGAGGGAGAGGTGGGACACAGCTCCTCCCCCCAACAGAGGGAGGGTGGAGGGGCAGCACAGCCAGCAGAGCCAGAGGGAAGAGGCAGGGGCAGAGTCTCTCCGCTTCTGGCCATGCTGCTCTTCCCCCAGTGTCCAAAGCAGCTGCAGCTCCCCCAAGCCTCTCGGCCTGTCAGAACATGCTGCGGTCATGCCGCTTAGCCCAGCCCACTGGAACATGCTGCAGCCGCTACGCCCGGTCTGGCTCGCCCGGTCTGTGGCCACACTGCCCAGCCTGCCAGAGCAGTTCTAGCCAGGCCAGAGACATCCTCTCCTGGCCCTCCCCAGATTAGGTGGGAAGGGATGGGATGGGGAGAGTGTATGGATCGTGGGCTAGGGATGGGGTCATGCGGGGGGTGGTCACAGGGGTTACTCCTCTGACCCCCGGCTTCCCCCCCCCAAAAAAAAAAATTTCCCCACCAGTTGCTGTCCCAGCCCGTCAGGGTAAGCAGCTGGTGCACCGGGACACTTTGTTTACTTAGCTTTACCGCCATGCCTATGGACGCTCGAGGTAAACAAACCATCTAGGCCCGCCAGCGCCTTATTCTGATGGCCTAGGAGCCAAAGTTTGCTGACCCTTGAATTATAGGGTCAGCTTATGAACAGGTCATAAAAAATTTCCAATTTTACTTATCCATCTGGGGGGGGGTCGGCTTATAAATGAACCAGCTTATGATCAAATATATACATTCCTACTCTCATAAGCATGATATGATAAATACTGTCACCACACTTCATATATTTTGAGCATGCAAAGTAATATGAAAATGCATTGCAATAATACAACTCGCAACTCTGTAACTAAGGCCCTGATCCTGAAAATACTTAAGCTCATGAGTAACTAACTCACATGAGGAGCCCCATTGAAGCAAATGAGACTACTCACATAAGAAAAGCTACATGTGTGCGTAAATGTTTTCAAGATCAGGTTCTAAATGTAGAGAAGCAAACTCAGCATCAACTGAAATACCTAAGTACCTATTCAGACATTTTCATGTTGTCACAGAGGAAAAAGAATAGGGGCTAGGGCAGATTAGCGCATTCAGGGGCAGTCAGATAAAGGTCCTTCTAATATGCAGAGATTATGAGGTCATAAAAAGAAATGCTGGTTAATTCTAAATCCTTGAGGTTATTACCTATAGCTAATAATGAGCTCCAATGAGAAGGAATGATTAATGGCCTGATACATTAATACTCAATGAACACATAGGGTTGTGCTCTAATACAAGAAGAAGTGAACTTCTGTTCTTATTAAAACAGATGTGGAGAGGATACTCTCTGGTGAAATACAAGTCCTGCACCAGGTGAAATCAATGGATGGTCTATATTTTTGCAGTGTTAAAAAAGCAAAAAATGAGTCAACTGGGGGGGAAAACCCCCAGTCATTTATCTTCTGCCTGGGAGCAGTATCCCATTCAAATGACCCAAAGCAGTCTGGTTTTAATTTGCTTTTCAAGCAACAAATGTTTATTTTGTTAAATGAGTTTCACTGGATACTATCTGAATCAGTGTTATAAAAAACAGATAAAAGGGTGGCCAGACAGAAGTCTTAAATAGCCTAAAGGCAACCCTCATCTTTGCTTTCCAACTGCAGTTAAAGCTCCCAGCAAGTACCAGAGAAAACATGAAAAATAATTAAACTGCTTTGCATTCCTCTGTTGATTTGCTCATATACCCCAGGTGTTACTTTGTGTGTTACTCAGTCAACCCATACTGTATTAGAATTCATTTTCTGCTACCATGGTGTACCTTTCCTTTGTCCCAAACTGCCCACTGATGCTACATGATGAGCCAAGTTCCTCCCTGCTTTAACTCTATTAAAGTAAGGGATTTTCAGAAGTACAAGGATTACTTTGACTCTAGCAAACCGACAGCATCAGCCACACAAGTATTTGCATTGTGTGTATAGCATCAGCCATAGGTAGCTTGCATGATGAACTCATGTTCAAAGATGTGGCCAAAGCCAAAAGAAAGAGCTCTGATTTCATATGGAGCCTGACCCAAAGCCCATTGACGCCAATGGATAGGTTCCCATTGACTTCAGAGGACTTTCAATGAGGCCCACGATTACCTGGTCACTTTACTTTCATCTAATTTAAGATTATAAACATTACCAAGATGATGAAACCTGGCAAGACCGTATCTTATTTCTCAGGTATATTTCAACTGTCCCCTTTCATATGTTTTTCCAACATCAACATAGATATCACTGATCTCCTGCATTCTACTGAGGTTTACTATGGCTTCTTTATTCTAAGTCACGAAAGCCTGGCATGCTTCCTTGGGAAAACATAGCCTCCATTATGTCCCCTGTCCTTAGCAAAGTCTTGGTTTGCTCTTCCCGGGCAATTGGTCCATTGCTTTAAACCAACTGCCTGTGCCAGGCTGTGACCAAACACAAGAACATAGAGTTCTCCATGGACATGTACGATCGAAATGTCAGTGGCACAGCACAGGTATCAGCCCCAGACAACAGTGCAAGTCACAAATGCTGATTGCATTTTGCACCACTCAACTCTCTATATTAACATTTATTTTTAAATATGAAATGTCTGACCATATGTAAACTGGAAATGTAATGAATTGGTTAGGGGCTATATATATATATATAATCTCTGTCAATGGAAAAATACAATCATTTAAACACAATAATTTTAGTAAAATAATTGTTTTTACATTTGGTGAGATATTCTTTCATTTTTTAAATTAAGGCATTACTAATTTTGTCTCTTTCCTCCTCAGATATGATATATTTCAATCTTTAGAGTAAATAGTCTATCAATGCTCAATAATAAATTAAATCAGTCATTACAGATTAGCACAATACTGAACTCTGCACCATTCAATACATTCTACTGTAACAATTTAAATAGTTATTAAAAGTTTTACAATTGAATAAAGATCTATTAAAATACAAAAAGCCACTGGGGCATAGGTGTATATACAGCATATGCTGGTACAGTCTCAAAACTCAATAACTTGCAAAAATTTTATCTGGATAATTACACAAAGCACAACTGTTTTGTGTGTTACGCAAAACCTACTAGAAGGAATATTTTATGATTAAACTGTGTGACTTTAAGGATGCCTGAGGTTTAGATTTAGCTGAATGGAGAGGGAAAGAGAAAGGAGGCGGGGAGAAAATCAACAATAGCCCCACTAAAACTATCTAACACCTAAAGGAAGTTTGTGATTTTCGAAAGGGCGGGGGCATTAATTCTGATAAGCAACCAGAAGCATTGCCATTATGCAGCCTTACTGAAAATACCATATAAGCACATTACAGATCCATTTCTCTAACTAGAACAGAACATTGAGTGTATAAAGCATGATCAGCAGCATTAGTAAATTTGGAAAGGATTTAAAATCCTTGTTAAAAAGGCACAGCAACAAAATCACACATGCACAACCTGAAGCTGCAGACCCCAAAGGGACATTTATAACTGCAGCATCTGTATTCTCCCAGATAAACTTATGTCTTTTTGACATCAGTTGGCTCTCCTGCCAGTTCTTTATACTTGCTGCCAGGTTTTCCCTCTAACTTCACTGCATATAGAGAAATAAATTGCCAAGTGATAGGCTGTAAAGGGAGATCCCGGATTTGTATTCTCATTAGTGAATTAAAGAATGAAACAGCAATCTTCTTACCTTGAACTGACAGACGCAAGTCACACTGTCTCCAATTCTTAAACACTCCCCATCAAATTTACAGGTATTGGTATCGCAAAGAAAGAGATCATTTTCTCTGTCATCATAACCTCAAATGTAAACAGAAAAATACTGTCAGCTTCAGTCTGGCAGGATATACAATACAGGGTGATTGCTTTTCTAATTTACACAGCACCATAATCTTGTTGATGAAATAATACAGTCTGGATGTTCTGTCTTTCCTTGTTTTCAGTTATCCACACTTCAAGTCCTTATTTCCCACACCTCCACCCTCTTTATTCTACAGTATTAGACTCCAGCTCCTCAAAAATGATCCAGTAACTGGTACATTATATTTTCTTTGGTTGGTTCAATGTTTTCCCATGCAATAGCAGATCTTTGGGTCTAAAGTCCAAACTGGAATTTCTCCAGACAATGCCATAACAAAGCCCCAATACTAAAGATAAACAGGCTGTGTGTTTTCTGTGATGGTCTGTCTGATTCCAATGAAGACTGATCACCTCTAAGTTAACAGGAGGAGTGCCAGGTTCTTCAGAAGCTGCTCAGTGAACCTAGTTCTTTCCCTTTAGTTCTGCAGACAAACAGATCTGGCTGAAGATTTAGCTCATGAATGCCAGTGTGAATTTCAGATTTCACTAGTTGCCATCCCACTCCGACAGTGTGTAGTGAGGCATTAAACAAAACAGCTATATTACATTCCAAATCCATTAAGATTTAATCCCACTGATTTTTTTAAATGTTCTTCTAACCATATCACTGAATATTAAAAATGAAAACAGTGAAAATTGCTTCTTGCCAACCTATGATATAGGATACATATATTACCTTGAAGGTTGCTATTTTCTCAGAATCCTATTATAAGGTCTAATTGCAGAAACACCTCAAATATCGGAGACATAGCCTGCAGACCCAAATATTATACCCACTGTAAAGTCAGTGACTTTAAGGATGATAAATACTTGGGATCACCCTAATTTGAGTGGGTTTTTTTTAAAAATCAGTTGATAGATAAGCATTTGACTTTAACCTATACACACCACTTGTCTCCCAATCTCCAACACATACACACACAACGCTGACATATTTAAACATGCATCACTTTGTCACTGAAAGACACCCACAGACATCGACAAATAGTGGTTGTATTGAAAATACTGCACAAATGGTAAACACGCTCCACGCAATGCACTGTTATTATTGTATTAAGGGCTATGCTGATCAGACACAAAGCTAGCTCGCAGCTGATCTAAAAGGGCAAGAACTCCGGTCCCCAGCCTCTTCCTTATTCAATTAGTACATTTCACCGCACTGTGCCTGGCAGGCACCTTGCAGCAGGGCTGAAATTGACCAGATAAGGAGGAAAAGCCTGTTTAATAGCAGTCCGCAGGAGAACTCGAGGAAAGAGGCGTTACTTCTCGATCACTCGCGGCTAGCTACGCTGCCCTTTGGTCCTGTGAGTACCTAGTGTGACAGCTGTAAACGGTTCCTCCGCTAACTTATCTCCAGAAACTATAGGGTTTACAAAGTGAATACAATATAAAGAAAGAAACGCAAACAAAATCCCATGCCTACAACAAAATCGAAATGCCTGGAAGCGGCGACAAAAAAGGGGTCTTCGCCCAACAGGATTAACCTTCCATATTATCAGGAGTTGCTTTTTCTTGGAAAGGCGACCTAGCACAGACTCTTGCACTTTCTGCAAGAAATTAGCATTTCTCAGACAGCCACAACTCGATTTATTGCATTCTCACTCCTAAAACTGTTTCTCTCTCTCTCTCTCTCTCTCTCTCTCTCACACACACACACACACACACACACACACACACTGTTCTCACTTCTAATACGCTAAAAAAAACCACCCCGTGGCATTGATCAGTTTTGCGGGATCACAAAATGATAGTGCGTGTCGAGCCTGCAACAAACTCTGAGCACTACACCGCTGAAAGGCAGATGCCATTAAAGTGCAGGGTGGGGAGGTACTGAAACATGCCTGCACTTTCTGCCCTGCTGCCCAGTCACTCCTTTGTAAATGCACACTGGACAGGGAGGGCTCGCGAAGTGCTCTGTAATTTGCAGTCAGCGCCGCGATCTGCAGGTCTGGGGACGAGCCCGCCTTTGGAAAAAGATACAGAGAGGACGGTGGCGGGGGATCTGGCTTGCAGCTTACCGGAGCAATTCCAGCCGGTAGGCGTTTGGCAGTCACTTAAGGAGGTAGGGAAAGCGGCAAGTTTTACTGGTCGGGCAATGATGAGTAACACCACCGGCAGCAGCAGCCAGCAACAGCAATCGCCAAGTGTCCAGCCGCCGCCGCCGCTGCACTGCCGAGGGGGGGAGGCTTCCCCAAGCACCATGACTTCTTAACTCAACTCGGCGGCGGCAGCAGCAGCAGCCGGGGGCTCCCCGAAGCGGCACGGTCTCGGGGCGACGGGGGGCAGGCGGGCTCCGGGGGGCTGCCTAGCATCCCGGGGGCCCCGGCCAGCAGCAGGTCAGGAAGAGGCAGCCAAGTCCCGGCATGACGAGCCTGAGAGTTTCACAGCGGCGGCGAGCTCCGGCGGCCGGGCTCAGCCCGAGGCGCGGCGGCGGCGGCGGCCGGGCAGGAGGGAAGAGGCGGCGGCGGCAGCTGCCATAGGGCTCCGGGCGGGGAGGGAGTCACGGCGCTCCGCAGCCCAGCGGCCGCCGCCTGCTCTCGCGCTCTGCCGCCCGCATCCCTCTGGCGCGGGGGAAGCAGCAGGTCCCTCAGCCTGCCGGGGTCACGTGGCCGAGGCAGCCCGGCCCCTGATTGGAGGAGCGGGATGCAGGTCCCCCGGCAGGGCGGGGCCGGCGGCGGCGGCGGCGGGGGGAGAGATGCTGCTGCTGCAGCAGCAGCGGCTGTCCGGCACCGGAGGCTCCGCGCTGCGCAGGACCGGGCTCTGCTCTCAGCCCCGGCCGCCGCTATGGATCGGGGGAGCTGAGCCGGGGTGTGCTGGAGCAGCAGCTCCGGACTCCCCGCCGCACCGGGCGCGCAGTGCACGCTTTCCGGAGCGCCTCCGGCGGGACCCGCAGCCGCTGAGAGAGCTGGGGGGCTCCAGACAGGGCAACCCCCATAGAGCTGGCACGTGCGCGGCACGCTCTCCTCCCCACGTCCCTGCCCTCCACGCACAGTCACACACACGCGTGCACACGGCTGCAGTCCCACATGCATGCGGGCTGAGTCGCTTGTGCGCATTGCACGCGCACAGGTACACGCGTGACCCGCAGCAGCTGCGCACATACGATCAGCCCGGGCTCTGGTGAAGTTCGTAGCAACTCCCCCACAGCCCCTGAGCTGTTCGCCTGTGGATGGGTTGGAGTGGGGATGGGGAATGGCAGGTCGGCTTTAAAGCGGACAAACAGCCCCGGCGGTTAAAAGGGTGGAGAGGAGACGACCCGAGGAAAAGGAGACATCCCCGGCCCTGCCCAGAAGGCAGCAGCGCGCACCAGATCTCGGCGCGTGCAGCGACAGCAGCATCCCGGCAGAGCAGCTGAAGGAAAACGCACGATCACGGTGGTATGCAGAGCTCTGGGAAACTGTGACACTGCGCGGGAGCTTCTGTCTGTCCAGCGAGGCTGGCAGGATCCGCCTTGCGCCCGCTGCACACTTCGCAGCCAGACACCCACCCCTCTTCGCGCTGCTAATGGGGCCATCACTGATCGCCAGAGAGGGGCCCTGGGGGGACCCTCCTGCCTCTCTCCTCCCACGTCGCTCGCATCCCGCAAGGGAGTTACCGAACCCCCTGGCGCGCGGCCGGGGTCCGCGCAGCACCCAGTGTTTGTCTGCTAAGAGGTGCACGTAGAACAGTTTGGGGAGCACGACGCTCACTCCTCGCCCCGCAAAGGGGACGTCATGGTCCTTTGCCTTGCACCCGAGCGCTGGCTGAGCGTGGCAGATAGCAACAGGAGGCTTTCAAATGCAACCTCCCCACCCCTCCCAGCCCTCCTCTGGCCCGCCTGCTTCCAGCTGTGAGCGCACAGCAGCAAGGTCCCTCCAACTTAGAGCAGTCGGGATCTGGTGGATAGACGTGATGGGGACGAGACCCATCTTCCCCTCAACCTCCCAGATAAAGAGCCCAGGCTCACAGCCACCCGCGCCCCCAACAGTTAAAGTGCCGCTGTTCACAGGCTGGGCTGCGGCTTCTCGCTCCTTGTTCAGGGAGGCTCCATAAAAACGCGGATCAATTTACCCAGACGGCATCAAAGACTCGTTTATTTTTTTTCCTAGACGCAGCAGCTGAATCAGTCAAGGAAAAGGCAGAGCCATTACCTAGAACGGTCATCCGGTAACGCAGAGGACCAGAAATCAAACGGCTGCACGCGCTTTCTGCGGCAGCCCTTTACACACAAGTAAAAGCACATCAGTATGTTGTGAACGTGGAGTAAGATTTAGAAACCGGACTGCAGACAAGCACGTTTTCTGTCTGCAGAAGAGCCGCTCGGGCGACTTAATCAGGCTTTTGAAAATAAACCACGCATTGCGCTAAATACAAGGAAAGCCCTTACAAAGTGTTTATGCAACAATTACCACGAGGAAACAGGACCTCGCTGCACGTCAGCGCCCGGCTCACAAAATAAAAGATCACCACTGACGCCTGCAACCTTTTAACGATTTAAAATGTAGTCGAAGACTTAGTAAATGCTCACTAATTATAAATTCATTCTTTCGAGTCCCCTTGCCGTACAGTGAAACTCCAGCGGAGTTAATGGTCTTAAAGAGTCAGCAACTACAATTGCATCCATCATCCCCCCCTCCTGTTCCCACATTCCTAAATTATTAAGCACTGCAAGAAATGTCACCTTAGGTACAAATGCTGGGGATTTTATATTGCCTCGTTTCAGGGCCGCCCTTAGGCATAGGCAACATAGGCAGCTGCAGGGCTGAAAATTTGGGGCACCACTGGGTCTTAGTGTCCACCGCTTGTTTTCCTATCCCTGTTTTGACCCTTCCTGCAGGCTCCCACAGATGGCTGCTCTAGCCTGGTGAGTCTTCCTTGGGAACCTCCAGCCTGCCAGACCTATTAGCACAACACTGAAACTGTTAAAGAGACATTCAAGGGGTAAGAAAGCCATTTAACAGGCATTTGCCAACTCCAAGGTATATACTGACAGGTTTCAGAGTGGTAGTCCTGTTAGTCTGTATCAGCAAAAACAAGGACGAGTCCTTGTGTCACCTCAAAGACTAACAAATTATTTGGGCATAAGCTTTTGTGGACTAGAACCCATTTCATCAGATGTCCACGAAAGCTTATGCCCAAATAAATTTTTATACTGTCAGTTTCTGACTTTACTGACAAAAACAGTTGTGCATTAATGTAATATTTACACAGAACATGTCAGTCTACAGGACCTTAGTTTAAAATTTGCTTTAAAAATATTTCATTAGTGAGCTAGTGAAGATTATAAAATCACATTTCTAAAAAATGCTTGCATAGAGTTTTAGATGCACAATCATCTTTAGCCTTAAATGTGTGGATCTTCACACATAGTTTTTTAAATAAATCCTTCAAAAGACCTCCTTTATCTAAAATACACATTTTAATTACTATAGTTAAAAAAAAAGTGCTTCCAAGTCTTCCTGTCCTTTCTGTCCATCCCTTCCCCACCTCCCCCCCCCTTCCCCACTCCCCACTGAAGAGAGCCCTTAAAGGGACAACAGTCCTTCCCTTCCAGATAGCTGGACAAAGAGTTCCCTTTCTTTACTTCTGACTATCCGACAAACTAGTTTTAAAAGAATCCTCCAGCAAAATCAGTACTTTAGTAAGACAAAATCCTTGTTATACCTAAAATCTTTGGAAACATTTTTTTAAAGTTGGTGAAATTTCATAACCATGTCTCTTGTTATGGAGATCACACAAAGTAAATTACTGTTCCCTTTTTCTAAAAGCAATGAACATTGTTATGAACACACTAAATCTCTCATTAATTTAAAAGAATGTCTTTGTTTCAGTGAGTTAAATATGTAACAATTTGGAATGCTGGCTTAAGATTTGAGTACATTTAAAATATAAATTCAACTTAGAAATACTGATGAAGAAAATGTAAAACAGAGAAGAGCTGCATCATGTATTCCATTATATGTAATGTTGTATTCAGCAGGACAGCTGACTCATCCTTACTATGAAGTTTTTGCAAATAAATCTCTGACAAACTTCAGGGCATATCAAAAAACCTGTGACTGACTTTTTTATTCCCAAATTTTAGTGCTTTTAATTAGGTACTTTCTTCATGTCCATTCTGCATGAGGGAGATTGCATGGAAGTCTCTGCGGGGAACTGTGACTCTCCGCCACCATGAGGCAGGCTGGGCATCTCATTATCCTTTGCTATCAAGTCCCTCCTCCCCCTCCCCCACCAGCTGTGAGCTTGGGCTGCCATCTGGCATAGGGGCACCAGTTTAATAATACTGCCTAGGGCCCCATAAATCCTAAGGACGGCCCTGCCTCGTTTAAACACTGACGGGCTGCAGCAATACCACCAAAAGTGGGTGGGGGGAGAGAAGGGGTGTCTGAAACTAGCAAGCACCACCGTGTGGCAGGAGAACATCAGGCGCTGAATATTGCGATGTTGAAGTAATAACATAAATATTAAGCACATCGGTTTTCTCCTTAACCAACAGCTGCCACCTGGCCTGAAATCGGGAGGGGAGGAACGGGTTCCTCACTCTTCCCAAGCAGGGTCAGAGCTGCATCCTTCAGCTTGAACCTGGATTTAACCAGGCACCAAAGTTCATGACCAAGATTTTCAAAAGTGGGTGCCTATACCAGCTAAATAAATGGCCTGATTTTCATAAGTACCCAGAGACCTACTACTGCCCAACACTTCTGAAAATCTAGCCAATTACTTTGGCACTTAAAGAGTTTTTAAAAAATGGCTTTGCCTGCCTATTTGATGAAGCAATGGCTTAAAGAGCCTGTTTGTATTAGATGACACAGCATCATAGACTACTCTCATAGGGGAACAACTGTAGGAGGGGGCCAGACAGGTCCAAGAGGCTGAATGCATGGAATTTCCTCCTCATCTTCTCCTGAGGGGGAAGGAATTAGGGGCTGCAGAAAAGGCAGGGGCTGCAGCTCATAGACTTTAAGGTCAGAAGGGACCATTATGATCATCTAGTCTGACCTCCTGCACAATGCAGGCCACAGAATCTCACTCACCTCCTTCTGTAACAAACCCCTAACCTATGTCTGAGTTACTGAAGTCCTCAAATGGTGGTATATACACACAGAGGGGAAATTCTATTCTGCACTGGCCCTCTGCTTCTCCTGCTGCCCACGAACCTGCCATTATGCTGTCATCGTCTACCCTCCCTGAGTCCAAGTGCCTTGACTAGGATTAAAGATGTGTAGGTTAGGACATATTAGCTGATACATTCTAAGTTTTAAAAGTCTGGTTTAGACAAGGCAGTTGTGACTTCTAATATGGTTGTATTGAAAGCTAGATAGGATCATAGGGTTTATTGTCAATGGAGCTACTTGACTTAGACCAGAACCTGGCCCTGGATCTCTTGTTGCTTTTCCTTTCTCTTTTAACTTCTTGTTTTTTTCTCTCTCTCCTTTCTTTTTTCCTTCTATTTTTTCATTTAATTTCCCCTTCACCCCCTTCCTTTTGTTTTTCTCCTCTAGTATTTGTTGTTTATCCATCACTGAAGTTGTAGAACATAGAGGAGACATAGTCTATGCATTGAGGAGCTTACATCTAAACACAAAGACTAGCAGTCAGATACCTGAAGCACCCACTGACCGGCAGATGGAATCATGACAGATCATTAAGCAGGGGCGATGGAATCCTAACAGAGTTTGCAGTAGAGGTTGTGCTCTTTCTTCTCTCCCTCTTTCTGTCCCTTTCCCTCCTCTTTCCCAAATCTTCTCAATTTGTTCCTTCTCTAGCTCTCTCTCCAATCTTTTTCCATCTTCCCTGGGTCCTCCCCACAGTCTCACTGCTTCTTCCTCCATCTTAGGAATTCTACCTCTTCCCATATCCACAGCCTCTCTTTCCCCCCCGCCCCTACTCAGACTATGTTCCAGCAATAATTTCCCAGACTACCCCCATAACTTATTTTCCTTCCCCACAACCGTGGACTCCAAAATCAGCCCTGGCCTTTTCCAGGTGCCTGTGATCCAGTGTGGATTTCCAGAAAGTGGATTTGGTCCAGGATCCTCACTAAGCAGGGCCTTTCTTAAGTTCCCTTGGCTGCCTCACAGAACATATCACAGTGTGTGATAGCAAAGGCAGCTCTGGCATTTACAGAAAGTTAAAGAACACAAGTAATAGAGACCAGTAAGAAAATGCTAGGATGGCATATTATATTAGGTTATGCAGTGCTCAGAAGAATTTCTGAGACACCTATCCACTGAAACTGTCTTATACGTAGGTCTGAAAGAGAGGCACCTTTCCATTCAGAAAGAAGCATTTTCTGGTTCCAGATGAAGTCGCAAAGCAGTTTTCCAATGTTTGTGCCTGCCTTGTGAACTTACCTTTGACTCTGGGACTTTCACAAGGGGTCACATATGGCAGCAGGACACAGACATCTGGAATTTGCAATTCATATTTGCCTACATGACTGGCCAGTGAAGGCACAGTCTCAGATTTTGTACCATCACTATCCAAGACCGGTTATCTTCTTGTAAAAGAAACTTTACTCATATAAATATTTTAATGATAAAAATACAGCTGCCTCATTGTTCAAAATGTCCTGTTTCTTTTTTCCCTCTTTAGACATTTCTTATGAATGACAGACATCAAGATAGAATAATTTTCTCATATAGTACCTAGCTGAGAAACACATTCTTCTGCGCTATTAATCCCTTTTTGCACACAGTCTATTGTTAGCACATTATTCTCAGCTACATTTCAGCACATAGGCCACTTCATCTATATTACCATCCAATCATAACTACATGAAAACTATCTGCAACTGGAGTGTCAGATTCCCTCCCATCACTAATCCACTATGGCTGCTTTGTGAGTCTCTGATGCAGCAAATGAGTCTGAAGCCAGCAGATCCAGCTCTCTGAGGATTCTCAGGGTAACTTAGAGCCCCAAGCACAGGGAGCATTTCTGGGAGAATGGGAATGTGGCTGGAATATTCCTGTTCTCCTACACAGGCCTCAGAAGCTGGAGGGTCCCTTTGAGGATCAGAGTCCAGGATAATGTTCTGAAATGATTTGAATCCTTTCTGGAGGAGAGCACCCCCTGAGTAGTGATAGGAAACTGCACTTCCATTAAGACACTTCACTTGTGAACATAATAACGGCCATGCTGGGTCAGACCAATGGTCTATCTAGCCCAGTATCCTGTCTTCTAACAGTGCTTCAGAGAGAATGAACAGAACAGGGCAATTATTGAGTGATCCATCCCATCATCTAGTCCCAGCTTCTGGTAGTCAGAGGTTTTGGGAAACAGCACTTTCCGATTTGCTTTCTCCTCATCATTCATGACATTATACACCTCTATCATATCCCCTCTTAGTCATCTTTTTTCTAAGATGAACAGTCCCAGTCTTATCAATCTCTCCTCATATGAAACCTGTTCCAAAGCGCTAATCATTGTTATTACATCTCTGTACCTTTTCTAATTTGAATGTATCTTTTTTAAGTTGATGAAAACTGCATGCAGTATTCAAGGTGTGGGTGTACCATGGATTTATATAGTAGCATTATGTTTTCAGTCATTATCTGTCCCTTTCCTTATGGTTCCTAAAATTCGGTTACCTTTTTTGACTGCTACGGCACATTGAACAGTCATTTTCAGACATCTATCTACAATGACTCCAAGATCCCTTTCTTGAGTGGTAACAGCTAATTTAGTCCCCATTATTTTGTATGTGTAGTTGGGATTATGTTTTCCAATGTGCATTTTTTTGTACTTATCAACACTGAATTTCATCTGCCATTTTGTTACAAAACTGGGTGACTGGGTGAGATCCCTTTGTGACTCTTTGCAGTCTGCTCTGGACTTACCTATCTTGAGTAATTTTGTATATTACTTAGGAATATGTTGAACAGAACTGGTCCCAGTACAGATCTTTGGGGTACCTGGCTATTTACCTTTTTCCATTATAAAAATGACCATTTATTCCTATCCTTTGTTTCCTACCTTTTAACCAGTTATTGATCCATGAGAGGACCTTTCCTCTTATCCAGGACTGCTTAGTTGCTCACAGACCTTTGGTATAGGGCCTTGGCAAATGCTTTCTGAAAGTCCAAGTTCACTATATCAACTGGATCAGCCTAGTCCACTTGCTTGATGACATCCTCAGATAATTCTAACAGATTGGTGAGGCATGATTACAAAAACCATGTTGACTCTTCCCCAACATATTATGTTTATCTGAGAGTCCGATAATTCTGTTTTTTACTATAGCCTCGTACTGAAATTAGGCTTACCAGCCTGTAATTACCAGGATCATCTCTGGAGCTTTTTAATTTTTTTAAAATCAGTGTTACATTAACTATGCTCCAGTTATCTGATACAGAGGCTGATTTAAGTGTCAGGTAACATACCACAGTTAGTAACTCTGCAATTTCATATTTGATTTCCTTCAGAACTCTTGGGTGAATACCATCTATTCATGACAACTTATTTCTTTATCAGTTTGTTCCTAAACCTCCTCTACTGACACCTCAATCTGGTATCGTTCTTCAGATTTGTCCCCTTAAAAAGAATGACTCAGCTGTAGGAATCTCCCTCACATCCTTTGTACTGAAGACCAATGCAAAGAATTAGCTTCTCTGCAATGGCCTTGTTTTCCTTCAGTGCTCCTTTAGCACATTCATTGTCCCAGTGGCCCTACTGATTGTTTGGCAGGCTTCCTGCTTCTAATGACTTAGAAATTTGCAGTTAGTTTTTGTGCTTTTGCTAGTTCTTCAAATTCTTTTTTGATGTGTCTAATTGTACTTTTACATTTGACTCGTCCAGGGCTCCTTTTTATTGTCCTCAGTAGGATTTGACTTCCAGGTTTTAAAGGATTCCTTCTTGCCCCTAACTGCCTCTTCTTCTCTGTTGTTTAGATAAAGCGGCATTTTTTTGGTTGTCTTATTGTATACTTTTTTTTTAATTTGGATTATACATTTAGTTTATGCTTCTATTATGGTGTTTTTATAGGTTTTATGCAGCTTGCAGGCATTTCACCCCTGTGACTGTTTCTTTTAATTTCCATTTAACTAGCTTCCTCATTTTGGTGTAGTCCCCTGTGATAGAGTGCAGGGAGTGAACAAGTGAGCCTGCACTCTGATCACTGACATGCCAATTACTTATTCAGAGAAAGCTGACTGAGATAATTAGATAATCAGACTGGGTGGGATAAAGAGCCAATTAGCCTAAATCTGATAACGAGGCACAGGAAGGAAGCACCAAGAGTGTAGGGGGTTGAGGAGGAAACAGAAACAGGGTCAGCTGAGTCCAATCACACAGAAGGCCTCAGGGAAGGGAGACTTCTGTTCCCCACAGGGTTCTGATGAGAGGGCCAAAGGCACTGAAGATATTATAGATGGACTATTGCACAGGGACTATAATAGTATTGGTGGAGGGAACTCAAACTAAATGTCACTGCGAATGTACAACTATTGGAATCTACTCAGTTTCTGCAGGACAAGAAGACAGGAGGAAAGAGATGCCCTGTTACATTCTCCTTTTAGAAGTTAAATGCTACTGTGGTGGGTTTCTTTGGCATTTTGTCCCATACAAGGATGTTAAATTTAATTATGTTATGGTCATTACTATTGACCAGTTCAACTATATTTACTTCTTGGACTAGAGCCCACATGGATCATTGTCTTTCTGGTTCTATTCAACATCTACATGCAGCCATTAGGTAAACTGGTCAGATGACATTGACTCAGGATTGGATGTTTTTCTAAAATATATGCTCTAGGAATTATTTGAAGGAAGTTCTTTGGCCTGTGTTATACAAATGGTCAGTTTAGATGATCACAATGGTCCCTTCTGGCCTTGGAATCTATGAAGTGCTAGTAATATACAGATGACATACAGCTCGATTTATATGACCACATATGATTATACCATCACCACCTAGCTGGCCCGGTACTTGGATGAGATCAGCTCATGGATGTAGAAGAGCTGATTGAAGCTGAACCCAAGCAAGATAGAGCAAGATGCTGGTGAACAGAGAATAGCATTTTGAAGAGCTTGCAGCTATGATGCAGTCCTCTTTGCTTGAAGAATGGGGAGGGATAGCTCAATGGTTTGAGCATTGGCCTGCTAAACCCAGGGTTGTGAGCTCAATCCTTGAGGGGGCCATTTTAGGGATCTGGGGCAAAAATCTGTCTGGGAATTGGTCCTGCTTTGAGCAGGGGGTTGTACTAGATGATCTCCTGAGGTCCCTTCCAACCCTGATATTCTATGAAGATTCACATCCACAATTGGTCTGCTCAGTCAGTAGCTTAAGAATGCTCCTAGGTTCCTCCCTGATAAACTCTCACATAGAAGAATCCCTTTCTACCATCTCCAGGCAACTATTTCCCATCCCAGTGAATGACGAATTGACCTCAGTTTTTCATGCTTTTGTCATCTCTTGTCCAGGTACATTGCATTGTTGTAGTCCAGCCAAGAAGCCTTCAGTATTTAAGAAACTCAGACAGAATGTTACAGCACATCCCCGCAGCAACACAGGTTCCCACGGGCACATCAAACCTGTCCTCTACTCCCTACAGAATACAAAATCAAATTAAAGTCCTTGGTCCTTATCTTCAAGGTGCTCTATGGCCTGGGCCCAGGGTATTTAAAAGTTCCAGGATGAAGACCATGGCTGAGAACTTTGCTCCTCTAGACTATGGAACTTTCTACAATAACAGTAAAGCTTGTATGTGTAGGAGAAAGACCATTCTTGTGGTCAAGCCCATGAATGTGCAATGAACTGCTCCAGGAAGTAATGACCATCATAAAGCTCACCACCTTCTGCTCCAGGTGCAAGGCACATTTCTTTGACCATGCCTGCTCTCTCTCTCTCACACACACACAATATAAAATAAAAACCAAACAAAAAATTCAAAACAAAAAAACACTCCAGTGCACACATTTCCCGCCCTGAGAACATGAGAGAACAAACACGTGACAGAGGTTAGTCTCTTGTTCAATGCTCTAGTGAAAGGCACTCAAATAAGAGGTAGGTAGTATTATTTCTACTACTACAGTGATAAGTGCAGGATAAGAACCTAAATAAAATAGAATAGACATTGGCCAATCCCAGGATGAAGAGGACATACAGGTGATCTAAAGGCATCTTTTGCCTTCCTCTCTTTGCCCCAGTCCTGAGCACAGCTATGCTGGATTGGAGAACCTAGCTCTGTAGGGGTGCTAGAGCACCTATAGTTGTGAGGTGGTATCCTCTCCCTAGTTTCTCTTTTTAATATGATTTAAAATATTAACTTCCATACAACAAACACAGAAAGTTTGATTTTAACTGCAGGATAAAATCATTCAGGATATAATCTATCAGTTTGGAGTTCTAGCAGTAGCTTGTACTATTTGCCATCCAGCACAAATCACATCCAATATTCCCAACTTTGAACAGACTACCCAGATTTGAACAGCTTTACCAAAAAGTCAGTGGTTTTAGCCCTGCACTTTTGCTCCTATGAGAAGTGAGTGTTGGAGCACATTTTATTACATATCATATGCTTGCTGGAATAGCAGTACACATGGGCCTACTCTGATGCATATCAAAAGGGTACTGTTTTTCTATATCTAATTGCACAGATTTTATACTGCTTTCAGCTATCTGATAGATCTGAATGCAAAATACAGCACACTTGGACATCACATGGATTTCTGATGCTCTCAGGGGCTCCTTTGAGTCTTTAAACCAATGAATAGATTACATTATTCTGCATGTTTTCTCCCCCCATTCATGACCAAAATAACATGGATTTTAATCTTCATTTGAACTAGTGAGTAATCCAAGCACATTTCATTGCCAGTTACTCAACTAAAAGTATTTTTCACTGTAATTAACTGTTTCAGAGCATGAAGTGGGAAAGAACACAAAAGAATGAAAAAAATTTTTTTATATAAACATGAGAAGGCTCAGCATTTCCTGGCATGTGACAAGCCTCTCAGCAGATTGTGTCAGCCTTTGATTTTTGACTGAAGCATTCCACAGCCTCAGTGGCAAAATGCAGTCTTGTGATTTACTTTTCATTTCACTGAGTTTTATGGCACATGCTAGGAAATAGGGAAAACCTAAGTGCAAAGTGTTAAAGTACATACTGTTACAGTATATAGCACTGGTTGGGCTGTATGAAATTGATAGGAACAATCACAAATAGGGCAAGAAAGATTATTATTGTACGCAGTGGTGATGTAGCCGTGTTGGTCCCAGGATATGAGAGACACAAGGTGGGTGGGGTAATATTTTTATTGGACCATCTGTGAATATTGACAATTTACTTTCTGGTTATACATAAGTAGATTAAAATGTATGGATTCTGACAGTTTATGTAGTACAGTTCTAGAGTTTTAAAATTTCACCTTCTAGCAGGGCTTTTTACATAGGAATTTTACTCAATGCCATTCATTGCAGAAGAGCAGGAATGAATGTCCTCTTCAAGACAGGTAGAAATTCATAATTCTGCTTACGAAGTCAGCCAACTCAAAAGCTCTCACTTTTTAATTGAGTCACAAGAAACCTAGTTCCTACAAGCCTCATTAGTAGCAAAATCTCTGATACAATAAACATGGAAAATCACTTGTTTCTCCCAGGACAGACAATAGTTCAATGGATTAAGTGACATGGCAACTCTTGAGAGAGTTATATCCAAAAGGGAAAAAAACTTTCCAAATTTGATGACATTTGGATTTTATTTTTAGAGTTGTTTGACTGGCAGGTAATTATGGAATGGTGATGAGTCTATGGCTCTGTATTGCTGCAGGGGCGACAGCTCTGGAGATTGTTATAGAATGACGTCATCCTGTATGATGTCGATTTCCTGGCTCCGCATGGTGTTTCTTCTGTCTGATACACTATGTTCTGTGTGTCATCTTTCCCTTATTTCCTGTTTCCTACTCCCCCTCCCCCAGGCTTTGGCTCCTGTTCTTGGAGTTTTCTTGCAACACAGGAAGAAATGTAAGAGTATTATTGTGCAGTATAATGAATATAGCTTTATTTGGCACTTACTTTTGATTGTTATTATTTCATTGGGATTTTTAGAACTGTTTGTTCTCTATTGTGCAATCAAAACATTTCCTCAAAAGAACAGACACAGGCAAAGGCATTTTCACTAGTTGGGGTGTTAGAGGGAATTCATCCCCTCAGCCTAAAACCCATTGTCTTTTTGTTCTATGTGGGTGGAGAATAGGGAGATGAAATCCACCCCCCCCCCCCACACACACACACTCAAACAGGGCCTCTGTGCAGCTCCCCTCTACTCAGGTAATATTCCTATGAAGTACCAGGAAGAATTCAAGATCTTGACTTATGAAAACTTAAAGGGCTTGGGACTTACTTATTGGAAAGGCCACCCTTCTCCCCTGTGACATACTGCCATAGTTGTGGTCAGCAGAGGTGCCCGAGCTGGAGCCCCATTCATGAGAGAGAGTGATGTTAGCTGACAGGACATTTTTCATGACAGTGCGATGTCCCTGGTCTTGAATCTAGGTCTGGGAGTAACCCAAGACGGCTGCTGTATCCTTGCTTCAACCTAATGTCTGCTGAAACCTGGAGGGCTGAGACGCTAGTAGAATGATAGCCTCAGCCAAGGCACCTACCACAAAAACTGTGATTGGAGAATTGCCCAGCTCCACCAATTGGTCCAACCATGGCATACTATTTATGCCAGAAGGAAGCACAAGAAGTTTGTGCAAGAAACAAGGTGATTTCCTGTTATGGCTGCACTGGACTCTGCTTGTGTTTGCCTCCTGCATCCAGCCCTGTTCCTGATTCCTGCTCTGCTCCTGGCTCCTGCCTTTGCTCCTCTTCCTACTGTGCTCCTACTCAATGCTTGATCCTTGCCTCTCCTCTAGTTCTGGTCCTTATACCTTGCCTCCAATCATCAGCCACCAGCCCTGGCTCTGACCTTGGCCTCTGACTTCTGTCCCTGGCTCTGACACTTGGGGTCTGACCTTGGCTCTGACCCTCAGCTTCAATTCCTGACTCTGGCTTGACCCCTGGCTCTGGTAATTAGCAGTTGACTCTGGTGATGACCTTGGGCTTTGCACCCCAACCTGAATGCCTCCTCTGCCCACTAGACCTGGCTCCTGCTCTGACTATTAGACCAGACAACCTACATCTTGCTCCTTTGCTTTGGAACTCATTCCCCCCTTGTTCTGAAATAGTACTGGTTTATGACCTCCAGGGCACACTGCAAGGCAGAATGGAGGGAGAGTACAAAGACCTGGGGAGATCACCCATGCTCCAGGAGTGACACCAGTTACCTGTATTGACTCAACAGTGTAGCTGACTATTTGACTTGTGGTTCATTCTTAATAATGTTCAGAAGACCAAATAAGCAAACTTAACCACATTTATTGTTTAAAGACAAAGTAGTATAATGCAAACAGGAGAAATACAGACCCTCCTTTTGGGAATCAAATTTGCACAGTATATTTACCTTACACAGCATGTGTGCTTCAAAGATGTGCACTTCAGCTAGCAGTATGGTTTTACAAGTTACAAAACTTTCTACATGTGACCAAAATCCTCCCCACCAGTTTATCCCACTTGTTTAATTTGTTCTTCTGTACCTTCCTTATCTTTGTTTTGGATACTAGCATTTCAGATACTGCTCTGTTAAGGTATCTCCTCAGCTTGTATGGGGGCAGAACATTAATATATTTTTGTCTTTGACAAATTTCCTGTTTTCTAACACCAAAGCTGATATCAGCTTTGCAAAATGTTGTGAGATACTTGACATGGGTGAAAAGAATTGTGGGGAAAGCATAATACATTAAGTTAACATACATTCCTAACACACACACACAAATAAATATATATTATACTCATATGTCAAACCTGTTAAGAACATAAGAATGACCATACCGGGTCAGACCAAAGGTCTATCTAGCCCAGTATCCTGTCTTTTGACAGTGGTCAACGCTAGGTGCCCCAGAGGGAATGAACAGATCAGGTAAACATCAAGTGATCCATTCCTTGTTGCCCATTCCCAACTTCTGACAAACAGAGGCTAGGGACACCATCCCTGCCCATCCTGGCTAATAGCCATTGATGGACCTATCCTCCATGAATTTATCTAGTTCTTTTTTTAATCCTGTTTAGTCTTGGCTTTCACAACATTGTATACTATGCCTAACACCTACGAGCTTCCAGATAGATTATAAAGGTGTTGCTTTTAAGTTTTAAAGCTCTATATGGCCAGAAACCAGCCTACCTGAGAGCATGCCTCTCTTCCTTTGAGACACTGCCACAACTTCCGTCAGCAGAATGAGCTGATGCTAGACTCTCCTCAATATAAAGAAGAGGTGGTGGCTGACAGAGTGTTCTCTGTAAGGGCTCTTGGACTCTGGATTGCCTTTCTGCCTGTAGCCTGAAATAAATTGAATTTGCTAACTTTTAAGGAACATTTGTATCACCCGGCCTTTGAACTGGGTAGGTACAGTAATTCATTTGTCTAATGCAGCATCTGGAGCAAAAGACATACGGAAGGATGGAATGGGTGAAAGTAAATGAGCAAATAAAAGATATCCCAGCCGGTGGGCTGGAATAGCAACCACACCCCCTCCATGCCAATTGTATGGAGTAAAAGACAGTTACTCACCTTTGTAACTGTTGTTCTTCGAGATGTCTTGCTCATATCCATTCCAGTTAGGTGTGCGCGCACCACGTGCACGTTTGTCAGAAGATTTTTACCCTAGCAACCCCCGGTGGGTTGGCTGGGTCGTCCCCTGGAGTGGCGCCACCATGGCGTCGGATATATACCCCTGCCAACCTGACCACTCCTCAGTTCCTTCTTGCCGGTTACTCCGACAGTGGGGAAGGAGGGCGGGTGTAGAATAGATATGAGTAACACATCTCAAAGAACAACAGTTACAAATCTGAGTAACCGTCTTTTCTTCTTCGAGTGCTTGCTCATATCCATTCCAGTTAGGTGATTCCCAAGCCTTACCTACGCGGTGGGGTCAGAGTGAGATGTCGCAGAGTGTAACACCGCGGAGCCAAAGGCTATGTCATCCCTGGACTGCTGAACCAGGGCATAGTGAGAGGCAAAGATATGGACCGAGGACCAGGTGGCCGCGCGATATATCTCGTGGATGGGCACGTGAGCCAGGAAAGCAGCAGATGAGGCTTGAGCCCTGGTAGAGCCGTGAGATGGCTTGACGGAACATGAGCCAAGTCGTAACAGGCATGGATGCATGATGTCACCCAGGATGAAATCCTCTGTGAGGAAATGGGTAGGCCCTTCATACGCTCTGCTACCGCAATGAAGAGTTGTGGGGTTCTGTGGAAGGGCTTTGTCCGCTAGATATAAAAAGCGAGTGCTCTACGGACGTCTAGGGAGTGCAGCTGTTGCTCCCTGCACAATGAATGTGGCTTCAGGAAGAAGACCCAAAGAAAGATCTCCTGGTTAACATGGAAGGCCGATACCACTTTGGGGAGAAAGGCCGGGTGTGGTCGCAACTGCACCTTGTCCTTGTGGAACACAGTATATGGAGGGTCCGCCGTGAGAGCCCGGAGCTCGGAAACTCATCTTGCGGATGTGACAGCCACGAGGAAAGCGGTTTTACAGGACAAGTAGAGAAGGGAGCAAGTTGCTAATGGCTCGAATGGGGCTGACATAAGTCTGGTAAGAACCAGGTTGAGGCCCCAAGTTGGGGCAGGGCGGCGTACCTGGGGGTATAGCCGCTCCAAGCCCTTGAGGAATCTGGATACCATAGGATGTGAAAACACTGAGCGACCATTCTCCCCTGGGTGGAAGGTAGAGATGGCCGCCAAGTGCACCCTCAAAGAGGATACTGCTAGGCCCTGTTGTTTAAGGGACCAGAGGTAGTCCAAGATGGTGGGGATGGAGACCTTGGTGGGAAGAACGTTGTGTTCTCCACACCAGCATGTGAAACGCTTCCACTTGGCCAGATATGTTGCTCTAGTGGAAGGTTTTCTGCTACCCAAGAGTACTTGTTGCACTGGGGCAGAGCAACGCATCTCAGACTGGGTCAACCACTCAGAAGCCATGCCGTGAGATGGAGGGACTGTAGGTCTGGGTGATGCAGTTTACCGTGGTCCTGAGTTATCAGGTTCAGGTGAAGAGGTAGTGGGATAGGGTCGACTATTGACAGGTATAGCAACATGGTGTACCAGTGCTGCCTGGGCCACGCTGGAGCGATCATGATCAAGCGGGCTCTGTCCCTGTGCACTTTCAGGAGGACCTTGTGGACGAGCAGGAACGGTGGAAAAACGTATAGCAGGTGAGTCGTCCAGGGTATCAGGAAGGTGTCCCCTATCGAACCCTGTGAGAGGCCTTGAAAAGAACAGAACATTAGGCATTTCCTGTTCCCGCGGGACGCAAAGAGGTCTACACAGGGAAATCCCCACTTCCGGAAGACCAAAAGAATAACGTCCAGGCGAAGCGACCACTCATGAGAAAGGCAGGATCTGCTGAGGTGATCCGCCAGAGTGTTCCAAACCCCTGGGAGAAAGGACGCTATGAGGTCTGTAGAGTGGGCTATACAAAAGTCCCAGAGTTGAATGGCTTCCAGACAAAGGGTCGAGGACCTTGTCCCACCCTGTTTGTTTATATAGTACATGGCTATTGTGTTGTCAGTGAATATTGACACACAATGGCCTTGCAAGTGCTGTTGGAACGCCTGGCAAGCAAGGCGGACTGCTCTCAGTTCCCGGACATTGATGCGCAAGGCCAGTTCCTGAGATGACCAAAGGCCTTGCATGCATAGATGCCCGAGGTGAGCACCCCAGCCGAGAGATGATGCGTCTGTTGTCAGGGATGCAGAGGGCTGGGGCGGATGGAATGGCAGCCCTGCACACATCAGGGTGGGGGTCAGCCACCAGTCGAAGGAGCCTAGGATGCTCGGGGGAATGGTGACGATGATGTCTATGGCATCCCTGCCTGGTCAGTACACTGAGTTGAGCCACAATTGGAGGGGACGGAGGCACAGTCTGGCGTATGTTATCACAAACGTGCAGGCCACCATGTGACCCAGGAGACCGAGGCAAGTGCGAACTGAAGTCAAGGGAGCAGCTTGAAGACTCTGGATGATGGCCACCATTGCCTGGAACCGGGGCAGTGGTAAGCAAGCTCTGGCGAGGATGGAGTCCAGGGTGGCGCCAATGAAGTCTATCCTCTGAATGGGAATCAGAGTGGACTTTTCCGCATTGATCATTAGACCTATATGTAGGAAAAGGTCCTTGACAATGCGGACATGATGGATCACTTGTGCCTCGGAGGTCCCTCGGATAAGCCAGTCGTCTAGATACGGAAAAAAGTGTACCTGACGGCGGCAGAGGTGGGTGATGACTATAGACATGCATTTCGTAAATACTTTTGGGGCTGCAGAGAGGCCGAACGGTAGGACCGCGAACTGAAAATGTTGGTGGTTGACTACGAACCGGAGGAAACTCCTGTGAGGTGGGTGGATGGCTATGTGAAAATACGCATCTTTCATGTCGAGGGCGGCATACCAGTCTCCGGGATCCAGGGATGGGATGAGGGTTCCCAGGGATACCATACGGAACTTCAACTTTATCATGTATCTGTGTGAGTTCCCGCAGATCCAGGATAGGTCTGAGACCCCCCTTTGCCTTGGGGATTAGGAAGTAGTGGGAGTAAAACTCCATGCTCCATTCGTGTTCCGATACCTCCTCTATGGCTCCTTTGGCAAGGAGCGTCTGCCCCTCCTGGAGGGGGAGTTGCTCGTGAGAGGGGTCCCTGAAGAGGGATGAGAAAGGGGGCTGAAAGGGGGGGCGTGAAATAAATTGGAGGTGGTACCCAAATTCCACGTGCGTAAGACCCAGTGATCTCTCATTAGCTGGGACGCATGCAGGGAGGAAAAGGGAGAGACGGTTGGAGAAGGAGGGAACAGATCCTTTGACGATACTGGTACGACGCCCTCGGGCGCACCTTCAAAAGGAAGAGTTTTGGCCCTGTGGATAGTTTGGAGGGACCTTGGTTCTAGCTCCTTGTTGCCTGACTGCCTCCAGTGACCGGTTCTACCCTGCCTTCTAGCAAAGTCCTTTCTCTGTCTGGGCTGAGAGTAAGAGTGGTGTGGCTGGGGGCAGAAGGGCCTAGCGCTGAGTCCACTGGCGTGTGCATGCCCATTGAGAGCATAATGACCGTGTTATCCTTTAGGCTTTGCAGCCTAGGGTCTGTCTTATCGGAGAATAGGCCTTGCCCTTCAAAGGGGAGGTCCTGAATTGTATGTTGGAGCTCCGGGGGAAGGCCTGAGACTTGCAGCCATGAGACACGCCTCATAGTAACTCCCGGAGGGTTAGGGTCCTGGCCGCTGAGTCCGCGGCATCCCAGGGAAGCCTGGAGGGGAGGTTCTAGCCACCTTTTTCCCCTCGTCCAGGATGACCGCAAATTCCTGTCGGGAGTCCTGCGGGAGCAACTCCTTGAACTTGTTCACCACCGCCCAGGTATTATAATTATAGCGGCTAAGGAGGGCTTGATGATTAGCCACGTGGAGTTGGAGCGCCCCTGCAGAATAGACTTTGCGCCCCAGCAAGTCCATGCGCCTCGTGTCTTTTGATTTCAGCGCTGGAGCCTGCTGGCCATGGCGTTCTCTCCCATTGACCAACTGGACAATGAGGGAGCAAGGAGGGGGATGGACGTATAAGTAGTCATAGCCCTTGGAGGGCACCATATATTTACGTTCCACTCCCCGAGCAGCAGGTGGGACGGAGGCCGGAGACTGCCAGATTGTATTGGCATTGGCCTGGATCATCCGTATAAAGGGGAGGGCCACTCTCATAGGGGCATCAGAGGATAAAATGTCCACCACTGGATCCTCTACCTCTGGGACCTCCTCGACTTGCAAGTTCATATTTTGTGCGACACACCTGAGGAGGTCCTGGTGGGCCTCCAGGTCGATTGGTGGAGGGCCTACAGACGACGTTCCGGCTACCGCCTCCTCAGGGGAGGAGGATGAGGAGAGACCTGGGACAAGTGGGTCAGTCGATGGCTCATCGTGGTGGACAGCCTCTGTCTCCCTTGGGATCTGGGAGTCCTGTGGCTGGACTGACACTTCCTCCGAAGCAGAAGGAGGAGGGCGGCTTATGGTGGCTTCCAGCACCCAGTGTTCTGATGTGGCAGAGCGCGATGGGCCTGGATGTGCACCTTGGGCCTGATGATATGCCCAAGGTGTCCAGAATGCCCACTGTTGAGGTCCGTGATCCTGAGCCTGGGGCTCATGGAAAATTGTGACGGGCACATCAGCATCTCTGTCTTGGGCATATGCACTGTCCACCTGCGAAGACACAGATGGGTGCCAGGACGGTCAGGGAGGAGCTGAAAGACCATGGTAAGGGTCCCTCTCTCTCGCCGTTGGTGATCTCCTCGGCACCAGGGATCGGTATCTGGAGTCATACCGGTGCCAAAAGCGAGACCGGGACCTGCGACCGGCACGGTGCTGGGAGGTCAACCTGGATCTCGAAGGTCTGCGGCGGGAACGGCTGTGAGAGTCGCGGTGCCGGGAGCGGGAGTGGTACCAAGAGTACTGGGCTGGAGGCCGAGACGTTGATCTATGCCGCGAGTATGACCTGGATCTTGAACGGCGTCGGGACCTGGATTGTGATTGGTGCCGGTCTGCTGAGCTGACTGAAGGAGGTCTCATTATGTTTGGCTTGCCTCTGGAGTGTAATAACCGCACCGGCGGTGCTGGGGGTTGAGGCAGGACAGACTCCGTCATGGCTATAAGGTCCCTGGCTGTGGAGAATGTCTCCGGCGTAGAGGGGACCGTAAGCTCAACCACAGGCCTCGGCAGGGAGCTCTCAGGGACCGGACTCGACGGCCCCCGCGGGACCAGAGTCGACGGTACTGCAGCAGTCGGTGCTGCGGCAGGTGCAGGTGCCGGGCGGTCTGCACGAGGCTGCGTCTGCGCCAAGTGCACAGAGGTAGTGGAGGACTTCGACCTCTTCTACTTCAGGGAGAGAGATCGGTGCCGAGCAGGTCCCTGCACCGGAGATGGCTGGTGCCTTGGTGTCTTGGTGGTGCCGGCACAGTCTGGTGCCGGAGGAGCGCTGCTAGCAGAGTGCTCAGTGCTTGGTGCCAAGGACGGAGGGTTCAAAGCTACCTCCATGAGGAGATTCTTCAGGTGAAAGTCTCTCTCTCTTTGTCCTCGGTTTAAATGCCTTGCAAATATGGCACTTATCCGTAATGTGCTATTCCCTGAGGCACTTTAGACAAGCGTCGTGGGGATCACTTGTGGGCATCGGCTTATGACAGGCCGAGCATGGTTTAAACCCCTGTGAACCGGGCCTGGGCCCCGGCACCGGGTGCCGGGACGGGGCTAATGCCCAAACCCCGCTGTAACTATATACACTAACTATTCAAGAACTATAACTATACAACAACGATAGTGAGGAAACAAGGAGCAGCTAGGGAGTTGGAGGACAGCTAAGCCGCGCTCCACTGTTCCAACGACCGACACGGGCGGTAAGAAGGAACTGAGGAGCAGTCGGGTCGGCAGGGGTATATATCCGGCGCCACTCCAGGGGGCGACCCAGCCAACCCACCGGGGGTTGCTAGGATAAAAATCTTCCGACGAACATGCACGCGGCGCGCGCACACCTAACTGGAATGGATATGAGCAAGCAGTCGAAGAAGAATGGGGATACTCTGTGTAAGAGCAAATCCAGAATCCCTCTTCTGACCTATTCCCTTAACTCTGATCCATCTCCAAAGTGTCCTGTATTGATATGAATTGCAGACATAGAGACCCTTCCTGCAGCAGTCAGGGTGCATGCAGGCACCATTGCACGGCCACAAAGCCACTGGCACCTGCTGTATGTGAGCTTAAGTGGGGCAGAGGGCATTGTGTCGGCCCTTGGCACTGGGGCAAAGGCAAGGCACATACAAATGCACATTTCAGTTCAGCTTAAATCTATTCATGCCAAAATGCATAGTCAAACATTTGCAATATGCAACTGAAAACTGTGGACCAACCTCCCTTATGCCTGGAACCATTTATGAAAAGGAAAGGTCCACTAAGCCAATTGTGATTGTTATTAGTAATTTATCAATCTATGAGTATTAAATCAAGAAAAATCTCTGGTCTTTGCTTGTAGAGGCGCTAAGACTCTTGATGGTTTGTATGAGAAGGATTCTGGCAAGGATCAGAAGGCATGTGGCTCTTCAGAAGTTAATATTTGGCTCCTTGTACAGTTACCGACTCTGGTGCTGGAGCTACAGGTGCCAACTTTCCAGTGGTCCAGGAGGTGTTCACTGCTCAACTCCTGGCTCTGCCACAGACTCTGCCCCCACTCCACCCCTTCCCGCCCCCTCCCTTGAGCCTGACATGGCTCCTTCCCTACCCCTCCCCAAAGCCTCTTGCACACTATGAAACAGCTGATCAGGAGGTGCGGGGAGGGAGGAGGAGGTGCGGATTGGGGGCTGCTGACATATTACTGTGGCTCTTTGGCAATGTACTTTGGTAAATTATGTCTCCTTCTCAGGCTAAGGTTGGCCACCCCTGCGCTAGAGTGTTTTTATATATGTACAACAACCCACTCAAAAACACACACAGATATAAAGTTTAGGTTCTGTGAAACCAATTTGGACCTCACAGAAGAAGGCGGCTTAGGAGAGTTACAGTTCTGACCAACTAATTATTCTGATTTTTTTATCAGAGGAACTGAAAAAGGATGTTTTCTCAATATCAACATTTAGGAACAGGCTTATTTCAAATGACAGAAGCACAGGTGATGTTCAAAGGAAAATTGACTAATACATGTTTTGTTTGTAACATACAGCTGCAATAGCAAGCCATAATATATTTTATAAAGCCTTGCTAATTTTCTGTCTATTCTGGGAGCTACTGATTTTACTCATACAGTATGTACATATTTGACTTTCCCTTAAAATGAAAAGGAAAAACCTTTAGAAAAATACTGGTAAGAACAGAAAAACATTTCACTCCTTAAGCATGTAATTAATTTCTGATTCAAAAATATCATCATTTGTATGTGATCGGAAAGAATATTCTTTACAATCAGTCAGGCAACAGTAACTATTATTTAGGAATGATTTGAAGGCATACAAACGGAAAATAGTATTTTTAAAAATGCAAAAGAAAAAAAAGTCACCACCCTAAACATGTGAGCCAAATGGTAACTTCGGAAAAAAATGTTTTATTTAAACTTGCAAAGTAACGGTATCCAAATGAGCACACAGCTTCAATCACTACTAATAAAATAAAATAAAAGGGCGGGGGGGAATAATTTACATTTAAAGAAAGAACAGTTAAACTCAGTTCACTCTCATTCACTGTGTGCAAATATGCATCAGTATCCTGGGCATTGATTGCTTTATTTTCTGATGGCCAGTCTTTTCATACCTACCCATATCATAGGGCCAAATCTTAGAAAATGCCAGGAATCTCTGCAGAAGCTAATGAATCCTCCCCATTTCAGCCAACACAACCAACGTGTTTCCCTCTGTTGAGGGAGATTGACCAGCAGGATTTTTGCAGATCCACTGGCCCCACTCCTTCCCCAGCTATCAGTCTACCTAGGTTCTTATGAGACACCCATCACTGTGTTATCTGATCACCCTCTGCCTCAACATTTTCTCCCTGCACTGGAGAACACAGAATTCCATGCAGGGGATGCAGACTTGTTTAAAGTGCCGAGATCCTGCCCCTCCCCCCACCTTTAGCAGTAGAACTGGCCTGGTTCAGCTGCATGGGCCAGCCTTCTGTGGCTGCACAAAATGAGACAGAATATGGCCTTAGCCTATTGCACGGAGTCAAAATGGCCTGCTTATACTTTCCTGAAAATGTAGCCATCTCTGCCCTAGCTAGATCTTTACCAAATCAATGTCTGCATTTTTTGCCACACAATCTATTACAACTAGGGTGACCAATAGTCCTGATTTTATAGGGACAGTCCCGATTTTTGGGTCTTTTTCTTATATAGGCTCCTATTACCCCCCACCCCCTGTCCCGATTTTTCACATTTTCTGTCTGGTCACCCTAATTACAACATGGGGGCTGGGCAGGGATCAGGACAACATTCATTGCTGAGCAGGGCTACTCTCCTGAGCATAAAAATGGGAAGGCTCTGTCTCTACCAGAGATTTACCCCATTTTGCCTAGCCATTGGTGTAATTGTATATGTGCAAGCCCCTACTGTAGACAGGGTAAACTGCTGTAACCTGTGAGTTACCTTTGTTTCCAGGAAGTGTGAGCTCCACTACGGCAAACAGCAGCTTTACCTGTGTACACTAGAGATTTGCTTGGTGAAGCTACACCAACAGCTGGTCACTGATAACTGTAATCAGGGCAAATGCCCAGTATCCTAAAATCTATGGGTCTGATTTTTCATCTATGAAGTCCACTTTGCATTGCTCAAATGGTGCAAAATGGACTTAAACTGGCCACTGCACAAGGGCCCTATCTGCTTTCCGACCTCCTAGACTAGCCACCGCCATCCCCAGTGCAGATAGGCAGGGCACGACAGACTGAAGTTCCGCTACACCTGGTCCTCTACTCATGTAAGGTCCCTGGGGGATCTTATGCAGATAGTATAAATTAAAGCTGGTCCTCAGCAGTTCTAAGTTATGTCAGGGAAAGCTGGTGCAGGATCTGCAACCAACTCCTTGCAGCCTCTAAGTGAGAGATATCTGTCTATACACAGTATAGGTAGGGAGTTAGAAGATAAAGTGCCAGCAGATGGTGCTCAAGAATATGTAGCATAGTTTCTAGCTTTTGTAGAACCAATACAACTTATTTTTGTGTATTGCAAATGGCTTCTTGTGAGCAGCTCTTTACAGAGAGCTCTTAACGTCTTCCTCTCCACCAGGGAGCTTCTGCAAGGTCGAGATTCTATCCCTATATATTTTAGAGCAGTGATTTCCTTCACCCTACGAGAGGGGGGAAAATCAGCAGAGAAAGGGACATTCTCTATCCAGACACTCTTGGAAACTGCAAAGCTGCCAGCTAGGAGATCCCTGATAAGTCAAGGAGAAAATGCAAATGATTCCAGTGAAGCATGTTGGAAATTCTCTTCTTAACAGAATGGAAATAGCTCAGCAAAAACTTCACCAGCTTCTCTGATTCTGTGTGAGAAGAGGCATTACTAGTTCCAGCAGGGTTATGTAGTTAATAATTTATATTTTCTTAAAAACTAACATAGCTATCTCTGTTCTGAGTTGATTTTCTCAAGCATATGAGTGCATGCTCTTAGGTTTTCACTGAGTAAACCCACTGCTGATTGAAATGTTTTTCTGTGGAATATTAATCAAATAGATAATGGTGTACTGCATATTTATTGTATTTTACAAAAAAAAAAAAAGAGTCCTTACTACTGTTGTGGAAAATTGATCACACGGTTGATTTTGGATCAGACAGCCTGAGGCTCCTTTATTTCATACAAGCATATATGCAGGGAGAGACAGCATGACTCCATGCAAGAGGTAAGCTGCTCTGCTTGCTACAAATTTTACCGTGATTATAAAGGTTAAAACCGCAAAACGTAGCCCGCGGGTTACACATGTTATTTGCCTTATTTGGAATATAATGTTGATAACAAGCAAGCTGACCGATCAATTTTTCCATATTCATTTTTTCCTGTTATTGTCTTTGCCAGTCAAGTCTGCGGTTTGACTGTTCTAACAACCCCTTCATTGCGGTCAGGTTATACAAAAGCAGCTGTTGCAAGTTGGCATGTTTTGGGACCTTCTGTCTTATCACCTAGTTCCCTGTTCCATATTCAGTTCCCCTTCTCTGGGGCCCTGTCCTTACCTTTCAGTTCCTGCATGCCCTTTATACAGACAAACAAGCTGAGCAGAAGCTCTAAGTTTTGCTCTTAAACTAAAGGCTTGAGGGCTACAGGGAAAAGGCTTCAGGCCTATTGAAAAGGAGGGCTGACTTTTCCCTGTCACTACCATGCCAGAAACGTAAAGGCAAAAATCTCAGCATCAATTTGGGCAGTGATTTATTTCCCAACCCCAAATTCTGTGAACTGAGGAAAGATAACAATAATAAAAGCAATCAAATCCTTCCAGCTATTTAATCACCTCTAAGGCATGGGAGAGGATCATTACCGTATTTATTTTTTCTCACAGCTAGCTATAGAATAGTCACTAGAAATTTTGTTTGAAAATCTATTTGATTTTATATTCAATTTGCTTCTGGAGAGGGATCAAAATGCCATTTTTTAAAAAATATAGCATGGCCTGAGGCCTGGACCTTCAAACTGTGCCATATTTTCCTGATCAGCAACCCAGTTTATATTTATTATACCTCCTTCTGGCTCTTAGTTTCATAATAGGGAATGTGAAGTGATTGATGACTAGATAATTAACCAAGGGATCCCTCTCTGTGCAAGTATCTGTACTCATTAGACTAGAGAGAAAATGTAACTTATTTTCATAGGCTCTTTCCCTATAGGCACCCTGACACTTTCTCAGAGCAAAGTAGTGAGAAAATATAATTGCTAAACTCTCACACACTCATCATTAAACTGATACCCTTTTCTCTCAGTCTTGATTGATGAAGGAAGCTATAGAAGCAGAGTTGTGTAGCTCCTCCCTCCATTATAATGGGAGGAAAGAGAATGCTCATTATCTGTGTTGCTACTGCATTAGAGGAGTACATACAATCTCATTGTCTCTAGGCATGCAACACCAAAGGAATGTATATGGCCATAAATAACATAAAAGTAGCACCAGGAATCTTACAAGGAAGACTATTCTCACAAGATGGACGCATATCGAGTTTTCAATGCTTGCCTGACCCACACATGTACTGAGCTAATTACACATTGTAAGAATTTGTTGTGAATCAAATTTATTAACACAGGTGTCTTTTAATGTTTACAATGCACTTCAGTTGTGGATTGATGCTGCAGCTTCATAAAACAGGAAATTCCAGCCCTTGTTTTGAGAACAGCATCTATTAGCCATATTTAACCCAAAGCATTTTTATTTTTAATTTAAATGATGGCTGCCTTAATTGCTTACTGCCTGAAATGTTCTTTGATACTGAGGCATAAAGCTTTCAAACTGTGCACAATCAAATCTAAGGGTGGGGGGGGGGGTCTGTTAATGCTGTGTGCTGACATGAAACATTATTTAGAAGATAGAAAGGTGATTAGCACCTTCTAAGCTCTACAAAACCAGAAAGCTAAAACAATCCGGATTGGATACTAACACTCCATATATAGTTCTTTAACATCATATGTCCTTATACTAGAGGTTAGCACAGCAGTTTTAGCAAATGAAACAAAATAAGAAATTGAAGGCTTTTTGATCTATGAAAGAGAGTGATATTGGGTAACGGCAATATTGTCCTTTAATCACATTGGTAAATGCACCGCCATGGCACCAATTTGCTAGAGCATTTGGACCCTGGTAATTTTTTTTTATATATAGGAGAGAGAATGTGTGACCATTAAAAAAAGATTTTGGATTTTATTTGGAATCTATTTTTAGTTAAATAATATTTCTATATTTGTTTGGGTCATAATGGATCTTAACAAAACAGCCCAATTCAGGCTTTTGTCTAATATATCATAGTCTTCTCACCTTGTTAATGTGAGTAATTCTATTGACATCAATTGAATATGGTGAACAGAATTTGACTAAGAGACCAACAGCAATGCTTTTTCTCATTACATACCATTGGACAATCCTCTGCGCCTCCCCCCACAACAGAGGTCAGACTGATTCCTCTCTTCCAGTCAGGTATCAGGGCTAGGCACCCTACTACAGTGTAGCTAGTCAAAATGTTGGGGATTCCGTTTCTCCTGCACCCCACGCACACAGAAAGCTGCAGAGAAAACTAAGAGTTGCATTTTCAATTTCGTTTTCCTATTTTTTGAAACGTCGCCTTCCTTCATTTTGAATTGTCAGGGTTTGGCTTTGTCCCGCCCCTTCCCACCTTTCTTTAACTTTACTTTGTCCCATTTTCCATTGGAGAAAAGAGATGGTGGAAATACGGGAAAGTTTTTAAAAGAAGTTTAAAGAGTGACAAAGTAAAACTATTTTTAAAAAAATATCTTCATGCTTTTGCAGTAGAAAAAAGTGAAGTCTAAGGGTATGGCTACATTTGGAATTTCAAAGTGCTGCCCCGGCAGCGCTGCGGGAGCGCTGCCAGGGCAGCGCTTCGAAGTGTGAGTGTAGTTGGAGCGGCAGCGCTGGGAGTGAGCTCTCCCAGCGCTGCATGTAAACCACATCCTTTACGGGTGTAGCGTGCAGCGCTGGGAGCCATGCTCCCAGCGCTGCCACCCTGATTACACTGACGCTTTACAGCGCTGTATCTTGCAGCGCTCAGGGGGGTGTTTTTTCACACCCCTGAGTGCGAAAGTTGCAGCGCTGTAAAGTGTGAGTGTAGCCATGGCCTAAGAAAAATCTCCACCTCACCTCCCCAAATTTGCTGTTACTAACTTTTTTCTCCAAAAAAAAGTGAGAATTTTTTTTTCTTTCTTTTCTCACTTCCTCTAGCAGCTGGTCTGCACACAGATTTGCACCAGTATAACTATGTTGGTTAGAAGTTGTAATTTTTGTTTAAAAACAGATGTAGTTATATCAGTACCTGCCCTACTGCAGACACAGTAATAATGGTATAAAAGTGCCACATAGAAGCATAACGTATTCCCCTTATCAACCACACTATGAGGGTAGCATTGCAAGTACAAATTGTGTGTATAAACACAAACCACAACTTAAAAAACAAACAAACCATATTTCCAGTAGCACAAAGAAGAATAGAGGGGAGACTAGAAATCTTAAAGTGGACTTTTTTTTTTCATTCAAAAAAATTCTGAAGCTTTCCAGTTGAAATTTTTGTGAAAACTGAAATATTTAGCCAAAATCAAAAAACTGTCCAAAAATATTCACCAGCCATAGGGGCTCACATATATACTGAAAGTTCAGTCATTGCCCTTACAGTCCAAACACATGATAAGAGACATTATGTGGGCAGAAACAAACAGAAGGACAACAACGACAATGGAACGGCGATATACTCTCTCATTACTCTATATTTACATTGACCCATAAGGTTTCTTTAGTATATTAGCAGCAGTGATGGCACAACCACTGCTTAACTGTTGTCCAGAGTTGTCCTCCCGCTCTTTGCGTCTCTTTCCCAAACACATTCATGCTCCGTACACTATCCTTTCCCACATATTTTCAAATGCTGCAAAATCTGTTGATAGATATTGGGGAGCCTTTTGAATTGTCCTCCAAGTGCCACTTGGCATCATGGCAGTTATGACTAGAGTCACTTTTCCATCACAAAGTGAAAGTCTTTTAAAAATTATCAGTTCCCTTATTATTTCTTCAGGTGCTTTCTTAATTCATCACTGCTCTGATGGCAGCACTTATTAAAAATTAACTTTAAAAAAATACAAAAAAAAATTGGCAGTTCTACATTCCTAGGTCTCAATGTGCCATTTAAGACAAATTCACACCCACTCCTGTGGGATTTTATTTTGCTTTGGTGAGCGGCTCTGCAATAGCTTTAACATTCTAGAAAATGTCTTCATATCTCACCAGAAAAGTTATTTGACTCACAGTATGCACCTGATCTTGCAACTCTGCTTTACTTGAATAGTACCATTGGCCACAGGTGGCCCAATCAGATTGGTATCAGTGAAAGTATTTCAGTGAGTAAGGATTATATGTGAGGAACTGCCCCAGGATCAGGCATTCTATTATTCCTAAAAACACCAAAAACAACTTGAGTGTTAAAGATCATAAAAACAAGTGAGAAGTGCAGTTTCTGGAAATTACACAGACTAAAATAAATGATAGTTATGCAATACATAGGGATGAAACATGCAGATTAGATATATCAGCATTAAATGAATGGGTAGGTTAGGGTTTTCAATTGTATTTACAGCAGACTCTAATTCATCCTAAGTACTGGGCTACCCCTAGCAAATGACACAATTTTAATTAGAAAGTAAGTGAAGAAACAGAAAAAAGTGTGATGAAACTAAATATTGTACATTGTTAAAGAGAATTGTAATTATCATTCTTCATAATGGACTAGGTCATATTTCATACAAATAATGAATCCTTGGTAATATATAGGAAATTGCTATATCTCTCACTTATTTGATCTTTGCTCAGAAGCAAGCAGAGTGTGACAGCTTGGCAAAGTGTAGATTAGCAAGGGTATTTAATATTAAAATAGTAAGAGGTATTTTATGTGAAGAAAGTCTTCCTGGGTCATACCCACAGAAGGTAAACCTATTAGTGCTCAGAATCATTACAGTCATTGTCCCATGAATCTGAACAGTACAAAACAGCAGGATTTGCATGGAATTTTAGTGAGATCACCTCTAGTCTAGTCTGCTCGTTCACTGTAAGTACTAAACAAAGTGTGGGCTATGAATGAAATCACCATGGGTTTCTGGGCAAACGAAGGAAAAACCACAAACGGACTAAGTTGTACAGAGAAAGTAACCCCAAAGTGTGATGCGTGTAAATGGTCAGCCTTAGATTATTTTCAATGTGTGTATATACGTATACACCTAAGAATTTTGTAAAGGTGCATGGTGATAACTTTATAGAAAATGTAATAAGATCTAAACAGAGATTTCTGGTAAGTGGCCTTTTGAGTTTCTTATACAGGGTTTATTGTTAAGTACATTATAAGACGGTATTACAATTAAGTTATGTACTAATTGATAATTTTTTAAAATCAGCTATTTTCAGTATCACATGCTTGTGCACTCAAATCACAGGGGTACAACTTAGAATGTACAATTTTCATACCACAATTCATTGCACAGTTGTCTGTACAAAGGCCTCAAACCTGAGCTGCATCCTGTCACACTGTCTAGAGCGGTTCACAACTGTGAGTGCCAAGGGCAGGGCAGACTGTCAAGGAGCAGGGCAAAGACCTCAAACTGGTTGTGTGTTATATAATTGGATTTCACCAACCCAGTAACATATGTGAACTCCCAAAGCACTGTAACAGTCTCAGCATGGAGTCACAGACAGTCCCCTTAGACATACCTGTCTATCTTGCCACCTAGGCAAGCTGGACTTAGTAATAGTTGGTTGCTATATACATCAAATGTCACTAAATATTCAGGTTGATTCCCGTCCCAAGAGACCAGTCACTTATTCTAGATCAATTTGTACCTCGGTCTCTGACCAAAGAGAACACATGTAGCCAATCCCGAAATAAACTAACTGAAGATTTATTAACTAGGAAAAAGAAATGAGAGAGTTATTACAAGGTTAAAGCAGGCAAACATATATACACAAACAAATTACAGCCTATTGTTTTAAAAGGTGACAGAGTTTGTAGTAATCTGTGAGCTCTCAATGTCTTTTAGGGTTAACCCAAGTTGACCCTGGGGATCTCTACTTCTGTATCATAGCTCTAGCTTTGTGAAAATCCAAACAGCAAAACAGATGAAAAAACATTTCTTGTCTCCTATTTTTATTCCCTTCTTCCAGAATTCAAGCTAATGGGATGAGCCTTTTTGCATGGAGCCTCCTCATGGTGTGAAATGGCAATTAACAAAGTCTTTGTATTGTGGCATTCCACAATGGCCCATTTAGCTTGGATAGTCCTCCTTGATGAGCAGGAGACTCTCTCACCTGACTGGGGTCACAGTTTCAGAGCAAACATTTTTTACACTTATAAAGCAAAAACTTAAATATTACCTCAGAGCATGTAATAAAGATATTATAAGTGAGATTAATGCATGCAGCAACTTACAAGTATTTCACAAAGTCTAAACACATGGTTATAAGTCCAATACCCATATTAGCCACACTAACACACAGGTGAAACAGACTGGTTTCCAGCAATGAATTTGTCAGATCTCAGCTGAGCACTAAAGCCTTGGTAAGAGCTGGTGCCTGGTCTGCCCGTGCCACACACCCAAAAAAGTGTGAGATATTTGTGGATCCACATAACTGGAAGCAAATGTGCCCAGGGCTACTCTAAACTATACCCAGTGGCCAGTTAGGGATTGGCAGGGCAGAGTGCTCCAGTCATGCCAACTCCCCAGCTCCTGGGAATGTTTCAAGTCTACCCCTGCATGTTGGGGTTCCAGGGAAGCAGGGGTGTATCTATGTTTTTTGCTGCCCCAAGCACGGCAGGCAGGCAGTCTTCGGCGGCATGCCTGTGGGCAGTCCGCTGGTCACATGGATTCGGCGGCATTTCTGCAGGTGATGTGCCAGTCCCATGCCTTCGGCGTCCCTGTTGCCAAAGCTGCGGGGACTGGTGCAGCTCCCGCAGGCATGCCGCTGAAGCCTGGAGCCGCCCCTACAGGGAAGTTGAAATAAGAAATAGCTATGATGGCTTTATGCACTTTGAATACAGAAGGTGGGGGCCTCACAAGGATTTTAAAAATTAATACTGGCCACTCCAGGCTTGTATTAAACTTCCAAAATTACAGCTTTTCTCTGACCTTGGCTTGGTAAACACTTCCACCACCCAAATGCAAACCCCCTTTTGGAACCCAGGAAGACACACTTGGGAATTTCTTCCTGTGGGGTACCCTCAAGCCCTTTCAACCCTCCCCTCCCCAGGGAAGGGCTGAGAAAGAAAACAAAGGACATAAGCTGTTGTCACCAGTAAATTAAATAATGTGCACAAACTTCTTAGGACATCAAAAATGCAATACTGTTCTTAAAAAAGGTAAATTTTATTAAAAACAAAAAGAAAGAATACACATCTGGAATTTAGGCTTTTTCTGGATTTAAAATAGCAATTCCAAAAATTAAGCACCCAAAATAGCTTTCTTGGGGTTCAACTTAAGGGTTATAAGCAAACAAAAGCATCTGCAGTTAGCACAGAGGAGTCCATTAGCCATAAGAAATAAACAGAAAATACGCCTAATCGGGTCTTTCTAAACATTCCTGACCTACTTACATACTTGGGTTGTTAAAAAGTAGTTCTAGATATGATCTGATGATTTTCATATCAGGCTTAAAGCTTCTCACAGCATAACTGCTCCCTGTTCCCCTCTTTCCCAGAAGGCAACAAGACAGAGAAAGGGGAAGGTTTTCCCCCCATTTTAAAAAGTTCTAGCCTGCCCATTGGCTCTTTTGGTCAGGTGCCCACTCTGTTTCCTTTACCTGGGGGACTTTGTTAACCCTTTACAGGCAAAGCAAGCAGAGAGCATCAAGAGGGACTTTATAGCTCGCTGGCTGGTTGGCTGCCTGTCCATAAAAGGGAGCTATCCCCCCTTCATTTATCACACCAGCTTTACATCAGATGGGACATATACACATTATGCATGCACATATGCCAAGGCTGGGGGGACAGTGACTGAATTGTTCCTCTTTTGGGTGATCAGTTTGTCTCCCTTTTCTCCAGCTTTTATAGAATCTGGTTTCCAAATTTAGGGGCAGTTTTATTTCTCATGTCTTATTTCAGAGGCCTGTTCTGACCAGAAAGCTTCTCTCCTCAGCTGCTTCCTTCCAGCTCATTCTAACTTTGCTATCACTCTGGGATGTGTTAGATGAACAGCTCCTAGCCTCAGAGCATATTCAGAAAAGGAGAAACATTTAAAGACACAGTAACTCAAGAGATCAATATATTTCCAAGAGCAACCTGTATACTTAATGCAGCAATTCCTCTCTTACCCTGCAATTTTAATCTACTTTCAGTTGAAGCAGGATGTTATACTGTGTGTGTATATTTGTCATGGCTCTTATTTGCTAAAGAGAAAAAATTGCAGTATTTAACTGCTTCACACAAATCACCAAATAAGATGTCATATGAAGGAAAAAGCTCTGTGCATGGGCAACCACATATTAAAAATCACAGGCAGAGGGCTAGGTATCACTGCTTCTGGGAACAGACGACTGGAGCAGAGGGCATCAAATGTGGGCAGGTTTCATTCCATCCCCCTTCCCCCCCCCCCCGCTATAAAGCTCTCCACCAGCAACAGAAACTCAAATACTCAAATGTGACTCTCTCCCTTTTTCTGGAATGGGATGCAAAAGCAGCACACAAATGCTGCTATCACGAGTAGGATGAGTAAGATTTTCCTCATCTTTCACGTGCGTGTACCCCCCCACGCCCACAAACACAAATATGTGATTGTGCTTCAAGTGCTGATGCTGACACATTAATATTTTGACTCCTACATTTCTAAGGAAAAAAAACTTTTACATTTATTAATTGGTATACATTCTACCTTCAGGCTGGACCATCCCTTTATCATCTTTCACCCCCCTCAATGCCTCCAAAAATCATCGCCCTTCTAAAGAAGAAGAAGAGGTCTTAAATGCCAATAATTTAGTAAGGAGAATTCCACTTAATTTCTGTCTTCTGTCTCCCTGTATTGCACATTGATTATTAAATGGATGACTATCATTTTATCTCGAGAATGTATACTGCATGACACCACAGATCCCCTTCAAATCAAGCCTTGGACAAATGTATTGTTGTGCAGAGGATCATCAATGACGACAACGGTACCGTGATATTGCCCAATTACTTCCTCCTCTACCTCTTAAAAAGTAGATTGTAATCAGATGATTACTCACCATTATTCATATCTCAGTAGCTGTACTTCACAAAAAATGTGCTGATAGTTCAGCAGACCTTAAAAGAATACAATGGGTATGGGGAAAAAACCCTTGTGAACAGAGAGCCAGATTCTCCACTGTGAAGGGTGACCAAAGGGAAAATGAGACACTGCATGGGGCTGGCCTAAGGCCTCCCACCCCCTCCCACATTGGGTCAGCCTAAGATGCCGCTGTATCCCTCGTGCATGGGGCTGGCATGCGCCCCCCACCCGCCAACGGCCCGCATGGGGCTGGCCAGGCCCAGCTGCTCTCCAGAGCCCTCTGTCCTGCGCAGTGCTGGTGTTGCTGCTTGTCTTCTCCCCCCGCCCCCTGCAAAGGTTCCTCCACACCCCACTAGGGTTCACGATCCACTTTTTTGGCAAAATTGCATTTGTTCAGTTGGCAAGAGCAAACGAGACAAATGTCCAATTTTGCCAAAAAAGTTGGGGCAGCTGGGACAGGGCTTAAAGAAGGAATAGTCCTGGCGAAAACAGGATGTATGATCACCCTACTAGTGTGTTACACTGTTATAACTCCATTTACATCAGCATAAAATGCATCTGCTGCAATGGAGACTCTGGTCCATGACCAGCAAAGGATTGTGCGTGCCAGGTGGCAAAACCACCTAGGTCTGCATTCTGTAGGTGTACTACTAAACTATCAGTTACCTGCTCTTATGGTTTAATTTACACTTGTAAATTGTACATTCTTTGATGAGGTCTTGCGGGCAATTAAAAGGCTGTTTTGTGAAAAATGGTTTAGACAATTGAACGTATTGACATACCATAGTTAGACATGGTGGCATGCATCACAAAAGTGAAGCAGTGGCATTTTGTTTAACCCCATCTCAAAACACAATTTCTCAGATTAAACTGTCTTCTCTGCATATGCTGTACTAATGGCACCTGGTTTTATTTTTGTCAGCTCCACATCCAATCAGATAAACCTATCACTGCCCATTACAGACGCTGTGTTGCCAACTTCTGGCTTTACACTTAGAACACATTTCAAAAGAACTAGATGTGGTTGTGTTGAGTGCCCTGCAGCTGCCATTGGCAGCAGCTATGTTATGTGAGTCAGCTGGAAAGCACCTGCTAGTTAGATCTCTTCCCTTTGGTCTCTAGAGGCTCAATTTGGCTTCATCATACAGGTACACTCATAAGAGCTGCTGCGCAGTTATAGGCTTCCCATAAGAAATAGCTAGAAGGCCCTTTTCAAGCAGCTGAAATGTGCCATTTGGAGGATGATATTAATGTCCTAGCTTTGGAGGGTTTGATTCACAAATTTGATGTATGGTTTTGTTCAAAAGAGTCTGAGTCTGGTCAAAAGCCCACTAATATCAATAGGAGCCATTTCACTGACTTCCATAGACTTTGGATTAGACCCCACGAAATATGGCAACAAGATCTGCTCCACGGTCTATGCTCAGAAAGTCTGTGCAGTGTGGGCTTTGTGTGGGCTCTCTGCACAGGGGTGTCATGCTCTGTGTGTATTAAGTGCTATAACTTGCTTAATGACAATGTAAATTCCTACTCCTTTTTACTTCTGCTAGCATTATAGAGCTAACACAGCTGTATGGAGACGGAGCAAGACTACATCTGAGCTTGGGAATCCTCAGCAGAACTATTCACTAGATTCCAGCTGCAGAATTCTTAGAATTCGGTATGATACACTGGCCAGGAAGAACCCAGGGAGCTTGCAGCTTTTGTAAGATGAGCACATGTGATACTGACCAGCAAAGTTCTTATTTGGGTGGAATAGCAGCTTACTTCACAAGTAGTGCCAGTGAAGATAGTGAGTTACTCATGGAGTAAGATGTTACGCAGCATGAGTACGAATATCAGCATCCTGCTCAAAAGCTGAACCTCTTGATGACACTTTTGTAGAATGTAACCATGCTCACTCACTTTTGAAATGTTACTTTGTGTCTGTAAATATTTAAAAAAATCATTTCAAATTACTTTTTATTACTTTCTATGATTGTTGAAACAAAGCCAATCTACAGTCTGTGTGTTCTGGCCTTAGACCTGTTTAGGAATATCCCAGATTATGTGTCACCTTTGTACTGAATTTTCTTGGTGATACAAACAGCTGGGGAGGGATGGGGAACAATAGGCTGAAGGTGTAAATTCAACTCTGCACATTTTAGTGGCAATAGGAATCTGAACTAGGGTTACAGATAATATGGTTTTCTTTTGTAAAAAAATGTTTACTACACAGAGAAAGTTTCTAAACTGCTCCTTCACATGCACCGAGTTTTTATCCTAGGGAAATCTTATGACCCAACCCCAACTACACAGATAGTCACTAGCGGGTTTTCAATGTAGGGCCAATCCTTTGTATTCAAGAGAGTTGATTATCCTCACATTTACATTGATTTAATACCAGTACAACTCCACTGATGACAATGGAATTACTTTTGATTTTACCCTGATACATAAGTGAGAGCAGAACCAGCTCCAGCATCAGTCAGTATTGTGCCAGGCCTTTTAGAAATATATCTATAACAACAAATATCAAAGACTATCAATAGCGACGTTTGCAAGGAAAAATAAAGACAACTTTTATCTCTATTGAACTACTGAAAAACAGGTGGGTTTTTAATGGGTCAGATGTTTGCCAAATGTATAGAGTGAAATCCTGGCCCTACTGAAGTCAATGGTAAAATCTCATCGACTTCAGTGGGGCCAGGATGTAACCATTGGATATTTCCTGTTACAGGACAACAGACATTTCTGCCATCACTATTTTCAGCCAGTAAATGAGTTGCATAAGTTGAACAGACAAATTGCCATTATATTTATCTGACAGTTAGTGTAGTTATGGTGGGAGAGGGGAAATTAGTGTGTTTAACTTAACAAAACAAGCAACATGTAATTAAGAGGTATGCCAATCTTCACTGGCATCACTTAGCTTTGCATGCTACATCCCTTTCCTCCTGCCTTCTGTCTTTGTCTCTTTTAGATTCTGAGTATTGTGGACTATGCCTTCATTTCTGTTTGGAAAAAGCATAGCACACCATGGGCTCTACAACAGTATAATTACAATTATTATTATCACTACTACGGGATCAGAAAATGAGAAAGAATTAGACCAACCGTACCCTATACTATACACTGTGTACTGCATGCTAAGTGAAAACAATTCTTTCCTTGCATAGCATCCCTCCAGAAATATACAACACCCTACAGACTCTCTTGGTTTTCCCTGAGTTCATGGAATTGAGGAATTTTTTTTAAAATCCCCAAAAGTCTGCACCACAGGAGGGCTGCAAAAACATAATCACACAAATTATCTAAATATTCATTACACCATGGGGAAAGGAAACATTTTAAACTGTTAATTGCATTAAGCTGCTGTACGCTGAAACCAACACATGTACTGTTTCTCAGTCTTTCACTGTGTGAAAAAATGGGACCAGCAATTAAGATGTGACAAGAACAGCATATATGTATCTATCACAAACTCCTAGGGCGGGATCAACTCTTTCCACAGGAAGATAAACCAACCACACAAAAAACTGTGTGAGGGAAGCCAGCTAGGAAAGGAATGTTCCATGAGGTTTTACTTGTAGAATTTTCTTTAGGATATCATGGTCTTGATCCAGAACATGGGCTGTGAATCAGACCTTATATCAGGAGGTGGGTTTGTCCTCCCTCACAGCATGGGCAAGGGCTTTGGCTCCCAGGACTTGAAAATCTTGGGGGAGCTATCCACGCTGAGAAACTGACTCCTCTTTGGCTCCATGGCCCCCTTCCTTCCTCTGCCATTTCTTCCCCTCCCCTCCAGCTTCCTGGTACATAGCTCTAATGCAGGCACCCAGCAAGACGCTGCTTCATTCGCTGCCACCCTGGCAAGGAGAATATATTGGTGTGGAGGGTTCTGGTTGTTTTCCTGATGCATACCTAACCCTCCAGGTCAGAGCAGTAATGAGGAAAGGCATTCTAATTCAGTACTCCTCTGCTAGGAAGGCTATAGTATTTCCTCCAAGATGACCAAGAAGTCTATGTGTTGTGGACTGATGAACTGATGCACACTAGGTGCCTGTGGTTTCAGAATGAGTCCTCCCTTCAGACTGGTTTTTACTCTTGGGTATATTTTGATTGTATTCTCCACATAAGAAACACCAAGGCTCTGCTGTCCCACCAAAACAGGTGCCCTTTTAGGGGCATGAGGATATTCTAGAAAAGGCTTGGGAAGACAATCTTTTGTGCAAGTCAGACAGAGACAGGATTGGCAATTGGGTGTAACACCACCTTTGAACTATTACCACATCTGGAAATCTACATTGTGCTTGTTCTGATGAAATATGAACCAACAGGCTAAGAATTACTTAATTTTTACAATTATTCTGATGATGTAATATCTATATTACAGAAGAGCCTAGAAGCCTCCATTAGGATCAGGGCCACAATGTGTGAGGCACTATCATCATTGGCAATCCCATGCATGGAACTGATGGCTTTTGGACAGACCATTACCTTGTTAGATCTATCGTGAATTTCCAGATTGCCTCAAGGCATTGCAAGCAGGCAAAATCAATACAAAAGCTTGGCACTATACAAGCACATCCAAAGACATGGTTCTTGCTTCTCAGGAAAGGTTTTGTTTTACTGTTTGAACATAGTACATTAAATCACATTTCTCAATGCACTACTGGAAGGTGCTCATACTACAGTGATCAGAGCAGGATAATAATTTATATAGAACAGATCCGAAGCCTTTCATAATATCAGATGAAATGCCTATAGTCTGAACCTTACGTATAAGGTGAAATCCACCTATGGTATGGGGGGTGGGAGGGGACGGGACACTCAAGGGAAGGTCTTCTTCATTATTTAAGCCTCATGGTGGGGCTTCATGGGTGGAGGACATGAAGGTGGACCAATCAGTCAGAGAGACTTTCCTAACCTAAGACCTGTAGGATTTATGTCCCTTACATGCTATGGCAGGAGGGTCTGTGCTGGCTCCAAATGGGTCAGTGGATTGGGAAGATTTGGGAATAATTATGTGGACTAGCAGCTCAATGTGGTACAAAAGTGGTTGTTGTTACTAAAATTGATAAGATCTGCATTTTAATTTAATTTTAAATGAAGTTTCTTAAACATTTAAAAAACCTTATTTACTTTACATACAACAATAGTTTAGTTATATATTATAGATTTATAGAAAGAGACCCTCTAAAAATGTTAAAATGTATTACTGGCATGCGAAACCTTAAATTAGAGTGAATAAATGAAGACTCGGCACCCCACTTCTGAAAGGTTGCTGATCCCTGCTATAATAGTAGCATGCTGTTGCTGGCATAGTAGAAGTGATAAGGCTGGATTGTTCATTCCTCCTGAATCCTTCTTAGTGCTCTGCAATAAGCGAAATTTTGCCCATAGATTTTCATTCCCCGCCCACATTCTGCATAATGGTAGATAGACAGTGGCTTCAAGGCAATGTCATATAACCATTATGGGTAATGTATCCATTAGGATACTAATTTGTAGATGCTCTTTTTCTGGAATGAATATATGATGATGCTATTTAAACATGGAATATATTTCTTCACTGATATAGTACTTGCATGCTATAAAATAAAACACTGTGAATATCCTTTTATTTTGTTTTCAAGTCTCCAAATATGTGCAACATTTACTCATATAATTCCAGCTGTTTTCATAGTAACAGAAATATCATTGTACTGGGCAACCAGATTTTTTTCTACTTGAACAATGGAATGATTAGGTTAGTATTATTACTGTCCCTGCTATTACCCTGCGAACACATTACTGTTTTGTGTCTGAAGTTAAATGACATGTTTTGCTTTGGCCACAGACAAATGCACATGCACACTCCCTCCATTCATCCAGCCATGACAACACTGACCTCAGGGAGGACCTGATCTCCCATCCCTTTTCTTTTTAATCAGTTGTTTATTCCTGATATAGATCAACTCTACTTTCCTTATAATTCTGCCATATGTGCTGCCTTCATGTGCTTCACCACACAAAGAGCTGGGACACCTGGAAAGATACAGAGCTCTATAGAGATTAGTACTGAAAGGTGGTCAAGAGCTGGGCAAACTGGAGCCTCCTCGCATATGCTAAGAACATCACTTCTCCTTCCTAGAGCTTCTGTTAGACAGAAAAGTGCAGCTCCCTAGCCTACATGGTGGCTCAAACTGCATACAATTTTAATATCATCAGTGGTAATAAATATTATTGAGGCAGAAAATTCAAATATTTGTCCTCTTTTCATTGCCACTCTATCTGTGAACTTTAAATATTTGGGGGGGAGGATGCTATTTAAAGGCTTGCATCATATTTTAAATGGATATTTCAGTGCGGCACCCTCTCTCATGTGTGTGTTACAGCAGAGCTGGATCCACACTGCAAAGCAAAATCCAGTGGATTTGGGTTTTGTTTATCCCATTGTAGCTATAGAGAGCAGCCAAAAAGTTCAGTATTATCAATGGCAAGCATTCAAGAATCATGAGTAGGGACCACACAACATGAGACCCTTAAATTGTTTTTTAATTCCTTTTATTTTCCACTTGAATATTTTAGCCTTTAGGGGACATTCAGGTCATTTTCTCAAGCCTCTCTCCACATCCATGAGAGAAAGATTCTGGTAATATACATTTTAAAAATTAAAGCCGAAATTGTCATGTAACCCCAGGATTCTAGGAGCTGTAGCTGTAAAAAAGCAACAAATATCACGAATTATGATAAAATTGTGAGAGCTGGCAACACTGGTGGGATGTGGGACTTGCAGATCAGGCTCAGAGCAAACAATGACACCAAGGAGAAGACTGAATGATGAAGGCAGAATGCAGATGACAGGCTTGGCATTTGTCATGCCAAGTAGTTAAGCCAAATGGGGGTACGGGGTACAATGACTTTTTATGTATGGGATTTGTTAGTGTAATTCACTGCAGAACTTCTGTCTTAAACAAATAAAAAACCCAGACAAAAACAGCAACAAAAACTCCCACCAGCCCTGCTCCCGCTTGGTTTCCTGCTGCAGGTTTAAAGAAACAGCCTGCATAGCTTTAAGGAGAATATTAAAAATGTACACACTTGGACTGAGGTGGAGATGGACATTGGAGATGGAAGTGTTGAGAGTCTCTGGGTTAGGATAAAAAGGGTAAAAAACAAGGGTGATGTCGTGCTAGGAGTCTACTACAGGCCACCTAACCAGGTGGAAGAGGTGGATGAGGCTTTTTTAAAACAACTGACAAAATCATCCAAAGCCCAAGATTTGGTGGTGATGGGGGACTTCAACTATCCAGATATATGTTGGGAAAATAACATCGCGGGGCACAGACTATCCAATAAGTTCCTGGACTGCATTGCAGACAACTTTTTATTTCAGAAGGTTGAAAAAGCTACTAGGGGGGAAACTGTTCTAGACTTGATTTTAACAAATAGGGAGGAACTCGTTGAGAATTTGAAAGTAGAAGGAAGCTTCGGTGAAAGTGATCATGAAATCATAGAGTTTGTAATTCTAAGGAAGGGTAGAAGGGAGTACAGCAAAATAGAGACAATGGATTTCAGGAAGGCAGATTTTGGTAAGCTCAAAGAGCTGATAGGTAGGGTCCCATGGGAATCAAGACTGAGGGGAAAATCAACTGAGGAGAGTTGGCAGTTTTTCAAAGGGACACTAATAAGGGCGCCCAAAAGCAAGCTATTCCGATGGGTAGGAAAGATAGAAAATGTGGCAAAAGACCACCTTGGCTTAACCACGAGATCTTGCATGACCTACAAAATAAAAACAAATCATATAAAAAATGGAAACTAGGTCAGATTACAAAGCCCACGTCCAGACTAACCCGCGGCATCGGCGGGTTAAAATCGATTGCTCGGGGATCGATATATCGTGTCTAGTCTGGACGCGATGTATCGATCCCCGAGCGCGCTTACATCGATTCTGGAACTCCATCAACCCGAACAGAGTTCCGGAATCGACATGGAGAGCAGCGGACATTGATGCTGCGCTGTCCAGATGGGTGAGTACCTCGATTTTAGAAATTCGACTTCAGCTACGTTATTCACGTAGCTGAAGTTGCGTATCTAAAATCGATTTTAATACCCTAGTCTGGACGTGGCCAAAGGATGAATATAGGCAAACGACACAGGAATGCAGGGGCAAGATTAGAAAGGCAAAGGCACAAAATGAGCTCAAACTAGCTATGGGAATAAAGGGAAACAAGAAGACTTTTTATCAATACATTAGAAGCAAGAGGAAGACCAAGGACAGGGTAGGCCCACTGCTCAGTGAGGAGGGAGAAACAGTAACAGGAAACCTGGAAATGGCAGAGATGCTTAATGACTTCTTTGTTTCGGTCTTCACTGAGAAGTCTGAAGGAATGTCTAACATAGTGAATGCTTATGGGAAGGGGGTAGGTTTAGAAGATAAAATAAAAAAAGAGCAAGTTAAAAATCACTTAGAAAAGTTAGATGTCTGCAAGTCACCAGGGCCTGATGAAATGCATCCTAGAATACTCAAGGAGTTACTAGAGGAGGTATCTGAGCCTCTAGCTATTATCTTTGGAAAGTCATGGGAGATGGGAGAGATTCCAGAAGACTGGAAAAGGGCAAATATAGTGCCCATCTATAAAAAGGGAAATAAAAACAACCCAGGAAACTACAGACCAGTTAGTTTAACTTCTGTGCCAGGGAAGATAATGGAGCAAGTAATTAAAGAAATCATCTGCAAACACTTGGAAGGTGGTAAGGTGATAGGGATAGCAAGCATGGATTTGTAAAGAACAAATCGTGTCAAACCAATCTGATAGCTTTCTTTAATAGGATAACGAGCCTTGTGGATAAGGGAAAAGCGGTGGATGTGGTATACCTAGACTTTAGTAAGGCATTTGATACAGTCTCGCATGATATCCTTATCGATAAACTAGGCAAATACAATTTAGATGGGGCTACTATAAGGTGGGTGCATAACTGGCTGGATAACCGTACTCAGAGAGTAGTTATTAATGGCTCCCAATCCTGCTGGAAAGGTATAACAAGTGGGGTTCCGCAGGGGTCTGTTTTGGGACCGGCTCTGTTCAATATCTTCATCAATGACTTAGATGTTGGCATAGAAAGTATGCTTATTAAGTTTGCAGATGATACCAAACTGGGAGGGATTGCAACTGCTTTGGAGGACAGGGTCAAAATTCAAAATGATCTGGACAAAGTGGAGAAATAGTCTGAGGTAAACCGGATGAAGTTCAATAAAGACAAATGCAAAGTGCTCCACTTAGGAAGGAACAATCAGTTTCAGACATACAGAATGGGAAGAGACTGTCTAGGAAGGTGTATGGCAGAAAGAGATCTAAGGGTCACAGTGGACCACAAGCTAAATACGAGTCAACAGTGTGATACTGTTGCAAAAAAAGCATACGTAATTCTGGGATGCATTAACAGGTGTGTTGTAAACAAGACACGAGAAGTCATTCTTCCACTCTACTCTGTGCTGGTTAGGCCTCAAACGGAGTATTGTGTCCAGTTCTGGGCACCGCATTTCAAGAAAGATGTGGAGAAATTGGAGAGGGTCCAGAAAAGAGCAACAAGAATGATTAAAGGTCTTGAGAACATGACCTATGAAGGAAGGCTGAAAGAATTGGGTTTATTTAGTTTGGAAAAGAGAAGACTGAGAGGGGACATGATAGCAGTTTTCAGGTATGTAAAAGGCTGTCATCAGGAAGAGGGAGAAAACTTGTTCACCTTAGCCTCTAAGGCTAGAACAAGAAGCAATGGGCTTAAACTGCAGCAAGAGAGATTTAGGTTGGACATTAGGAAAAAGTTCCTAACTGTCAGGGTAGTTAAACACTGGAATAAATTGCCTAGGGAGGTTGTGGAATCTCCATCTCTGGAGATATTTAAAAGTAGGTTAGATAAATGTCTATCAGGAATGGTCTAGACAGTATTTGGTCCTGCCGTGAGGGCAGGGGACTGGACTCGATGACCTCTCGAGGTCCCTTCCAGTCCTAGAGTCTATGAATCTATAAGGAGGAGGGAAAAAAGACATTGGTCAGCCAGAGTCATAAGAGAGAGTTTGGAAATCTCTGTTTGCAAAATATCAATAAAGTATTGGAATGGTTCTTGTTCAGACCAGTCAGTTAAGCCGATTCTGAAAGACTTGCCTCTGTCTTTCACTTTTGAAGAGTGTAAAGGGAGTTCCACTCACTACAGGTGCGCGTCCTTGTGGCTGGATCTGGGAATTAGCTCTCACCTCATCTGGGTCCCCTTCTCTTGGTTGTTTGCACTGTGGCCTCTCTCTCTCTGTGACTCAGGGTACTCTCTCTTTGTGACTTGGCCTTCCATTCAGGTCACTATCTAGTCTCTGATCTTTTAGGGTAATAAAGTCCCACTGGACAAGCTGTCCAGGCCCTGTGCCTCTTGCCCATTAGCTGGTATGGGAACCTGGGCCTGCCTGCTACTCTAGGTTCCAGTCCAGGGACCCTACAACTAATAGCCTAGGTCTGCTCAGTATCAGACCCTTCTGATATTTCCTGGTGCTACTTCCTACTCCATCTATCTCCTTGCCTATGGTTTACCAATGCAAATTCCTCTGCTCCTATTGCTACTTCACCCCTTTAGGCTTCTCTTGTAAGACTCCCCAGTCCAAGGCTTACTAACCCCCTGGATTTTCTCCTTGGCCAACTCCCTTTCCCTATAAGGGGTGACTGCAGACTTCTTCCCTGCAGCCTCTTCCTGCTTTCATTTCCCATTTTATAATCCTATTCCAGCTCCTCCCCAGCCAGGCTTTGTCTGCAACCAGGCTTTTTCAATCCCTGGTTTCCCTCTAAGGTGCAATATCTACGGTTAGTTGGACCCTTCTCACCCCCATTAATCTGCCCAGGGCTTGTGTGGCATGAACACCCCATCAAAGAGAATTCTCTTTGAAACTGTTCAATTGACCAAACTTTCTTGTAGGCAACCCAGAAGCAAATTTTGTGGGAGGGTTTTGAATGAAGAGAGGGAGGGTGTATAGGCTTGAAGAGGGTGTTCCAGACATTGAGTGTAGTTGTGGTGGGACAGAGCAACATGGAAGGACCATGGAGACAGGAATGGGGGAAGGAAACAAAAGGGGCACCAGTGCTAACATCACTGGCAGAATGAAGGGGATTGGGTAAGAATGTAAGATATGAGGGCAGAACTATAGGCTGGTGCTGAGGGATACAGTCAGTCAATCGGACTGCTCAGTAGGAAGTCACTCACACTTTCATTATCTAACTGACACATAGATCTAGACAAAATAATCTGAACAGTTTATTTACTGGAAAATGCACTTTGCAAATGTTGGTGGATTTTGGTGAATAGTTTTGATCGAAAATAAATGATTTTTTCCCTCAAAATCCAAACATTCCATTTTGACATTTTAGAAATGAAAGGTTTTGACTTTTCATTTTAAACTCACATTTCATTTGGACATTTAGCTAATTTTTTTAATAAAACACCAACCAAACAAAAAGGGGGACAATGCCAATCAGAAACAAAATTAAGAAATTGAAAAAAAAATATTTTCAGGTCAAATAAAACATTTTGTATGACCGGAAATGAATTTTTAATTTTTTTTTGTTTCAGCCACCAAACCGGAAATAATCAATTATTCACTGCTCATGTCTGCAGCATCAAAACCTTACTGAGTAACCCTGTCATTTTCCATTATCTTAACTTTTGTCCCTTCCACTTGTGTTCATTTATCACCTTCACTGCTTATAACACATTTAAATTTGGTTGGTGAGAGCACCAGAGCACGGACTGTATCTTTACTTTGTTCATGTGCACGTGATGTGCCCGGCACACTTTTGGGCACTCATATGTGAATAATAAGCATCTCCCAATGCTACATATGGCTTTACTCGAATACCACTGTCCTAAAACGATTACACGCTATCCAGCATGTTCATTTTAAATGACAGCTTTTAAAGGCTCGCATAAAAGTAAGGGCTTATTGAGAGTTTTGGAGTATTCTGAAGGAATTCTAGGCACACTGCTTGCAGAACAGAGTGAGAGACAGAAGGATTTTACACACAAGTCAGAGGTGGGCAATTATTTTTAAGAGCCAGTAATGTTGTTATTTAATTCTCCATCCCCACTTCTCGATATGCCAATTCTAAAACAACAATTTAAACAGTTCAACAATGATACAGAGTTTGCAAACCAATTTCTGATGGGAACAAGTAAGAGGAAAATTAAATGAATTTGGCAACTAGGAACATTCAGATTTAGAGAACTCCTTTGGAGTTGATAAATTCCATCAGAACAATCAATGTATTGTTAATTCTAAGTTTGCTGGATCACATGAAGTCACATGTAAGAGCACATCAGAAAAGGCTGGCAAAGTTACATAGGATTACATCAAAAGCTAACAAAATGAACCAGCAAGATAACAAATATAATCATTCAACATGAGTATTTTATTTTTAAGGCAAAGGCTTTTTTTCGGTCATGAGAAGTACACAAGGACTAAGCTTGTGGGACATGGAAGAGTTTGTTTTTAATGTCTTTATTCACTCCACACAGTAAAAGCCGTGGCTCACAGTGGAATCTCAGTGGACACAGATAAATTACTTTATTCTGCTTCTATAGAAGAATGTTGTTTAATTAACACAGAGATTTTCAAAGACCATTCCATTTTCCTACTAGATGTAAAAACAATGGTGAATTTACTGATAAGAGAAATATGTTCATTGCCCAGGAAGTTACAGACGTTATTGTGTATTATAAAGATGAGTTTTCCTAGACAGAGCCTGATGCAAAGCCCTTTGAAGTCACTGGAAGTATCCCCATTGAGCTAGATGGGTTTTGGATCAGGCCCATAATTAGTACTCTAGGTGTCAGTTTCTCAGCAGATTATCTGCATAATTCTGTTGGCTTCAGTGGAGTTATGCACAATTACACCAGCTAAGGATCTGACCCTGTATATCTTAGGCAACAACGAGATATGGTTCATAGTGTGAAATAGTTCCGTGGCAAATAAGCATCCTGGAGATTCCAAGTTGTGTCATAATAATAATACAGGAGTTGTATCTGAGATTTAATTACAGTAGCGCTCGGCTGTGGCAAGGAAGAGGTGACAAAGACCTTTCAGGGTATGCATACTTGTCAACAGAAATGTCGACATTAATAACGGGAGCCTCCAATAAATTTCATTTTGAACTTAAAAATGTAGTCAGCTTTCATCTCCCATACCCGCCGCCTAAAGAAAATGGCAAGCCAAAGTGTATACAATTCTCACTTTTAACCACCAAATAAATTACTACAACATATCTTCCTTCCCCATTATGTCAGCTTTTAACACAATCTTTAGAATGCCCTCCAGTATCAATTTGTCATAGAAGAATAAAGGCCTAAATACTGAGCCCACAGCTGCATTTTCTACTCCATCACTGAGCTGTAAGAGACAATACTGGTATTGTACAGATTTTGTTATCAGATTAACGCTGTTTGTTTCTGATGCTGAAATACTCAGAAAACCTGTCTGAGATGACCTCACTTCTCATTCAACAAAATCCTAGAACCCATCTGCTTGAAACATGCTACTTAATACTGATGGTAGAAAGCACTTGGAAGGTAAAGCTGGGGGAAATTAATTCTTTTATTTATACCTCCTCCTGGAGACTTAAGAATGAGGGTACCATTGTTTTGAAATATCTTGGAAGACAAGATCTTTTCAGATGGTATATGAAAGAACTGAAGTTAGGAAGCAAGATCCGATTCTATATATAAATACTGTAAGATCTCTTCTGTGTCTCCTGGCAGATCCAGAGCGTCACACAGCATGTTCTTGCTATAAGACCCTTGAAGCACAGCTGAGTGGCAGCAGCATTCTGAAGACTATTGAGGTGACAGAGAAGAGATGCAATAGAGATAGCAAGATGACTTGTTGTTTAAAAAAGGAAATATTTCAAGTGTGAAACGGCAAATGTGGTTTGAAGAAAGGAAGCAGTAATTGAAAAAGAAGGTGTAATATCCTGAATATTTAGGATACACGCAGTGAGCACACAAAAGGTACACTCAGCTGAAATGGACAGACAAGATCCATCAACATTTCTGTCCCTCCCAACACATCCTTCTTCCTAGGTGCTTCCCCTAACTCTTCTCTCCCTAGTCCAGCACAGAACGCCGCTCCCCAGACTGCAGACCACTGCTTTTTCCAGAGCTGGATTTAAGGTTCTGAGAGCTCTCCCTCACTCCAGTGACCTTATTCTTCAATCCCACGTCCCCTCTGTCTGTACTCCTTCCCTAACTCTTTCCCCATTTCAGGTGGGCGGGCAGCAAACTTTCGCTTCGCTGTTGCCTTCATGAAATCATAAAGAGGAGGAGGGAGAAAGCTGGGTAGGCTGGGCCTCAGAGTGAGCCAGAAGACTGCATACTCCTCCTCACTCTGCCAGCTGTGCCTAAGAACATTAGTATATCCAGACAGGGTTAGGCCCAAAGGCCCCATTTAACTGTCCTGCAAATTCTTCACAGTCCCACACACACAGCTGCAAGAATCGCAGTTTCCGAAAGTTAGATATGCCCTTCTTCTGTCCAGCTTGCCTCCCACCTCAGCCAGAATTAAATCAAAGCTTCCATGATATTGCAGGCACCTTGCCTTGCCTGGCCGGGGTCTGGGCTTCAGTGAAGGTGCTGCTTGGGTGAGGATTTTCACAAATTGTGATTATTTTCTCAGGTACTTATCATAATTCAAGTAGCTACATGAACTCTTTCCTACAAATGGGGATTTACCAAGTAATCCCAAAGGAATTACACCATGATTTAACAATTACAGCCCTGAACCTGCAGTGAGAACCCCAGACGCATCCTGTGGAAACCCCCTGTGGGACTCCATAGTGGGTGTAAAGATTCCATCCCAACTGCAGATGCTATATCTGATCTCTTTTTGAGCTAGGACTCATAATCCACAAGTGTTTGAAGTTGAAATATCCTTCTCTGTGTGGGCTTCCCCTTCAAGCTGCAGATCTTAACCGCCAGCTGAGCCAAGACATTCCTCAATATTTTTATATGTAAAATACACTTTTCTCTTTTGCCCTCCCAAGTAGATTCCCACACCCTGTAGCCCTGCTGGACGAAATCATTTCAGAGGAAAGACTAGTCTCTTTCTGTAGGAATTGTCAAGCTTTTATACCAATGCAAATGAATATTTCAAAGATGGTTCAGGTCAGAGCACTCCATCTGGGTGGGAACTTGCTGATGACGTCAAGCTGTCTCTGCAAACGGAAGCAATCAGATGCTTTCAGTGGAGACAGGTTTTAGAGGGGTACCAGTGTTCGTATCAGCAGAAACAACGAGGAGACTGTGTGGCACCTTAGAGACTAACAAATTTATTTGAGCATAAGCTTTTGTGGGCTAAAACTCACTTCATCAGATGCAGTGGGTTTTAGCCCACAAAAGCTTATGCCCAAATAAATTTGTTAGTTTCTAAGGTGCCACAAAGATACCTGACTTTTTGATCCAGTGGAGAGAGGCAAGATGTGACGGATGAGAGCCTAATGGGTGAAATGTGATGAAACAGCATCAAAAGGACTGGATAAACATCTGAAAGTTTGGAAGCTCTTTGGTGTGGAGAAAGGGCTAGAAATCTAACAAGATAATTCTCTCTCAATTTTCTGCAATATCATGACACAGCCATTTCCTGGTTAAAACCACGCAGTGCAGAAAAATAGGTGAAGATTTTCTTTAAAAATTGTGAGCTACTTCTTTCAAACTTTCAAAACGTTTGGGTTCAAATTTTGCATGAAGGGTTCAGGTCAATTCTTACTTGGTTTATTCATCCTCAAGTGAAAAGTTCTTGTAAAAAGATACAGTTGCTTTGAGATCTTTGAATGAAAAGTGCTCTTGAAATGCAAAAAAGTATTTAACTATTATTACTATTTTTAATATGAGCCCTTAGAAAGATGAAATGCCAGACACATGACACTATAGTTTTAGGACGCAATTCTGTCTATAGATGAATTCATATGGCTCTTAGAGTAGAATTTGACCCATAGTTCACAGAAATTTCCCATCACCATACACATTACAAATGTTGTAAATTTATCATAAATATCAAAATTTGAGGCTTTTTCTAGGGATGCAGCCTGAAAGCTCTATGAATTTTGTCTTTGTCACTTGAAAAATATTACAGTGTAAGTTACATTAATACAAAGAAAATGGACATTTATCTTCCCTTTTTAATTTAGTTATCAGTTAAAGTATTACCTCTAAATGTTGTTGATGGATCTTCCTAAGCATCTCACTTGTTTATCTGAACTGATTTCTATACAAGTAATTTTAGCAAGGTGCAGTGTGTACTGCAAAGAACCACACTTAAAAGTGCACTTTGTTTCTCTGAAAAGCAGGTTTTTGATGGAAAGATTGCAGGGAGAATGGCTGTCTGAATTTGAGAACTCGCTCTAGGCTGTTGCACATAAATTCTGAAACTAAATATTGGTGGATATCAGCTCCAAAAGCAGCAGACCATAGACAAAAAACATTAAAAGTGCTGTCATGTGAAAGTGCCTGACACTAACTGCAAGCCCACACTAAACAAAGACTTTTCTCAAAAGCAAGATAGCTGAGGAATGTTACTAAGACATCTTGATGGAAGAGGTTATTTTTGTTTCTTTAAATCATCAGTTTGGTCTAGCTGGCAATGGTAATTTTAAGCTAATTGTTTCTATCTCTTGGCCAAAACAGAATCCCCTGCAATTTATTAAGATAACGCCTATCTTATGCCCATGCCTCAATCAATTTAGCGACTTTACTTCCCATCAGAATTAGTTTTTCATGCTTGACAAATATTCTCTTATCTCTATTTTCCTTGGGAAAACAATCATGTCCACAAAACTTCCAGCCTTTATAGTCACAAATAAAGTTGAACAATTATGTTGCTTTTTTGGCATAAATAGGACCAGACAAAACTTCTTTTTCTTTCAATTTCCCACCCTCAAAACTCCCCATTGTGGCATTTTGGATTCCGACTCTGAATGTTCAGTTTAATTAATTGATTCTCGAGAGTAATCTACTCTTGCTTGGGGTGAGAGGTGGGGCGAGAGGAACCTGGAAAAACTTCTGAAAGATGGCTGTGTGCTTAATAACCACTGTAAGTTCTGGAATAGTAGCAAGTGCCTTGAGTGGAGACTGATTCTCGTCACGGGACAATGGCATTGACCTTTGGCAACTGTGACAATATTCAGTGACTGAGACTCGGATTCTCTCTTGCCATGCATCCTGTGTAGCCATTATATCAACACAACTGGATTGTAAGAGTCAGAATGACAGTGTTTTACCTCCACCTTGCACTACTGGTAAGCGGCTGCACAAGATCAGGGCAGCTAAGAATTCAGGCCGGTTTCTCTAACCAGCATGCTGTACTACGGGCACAAAAGCAATATTTGCAATATGTCCTTAACAATTGCTTCTCTTCAGAACTGTCTTTCGGTTAAAGCACTGGACTATGACTTGAGAGATGTAGGTTAAATTCCTGAGTCTGCCATAGATTTCATGTCTGACCTTTGGCCAGAGCACTTAATATATTTGGGCCTCCACTCTGCAGCTGTAAAAAGGTGATGATAATGGTTTTATCAGTCTGTCTAGATGGTACAGTCTTTGGACAGCGTCTGTCTGTGACTATGTGTTTTGTGCAATGTAGCACAATGGGGTCTCAGTCTTTGCTGGAGACGTTAGGTGCTATTGTAATATTAATAATAATAAAATAAATTAACTAATCAGATTAATTACATAGGTTTCAGTCAGTGAAATTGCTGGGGTTACTAGCTTCCACATCAGTGATCGGATTTATGGGCTGACTTTAGGAAAAGAACGTGACCATTTTGAAGCTAATATCTGGTTAGTGCTACTGTATAAAGAAGTTACAGTTATACTTTCCCCCCCATGTAGATTATTATCAAAACAGGAAAAATATCAAGTGTTGGAGTGGAGTGCATTGTTCAAATGACTTCACTGTGTCATACGTGCACACAGTGAAGTTGGGAGTACTTATGCCAGTGAAGAAGAGACCAAACTCAGCCTTGACGTAAGTATGCACGAGTCCCATTGACTGCATTTAGAATTTACTTCATTGTTGAATTTTGACCATATGCTTAAAAATGATGGACTTAACTGAAAGTACAGTTTGGCACATGCAACCTCAATGACCCTAATGCAGGCCTGATCTGGCACCTACTGAAGTTAATGATAATCTCTCCATTGACTTCGAGTGGTGGATCAGGCTCTAAGACAAGAGTTTGGCCTACCACCATTTATTGCCTCTTTCATATTGCAAGCATGTAAGATACATTCAGGATTCTCACTCCCCGTTTGATAGCCAGGTTTTAAATCTATTTTTTTAAACTTCTTTTCTTTCAACGAAGTAGTCTGTTGGCAGAGTTATGACATGTTTTAAGGGTCAAATTCTAGTACAGGCCTGTTAAAATGTCATCCTTTAGTGCAGCAAAGGACGAGGCTGTGACAAAGATACTGATTTCATTTACTTTTGCTTCTGGACAAACATTGCCCTATGTTATTTCAGTCCCATTGCGTGGTGTGAGTCACGCCCTACATTCGGATGCGCTGGTGGAGCCCCATGTAACATATAACGTTGTGCTGTGATGCTGTATGTCAGCTGAAAATGGGAAACATATTTTGCTCAACAAAATCAGTAGTTGCTTATGGTGCTGAGAACAAGACTCCTGTTAGATCCACTACCTTTAACACTGATTAACAAGCTAAGGAAAATCAAGAGAGAAGGGGCTGATGGTTTATTACTCCACCTCCTTGCAGCAGGACTGTCCATTAAAAACCTCAAACACTGAGTGAAGACCTGGGAACTAGTCTATGGGTGAGAGCTCAAGCCCCTGACACCATGATAATGCCCCATAAAATGCCTGATCTTGCTACTTCTGAAGTCCATTGTTATTTGTAGATTGTGGAGAATGTCTTTTCTGAGAAATGATAGCCATCACACACACTGGTGGAAGGATACTGCAGGATAATAGAGATCCAACTGTAACAGGTCATGCAGAAGGCGACTGCAGTGTTATAAAATCCAACAGTAGCTGTTAATGTGGCTTGCAATTTGAAAGACCCGTCATAATTCTATTCCAGTATGCTTCATTTTTCTACAGTTGGCTCTAAACTTGAAATTTTCTCTGGTTCCATAACCCTCCCTACATCCCTCCCCAGCCCAGCCAAAAGGATCCATCAGAAGCTCACCTTCGTTTTTTCCCTAGGAGAGCCTTGCCAGCTCAGTCAAAATCTGTGCCTCAATAATGATTGTCATCTAACTTATGTCATCTAACTGACCTAGCTTAACCTAAAGCTAAAGAGTGCACACACACAGCTACAGCATACCAAAGGTACACATAGTTTCATTGTGCACTGTTAGTCCAAGAGGTTAGTAAAATGGTCTTGTGGTTAATGCTCTGATCGGGAACTCAGGAACTGTGGGTTCAATTCCTGGTTCTGCCACACGTTTCCTGGGCGACCTTGGTCAAGTCACTTAATCTCTTTGCATTAGAGTTCCTCATGTGTAAAATAGATTAATAATACTTCCTTTCTCCCACTTGTCAACTCTCGTCTCTATTTAGATTGTAAACTGTCTGAGACAGAGACTGTCCCATACTATGTGTATGTAAATCATCTATATAGTGGGCCTGTAATATTGGTTCAGGTCTTTAGGTGTTTATATAAACACAAATAAGAAAAACAGGGTGCAAGAATTCTGACATACAGATGCAAACTACTTGCCACTTATTATACAGGAAGTCTATTCACAAAGAAGATTGCAAATAGTAGTTTTCAAGGATGTGCTGGCTGATCTTTCACAAAGTAATGTGTCTCAGAAGGGGAAGGGAAAAGTCATCCTGAGCAGTGATGGAAGTTGTATACTATATTTCTTTCAAACTTGCAGACAGTGGCTCTATTTATGACAGGCTCCTGGGTGCCTTGTGTTTAGGGATGCTAGAGAAAGAAGAAATTAATCTCAAGTATAACATCCGTATTACTGCCTCCAAATTTGATTTCATTCTTGAAAGTCTCTAAGGAGTTTTGCACCATTTTAATAAAAGTAAAGGACTATGTTGGAAGAAATATATATGTACATACAGTATACAGAGTGAAGCAGCCATCTTATCGGTAGGAAAGCCAGACAATTTGCAAATCCTCTTATATTGCAGGTAATAAAATGCATTCAAAGGCATAGTTTTAAAACACTTCACACTCCCTCTCCCAATTATATCACCTTCACACTATTACCAAGAGATTTCAAAATGCTTGCATCTCAACTTGTTTTCTAAGGCACCCTCTGCTTGTGACATTGAATATTTCACCACAGCATGTGAACCTTCAATTGAAAAGACAAAGTGCAATCACCATGTAATGACTCACCATGCAGAACATCACACTGACATAAACTGACCTAGGTTGGTTCCTTCTGTCAGCCATAGCATATAGTTAGTTCTATATCACTCCTTTTCTGGTTCTGGCTTCAAGGTTGGCCAGCGAGGTGTCGTTTGCAAGGCTGGATTATCACAAAGAATACACTAATAGACCCTTCAATTTCTCATGCTCACTCTATATATTTAGAGCATGGTTATCAGAGGGGCTGAACACTCACAACTCCATTCTTTCATCTGGTGGCTTCGGATCATTGGCACCCTCAACTTCTGAGTCCCAGTGTGTCATCTCAGGATCAGCGATGAAAGGGATGCAAAGCTTTCACTGAGCTACAACCCTTTCCAGTCCCAAAGCTTCTTGATTTGCTCTGCAGCTCTCTCTCCTAAGAAGGTCATCATGGATGCAGCTGATATTTACATGTTAGTCAGCCAGCAGCTTCCTTTGGAAGCCCAGTGGCCTTCACTCAGGCTCATTCACTAGCTATCCACAATGCCAGCCTTGCTGCTTCTCCTTCTATAGCTACCTCTCCTCCTCCATTGCACCATCCTCCTTCATGCCACAGCACATCTGTTCCCCACAGCTCATGAAGGTTCCCCCATTTAGCACTGATTTCTCTTCAGCCTCCATCCTTGAATTTACAAAAGCATTGGACTGAAGAGTAGCATTTCCCCCATTCTTTTATGCTAACAAACTCAAAACAAGCCAGGATCCCTTAAAATCATGCCCTCCCCCTGGACTTGGTCTATTATGGCTTTGTAACTTTGTCTAGAGTGTACTTACTATTCTTTGCACTGTAAACGCTAATCAGAAGAGACACATTTTTGCAGAAGCTAATAATGGAATTCATTGTGCTCAGCCGCAGGAGTAAGAGTCAGTAGTTTTATGCAAAATGTACATGTGAAACATGGATGGGTGACTAGATGTGGGGTTTCAAGAGGGAAGGACCAGCTGCATTGTCCTCTGCTCTGGAACTTCTTTCCCCCCTTTGCCCTGATTGCTTACATACTGCAGTGTCCACTGGCAGAAGTATTTGGAACAGAAGATGATGGAGGGTTAGAGGGACAGTTGAGGGGTTTTGAGCTGATGACTGATTTCTGCTGGGGCATTTTTAGTAGGGGATGACAGTCTGTTTGAACACTGATTATAGTTATTATGAATGTTAATGTATTATAAAGCCATCTAGAGGATTATGGGGTACTTATCCAAATAAACTGGACATATCTTTCAAACTATTTGTGTGCTGTGTGTAAGGATTTTATCTTTTCCAGAAAGATTTCAAAACCCTGTTGCTGCTCAGCTGTCCAGTAGAGATGTATTGGATCTCCCAGGAACATATTCTCTCTCTAACTGTCCATGTCTCTGTGTGTATATTCAGATAAGGTAGGTTTCTTGTCATACCTAATTTCCTCTCTCTCTCCCCCCCACATCACACTTCATTAAGTGACAATTTGATTTATTATTATTATTTTGTTAAAGACAGTTTATATAGTTCATCACTAGATCAAAGACAGCAGCATCCAGCAATTTACCTTTCAACTTAATCTCAATCATAAGTGATTGTCTTATAAAAAAGGCAAACTTCTTGGAGCAGTAGTCTGTTGTTATGGCATATGGACCCATTAGTGTTGTAAATTTATCTCTGTATATGGCAAATAAGATGCTTTACCAACCATTAAGATCAGGTATAACAAAATATTAACAGCCACAGTTGGATCTCTAGTACACCAGAAAATCTTTCCATTAATGCTTTGAACCAAGTTCCCCCTGGTAAATGGTAGCCATTTTGAACAGTCTACAATTAAAAATTGTACAGCTTTAAAACATAAGTGAAGTGGGGTGGTCACCCGCTCCTGACCTGAAAGAGTTAAAAATAGCCCTGGGAGAGGGCAGTGGCAGGGCAAGAGCTGGGCTGACTGGGGGAAGCAGCCTCAGCTGGGGGCCATGCCCCCAAATCAGGGTCCAACTGGCCCTATAAGGCCAGAGAAGCAGGACCTGACACAGTCTCCTCTCTAGCTGTGGAGGAAGATGGGCATGGCTGCTGGGGAGCTACCTGAGCTGAAGCAGGGCTGGGGGAAGGCCCAGGGAGCTGAGGAGCTCAGACCTGGAAACCCCCAGGCTGCAGCCTAGTATAAGGCCAAATTGGTACTGGGGTTGCAGGGGACAGCCTAAGGCCAGGCTGAGGCAGCAGGTCCAACCCTCCCACCCCTTGCCTGTGATGAGTGGCTTATACTGCAGTCTGCCCCAGGAAGCAGGGGCTAGTTGGTGACTGGCAGTAGCCTATGACTGAGGAGAGGTGGGGATAGGGAGTAGATGTTCCCCGAGGAGGGGATACCCAGTGAGATCATGGGGTACTGAAGGGGAGAGCACTCCGGCCTGAAAGGAGCACCGGGGTTCAAGAGGGACTTGGGATCCAGCAGAAAGCGGGACACCAGCCTTCAGAGGGTGCTCCTGGGTCGAAGAACTAATTCCCAGGATGACCGACAGTAGGCGCTGCAGGGGTGAGTAGCCCACCTGTTACATTAAGCCGCATGCTAAAGATTAGCATCATCATTTAGTACTATTTTACAAGTCCAGCCCAGTTAAAATCCATAAATTACTTGCCTTACAAGGGTGGCAGTTTGCTTTTGCATTGAGCACATTATACATTTAAAAAAAAAACCCACCAGAGATCTTATAGCTACTCTTGCATTTTTTTTTTTAAACCTTTTATTGATTCCATTGGACCTGTGCTACAAAGAAGGGAGAGGAAGGCCAGGGAGCCCTAAAAGCAAAGCAAAGATCACTATAAAAAGGGCCCCAATGTCTAGAGAGATTCCATGGGACTTACCAGCCACCAAATACTTTGCTTGTTTTACTGGCTTGGGCAAACTCCTCTCCTCCCAGTGGAAACTCCTGGCAAAAGGTTTGTGAAAGAAACCTCAAATTGCAACAATGCTGTGCTGACTGTTCTACCTTCCTTTGAGAAATTTTAAGGTGGGCTGCTAAAAAGTGAGATGATGAGAGCTCTTTGACTGGCTACAGTCAGGAAGGTGAGCAAAAATATTTTAAACTCATTTTTTCCCCCGGAATTGATGACATTTGTGTGTGCTCCCTGAGCCAGCCTGAAAAAATGAAATTACCATTCGAAGCTGGCCTGGCAGAATTTAGAGATTATAGGTAGAACTTTTATTCTACACAGAATCTACACTCAGGGTTGTCTTCACTACTAGGGTAAGTCGACCTAGTTATGCTACTCCAGCTACGTAAATAATGTCTTCACTGAGCTGCGTCGATGGGAGATGCTCTCCGTCAACTTCCCTCATTCTTCTCTGAGAGGTGGAGTACCGGGGTCGACCGGAGAGTACTCTGCCCTCAATTTAGGAACGTAAGAACGGCCATACTTGGTCAGACTAAAGGTCCATCAAGCCCAGTATCCTGTCCTCTGACAGTTGCCAATGACAGGTGCCCTAAAGGGAATGAACAGACATGTTATCATCAAGTGATCTATGCCCTGTCACCGAATCCCAGCTTCTGGCAAACAGAAGCTAGGGACACCATCCCTATCCATCCTGGCTAAGCCATTGAGGATCTATCCTCCATGAATCAATCTAGCTCTGTTTTGAGCCCCGTTATAGTAATGGCCTTCACAACATCATCTGGCAAGGAGTTCCAGAGTTTGACAGTGAGTTGCATGAAAAAAGTACTTTCTTGTGTTTGTTTTAAACCTGCTGCCTATTAATTTCATTTGGTGGCCCCTTGTTCTTGTATTATGAGAAGGAGTAAACAACACTTATTTACTTTCACTATACCACTCGTGATTTTATACACTTCTACCATATCCCTCCTTAGTTGCCTCTTTTCCAAAGCTGAAAAGTTCCAGTTTTATTAATTTCTCCTCATACAGAAGCTGTTCTATACCCGTAATAATTTTTGGTGCCCTTTACTGAACCTTTTACAATTTCAATATTTTTTTTGAGATGGGTGACCACATCTGCACGCAGTATTCAAGGTGTGGGCGTACCATGGATTTATATAGAAGCAATATGATATTTTCTGTCTTATTAGCTATCTCTTTCTTGATGATTCCCAATGTTGTTTGCTTTTTTGACTGCCACTGCACATTGAGTGGATGATTTCGGAGAAGTATCCACAATGACTCCAAGATCTTTCTTGAGTGGTAACAGCTAATTTAGACTCCATCATTGTATATGTATAGTTTGGATTATGTTTTCCAATGTGCATTACTTTGCATTTATCAACATTAAATTTCATCTGCCATTTTGTTGCCCAGTCACCCAGTTTTGTGAGATCCTTTTGTAGCTCTTCGCAGTCTGTCTGGGACTTAACTATCTTGAGTCGTTTTGTATCATCTGCAAACTTTGCCACCTCACTGTTTACTTCTTTTTTCCAGATCGTTTATGAATATGTTAACTAGGACTGGGCCCAGTACAGATCCCTGGGGGACACCACCTCTCACCACTGTGAAAACCGATCAATTTTTCCTACTCTTTGTTTCCTATCTTTTAACCAGTTACCAGTCCATGAGAGAACCTTTCCACTTATCCCATGACACCTTATTATGCTTAAGAGCCTTTGGTGAGGGACCTTGTCAAAGGCTTTCTGAAAAATCTAATACACTATATCCACTGGAACTCTTTTGTCCACATGCTTGTTGACCCCCTCAAAGAATTCTAGTAGATTGGTGAGGCATAATTTACTTTTACAAAAACCATGTTGACTATTTCCCAACAAATTATATTCATCTATGTGTCTGACAATTTTGTTCTTTTACAATAGTTTCAATCAATTTGCCTGGTACTGAAGTGAGGCTTACTGGCCTGTAGTTGCCAGGGTAACCTCTGGAGCCCTTTTAAAATTGGCATCACATTAGCTATCCTCCAGTCATTTGGTACAGAAGCTGATTTAAATGATAGGTTACAGATGACAATTAGTCCTGCAATTTCAAATTTGAGTTCCTTCAGAGTTCTTGGGTGAATAATACCATCAGGTCCTGGAAACTTATTACTGGTTCATCAATTTGTTCCAAAACCTCCTCTAATGACACCTCAATTTGGGACAGTTCCTCAGATCTATCACCCAAAAAGAATGGCTCAGGTTTGGGAATCTCCCTCACATCCTCAACAGTGAAGACTGATGCAAAGAATTCATTTAGTTTCTCCACAACGGCCTTATTGTTTTTGAGTGCTCCTTTAGCATCTCAATTGCCCAGTGGCCTCACTGGTTGTTTAGCAGGCTTTCTGTTTCTGATGTATTTTTTTTTTTAATTGCTATTACTTTTGGAGTCTTTTGGCTAGCTGTTTCATCAAATTCTTTTTTGGTCTTTCTAATTATATTTTTACACTTCATTTGCCAGAGTTTATGCTCTTTTCTATTTTCCTCATTAGGATTTATCTTTCACTTTTTAAAGGATACCTTTTTGCCTTTCACTGCTTATTTTACTTTGTTGTTTAACCACAGTGGCTCTTTTTTGGTTCCCTCTCTTTTTTAAATTGGAATATACATTTAAGCTGAGCTTCTACTATGGTGTCTTTAAAACATTTCCACGCAACTTACAGCGATTTTACTTTTGGTACTGTACCTTTTAATTTCTGTTTCGATAACCTCCTCGTTTTTGTGTAGTTCTCCTTTCTGAAATTAAATGCTACAGTGTTGGTCCACTGTGGAGTTTTCCCCGCCACAGGGATGTTAAATGTAATTATATTATGGTTACTATTACCAAGTGGTCCAGCTATATTCACCTCTTGGACCTGATCCTGTGCTAAATCAGGACTAAATCAAGAATTGCATCTCTTGTGGGTTCCAGGACCAGCTGCTCCAAGAAACAGTCATTTAAGGTGTCAATAAACTTTATTTCAGCACCCCTTCCTGAGGTGATATGTACCTAGTCAATATGGGGATAGTTGAAATCCCCCATTATTATTATTTATTAGCCTCCCTAATCTCTGAGCATTTCAGAGTCACTAACACCATCCTGTTCAGGTGGTCTGTAATATAGCCCTACTGCTATATTCTTATTTTTCAAACATGGAATTACTACCTATAGAGATTCTATAGTGCAATTTAGTTCATTAAAGATTTACAGTTCATTTGATTCTATGATTTCTTTCACATATAATGCCACTCCCCGACCAGCACAACCTGTTCTGTCCGATATATTTTGTATCCGCTAAATGGACACCCACTGCATTGATCGCAGCAGTGTCGATCTCCCTGTAGCGAAGACCAGCCCTCAGCCTTATCATGCTCCCACTGAAATCCATGGGAGTTTTGCCAAACGGACATCAACAGGAACAGAATTCAGCCAAACTCAGACATTCTTAGCCTGAAAACAGCTCACCTTAACTGATCACTGTCATTATAGTGGGTATGGCAACCCCCATTTTTTCATGTTCTCTGTATGTATATCTATCTTCCTACTATATTTTCCACTGCATTCATCCAATGAAGTGGGTTTTAACCCACGAAAGCTTATGCTCAAATAAATTTGTTAGTCTCTAAGGTGCCACAAGTACTCCTCGTTCTTTTTGCTGATACAGACTAACACGGCTACCACTCTGGAACTCAGACCTTTGTGGTTCAGGAGCCAAATTAGTGATCAACATTACCCAAAAAAGCCACAGTAGTATGAAATCATTATTTCATTTACTATAGCACTATATATTCATATTTAAACACTGTGAGAGGGGAAATATTTAGTTTATATATATTCTTACAGCAAAATGACTGACCAAGTGTTATTTTATCAACTACAATTGGTTAATAGCATAGTAAAAGCATCCTGACTGATTAGTAACTTAGACTGGTTAATAATTAAATCCCAGTGTTTTAATGTCATGTGCTGCAAAGAGCTGTTGGACACACATTAAAGAGCTGCTTGTGGTTCACCAGCCTCAGTCTCATTGGTCTAAAGGGTGATTTAGTGCAATGGTAAGTCTTCCCCAAACTGTCACTTTTTTTTTTTTTACTCATTTGTACTAGAAAGAAATCCTATGTGAGTAAACCTGTTCACTTTCCATCAATTGCTTTGGAAATCATGCCACTATTTGTTAGCTTTTTTTGACCTTGGTTGGGAAGTAAATATGAGATTTAATGTCCCAGATTGCCAGAAGCAAAATGACTCAGAGGTGATGTGTATTGCTTCCTAATTGGAGTTGCTAAGTACTTTGTCCTTCTATCCACAGTCAGTCAACCAGTGGAATGTGTCATTGATGTCTGCTCTAGAGAAAACCATTTATTCATGTGGCAGATCAGGCACTGTAACATGGAATTCAGGAATGAAAATGTGGAAGTTCAAAGCTTTTAGAATGAAACAACCTTCATGGACACCTTTCCGTTTGCTATCTTTCCAGCTTAGTGCAAGTGCTGGGCAATGGCATATGCAGGAGGAGATTTCAAAGGCACTAATTGCAGTTTGGCATAAAGTCAATGGGAGTTAGATGCCTAACTACAATTTGTGACTATTCTAGAGAATACCATGCGTTGCTTAGGTTAGTATATACTGTATTGGTTGGCAGAGCAGGCAAGTCCCAGTGTCAAATAGCAACATGAATTACAGCAGGACAAGTTGTTATTTTCAGTGTGCTATGCATGCTGGGAAACAAACACATCGGATACCAGAAAGCAATGGCGGTAACAGAGACAGAAGGTAACTGGCAAACCTCAGTACAAGTGAATGTCTAAAAAGAGATCAAGGTGGGTGGACTCTTGGGTCAAATAATTATCTGACACCCTGTGCAACAGCACTTACTTCTGGGGAGCACCATGAGGGCAGAACTTGGGCCCTCACTTATACTTGAAGGTTAACTGAGTGATTGCCAGCTCCTGATACTGTTGCCATGAATTGCATAAAGATGTCTAAGATACATATTGCAGAAACTACCTTTACTTGGGTTATTTGCTCAGTCATATTTTTGAAATTCTCTTTTGTGCCTGTAGATTCCATTGGGAAAAATAGGTCACTCATAGAGTATGTCTACACTTACTGGGGGATTGACACTGCTGCGATCGATGCACTGAGGCTCAATTTAGTGGGTCTAGTGAGATCCGCTAAAATCAACCACAGATCATTCTCCCATCTACTCCGGTTCTCCATTGGAATGAGAAGAGTAAGGGAAGTTGACGGGAGAACGTCTACCATCGATGCAGTGCGGTGTAGACACCGCAGTAAGTCGACCTAAGCTATGTAGCTAGAGTTGCGTAACTTAGATCGACTTACCCCTGTAGCGTAGACAAGGCCTTAGTGACACTGATTTCAAGTTTGAACAACTTTACTAGCCCCATTAGAAACTTGGGGCTTAACAAGAGGAACAAAACCAAACAACATGCTCCTTACTGTTTGCATGACTTCAAATATTTACTTGAGATTAGTTCTTTAAGGTCAGTTAGCAGATATGGCTTAGATATCCTATTGTAATCGTATTACCTTGCATTGTCTCTATTTTATGATTGGGTTTACATCTGTAAAGAAGTCCTCCCCAAAACTCTGAACTCTCCCTTCACTGGCTAATATATTTCAATTCAGAGAAATTTTAGAGTCACCAGACTGAATCAGAAGAAAAATTCATTCCTATTGTGCTACAGCCTGTTGAATCTTCTCAATATTCCACTTTTCTAGAAACAAACAAAAAACCCAAACCACAAAACCAACCAAACAAAAAAAAAGCAGGAAGAACTAAGATCCAAAGCAGCCTCTGCCCCTCCCGGAGAATTTTCTGTGTAGGATATGCTCCCTGGAATGACTAGAGGAATGCAAAACCCTCCAAATTCCTTGCCACTGTGCCCTGGGGGAAAATTCCTCCTGGACTTCAAAGTTTGGGATTGATCAAAATCTATTTGATTAAGAAATATACTTTTTGGTACCCCACAATGCCATTGGTGTCCAGTTAAATGGAAGACTCATATGGACTGAACAGCATACAAATAATGTCTACACTCTAAGTGAGGTTAATACTCACAGACTTTCTGTACTATTGTCCTGAAATTTATTTAAACCCACATTTTTGTAGGTTTGTGCTAACAGATATTTCAGTCCCACAGTATATCAGCATGTCAGTAGGCTGACTTGGTCACTTCATGCAATCTGCTATTAATCAGTACAAAATAATATGGTATAATACTTGGCATGCTTTAAGAAATACCTATTTTTATTGTAAAATAGCTGTATATACTGACAGTATGTACAGACTGACAGCATTCTGGAACATTACCAGAACATCTGCTGGAACCCAAAACATAGCTTTCTTCCATTCCATGGCAGCTCTAAGGTATGTTGTGAATATGTAGTATTCCATTTAATTATTGAGACACCTGGGCTCAAGGTATTTAGGCACCTGAAAATGCACAGAAATGCTTAGGCGGTTTCTTCAAAAGCACCCAGACACTTATTTCCCTTTGACTTCCATTTGAAAAATCCACCAATCACCTATCTTCATGTGTCTAAACACCTGTAAAATCCTGGCCTCTACCTCTTATCCTCATGGGAACTGAAACACACAGCACTTCCCTACATTACAGAAGTGTTGTGAGGACAAATAAGTTAAAGATTGTGAATCACTCAGATATTATGATAATGGGGCGCATATCGATAGATAGATGGAAGTCCTGGTATGAGACTCACTATAATGTCTTTTTGACACAGAAGTGAGCGATACCTACTGATGAGTGAGGTAACATGCATTATGTTGATGAATTTCCCCTGCACAGTCAATGTTTGAACCCCAGCAGCCATACTGGCATCCTTCACTTTACTAGAGAGGCAGACCAACATTCTGGGCAGATATTTTATTCCCCAAATGCCAGGTAAGAACAAATAACTGTTTTGCTTTTGCACGGGAAGGAATGGATGACACGAGCACTTGGCACATCTGGATTGTTTATAGTGGTACAATTGTTAATGCTAACAATTTGATTGTGTCCATCAGAGTCAATTTCAGCAAGTAGTGTTTTCCTTTGTTTGGCCAAGAAGAACTAACTATTGTAACAAGGATTGACCCTGTCAGCACTGCTCAAGGCAGTTAAATATAAGATGTTATCAATGGAAACAAATAGCTAGCCTTTTATTTTATAGATTGTGGGAGCAGCTTGTTACGATGGCAATGTTTGCTTTTCTGTATTGAGGCCATAGTTGAGAGGGAGAGCAACCTCTAAACTTTACCATGACACTGTGGGGAGAAAAATAAAAGACAAATATTAGCCTTTTTGTTCAACAGCATCTGCAGATTTTGGAAAATATCTTAGTGTATCATGTAGGTGGCTTATATGCATTGTAGCATTAATATAGCTCAGCTCATTGTTGAGTATGTAGGTGAGGCAAGGAGTGTTTTAATTATAAAAGTTCATTTTCAAAATAGTAACTGGGCATAATTAGAAAGACAGTTCAGAAGAAATAATTCAAATGTTCTTTCATAGATATCTTCAAATTGGTTTAAGAACACCACAGGAAAATTTGTACTGTAACATTTTACTTACAATTTTTCTAAGGACGTTTCTATAGATTTTAAAAGTGGGATTCTGCTCTGAAGAGTGACTATGTAAAAGTGGAAACTGCTTGTTGACTTCAGTGGATTTACATGTGCTTAAATCACCCTTTTGGAACAAGGTTTATTTCCTGAATCAGGATCTTACTGAAGAAGATTCGGGAAGCGCGGTCATTCTTCTCAAACAAGCAACTGGTTCCATGGGGCTGGGCAACAGGTTTCACTTAAAACATGGATGTTGCAAATGCCACTTTCATTATCTGCTACACAAGTGAGAACAAAGAATAAGGATGGACCTCTGGAACTGAAATCATTCTACAGGGGAAAACAAAGGTTCCATTGTAGGGCAAGTCCAATGGGAAAAGAGTTTGAAAGTAGCATTAAAAATGAGCAGACTCCGCTGATATGGTTCAGAACATAGAATTTGTCACAATAGGTAAGGCCAGTCATTCATTCAGTCCAGTATCTTGTTTCAGACCATGATCCGAACCAGTGAGGCCAAAAGAAAAAATCCAGCAGTAGGCAGTTCTGAGATAACTTGCTCCCAGGGCAAGCTTCCTCACAACCCTCCTACAGTTAGGGTGACACTACACTCCATATTCTTCAGTGATCTTATTTGGCATAATTATGGTGCATTTTGTAAAAGATGGATCATGTAGGGTGTCCACTGGAAAAATTATGACTTGCTGACTGATTATCCTATTTGTATTCATGTATCTTTTGTATCTGAAGTTATGACTATCGACTATGTATCTATATTTCACATATAGTCACATCTGTGTGATACCCACTAAGCAAGATGCTTCCAGTCTAACTAGCTGATTATGAAGAGCCCATTCAGGGTAATGGGCCATTAGGGAAAACAATAGGCCTTAGAAACAATGAGGAGTCTGGTAGCACCTTAAAGATTAACAGAGTTATTTGGGCATAAATCTTTGTGGGTAAAAAACCCACTTCTTCAGACTCCATGCATCTGAAGAAGTGGGTTTTTTACCCACAAAAGCTTATGCCCAAATACATCTGTTTGTCTTTAAGGTGCCACCAGACTCCTCATTGTTTTTGTGGATACAGATTAACATGGCTACCCCTCTGATAAAAGGCCTTAGGAGAAGCTTATCCCCCACCTGGTGAACTTCCTGCCAGCCTGTACATAATGGCTGCCATGACTTTGAAAGATCCATGTCTCTGGACTCCATCTGGTATCTGTATTTTTCTTTAAACTGGGCTGGGAACAGTTTTTGGAACAAAAGGTTCCTGCCCTATGCTAAGTCTATACAAGGCAAGGAGTGACATCTGTTTTTCTTCACTCCACCACAACTCAAACACCTAAGAGAAGCTCTGAAAGAGAAGGATTGAAATGAGGGTGGGGAGCCCAAGCTGCAAAGCAAATGCAACTTGTCCCTTAAGAATCTGCAGGGTGAGAAATTACCAATTCAGATCCAATCTTTCTAGTATTTCAGGCTTAGTATGTGGTTTGTTTATTTACTAGGTAATCTGCTTTGATCTCTTAACTACAAAAGATAAATTATAAGTTGATAGTAAATAAACTTGTTTGTACTTTAACCTAAACCAGTGTGCCTTTAAGTGAAGTGTCTGCAGGAAAAAAACCCCTCAGCTTGGTTATCACAAGTGGGCATATTCCTCTCCACACTGAGGGAGGGGCAAACATATTAATGAGTGTACACTGTACTGATCCCCAGGCAGTGCAAGACAGTATAATTTTGTGTGTGTAGGGGGGGGGCATGCATGCTCGGGGAGCTGGGAAATGGACTGGTGTCTGCTGTTTGCACTCAGGTAGCTCAGTTTGGGTGAGTGGCACCACCTGCTGTTGTGTTGGGTGACAACAGAGCCTGGATGAAGCTCGTTGTGTCCCCAACCCAGCTGTGTGTCTTACAGGAGCACAACGGTTGCAACAGCCCCCAGACTGCACCCCAGGGGTGACAACCCATCAAAAAGTTAGTTTATGCCCAAAGCTTTATATCCTTCTAAAGCTCCTTTAAAATATATATATTTCATACACACATTGGTAATTCTAGATATCTTGTCACCCCTTTAAATGTCTCATTCTTATTGAATCCTACTTAATTCTTAGCCCCAACAATATCCTGTGGCAATAAGACCACCCATTAATTGTGCACTATGTGGGGAAAAATATTTCCTTTGATCAGTCTTGACTTTGCCATGTTGCAGTTTCATTGAATGTCCCCTTATTCTTATTCTCCAGAGAATTTTCTCCTCAGTTTAAATCGGTACTCTCCACACTTTATGGAATGGGAATAAAAACTTTCTGAAAAATAAGACAAGATTTTTTTGCAGCCCAAGGAAGCTAGACCAAGGCAAACAAGACTGCTTGTAATGTTGGCCATGAAAAACACTTACATTGTGAATTACCCATCTGCAGGATTGGAACAGGAACAATGCAGACCTCATATTTGGACTGATGTTACCATTTAATGTGCTTTCCAGCAAACCATTCATAAAATTCATGGCTGCAGCTGATCCCAGTTACTGTGCTGCTTTTTGCACATTTGTCTTGGAAAGGCTATTTCATAACTTTATGAAACTGTGCATGGAAGAATAATCCTTGACCTGAAGCAAACTAAGGACCTTATGTTCTCATCCTTAGCTATATGTGGAGCAATGGTCAAATAGTCAATTACTTGCCACTGACAGCACATTGGGCAGTTTTCCAATCTTTCCCTCTCTAAAACATGTATCCCCAGAAAACAGACAGTTCTGTAACATTAGATCTGCTCCCTTTGAAGTAAGTGGGAGTTATGCCATTGATTTCCAATGGGAACATGGTAAGACCCAAAATACAGAGCTGGATGAACTTAAACAGACCCTTATTTTGGTGATTTCTAGCTATTCTCCCAATCATTATTTGCTTCTCCCATCTACTATTTTTTCTCAGAGGCATTGCATGACTGGGGATTTAGGTATTTAGGGAAAATTCTCTCTCTAAAAAAGGAAGCTGGTTTTATTTTGGGTTAAAAACAAAATGAAGTGGATTTTTATTGCTGATGGAAGGTGACTAATTGACAGCCCTAGAGGCTGCAATCCTCTCTATAGCCATAGACCAGATACAGCAGAATCAACAGCCGTGCAAGCTTTCCCACCATGTCCTTCAAATCAAGCAACTAGAGCAGGGGTAGGCAACCTATGGCACGTGTGCCGAAGGCAGCAAGCGAGCTGGTTTTCAGTGGCACTCACACTGTCCGGGTCCTCGCCACTGGTCTGGGGGGGGGCACTGCATTTTAATTTAATTTTAAATGAAGCTTCTTAAACATTTTAAAAACCTTATTTACTTTCCATACAACCATAGTTTGTTTATATATTATAGACTTTAGAAAGAGACCTTCTAAAAACATTAAAATGTATTACTGGCATGTGAAACCTTAAATTAGAGTGAATAAATGAAGACTCGGCATCCCACTTCTGAAAGGTTGCCAACCCCTGAACTAGGGCAACATCAGGACTGGGAGTCACAAAATCTGGATTCTATTCCCCACTCTGTCCCACACACTGTGAGACCACAGACAACTCACTTCACTGTTCTGTGCTTCAGTTTTCTCATTTTTAAAACCAGGAGAGTACACACTCCCCCAGGACCATTGGGAAACATACGTCAGTCTGCAAATTGCTTCCAGATCCTCAGTGAGAAGACATATGCAACTACAAAGTATGTTATACTTGTGTTTCCCACATCTATTTAGTACTGGACCTTCCCGCTAGAACTGGCAACAAAAGGGACATTATTGTGGAAATATTTATCCTGAGGTGGATAGTTGCCTACTATAAAACTGCCTTGAGGCTAAAATAGGATTTTGAAGGAGGGGTGTTGTAACAACAGACTTATCCCCCCCTCCACTCCCATTCTCTGCTGTGGATTCATTGTATTAATGAACAGTTTGTGTAGTAAAGGGTGGTGTTGATATCAACACATCATGCTTTGTACACACAGCACTAATCTGAAGCAAAAATGGAAGTGCCATTGAAATCACATTGGTAGAAAACCTTATTTCTAAGCTTCCCTTAGACTCAAATAAATGGATAGTGTGAGGAATGTAGAAGGAAAATAGGTTATGGGAAGAAAAATGTGTTTGCAACATTGTTTCATCCACTTTTCAAAGACAGATTTGCCACAACACTTCTACTGCAGAGAGACAGAGATAAAGGATGTTCTCATAAATAAAGTGCTAGAGGCTATGCCATTGTCTTCCTATTTAGTGCACCTGCTTATCATCACATATCAAGTCAAGCACAAAAAGTCTCCTGAGAACATCAGAAAATACAAAATAGTCCTCCGACTTAAAAACAGTCCCAATGACCACACTGGAAAACTAACAGCTATGCCATGTGTAAGGATTCCACGTCATATGAAAAGCTCAGACCCAGTTTCATCCTCACAGAGTGGCAGGTGGATCCAAACTAATTCAGTTTGTCTCTATATTTGTGAAAGAATATTTTCATGATGAAAATTCAGATGTCAGGGAGAATTCTTGACTGTATTAGGAAATGAGACAGCTGCTATGGCAAGCATTGGCAAGAAGCAATGTTCTGTAATTGAAATATCCAACCTCTACTGTGTACCTCCTCAAAACATGTCTTCAGCTCTGGTAAAATTGTTACAGATAGAAGCTTCTTAGTTAGTAGAGCCAGCACTGGATGCCTTACTTTTCTATATATGGACAATTTCTGGCCTTGAAACATACAGTTCACAGAAGTAGACCAACCAGGGAGACAGAAAAGACAACTTTTATTTTTATTCAGAGTGAAAAGATGGATCTCATTTTCCTTTAGCTGAACTATTTTGAGGAAATATTCCTTCCAAATCTAGATTTTTGGCTGCATATCTTTATCAAATGCACACTGCAATGCCTGTTTTGCAGGTACACACAGCTGTTTGAACTTTGTGAGTCTGTCATTTTTTTGTTTTTTGCTTTTCATCTTCAAGACCAGAAGCAGCTTTTAGTTACAATTCCAATCCTGAACTGCAACATTCCCAGTCTGAAGTCTGAAATATTGAATAGATTCTTCATTCTGAAAATGTGCCTTTTACTGTTTGCCGTTTAAAAAAGTTTGTTTTTTACTTGCACTGAAACATTGGAAATCTCTTCCAGTCCTTGCTAATCTGATAGATAATGTCTATTAAGATGTTAGAGGAAGAACAAAAAAAAAAAAAAAATCAAAAGCATTCAAGGTTTCCCTTGTATATTTCATAGACTGTAAACAAAGTTTCATCCAGCTCAGGCAGCCAACTGTAATTGATCCATTTATAGTTCAACTTACCGTGAAAAACCGGAGGAAGCATTCAGGTTTATGTTCCTTGTTTTCTCTATTACCTATGGCATTTGTCACTTGAAACATCTTTTTTCTTCCTTTTTACTTTGTTTTATTTATTGTAGATAGCTGGGATGCCATGCCATGCGACTTCCTGCTTAGGAGTCTGGTTTGATTAGTCTGCAATTCAGAAGTTACATCCAAGAAACTTGTAACCTCCCACCCAGTAACAAATAAATCCAACTACTAGAGTACATGGAGAAAGCATAAAACAAATAAGGTATTATAGCACCCATCAGTCTTTGTAAAAGGTAAATAAGAGACTTCAGAGCAATAAGACACAAACCTAAATATAAAAAAAAGTAATGTCATATTGCTCATCAACACCAAGGGTATGTCTACATCTAAAATTTTGCAGCGCTGGTTGTTACAGCTGTATTAGTACAGCTGTATAGGGCCAGCGCTGCAGAGTGGCCACACTTACAGCAACCAGCGCTGCAAGTGGTGTTAGATGTGGCCATACTGCAGCGCTGTTGGGCGGCTTCACGGGGGGTTCGGGGAACGCGAGAGCAAACCGGGGAAGGAGACCAGCTTCGCCGCGGTTTGCTCTCGCGTTCCCCGAACCACCCTGCAAACCGCAGGGAAGGAGACATGCTTGTTCGGGGAACGCGAGAGCAAACCGGGGAAGGAGACCCGCTTCGCCGCGTTTGCTCTCGCGTTCCCCGAACCACCCTGCAAACTGCAGGGAAGGAGACCTGCTTGCTCGGGGTTCGGGGAACGCGAGAGCAAACCGGGGAAGGAGACCAGCTTGATTACCAGAGGCTTCTCAGGTATGCTGGGATATCTGCTTATTCCACGGAGGTCAAGAAAGCTCTGGTAAGTGTCTACACTTGATTACCAGCGCGGATCACCAGCCTGGATTCTCTACACCCGAGACAAAATGGGAGTACGGCCAGCGCTGCAAACAGGGAGTTGCAGCGCTGGTGATGCCCTGCAGATGTGTACACCTCCTAAGTTGCAGCGCTGTAACCCCCTCACCAGCGCTGCCACTTTGTGATGTAGACAAGCCCCAAGGTTGCAGCTACACAATCCCAGTTAAATAGTGCACATACCAAACATATTTGGCAGACTTCTGACTCATTGACACCCTGGACTAATTCCTAATTATAGAAATAAGGGATCAGATTAATAAGCGAAGGCTTGTTCCTTGGTAGATTTGGTGGATCGATTTGCATTTCTAGCAAACCTTCTCTGATTTGGATGAAATAGAATAAGTTCTCTGTAACCTAAATGGGTTGGTTTGGATCAATTTCACCTCCAGAGGAGTGAAGCTAAGGGAAGAAGTTATTTTCCATAATAGACTTTTGAACCAGGAGGATTTTTATGGGCAAGTCATTTTTCACACACACATTCAATTTTTCACCCTGTGTAAGAGTCCAACCACTTGAATCAGATCATACTTTGTCATCGCTGACATTTCAATATCCTTTTATTATCTCACATCTCTTTCCCTATTGCATTCACCTCAGGCAGACACAAGCAGTGGAATGCCTGTGCAGAATTCTGAGAGTATTTATTTAAAGCTTTTGCTTTCCAGACAAATGAATAAGAATTGGTTACTGAGCATAAACTAAATGACAGAGATCTTGAGATTACAGAATCTGTGGCACTCGCTATCTTCTCTACTTTTGTGTCTATTCTCACTCATTTAATTCTACTTCCTCATTGAGAATGATCTCCATCATCATTTATACTTAGTTTCACCATTTAATTCACACTTAATCACTCATCAATTTAGGATTAGTAATATTACCTATTAATAATACTTCATGCTTGTATAGCCCTGCTCATCTCAGAATCACAAAATGCAATAAAAACAAAATTAAAAAGTCACATAACCCTCCTGTGAAGCTCATCCTGTTTTGCAGATGGAGAAACTGAGCCACAGAGGTGAAGTGACTTGCCCACATCACAAAAGCAATCCGTGGCTGAGCTGGGTAGAGAACTCAGGCCTAATTCCCTGTCCAGCAGTAATGGCTAGGAACTGCCTCTCGGCCTCACTTACATTGTAACTCTCTGTCTTGCAGAGCACATGGACACGTTCAATTCACTCCCACACTCTGGTATTAAAGAAAGCAAGTTATATTTTGTATATTTCTTTAACATGAAAGCTATGTAAATTAAAAGTATTAATTAGGTATTTGGGGCATGCTCAGGCTTTATAGTTAGATGCTGAACTCTGTTAAAGATTTAATTGTAGATGTTTCTCTCTGACCGAAGCCAGGGGAATTCTATAGGTGGAGCTTGCAGCACCCCCGATTATTTAAGTTGCCTGTCTTTTCCCTTTATAAGGCCCAGTTTTCAGTTGCTTATAACTTAGAAAGGCCTGAGACCTCACAGGACCCTAAAGCCCAGCCTACAGCCTCAGCTCGGAAATTACATTGTAATCAGACAGCCCCTAGCCCAAGTCAGACAAATCCCCATAAGTACCAACCCTTTAAGTTTTTAAGGATCTGTTAAAGAGATTTTTTTGAAATAATGTGTGCAGAGTGATTCTAATACATTTCTCCCACTCCAGAAACTTTGGACATTTTCTGGTGTATCCCATTATGAAATGATGCTAACCTCGAATGACTTGCTGCATCATGTCCCATTACATCATGAAAAAAGAAATGGAGCCCATCAAAAATTTAAAAATGTCTTCTGATCAAGCTGTCACTACCACTTTTGACAGCAGCTGTATTATCCAGATTACTTTTCCAAACTGTCACAAACTGTACATCTTTTAAAACTGGCTCTTGATTTTTGTTGTATTGGTGTCCTTGATACACAATTATAGGAGGCCTGAAAAAATCTCTTTCAGATTTGTTCCACAAAGACTTTGCCTCAGATTCTCCCCTGCATTTCATGGCACTAAAATCTTCATAGCTGATCACAAGAGGACTACAGCAACATAGAATATAGAATCCACGCAAAGGGTCCTCCATCCCCACCCTTTGGACTAGGGGGAAAAGTAGGTCCTCCCTGTGCTTTTACAATATACCAGGACCCATCCAGGCCATCTGAGGCCACTAGTACATGTCATAAATTAGAGCAGTCTGCCATCACCCTTCTCCCACCCTTTGTCTGTCTTGGCTATTTAAATTGTAAGCTCTTTGGAGCAGGGACCGTCTACTACTCTGACCTAGCACAACGGTGCTCTATTCTTCGTAGGCCTTTAGACGCCAACACAACACAGTGTTAAATAATAAGAGGGATTGGACGCTATGGGGAAAGCAAACAATAGAGAGGGATAAGTGGAGGCAAGAAAGCATGGGGGAAGAGGAGATGTAACCTGCGAAAGGAAACATGTTCAGACAATATGTGGGAAGAGTGAGCTGCAATGACCAAAAGTAATTAAACCTATTTGTGGGTATCTGCAGATCTGAGTTGGGGTGAGAGGTGAAACCTGGGGCCAGATTCTTGGCACAGAATAAGTCCCCATATGCCACCTCAGTAGTGCAAAGGGCACTATTTAGGGCAGCTCTGTCTCCTAACAATAGGGCTCTCAGCACAGGAGGTATTCTGGGCTGGTATGACCATGTGAGGTGGAGGAAGTTAGAGCAGCCTGTGACTGCCCTAGCATATGAGTGGTCTACCAGAGAGAGAGCTGTTACTTCAGCACTGAGCATGTAAGGATCAAGTCCCTAGTTTCCTCCTGCCTTTCAAGCATTTTATTTGGACTAGGAAAGAAGAACCAAGTGTCTTTGTGTGTGTGTGTGTAATTAACTTAGAGCTGGAAACTCTTTACAAAATAGTTCCATTTGCCCTCTCTATCCCTTCCCGTCGCACTATTACTGCACTATTACCTACTTAGGTAAGATGGAAACTAGGTCCAAAGGAAGGCATGTTGAATATCTTGTACAAATGCTAAAGTGGTTTCCCATGGTGTTGCAGTGGCTTCCTTTAGTCATGTGACCTCTTAGCTCAAGATACTGTGTCTGACTCCTTTTGCTCCTTGACATGAGGGCATATGGACCAGTCATTTCCCCACCAAATCCTAACCCCTCACATGTATAGGTTACCAGACTATTTGAGGAAACAGGGTTTTACTGTCTACCTCCTAGCCTCATAAGAGGCTCTTAAAGAAACTGGTAGTCATGAGGTAAGAGGCAAAATAGTTTAGAAACTCTTAAAGAGATAGAATATAGAGAATAGAAATGGTCAGTAGTCACTGTGGAAGGAGGTTAATAAGGGCATTCATTCCTGAAGGTTATGTGCTAAGATGGTTATTTAGTGCGTTCATTAATGATCTGGAGAAAGGGGTGAGCAGTGAGGTGGAAACAGTTTGGCTGAACATAAGCCAGGTACTAACTCCTGGAGTTGGGGAAGAAACTTCTCCCACTAGCATGATATTAATATGATTAGTTAACAAGTTTAAAGCTAAATGAGAGAATGAATTATTTACAAGTGACTGGAGCTGATTTTGAATTGGAAAACATGGGGGGGCTAGCTGCTAACTGGCTTTTAAGGGGGAGATGCTCTGGGGAAGGAGGCTATGGGCCCTGTTTAAACAGACTGCTCCCAATATGTATTAACGGGAGCATGCTGTCCCATAGGGTGTGAGGCAGAGGCAAGGCCATGCCCCAGGTCCTGCAGAGTGGGCTGGACACATGTAGGGCAGCAGCTTCTTTTAGGGGCTGGGGAGCTTAGAAAGAGAGTCTGTTGTCCCTACTGGCCTTTGGGTTTCTACATCTTACTGTCTTCTCAGGCCTTTGCAGAACAGGCATTACTGGACTCCCAAGAGGATGCTAAAGGACAGCAAGCATATTATATTTGATTGAGGAAAAAAATTACAAACCCTTTTTTCTGGTTGAAAAATGCCATTTTGTCTATACAGAAATGTTTCGTGGAATTGTATCTGTTTTGACAAAATGGTGTTTTTTTTCAACCAGAGAAAAAATTTTGTTGAAAATCTTCTGGCTTTTTCTACATTTCCTTTTCCTTGCTATACCTACAGGCCATTTGTTTCCCATTTCTCTCTGCCAAGTTTGGGAAACTACAACGGGATCTTCATGTGCATCTGCTGTGCTGTCCCATACTGAATTATACTAAAAACTACAACCAAAACCCCTCCAGAAAAAAACAGTAAGGTTCAAAGTCAAGTACTTAAATGCTAGGGAATACCAGAATTATGGTTTCTTGTGCAACCTTAATTCAGCCGCCTTCTGCAGGTGCATTATGATACAGTCTTTAATTTATATGATCACATAGTATTTTTTCCACCAGACCTCTGCTTTGCTCTGCTAGTGGGTTTCACAGGTACTTGATGACAGCAGAGGAATGCTGAGACTCAGGAATCTTGAGTTCTCTTCCACGCTGTCTGGACATGTTTACACTGCAAGTACCAACCATTTGTACAGTATCTGAAAAGCGAAGTAAATTGGGAACTGAAACAATTGTAATGAATTCTGGCAATGAAATCCTGGCACCACTGAAGTCAATGGGAGTTTTGCTAGTGACTTCAATGGGGCTACTATTTTGTTCTGGATGTGCATATGTACATAGGCACGTGACAGATCTCTACTGGATGGAATTATAACTGCTAAAGTAGTTTCTCCTCAAGCTCAAAAAGCTGGGTCCCATGTTTTTGAAGCAAGAGGATTTAGTGTTCTAATTTTGCCTTGGCTATAAAGTTTCAAGTGGACGTGCTGTACTGCATAATGAACCACCATGAAATCCTGGGTGGCTATATGTGTGTTATTTTCTACATTCAGTTTCACTATTAAGAGGAGGTTTTTAAAAACCCTCTTTATTAAGAGTGGACTATGAACTGGCCTCGAGCAGATTCAGATGTGTAAATGGTCTGGACAGGTTTTTAATGAAGTGGAAATTCATTTATTTCAGTGGTGGAATTGCTTAACACTGAACAGTCCTTACTGTAGTATGCAAAGAAAGGGTAGTGGGGAAAATTTCTTTTACTATGCCTGAATTGTTTAACTAAGATCAATTACTTTGAGTGCTTAGTCATTGTTATTGATTGCATTGCTACTTATTGAAATTAAGCATGTGCTTAAGTGCTCTGTTAAACTGGGGCCTTAAAGCACATGCTTACATTGATTGCTATTCAGCGAAGCACTTAAGATACTTAGTTTAAGCACATGCTTAAGTGCTTTGCTGAAGACAGCTGGCCTGCTGAACCTGAGCTATAATCACAGAATCATAGAAATGTAGGACTAGGAGGGACCTCAAGAGTCATTCTCCCAGGCTAAGGCAGGATCAGCTATATCTAAACCATCCCTGACAGGTGTTTGTCTAAGTTGTTCTTTAAAACCTTCAGTGATGGAGATTCTACATTCTCTCTTGGTAACCTATTCCAGTGCCTAACTATTCTTATAGTTAGAAAGTTTTCCCTATTGTCTAACCTAAATCTCCCTTAGGACAAGTAAGGGACTTAATCTGCAGTACCTTCAGTCGACATGAAAAACAATTGATCACAGTCCTCTTTATAACAGCTCTTAACATATTTGAAGATTCATAGAATATCAGGGTTGGAAGGGACCTCAGGAGATTATCTAGTCCAACCCCCAGTTCAAAGCAGGACAAATCCCCAGACATTTTTTTTTACCCCAGTTCCCCCTCAAGGATTAAACTCACAACCCTGGGTTTAGCAGGCCAATCCCTCCCCCCATCATCAGGTCACCCTTCTGTCTTCTTGTCTCAAGATTAAACATACCCAGTTTTGTAACCTTTCCTTATAGGCCTTCTATCATTTATGTTTCTCTCCTCTGGACTCTCTTCAGTTTACCCACGACTTTCTTAAAGTGTGGTGCCCACAAATGGACACAATATTCAGCTGAGGCCTCACCAGTGCTGAATAGAGGAAATAGTTCCTCTGTGTCTTACATACTAAACTCCTGTTAAGAATATTTGCCTTTCTGCAACCATCACATTGTTGGCTCATATCACTTTGTGATCCAGTATAACTCCCAGATCCTTTTCAGCAGTATTACCACTAAACAGTTATTCCCCATTTTGTAGCTGTGAATTTGATTTTTTCTTCCTCCAGGTAGTACTATGCCCTTGTCTTACTGAATTTCATCTTGTTGATTTCAGACCAATCTCCAGATTATCAAGGACATTTTGAATCTAATCCTGTCTTCCAAAAGTATTTGAAACCCTTCTCGCTTGTTGTCATCCACAAATTTTAAGCATACTCGCTGCTCATAATCCAAAGCAATAATGAAAATACTCAACAGTACCAGACCTAAGACAGACCCGGTGGGACCTTACAGGGTGAACATCTTCCCAATTCGAGAGTGAACCATTTATAACTATTTTTTGACCATGATCTTTCAACCAGTTGTGCACCCACAGTAATTTTATCTAGGCAACAATTCCCCAGTTTGGTTATGTGAATGTCATGTCATGTGGGACCATGTTTACAACTTTCCTAAAATGAAGATATACATGTCTACTTATGCCCCGATAGCCACTGTATAAATTCTGCTGCCTAATGTAAATGTTCCCATATATCAACTTTAACAATTTTCCTGACTCGAGAGATAACTCTGTTTATCGCCAAAATCGTCCTTGAAATATGTACAGAAAAGAATTGCATTAATTTGAATTATACATACATCTGCAGGAAACACTTGACTCCTACTTTAACATATCACTGTCCATTTTACAGTACGACTGGTGATTCATTTCAACACAGTACTACTGGTTTAAAAAAAAAAAAAGTCTCCAGGGGTTTGTTTGCTTTTTCCTTCTGAACAGTGTTTTAAAAAAGAGCAAACATTCTTTCTAAATAACCAGTTAGTATTAAAATAATCTGTTTCTCTAAACATAGAATTGAAACAAAGGTAGAATTGAGCAATATTAGGGCCTGAAATGCCACTTAGATTGCCTCTAATTTGTAGTACCTACTCCCTATCAGATTCCCACTAATTCCCAAGACAAAGTTCATCTTGGGTATTCCCATCCCTCTCTCTGTAGAGCCAGTTAGATACAGCCTTTAATCTTGCTTCTTATTCTAAACTGGCCAGTCTCAGCTTTTCTTGGTCTATGACCCACAAAACAGTCAACAGTTCTATATATACACACACACCACAATCCCTTGTGGTGAAAGACCGAGCACCGTTCAAAACATTTTGGCAAATCAAATGAACAAGCAGATATAATTGCAGAAATCAGACCAGGCCGAGAACAGCAAAAAGGTCAAATTTGTCAGATAATTTATTTGTAATGAATAACTTTGACCAGCTCTAGTCATTGGCATTTCTCGAGGAGAACCGTATTTTGATTGATAACTTCTCCTATTCCCTAGGACTATCTGGTTGCAATCAATAGGCTGACAGTTGATATTCCTGGGATGTGCTAGTCATTATATATGTGGAGAGCCAGATTTCCTTATAATCTAGTAGCAGATAAATTACCATCGACTGCACACACTTGTGTACCCTTTAACAATTATTCTTTTTGCCGAGCTCCTAGGCCTGGATATTTGGTGAGATTTTTGTGAACCCAAATAAAAATAACTAGTGCTGCACTTGGCTTATATTACTTATAGATAAGCAAACAATTCAGAAAAAATACAATTAACTTTAAATGTAGCCTGTTCTACATGCGGATGTGTGCGTTGGGGGAGGGGAGAAGAGGGAAATGTAGTCATTTGAAATTACTCATGTTTTATGAAGAAACTCCACTGCCACCACTTTGGAGGGATCAAGAACAGTTCACTACAAATATGTATCCCTAGACATTCAGACTCAAGCTGTAAATGATCATCAGTCACATGGTATTGTTTTTATTACCTGATTGGATAAGCAAACTCTTGTGTGCATGTTGCAAATACAGTGGGTTAGATTGTTGTTTGCTCATTTAACTGCCTTTGTCCCAGGGCTTCCTGTGCACTCATCTTACTTAAAAATGTGCCACTTGTGAGAGTGCTCAAACGTGTCGCTGCAAATTCACTGTACGTGAAGCTTTTATGGGAATAAAACTCTGATCATTTATAGAAAGCAAACACAAAAGGGCAAATTTGAATTCAGAAGCAAATGTGTTTTACATTTGAACAAATATATAGGGATTTTTTCCCCTTAACAGCAGTCATCCAGCCTTAGTATTTATGTTTTATGCCAATATGCACAAAGGTGATCACTTCACACAAATTTCTGGATGCATTAACATCTTCAAAGATAATTAATATACAAGAAACAATCCTGCCATCAATCAGCAGTACAGACTCCAGGAACTGAATGAATACAGAGACTAAACTGCCCTCTTAGCCCTGCTAGGAGTTTGCCCTGAGTAAGGGCTTGCTGCTGTTCATACTATACCAGTTCTGTGGGTAGATAGCTTCATTTTCCAGTACTGTTTTGAGCACCATTCCTTCTAGAGGCCACATCCTCAGCAGGTAGAAGTCACTATAGCTCTCTTGGGTTGGATTTTTAAGCAATACCCCGCCCCTTTATATCACCCAGGAAGGGCTGGCTCTAACTTTTTTGCCTCCCCAAGCAAAAAAAGAAAAAAGAAAAAAAGCAGCACTGCAGTAAGGCCAACCCCCCCACGAGTGCAGCACCGCCCAAGCCATCCCCCCGCCCCGAGTGCCACGCTGCCCAGTCAAAACAAAAACAAAAAAACAAACCAAAGGAAAACCTCTCCAGCACCACCCAGATGAACCCAAAAAAACCAAAACCCAAGCACTGCCCCACCTCAAGGTGCTGCCTCAAGCATGTGCTTGGTCGACTGGTGCCTGGAGCCAGCCCTGCACCCAGGAGGCACAAAGGGGCTGGATACTGGCTGCAATTGGACAACGAAGAATTCTCCTGTTGAAAGTCATCGCCCTGCTGGTGCAGATGTGCTGCGTCTGACTCTTCTCTCGTGTTGTAGGGCACATGTCAAGGGAGAAGGAGTGTGTGTGCGCGTGCGCGCACGCTAGAGTCAGGCATGAAGCTATACTTTGCACAGCAACTCATCATGGGCATAAAGCCCATTAAAGATCTTAAAACTTGCTGCATAATTTAAAATCTGTCTGTCAGCAGCGTAGAGTTGTGTCAGGCCTCAAGGAAAGAATCTAGCTCACTGATTTTAGGGGAGCTACTAGTTTACACCTGGTGGGGATCTGGCTTTAAACTCTCCTTTAAAATTGAAAAGTGCCCACAATGAGAAATATGAATTGAAAATAATCTTCTGTATTACAAAATACCACTACCAGTGGGTCCGGTCCTTCAGTCTCTTACTGAGGTGACTAGTCCTTACTCACATGAGTCACTCCCATTGAAATCAATGGGACTCTGCACTTGAGTAAGAGTTTACAGTATCACATCCTTAGCTAGTAAAATTATAAAATTGTGTTTATTAATTTTTTGAAACCTATGAAAGCCAGTAACAAGATATTCATTCATTTTCTCCTAGACAACCACTACAAACTATCCTATTTTTTTCTAAAACAGTTCCACTATCCAGTGTTGTACTTTAAAAAAACAAAACAAAAAAAACCAAACCCCTGTTGTCTGTTGCTTAATTCACTGAATATAATTTTCATAAAAATGATTCTTATCTGTCACAGCAACTCACTTGGTTCTGGGGGCCTTCTGAATTTCAAATTTACTGTTTGTCTAAAAAAATGGAATTTTGTCTTAGAAATCCAGGTTCTGGAAACATTAATTAACAAGAATTCTACAAACCCCCATGATATTATTTTATACTGTCCTCCTTTGACCCAAATTAATCTTCCTGTAAAAACCAAAGATTTAAATCAACATCTTTCTACCATATCTTTGCACAGACCTGGTCTGATGTATAGACTGTTTCTAAAGATCTTAAAGAAATTTAATTTAATTTTTCCAGCTAGTTAAAATTCAAAATACTAAATACTTCACTGCTTAGTCTTCATTCTTGTTTAAGCCTGTGTGTTGTCATCTTCATTTTCAGCAGGGTCACTGGTTTCCAGAACAAATAATTCTATCTCCTCTCCGATGAAATTATTTAAAATTGCTTTTATACTGAGCACTTCCAGAGATCATAAATTAAACACAAAGACCACTTCAGGTTTCAAGTTAGTTCTCCAGCCAATCATGAATACCTCAGGCAAATACACATGAAACAAATAATTGAAAATATAAAGTGGATCATTCAGTTTTAATTCTGCGGGGGCAAAATCTGCTGTGCTACTGTCATTATTACAATTCACCCAGGCTAAGGCATTTTATTACAGTATTTGAACATATGCTCCCTGTCACTGTGGTCCTGTGGTCCCAGCACCTCCAAATGGGTAAGAAACTGCACAGTGGGAGATAATGCCGTAATGAGAAGCACTAAGGATCTGATCCAAAAGTTCGCTGAAGTGGATGGAAAGATTCCCAGTGAATTCAAGGGGCTTCGGATTGTTCCCTAATGCCCTACAGAGATTTCCTGCTGAAAATATACTAAGACAGGGCATCGTGCAGCGCAGCATGCTTCTTCTTGGTACCTTCACCGCTCAGGGATATCCAGCTACGTTATGTTCTTTGTGGGTGGGGACAGAGAGTAGGTCACAAAGCACATTGCACCTGCTTTCCTGCTCCTTTGATCCCCCTCTGCCTTGCAAGGCAGAGAGGAGCATCTGGCTCTAGGACAGCATGTGACATAACAGAAGTCTCATTCTTGTCTTTTTTGGCAAGGAAATAAGATTAGGTGCTTCAACACCACATTAAGCAAGAAAAAGCAAAGCAGCAAGCAAGCAATTTCTAACAATATATGCCACCCGGGTGCTAGTCTCATACTAATTTAAACATCAGATAAAAACCAAAGTTATCACTAACTAAATTTATTAGCCATTTGCATTTCAGGCTTTTAAAAATAACGCAGACAAATCATAATGCTTGATGCCCCCAGTGATTTCTATTCCCTAATTACCCTGATAACTTGCTTGATTAGTGCTATGTTTTGTATAGCACTATTGGATGGAATGGAATGAGCCTTTATTTACTTCAGAAGGGCGCTAGATGTGATTAGCAGGAGTGCATAAAAGTACATTAGCACAAATGAATGTGGCAACTAATCTAGGCTGTGGACAGAAACAATATATATCGTATTTTTCCAGTATGTTTCTATTGGAAAATTTCTTCTACAAGTGCCTCTGAGGTACTTATTTTAATTTTCCTATTGCAATTTGTAATTACCATCAGATTGATATGTCTGTTATTGTAAATAAATTGCTTTACTGGCAAAAATATGCCCTCTTTGTAAGCAGATTATGTTACTGCCATGCTGTATACTATGAAGGAGGGCTTCATAACAAACTAGCAGTTAACTCTTTGCCTCGGGTTTGCAATTTATTATTTAAGGTGTTTTGTTGTCCATAAGAATTTTTTATGGGGCCCTGGATCCTGCAAATTTTGCATATGGGAGGCCTGCTCTCCCATTGGAGCCCTGCTGAAGTCAAAAGAGGCTGTGCACAAGTGCAGGAGTCTGCCTGTACATAACCCATCACAAGGCCTTATGTGGTCTTAGAAGTCAGACTCAGGCACAATAGGGCACCTGACATGTACTGGCACCTTTAGGGAAGGAATCCTTCCTAGTCCAGGCTCTGGAGTGTCTGCATAACTGCTTCTCAGGGGAATACATAAGCCTACATGGAATCTTTCCATACCTGGTCACTCCTTACATGGGTTGGTTGTTAGAAGAGGAGTACCTGCAAAGCCTTCGATGGGTCTCCCTCAACATGTGAGAGGGGAATGACAGTATTATACCTGTATGGTGCAATCCTTTCATTTCCCTCTGCATGTGCTGTAGTCCTCTATGGAAGTGGCTGGATGTGGCCTAATTGTATTTGATCCCTGTACAAAAAGGAACCATCACATAAACCACAGAGAACTTACAATCGCAGGTCCCAGTCTTGCAGTATGATCCAGTAAGATGAATAGCAGCAACTCATCCATCTCAAAGCCTCATTTCAGGCTGTCTGCAGACTTTGGTAGACATTGCTACATTGGTTTGCCTTGCCTCATGTTTGGAAGATTTTCTTTGCAGCCACAAGAAGCGGAAGCTTGGATTCCAGAACGGGTGAGTGTTATGGCAAATTGTGCTACTGCGGAATCATAGTGTACATGGGGCCCTGACCACTTGTTGCTATCAGAACATAGGGATTTTGGAGAATTGATTCAGTCATCTCTTTTTAACCAGATGCTGGAGCAATATTTGATTTCTGAGGAAGTAGGGCTTGGAATTGGCTTGTCTAGTAAATTCACATGCTTTTTACACATTTAGGAACCGAATAAATAAATAAATGGAGATGTACCTATCTCCTAGAACTGGAGGGGACCTCAAAAGGTCATTGAGTCCAGCCCCCTGCCTTCACTAACAGGACCAAGTACTGATTTTTGCCCCAGATCCCTAAGTGGCCCCCTCAAGGACTGAACTCACAACGCTGGGTTTAGCAGGCCAATGTGCAAAAACACTGAGCTGTCCCTCTCCCTGTACTTAGCTGGTGTAAATCAGTGTAAACTCTCCATTCCTACTCTGAGGGGACAGAAGTGCCTTTGAGTCTGCCATGGTCTTGGTAAGAAATTTTGAGGCGGCCAGCCATGGCCTTATTTTCAGAAGTGAGCTATGGAAGTTGTAGATCCTCAGTACTTCTGAAGATCAGGTCACTTGTCTCTCTGTGTTTCCCTATGTATATGGATAATATTACTTACCTCCCTTCCTGGCAGGGGTATTGCAAAGATCAATTTGCTATGGCTATGAAATGCCTTGAATATATTATACTCTCTAGAAGAGCCAAGTATCTTATTAACTTAACTTTGTTTTTGTATTTCTACAGTCCTGAATGTCTGGCAATGCTATCTTGTAACTTGCTGGTTTATATTTAGCACTGGGAGCATTCTCTCCTGTTCACCAGAGTTTCTATGTATAAAGTATGTCAGTTGAACGAGTCTGATCTGAAAAGAAAACAGAATCTAAAACTCTGAAAAATGAAAGAAATCTTGACAAAATGACAAGATATACTGAAGTTTTACTGATTATACAAATCAGATTGACAAGTTTCTTTTCTTGCCTTACCTCTGTGGGAATAGAACACACATTCTTCTTAATTTAGCTTTAGTGAGACATACTGTATTATACTTCTCTGATTCATTCTGCTCACCTCTTGTTAATCAGACTTTCTTTCCTGAAAGCCAAATGAATGAGGCCCAGAATTTTGAGATTTGAAGGGTTGCAAATCCTTCATTCCACTGAGAATATGACCATGTCAAGATACTGCCTTGTTTATCCTTAACTGAGTAATTTCATGAAGGAATGCACCAATACCAGATCACAGAAAAGAATTAAAATGCTTTGTTTACTAGGTGTGTTGTATTTATTTGGCTAAGGCAACATAAAGAAGGATGCACATGACTGTGAAAGGGAAAAGAAAACACAAAAAAACCCAAGATAGACTTGTCCTTTAAAGGAACAGCTGGTCCTTATGTGCAAGATGTTCAAGATGTTATACACTTATATTCCAAGGTATGTGCTCATCAAAGAGCAAGAATGTTGGCATTCCCTTTTATAGTAATAGGAGTTAAAACATCTCACCTGCTGTCTTTGGAGCTGGATAGTGGCACTAGAGATAAAATCATACAATTTCATACTGTTGGGGGCTGGTGCTCTACAGGATCTGTCAGATAGCTTTTGATTTCTTTCCAAGAGTGAAATGTCAATGGCTCCAGTCAAGTGTAACCATTTCTTTTAGCTTATAACAGTTCCTGAAATGTCTCATGGTGATTACTGAATCCCATATTATTTCAATGCCTTTCATTTAAAAGTATTCCAAAGCACTTTATAAATGTTTAAACTAAGCTCATTGACATCAGTGGAGTATAGGCACTATTTTATTTTTTATATTACATATATGGGAAGAAGTGCTTGTGCAGCATTAAGGCTGAGTTGACTTTTGCATGGTTAAGGCACTCAAACAACCTTTACTTTGCCCTGTAGTGACACAACAAAGGAGGGGGGAATTATGTCTCTACAATCAGTTTAACCTAATAAAGGATCTTGAACACTTTAATGATTTAATCATATGATTATTGCACGGTGTCAACGCAGGCCAGAGTTAAGGTTGTTTATGTGCTCTAACTGTGCATTTCCATAAGTTTAACCTTTACTCTGAGTTTCTGGATTTAACACGCTTGATTTTGGGATAATTGCAACATCCCTATAATATATTTTACACTAAACCACTTAACATATATAATAAAGAGCTAGGTGGGAAAGTTACCTTTAAAATCCAGCATCCTCCCTATTCATAGCCCAGAGTGTTGTTAGTATTCTAGAACTGGATGTTAACATGACAAATTTGTATAAAAGATTAAGGAGCAACTTCAAAGAAATCTTGGTGACAAAATGCATTCAGTCATCATAGCCTCTGTCTCTCTCTTTTTCCATGTTTTGTATTCAGCCTCACTTTCTCCAGGTCAGAGTGAGAAGCTCTCGATAGATCATGGGACCTACCAGCCCCTCCTATGTGGGTTTGGTGTCTTCAGCAACACCTGCAGGGAGGTGAGACAGGGAAGAACTAAATTAGGAGTCAGGGTCCAAGTGAAATTTAAGTAGTCAGGGAAAGAGTGATCTTAAGTTTGCCACAGAATATAAAGAGATAGTACTATGGAATGTAGAAGTACCTTATATTGTGGAGGTAATGCAGACACATTCTGCCCAATATTTTCTCCTAAAGTGATTGTGCCCATAAAATGTAACTCTGATCTTTTTTCGAGTAACTACTATTAAAAAGTACCTAAATTCATTTGGGAGGTATTAGAGTGAATTGTAGTGCTTGTGAAATATGTTGGCTTAGCAGGCCAGGAGACTAAAGCCCTCTCCAGTATAGATCCAGCAAACATGTGTAACATGGTCAGAGCAGGTGTCGGCTTAACTCAGTTGTGGAAAGACCGTCTCTCTGAGGAGTAAGAGGATAGTTCGCTCTCCATGCTCATTCATTTCACAGCCTGTCTGCCAGCATAGGTACCAATTAATGTCAAAAGTACTGGACAGATTTCACCAGCTCAAACTGGACTTAGATCATCAACTTATTGCACAAGAACCATCTTATTCAATACTAGAGACCTCTAGCCATTTCCAAGCTATCCTGAACTGTTGTTCTGAAGACGAGGCCCTCTACTCAGTTATAGTTCCACCCAGTCTCAGTGAAAGTACAAACAGCCATTTTGTTTTGACTGAATACTAGGGCCAGGAAGCGGTTTCTTCATTCAGAAAACTCCTTTTCATACAAACCTGGAAGGTAGTTGGAGAACCCCCACAATTCTATTTGCTTATTTTTGCCAGGGGCACTTTCTAATTTGCCTCACTAACTGTGTGATCTTACTCTGCTATCATCCATCACCCTCCCCACTTTCTTCCTATTGTTTATTATACTCTCGGAGAATCTCGGCTTAAATTAGGCCCAGATTTGGCAAAGATTTATACACATGCTTCACGTCACACACTGGGGTATAGTGAGATAGAGGGTAAAATTAAGCATGTGTTAAGTCTTTGTAGGAGCAGGGCCTTGGACTCTAAGACATTTGGGGCAGGATTTCTAATGTCAATGTTACAAGTAACTGAGGAGCTCAAACTGACACCAGAAGAATAGAGGTAGTATTTAAATTCCCAAACAATATCCAAAGATAGGCAAGTTCCCACATATTTAAAGATCACTTTAAATATTCTCAGGGACAAAAAACCATGGAAGAATGCTCTTCAGGAAATGGATGGCACTAATGAAATAAAACAGCCTTGACGTTTCAGACTATTGTTTTTTCAGTGATGATAAAAGCACCCAGGGGGGCTGAGGGTTAAGAAAGGCAGCTGGGATTGGAGAGAGGAAGGGATTGATGGAGAAAAGTGACAGATTTTAAATTCTCCCCAAACACTTTCAATTCCCAGACTGCTGTGTGGTAGCTCTTTCTACCACTCTAAACTCATTTTCTAGTGGAAAAGATTAAATAGGACCTGTTCAATAGCCACATTTGACATCTATAAAAGAAAATGTTAAAATTGGGTGCTGGTCAACAAATCACAGGCTTCTGAGATTAGGGGCTGAGGGTAAGGGGTCTGTGTCTAAATCTAGCTAACCGTAAAAAATAATTATGGAAGTTTTAACCCTAATAGCCTTCTCCCTATTTCACTAGGAACTACATCTCAAATGAAATATAAAACGAATGCGCTACAGTCTAACGCCAACAAGCCACTTTGGGATGTGCAGTATGGTATGCAATTTGTGCAGTTCTCAAGGCACATACCAGTAGCCTACTCATGTGGTGGCTCATTGCTATATTTTAAGAATTTAAAAAACCCTATTTGATAACAGCATGTTCTTGTGTAAGTGTACTTATTGCACTACTGTTTATGCACACACACAGAGATACATATTCCCAAATACATTTTTTCTGAGTACTGTGAGGATAGAATTTTGCCTTGCATCTCACAGTGCACCCTTAAAACACTTCTTGTTGCTGTTTGAAGGCTAAACATGTTAGTGTTTACAACAGGGGCATAGCAGGATTAACATTTTCCTCTCCTTCCCTTGCCCCCTCCTTATGGTGTTCTAGAGGCCAGAGATTCAGAAGCAGAAGTACTGACTAGGCCTTCTTACCCTAGACTTGGTGAGATTGCAGACGTATGGTGCACAATTAGTTGTGCTGCTGTTTGCTTGTATGCTGCCTAGGGTGTTTGAGTCACAACTAGGCCAAAAGCGAGCATGCATTGATGCATAAATAAATAAAGCTTTGCTTTTCATACCTGATTGTTTGTAATATGCACTGTGAAGAGAATAATTACAATTAACGTCGATTTTTAAGAACTGTAAAGACCAGGGAGTGGTTAGAAGCATGAGATCCTTGCTATCTGGCTCAGTTCCAATCCGGACTCATTGTCTATTGAGAAGTACGGCCACTTATTTTTTCCTTCATCATGATGGATAAAATACCATCATCATATTTCAACTGCCACCCTTCCCAGCGTATTATTTTAATGCAACCTTGCCTATGCTATTGTTCTTATGATGTTACACTTATTAGATTATACTTCAGTGAGTAGCCTTTTTGTTCTATAGGTGGTGAAGGAGTCACAGTCCTTTTATGTAAACGTTTAGAGTTGATAATGACTTTACAGTTATCCACAGTTACCTTCTTTGTTCCATTACAACTTAATACTATGACTAAAGAACATGCCTCCAATTTTCAGCTAATTAGAACAACTAGATGTAAAAGCTTTTTAGAAAATGACTGTGCACCTCAGAGTATTTACTTTATAGTGTAGAGGCATTTTTTATTTAAAAGGAGCTAGTCTGCAATATTGTTTTCCTGGTTAACGTTTCAAAGTAACACCTTTATTCTCTGCCTAATGTAACAAATATATTATTAATACGTACAGAATATATACCAAGATAATAACTGACTAAAACAAGAGCTCCTCGTTCAGGTAAGCTTAGATTACATGTGAGAAGGTCCATTTGTCAAAATAAAAATAAAAAAAATGAAATAAAAACCCCAACCCTCCACCCCCCAACAATAAAACCTGACCTTATTTAAAGTTGTCCAAAGAAGAAAAATTAGGTTTTTGATTGTTTGATAACAATACATACATTCAAGAGCTACGTCAGAAAATTACAGAAGCTAGAAGAACAGTAACCTTACACTTTCTTTATATTATCATACATTAATAAAAATCCAAGCATTAACAAGTCTTCAGACGAACAGTAAAGAGATCTAGATTCATCATAGTTTCTTCCTCAAAATGAGTACCCAAATTAAAATTAGGTTAACATATACAGGTACATAGAAAGTAAATCCTGCTGCCACACATCTAGTGAGGACTGCTTGGAAGTGTGAAGGGCTCAGTTTGCTTTGCCTGAATTAAAACACATGGTTCTAGAATGTGTAGCTCAGGGATCGGCAACCTTTCAGAAGTGATGTACCAAGTCTTCATTTATTCACTCTAATTTAAGGTTTCGTGTGCCAGTGACACATTTTAATGTTTTTTGGTGGTCTCTTTCTAGAAGTCTATAATATATAACTAAACTACGGTTGTATGTAAAGTAAATAAGGTTTTTAAGATGTTTAAGAAGCTTCAATTAAATTAAAATACACCTGGACTGGTGGCCAGGACCTGGGCAGTGAGTGCGCCACTGAAAATCAGCTTGCATGCTGCCTTTGGCATGTGTGCCATAGGTCGCCTACCCCTGGTCTAGATACTGAAAGCTTGATGTTATCATCCATGCAGTTCCTAGTAAACTTCCATGTTACCACATACCATATCAAGGGCAGAAAATATCACATGAAACTTGAGAACAGCCAACTTGTAATGCAAACTTGGAATGATACAGCAGGTGTTTTCCTTTGCACTAAATACTTGCAAGTATTGCAGTCAATTAACTTACAAATGATCTCATTACCAGATATGGTAAGTAATTTCTTTAAATTAAATGGGGATTAATTAGAAGTGCTGGACAGAATAAGTGAAGCAAAATGGGTCCCCTCCTCTAGCAAAAATTTGCCCGAGTCAAGTTCCTAAGCTTTGTGAAACTGCAAAAATTTTATTAGTTGTTTGAGAGTTAGGCTTGTATTGTTAACCAGACATTAAAATTCTACCCCAGTTTATAGCCCTTATGATGGGATTACTTGACATGCAAAGACGTGTTTCAGAATAGCACTTAAATGTGTCCTTAACTTTAAGGATTTGCTTAAATGTTTCTCTGAATAGGAATGGACTTTAAGTGCTTTCCTGATTTAGGGACTGAATTATGAAAAATAGTCTTTTTTAATAGTAACATTTATTAGGAATTGTTAGCAAATCAAAATGCAGAAAAAAAATATATCAATAGATTACCCACTGAAACTCAATTATTATGAAACAGTATCAGGGTTATGTCTCCTGACAGCTACTGATTACATTGAAACTTCCCTGGGTTACACAAAATGTATTCACTGTCACCCATGGCACTTGGAGACGCAAGATTATCCTGCAATAGATATAAAAAAGATGAGAACAAGATAATCAAAATCCTAAAAATAAGGCTACCAGGAAAGAAGATTCAAATAGGATAGTTTAACAATGTATTCATAAGGGAGGGAAAAGAATGGCCAAGCATTATAAATCATTGCAAGCAACCATAACGCCAGGGCTAGAGACAATTTAGAAATAATCCATCAACTGATCAGGAAGTTTGCTTCCTAGGAGAAATATTCCCTACAGTACATGAAATCCAACCAAAAATTACATATGAGTGCTATAAGTAACTTTGTAAAGTTGGTATTATTTTTCAGTGCAGCATACCAAACTCTTTTCAGATCATTCAAGATAAAACACAATTTGAACTGAGAGATACATTAGTTTTAATTGTCTTTATCTGCTGCGAAAAGGAAATGAATTACATTGGCAATGTTTTGAACATACAAAGATGCTACTGTTGGACGTACAAGTAGCTCCTCTAAACGATTATGTGATATGTCCAAAGAAAATTCTTGCTCGTTTCATCGTGATGAAACCAATCAAATGCTTTGCCCAAAAGTTTTCCTTTGTGACTAGTGAATGTTGGCCACCGGTACTATACTACAGAGTAGAAGTGTTGAGAGAGACACAGAATCATCTTTTAGATCTCAGAGACAAAAGAAAAAGGGAACCATCTGTTAAGTTAATACCTTTGAGGAAGGAAAGTAAACGTTTGAAAGGAGGTTAGTTAGCACTCCAAAAGAAAAGTCTTTTTACAATAGTGAATAACTTGGATGATTGGGGGTGCAAATACAGGCAACCAGCTATAGTTTCAAAAGAACTTTTTAGTTTGTGACTAGGGCCATGGCTACACTTACAGTTCTCCAGTGCTGGTAGTTACAGCTGTGTTCGTACAGCTGTGTAGGGCCAGCGCTGCAGTGTGGCCACACTGACAGCTACCAGCGCTGCAGTGTGGCCACATTTGCAGCGCTGTTGGGAGTGGTGCATTGTGGGCAGCTATCCCAGCATTCAAGTGGCTGCAACGTGCTTTTCAAAAGAGGAGGGTGGGGTGAAATGTGACAGGGAGCGTGGAGGAGACAGACAGAATGGATTTTTGGAGTTGACACTGTTCTCAGCTCCCTGCCTTGCAAGTTCTAAGGACTGGAAGACACACAGTGCCTACTTTCAATCATTTTAAAAGTTGTGACCCCCTTCCCCTACCCCTCTCTCATTCACTAAATGCAAATTATGTACTCCTAAATAGCTGTCAGACCAGATAAGCATCTGCTCAACATGGACTTCCCCCTCCCCCTCTGCCGTGTGAGCGTGCTGTTTCTCTTTTCAAGCAAACAGCTGTGAACATTCCAAAGTAATTCCCCTGCCTGCCTCCACTCGCTCAGCAAACAGGAGCTGTGTTTGTTTTTTAAATAAGCAGTTTGGCTGAACTCCGAGCTCTCCCTTTCTTCCGATTTGTTGTGGACAGGAATTCTGGGATACCTCCTTATACCCCGGAGGTCAATAAAAGCGCTGGTGGGGTCCACACTTGCTGACCAGCGCTGGAATCGCTACACCCGAGGCTCGACCGGGTGTACAGCCAGTGCTGCAACCAGGGAGTTGCAGCGCTGTCCGTGCTTTGCAAGTCACATCCTAAGTTGCAGCGCTGTAACCCCCTCACCAGCGCTGCAACTCTCTAGTGTAGCCATGGCCTAAGAACTATTATTCATAAGGAAAGGTAGCGGTGGAAGACAACCAACAAAAACCTTGGTCCAAAGCAAGGTGCATACTGCTGATAGGGAAATTTACAGTCGACATTGCAGAAGGGATTGTGATAATCTCCTTAGAAAAGACATCTGTGCACATAAATTTGCATGGAAGATGCTTGATATGGATAGGCTAACAACTTAAGTTCAAAAGGACTACAGGCATGAGGACACTAGACTTCAAACCTGTGCATTGTTTGAATCTTTACAATTTGCAAAAAAGAGAAATAAAAATCACAGAATATACATTTGTTTTTCACGTTAGAAATTCAGGTCTTGTCTGCTCTGGAGCCCTATGACAACTGAAGAACTAGGAAAATGACGACATCTCAAAAGTCAAGAAAGTGAAAGATGAATAAATGAGGGCAAGAAATCTTTAGTTAGATTTACCACCTTTTTTTCCAATTAGCATTTATATAGTTATAGTTCAGATAAAGGATATACAGTATTTGATAAAGATTCAACATTCCTTTCCTTTAGGTATGAAAGCTCACAACATACATCCTGTAAGACCCTAAGGAAGTTCTACAGCAAAACTAGGGAAGACCAGAGATGATGTTCCTGTTATCTGTAAGCTTAAAAAACCACCCGAGGAAGAGCTCTGTGTAAACTCAAAAGCTTGTCTCTCTTACCAATAGAACTTGGCCCAATAAAATATATTACCTCACCCTCCTTGTGCCTCAGGTTAAAAACTAAGCAGAATTAAATACACCCTTTCAGACCTTCTTTTATACATCATAAGGAAACAGAAGAGACAAACTTAATTCTTGCAGGCAATCTTTGAAGTGGGAATAGGAAGGACCTATCCAAGAAAGAAGAGGCTGTGTCTGTGGTATACTCTCTGCCAATAGGACACAAAATCACAGGAAATCTGGGGGAAAATGAGAACATGCTCTCTATAAACATGTAACTTTGTTTCTTTACTACAACTAATCCAAAGTAGACCTATCAAGCTTACCTTGCCTATTCTTATACTCCAAAAGTTAACACACTTAACATTTAAGTGCTATTTTGAAACATGTCTTTGCATGTCAATTAATCCTATCATAGAGGCTATGCACTGGAGTAGAATTTTAATGCCTGGTTAATAATACAAGCCTAACAGTCAAAAACAACTAATAAAATTATTGCAGTTTCACAAAAGCTTTAGGAACTTGACTCGGGCAAATTTTTGCTAGAGGAGGGGACCCATTTTGCTTCACCTATTCTGTCCAGCACTTCTAATTAATCACCATTTAACTATCTGACCTCTCGAGAGAAGCAGTTGGAGAGAAAACAATACCTATCCTGGAGCAGCATGTGGTTCAGGAAATTCCCTACATGCCATCCAAATCCTGGCTATGAGTAGTAGGGCAATGCGGAAGTCATCTGGCGATAAGTAATTCCTAGAATAGGAGGTGGAAAGGTTACAAGACCCCACAATTTTAAATCTTACGGGAAAATATATTGTACAACAAATGGAACAAATAACATTTCCACTCCACTATCTAAGTCACCAGAATGGCAATGAAAGTGTGTAATCTAAATATTTATTTTGGCTAGACTAGGGCTATATACAGTCAAATTGTATGTGGCTGTATGGATTTAGGGAGGCAAGTATCTAAGGATACATCCAGACTACCTGCTGAATCAGTGGGTAGCGATCAATTTATTGGGGATTGATATATCGCGTCTCATCTAGATGCGATATATTGATCTCCGAATGTGCTCCCGTCGACTCCGGAACTCCATCAGAGCGAGCGGCGGTAGCGGAGTCGACAGGGGGAACTGCGGCCGTTGATCCTGCGCCATGAGGATGGGAGGTAAGTTGAAATAAGATACGCAACTTGTCAAAGTTAGACTCAGGACTCACAGTTTGTCAGACCACTCCGTTTTATTAGCACAGCGCTCTGCCAATAACACCCAGATAATGTGAGCACCATGCAAGACACAAACTATCTTATTTATACAAATAAAAGGGTGAGTACTTAACAAGATAACAAAGGAAGCAGAATCTGATAAGATATGCATGCCTAGCCCAGGTAAACTTATTTCCTTACTAACTAGTACTGATCTTCTGTTAATGTTTCGCCATTAGCACCCTTGTTTATGCCTAATGTTTCTTTTCCTGGCACCTGGATTTCAACATACATACACATTTCTTTAATCCATTCTTATTTTTACAATATAATTCATTCTACTTTCACAAACTTCAGCTACTGGAATAGCGTAGCTGAAGTCAAGGTATCTTAAATCGACATCCCCCTCTCCCTCCCTAAGTGTAGACTAGGCCTAAGATTAAAACAAACTGTGACATCTGACTGGTAATACCCTTTAGAGGAGGAGCAGGTCTTACAGATGCTTGAAAAACCTCTGCGGTCTGGCAGAAATGGCTTCCATTTGGTCCTGGATAGGGTCCCTAGAGAAAAACATCTAAAACGTCAAACTCATAACTCAGCAGAATTGATTCCACAGTCCTTTAGAGGACTATTCAAGTGCCATCTTGATTTCAAAGAAATAACAGATAAGATCAAGCAAAGATCACCCAAAGGTTAGTCCAGACTGGTGGAAGAACTGTTGTGATCTAGGATGAAAGCTAGGTTTTAATGCAAGTCATACAAACCAAAGCAGCAAACCCAACCAACCAGCTCAGTACACATATTACGGCAGGTCTCTTGGGGTTTCCTTCTACTCTTACTGTGGACTTCAATACAAAAGCAGAGTGTCCATAGAAACATTTTCTTATGAGGTACATTTGCCATTGTGCAATGAAGTACAGAACTGCTGGAGTCTATTTATGTTACACTGAGGAACCCAAGGAAAAAGAAGTTTATCTGCTCCATCAAAATGGCTGGATAATATAATCCTGAGGAGACTTCATAACAGTGTTTCAAGCAATTAAAAGTCCATTTACATCCATTACCAGTATTGCCATATCAGGAGTTAGAACTGCATCTCTATAGCCACTGAATGAGGTGCTGTAAATTATCCAAGTGACCAGCTAAACAGCTCAAACTTAAAATCTCCCAATCTCTTTAGCTTCAGTCCCTTTAACAAACTTTGCAAGAAAAATTGCAGCTCCCTTTCCCAGATACAGTAAATCATCCCCTCAGGCAGGATATCTTATTGCAAGTAGGTATGGAAGAGACTAAACCCTCCCCGGTTGGTTCTGAACAATGACTTAGAGAGTCTGATACTTATATTTTAGAAGAACTTTTTTCATTTAAAAATTCCATCAGGTTTTTAAAGTTAAATCCGGAGATAAATAGGGCACTTAAAGTTATTAGAGGCTTTGTCAATAGATGATCTAGACATTATACTACCTTTCATGTTATTCTAGAGGCTAGTTAAGCTCACTGTTTCAAGTCCAAATGCTTTTGGAGATTGATGTCTTACGCAAATGTAAATCTTTAAACACATTTCAAAGGAAGATTCATTTAGAGAGCCAAACAGATTTCGCATCCATTTCCCCCCCCCCAAACTACTTGCAAAGACTGATCTAAAATAAATGACTTTATTATACCAATGAAAACCATTTCAAGAAATTCCTAATGTCTTCCAGTTGTATCGGCTAAATCAGCTATTTCTATTTTGCCCTCAGTATAATTTGAAATGATACTAAACTACTTAGATGTTAGGTAAAGAGCACAGTGGTAAGTTTATTGACTTACAATTCAAGTAATTAACTGAATACTCTTATGTTTAGATTCTTCAACAACAACTAGATTGGTAGTTGTTTAAGTAAATCTTTGAGGAATCACCTCTCAAAAAGACAAAATTTGCTATCTTTAAAAGGCAAGATTATCTACATTAATTTCCTGTTTTAATTAACAAGCATAGTTATGTCCTTTAAAAGTTTTGGTCCAGATCTTAAAAGGTATGTCAGGGCTCTGCCCAGTGCATGTGAAAAGTTTATGCCACCATGTATTCTCTCAGTTCCCAGGGCTGCCCCTAGAGATTGCTCTCATACATGCTGGCTTGTAATGGATCCCCTGTGGGTCATTGTGAAGGTGGAGACCATAGGAATGTTCTATGCTCTCCAGACATCCCCTCACGCCTCCTAGGACTGGACTCTTGTGCAGCTAGTCAGTCAGGAAGAATTTAAAGCAATCTAAATTCTCAATAGTCACAATTCAGTATAGAATAAAGAAAGTGGAATATATTAGAAAGAGGTTCCTGGAAATCAAGATCCCAGCTCCCATAAAGTTCTATCATTTATAACAGTGGTTCTCAAACTAGGGCTGCTGCTTGTTCAGGGAAAGCCCCTGGTGGGCCGGGCCAGTTTGTTTACCTGCTGCGTCCACAGGTCCCCCGCTCCAGGCCAATGGGGGCTGCAGGAAGTGGCGTGGGTTGAAGGAAGTGCTGGCTGCCCTTTCTGCAGCCCCCATTAGCCTGGAGCAGGAAACCACGGCCAGTGGGAGCCGCGATCGGCCGGACCTGTGGACGCAGCAGGTAAACAAACTGGCAGGCCCACCAGGGGCTTTCCCTGAACAAGCAGGGGCCCTAGTTTGAGAACAACTGATTTATAGCACAGTACCTCGGAGGTGTCAGCAGCAGATGCTCTGGCTAGGGAGTGAAGAGACAACTTTTAACCCACTCTGTCACTCATGGGTGCAGGGCTGCTGGTTAAGGCTCTTAGGGGGAAGCAGCACAAATACCAAGATATGAAAAATGATGTCAATCAAATCCTACAGTACTGATGCAGGAACTACCTATGGGCTCCAATCAATGCATAGGAACTGTATGGCCAAGCTCTGTAGTTTTAAAGATATGGGATTCAGTGTCATGGAAACAATAGTAAGCATATAATATGATGGAATCAAATACAATGGGCCAAAGTCTGCAATGCTTGGGCACTTGTCTTAATTGAGGCTTGCATAATTTAGCCCAATGTAATTTATATAGGGTCAGATACACAGCTGGCATAAAGCAGCATAGCTCCCTTGAAATCAATGCTTACTGGCTCCAGAGGAATATCTGGTCCTTCGTGTTCACGATACAGGCAGTATCACACAGTGGTTTGCAAAAGACAAGGAAAAAAGTTATTTTATGCTGTACGGTGCTGAAGGACTGGACTTGTTTTACACAGGGAGACGAGTGCAATTTGTTTTTGCGACTCTTGCTTTCCCCTAGCAATTATTTGGGAAACTCACTGGAATACAAGTATCAGCACAGACATGTGACCTTTGTCAACTGCTAGGAGCAGATCATTAAACCATACAAACATCATGTCTCTGGTGTGCTCAGACCAATGAAGAAACAAAACCGACTTCTGAAGGATCATCCATTGCTTTGGTTCCAGATGACACCAATAAACTTTACCTAAAGAGAGATGGGGCAACGATTATCCAGACCACTAACATCAAGAGGTGTCAGAGGCCACGAATTTGCAAAAAGCTCTGCATAATCAGCTCTCTATGCCCATGTTACGCTCATGGCGGGATTAGAACATTAAATAAGCATGGGCTCAACCACCAGTCTTTGGAGAGTAGTTGGCAAACATGGGAAGCAGAAACCAACCAAACAAGGATTCCACTATGGTCTCATTAAAAATACATAAGGCAGAGCATTTTGGTGCCACGTCTTTGGACACCCAGAGAAATATTGCAAATTCAGTTAAACATCTTCGGTGGCGTGTGTGTGAAAATGCCATTAGTGCTCAATGCAGTTTAAATGCCTGCGAGTATAAGAGAATGGGATTTATTTCTCTGGTTTTTAATCATCTCTTCAACGTATTAAAGTCAAAATGAGAGCTTCTCCTTATAAGCTGGCAAGCTAATTTGTAATTAATTAGTTCTCGATGTTTTTATGTTAGTCTTTCTGCTTACAGTTTTGCAGTTACTAAGAACAAAATACACTCCTCTAATTAAAAAAAAAAAACACAAACCTTTTTATTTAGTGTTGTAATAGGTTGATATTATGATAAGATGGAATATAATGGAGTTTAATGGAGCAGCAGGCTAAGGTAATGCATCCTTACAACTGTGTTAGAACAGGGAAACAAAGTGCATGGAGTATGGCAGGAGAAAAAGGTTAGGGAGGAAATGAAGGACCTCACAATAAGAACTTTTCCCACTTGGAATTCAACGGTGATCTCCAATACAGTAGTTGAGGTCAGACATTATTACTGCAATAACCAATGTACTTGTCTCTACCATGGTTTTAAAAATATTTGCTACTCACTTATGTTCAGAAGAAAAGTCTCAAACTTTGACATTGTAAACGTCCTAGCTATCATTTTTTAAATGGTTCAGCAATCCAACTGAGCACATTCTTCTTTGATTCAGAAGTACCTCTGTTGTTATGAAACAGGTTACTTTTATTAGCCTTCAAAATTACTTAAAAGATAAACAGAGAGATGGCACTGGATCCTCCATTTGCTGCAGAATGGCACCTTGTGGGGGTGGCCATGGGCAGAGTCACATGGTGCATGTTGGACCTCCACAGTCCTTGGGGAAATATGGGCTAGCTCCACATATGCTGGCATGGAGGGGAGCTCTGCTGCTGGCCAAGAGGAGGATTCCTGGAGCCATAGCCCTGCAGGTCTATTGGCCATAGAGGGGCAGCAGCCACTATTCTAGCCCGTAAGATGAAGTAGTGCTTAGGCCACCAGTGTAGGATTTAAGAGACTTGGATTGAATTCCCTGCCATACCATAGGACAAGTCATGTAGTACATCTCTATCTGACAGGTATGTTGTGAGGTTAAGGACAATACTATAATATCTGAGCACTTCACAGTCTTTGGGAAGGGGGGAAATGACTCTCAGAGGGCCATGGAGGGGATGCAAAGCAGCTCCAGAGCCTTCCCCATTGAGGAGAAAGAGATTGTCTTCCCAGTCTCCACACAGGGTATCTGCTTAAGTCCAATCACTTGTCCTACTCAAAGTAATGTCTTGTGAATGGCTAAGAGTGCTGTTGTACACTGAAAAGTGACTGTGAAAATGGCCCCCACTTATTTACGAGATCTGATTGTTATGTGTATTCAGTCTCATACCTGGGGACTCTAGTGACAAAAATAATTTTCTATTCTTTAATCCTATTAGCCCTGCAGAGGCAACATGGCTAAGTCTGAGCTAGATTCAATTCTTTCTTGTCATAATCAAGAGAATTGTTGACTAAGTTCTGTTCAATTACATCTGTGCAACCCCACAGAAACGAAAAAAATCAGAGGCCATAATTTAGCCTGCTGTTGCTGATGCACGAGAAGGAAACAACCCAGCTTGATTCAGACTTAGTTGAATTTGCCAGTCTGCCAGTCAGAAGAAAAACATGTTTTACTACTGAACTGAGCACATTTGATCTGGAAATCACTGAAACACAATAAACACGAAACCCCATGATGCCATTTTTACAGTCACTTTTCAGAAGGGAACTGCAATTGATATAACGAGCATACATTAAACCCTCAATAAAAAAAGTTAATTAAGAAAATGAGAACTGTTCTTTACTTGGAATACCTGTTTCTGCATTTTGAAGAGTACAGTATGTACAGTAAATCTAGCTTGGTAGGAAAAGTTTAGTGGTGCTTTGGTTAAATGGATGACAGAGTTCTGTTCCAGTAGCACTTCAAACAGATTTCAATAAAAGAAAATATGAAATAAAATGCAAAAAGCATATAAAACACTGGTAGGTCATAAAAAGCAGGTATATAGATGTGGAGAAATGGAACAAAATTCTCAAAATTGAGTCAGATATATGCTATTAATATAGGTAACTTACCAGGAATGTTACTAGGAGTAAAGTACTTTACAATTTCTTTCATTAATAACTGAAAAGTTTGAAAAGAATAAAAGATTTCCTCTATGCCTGCATAGACTGAGATGTTTTAAACCACAGCTTCAAACGCAAACATTCCAGTAACCAGAGTTCCTTAGATGAATTAAAGAGAAAAATGGGGAAGAAATAAATGATGGTACTGTCAGGAAGGAAGTCAGTAAATTAGTGTAGCAAAGAGGGAACAATAAAGAAGAATACTGAAGAAGAGTTCAACAGATACAACTGTAGATGTGTGTGCCTGCATCATAAACATGGAAGGAAAGTTAAGAGTCTGTTTGTCACAAGCAGATGAACATACGAGGAAGAAGCAATCAAAGAGACAGGTGTACTTGTATCATTAAGTAAGGAGAAAGAGAGTGAACCTCTAAAATATATAAAGAAACAGCCTTTGTGGAGGTTCATAATTGCAGAAAGAGGTAGCTGCTTTTGACAAAAAAACAGGAAAAAAAGCAAAGGGAGATCTGAGACTTATTGCAGAAAGTCTATGGAAACATAGTTTAATGCATATTAAATATACTACAGCTATTACAACAACAATATTAATATTAATTTTTTAAGTCCTATCAGCTAGTACTTCCCCACTAACCAAGAAAGAGCAGGAAAAGGGGTTGTTTTGTGGGACTTCAACCTCACTAGATCTTTCAGTGGAGAGGAAGGAAGTGAGGAGAAGGTTGTCACATGGCATCTAGATGGCTCCTGAGTGCCATTTGGAGTTATGCATTATCCCAAGAGTTGGCTAGACACTCACAACACCTTGATCCCCCTCCAGGCAGCACCTGAAAGCTTGCTCTGCAGCAGGAGGAACATGTCTTAAAACATGTCTGCTGCACACCTCACTATCATGTCCTCACCAAAACCCTCCTCTCAGCTAAGGAAGCACAATCTGCCATGATCTGTAGCCTCTTTGTTGGCTGTGGGATGGGATTACCTTGAATAGCTTGGTCTCATCATTCAGGGAAGGGGTTAAATTGGGTTTTCGAAACAGTTTGTATCCCATGTGTAAAGGTAGATATGGGGTACATCAGTGTAGACATACTCTTAGACTTGGCAGGAACCAGTAGATAGTGTACCTAAGAAAGAGAAGTCCTGCAGGTAGCCATATATGTTTGTTTGCTACATCTTTCTGAGAAGTGGCACCCTGAAGCCTGGCTACAGACATCCCCTCTCAGTTTAGGAACCAAAATAAACCTCATGTATTTGGTCAAGTGGAGTTTATACACTTTGAGACTGGGTGGGTTATGCCCTGGCAATTCTATTCTGAATATATTATCTTTTCTTGCAGATTGGAAGAGAATTCTCCTCTGGACAACTCCTCATTTTGAAGGTACCCACGGGAAGGGACTACAGACTAATTCTGAAAACTGGGCCTTTTCTATGACACCATCTTGGCCTTATCAACTGTCTCCCTTCATCCACGTTGGAACAGTGAATGAGGAGGAAGTTATGCTTTCCTGAGAGGCTAGAGACCTAGGATTTCTTAGACTCATGACATTACTTGGATTTTATATACTTTTTCTTGGCTTTATAGTTGGGAGAATGGTCACCTTGCACAAGCATATTCTCTAGAAAAATAGTTACAGACTAAAGCAACATGAGACACAACAGGGGCTCTTGAGAGCTGAATTGCCAAAGTGGGAAGGTAAGAGCCCCATTTTACCCCTCTTCATGAGTTTAGGGGTGCTCCTCTTGTATTCTAAGCTCATTCTCCACACAAGCAGCACCTACAGTTGTAACTAGCAGCTCTGAACAGGACATGGATAGTGTATTAAAAATACTTTTACTTCTTCACTCTAAATCGCTGGACAATATTTCTCATCCATGTAACTGAGTGGGGTAGCGGCTAAGGCTGGGAAGAGAAATCAGCATCTCCCACTAAATGGGGAGCCTTAATTTGATTTGTTTCTTTCTTGTTAACCACTTAAAAGGAGGTGGTGGAGAGAATGACAGCTGTTGCCTTACATTCCAGCTTGATCCAAAGGGAAAGAGAATGAATCTGTCAGCTCCTTCCTGATAATTGCCTGCCATTAGACCTTAGTCAGCCCACCTGTGGCTAATCTAAGGCAAGGGTTGCAGCAATAAGAAATCAGCAGGAAGTGAGGCAGTGTGGGTAATTCTGCTGGCAACAGCAAAGGCCTGCAGGCAGAAGTTTGATGTTTATTTCAGGCAGGGTGGGGACAATAAGTCTCCTGTATTTTAAAAAAAGGAAAATACAAGTCGCCCCACCCTTCAGCAGCGGGACTCAGAATCTGGATGCCATCTGAGAAAATATAGCCCTAGTCATTTGGTTTTTCCCTGTTACTAATATTTTTGTTCATGCATTTTATCTTCACTTGCTCATCTTTTAATCCCCCTCTCTCATTCATGCAGCCAGTGAAAGATCAGCATTTACATAACTTGTATTTCCTAGCGGGAACTATTTCTTCAAGATTGGGTTAAAGCAATGTCCTGCTAATATGCTTTCAGAGCCCAGTGAACAATGAACCATTTATTGTGCTAAGTGAACTCATCTATTTGAGAGTCATTTGTGTTTACCAAGGTGTTTGCTATTTGCAATTGTTGGGTGAATGTTTTGTGTAAGCAAATGGGCTGCTAATGAACTGTTCAGTACAACTATAAAGCAGGGGTTCTCAGGACAAATTATTTGGTGGCCTCACTTTTCTCTAAAATACTTCATTAGCTTTAGGGAAAACAAGTATGCACATAGACTTGTCCAAATTGTTGTAATTTATTTATTGCTAGCTAGTAAGTCTCTTGTGAAAAGTGCAGACTTACTCAGCCCTGCCAAGGCAGGGGACAAATTAAGCCCTGGGGGGAGGGGGGGGGTGGAGGGTCAGAGGAGGCAGGGGCCAGGGACATGGGGGGAGGTGGAGGGGCAGCTGGGGGAGGAGGCAGGGGCTACAGAGCCTGAAGCCCCACATAGCCAGAACTTGCCAGTCTGCCACCCCAAGGTGGAAGTCCAAAGCCTGAGTCCCACTGCCCTAGGAGAGTGGGGAAACTCACCAGCAACTTGCTCCTCCAGCACTGTGTCCCGGGGGGGGGGGGGGGGGAGGAAAGGGGGCAGGGCCCAACCCTGCTGACAGCCCCAGCAACCAACACCAAGGCAGTGCATCCAGGAGCACCAAGGAGGGGGAGGGGCCACTGCATTGTCCCCTCTCCCCATAATAGTCCAGGTGGCTGCAGCTGCAAGAAAAGCCCCTGGTGGCTGCATTTGAGAAACAATGTACTAGCTAGAGTATGTCATGGTCACAAATCATAGGAGCATAGGAATTGGCATACAGGATCAGACCAGGGGTTAGCCTAGTCCAGTATCCAGAGTCCAACAGTCAGCAGTATCAGGTGTTCCAGAGGATGAAGCCCTGTGATGGGGACAGGTTATTTCATAACTGCTTATGGAAAGTTTCCTTCTAACCCCCAATAGTTAGAAGTTGGCTTATGCCAAATCAGACTGTGTTGTCTGACAGATTACTCAATTGATAGGGTGTAGCTTGTTCCCTGACTAAGCGATCTACACTGGTAGTTCTAGAGTACTCATCACCATAGTAAGGAAGTGTTGCATAACCACACAGGGATTCAAGGATGGCCACATGAACATTTCTCATGCAAGGACTCCTGCAAATATGCACTCATGTTAGTTTATGTTCCACTTTCTCTTTCAGTGAACACATTTACCAGCAAAATGTCCTCCTCTACCTTGGTGGGTCCTGCGCTTATTGGCAGATTTGCTCACCTCAGTGATCTTCCCCACAGTCTGGATCAACTCCTCCTGTGTCTGATCAGGAGTTAGGAGGTTTGGGGGTAACCCAGGCCCACCCTCTACTCCAGGTTGCAGCCCAGGGCCCTATGGATTTGCAGCTGTCTATAGTGCCTCTTGTAACAGCTGTGTGACAGCTACACCTCCCTGGGCTACTTCCCCAAGGCCTCCTCCAAACACTTTCTTTATCCTCACCACAGGACCTTCCTCTTGGTGTCTGATAACACTTGTATTCATTAGTCTTCCAGCAGCACACCCTCTCACTCAGCTCCTTGTGCCTCTTGCTCCCATCTCCTCACACACACTTCCTCTCCTCTGGCTCCTCCCCATCTGACTGGGGAGAGCTCCTTTTAAAACCCAGGTGCCCTGATTAGCTTTCCTTGATCGGCTGCAGGTGTTCTAATCAGCCTGTCTGCCTTAATTGGTTCTAGCAAGTTCCTGACTGCTCTAGTGCAGCCCCTGCTCTGGTCACTCAGGGAACAGAAAACTACTCATCCAGTGACTAGTATATTTACCCTCTGCCGGACTCCTGCACCCCACTCGCCTGGGTCTGTCACAGCACAAAATGTTCAGGGAAAGCAAACAGAAGTGACAAATGCTACAAATGTGAATTCACTGTTTTTATTTGGAAAAAAAAATGTGTAACAACAACAACAAAGTATTGTCCTAACTCTCTTATGTTTTACACAGCTGCTTGTCATGCCATACCTGCTTGGGGAATAAAGGGTGAATTCACCCCTCTGTGGACGCCCAGCATAAAGCCTAGGCACGAAGGTCTGGACCTACATTTCCTGTGAGCTGCGCGGCTGTATGGCTGTGCAGAGCCCTATTAAGCACCACGCTGTTGCTCAGGTAACCTAGTCCTGGTGGACCTGCTGCTGCCGGGGGGAGAGGCACCCCTCCTTCCAGCCCAAACCTAGCCTGGCCCCTGACCTTCCACGGCCGGGGGACAGGTGCCCCTCCACAGGCCCAGCCTGGACCTGCCGTGGCCATGGGAGAGGTGACTATCCCGCGGCCCCAGCCCTGGAGCTACTGCAGACAGGGGACAGGTGCTCCTTTGACCCCACCCAGCCCGGCCCCTGACCTGCTGCGGCCAGGCGAGAGGTGTCTATCCTTGGACCTACTTCAGCCCAGGGACAGGTACCCCAGCCTCAACCCGGCCCACACCCCCAGCTGGCCCACACCATAGCCCTCTGCCCCAGCCCTGAGCTCCCTCCCACACTCCGAACTCCTCGTCCCCACTCCACCACATGAATTTTGTGTCACACATCACCTTTATATTGGTGCACATAAAATTCATTCCACACATGTGTGGGAAAAATTAGAGGGAACACTGGACCCACAAAGGCGCAAACTTCGAAGTGCCTAGGAAATCACAGGAACAACACTGTGATCCACAATGCCTGAGTTAAGCACTTAGGCTCCCTATACAGCAAATGGGGAGTGACAGCATCCTAAGAATGCAATCCATAAAACCCAGCATGGTATGTGGGGAGCTGTGTAAACTCATCAATGGGATATACTGACTGGAGGACTGCAGGAAGCCCTGCTCCTGTCATGGAGATAGTTGTCCAACGCTGAGCTGCAGTCTCTGCTAGTGATCCATGCACTGGGGAAAGATAGATGTTCTTCCACCTAACTCACATGCAGTGCCTGTTCCACTAGACATGCTCAGAGGCCACCTAACTCCACACAAAACAACTGGGATGGGGGAGGAGGAGGAGCAGCTCCCTTATAAGGTTCAGGGTACTCACCTGAGATGTGGGATACAACTCAGATCAAGTACCTTCTCTGCCCAGGGATCTGCCATCTCTCAGGTGAGTGCTCTACCCACTGAGTTACAGGGTGCTTCTAACTGTCTCTCTGGCTCAATTCATATTTAATTAAAGTAGAACAACGTTAATAGGACAGCATAAGGAAGATTCCTATCAGACTCTCCTGAGAGGTAGCAGATCCCTGTTCGAATCCCTTCTCATTAGGAAGGGTCAGAGGGAGGAACTTGAACCAGTGATCTTATACATCCCAGGCAAGTACGCTAAGCTCTGGGCTGCAAGTTAGGCAAAGGAATACCTATCTGCCCCTGGTTTGTGGATCGCTCTGGGGCAAAGAAAGGAGATAGACACTGACAGCGAGGTGCATGCACTGATGCAGGAACAATAAGTGCCTATGGAACTTTTACTGCAAAAACTGAATTTAGGCAGCTAGAAAGTTAGGCAGGAGCCACGTGGGGCTGCGTAGTGGCACCTGAAAACAGGTCAGTCAGTGCTCAGTCCACTGTTCCCTAGGCTGGCCAAAGACACACCCTCTGAGATACATCTTTATACACCAATACAAACAAATTACGTATCAGGGTGCCTCTCATTGCCTTGTACCCGTAGGTTTGATTAGAACACCTATATTCATCAAGCTGTCATTCTGACCTTATCCTTAAGATGGGTCACTGTGTTCCTATTATCTTTGAGGAATGTGCTAGTATCGTGGTGTTCTGGTATCACCCTTCTGAAATGTGCTTGCATGAGTGTTTTGCGCCTAGCACCTCTTAGGAATATGTGTTTTTGCAATATCAGCCCTGTGCTCGCCAAATTCTGTGAGTAGGGCCTGCCTCTTGCTCACAGCTTAAGTTTACTTTATATCAGCAAAGTTTTGACTATTTTAGCCCAGGGCTCAGACCAGGCCTCTGATACATGAGCTTATGTTTCACGCCCTCTTCCTACTACAGGAGTAAAGTGGTGCATGAGGCTTATGTTGCTCCTTTACTCAGGAGTGAATTTAGCTCATAAAGAGAAGCATATGGAACCTTTACCCTACCCACCGCCCCAGTGACTTGAGCCCAACTGAGAACTTAATGGATTCTCATGCATCCTTTCAGATAGTTTTTCTTTTCATTACTGAGATTGCAATTGTGCTGGCAATTGTCTCATTCAGTGCATTAAAATGCATATTACATTAAAAATAAATAAAGGAAACTTCAGCATCCACAGCTGTCAATCTGGCACCTTTTGCCTCTTACTGACATTAGCGCAAGTCTCACAGCCCTAGGGAGCTGAATGTCTGAGTTGAGATCTGCCACACGGATCTAAGAGGGGAATTTTTCCTTTAGTCACAGCAAGTGTATAAACAAATAGAGAAACATTTCTCTTCAGTTTGTTCTCTGGGATTCTGAAGACAAAGCAGCCTTTTTCTCAATAAGAAACTCACCATGTGCCGAGTGGAAAAAATAATTGGGAATAATTAAAAGAAAACATCTATTGTCCAAACTTTCCACAGAAGCATCTTTGATAAATAATTCATACCAGAAATCTATGAGAGATGGCAAATTTGATGCCCCTCTTGAGAAAGCTACTTTCTAGGGCAAGAGCACAGATAATAGCCTGGTGGAGGAGTGGTGAAGATGAGAATTTTAAGAAAATTCAGAAAGGAAGCTACAAGTTGTTGGTCTGTGCCATCATCATTAAGCATTTGCATACTTGATTGACACCACTATTATGCAACGTGCCAAGTACCATACTGCTTTACATAATGGACGTGGGGAAAAAAGTCACACACCAAAAGAGATGCAACACGTGAATAAGAGTTTGCACAGTGGGTGTCCTTCATGCAGCATGTGGCGACAAATATCCATACAGTTACAAACTACATTGCTTAGTCCTTAGAGATCATCCTGCCAATTTTCTGTCTATTATTTATTTTGAAAACTGGTGGTGTGTGCCCTTAACAGACGGTCATAGCCAGTGAAGTCTCCTTACCGAACATTCACTCCTCTTGGATTTTGAGGGGTTTGCTTTTAAAGGTTTTATTGTAACTCATTTCAGTAGCTGTTCCAGGGAGACTCAGAAAGGGTTCTAGGATCCAGATATTCCATTACAGTTTTTGTTCTGCTTGTTCCTATAGCTCTTCTCTGCTTGTATTTCTATTTATGCAAACTGGAATTTTTGCAGTTAAAATTTGTCATCTTTAACCTTATCTAATGTTGCTTTTAAGGTCCTGGAGCTCTCCTGATCTCTACACTAGAGGATACCAGTTACAAACTCATGGGTATATAAGCACTATTATACTATCCCTTCTTCTAGACTTAATAAGTAACAATGTTCTTTTATTTATTATTTTTGTAATAAAAAGTCAGTTGAGTGATATTTTAACAGAATACCACTCTTATCAATCATAGCACTTAGGTGATGTGGAAAGTGATGGATAAAAACATTTAGAGACATAGATTTTAAGGTCAGAAGGGACCATTATGATCATCTAGTCTGACCTCCTGCACAACGCAGGCCACAGAATCTCACCCATCCACTCCTGTCATAAACTGTTAACCTATGTCTGAGCTATTGAAGTCCTCAAATCATGGTTTAAAGCACGGGTCTCAAACTCAAAGGACCACGAGGGCCACATGAGGGCCAGTTCATTGGCCCAAAGCCTGCATTACTGACACCCTCCCTTGCTGCCTCTGGCCCTGCCCCCACTCCACCTCTTCCATGATGCCCTGTCTCTTCCCTTCCCTTCCCTGCCCCCATTACAACCCCTTCCCTGAAGTCCCCACCCCAAATCTGCCCCCTCCCTGTCCCTAGAGGGTGCATGAGGGGTGTGGCAGGGGCTCAGGGCAGGGAGCTGAGGTGCAGCAGGGGGTTGGGGTGCACACAGGGGGCTCAGGGTGCAGAACGGGTGTGGGATGCAGCAGGGGGCTCAGGGCAGGGGGTTGGGGTGAAGTAGGGGTCTGAGGTTCAGGCAGGGTCTGAGGGCAGGGGATTGGGGTGCAGCAGGGGTTTGAGATTCAGGCAGGGGGCTCAGGGCAGGGGATTCAAGTGTGGGGTGCAGTCAGGGGGCTCAGGGCAGGGAGTTGGGGGGTGAGGTGCAGGAGGGCTTTGGGCTCCGAGGTGGCAGCAACGCACACTGGGGCCAGGGCAAGCTGCCAGCCCCAGCCCCATTCTGTTCCAGAGAGTAGCTGGAACCATGTCCCTGCGGCCCCTGGGGGTGCAGGGGACACAGGGCTCCACACACTGCTTGCTGCACCTCCAGGTACCTCCCCTGAAGCTCCTATTGGCCGCGGTTCGCCATTCCCGACCAATGGGAGCTGCAGGGGAGCAGTGCCTAGAAGCCAGGGCAATATATGGATGGAGCCCTATGCTTCTCACTCCCCTCAGCTGCAGGGACATAGTTCTAGCCACTTCAGGGAGTGGCATGGGACTCAAGGGGGGCAATCCTATGGGTAGTTTGCCCACCCCTGGCCTGGAGGTAGGCTGGGGAGGCGGGCACGGGCTGCTTGGAGGGCTGCAGGAAATAGCCCCATTGGCTGCATGTTTGAGACCCCTGGTTTAAAGACTTCAAGGTGCAGAGAATCCTCCAGCAAGTGACCTGTGCCCCATGCTGCAGACGAGGGTGAAAACCCCCCAGGGCCTCTACAAATCTGCCCTGGAGGAAAATTCCTTCCTGACCTCAAATATGGGGATCAGCTAAACCCTGAGCATGTGGGAAAGATTCTCCAGCCAGACACCGAGGAAAGAATTCTCTGTAGTAACTCAGATCCAACCCCATCTAACATCCCATTACAGGCCATTTACTGCTAATATTCAAAGATCAATTAATTGCCAAAATTACAGTATTCCATCATACCATCCCCGCCATAATCTTGTCAAGATTAGTCTTGAAGTCAGATATGTCTTTTGCCCTCACTGCTCCTCTTGGAAGGCTGTTCCAGAAATTCACTCCTCTGATGGTTAGAAACCTTCCTCTAATTTCAAGTCTACATTTCTTGATGGCCAGTTTATATCCATTTGTTCTTGTGTCCACATTTGTACTGAGCTTAAATAATTCCTCTCCCTCCCTGGTATTTATCTCTCTGATATATTTATAGAGAGCAACCATATCTCCCCTCAGCCTTCTTTTGGTTAGGCTAAACAAGCCAAGCTCTTTGAGTCTCCTTTCATATGACAGGTTTTCCATTCCTCGGATCATCCTAGTAGCCCTTCTCTGTACCTGTTCCAGTTTGAATTCATCCTTCTTAAACATGGGAGACCAGAAATGCACACAGTATTCCAGATGAGGTATCACCAGTGGCTTGTATAACAGTACTAACACCTCCTTATCTCTACTAGAAATACCTCGCCTGGTGCATCCCAAGACTGCATTAGCATTTTTCATGGCCATATCACATTGGTGGCTCATAGTCATCTTGCAATCAATCAATACTTTGAGGTCCTTCTCCTTCTCTGTTACTTTCAACTCATGAATACCTTATAACAAAAATTCTTGTAATTAATCCCTAAATGCATGACCTTGCACTTTTCACTATTAAATTTCATCCTATTACTGTTACTCCAGTTTATGAGGTCATCCAGATCCTCCTGTATGATATACCAGTCCTTCCCTGTATTGGCAATACCTCGCTATCATACCTGGTTAATCACACTGAACTTTGGGCCTCTCTCCATTTAATTGCCAATGGTGATTTCCTTATAAATATTGATTCCATTGTTCCAGTACATCAGGGCGTAAGTGCCAGACTACTAACTTATCTAGGTGACTCCTCTACAAAAAAAGTTAATCAACATACTCACTTCAAGGAGTTGGGGGAGAGGGGGAGTATTTCTACTACTACTGTTTTCATCACTTTTTTTCCCCATTGTTAACAACAGAGACTCAAACAGAAGATGTGCTATGACGACTCATTATATTTATCTGTGCTACAAAAATGCAGGTCAGGGTTGCCGAAGGTTACAAGCTTTCACCAGAGCACATTTTGGCTTATTTAATTGGTTGAAAAGAGAGAGAGGAAAGAAGCAATCTACTCAGATTAACAGGGAAGAGGATGTGCATGTGTGGTTAGGGTGAAATCTCTAAGGACTTGTCTAGGCTAGGAAAATAGGTAATGCTATGTTTTAAAATACCATTTAGCACATAATGTGTTAGCTTGTCATAGTCAGCCTTATGCTCTTCCCTCATTATTTAGAATGACAAAACTCATGCAAGTTTTTGACATCACAGGAGCAACTCTTTCATCTGAATGCCAAGGCCTTATATGCTAAATAGATTATTCCTAGTAAACTGTGAGAATAGCAAAGTTCTGGAAGTTGCGTTATGATGGTTTTCAATACATCCACTCGTCTCCCTTCACTAACTTTGAATGAATCTTGGTTAAATTAATTTTTGAGATTCTTGAAGTGTTCCTACACTATAACCTACATTTTACTGTTATAATCTCCTTTTGGATTGCATATGCTGCTCTTTATCTTTAAAAGTCTAAATCAAATGGTGTATTTTGCTGTAGTAAAAGACCACAATCCAATTTTCATTTGCATTTACTTTTTAGGCAAATCAGTCAATCACTAAGGTTGCATTACACAAAGATCAAAGCCTGCTGAGCCCCCTGCTGAATAACTGCATCATTACACTCAGTCCAAATTCAAAATTAAGGTTGCCGGAAAATCAGTCCATATAAAAGATCCAGTAATAAAAATAGACTTGCTCCTCATAATTTATATCAATCTGATGGTAACCTTTTATTAGGATTTTAGCAAATATATTAGGATGTATAGAGTAGAAAAATGTCCATATTCTTTAATTAAGCACCATTTAGTCTTTCTGCCATTTGTATTTATAAGTAGGGATGACAAACTGATCTGGATGAAATGCCCATCTGACCTTCAGTTACAGCTCAGGTTGCAGCAGAACCAAACACAATGTAGTTACATTTTAAGAAATAAGAGAACACTGATTCTACTGGTATCTCCAAGAGGCAGTTAAACAGCAGCTACTAAAGTCAGACATTTTTTTAAATCAGCAGGTCCAGATAACTTGCATCCAAGAGTTTTGAAAGAGATGGCTGAGAAGCTGGCTGAACTGTGAATGTTGATTTTCAGTAAGTCATGACACACTGGAGAAGTTCCAGAAGACTGGAAGAAAGCTAATGTTGTGACAATTTTTAAACAAGTAAATGGGATGACCTGGGTAATTATAGGCCTGCCAATCAATATCAATCCTGGACAAAATAATGGAGTGGTTGAAGAAGGTAATATAATTAATGCCAATCAATATGGAAAACAGATCCTGTCAAATTAACTTGATACTGTTTTGATGAGCTTACAAGTTTGGTTGATAAAGGTAATATGATTGATGTGCTATACTTTGATTTTTTACCTCCTGACATTTTGATTAAAAAACTAGAGCAATATCAAATTAATGTGGCACACATTACAGGGATTAAAGGCTGGCTAACTGATAGGTCTCAAAATGTAACTGTAAATGGGAAATCATCTTCAAATGGGTATGTTTCTAGCAAGGCCCACAGGGATTGGCACTTGGCTCTATACTGTTTAACATTTTTATCAGTGACTGGAAGGAAAACATAAAATCATCAGCTTGCAGATGACATAAAAATTGGGAGAGCAGTAAATAATGAAGGGAACAGGCCACTGATTCAGAGCAATCTGGATTGCTTGGTAAACTGGGTGCAAGCAAACAATATGCATTTTAATACAGCTAAATATAAATGTCCACATCTAGAAACAAAACGCTATACTTACAGGATGGGGGACTCTCTACTAGGTAACAGTGAAAAAGATTTGGGGGTAGGGGGGATAATCAGCTGAACATGAGGTCCCAGTGTGATGCTGTAGCCAAAAGAGCTAATATGATTCTTGAATGCATAAAAGGGAATCTTGAGTAGGAATAAAGAGGTTATTTTACCTCTGTTTGGTATTGGCATGACTGCTGCTGGAATACTGTGTCCAGTTCTGGTGTCTACAATTCAAGAAAGATGCTAATAAAGTGGAGAGGGATCAGAGAAGAGCCATCAGAATAATTAAAGGATTAGAAAAAACATACCTTATAGGGATCAATTCTAGGAGGTCAATCTATTTAACTTGATAAAGAGAAGCTTAAGGGGACATTTGATCACAGTCTGTAAGTACCTATATGGGAAACAAATATTTGATAATGGGCTCCTCAATCTAACAGAGAAAAGTATAACACAATCCAGTGTCCGGAGGTTGAAGCTAGACAAATTCAGGCTGGAAATAAGGTGTACGTTTTTAACAGTGCGGATAATTAACCATTGGAACAATTTACCAAGTGTGGTGGATTCTCCATCACTAGCAATTTTTAGATCAAGATTGGATGTTTATCTAAAAGAATCATAGTCATAGAAATGTAAGGCTGGAAGGGACCCCGGGAAGTCACCCCCTCCAGCCCCCTGCACTGTGGTAGGACAAAGTATACCAAGACTATCCCTGACAGGTGTTTGTCCAACTTGTTTTTAAAAGTTTCCAGCAGTAAGGACTCCATGATATCCTCTGGACGTCTGTTCCATAGCTTCACTACCCTTGTAGTTAGAAAGTTTTTCCTAATGTCTAACCTAGATCTCCTCTGATGCAGATTAAGCTCATTACTACTATGATCTAGGAATTATTTTGAGGAAGTTCTATGGCCTGTGTTATTCAGGAGGTCAGCCTGATCACTATGGTCCCTTCCAGCTTTGGATTCTAGGAATCCATAAATATGTACTACCACTGTCACCTAATCCCCCACTTTCATGAGACAAAAATAATTTCTGCAGTGCCTGTTCTTTCAGCCCTGGACGGAATAAGCATTTCAGAAAGAAAGCTGTCTAATTTATTTAGGTATTTCAAAGAGAAGCAGGAAACACTATATTTGCTTAAAATGAATTAAATGAGAAAAGTCTGTATTCCTTATGATCATTGTGGGAATGCTGTCATGAGCTTTTAAACAGCAGGCAGCTTTGGAGGAAATTGGAATTCTGAATGGAAATTAAATAATTCTACCAAGAAATGCTCTCTTCTGCCCTTGCCAGGGCAGCCCATAAACTGAAGAGCAGGATATCATGGAAGTTATTGTGCAAATAATTGCTAGCTCCAGTAGTTACCATTTTATTACTCCTGCACAATGCGATACAATTTAATTTTATAATGCATCCTTCATACAAATAGCTCACTATGCACAGAAGTTATGTTATACCAATGGATTACGTTGTAAAATGTTGCAATAAGAAGGAGGAAGCATAAACGGAGACAGATGATTAAGTGATTAAGGCAGAAGGGTTGCTATGTTAATAGTGAGTGGTGGGCGAAAGGGCCCAACTGGAACCTACTAGTCATAGACAACATAGAAGCAGAGGGAGATTTTAATGTTTCAGAGGTATATTTAAATTGGATGGTGAGTCGGTGAGCTGGACAGACTGTCTATATGGGAGATTGTTGCAGATAACTGGAGGAGTGGCAGCAAAGAATAAACTTCAAACAAAAGAATAGGGAGCAGTGGACTGAAAGGAGGTTACAGTTGGCAGAGTGGAAGATCCAAACAGGGGATTCAGGGAGAAATGAAGCCATGACAGTAGGCAGAGAGTGAGTATGAAGAGCCTTGTCCATTAAGCAAGCAATTTTTATAGTGGAAAGTGGACTGTAAGCAAGAGAGAGAGGGCGTGACAACATGTGTCTTTCAAGATCAAGATCATGCAATAACATATGCTGCAGTGTTCTCAAGAGCCCCAAGTCTGGATATAAGTGACTTCAGGAGGCACAGAGGAAAGGTTAAGGAGTTGCAGTAACTAAGGCATGAAATGAAAAGTAGATGAATGAATAATTCAAAAAAGGCAGTGATCTTGATGGACATTCATGAGTCCTCAAAATTACTTTGGGGCAATTGCACTGCAACATTGCATTGTGCCATGATACCACTCTGATGTGTTGAAGCGCTGGTATGATACTGTATTACAATAGGCACATTCATCCCTCTGCCACTTTCTGCATTTGACCCAGTCGAAATGACAACAAGAGAGTGTAGTGTTATGTGAGATGAGAATGTCATTTGGCATGGAAGAGGACTCCAAGATTATGGACCTGATATGTGAGAGGGAGATCAGTATTGAGAAGGGGGTTACATGAGCCAGACAGGTGGTTGCAAGCTCCGCTCTTCAGTTACACAACAGTTGAATGACACATTTTTGGCCCATCTTCCAGGCTAGTCCATGATGTAAAAGATTTTCAAAAGTGACTATTGATTTTGGGTGCTGAGCACCTACCCTCTGAAAAATCAGGCTCCTTCAGTGCGTGCAAAGTAGGACACTTAAAAAACAGAGATACCCAATATCACTAGACATTTGAAAATCTTGGCCAGTGCATCTCATTGCATGGGGAAAAGAGAATATTTCGTATGATGAAAATAGAACATATTAACATTGATAACAATGCAGTGTCCTTACTCGGGCAAAACTTCCATTTACTTCAGCTGCAGTTTTGTCAGACTAAGGACCGAGAGATTTGACCTAAGACAAATATGTAAAGATCAGAGTTCGTTCTTTCCCCTCACATTTCTTTGAAAAGCTGAAAGTACACTTTATATATTAGTTTATAGCTTTTCTTTAAGAAGTTGCATCCATCTGGTAACCAAATTCCAAATGATGTGACAGTTGCTGTGGCAACACCACTTTCACCTTTCAACAGCAAAATGAATAAGAGCATAATATCCACATACAGTAAAGTGTCAGTGTGTAAGTTACTGTTGTCCTGGGGCTGAAGTAATTTACAAAGTCTCTGTTCTCAAAAGTTTCTTATTTATATTTCATACATTACTTTAAGGTACAGCTGAAGTGTAAATTTCTGGCCGTCCTTTTGTCAGGCTTTGTTCTCTTATAGTATTATTGATCCCTGTTGGTGAATAAATGAAGAGTAATTACAGAACACTTCAATGGAGGTGAAGGGCGGCAAAAAGAAATGAGTAATAAGGAACATTTTCAAAGCAAATCTGACTGAATGTTTATTGGAATATAAAGATAATTTTAGATGCATTAAGTTGAGCCCATCTCAAGTAACAGAGCTTCAAGATTGTAAATACATTTAGCATTTTGTGAAACCTTTAAAAAGCATTCCTTCTCTCCTTTCCCTAAAGAGAACAGAGCCATGAAAATTCTAGAAGGTTCCAGATGATTGGGTTTTAACAGCAGCTCATGTTTAAAGCAGCTAGAAATCTTCACTGACTAAAAACACATTCTGACTGTTAAGTTTTCTCTGTTTTTTGCAAAGTGACTCAAAAAATCATCTAGGGGGAAAGAAAAAAAAAGAGAATGGTAACTGTATTTATTCTATTTCCATAAGTGTAATCTCACTCTACAGCAGATGTGACAATTTACTGCCAAAGTAAGTTCATCACACAATTAGCAGTGCGACTGGAAAGCCTATTGTCTGCCATAATGGTTTTCTCACTATTAACAGTCAATAATTAGTGACATCCGCTATTCATACGGCCAGACACTGTACAAAGATGACTCCATGCAAATCTTCCCCAGCCTGCAAAAAAACAGCTCTGCACAGCACCTCGGAATTCATATGGAATAAGAACAATGAACTGTATTGCAAAGAGGAAGCATTTTGTAATGAATTCTGATCCAAGTTATTTTTTCATGTGTCTCAGACAGACTGAGGGCCAGTTCGTCACCTCAGCTGGGGGAAATTAGCATAGCTACATGGACTCCAGTGCATATAGCCATCAGCTGAACATCTCTCCCAGAAAGTCTACAATTTGGTTACTGGTACTTTTATGAAAACAGTTGCTTTATTGTTGCAGTAATGACTTTACTATAATTTTTGTTCTGCCCCTTGTAATACAATTTCATAAATATTACCAGCACAATACTTCCAAGTAAATTCAAGATATTCTATTAAAAAAAAAACCCATAAAGCAATGGCAAAAAAATCTCCAAACTGTCCCTTAAAATAACAAAATATAGTTTCAAATAATTCTCATTCTAGCAACAACCACTCGCCATTTGTAACCAAAGGATATCATTATTTCCTATGACAGTTACATACAGTATCCATTAGACATTTTTCTCTCTAAAGCTGTCTACAGCTTCTTTTCTCAATAAATTTAGAAAGTGTCCTGCTAGAACATTTTTTGAGGGGGGTGGGCAGGCATTGCTAATCATGGAGAGAATTGCTTTCTTGTGACACTGAACAACGAACTTTATCATCCCTGTATGTACCCACCCCTCTGCTTCCTTTTCAGAGCTTTTACCTAGAACAATGGTGTCCAATCTTTTCAGCCAAAGGGCCAAACACATTATTTCCAGAAAGTAAAAGGGCCACGATCAATACTTTGAGGCAGATTCTGTGACCCATTTTGCTCCATTTGTGCCATTCAGGTAGTGCAAAGGAAGTGGAATCCACCTGCAAGTCCCCTGCTGGAAACACTTTTGATGTTGGGGAGTCACCATTTGCTGTAAAACCAGTGTATTTGGCTTACATGCTTCCCTCCTTCCCATGACTTCTTGTGTAAAGAGTACACTGAAGGTGGGGAGGAAGAATGGTCGAGTCACACTGACTTCTGCTACCACTGGGGCAAGTCAGAGAAGATTGAGCAGAGAATCAGAGAGTCCTAATTTCTCAATTGGTTCCATCTGAAGCAGCTGCAGGAAGAAAGGGATACCTGCTGCTTAGAGAAGCTCTCCCCACTCACAACAGGCTGCAGCTGGGAGGTGCCCCCTTTTCCTTTGTGAGGGGGCCGATTTAAACATGTAAGTTCAGAAATTCCAGGATATTGCTCAGGAGGCATATTCTTTGTTCATAATCACACACAAATTCTCTTTTTAATGAAATCTATCCAAGAGGGCCATAATTTGCAGTCTACAGAGCAAGCAGTTTATGGGTAACAGGTTGGTCACTCCTGGCTTAAACATTAGTTGTCATTTTTCAGAAAGTTCCTTGTTCTAACTCTCACATACTAGATCATCTTTTGTGTTCTTTCTTCCTGCTTCCAAATTCACAATGCCTCACAGAGGGCCCTTTAAAATGCTGCCACATTCCCCGCCTCCTCAAGGCCTCTGTATGCTTTGCTAAAAGCATATATGTTTATGTATTTCATTCCTTTTTGCAATGAAATGCTCATCAAACATTTAAGAACAATGTCATAGTTATTCTTATCTCCTGCTTCAATGGAGACAAATGGTTTCAAAATATTTTCAGATTCACTTCCCATTGCATAAACTAATGAGTAGACTATCTTGGTGCTCTGTTAAACTTAGTTGTAGTTCAGAATCTGGTGAATTGCTCAGCCTATTCAAGTCATTCAAGGGGATTATCAAGTTGAAAGTCTCCTAAAGGGTTGAATCTCTGCTGGTTTGTGTCCCTCTTATTTACACCAGTTCGTAATGGTATGGTAACTGCTAAGAATCAGAGAATGATCACTTTCTTCTAACATTGAACAAGGAACTTTATTACAATAAGGAATGCAGTATTCCCCCCACCCTCATGTGACTTTATCCCTTTGCTTCACTGCAGAACCTCTTTCTAGAACTTATCCAGTCCCCCATCTGCTGGCTTCTTACTGAAATTTGAAAGAAACAGTGCGCATCTCTCACAGACTCTTAACAATTAATGGTGTATAATGCATCTGTCTGAAACAAAAACTCTTCATGACATCTCTATAAACATTTCATATTGCTTATAGCAGTAAGTGCTCTAGTAAGTTTGCACGAGCTACTCCCTCATGGGCAGAAATAAGCCAGCTTCGTAGTTTTCAACACTGTATTGCCTTGAGACTTAGTGCAGCAGACATACGTTTTAAAGTTACATAAAATAAATTTTTTATGCCACTGAAGCAGATTAGCTTTCTAATTAAATTTATTTGCACTTGCTAAGTAGTACTCAGGGCAAAAAAAAATTGCTTGTTTTTGCATGTTAAAGTTTGAAAAAAAAGTAATAATATACTTGAGAACTACTGTAAAATTATTTTCCAAAGAATGATGTACATAGGTATTTTTTGTAGGTAATTACATAAAATATGCTTTAAAATTCAGATATTGGAATTTCCTTCCCGCCTCCACATCTCCTCATATTCTAATCTGCGTATAGAATGAGAATTCATTAATGTAAAAATAATACCCATAAGTCAATGGTAGATATATTTTGATCGCTTCTGAATGTGAGCAGGTGAATATCATGCAAGACTATATTACAAGAGATGATGTGATGGCTACATAACCCATGAATTGTGTTTTTCGCTCCTTCAGATTTTGTATGCTCGCTCCGTATTTTAGTATTCATCCTACTGCAGGGATCAGAGCATGAAAAATTTCCTTGGCAGAAGAGTTGAGAGGGTTAACAATACAATTATGCTGAGGGGGAAGGGATAGAAAGACGGGCACCCACTCCATCACTTTCAAGATATTGTTAGGTGAAAGTTAACCTTTAAATAATATACATATGTATGTAAATTCGTATTAATTCCAGACTTCACTTTCCATCTTTTTTAAAGAAACTAAATTACATCATAGAAGTTTGAGATGGAAAAAGACCTTTCAGCCAACTAGTTTGTTTCCTTGCGAGTGTGGAATTATTCCCAACTAGAAGTGGGCAGGAAACAGTTTTCCTATTCCAGAAATATTTTTGGTTTCATTTTTTTTCCTGTTCCACACTGGGCAGAACCTGAAACCTCTCAATTCTTTATTTTTTCAAAAAAACAAGTGTGCGCACATCAAGAACCACAGAAAAGCTTAGTACAGTGTCAGGGCACTCCCCTGGGCTGGGAAATCCCAGCCTTAAGTCCTTGATCTGCCTGATACAGAGCAACCCCTGCATCAAGCAGAACAGGAACTTGAATCAGGATCTCTGACATCTAAGGCAAGTGTCCCACCTACTAGTTATTCTGGGGTGAGTGGTGTACACTTGCTGTCTTTCAGGTCCAGGATGAAATTTCTGATCAGAGAGAACAAAAGAGCACAAGTGGGCATTCTACATTGACTTCACTAGGACTGCTCATGCTACTGAGAACAAAATGTGGCTGTGTTTGCACGATCAAGCCCATGCTTACCTCTCCAATAATGAGACAGTGCAAAAAGGTATCAAAAAATTAACCTCAACATAATTTGAACTCAACACCTTTAAGATGTAAAACAGATGCTTCATTCATTAGAATAAATCGTAATTTGGTCTTCACAAAAACACAGAGGTATTCTTTAGGACATTCGAGCTTATGCTTTCATTCATTTATGGAGTGTCTCTCTAGTGATCAGTTGTGTTCATTAATCTATCAACAAGATCTACATGTATTCTACATTTCATGAAAATCAGTGTATTGTGTGTCTTGCTTGCACAAAGTCAGAACATATTTGCTATACATTTCTACATACATAGGGAATCCTTTACAGTGATATTTTATGTGGTGTTAGTGTTTAATTCCCTCCAACACAAAGAGTATATGTTTTACGCTTGGTATTAACAGGACGATAGTCCACTTCCCATCAAGGCTTTGATTCATCACCACTGAAATCAAATGGAGCTTTGCAATTGATGTCAGTGGGCCTAGGATCAGACCGCAAGTGTTTACTCCTGCATGACTAACAATGGTACAGTAGCACTCAGTCTAACTCAGCTTTGAGTGACTATTGTATTAATCTATCTTGGGGATGCGGCAGGACCCTGGTCTAATGGATAGGGCATGGATTCAGGAGAACTAGAGTTTATTCCTGACTCTGCCACTGATGTGCTATCTGACCTAGGACAAGACACTTCACCAATCTGTACCTCAGTTTACCCTCCCTTCCTTTGTCTCATGTCTGCTCAGACTGAAAACTTTTCAAGGCAGAGAGACACTTACTTTGGTGCATAAACTGCATCTATCTGGGGCTCCCATGCTCAGCTGAGGCCTCTAGAGTTATGTCAACTGTGACAAAGTTCCTCTTCTACCTTGGTGGGTCCTGCGCTTATTGGCGGATTTGCTCACCTCAGTGATCTTCCCCTCTTGTGGAACCCACAGTCTGGGTCAGCTCCTCCTGTGTCTGATCAGGAGTTGGGAGGTTTGGGGGGTAACCCGGGCCCGCCCTCTACTCCAGGTTCCAGCCCAGGGCCCTGTGGATCGCAGCTCTCTATAATGCCTCCTGTAACAGCTGCATGACAGCTACAACTCCCTGGGCTACTTCCCCATGGCCTCCTCCAAACACCTTCTTTATCCTCACCACAGGACCTTCCTCCTGGTGTCTGATAATGCTTGTCCTCCTCAATCCTCCAGCAGTACACACTCTCACTCTCAGATCCTTTCCTTCTTGCTCCCAGCTCCTCACACACGCTCCTTCTCCTCTCTGCCTGACTGGCGTGAGCTCCTTTTTAAACCCAAGTGCCCTGATTTGCCTGTCTTGACTGGCTGCAGGTGTTCTAATTAAAGTAGCTATCTCCACTGCCTTCTAGAAAGATCTTAATTGGCCCCAGGTGCCTTGATTAACCTGGAGCAACTGCCATTTGGTTACCTGGGTACTAGGGATTTGTTTAGCCTGGGGCTAACATACCTGTTTCTCAGTACTTTACTGTAGCCATCTGGCCTTGACCCATCACACAACATAGCATAGCATTTTGGAGTGAAGTGCCTCATCTGGGTGGGCAGACTTGGGCTGGCTTGACTCATGCTAGCACTCTAAAAATAGCTATCTAGACAGCACTTGGAAGGTGTGGCTTGGGCTGGAGTTTGTGCTCTGAAGCCTAGGGAGGAGGGTGGAATTAGTAGTACTCTTATACATAATATATTATATATATATGAATTGTAATACTCAGCCCCTGGGGGGAGAAACAAACAAGCCCTCTCTCCCCACCCCCCAAAATAACTCCACCAGAAAGTATGCACACATGTCTGTGTGACATGCCTTTCATTTCACTGACAATGATATTTTCCATCATATATTCAAAAAATTATTTTGGATAACAAGTTTCCACTCCTTTAAATTCGCTTACACCTACTGTTAAAGAGGACAGTCATCTCTATCAGTTTTGTATCAGAGGGGTAGCCATGTTAGTCTGGATCTGTAAAAGCAGCAAAGAATCCTGTGGCACCTTATAGACTAACAGATGTTTTGGAGTATGAGCTTTCGTGGGTGAATACATCCGACGAAGTGGGTATTCACCCACGAAAGCTCATGCTCCAAAACATCTGTTAGTCTATAAGGTGCCTCAGGATTCTTTGCTGCTTATCAGTTTTGTGTACTCCAGAAATATGAGATGCTAAGACAACTGCTATATAGAAATTCCCATGGTTAGAGGTGTACCTCATCGTCTCAAATTTCAGAATGCTGGTCTGAAGAGAATGAGTACAGCTTTTCTTGACTAAATAAATATGAATAGTGCCAGATTACATCAGTTGCACACCTCATTACACATCATTATTTGGTTTGTGGACTGCAAGTTATTCATTCTAAAGTATCTATTTTTCTACCTCCATTAACTAAATCAGAGCTCCAGATATAAAATCTAGTATTCAGAAGCACTGGGAATCTGGCACTTTCTTCACTGCAAAAAAAGTGTGTGTTTTTACTTTGAGATTGCTAACTTGAGATAGCTTTCTCAATGTAAAATCCCAGTGGAATAAGGCACAGGTACTTTTTTTCTCAAGACAGACCTCAACTAGCTACATTAAGAGAGATGTTATCTTGTACAAGTGTGGAAGTTTAAGACTGCAAGTTATTTCAGCTATCTTCAATTGACATGAATTAAGAGCAACAGTTTTTCTGCATGTCTTTTTCTGATGGCATAATGTCACTTAATGCTGTGTGTCAATTTCACATGCTTTTAGTATCATCATTCCTGTATATGGGGGCTTTTTCAGCATCAGTAGAAGTCACCCTGGAGATCTAGGTATATAGGAGACTGCCAACAATCCTGGGCTGGTTGTGGAAGCTGCAGTCAACTGCTGAAGAGTATAAATATAACCAACTTTTGGTTTTATAGTTTGATTTTTGTAGCCTTGATTACAACGTGTTGAAAAAAGCTGAATCATATAAGGCAGTTGTGTATTTTTGTTTATGAGATCAGAATTTTTTTTTAAATACGAGCCATATTTTTTACAGCATTGGCACAACAAAAGGTACAGGTGCACATGCACTTGTATATGCAAAGTGAGTAATTACATATGCAAATAATTTGTGCATCTAAATGCATTTTAGAGTAAGCATGTTTTATCTACAGAGGCCTTGGGCCAGCTTTCTGAAAACTGGTTCTCATACATGTTCCTCAGCTACAATCAAAAGTGAAACCTCCTTTCTGGTGACAAATCCAAATAACAAACAGAGATCTGAGCTGTACTAGTAAAGCTATGCTAATTAAAATTCTTTCATTGTCAGACTATCAAATATACAATGAAATATCGTAGCACTAATTGATTTCTACAGTCCAGCCGTGGCTCACTCAATCTGTTTTTTTGTTTTTTGTTTTAAATCTTTTCAGGAAGAATGTGGGAATCAATTGTAGAGGAACACAAGAAAAATAATAACTTGTTTCTAATCTGAATGATAATCTAAATTTTTCCCTCCGAAGTCCCTTCAGACAGTATTTTCACTTCTCTCTTACTGTCCAACCCCATATCTTTCTGCTAATTTTTTTTTGTTTGTTTTTTGCATAGACTGGTGTATTATGTGTTATATGGTAAGAATTTTTTTTTTAAATGTACTCGGACCTTATCCAAAGCCCACGGAAATAAATGCAAAGGCACACACTGACTTCAGTGAGCTTGGAATCATGCCCCTGTCACTAGAAGAGTACAACTGCTTGTGATTGCTGGTTGCCAGGTTTGTTAAAGATAACAAAATTGCACCCAAACTGTAGTGAACATACCATGCTTTGTGCTTTCATTCATTTTAATAAACACAACAGCTCTTGGCTTCAATCTTAAAAAAAGTTGAGTCTTTACTCTGAAGATCAGTTTATGTAGTAAATTGCTTGTGCCATATCTAACCCAAGAAAATTTTTTAAGCTCTGAATCCATGAAAGTTGTGGCAGACTTAGCCTAAATCTATGCTGGCATGGACTTGAATACTTGACCATGTAAATGCTCCCCATACCCGTGACAGGGATAATAATTTTGTAATCTTCCCACAGAGAAAGGACAGCTGTGACTTACTTTTCCTCAATCAAAGTGTTCTACAACTATGTTCTGTTCCCTTCCCCTTCCAGGACCTAACACCCCCCACACAACTCCACTCCCTTCCACCCCAATATCACAGATCCCATTTGTAAGGGGGCAGTAAGACTGTGGGGTGGGAGAGAGAGTGAAATGGTTTAATCTTCCAAGGGACAAAACCCAGCTGTTAACTTTAGACAACAATCTAAGTTTTATACAACTGCCCCATCTTCAACTGGGACCTTTCTAACCCATCCCCTCCCTTCTCACATTTCACGCTTCCCCTGGACCATCGCTGCCTGATCACTGGTGAGAAATGCAGACAGAGGGGAACAGGCATTTTTCCTTAATAATCTGTTTTTAAGAACTAGTTCTTAATCAGTTTTTAAGAACTAGCTTTAGCTAAATGCATAATAGTGGTTCATCAGAAATCACTAAAGCCATTGATTTATAACCGCGTCTTGGTTGGGGACCATTTTGGGGTGGAGCAGCATGGAGGCTGGATAGAGTGGAAGAGCGATGGAAGAGTTTTGTAAGGGAACAGAGCATGACAATGCAATGCCTTCACCACTGCAGTTCAAATGCAGAGATATAGCAATGCATGGCATATTATCCAGGGAGGAACAGTCAGTGCACAGCACTTCAAATGCCCTTGATCTTTAAATCAGGAATTTAACACCAGAGCAAGATGGGATATTGCTAGGGAGGGTGGGGGTCCATTGTAAGTTACCAGCCTTGGGTTCTGGTTCCTGCTGTGGCTAGGGGTCCTCCTCAGGTTCACAGATAATGAGGCCGGTAGAGTTAAAGGAGGGGTCAGAAGCCACTTCAGGGTCTGTATTGAGAGCCTTGATTGAACCTGGTCAAGCTCCTTATAGAAGAGGCATTTTTGATGACTCCTCCCCCCAGAATAACTGTTCAAATCTTTTGCCTTCCTATACTGGAGCTTCAAGTGTTTGATGCTTTCCTGTCACTGGACCCACGCCTGCTGAATGCACACGTGCTCCAGTCTCTGTGAAATTTCCCCGGTACAGGTGAATGTTCCTGCTGCTCGCAGTGAAGTCATGGAGGACTCTGAGCACACCTTGAACAACACAGGTGTGGTCAGTGGGCCAAGCATGTGTTCTTGGCACAGAATCCATTGTCACCTGTATTGCTCTACAAAGAGTGCAGCAGAAAGCTGTTTTGATGTGGTCAGCACAGCACACTACTACTGGTGAAAACGGAGAGATAGAGACCTTTATAGATTGGGAAAGAGTGAAGAAAAAGTTTCAGTGCATTGTGGGAATGGATGTGCTAGCCCTGCTTGCCCCATACTTGACTTCAGACACATGCTTCTGAGGTTCAGCTTGGACAATAAGGGGGTTATGACACAACCGTGCACATGTATGTGTTACAGTCGCCATTGTAGACATACGTTTAATGAAAGGTTCACATTACATAAAGGTTTCAGCACATAATAAACATATCTTCCTACACCTACTAAATATTTGTTATGAATGAACCACAATTTAGACCTTAAGATTTTTAAGATTTCTGGTGGGAAGTTGTTAACGTTGTAGATCATGTGTCCTAATGAGAATGACTGTACAAAATAGGAATATAAATCATTTTTGACAAAAAGTCAGGTGTTGCATGCTTTTAATCCAATTTAGTTTATAGAATGGGAAAGGTTATCTTTTGTCTTTAACAACTTGGGGAAAATAAAATGAATTTTAATCAGGAGATGACTATGGTGAAATTAAAATGAAAGGAAGAAACAATGGCCTGCCAAAGACTAGCTAAACAGAATTCTGATAAATGCATTTCCATTCTTTTACTTGCAAATTAATTTAATGAGTCCAGAGTGATAATGAAGGATAGATACTAAAGAAAAATGTTCTCTTTGAGAAGAGCCTTATGAAAGCACCTAATGCGTGTATGTAGAACTTTTCCAGTGAAGTGATTGGGTTTTTGCCCCCCTTGCAAGCTGTCCCTTCCTCAGGTATTCTAGCATGGACCAACACCTTCCCTGCCCCTTCTTCCTCACAAAATGCTTCCTGATCTCCTGCAAACCGCTTGGGGGACAAGCCCTTCCCTGGCATGGCTGCCATACTCTCGTGTGAGTAATGTACATCAAGCTAGAAGGGGGAACACAATATTTGGGGTAGCGGTTGTCACAGGTCTCAAAGCCAGGGGGTGATGGGGTGAAGAGCTGCAGCAAGGAGAGGAGAAAGGAGGAATGAAAGAGAAATAGTCTCTGACAGGAGTTCACATTCCTAAGCAGGCCTACAGTCAGATAAACAGAATGAGAATTTGTTTGAGTATATTATTTATACATACATACACCATATATGCACGCATACACAGAGTGTGGAGCTGTGTTAGGGGACATGCCAGGTTCTCTCCACTCATTCCTACAAAAGCTATTGCTTATCCTTGACCAGGATGGAGACTTGTATTTTGGTTCTGTTTTAAAATAAATACTGTGATGGGATTGCCTGAACTTTAGAAGATTAAGATATTTCTAAAGACACATTATGTATACGACATGTTGTGTATTATTTATTTTGGTCTCTTTCTTTTCAGAGACGAGAGGGAAGTGGCAGCTGCAGGTCTTCTCCTTCTCTCTCTCCTTGGAAGGGAGAGAAAGCTGGGTGTGTGTATGTATGTGAAGGGGGACCAAACATTTTTGAGGAGAAGAGCTAAATAAGCGACTCCCAGCTGGGACATGTTTCCTTCTTCCCTCAGGTGCTGCTGCTGCTGCGCCATCTCCTGCCAGAAATATCAGGACCCTAGAAATTCCCCCCTGGGCATCAGATTCTCCTGCTGCTCTCACTTTGGATTGGACTGCCTGAGGAGTGCTCACTTCACCCCTTTTATTAATGTGTTGCGTCTCTTGTAGATTTGAGAGATGCAAAAGCCTCCTTCCCCTTTAGAGACTAAGACACTGCCCACAATAGGTACCAGTTTATATGAATTTATACACAGGAGTAAGATGCATAGAGTTCAAGTACTTGTTTCTCCATCATGGCAATAACACTGATTTGCAAAGCCAGAAGACTAGCTCCTGATTTATTAAACAGTGTGGGAAGAGAGAGAACACAACACTCTGTTGAGAGCATATTGATTCAGACAATACATAATTAATACAGATTAAATACAATCATAGAAGAGCACTCATGTTGTGCTCCTTGTGCATGGCACACAAAGGCAAACTGAAGGCCATCATAACCTGCCCCATAGCAACATAAAGGTTGAGAAAACCATTGTATACATTTACATAGTGTAAGACCCATATAAATCAAATATGGATCTAAAGTAGAGCCCCTTTTTAAAGCATAAAATTACAGGTTGTCCAATCAGGTGACTGAATAGCAACTAGCTGCCACCTTAGAGAAGCAAAATTAAAGCAGCAAGGAAGAAATAGATCAGGAGCTGCTTGGAGCATGGACCATCCCTCTTGGGGCTTGGAAAGTGCTTACCCTTTAGTGGGAGGCACTACTGCAAATAAATGTCCATCAACAAACAGATATTGTCTTGAAGACTAGTGCCAGCCCATCAAGGTCACCAAAATATGGTTGCTTATGTATTTTGGTTTCCTTTAGCAAAAATACAGAATTTGGCAACACCTTTGTCCTCTGTTACATGGTCAGGTGCATTTTAAATTTGTTGAGACTTTTCATTACAACTAAGATCTAAATAACAACCAATGTGCATCCTCTGCAAGGGCCCAATCCTGAGAGATACTCAGCACCCTAAGTTCTCATGGACTTTACTTTTTCTATTACTATACTTGCCCATTTGCTTCACTTCAGCACTGCTGTTACCATAAAGCCAGGACTATTTAAATAGCATATTGTTTAAAAGTAATGGTGGCTGTCTGAAACTATGTCCTGTGTGCACGTATGGTGCCATCAACAAGCACTGACCAGTAGAGAAGCAGTCACAATTACTTCTGATAAAAAACGAAGTAACTAGCAGAGCATTATGGCAACACAGCCCATGACGACTCTGGTACCAGATGTGCGCTGGCAGCATGCTGCTTGACCTGTTATACTAAATGCCTCCACTAGGGGGAGGATTTTGCCCCAGTAGGAAGAGTATTTTATGTATTTTCAAACTGAAATTGCCATGAAACAGGCTTCAGTTTCTCTTCCTCTCACCATATTTTTAATTAGTACTGCTCTGCCTTGTCAGTAAGGATAAATCCTACAGTTTGTTCAGACTGTCCTTGCAATCCAAGGATCTCAGCAAACATTAATGGAACAAACGTGGTTCTGAGAACATAAGAACCATGTATGACTTTGAAGGAATGAAGGAAACAAAATAATTCTGGTAACTCTGCAGCAGCTATACCTAGTGGACATAAAATTCAAGTTGAAATTAATGGGCCTCTCAGTTCAAATAAACTGACAAATGAAGCCTTCTGCCTGCTTGGTATCAATCATGTTTATTGCTAATAAATCTTGAGTTAGGTTCACCTGGTGTTTGAGATGACCCTAAAATTAACTTCTAGAGTCTCATAAAAGTGGGTGGGGAACAATTTTTTGTCTGGCAACTGGCTCTGCGTTATTGATTTATTTTACTTTCTTGATCACATAGGATCACACCCAGAAATTCCTGCATTTAACCTATAACTAATTCAATGGGATTAAGCCCCATACTTTCTCAAGCAGCCAGAGAAGGGAGTTTTAATTAATAGATCAGTGTGTTTTTGTAAAGTTACTCTTTTATGAACACAAAGACGATGTATTAATATTAATCTTCTTGTAGTACAGTGTTCCTTTGCATGAGTAACCTCTTTCCTTGCAAGGATATACTAAGGATGGTCTGTGGAAAAACATGCTATGATTCTGATGTATGCTGCCTACGTTGATCAAAGGAAGTATATAGCTGGGTTTATTGAATTTCACAGTGGCATACTGTCCATTACTTAAAGAGGACATTTTGCATTTTTCCTAATAAAACCTATACTGCAGAAGCAATGAAATAAACATTTAAACAAGGCAATAAACTGGGCTGCCAAAATGAGAAAAGGGTTACAGTGGGGCAGATTCATTCACAGCAGTGGAGTTGCATCATTTGAATGGAACAATAAGTGCCCCTGTATTTCTGTAATTTACGTTCTATTATTTCCTTCTAGACAGAGCCCCATTCTGGTCTCCAAATTTTAGTTTTATGCAAACCGAGACCTCCACAACTGAGGAAAATGGGGAAAGATAAAGAGAACAAGACCATAAAATTGAATCTGATCAATCAAGGCCCTGCTCTCCTTATTGCAGCGAGAGCAGGAAGCTTCTGCCCGGAGTTCACACACATCAGAAATACGCTCCCCCCTCCCACCCCGACAACTTCACCAAGTCCACAATCACTTGATATTGCATGTTACCGCCCTGTTTTTAATGCTCCATGGTTTTGCTCCATTCTATTTCTTGGATCGACCTTCCGTATACTCCTCTGCTGACTGGGGAGGGGGATGCTTAGCTAGAATAAATCCATGCAGTTCCACTGAAGGCAGACCGTTGTCAATTTACTCCAGCTAAGAATTTGACTCTCTTCTTTCATCTCGTGATCTCCCCACCATTGGAGACAAAACCTTCTTCTCTGTAACTCCTATCACTTGGGCAAGCTTCATAGCACTTTTGCCTCACTGTTTCATTTTCATCTCCTTTCAGATCCCCTCAGGCTAGCCCTCTTAATTTCTGTCCTGCTCTGCTATTCTGCACTTCCATATAATTCAGTCATTGTATAATTTTGTCATCTATTAGCCCCTATTTTATTTCAGTCTGCAAATATATAATTCTGTACAAACATTAATTTTTGTACATCTTATAAAATAAAAGTGTTTTTAATACATCCCTGGCCAGAGTTCTCTCTTTTAGGTCCTGATTCAAGAAGGCATCCCTATTTCAGAAAGCACTTAAGCATGGCAAGAGGACATATGCTTAAGTGCTTTCCTAAATATATGTAAGCCCTGAATATAGCCTCAATGTAACCCATAGAAAAGAAGAGCTGATTAGTAAGAGACTTCTGTGGCCCATCTCACAGATAAATAGTAGTAACTCTATGCAGCATGTTATATTATGGCTACAGGAGTATAAAACAAAAAAAGCAACTGAGAGCTGGGGCTCTGTGAGAGTCACCATGAATAGCTTTAGTACACTTTATCCCATCTGGCTGCTTGTAGAATTCAGACTATACTCTATCCTATAGAACAGACACTGCTAGAAAGTCAACATCTCAAATCAATGTGCTGTAGAAAGGCTTTACAACATGGACTAAATTCAGTCCACATAAGCAGGTGCCTCCCCACCTACTAAAAATCAATGGAGTAACACTTCCTTGCTCCAGGGCTAGGTTTGGTCCCATGAATCCAGTTGGATTAATTGAAAAGCATAGAATTCATACAGTACTCATGTTTTCCTTAAACCTGGGGAAATCCAGAAAAACTAGTCCTGGTAACTAGCTGTGCTCTGATTTTATTTTTAATTTTTTTGGGGTGGATGGGCGGGAAACGGTATAAGCAGTAATACGGTTGTGCTGGTAAACACGGATCAGGCATTACTCTAGCCAGAAATTATTTTCAGCCACAGTTAGGAAATACTGTGTACCTTCTAAAGTGTAAGTACTAACTGAAAGTATTTGTAGATGAAAATATTTTAAGGACTTTTTAAATTTTCTTTTTAAACTTTCTTGAGGTACAGAGAGTTTTCCATTGTAGATGGGGCCTCTGTTCCAACCCCCACCGCAAAGATTATCATCAACCTTCACCCGTTATTTTACTGCATTTTGTTATTTGGACCACAATGAGCACCATTTGTTGTACACAGCTTTATATTTAGCTTGCTAGAGAGTTTGGCTGAAAACACAAATTTGTTTTTCCGCATAAGGAGCCTTGCAACTATCCATTCGAAATGATCAGTGAGTAGCAAAACAAGATTATTTAGCCAGGATCAGACAAAATCAAGTTTTGTCTTCTCTTCTGCCAGAAGGGAATGAAGACACCTGCTTGTGCAGCCCCAGCTCTGAAATCCTTTTTGCTTTCATGTGGTTACTGTGCGTGTTCTCTGGAGTATTAAATGAGAAGAATGCATTATAGTTTTAAACTTTGATGCCCCATTAAGATGAATATGCACCTAATGAGCTGAGAAATTACCATTGCTGCTTTTTGTAGTATTGCACAGGACTAGCTAATCAGGACTGGGGTATGTTCTTTGTGTTCTTAACCCCCTGGCAATGAAATTTGGAAGAGGATCAGATTCAAACATATGTTTAACACAGCAACAATAAAAGCACTAAGCTGCTACTATTAAAGCAGAGTTTCATCCTTTTAATAATTGTAGCAACCACTCTGAGTAGTTCAGAGAGAAACTGGCATAAAATTGAATGTGTATTTGCAGGCCAGATGTCCCTATCAGAATTGTCAGCATTTTAATGTGTCAAGAGAGAAACCAACAACCGCCTTCCCCCAAAACCACAGAGTATTTTGAAAAACAAGCAGTTTAGCCTTGGTAATAACACTTCAGCTCTATCAGAAACCCTTAATACAGTGATTTAAGCCAGCTGGAATTTAAAATATGTCCTTGTTTCTTAGGTCAAGCTCTATAAGAATAAAGCAATTTCTGATAACACAAGGTGAGAAGCTAAAGCCAATTATATCCCAGTGTTACTCACTGATATTCCCCAACTGCCAACTGGAGTGTGGCAAGTCTTATTAAAACTGTGATCTATGAGCATGGATATGAAGTTCAATTTTCCCTCTAGGGAAATCGTGTAACAAACGGTTGACAGACCGCGACACAATTTGAAAATAACAAATGAAAAAAAATCTAATAAATAGGATGCAAATAACAAACATGGGAATTAAGTCATTTGTAATGCCTAAATCAAAACATAAGTTTGCCTTCCTTTCAGAGAACTCATCTCAGTGCAAATGTGCTGTTCAAGCAACACAGAATGACAGGGGGCACTCCGTTGTGCTGGCCTATTGCCAAATTTCATATCCTGGAGTATCTCAGTGCTACAATAAAATGGCCGTAACTACTTATAAAGGCCTTTCCTACAGTTATTTCAGTCTGTGAGTAATATACTGAGGTGCTTAAGAGTTTTCAGCTTTGAGCCTGTAGTGAGCTCTAATGTATCTGAACTGCTCAAGGGCCCTGATTCAGCAGTCCATCCCTTTTAGCAAAGCATTTAAGCAAGTCCCATTGATTTCAAAGTGAATTAAGCACCTGTTTAAGTGCTTTGTTGAACTGGGTTTCAGTGAATTAGAATCAAAAAGGCATTAGGTGAAATCCTGGTCCTAATGAAGTCAATGGGAGTTTCGTCATTGACTTCAAAGAAGCCAGGATTTCCCCCTAAAATATTTATTTGCAATGTTCACATTTGCAATTCTGTTACCACAAAGCTCTATCATAGTGCAAATGTTCTTTTGCACTGATCTGATTCTGCCTTTGATTCTCAGTAACTTTTATGGAAGTTCGAGGAGTTAGCACTTCTCTGGATCAGGCCCCTCTGTACTAGTATTACCACAATCAGGATGAAAAATCTCCAGCATGTTTTAATTAAATACATTTTTGCTCAAATTAGTTTTTAATATTAAATACCAAACCTTAAGAAAACTTAAGAGAAGTTAATACAAATATTGCTGAGTTAGGGAGTTATTAGCTTGGGAGCTGGGCACATCCATCTGAAACCAGAATTTGTTCTACTACATGTTATTTTAAAGTATGTGATTCCTCCCACTCCTGCCCCTCCCACTCCTGCCCAATGGCAAGTTGGAAAAAAGAAGCAAAAGGAAGAGAAATGTGGTGAAAAAGGAAAAGAGAATTTCTGTTTTTTCCTGTTTTTCCAATTTTTCATAAAATGTTGAATGAAACACAAATGTTCCAGGAAAATTCTCCATTTAAAAATCAGTTCATTTTTTCCTTTTATTAATATTTTTTAAAATGAAACATTTCAATTGTTTACTATTCGCCAATGGGCCCACACAGGTGTCAGAGGTATAAAATTAAGATGGTGAGGTTTAATAAGCAGAACTATAGGCATAACCTTGCAGAACTTTTATTACAAGGGATGGTGGACAAGAACAAAGTTAGCTTGATTTAATCTCAGTTTACTGGGCTGGAAGGAAGAAAAAAAAATCTCCCCCCCTCCTCCACCCCGGAACTGAGCAGGTTTAAATATGGAAATCACAATGAAATTATAAACATGGAATCCTACAATGCCATTTTCTCCCTAAACCATTTTTCTGAGAAGAATCAGCTTTTATAAACAGCTTAAAATGCATTAAAATCATTCAAAAGTGTGAAACAATCAGATCTTGAAGACAATGAAGCTCTTTATAATTCTTTAGCTAAGATGGCAAATTTGATAGGAAATCCTGCTTTGTGACTGGTCAGTCTAGAGAGGCGCTTTGGACTGTATTCATTTAGCATGTGATGTGATTCAATAAACCAAAGCAGATCCACCAAAATGTGGATGTTGTACCAGGTTGGCTGTGGATGAGTCAGAATTCATGATTTCTTAATGCCACTTTATAATGGACATTAAATCACAAGTGCTGCTGTGCGCATCTGAGTTAACATGTAACGATTCCACTAAGTACCTAGGTGAAAGAGGCCTGAAATGGTCACCAGCACTCTTCTCTCCCCAATGGCCAACTATAAATCATCTTGAACACCACAGCACAAGGCTAGAAGCTAAAAAAATGAATACACCAGTAATTTATTTTTGACAATGATTTGACACCCGGCTGATGGAAGAAGCTAACAGTATGACCTCTAGACTAAGTTCTGCTCAAAGAGATTCACTCACAACACCCATGGGGTTATAGATTCCTGCTAATAGCAGCAATAGGATGGATGATAAAATTATGGTAGTGTAGAAATGCGCTCTCAATTAATTTCCCATCATGTTAAGGCCATTATCATTGGATGTCATCTACTGAAATGGAAAAGAAAAAAAAAGAATCCTTCAATACCTTTGAAAGTTCCACTCACTTAGCACATCATATAATTGCAGATTATGGCAGACCAGCCTCTTAAAACAGTTTACCTTCAAATGAAATTTTAATGATATGGATCTGAAAGCCCCGACAACTGAATTTGGGTTGAAAAATATGCACGGGGGAGTAGAAAAAAAATATTCACTAGGAAGTGGATGGGGGTGGACTTAGTTTCTCCAAGGAAATTAGAGACTGATCGAAAGCCCACTGAAGTCAATGGAAGTATTTCCATTGGCTTCAACGGGTTTTGGATCAGGTCATCATATTGTAGATCTTAAAGTTCATTGGCTGGTGTAGTACGACCGCTTCCCCAAAGAAGCTGTTCCCAACCAGAGGCCAGAATTTTAGCTTGTTACTGATGGTAGGCAAATTTAGAGAGGCAAGGGAGAGTAGCATAGCACATGAAAAGATGCTGAAAGACCTTTTAGAAAGCATTATAGCCATTTAAATGGAACTCTGTTGGAGCCTTCATAAAACTGGGTATCCATCAATCATCAATAAAGTCCACAGGCTTCATTTTCCTTTCTTCATAAGCTCATCGTCCCCCTCATTCCTGCTCTCAGCCTGCCAATTCCCTGCACTCTTTCCCAGTATGGATCCCTAGATCAACATAATGGGTGGAGAGGGTAGGGAGTACAGCAATCTCAGAAGGGCCAAGTGGATGTGGTGATGGTGGTGGCAGTGCCATGGACATAGCTGAGCCTCGCATCCACAAAGGAGGGTGAGGTCCATGTTTGGAAAGTCCTTTTTGGTGGCATGACTCCTTCACTGTAATTAAGACACAAAGGGTTACATACAATTGATGTGAAAAATTGGCCAGAGAGAAAATCTGTGCTGGAAATGGAGAAGGGGTGGGTCAATGTTTAGGGAATTTCCCTAAGACATAGAAGACCCCAGTTCAATCTTTCCCCTTCCACAGACTTGTTATGTGATGTTGGGCAAGACACTGAGCCTTTCTGTGTCTCAGTTCCCCATCCATTAAATGGGGCTAATAGCACTGTGAGGATAAATACATTAAAAGATGGTGAAACACCTTGAAATCTCCTGATAAGAAGTGCTATATAAGAGAGGCATTTTTATTAGACACGACTATTCAGAGCCAGCTAAGGCTTTCAGAGAAAAAAAGAGAAGGGCAGCAAGAGAGTGGAGTGACTTAATATTAATCAAAGGGCTTTTCCAAACCTCAAAGGAAAAAGTACAACTAGAAAAAAATAAAGTAGGCCTATAAGTGAGGAAGAGGAGATATAACGCTTTGGGCCACATTTTCATCAGTGGCCTCTAGTTTTGGACTCTGAAATTATACATGGTATTGGTGCTGGTGGGAACCCAGAATCCCCATTCTATGGGAAATTTAAATTAAAAAAAAAATCCACACTGGAGCAAAACCGCACAATTTAGGAATTTCCTGTGGAATGGGGGGAGTCCAACATTGTTTCAAAACCCCAAAACATTCCTACACCCAGGCTAGCTGGTCCATCCTGGGGTATAGGCACAAGCCCTCATGCTGCTTTCAGACAGGCTGGTAACTCACCCACTTTACAGTATGCACTCAGACTAAACCACTTGAGTGGCAACGTTTTCCAATGCCTTCTCAAATTTCCCTGTCTCACCAGGCCAGAAAAGTTTCCCCCATAACTCATTGGGAAAGGATCATAGAGCAGCTCAGCTTACCGCAGCACCAAGAACCAGGGGCTATGTCCTCAGAAATCTTAGTAGCATACTGCAAAGATTGAGCGCAGCAACAATGAAAATAAATTTAATTGAGGCTTTGCAGTGTGGCTGCTCACTTCTGGGCTAGGCTAACCTGGGTGCTGAATGCCCAAGTTAACTCTGCAGTGAAGACACACCTTTAGGGTATGTCTACAGTGCAGTTAAACACCCATGGTTGGCCTGTCAGCTGACTTGGGCATGCAGGACATGGGCTGTGATGTAGACGTTTGGGCTCAGGCTGGAGGCTGAGCTCTGGGACTATCCACCCACATCGGGTCTGCAAGCTCATGCTCCAGCCCGACCCCGAACATCAACACTGCAATTTTACAGCCCCACAACTGTAGCTGTGTGGCCATGCTGATAGCCATCAAGTCAGCTGATAGCCATGGGTGTTAAATTGCACCATAGACATAGCCTCCTACTGGCCTGTAAGGGTAACTGAAAATGTCACACGACTGACAGTACTTAAAAGCAGCATTACCTTTTCACTACCTGATAGGATCTTACTGGAGCAGGATATATTTTGATCCAATCCAACAGATAATACGGGGAGGAAGGGGTGAATCTGCTTGTGAATTCTATCATTCTGAATACAAGTTGCTGACCAAGTGACAAAACAATAATTAGGAACAGTTTCCATCTCCTACTCAAGGCTCAATTGGGAACTGAGTTTTTCATTAAATTTTGAGTAGAACTGTGTGGAGAAAAAACAGATTGTTTATATTTGAATTCGGTTCACACTATTGTTCTTCTAAAGGTTACATGAAACAGTTCTCAAAATGGCTAGGAACTCACAAAGCTTTTATGTGGGGAAGGTAGAAAAAAATTCTCTGCTTGAAATGCCTGCCTAATACCTCTCAAAATGAGCTCTCTCTGGAAGGAAATACCTTCTCTTTTGGAAACATCTGTTTCTCCGCTGGCCCACGCAAGTAATTGATGCAGTGATAACTTAGAAATGCAAAAGAATGTGATTTATTTCCCTCCCACTTAAAAAAATGGTGAAAGGGGCCTGATGGACAGCCCTAGGGACCGAAGCTCTTTACACAGAACAGGTGTAGCTCTGGCACTAGCTCTGCAAGTTTCCTCCTGCCGCACCTGCAAGCTGCCTGAAGGGACCATATTTAATAGTGAGATGGCAGGTCGGGCCCCAGCTCTATTCAGTGTTCGGTTTCTCTGCTGAGACTGCCTGCAAATGCATGAACTGCGAGGGCTGCTTCCACAGTTATGTCAGGTAAATATCTGTCAGTTTTTGGGTTGACTACTTGACACAATAGAGAGACTCTGAAGGAGGCATTAGGATCCCTTTTTGAAGAGCACAAGAAAAACTAGTGTCTTTGGATGTTGGTCATCTGAAATCAGAAGCTTTACAAAAAGCTTGTTTGTTTTAACAAAAACTAAAACAAATCATAAAGGATATGCACACTATTTGCTCTGAAATAAATCACACGAGCAAAGAAATTCAGATATGGAGATGCAGATATGGATCATTGAAGGGGGAAGAAATTGCCATTTGGCCTTTACATGATCCAGAAAGAAGGCCTGACATTCCCCCGCCCCTGCATATAGAAGGTCAGGGTTGTGCTTCTTGCTATTTCCATTAGAAATTTAGGGCCACTCTTAAGACAGTTCATCACCCAAAGGCTCCCCTTGGGAAAAAAGGAGCTGCTGCACACTGAAAACCTGACTACTTTGTTTGAGTACCTAACAGAGCAAAGCTGCATTGAAATCTAGTCCCGAATGAGGGTGCTGGGCTTTTACATCTTCTATACCCTAATTTTCCTGTCCCAATTCTGCTGTTAATTATGGGTTAGTCCTGATTTATTTCAATGGAGAATACTCATGGAAGGAAGATGGCTGAATTGGGCCCTCAGTGATGCCAATTATAGATCCTCATCCAATGGCTTGTCAGATTGCTCTGCCTTTGCATAGTAAATGGGCCAGATATTTTACTACATGGAATAGCATGCATCTCTAAATATGATATTCACCCCAGTATGAAAGTATTTATGGAGGATAATGAGGACACAAGTGGAGACCCCATTCAGGTGGGGCCTCTTCAACCTCCATCTTCACAGCCAGGTGCCATGCCTGCTCTCAATAGCGTAGCATAAAATCACACAGTTGGGGACAGACCAGAGGGGAGCCGATTCAGTGGGTAGATAGCTCATATGAGACTAAGGAGGGGCTGTGGCTGTTATTCCAACTCAGAGCTTGGAAGAAAAGCTGTAAAGGAGATATGATGCAGCAGAATGCCCTGGGTGCAGGTTAGAAGTGAGATCAACATAACAGACATCATCATCTCCCTGATGTCAAGGGATCCCTGGGGAGGAAATGCCCCATCTTCTTGGTCAGCAAGGAGACAAGGCATCCGAACATTAGAGCTGGTTGAAAAAATTCCAACAAACTCTTTCATCAGAATGTGGTGATTCGTTGAAATCAAAATGTTTCACCATCCAAAGCCTGCCTGGTTTCATGCTTGCTCACATGGCCATCTTCTGTGTGGCTTGCCTGGTGGGGTGCTGGAGAGCCCAGGCTTCCAGAGTCCATGGCTCTGGGGCAGCCGACCAGGCCCGACTGTCTCAGCATTGGAGTCCACAGAGCTTCCAAACACCCTGGCCAACTCCCCAGGCTTCTTGACTCCCAGGAATTGGCCAGCCCAGGGAGCCCTGGCTTCCAAAGTTCCAGCTCCTCAGAAGCTCACAAGGTGGGTGTGGCAAAGCCCAGGCTCCTGGTTCCCCTTCAGCCTGATTTGGAGCAGAAACAATTCCCAAAAACTCACAAGTTTTCCTGGAACTGAAATTCAGTTTCCCAGTCTGCTCTACTGAACATGTGATATCACTTATAGTTTGACTTCATTGATTTATTGAGAAAAAAATAATCATGCAATGAAATTTTGAAATTCATTACAGCTTAGAGTTTCAATCCAGTCCAGTAAATGCCATAGAGTGGAACTGGCAGCTTTGTTACAAGTCAGTAATCTGATGAGATAGAATATGTACTGTACTATCCAAATTCCTTATAGGGTTTGACAAGTCCATTACACCTTTGATGTCTTTAACCTTGAAGAAGTTTATTGTACTGAACTTGCTCCAAAGAAAGTATTCAGTAATAATTACTTGGTTAAACACTGGCTTCTATAACATTGCTACAGAATGTCATAGCATTCTGAGAGTTTTTGGATAACAGTACCCTCACCCAACTCCGAATGGGGGAGCCAAGTCATATTAAATAAAAGTCAGCTCTAACCTTCTCCCCAAATTACACAGAATTCTTTTTAAAGGTTTCAAAGAGTTGTTATATTTGCTCCCATTACTTTCTATTTTTGCAGGCCTATATGGGGTCTGAAAAGGAAATTTCAAATACCATGACACAGGATTTATTGGCTCTACTGCTGCTTCAGATTGAGAAAGAGTGTTCCAGAAATCTCCCAAAAAAGTATGTTATGATGCTCCCATCCCAGCTTTGTAGACTCAAGTGGTTTGGATTGTTCCCACGAAGTCCAGAGAAGCATCAGCACTTTTGTTAACCTTCCCTCTCACCAACTTTGAGTTAACTAAAGTATGGAAATGTTCTCATTATATAAATATGCCAAAGAGCTGAGGTATTCATTGCTACTGCTGATCTGTATGAGGAACTCCCAATAACGAAAACAGAAGTTCTCTGAGTACAGCAACTGCACTCTGTGTCTCTACCTAGCACAATAGGGCCTGGATCTTGGCTGACTCATAGGCACTACCATAATAAATATAATGAACAGTAATAATAAAATAATAATAGACCCTTGAGTTGGAGGTGGCGTGGGATGCAGTCATCAAACTTTTCTCAGCACACCACTGAGTTTTTATAAGTTTGATTGTGAGGTGACTGTTATGGGAGTGTTATTTAAAAGTGAAGTATCTGCATATATGTAGATAATTTAAAGTGTGCCATCTACTGGCATGTAAGAATAAGTAGCATTATTCATAAATTAGTACAAAAGTCAGCCACCTTTCAGAAGTGGTGTGCTGAGTCTTCATTTATTCACTCTAATTTAATGTTTTGCATGCCAGTAATACATTTTAATGTTTTTAGAAGGTCTTTTTCTAGAAGTCTATAATATATAACTAAACTATTGTTGTATGTAAAGCAAATAAGGTTTCTAAAATGTTTAAGAAGATTAATTTAAAATTAAATTAAAATGCAGAGCCTCCCTGACCGGTGGCCAGGACCCGGGCAGTGTGAGTGCCCCTGAAAATCAGCTCACGTGCCGCCTTCGGCACATGTGCCATAAGTTGCCTACCCCTGTAGTATGTTCAGTACAGTTGTAATGAATTGCAAATAGCTTCCCAAATCCTGCCTTGAGCAGAAGTTAGCTTTAATAATTATAGATCTGTGAAAAGAGGGAGAAAGTTACCCTGACTGTATGCTTTTTATGGGTTTTGCCAGGAGAATGTTGGCTTCACACATGGGTTTGTGTTTCTCTTACTGTCTTCAAAACAGCCAAACCTGAGGAATCCCACAGTAGACTTCACTCATCTCCACTATCTGACAGGCAAGCAACAGACCTTCCACTGACAGACAATCCCATCACATTATGTCGTGCTGCTGTATTGTGAGGTAGGAGGATTTGTGGCCTACTACTCCCATCAAGAGTCTGCTGGATGGCAAGCCTACCCAGTTTGGTATCTTTTGAGTGCCTATGGCAGGGATGGACAACAGATTGGCCACCAGATTATTTTACTTGGCTCACTACAACGCAGCTCAGAGCAGGTGATCTGGCAACCCTGGAGTCAGAAAGGGGGTGGGGCCCTGCCTGTGTGCAGACACACATGCCTTGCATGATACTGTGGCAAGAGACAATGGTCCAAATTGGGGAGCCAGGCCCAGCCCTGTGGACCTGCTGCTGCAGGCTCACTCCAAACACTCCCAGTCCCTCCCATCCACTGGGGGCAGTATAGGACCCCCCCCATGGCACACCCTGTGAGGGCAGGGCCTTAGCCCTTCACCGAGTGGCAGACCCACTGGCCCAAGGCCCTCTACTGCCTTCAAGTTGCCCATCCTTGGCCTATGGTATCTCTAACTCCCCACTCCCACATCCGATAAATTCAGAAATATATTATGATAAATAGACATGTAGATAAATCAAAATCGCTTCTCCTAATCCCGCTAAGCATAAAAAGTAGATTCCTCCTATCCACGATCCTAGAAATACCATGCAACTTCACTCACATATTGAAATCTAATCAACCAGCTTCAAACCTGAAAATGCATTACAAAAAGCTGCACTGACATTCTCTCTCACAGAAGGCATTCAACTTGAGTGAAAGTTTTACTAAGGCAAAAAATTCTGCAGGAAATACATTATTTGATGAGGTGCAATTAAAAGGGGCAAATTTTGAGTATTCTTATTCTCAAGTATTTGTACAATGCTACTTAATCCTTTTGTGTGTCTATCGTGCTTCCCATCAAAACTCTGAATGATCACCAATTAAACTTGCTACCTTTTCAGGCAGAAAAAATATTACCATTGCCATTTTACAAATGGTAACACAGACAATAAGAACCAGATTGATTTCAATGGGAGTAAGAGGTCTAATCATCTTAGGTGGTTTTGAAAAATATCACGAGGCACCCAAATTCCTCTGAAAATCTGGTCCTAAGCAACTTGCCCAAGGCAGAGCTTAAAATAGTTCAGAGGCCTTCTGCCTCCCGTCCTGTGCTTGAACTACTGAATTATGCTTCTTGAATTTTTTCCCACCCTTCCCAAGTTTGAAATTGCTTTTGCATCATTTTACCCAGTTTTTTTAAACTTTGATTTCAAATTAAAAAATAAAAAAAGAAACTAGAAAAATATCAACCACAAACCTCCCCTAGAGGCAAATACTGAATCTAACTATACACCAAGATACAGAAACTGCCATCTAGTGTTATTTGAACATGTAACATGAGCTTTAATTTCCTTCAGGTTGTGCCACTGCTGCATTCAGTTAAATCAGAGCCAAAGGCAAACTTCTGGAGCTGCATCTACAAGGCTTAGATCTCTAAAACTTTAAATAATTTAACTGACTATGCTGAAGAAGTGATTAGTGAAAGGATAAAAGAGAACAATGAAATATGAAACAAATAGCTGTATTCAAACTTCAGAGTTTTAAGTAACAATGTGTCTCCCAAATTTCTTGGAACACTTCATGCTAAAGGCCTTCCTGATGATTTGACTGGAATTCAGCTATCCCAATTTTAAATGTGCATGCCAATATAAGCCACTGATGCCGGACATAACTGAATATGTAGATCACAAATTAATCACAATTATTTATCAACGCGTAGCCAGGAAATCTCTAATTCCTTCCTACACAAATGGAAATCATGTATGAAGCCAGAATAAACTCATCCATTTAAATAAATTACAAGTAACCTGTTTTGTAAGAGCACATTTAGTGGCTCAGTCTTGCTCCCATTCAAATCAATGGGGAGTTTGTCACTGACTGGGATGGGAGCAGGATCAGGCCCTTGGTCAACTGTCCAATCCAAAACCCATATTTTCAAGCTATGATAAAAACCAGGAGCAACAGCCCTGTAATGAGCTCTGTGTCAGCAGCTTATTGAGCACACATTGAATCCTCATTGGCTTCCCGTGGCTTCTGCTGCATAGAGTCAGTTGAAGACTTGGGGCTTTGCTCAATATGGCAATATGTACATTATCGTGAGATCGACGCTGCCACTGGGGGTCGATTTAGTGGATCTAATGAAGACCTGTTAAATCAACATCAGAGCGCTCTTCAGTCAACTCCAGTACTCCACCAGGAACGAGAGGAGTAAGGGAAGTCGACCGGTATGTGCTTCCAATATGGAGCTGGTCAGGAATTTTCCAACCAAAGAGGCGTCAGCTGGAAAATACTGATTTGTTGAACCCAAAATGTTATGTGAAATGTATCAGGTTTAACAACCAGGTCACAAGCCTATGGCAGGTGTTCAATGGAAGTTTGTCTGATTCCTGCCATTCCAACTGGAGAGTTCCAGGGTCCACTGCTCTGGGGCAGCCCCACTATGCAGACAGCATCAGCTCCAGGCACCCCAGACTTCCAGGCTCCCTGCTGCACACCAGAAATTCTGAGTTTTGACCAGCTTCGTTCCAATGGGAACACAGAGATGGATCAAAGCTGAATTTCATCATGTTAAAATTCCCCATGTTCCATCCAAACAAACTGCATTTTCATAGGAAGGGTTTGGACACAAAGTCTGATTATTTGAATCTGCCTAGGGTATTTGGACACCCAGTTCCCATTTATGGGGCATGCCACTGCACTGGAGAGCTTTGGAAATTACAGCCAAATACCTTCCTGAACAACGATGTTGTTCTACAGCTAGCAAACAAACACCGACTATTTTAAAAAGATAAGCCAAAGTCAACACACCTGCTGGGCCAGGGTATAGGTGCACTGACTTGTCTCTGTGAGTAAAGGGCTATCCATAGTTTGGCCTCCTCCTCCCATGCACAGGTATTTAGGGGAAAGGCTAGAACAGTGGCAGCCTGAGAGACAGAGAAGTGAACAATGACTTTGGACTGCACACCCAAGGTGAAATCCTGGCCCTACTGAAATCAATGGGCCATTGGCATCAACAGAGCCAGGATTTCATTCCAAAGGCCATCATAGGGCTAAACCTCAAGTTCAGGAGTTCTCTGATTATATGAACTGTTGCAGACACCTGGAGAGAGGTTAACAGGAAAAATAGTGTTCAACATATCTAGGGTTCCTCTGGACAAATAACTAAACAGGTTCAAGCCTCCATCCAGAAATGGAGAAAACTGAACACGCCCTCCTCTGTTTTCTTAACAGGCATAACTTCCCAAACACAAGTACAAACAGGGAAATCTTCATTCGGGCAGCGGGACTACAGTCAAACTTGGGAAATATAGCAACAGAAAATAAATAAAGAGTAAAATATTCCCTTCCCGTCACTAGGTTTGGCAGTAGTCAGCCTAACTCCCTTCCCACCTGCCGGTGGGAATATCCTATGGGTATCCTGTTGGATGCACCACCTCTCCCCACTCACGGTTTGGATCAGTGAGTAACAGTAGTCCAAGTTGCAGATCTGGCTCTTCCCCAAAGGAGTTGCTTGCCTGAGCCAACCTCAGTGCCTGAGCCAACCACAACTTAGGGTACGTCTACACTACGGGATTATTCCGATTTTACATAAACCGGTTTTGTAAAACAGATTGTATAAAGTAGAGTGCACGCGGCCACACTAAGCACATTAATTCAGCAGTGTGCGTCCATGTACTGAGGCTAGTGTCGATTTCCTGAGCGTTGCACTGTGGGTAGCTATCCCATAGCTATCCCATAGTTCCCGAAGTCTCCCCCTCCCTTTAGAATTCTGGATTGAGATCCCAGTGCCTGATGGGGCAAAAAACATTGTCGAAGGTGGTTCTGGGTACAGCCTCACTCCTCCCTCCATGAAAGCAGCAGACAACCATTTCGCACCTTTTTTCCTGGGTGAACTGTGCAAATGCCATAGCACAGCAAGCATGGACCCTGCTCAGATCAAGACAGCAATCATGGACGTTGTAAACACCTCACACATTCTCGTGCAGTTTATGCTGAACCAAGACCTGCAAAACCAGGCAAGGAGGCGGCGGCTACGGCAGTGCGGCGATGAGGACATGGACACAGAATTCTCTCAAACCGCGGGCCCCTGCGCTCTGGAGATGGTAATGAGGCAGGTTGTAACCATTGAACATCGATTTTGGGCCCGGGAAACAAGCACAGACTAGTGGGACCGCATAGTGTTGCAGGTATGGGATGATTCCCAGTGGCTGCGAAACTTTTGCATGCGTAAGGGCACTTTCATGGAACTTTGTGACTTGCTTTCCCCTGCCCTGAAATGCCAGAATACCAAGATGAGAGCAGCCCTCACAGTTGAAGAGCGAGTGGCAATAGCCCTCTGGAAGCTTGCAACACCAGACAGCTACCGGTCAGTCGGGAATCAATTTGGACTGGGAAAATCTACTGTGGGGGCTGCTGTGATGCAAGTAGCCAAAGCAATCATTAAGCTGCTGCTATGAAAGGTAGTGACTCTGGGAAATGTGCAGGTCACAGTGGATGGCTTTGTTGCAATGGGATTCCCTAACTGTGGTGGGGCGATAGATGGAACCCATATCCCTATCTTGGCACCAGGGCACCCAGTACATAAACGGCAATGGGTACTTTTCAGTGGTGCTGCAAGCACTGGTGGATCACAAGGGACGTTTCACCAACATCCACGTGGATGGCCGGGAAGGGTTCATGACGCTCGCGTCTTCAGGAACACTACTGTGTTTAAACAGCTCCAGCAAAGGAATTACTTCCCAGAAAAGAAAATAACAGTTGGGGATGTTGAAATGCCTGTAGTTATCCTGGGGGACCCAGCCTACCCCTTGATGCCATGGCTCATGAAGCCATACACAGGCAGCCTGGACAGTAGTCAGGAATTGTTCAACTACAGGCTGAGCAAGTGCAGAATGCTGGTAGAATGTGCATTTGGCCGTTTAAAGGCGCACTGGCACTCATTACTGACTCGCTCAGACCTCAGCCAAACCAATGTCCCCTTTGTTATTGCTGCTTGCTGTGTGCTCCACAATCTCTGTGAGAGTAAGGGGGAGACCTTTACGGCGGGGTGGGAGGCTGAGGCAAATCACCTGGCCGCTGATTACGTGCAGCCAGACGCCAAGGGCGATTAGAAGAGCACACCACGAAGAGGTGCGCATCAGAGAAGCTTTGAAAACGAGTTTCATCACGGGCCAGGGTACGGTGTGACTGCTGTGTTTGTTTCCCCTTGATGAACCCCCGCCCCTTGATTGACTCATTCCCTGTAAGCAACCCACCCTCCCCCTTTGATTACAGCTTGCTTAAGGAAATAAAGTCACTATCACTTAAAAATCATGTATTCTTTATTAATTCATTATAAAAAGAGGGAGAGAACTGACAAGGTAGCCCGAGTGTGGTTTGGGAGAAGGATAGGAGGGAAGGAAAAGGCCACTAAAAAAATTTCAAAGTAATGACAGCCTTTTGGTTGGGCTGTCCACTTGGGTGGAGTGGGCGGTTGCACGGAGCCTTCCCCCACACATTCTTACACATCTGGGTGAGGAAGATATGGAACATGGTGAATGGTGAGGGTGGTTACACAGGGACTGTAGCTGCACTCTGTGATCCTGCTGCTGTTCTTGAAGCTCCACCAGATGCCGGAGCACGTCAGTTTGATCACGCAGCAACCCCAGCGTTGCATCCCACCACTGCTGATCCTCCTGCCTACACCTCTGATCTTTCTGCTGCCACCTCTCATCTCGAGCATCCCTCCTCTCCTCACGTTGGTCCCTCCTGTCTTCACGTTCACTGGCATCTTTCCTGTAATTTGATACCACGTCCTTCCACTCATTCACAAGAACTCTTTCATTGCAGGTCATTTCCATGATTTCCGAGAACATTTTGTTTCATGTCTTCTTTTTCCTCCGCTTTATCTGAGATAGACTTCGGGATGGAGTAGGGAGATTTGAAAAATTTGCAGCTGCATGAGGGAGGGAAACAAGAGAGAGAAGTATTTAAAAAGATACATTTTACAGAACAATGCCTATAGTCTTTCACGGTGAACAACTCTATTCATCTTACATAGCACATTTGATTTCACTACAAGGTTGCATTTTGCATCTTAATATTGAGTGCCTGCGGCTCTGGTGTTAGAGATCTCACGGACGCAGGTCTGGGCAGCATAATTCAGTTTGCATGAGCCATGGTAAGCCATTGTCTTTCGGCTTCTGCAGCCTTCATATACACAGTGCCCTCCTTTCCCAAATACCAAGCAAAGCCCGTTTAGTGTTGCTTCTTTCCTGTTAAGATGCAGCAGCAGAAACCACCCCCACATCCAATTCTCTGGGATGATCGCTTTACCCCTCCCCCCACAACATGGCTGGTATCATGGAAGATCACTGCTAAACACCCCCCTCCCAACCCCCACTGCATGGCTGATAGCAGGGAAGATCCCTGCTAGCCAAATGCGAAAAAGCTCAGTGCCAATCACCCCCACCTTCCCCCTACTTGGCTACCTGCAAGGAAGGATTTCTTTTAAGCAACAGGCAAACAGCCCAGTAGGAATGGCCATGTCTGCCCCCTTAATTAAATTCCTGAATTTCAACTAGGTTACTATGAATGATATCACTCTCCTGAGGATAACACAGCGAGATAAAGAACGGATGTTGCTTGAATGCCAGCAAACACCGGGAGCATACACAGCTAGGCTTTGTCATGCAATGATACCAGATTACTTGCTGCATGCATGGCGTGGTCAAGTGTCCTACCATGGAGGACAGAATAAGGCTGCCTTGCCCAGAAACTTTCTGCAAAGGCTTTTGGAGTACTTCCAGGAGAGCTTCATGGAGATGTCCCTGGAGGATTTCCGCTCCATCCCCAGACATGTTAACAGACTTTTGCAATAACTGTACTGGCCACGAATGCATCCCAAGATCTCAGGGCAAATTAATCATTTAAAAACACTTGCTTTTAAACCATGTTTTATATTTACAAAGGTACACTCACCAGAGGTTGCTTCCATGGCTTCATTGTCTGGGCTACTGGCTTGGGAGGGCTGAGAGGGTAATTCCGTCAGGGTGAGAAAAAGCTCCTGGCTGTTGGGGAGAATGGAGTGCTGTGTGCTCTCTGCAAGCTCGTCCTCCTCTTCCTCCTCCTCATCTTCCCTGTCCGCAGAATCCTCAGCCATGGCTGAAATTACCTTCGCCAGCTCCGAATCCACGGACAGGGGTGGGGTAGTGGTGGCGGACCCCCTAGAATTGCACGCAGCTCAGCGTAGAAGTGGCATGTTTTCAGCCCTGCCCCGGACCTTCCGTTGGCTTCTTTGGTTTTCTGGTAGGCTTGTCTGAGCTCCTTAACTTTCACACAGCACTGTACTGAGTCCCTGGTGTGGCATCTCTGCATCATAGCCTTGGAAATTTTTTCAAATGTTTTTTCATTTAATCTTTTGGAACGAAGTTCTGTTAGCATGGAATCCTCTCCCCATATAGCGATCAGATCCAGTACCTCCCGTGCAGTCCATGCTGGAGCTCTTTCTCAATTCTCAGGAGACTGCATTGTTACCTGTGCTGATGAGCTCTGCGTGGTCACCTGTGCTGGTGAGCTCTCCACGCTGGCCAAACAGGAAATGAAATTCAAAAGTTTGCGAGGCTTTTCCTGTCTACCTGGCCAGTGCATCCGAGTTCAGATGGCTTTCCAGAGCGGTCACAATAGTGCACTGTGGGATATCGCCCAGAGGTCAATACTGTTGATTTGCGGACACACTAACCCTAATCCGACATGGCAATACTGATCTCAGCGCTACTCCTCTTGTCAGAGAGGAGTACAGAAACTGGTTTAAAAAGCCCTTTATATTGATATAAAGGGCCTCGTTGTGTGGACGGGTGCAGGTTTAAATTGGTTCAATGCTGCTAAATTCGGTTTAAACGCATAGTGTAGACCAGGCCTTAGTGATTCGGCTTTATATTATTGGTGGATTGCTGCTGTCCTCTATGCTATCTCTTGCAGCAAAGTCCACATAAGAAGAAAACCAAAAGCACTTCAAACATTCCAGTAGAGTCCTGACTGCTTGGCAAGAAGCTTTTTAACCCAAGCTAAGAGTTCTATTCCCAGCTTCTCTGGGATCCCACTATCTCTGAAATCCAAGTTCATGTACAGTTATGGTGACTCTCCACAGGTCACTAGAAGAATTATGGGTAGGTAGTCTATGCAAATGAAGCTCTCTATGGCAACATTTTCCCCTTTTCACTAGTAGAGGGCATCGAGAGCTTTTACCATAGAATTGTACTTCGTTTTAGTGCAATAAATATTAATCACTTGAAGAAAGGAAGCAGTTGTTCCTTTCCGTTCCAAGTCATCTACCACCAAACACCTGCCTTTCATTTACTTCTGGCTAAGTACAGAGTTAGCCTTACTTCTTGGAGGTAAAGTGGGATGATTCCTAAGGACCATTCTCCAATCCTTCACCCCCACCCCTCATTTTTAAATAGCTTATTTGAAACAAAAGAGATGTACATGCTAATGTTTATTTTCATGCCACAACTGGTTCCTCTGCTACAGAAGCTCAGCTGCTGGCACTCAACTCCACATATAACGAGCAGCAGTTGACGATTTTTTCGGGGGACAATTTCCTACATAAACAGGGGATCTAGGGAAAATAGGATTCCATCTGCTAATGAGTTCAGTGTGTACTTGGGGAATGTTGTCTTTTCCTGTGATTATTTAACTATAGAATCTAGAGTAGACAGCAGGATTAAAATACCGCTAGTGCTCACATTAGTCATTCCGTTGTTTTCCTTCAAGTTTTCAGAGACATGGGACATTGACCCAGGAAATGCAATAAGGGTCCGTACAATTTGATCTTGCTGTCCTTTTAAGAGACTAAGGCAAGCCCCTTTGCAGATTAAATCAAGGAAAAAGATATTTACAATATATGTCTGAGGATAGCCCTATTTTAAATGGCAATAAAGTCACATGGCTAGCTTGCTTCCACAAAACCCTCAGTGCAAATCTTGCCTGGGAACTCCTTTCCCTGAATGTGCAAAAATAGTCTGGCTGCATTAGGGCTCTGAAGTGTGGACAAGGACATTTCCCATCTGTGTTTAGACATGAGAATGAGAGCTTTATTTGCTGCTGTGGATCTTCCTGCTACCATTCATGCCTTTGTCACCTTGAGACCATCATCATTGCCATACTCTCTGCATAGGGCTGCACATTGCATTGGAGGCTCAGGTTTGTGCAGAATGCAGCTGCCCACTCGTCGAGTGGAGAATCCCAGAGGATGCACGTAGCACAGGTATTTCAAGAGCTGTACTTGCTCCTGATAAGTTTCCAGGTGCTTGTTTTAATCTAAGGTGGCCTAATTTGGGGACCTGGTTAGCTAAGAAACCATCTGTTCTAAGCAGATAGTTAAGGGTTAATAGAACAGGAATACTTCATGTCTCTTTTGCCTGTAAAGGGTTAAAAAGTTCAGTGAGCCTGGCTGTCAGCTGACCAGAGGACCAATCAGGGGACAGGATATTTTCAAATCTAGAGGGAGGGAAGTTTTTGTGTGTGCTGTTAGTTTTTGGTTCTTGTTCTCTCTGGGTTCTGAGAGTGACCAGATGTGCAACCAGGTTTCTCTCCAATCTCTCTGATATAGGCTCTTATGTGCTCAGAATAGTAAGTAGTAGGTAGATAAGTCGAGTTAGGCTTATATTTGTTTTCTTTATTTGCAAATGTGTATTTGGCTGGAAGGAGTTCAAATTTGTATTTTGCTGAAAGGATTTTAATTTGTACTTGTATACTTAGGCTGGGAGGGTATTCCCAGTGTCTATAGCTGAAAGACCCTGTAACAGATTCCATCTTAAATTTACAAAGATAATTTTTACTGTTTTTTCTATCTTTCTTTAATTAAAAGCTTTTCTTGTTTAAGAACCTGATTGTTTTTTTATTCTGGTGTGAGATCCCAAGGGACGAGGTCTGAATTCACCAGGGACTTGGTGGGGAGAAAGGAGGGAAGGGGGAGAGAAAGGTTAATTTCTCTCTGTGTTAGGATTACTTTCTCTCTCAGGGATAGTCTGGGAGGGGGAGAGAGAAGGAGGGGGAAAGGTGAATTTTTCTCTCTGTTTTAAGATTCAAGGAGTTTGAATCACAGTAATCTTCCAGGGTAACCCAGGGAGGGGAAGCCTGGGAGAGGCAACGGTGAGGGAAAGGGTTTACTTTCCTTGTGTTAAGATCCAGAGGGACTGGGTCTTGGGGGTCCCCGGGCAAGGTTTAGGGGGGACCAGAGTATACCAGGCACTGGAATTCCTGGTTGGTGGCAGCGCTACAAGTACTAAGCTGGTAATTGAGCTTAGAGGAATTCATGCTGGTACCCCATTTTTTGGACGCTAAGGTTCAGAGTGGGAAATTATACCATGACACCACGTTTTTCCCTGAGCAATACTGCCTCAACTAAGAGCAGCAGATGCACTTGGGCTGTTGATATGAAAGGGAGCTCCAGGCAGAGCATTCCCAATGAAGCTTTGCAATGAGCTTTCCTACTTGGTCTTCCAGCACCCAGATTTGTTAATATTCTGGGTTCTCTGGAAGAATCAATTTCCCTCGGGCATTTAGGGAGGCTGGGAGGCAGTGTGAAAGAAACTGAAGAATGGTTTTAGGTGGGATCTTCTGGAATGGCTGGTTAAAGTCTCTTACAGCTTTACATGACAATCTATTAACGGGAAAACCTGTGCTCAGAAAGTTGAAGTGTTGACAAATGTTAGGTTTTGTAATAGTGAATTTCAACTTCTGATTGGTACTCGGAGCTATGAATAGGTGCCATTGAAATGAAATAATTGAATAAAAGAGTAATACTAAAAGAAATGTGAACTTCCCTCATTCATTTCAATGCAGTATTAAGACAGAAGCTTCCAGTATTAACGCTGTCCCTATGACTGCTGTATCAGAAACTTCTGGTGACTGTGCTTCTCCAGTGTGCCTAGACACACCTGCCACACCCTGACATTCTTTTATGTGAAAAGACGAAGATTACTAGCAAGGCTGAAGCCTTTGAATATTGATCTTGATTATTCAGAAAAGTTGACACTTGCAAGTCTGAGAGCAAAAGTGGTGTTCACATGTAGGTTTACACTTGGTTTGGTAGCCATAAGAGCAATTTGTTGCAATTTTTTTTAAGGAGTTAATATTTTATAATGACCCTCTTTGTGTGTCACCCCTTCCCCCAGCTGCAATCAGTCTCTGGGCTTACTGCAAATAGAACAATGTAGTAGATTACAACAATCATGTCCCAGAGGCTGAAAATGCTTGTCAGCACAGTGCAGGCCTGCATGAGCACCAAGCATTTAGTGCAATTTTCAGAGGTATTGCCAATCTGCCTCTGACAGCCCCCATGTCAACACAATCGTTCTCAAAATACACCAGGCTCTATTACTGAGGTCAACTTTGTGAACAAAACACCATAGATAGATATTGGGGGTGAGGGTGGGAAAGAGACTTGACTACTTTCTCTAAACATCAATTCCAGGATTTAGCAGCAAAGTTCTCCTTTAGGGTGCGCACAGCAACTTGACATTGAATTACAGTTAAGAACTATAGCATTTTGAGAATTCTTTTGGTGGGCAGACCCCTTCCCCCCACTCAATCCCCAAAATTGCACATTTAGGGCCAGATTCACAACAAAACTTGGGTGCATAACTTCCACTTTTGGCACCAGTTGCATTAACAAAACCCTGCTCAGCTGCTGCCTAACTCTGGAGGCAGATACATTCCTGCTGTAAAAGTCTACTAGGTGCTAAGTTTCTGCTGCTGGACATGCGCATCTCACCTAACTCCAGGGCCGGTGCAAGGATATTTTGCGCCCTAGGCGAAACTTCCATCTTGCGCCCCCCCCTCAAAAAAAAATCACATACATTATACACAATACATAGTCATGAAATTGTGCCCCAGACCTTTTTTTTTTTTATCTACCATGAGGCTGCATCAACTGTAAATGAAAAACAATGAAATTTTATTCCTATCAGTCCTTTTTCTTGTTCACTATTAAAAGTAAAGGATAGAGAATGCATGTCACTTACTATAATTAACTATTTGAATTTCATCAACTGTTTGACTTAAATATTGATTAAGAGATCAAGATGACTTTCCCTTAAAATTAAGCAATGTTGATTGTAATCAGAAATACACCTTTTTTAGTCACGTATACATCCTTCCTTCATTTCAAAATCTGACTGGGGGGGGCTGCGGAACCCATTCTGCCTAACTAGCCATGCACCTCCAAATGATTAAAAACATCAAATGGTACAAACTCAATTTGAATGAAAAATTCCATTTTCTAACTAAATAGGTCACACACACTCAAATGGTTGCCAAGTGCTCTCTGTGGTGGTATGTTCATCTGCTCTAAATGCCTACTAACTTCCCTGTGAAAATATTCTTTGACTTTGATCCAATGAAAGCAGGATGGAAAAGCTCCCCCCCCAGAAGACCTAAGACATGATGGCTGGATGACATAAACAGACACCTGTCCCTCACAGGCACTTCCTCATAACATGCCAATTGTGCTCAGGACAGAACATCACAGAGGAATATTATGCATTCAGTGGCCAAGCAACACTGGCCAAGCAACAGCACGACAACTAACCTAACCAGTCCATCCAACTTTTTTGACTGCTTCTTGGGTACTGGTGAGGGGTAACGGTGCCAGACTGAGCCCAGTGACGGGTGCAGTACAAGTCCACAAACTGAGGCAAGGTGCTGGGCCTAGAGTCCTGCTGAGACTGCTGTCCTGCACCAAGTGGAGCACAGCCTCCATGAGGAGAGAACTCAAATAAATATCACGCTCCTTCTGCATGATTCCCCCAAGCACTTCTTCAGGCAGCTGCTATGGGGGTCACTCACAGGCTTAGGCCTGCCCGTTGCAGGCAAAACACAGCAGCAGGGCTTAAAACTCAGACAGGGCTGCCCAGAGGATTCAGGGGGCCTTGGGCAAAGCAAAATTGGGGGCCCCTTCCATAAAACATTTGCAATACTATAGTGACATGTATTAGGAAATGTAAAAAATAACTAGTGAAATACATTCAAAAATTAACTTGTAATAATTTGAAAATAAACTAAATACATTATTTAAAAACATTAAAAGCTGTAATGGTCTGTATACATTTGTAATTACATAATGGGCAGATGATGGGTGATTGTGATAGTTGGTACCAATGGGCTGTCGCTGCCTGGGGGTGGTGCTGTTGTTGCCCAGGGCTGGGTGGGGAGCTGGGCTTTGGGTTCAGGGGTGCCCAGCTCACAGGGGCTGGGCTCAGAGATGTGGGGAGATGGGGTCAGGGTGGTGTCCAGCTCAGAGGGGCTGGACTCGGAGCTGGGGGTCAGGGCTGTGGTGGGGATGGGGTCAAGGGGGGTGCCTGGGGGCACTGGGGCAGCTCAGCTCTGCAGGCTGCTGTTCTCTCGAGCCGCCCACATACAAGGGGAGCAGGAGCAGGGACCAGCCAAGGACCAAGGGGGCAGGAGCACAGGCGCCTGAGGCCGAGCTGTGGGGAAGCACTTGCTTACCTTGCCCAGCACATGAGTGTCAGAGTCTTCTTTCTTCCTCCACTCCACCAGACCACCGCTGAGGCTCTTTTCTTCTCCTGCTCCTCACTGCGGCTGATGTGGAGGCTGAGACAGGGGGCAGCCCCCGCTTTCCTCCAGAAGCCCTTGTGTCGTGCCGTCGCAGGGCTCCTACCACATGCGCTAAGCAGAGCTGCACAGCTCTGCCCAGCCACCCCTCCCCCCCCCGCAATGAGAAAAATTGCATGGAGCCCCTGCTCTGGGAGGGAGAGGGATTCTGATTTCTGAGCCTCTGCTAGCAGTCCAGGGATTCCCCTGGGTCAGCACGCCCCCAGCAGCCTGAACCTCTGGGCAGTTGCAGCGGCACCCTGACCAGGGGGACCCCCTGGACTGCCGGCTGCCATGGCAGCGCCCTGACCCGGGGGACACTCTGGGCTGCTGGCTGCCACGGCGGCGCCCTGACCCCAGGGACCCCCTGGGATGCCGGCTGCCGCGGCGGTGCACGCTGACCCAGGGTCAGTGCACTGCCGCGGCAGCTGGCAGCTCGGGGTTTCCCTGGGCCAGGGGATCCCCTGGGCTGCCGGCTGCCGTGGCGGCATGCTGACCCGGGGGACACCCTTGGCTGCGGGCTGCTGCAGCGGCACCCTGACCCGGGGGACCCCCTGGGCTGTGGGCTGCCGCGGTGGCGCCCTGACCCGGGGGACCCCCTGGGCTGCCGGCTGCCGCCGGCAGCAGCAGCCAGTCAACCATTTAAAAAAAAATTTGGGGGTGCTTTTTGGGGACCCCAAATCTCGGCGCCCTAGGCAACCGCCTAGTTCGCCTAAATGGTTGCACCGGCCCTGCCTAACTCCCAGTGAGATTCTCAGACTAGGTCTTCCCTTGCCTCTGGGGCCTGCTACTAATGCCACATAAAACAGCTTGGGGGGTGAGGGGCAGCAGTAGCTTCCTTTCTAACCTTCAGTCAAGAGGTTAGGGCAATCCCCCAGGACATGGGAGATGCAGATTCAGTTGCACCTCCTCTGTTTGATGAGGAGAAGGGAACTGAACATGGGGCTCCCATTTCTCAAGAAAGTGCCCTTACCACCGGGATGTGGGTCTTTCTCTCTCTCTCCTGTTGATGCTGCAAATAAATTATTAAATATGTTGGGCCCGACAGAGTTTTCAATGCCTAAGTCCCCTTTGTGAATCTAGATCAGGGATCGTCAACCTTTGGCCTGCAGCCCTCCAGGGTAAGGCCCCTGGAGGGGCGGGGTGGGCCGGGCCAGTTTGTTTACTTGCCGCGTCTGTAGGTTTGGCTGATTGCAGCTCCCACTGGCCGTTCGCCACTCTAGGCCAATGGGGCTACGGGAAGCGGCAGTCAGCACATCCTTTAGCCCGCGCCGCTTCCTGACACCCCCATTGGCCTGGGATGGCGAATCACGGCCAGTGGAAGCTGCGATTGGCCAAACCTGTGGATGCAGCAAGTAAACAAACCAGCCCTGCCTGCCAGGGGGGCTTACCCTGGCGGGCCATGTGCCAAAGGTTGCCGATCCCTGATCTAGATCCTAGACTCTTACCCAGCAAACACATATACATTTGAGCAATGTTATGCACCCGAGTAATCCAACTGAAGTCAATGGAGGAGTCTGGAGTCTCTGGTCTGCTAGATTCACTTTGCACTTTGCCAAACCAGTGAGAGAAAGCCCCTGAAGAGCTCCCTCGGGACAGGGTATATCCATCCAGGATAAAGCTGATAGAGGTGGCTGTTCCACTTCCTGCTCCAGCTCTGTCATGCACCACATGCTATGATGAGTGGAATGGAAGAAAGGGGAACCAGGTTTCAGGAGGGGCCTCATTTGGTATCACATCAGGGGCTCAGAAATGCGAGATCAGTCGTGGAGGTTAACTGATCAATTCTAGAGCCTCGTAAGGGAACAGGGACTTATGAGGATGCATATTAGAGATCTGTTTCCTACAACTCTACCCTCCTGCCTTATCACTTATTGCTATGCCCAGCATAAGGGGATAGGGGCATGTAAGGGAAGCAGAAAAGAAGGCAGGGAATCTAGCAGAGGGATGCTCCATTACACCTGATTCTCTGTTGACAGAAGGTCTTTCACCAGCAGTGTAACTCAAAGCTGCCTCCCTGAAGCTTTAAGCTATGCCAGAACTGGAGAAAGCAGGATTAGGGTGCCATGATTGGGTCCCTGTTAGGTCTTTCCTCCTGCACTGTGCCAGAGTACAATGGAGAATTGAGGTCCTTTAGACAATAGGCTGTGGAATTTTGGGACTTAGAACAATGTTCAGAAAGGGCAAATACCTATTTTTCGATTATTGTGTCTCATAACTTTCAACAGTTTCTATAGAGACTTCAGTCTTGCCCAATAAAAATGGTTCCACAGGCTTAGTTTTAGTCATAAGGTGTTATTTTGTTAACTCACCGTATATATTCTGAAACTATGAGTGGTGTAAAATTATCGCCATTGTAATTTCTGTGTCAGGTGTCATGCAAGTTTTAAGTAAGATGATACGTGCCTTTGGATCATTAAATTCCATGAGATAAATATCTGCAGTTCACAAAGCTTATCCATTACTGGAATTGCTATAAAGTCCCTATGGCAGAAGAAAATGCCTGTAGAAATATATCACTTAGGGGCCAAAAGTAGAACCTACAGTCAAATTTCAGGGAAGGTAGGACCAGATTATTCAAATTCACCAAGTCTGCTTTTAACTTCTAATTTCTTTGGATCTGGAACTGGAAGAGTTCTGTTTACCTGTAACATGCAGGAGAACATAGAATTGGGCCTGTATTGCCTCCTAACATTGAGACATTGATTCATCACTGACTCAGAGGGAAGAGTGCCACCTCTACCTTCAACAGCATGGTTTTCCTCAGTGGTCTGCAATCAAAAACTGACTTGAGTCTGATGCTGCTTAACATATAAGCAATAAGACTGCAGCTCCGGACTATGGACCAAGCTGCAGAATCTATAAGTAAAAATGAATGCAGAAATGCTGCATATTAATTTTATCTAGAGTAAAATGTGCCACATTGTACATGCAGGGTTGAGCAATACCACCTTGCTCAGAAGCACACCTGGGGCTACTTGTGATATTAACATATAGGAAGGTATTTGGGTAGTAGCTATTGGAATTAGCAGTCGGTAGTTCTTTCATTTCTGATCTGTAATGTTCAGTCTACATTGCTACTTCTCTATGAAAATCCTATCTAGTCAAAAAAATAACCAACACATACTCTGCATTCACTCTGTATACAAAGCTCCATATTTTGGTGGGGATTTAAAGATCCACGCACAGCCTGTGGGTGGTTCTGTGATTTCTTAAGTCACATTCGTCAATTTATTCTGAGCTATTACAAATGCAAGTTCAAGGTAAAATTATTGTTATGATATTTGGAATGTTTCTCTCTTTTTATAAGCAGTAGACATATCATATTTGATTTGTAGCACTACAGAAAGCAGCCCATGCATCAGATTTTCTGTTGTATACAGTTTGCTTGGTATTGTATAATGGGAACTTTACTGTTACAATTAAAAAAAGCAAAAAACACCTCTAACTGGAACGCTATAATCTGAAATGAGAATGATGTTATGGATTAAACTAAATGGAAAGAGCAACATGTAAAAAGAAAGGCAGATGTGATGAAGATTCAAGAAACATTTACTAGTACTTACAAAGGCTAATCAAAGACCACCCACCTCTTGGGTACCATCATCATCATGTTCCCATTAAACCTCTGGCATTTAGGGCAGTGATGAAGCTCCTCCACTCCTGTCTGTTTCTGGCAAGTCTTTCAATGGCTCCCCAGCTGTGCCCCAGGCTTCCACAACTCGTCTTCCACAGCTCTTCACCACGTTGTGTTTGGGTGGCGTCGTTTTCGCTGGCCTTCAGGTGTCCATCTTATTGCTATTTTGGTGATGGAATCAGTTTCCATCCAAAGCACATGGACAATCCATCTTCAACACCTGCTGGCAATGACGGTGCTCATATCCACTTGGCTGTACTGTGTCAATAGATCTTGGTTTGAGATTGTTCTGGGCCAAAAGATACGGAGGATTTTTCTGATGCAGGTTATATGGAATGAAGACAGTTTGGACATGTCATACTTCCTCATTCCCCAGCATTCTGCACTATAAAGTAATGTTGAAAGTACGCAGCTCTGATAAATCTTCAGTTTGGTTTTGGTGTTGTATTTTGATGACTTCCAGACTATATTTAAACTCCAGAAGGTGTTCCTGGCTTTACTGATTTTGTTCTGGATGTCCTGGCTTGTTCCATTGTCCTAGCTGATAGTGCTGCCCATGTATGTGAATGTTTCTACATTGGTGAGAACATGATCCTCTAGCCGTACTGGTGATGGTGAGGCAATATGAAAGGTCATGATACTCAGGTGCTATACTCACAGCATGTTACAAGCTGACAGAAAGCAAGCCATTGGACCACCAGCCCCCCTTGCAGCCAGGCCAAAGATTCTGCTTGCAGTAGTCTACTATCCCTCCCCAGCCTGCCCCAGATTCATCTTCGGAGGGGCAGAGGGAAGGATTACTTTTACAAAGAGGAAGGGAGAAGCTTGAATCTTTACCAAAAAACTACTAGCCTGAAGAAGATATAAAAGAAGAGGTTGGCAGTTGGGATAGTCAGTTCTAATGAAATATTAACTGCCCTGCCATCCTCAACTGATGGGTAAGGGAGGATGCTTTGCAATAGGATGCTCTCCCTAGTGCCTTCTTTGGGGAGTAGGGGAGGTGAAGTGGCTTAAAATTTAATATAAGGCTAGTAGGGGGTCTGATAAATTTGAAGCTACTCCCCTGTAGCCACTGAGAGAGAAACTTTCTGTCACTCCCCCCTCCCCCACAGCTTCCTGGCTGCTGCAACTGCCACAGGTCCCCGTTAACCTTGTCTTGTTAATTTCACTCTTCAGGGCCTTGGCTATGCTGCTTGCTTTGAGCAGAAGCAGAGGCACAAGAACTGTCTGAAAAGTTGGACAGAATTACATCAGTTCACTCTCCACATTTGAAAGATTATTTAACTTTTAATTATAAGGGCTAGAAACATCATGCTTTAAAAAAATTAAATCCTAATATCCTTAGAAATTCATGGGGTAGGCCCCCACTTTCACCAGGGAAAACATCCATTCACCACTTGACAAGGGAATTTTTCAAGTTCTGCAGCTCTGGGAGAAATCTCAATGAGTGCCATAGTGAGCTCCTGCAGATTCCCAAAACTGGACTGCACTGCAGGAATTGAATGGGCTTATTTACACTGCCATCACAATCATCCTTACGTCATTCATTCACAGCACTTAGGGTTCAGGATTAACTCCCTGAATCTTCTACATTGATCAAATAGCTTGTAGGGAGCATGGGCATTACAGCAGCCCAAATATTTCCCTATATAGATTCATTTTAGCTTCCTTTGGCAACTGCTATTAATTTCTTTCCATCAGTTCAGGATGCCATGTGAGGAAGCGGGAAAGGAAGAGAAGAGTAGATATAGAGATATAGAGAGATATAAAGGAAGAGAAGAGCAGAGGCAATATATTTAGAGAACTCCCATTTCTGTCCTCCTACCTCAAGTGATGCCTCTTCAGATCCCCACTCTCAGGAGTTACAGCCCCCTGGAAGAGAGCCTGGGGTGTTTCTGTCTCCTGAAATGGGCAACATTTTCACTGGCTAGACAAAGGAAAAATCAGTAGGCATTTGGGTAAGGTTTAAATCAAAGAAGAAGTAGTTATTTCCTCTGTTGGAAGATGGAGGTTTAAAGTTCTCAAATCTAAGTTGGTATTAGATAGCTTTTAATATTGACCTGGATTTCAGAGGCCAGTACAATGTCTTGAGTACAAATGGAAAGGCCAAGAAACAAACACATCCTGAAAGGACTTTGAAACTTACCCCTTTCCCTGAATAGCAAGGCACAATGGAACTTGTAGGAATGAAACCAAAACTACAGTTAGGGTTTTATATCAGGCATATGTTGTTTAATTTAAGGATACAGTGAGAATGGACAGGATTGAGAAAGGAATGTTGTTCTGCAGATTTATAAACAACCTAACAGATTTGTTTCCTCTCCAGAATTACAGAAAGACAAGGGACTGCACAAATCAGGGTCTTGGCAAGACCTCTAAATATAATGTTGCCTAGAAATTGTTGGGCCTGTCATTATGCTAAGATAATGAATTCTCATCTATATTATGAAAAATTAGATTCCAAATTTCATCAGCACTCTAATTTGTATGTTTTTGATCCAAAACAACTGAAAGCATTCACCACAGTTCATATCCTTCTGGGAATCAGACTTGGGAAGGTAAAACACTTACAGTAGTTTTAAGATTAGGAGCTAAAGGGGAAAAATACCCCCTCCCCAACTATTCCCTGGTTATGTATACTAGTTTTAAGTGTCAAGAATTTATCATACTCCATAGACTAGTTTATAATGGACTCCACAGCACTCATTTGATTAATGCTAGACAATAATTACTAACACATTTATATTTATAAATAAAGGTTAGGTGTTGGAGGGATGATGGTAAATTTTGGGAAAGTGGTTAAACATTACTTTGTTTTTATCATATTTGCACATTGGGAAAAATCTTCCTACTGCAGAATATTTTCAGGACTCCAAACTTTGCCTCAGATCACTGACATGTGACAAAAGGCTCATTTTGAGACCCGAGAAAAATTATATGGAACCTCAACACTGCAATAAAAAAAATGATGTCTTATTTGCCTGTATATGGGAACACATTAAGCCAGATCTTCAGCTGGGGAAAATCAGCATAGCTTCCTGAAATCAGTGTCCGTGAAGCTAGTGATTCAAGTTAGTGCACAACTTTTTGAAGACTTAGAGCCCAAGGCTGCCTTACTTGATTCTCACAAGTAATCCTGTTGACTTCAATGTAACTAGTTGCTTAAAATGAGCAGGATTTGGCCTGTGATCATCTTATTTGGTTTATGTACAAGTAATTTCTATCGCAAATTTAAACATCTAAATAACACATATGCTAAACAAGGTGGTTGGTTTTTTTTCTGTGGTTGGTAGGATTCAGTTATATTATAGCTTAATTTTTGTAAACATTTTTCAGGTAATGTTTGTGCTTTAGAAAGTTACCACATTTTTTTAAATGCAAAATTTACACTTTATCTTCTTCCTGTGGAATAAAGTTCTCTTGGATTCATATCTTATTCTCTAAGAACATTAGAAATATACTGATTTTCTTCAGAGATCATAGCCACATTGATAGAAAAGCTTTATATTTTGTATTTCAGGAACAGATTCTGGTTTGCTGGTCACATTGAAATACTAGTAAAATTTTCATCCAAAGATTCATGTAATGACAACTACATTATGCTTTCTCAAGTCTTCTTCAAAACCTCCACCACCAATGCCTTCTACCCATCTCCAGTTTGAACATGTAGGCTCCACTTTTACCCTGTTGCAATCTTTTGTACTAAGGCCACTACTCATGAAGCACTGGTGGGTACTTCCTGACTGACTGCCAATCAAATGAAGCATACCAACAACTTAAAGGACCACAACATTAAAAAATAAAATATTTTTTTGACATGCTTTGCGGATCAAGTAGCAGGAGTAAAGAGATATTCCACACAGCAGGAAACCAGGTAGTAGCTAAAACAAAACCGAAACTAGTTTTGGTGGCAGACAGTTAGGACCCAATTCACATTACCAATCAATTCACATTGGTAACCACTTACGTCACATAAGTAGTTCCACTGAATTCAGTGGGACTACTCTTGTAAGTGTTCACCAGTATAAAGGTTGGACCATCTAGCCCATGCTTTTATTTTTCTGCAGAATATTCACTCCATGGAAGTATATTAAGTTCAGATGTAGTATGTCACCATACGTTTCTGGCCCCTCTTCCCCCATATATTATTGTACAGCAGATTTTAATGTTTTTTTAAATATTTGTATTAGCCTTTTATGAAGGTCATGCCAGATGAGGATTTAGTTGTTGGAGCTAAAGTAATAAATTTAAATCTACTGCATCATTTTCTTTGAATATGGCTTCTCTCAGGTCTACAAAAGAAACAAAAAAATATCCCCAGGTTCCCAGTAAATCAGGCAAACTGAGTTAGATGAATGGCTCACGTAGGTCAGCCTAACCAACTTCAGTTTGGATGGCCACTGGGTTCTCACTGAGAGCACAAATGCAGTTTCCTCCTTTAAGAGGAACTGACATTTGCAGAGGTGTGTACATGTATAAACCAAAGCAGTCACCACATCTCTTTTGGGGACAAATGAAATGTCTGTCATTGCAGAAGTATTTTAAAAGGTTAAAAAATTAGATGTAATAAATTATCAAAATGGTTAATAAGTGTACAAAATTAATTATACATACAGTAATGAGGCAAGGCAGCTTGTCATACTTCGATCAAGAAATGACTCCCATAGAATGACTTCCACGTGTACTTGGGACAATCATATTTTCTTCATAGCCTTAACTATATTATGCCATTTTCCACATTTGTTCAGTGTACAAAACCCAACTCTTGCTCCATGTATGGAACGTGGTGGGAAAGGGTTACTCTATTATAAAATGGGAGATTCTACAGCCTCTGCTAAAGCAAATGGAATGTGTTTTAAGTACATAATGTTTTATCGTGTTATCATCTTGATTACCTTCTGGAACTGCAATTTTAAATGAGTAAGTTAGAAGTAGGTGGAGAATCCTAATAAGAAAATAAAAGTTTACAGCTAGAGATTTATAATGGATGCATCATCTATTTGTGATTTAAAATGATTTTTCAAGAGATACTATAATGACGTAAATCCAGATTTAGAACTTATTTCTGAAGAATAGTGCTGTGACAGTAATAAAACAAGGAATGTGAAATGTATAAGAGTAAAGCTGAAAGAGAAAAATAAGCTTGAAATGGAGCTTACTAGGATTTGGAGCTTTACTTTCAAAATCAATTTAAGAAAGGTGGAAATAATTTTTTTTTATGGATCACTGTTATCCTCAATATCTTTACTTAGTTATTAGAGCTGGAATGGAAAGCAAATGAAAGCACCACATTCTATCACACAGTTCTCTCTTTCTGTATTGGACTGGTAGAATTCAGGTGCGCATGCTATACTAGTTGCAACAATAGCCATAGGTAGCAATATGCTCTTTTTGTTACGTTATAATTTCTAGCTTTCAATGGCAGTTCCTTGGAGACTACATTTCTAAAGCTGCTGCTATTTTCAGATTTATTTTAAGCATAAGGGATGGAGTGATAGCGAACTAGGCCTTAAAGGGAAAATGTCATTTTAAAGGGACTGACAAATCTTGTAGCCACTTTGGCCTGATTCTTCTTGATGTTACACCAGTGTAACAAGATTTGATTTTAATGAACTATAGCTGTGTTACACCAATGTATACTGGAGAAGAATAAGGGCTTACATTTGTATTTAAATTGTAAGGCAGCAGGGTCTATTGGCCTGGGAATAAGCTCTTTTTCCAGCTCTGCCCTGACCTGCTGGGTGACCTTAGGCAAGGTTGTTTCACTTGTCTGTACTTCTGTTTCCCCCTCACTCTTTCTCTGTCTACTTCAGTTGTAAACTGTCGGTGGCAGGGATTGTCTTTTACTATGTCTTTGTACAGTGCCTAACACAATGGTGTCTCCAGGTTTTACTGTAACAAATGCAATGTTCTAAGAATTGTACAAAGCCAATTATTTTGTTCTCTCACCTATTTTGCTTACAGTATGTCAGACTTAGAGTTTTATAAGTCAGTCAAATGTATTATAGTCTTACAATAAAATACCCCAGCTTTATAACTGTAGGACTACTGGTTCAAAAATAGAGTATTGATCATACCATATTGTAAATATAATGCAATGGAGTGCAGGTCAATATGCTGCTGTGTATGCTACTCAACTACAGAGTGCAACTGAATCATTATTTTTAGCTCTGAATAACTCCAGGAATTTGATTTGATCCCTTTAAGATGAGAAGATTTTTGGAAACAATCTTGTTAGGGACTTCTGCATACTCAAAGAGCAATAATCAGCATTACACACACACACACACACACACACACACACACACACACACACACACACACACACACACACACACAGTTCCTGCCCAAGTACCTGCTGCGTGACACTGGTTACTTTACTTCTTCTTGTCCTTGTTTCCCTTATCTATTTAGCTCTTCAGTGCAGGAACAATCTCTTACTATGTTTGTATATAGTGTCTAGTACAATGAGATCCTGACTGCAGTAGAGGCCCCTTAAGAATTATTGTTACATAAATAATTATAATATTAACATTCCTCTGATCAAATTCCCAAGCAAGCTGTGTGTGAGAAAAATGAGCTGACAGTGGGCCTCCCTGCCCAGAACACAGGGAGAGGTCTAGTTGTTCCTGGGGTTCCATTCCCTTCTAAGAGAGAATTACTAAATTGGGTTCCAGTGGTGATGGTTAAGCCATCCTCTCTCCTGTCCATAAATCCTTGTGGGAAACCTCAGATAGCAGGAGAATGAGGAAGACTTGGGATTTGCAGAAATGATTAAAGTGAACCTCTGGACCTTGTCCATTCCTCTTAAGACTAGCTGAGCATAAGCAGGTCTAAGAAAACTACTAGTTGGTATCGGTGAGGACATTGAGGAGGGGACAAATGAAAATCTTGTTGAATATGTTCCAATCATTTTTGGCCAATTGGACATTATTAGAAGTATCTCTTGTTTCAGAGTAGCAGCTGTGTTAGCCTGTATCCGCAAAAAGAACAGGAGTAGTCTCTAAGGTGCCACGAGTAACACCTTAGTGCCACGAGTACTCCTGTTCTTTTTGAGAAATATCTCTATTTATCTTTCTACTACTGGAGATATACCTACAAAATTCCTGTTGACTTCCTTGGCACAAGAGTGAGCCCTTTCTTAACAAGAATGACAGTACAAGGATATACAGATATTTAATATTCTGTGTAATGGCTAAGGTAAAGGAACCAATCACAATTAAAAAAAACCCTCCTCTGATGTTTTTACTTCCATCATTCCTTTAACATTAGACACAGGCTAATTGTAGGAAATGGATGTTCTGGATCTTCTAGAGATGTTGATTATTTTGATGGGATATTAGCTACAGTTTTGTAATCAAGGTTGCATTTTTTTTGTTAAAGATATGCTCTACATAAGGAAGTATTTAGGGGAAGTCCAATAGCTGGCCTATGTTATAAAGGAGGTCAAACTGAATAATCCCAATGGTCCCTTCTGGCTTGGGAGTCTATAAATCATATCATGGAACATTTTATATTGTAGTGCTAGAGATAGAGCAGGTATATCTTGCTGACTTGACAATATATATTCTAAACCTAGGGTCTAGAAATGATCCTTTCCCAGGTTGATTGCAGATAAGATAACACAGACATAGATGCAGTGGTGTCAATTTAGTGGGTCTGGTGAAGACATGCTAAATCAATGTGAGAGCTCTCTCCTGTCTATGTTTGTACTCCACCTCCCCAAAAGGCAGAAGCTGTGTCAACGGGAAAGCATTTCCCACTGACAGAGTGATGTAGACATGGCTGCAAAGCAACATACGTTACGCTGACTTACATAACTGAACTAACGTAACTTAGATTGACTTACAGAGTTAGTGTAGACCAGCTCTCATTCATGGTGGCTGAATGCACACAATATGGTTGCAAATAGCTTAATTAAAGGGTTGGGTACACAAAACCCTCAAATCCAGGGCAATACCATAGGTACTTTTGCAGGAGCACAGAGAATGACTCCACATGAGCTGGGTTAGATCATGTTTGATGCTAAGTTTTCTAAAACACTATCTTCATTAAATACTTTAAAAAATCCAAGTCTGTAGATCTAAAAATATAGACACACAAAGATGCATCAGGAACCAAATTCAACAACACAAGGAAAATAATATGTTGCTTTCTCTAATGAAGAAAAGAGTTTTTATTTATTTAAAATGTAGCCTCAAGTATCCATCTTTTCCATTTTTCTAAACACTCATTTCTAATGCTTGAACTTCATTTCCAGAGTTCTAACTTCAATTATTGCTGCTTTAATCTTCTGCAGCTTCACATGTTATCAGGGACAGAGAATAATAAATGTAAATGTAACATTTAAGCCATCAGTAATTTATCCTGGGAGAGTAGTTCAAAGAGAACATCAGCTTGAAACTATTGGTTGGGCTGTGAAGTTTGAGGCAGGAGACCCAACTGTCTTCCTACTTCAAGGAGCATTTGTGTGGCACTAATTATAAAACAAAGCTATTGGACTCATACTGATTAGCTATTTATACGTTTTTGATGAAATTATCTGAAGTTACATTTTGATGTTTAATTAGAGATGACCTCTAAGAAAGGTTTTGCTTACTTTTCCATAAAAGAAGCTAAGGAATCATTCAATCACTCAGTGAAAATTAATACAATGGTGATTTTAGCACTTCCTGGAGTTGGCTCTTAGTTAAGAAAAGAAGAAAAAAAATCTGATTAAGTTCACAGAGCTGGGTCTTCGAACAAACCCTCCATTATTTAATGGGTCACACAGGTAGAAAATATTTTCCAGTTGTATCTGTAATAAGTCATGGCGTTTTATTTTAAAGCCTTCATAAGTTGCGGCATAGAATTAACAGATGCTTGTAAAGAAAAGGAATGGAGGGCAAGTTTTGATTGATCATTTTCTGACATGCTGGGGGTGGGGAAGAAAGGGTTCCATTTTAGTCAATTAAATTGTTGATGCAGTTTGATAGCAGCTTGTCTTCCCATAACATATGTTTTTCATTGCCTGAATCATATTTTCCTTTTCTCAGCAGAGACTTAGCTGATGCTAAAATAACAAAAGCTCATTAGGGAAGTTTTATTTTCTAGGTATAGAACACTTGGAACCAGAAGAATGATTTATTAATTGCAAGGTAGTAAAGCAGCTGTTGGCTTATGCAGAGGTCAGTTTCAGGATCTAATGATGAAACAATAGCTGAGACTTCAACATTAAAAGTGGACAAATACATCCTCTATCTTGGGTACTTTCAACAGTAATAAAGGCCAGGTTTGGGGGACACAACAATATTCCTTTGTTACAGTCTATAAAATGTTTCCATCCCCTTCATGTTAGGGTGATAGAAGCAAGATGAGAACACTCAACAGTATCACTAAGTAACAACAGGTGATGGCAAACATACTCTAAAAGGAGGGACATGTGAAGGGATGTATGGGCAGAACCCTGTAGCCTTAATCCATCAAATATTAGAAAGGTCTGCCTCGGGAACAAAGGAAAACATTGTATTTAACAAATTGTAGTATATGGTTTGATTCTCTCTCTCATCTATAAGAGACATCCAATTAGAGTAAAAATGCTTCTGTATATTCTATCCTGTGCCTGATCTCTTCTCGCCTCACTGCTTTTATTCAACTTTAAAAAACAGGAAAATATGCCTGCTAGCACATTGTCAAGGTTTAAGATATACTGTTAGCAGAATCCCCAGCAGCATATTGTTCAGGGGCTGCAGTCTGTTCTGCACAATACCTCTCACTCTCCTACAAAGACACTCAGCCATAACAGCACCTCTGCCTAAGTCTTTCTAGAGAGAAAGGTGACCTTCTGTAAATCTCCAAGCTGGAGAAAAAAAAACCCAAAATGGGTTCACTTCTGTGTTCTTCCTCTGAGCATACTGACTAGGTAGGCCGGGCAGGCCTTGTCCACTCTGGGAAAAAGCATTGTGTAAGAAAACATGTTAACTAACACAATGTTAAACATGAGCTTGTTCCTTGCACATGGTTTACACTGGTGGTGGTATGTAGCACATATGTAGCTCCAGGTTGCAGCGAAAAGCAGGTTGTGTCCACGCTGCAGCACATAGCAGTGAAAAGCTCCAGTGAAGGGAAGGAATAGGGAATGGGGAAAGGCAGCTGGACACTACACTAATAAAAACATTAGCATAGATGGGGGAAGGCACTGTTTGGGCATGTAGAGACCTGTATGTGATATATACTTGATGGTTCTGGTGTGTCTGTACTCTACTCACCTAAGCAGTGACTCACCAGCTACACTGCTGTTTACATGTGCTGGGAGGCATGCAGTGTATATATTCCACAAGCCACTCTAAGTGTAGATAAAGCCTGTGGACAAGGCCAGTTGTGTTTTAAAATGTGTTAGCTAGTCATTGTTAGCCAGACAAGTTTCACCATGTTTAACTTAGGTGATTTTAATGTGGTTAACTTTATGATCTCCGCATAATTAACTATTACCAGCCAACACATTCTTAAACTGTACTATCAACAGCCGCACAAAGAAAACAGGCAGAGTTTCCACCTTCTACAGGGATGCACAGTGCTTGTCCAAACTCCAAGTGTCAAAATGTGACTTACCTAGAAGAAATGTATATAAAATTGTCTTTTTAGAGGCATTTAGCTATATTTTTCCTCTAAGTATTTTGTACAGTTGGATTTATAGTAATTAAAACACGTGGCTTTACAACTGGAGACATTTTTTAAAAAAATCTCAAAAATGTACTACATTCTCAAACATTTGAAAAAAATTACGTTTCTATTATGTATATGGTGTGGTCTGACAGAAATGTTTTACTGGCACTCATTTGAGTTGACCTGGATAATTCATTCATGGTTTTGTCTCACACGTGCAATACATAGCCACCTCAAAGAGTACAAATAAAACCTTATATCATTTATTATTCTTTCTCCATCATATAACTTTTAAAATAGAAGGGATGATGAAAATTTGAGTCTTGGGGGGTCCATGTATAAAAATTTGACAGCAAGTCACACATGCAAAATTTATGATTGTACCTATTGTTTCTCAAAATCCCATATTTGCATCTCAAAATATGCATTTGCACATGAAAACTGGGACTCTGTGCACATAAGCACAAATGCAGGAGTGCTGGTGTAATTTGGACACTGGCATTTGAAAATGTAGCTTTTCTTGAATTTAGGGAGCTATGGATGCTCACTGATTTCTAATTTCATTTACCCAATTCAGTTTTCACTTATACACTATGTCCTCATCACATACATTATGTCCTCTCATCAATGCAAAGGATGTTGTGTTCAATAACGGTAATTATTCCCATAATGGGAACCCCCCATGTATGAATGCAAGGAAAGACTGGAGCATACCATAGATAGGTACAAAAGAAATTTTGGCTGACAGCTTAACTCATTGGGAAAGAAGTAATTCACATATGACCATTGTGATTCTTGCTGTGATGTTTTTCCATACTAAAGGAGCATCCAAATACTTCCAGCCTGAATAATTTTAAAGGAGACAAACTAAAAACACACACTCCATAAGCAAAGTCATGAGAAAGCACAGTGTAATGTTTCATTAGCTTTTCCTCACAAAATGGCTGCTGACCCCTCCAGATAAGCAGATTCCTTAGAAATGGAAAGATATAGTACAAAGAAAAAGTAATCATGACATTTATATGGCTACATACACTGCAATGATAGCTTTCGACTGTGTATGTATTGTTCAGCACTGAAACATATTACATCATTTCATATCACTACAATAAGATTTATTAAAGTGTCTGAAAGCAACTAATGTTTAAGGAACAAAACATTTGAAGATCTCTGCACTGATGATTACAAAATAATAAAACAATATTTCTTCTGCCCTGGGTAAGGATTTTATTCTTGAAAATGATGACAGCTCATCATTTTCTTTATTAACTCTTTTTACGAAGCAGTTAGGTACAATCTACTAGATGCCTAGTTTAGGCAGTCCCCTAAGCAATGTTTGATATGCTAAATATATTATTAGTTTTCAATTTGCCAGTATCTTAGTTAGAAGATGGACTTAAAATTCCTCAGCAGCATTTAATCAGGGTTGTGAATCCCGAGTATTCTTTTTTATTATAAAATGCTGTTGTATCATGAGTGCTGTATGAAGGGAAATCATGATATAAACGTAGCCTCATCATCTTGACCCAATGTTCAGAGTTTATTACTCATAAGAGGTGCCGAAATGAAATACAGTTTATCCACAAAATGGGCACAGAACAGAATGTGCAGCAATACTGCAAATTTCTGTGCCAAAGTGCCTTCATTGTAACCTAGTGGAACCATCTCGAAGGGGGAAAAGGTAGCTTAATCACAAGGGCCAAGACTTTTTAATAAACAGGAACCTTAAGTTGAGCTCCTTGGGGTATTTTTAGGCACCTGATTAAATATCTTGATCTCTAGAAATGCAGAGGCAGCACTGCAGTTGCACCCAGGGTAAAATAAAATGGATGTCCTTTCATATGGGAGCTGCTGGGTGCTCAGCACATCTGAAAAACAAATCCATATTTCAGCCTAGAAGCCCAACAGTATAAGATTTTTTTTTTTATAATCTTGGTCATGGAGATTATACTTGAATTATAGTAGCGTCTGCGGGCCCTTAGGCCTGTACTGAGCGAGGTGCTGTACCTTCTTACCCTTTTAGTAGGAGTCCCTGCCCTGAAGAGCTTACGGTCTAATGGAGAAGACAAAAGAAACGGTTATTTCCCCGTTTTATAGATAGGGAACTGCTGCATAGGGAGATCAAGCAACTTGTGCAATGCAGAAAGTCTGTAGAAGACCTGGGAATTGAACCCGAGTCCAGTCCAGGACCTTAACTTAAAGACCTTCCTTCTGGTGCCCCTTTAGTCTTTGGTTTCTTCATGAATCCTGCCAACAAGGGTGCCAGATTACCAATTTGAGCCAATAGTGATGGTGTTTTCTTTCTGAGGGGAACACTTAATTCCCACTGGACTGAGAACAAGTCTTTTCATATGGGTTACCGAAAGCAATCCGATGGCAATGACTTTCAGTCCCTACCGACCAGATTTGAACCAGTGACCTTGAAGTGAAATGGACTGCATCTAGCCCACCTTGTATTATAGTTCTTTGAAAGTTTACTCAGTGTATCTCTGGTGCTGGAAATCTCCTTTTAGGAGTGGTGTACTATACAACCTAACATTGCATGCTTACTGCTTAAATAGCTAATTAGGAGAGATGATGCAGCAACTTAATGTAAAATGTTCCATCAACTCAATAGGCTTGAAAATGGAGAACATATTACTGTAACAGCTCTAAGGCGCAGTAACTTTTATTAGTTATTTACAGTTGTGGCAATAACTTACTTGCACTATATTGTTATATGTGATTGTTTACTGCACAGAATATGTATTGCCACAAGCCATTCCCAACCAGCAGTCCCAGCAAAGCAACATTTGCAATGTGGAATTGGTACATAAAAGGACCCAACTTCATTAAATATGCAACAATGCATGACAGTTCAATAACATATGGTATGCTCTGCAAATGTCAAGTCTGTCTGTCTTTTGATTGACTGTGCTCTCCACCTCTGCACACTGCACCAGTACCAGGTCATTTTCTTCAGGGTGTAAGTGCATAATTCTTGTTTTGTATATGCTTCAGGAGACAGAGAGAGCAAGAGAAAGCGAAGAATGAATTTATAGCAAGTAAGGGACAGAATAAAGATTACTATCCCAGTTCACACTTTCAATGCAGTGCCAAGCCAGACAGCTTTGATTTTTCTATTGTTACTCCCAACAGCCCATTGTGCAGATTAGCTATATATACACACAGATATTACAGAAACATGTCTGAGCTGCTTGCTCACCTCTTAGGGAGAATTATCACTTATACAAACCTTTGAGGATTTCAAAGTGTTTTTGCAAACAATTACAATACACTACATCACTGTGACATGGATACTATTACACCTATTTTACAAATGGGTAAGCTGAGATGAACTGAGATAAACAGTGAAACAGTTCAAGTATTTGGGGGCAATCATCACTGATGAAGGATCCCAGGCAGAAATTCAGGCAAGAATTGTGCAAACAGCAGCAGCAGTGACAAAGCTAAAGCCAATTTGGAGGAATAAGAACATCTCTCTAGAATCCAGACTGAAACTGCTGCATGCATTGGTCATCTCCATTTTTCTGTATGCGTGCAAGACATGGACACTTTTTGCAGAATTTGAATAGAAAATAGAGGTAGTAGAGATGAGATGCTTCTGTAAAATCCTGGGCATCTACTATTGCGACCACGTCACTAATGAAGAGGTCCACAACATAATCACCCAATTCGCTGGGTCATATGAACACCTCCTAATGACTGTGAAGAAGCGCAAGCTGATGTGGTACGGCCATGTAACAAGATCATCTGACCTATCTACAATCATCCTCCAAAGGACAGTGCAGGGGAAGAGAAGAAGAGGTAGACAGAAGAAGAGATGGATTGACAACATAAAAGAGTGGACAGGAATGGACTTCATAGAGACTCAAACACTGACACACAATTGTCAGGGGTGGAGACAATTGGTTGATTGCTCATCAGTGATGATGCCCAACAACCAATGCAGTTATGGGAGTGATGACGACGATGAAGCTGAGATGTAGAGAGGTTAACCGACTTGCTTGAAGTGACACAAGTCAGTGGCAGAATGAGGAACAGAATAAAGGAATCCTGATTCCTAGTCTCCAATTCTAATAATTAAACACTACCACAGTAGGAACATAACCAACATTACATTATGCATAGTAAGTATGAAGTAGAGCTGATTAAAATTTTTTTTCCATGCAATAGGAAATTCCAGTATTTGACATTTGTTTTCCTCCCAAATCAGGACACTGAGCATATCCCAAATATCAAAGAACAAACATTTAAAAAAAAACACCAAAAAACCCCCAAACCCCCCCCCCCCAAAAAAAAAAAACCAACCCTGGAACATTTTACTTCAAGTCGATATTAATCTGTGGATCCATCTGAGAAACCATAATGCCCCAGGGGAGTTGTAGTTGAGAGTACCTCATGTCCCCATTCTTTTATGGTCTCTACTCCCTATGGCAGAGCCACTGTAGTGCATCATGAGAGTTCAATGACTGAAGTACATCATGGGAGTTGTAGTTTGGCTGAGGAGAAGCTTCAATAGTGGTGAATGGGGGCACGAGGAACCCAGAACTACAACTCCCATTGGGCACTATAGTGATTCAGGCAGAGACCAAGATTAATGTTGGCTTGGCCTGACATTTTGTTTTGATTTTCCTGATGGAAAATTCTGCCCCTAACATCTGTCTTTTTTAGAAGACATTTTGATTTTGACTCAACCCCATTTTCTTATGGAAAAATGCTTTTTTCATTTTTTTAAACAAACTCTCCAGTGACGTAATCAGAGATTTCTCGTGTTTCCAGAATCCTATGCTAAACATAGATTGGGTTAATTCCCCAGCATTGCCACAAACATTCAAAAATCAGAATACATAATCCACAAACATTCAAAAATATTAAATCAGGCTCCCCAAAATAATGAGATTGGCCTAAGAATCATGGGATAGTCCCCTCTTAACCCCCCCCCCCACTTTGGTTCTTTTTTATTTTACTTTCTAGTTTCTGAAACTTCAAGGTTGTAGATGGGTCACTGTGACGAATTTGGTCACAGAGACCCCCTTGGGACTGTCACCTGATATGCTGAAATTACATCTGAGCCCATTTTCCCTGCCAGCTTGGGATTTCTAGAACCTTGTCTTGTTGAGCCAGGCATGCTAGCCTGCTGCAACACAGACCCAAGGTCTGGTCCACACCCCAAAGCTGCAGACTTAACTGAAAACAGCCCAGCAGATTACCTATCTCCAGCACCCAGACACCCAGCTCCCAATGGGATCTAAACCCCAAATAAATTAGTTTTATTCTGTATAAAGCTTATACAGGGTAAAATTGTAAACTGTTCTCAGATTGAATTGTCATATATTGAAGTGTCACTAGAGGAGGTTTTGGAATTAATTGATAAACTTAACAGTAACAAGTCACCAGGACCAGATGGCATTCACCCAAGAGTTCTGAAAGAACTCAAATGTGAAATAGCGGAACTATTAACTATGGTTTGTAACCTATCCTTTAAATCAGCTTCTGTACCCAATGACTGGAAGATAGTTAATGTAATGCCAACATTTAAAAAGGGCTCTAGAGATGATCCCAACAATTACAGACCAGTAAGTCTAACATCAGTACTGGACAAATTAGTTGAAACAATAGTAAAGAATAAAATTGTCAGACACATAGAACATAAATTGTTGGGCAAAAGTCAACATGGTATCTGTAAAGGGAAATCATATCTTACTAATCTATTAGAGTTCTTTGAAGGGATCAGCAAACTTGTGGACAAGGGGGATCCAGTGGAAATAGTGTACTTAGATTTCCAGAAAGCCTTTGACAAGCTCCCTCACCAAAGGCTCTTATGTAAATTAAATTGTCATGGGATAAGAGGAAGATCCTTTCATGAGAACTGACTAAAAGACAGGGAACAAAGGGTAGGAATAAATGGCAAATTTTCAGAACTAGTGGTGTTCCCCAAGGGTTAGTCCTAGGACCAATACTATTCAATTTATTCATAAATGAAATGGAGAAAGGGGTAAACAGTGAGGTGGCAAAGTTTTCAGATGATACTAAACTGCTCAAGATAGTTAAGACCAAAGCAGACTGTGAAGAACTTCAAAAAGATCTCACAACACTAAGTGATTGGGCAACAAAATGGCAAATGAAATTTCACGTGGATAAATGTAAAGTAATGCACATTGGAAAAAATAACCCCAATATATATACAATATGATGGGGGCTAATTTAGCTACAACTAATAAAGAAAGATCTTGGAGTCATCGTGGACAGTTCTCTGAAGATGTCCATGCAATGCGCAGCGGCAGTCAAAAAAGCAAACAGGATGTTAGGAATCATTAAAAAAGAGATAGAGAATAAGATGGAGAATATCTTATTGCCCTTATATAAATCCATAGTATGCCCGCATTTTGAATACTGCATACAGATGTGGTCTCCTCATCTCAAAAAAGATATTCTAGCACTAGAAAAGGTTCAGAGAAGGGCAACTAACATGATTAGGGTTTCAGAATGGGTCACATATAAGGAGAGATTAAAGAGACTAGGACTTTTCAGCTTGGAAAAGAGGAGACTAAGGGGGGGGATATCATAGAGGTATATAAAATCATGAGTGGTGTGGAGAAGGTGAATAAGGAAAAGTTATTTACTTGTTCCTATAATATAAGAACTAGGGGCTACCAAATGAAATTAATGGGCAGCAGGTTTAAAACAAATGAAAGGAAGTTCTTCTTCGCACAGCGCACAGCCAAACTGTGGAACTCCTTGCCTGAGGAGGTTGTGAAGGCTAGGACTATAACAGGGTTTAAAGAGAACTAGATAATTCATGGAGGTTAAGTCCATTAATGGCTATTAGCCAGGATGGGGAGGGAATGTGTCCCTAGCCTCTGTTTTTCAGAGGGTGGAGATGGATGGCAAGAGAGAGATCACTTGATCATTACCTATTAGGTTTACTCCCCCGGGACACCTGGCATGGTCATTGTCAGTAGACAAGATACTGGGCTGGATGGACCTTTGGTCTGATCCAGTACGGCTATTCTTATGTTCTCTATATCACCGATAGAGAGATATGCACAGCTGTTTGCTCTCCCAGGTATTAATCACTTACTCTGGGTTTTTTAATAAAAAAAGTGATTTTATTAAATATAAAAAGTAGGATTTAAGTGCTTTCGAGTAATAACAGCCAGAACAAAGTAAGTTACAAAGCAAAATAAAACAAAAACACGCAAGTCTAAGCCTAATACATTAAAAAACTGATTACAGGTAAATCTCACCCTCAGAGATGTTCCAATAAACTTCTTTCACAGACTGGACTCCTTCCTAGTCTGGGCCCAATCCTTTCCCCTGGTACAGTCCTTGTTAATTCCAGCAAACATCTCAGGTGGTAAGCAGGAGTTTTCTCATGAGTGGCAGCCCTCTTTTTCCTGCTCCACCCCCTTTTATAGCTTTGGCACAAGGCAGGAATCTTTTAACTGTGCTTGTTCACACCCCCGCCTCATCAATGGAAAAATACAAGGATTAAGATTCCCGTATCATGTGACACTATAAGACTCCTAGTCTCCATTGTTCCTGGGTTGGCCCACAGGTATGGAGGAAGGTTTGCAGGTAAATAAACCATTTATAACCAATCGTCCTAGTCAATGGGAGCCATCAAGATTCTAAACCACCATTAATGGCCCACACTTTGCAGAATTACAATAGGACCTCAGAGTTATATTTCATATTTCTAGCTTCAGATACAAGAATGATACATGTATACAAATAGGAGGAACATACTCAGTAGGTTATAACTTTGTTATGATACATTACAAGAGACCTTTTGCATAAAGCATATTCCAGTTACATCATATTCATACTCATAATCATATTTCCATAAAACATATGGAGTGCAACGTCACAGTCACATTTTCAAGCTTTTCTCTGAAAGAGTCAGGTATAGAAACTTACATTTAAAAAGTAACTTATTGGTCTTTCCTAATCATTTGTCTCCAGAAGTTGAAGCGCTAAGTAAAATCTCATCAGACTCACTATAAAGTCACGAGAGTTGATAACACTGATTCACCTCCTCATGTAAATACTGTACAATGAAGCCAAAAATTACATGATGAAACAAGATAAGTGAGTGATAGCTTTGGCTCTCCACAGAGCTCCTCTTCAGAGACCAGAGGAATAAAAAGATATGACCTCACCACCTTCTCTTTCATATCCTGTGACCAGCACAGTTACAACACTGCAAACATCCAGGATGAATGTCACAACAAAGGGCTTGTCTACATCAGAAAGTTGCAGCGCTGGTGAGGGAGTTACAGCGCTGCAACTTTGAAGGTGTACACATCTGCAGGGCACCACCAGCGCTGCAACTCCCTGTTTGCAGCGCTGGCCGTACTCCCGTTTTGTCTCGGGTGTAGAGGATCCAGCGCTGGTGATCCAGCGCTGGTAATCCAATGTAGACAGTTACCAGCGCTTTTCTTGACCTCCGTGGAAGGAGGAAGCCTCTGGTAATCAAGCTGGTTTCCTTTCCCGGTTTGCTCTCTCGGTCCCGGAGCCACCCAGCAAACCGCAGGGAAGGAGACCTGCTTGCTCGGGGTTCCGGGACCGAGAGAGCAAACCGGGAAAGGAGACCAGCTTCGCCGCGGTTTGCTCTCTCGGTCCCGGAGCCAGCCAGCAAACCGCAGGGAAGGAGACCTGCTTGCTCGGGGTTCCGGGACCGAGAGAGCAAACCGGGAACGCCGCGGTTTGCTCTCTCGGTCCCGGAGCCAGCCAGCAAACCGCAGGGAAGGAGACCTGCTTGCTCGGGGTTCCGGGACCGAGAGAGCAAACCGGGAAAGGAAACCAGCTTCGCCGCGGTTTGCTCTCTCGGTCCCGGAACCCCGAGCAAGCAGGTCTCCTTCCCTGCGGTTTGCTGGCTGGCTCCGGGACCGAGAGAGCAAACCGCGGCGTTCCCGGTTTGCTCTCTCGGTCCCGGAACCCCGAGCAAGCAGGTCTCCTTCCCTGCGGTTTGCTGGCTGGCTCCGGGACCGAGAGAGCAAACCGCGGCGTTCCCGGTTTGCTCTCTCGGTCCCGGAACCCCGAGCAAGCAGGTCTCCTTCCCTGCGGTTTGCTGGCTGGCTCCGGGACCGAGAGAGCAAACCGCGGCGAAGCTGGTTTCCTTTCCCGGTTTGCTCTCTCGTCCCGGAACCCCCCTTGAAGCCGCCCAACAGCGCTGCAGTGTGGCCACATCTAACACCACTTGCAGCGCTGGTTGCTGTAAGTGTGGCCACTCTGCAGCGCTGGCCCTATACAGCTGTACTAATACAGCTGTAACAACCAGCGCTGCAAAATTTTAGATGTAGACATGGCCAAAGTTAACCAAAAATCAGTTCACCATCCTTGAACTAATCTTGCTAACCACAGTCTTACATTGGCTGTCCATGTAGCTCACCATTATTTGTAACTTATGCCATTTAACTTTTCAGTAACTTCTTAAATACCAAAACTCTAGAAGCTATGGCTGCTCATAATTCTGCTATAAAAATCTAACACCTGGTATTAAAGTGGCTATGTTTAAATGCTGATTCCCCTTGAAAATTTGGCAGAGGACAATAGGTATTGGGCAATCATTCTTAATCACTTCATTTATATGCAAAGCCATGTGCTTCAGCATGTACCCATCATCCTAATGAAAGCCATTCCTTCATGTTTAAAGTCCTTAAATTACTCCAGATAACAGAATGCTATAGTAAAATTGATGCTCTCTCAGCAATTAATGTTAAAAATTACTTTGGAACATCAGTATAAAGGTGCCAATATTCTTCTCACTACTAGACAATAAAAAAATTATTAAGTGGCAAAAACAACAACAAAAGCCACAACACTATAGCTGTCTTGCTTCCAGGACTTAATTCAGCAAATGTGATTTTGTTAAGTAGGGGTACCATTTTAACGATAAAATATTCTACTTCCCAGTAGCAAGGGTAACTTTCTAAGGCAGATAAAGACTACACAAAAAGTGGAGGGAGAAATCTTGTTACAAACCAGTGAGCTAGATACCCAGCTACAGCTGAGCTGATTTGATTACACGACTTGCGGTGGTGAGAGCAGGGAGAAGGCATCTCAGAGGGCAGGGAGAAGGCATCTCGGAGTACACCTATGCTAGCAACTGTACAAATGGCTATGTGTGGACTTGTGTCCCCTATTGTTCATGCTGAAACCCCAGAAACACATCTCAAGGCAAGTAGAGAGCAAGCAAGCTGGCATGCCTGAGAATAAGTACGCACGTTAGCTGTGGCATCACCTCATAGTTATGCCATTTTGCAGCATGGTCAGAACTAAAAGGCATATATCAGGTATTGAGTTTCAATTGTACACCGCCCTTATTCCCATGCTGCCCTGAATCTTTTTTACCTTGACCCCTACACAATCTATAAATGTCCCTCTCCCCACTTTGCATCTGTATTAGTGTGCTGCAATGACTGCATCAGAACTTGTGTCTGTCAGTCTGTTTGGTTTGTTTGTTTGAAGGACCATGTGCTGTAGCTGGCAGTTGGAGGCGGAGCTACCAGGAAGGTTTGAAAGCTAGAAGCCTCTGGTAATTGGCTGAGCCTTAATCAGTGGGCGGGACATTCACTCAGGCCAGGGCTGTATAAAGCTGCGCACAAGCGACCAGGGAGCTTAGCCAACAGGAGCTGCTCACAGGGAGTTTTGCAAGGGAGTTTGGAAGGGGAGTAGGAAGGGAGTGGGGGTCCCTTGTCGGTCTCATCTGCGACTCATTGGTCCCCTGAACCTATAAAGTGAGCCACATCCAAAACCTTTCTGTTTACAGCAGAGCAGAGTGGACAGGGAACTGCAGATGGGAATTTGAGAGAGTTTGACAGAGAGAGGCTTACAATGGTGAGGAGGACCCGCAACACTTGTGCCAGCACTGCTTCTGTCTCCTCCACCTGTGCCTGTAGCCAGACAGAGCACCAAAGCATGGATGCTTTTACCCAGATTCTGGTGTGGGCTTGCAAAGACTGTAATTTGCAATTTCCACTTAATGATATCCAGGCTGGGGGTGGCATCCAATGTGAAAGGTGCCTACTGGTGGAATCTCTCAGGCAGCAGGTGGGAGACCTACAGGAGGAGGTGGCTAGGCTGAGGAACATCCATATCCATGAGCAATTCCTGGACAGTATCCATGTGGAGACAGCTGATGTAGCTGTCCCAGTTCACAGGACTACTGACACACCAGTGGAGGAGGAGATGCCTCAGGGTGTATCTGACACACCAGTGGAGGAGGAGGCTCAGGGTGGACACAGCCAGCTGGTTACTTCTAGCAGCGGGCAGTGCTTCACCCCTGCTGCGAACCCTCCTGCTGTGGTAAAAGATAACCGTTATGCTCTTCTTGATACAGGAGAGAAGGAATCACCCCCAACAGTTAAGGAGGTGAAGCCTCGTACCCCTAAGGCTAGGAGGTCTGCTGCCACCACTGATAAGAAACGTAGGGTAGTGGTGGTTGGAGACTCCCTGCTGAGGGGGACGGAGACTCCCATCTGTCGCCCTGACCGTTCATCCCGGGAGATATGCTGCCTGTCAGGGGCCCGTATCCGAGATGTTACAGAGGCATTGTCGAGGATTATCCGGCCTTCTGACTACTACCCCATGCTACTCATCCATGTGGGCACAAATGATACTGCGAGGTGTGACACTGAGCAGATCAAGAGTGACTACAGGGCTCTGGGCGTACGGGTTAAGGAGTTTGGAGCACAGGTGATATTCTCTTCGATTCTTCCTGTTGAAGGTAGGGGTCCGGGCAGAGACAGATGCATCGTGGAGGTGAATGCCTGGCTGCGAAGATGGTGTCGCCAGGAGGGCTTTGGCTTCCTCGACCACGGGATGCTATTCGAGGAAGGACTGCTAGGCACAGATGGCGTTCACCTTTCGAAGAGAGGAAAGGCCTTATTTGCGCACAGACTGGCTAACCTAGTAAGGAGGGCTTTAAACTAGGTTCGACGGGGACAGGTGAGCAAAACCCACAGGTAAGTGGGGAACAAGACCTGGGAGATGGGTTGGAAACAGGAGGGAGCACGGGCTATAATGGCAGAGAGGAAGGAGGGTCAGGGCAAAGCTGGGAGGCAAGATCAAACCAGTATCTTAGATGTCTATATACAAATGCAAGAAGTATGGGTAATAAGCAGGAAGAACTGGAAGTGCTAATAAATAAATACAACTATGACATTGTTGGCATTACTGAAACTTGGTGGGATAATACACACGACTGGAATGTTGGTGTGGATGGGTATAGTTTGCTCAGGAAAGATAGACAGGGGAAAAAGCGAGGTGGTGTTGCCTTATATATTAAAAATGTACACACTTGGACTGAGGTGGAGATGGACATAGGAGACGGAAGTGTTGAGAGTCTCTGGGTTAGGCTAAAAGGGGTAAAAAACACGGGTGATGTCATGCTGGGAGTCTACTACAGGCCACCTAATCAGGTGGAAGAGGTGGATGAGGCTTTTTTTAAACAACTAACAAAATCATCCAAAGCCCAAGATTTGGTGGTGATGGGGGACTTCAACTATCCAGATATATGTTGGGGAAATAACACCGCGAGGCACAGACTAACCAATAAGTTCCTGGACTGCATTGCAGACAACTTTTTATTTCAGAAAGTTGAAAAAGCTACTGGGGGGAAGCTGTTCTAGACTTGATTTTAACAAATAGGGAGGAACTTGTTGAGAATTTGAAAGTAGAAGGAAGCTTGGGTGAAAGTGATCATGAAATCATAGAGTTTGCAATTCTAAGGAAGGGTAGAAGGGAGTACAGCAGAATAGAGACAATGGATTTCAGGAAGGCGGATTTTGGTAAGCCCAGAGAGCTGATAGGTAAGGTCCCATGGGAATCAAGACTGAGGGGAAAAACAACTGAGGAGAGTTGGCAGTTTTTCAAAGGGACGCTATTAAGGGCCCAAAAGCAAGTTATTCCGATGGTTAGGAAAGATAGAAAATGTGGCAAAAGACCACCTTGGCTTAACCACGAGATCTTGCGTGACCTACAAAATAAAAAGGCGTCATATAAAAAATGGAAACTAGGTCAGATTACAAAGGATGAATATAGGCAAATAACATAGGAATGCAGAGGCAAGATTAGAAAGGCAAAGGCACAAAATGAGCTCAAACTAGCTATGGGAATAAAGGGAAACAAGAAGACTTTTTATCAATACATTAGAAGCAAGAGGAAGACCAAGGACAGGGTAGGCCCACTGCTCAGTGAGGAGGGGGAAACAGTAACGGGAGACTTGGAAATGGCAGAGATGCTTAATGACTTCTTTGTTTCGGTCTTCACTGAGAAGTCTGAAGGAATGTCTAATATAGTGAATGCTTACGGGAAGAGGGTAGGTTTAGAAGAGAAAATAAAAAAAGAACAAGTAAAAAATCACTTAGATGCCTGATGAAATGCATCCTAGAATACTCAAGGAGTTAATAGAAGAGGTATCTGAGCCTCTAGCTATTATCTTTGGGAAATCATGGGAGACGGGGGAGATTCCAGAAGACTGGAAGGGGGCAAATATAGTGCCCATCTATAAAAAGGGAAATAAAAACAACCCAGGAAACTACAGACCAGTTAGTTTAACTTCTGTGCCAGGGAAGATAATGGAGCAGGTAATTAAAGAAATCATCTGCAAACACTTGGAAGATGGTAAGGTGATAGCGAATAGTCAGCATGGATTTGTAAAGAACAAATCATGTCAAACTAATCTGATAGCATTCTTTGATAGGATAACGAGCCTTGTGGATAAGGGAGAAGCGGTGGATGTGATATACCTAGACTTTAGTAAGGCATTTGATACAGTCTCGCATGATATTCTTATAGATAAACTAGGAAAGTACAATTTAGATGGGGCTACTATAAGGTGGGTGCATAACTGGCTGGATAACCGTACTCAGAGAGTAGTTGTTAATGGCTCCCAATCCTGCTGGAAAGGTATAACAAGTGGGGTTCCACAGGGGCCTGTTTTGGGACCGGTTCTGTTCAATATCTTCATCAACGATTTAGATGTTGGCATAGAAAGTACGCTTATTAAGTTTGCGGACGATACCAAACTGGGAGGGATTGCAACTGCTTTGGAGGACAGGGTCAAAATTCAAAATGATCTGGACAAATTGGAGAAATGGTCTGAGGTAAACAGGATGAAGTTCAATAAAGATAAATGCTAAGTGCTCCACTTAGGAAGGAACAATCAGTTTCACACATACAGAATGGGAAGAGACTGTCTAGGAAGGAGTATGGCAGAAAGAGATCTAGGGGTCATAGTAGACCACAAGCTTAATATGAGTCAACAGTGTGATACTGTTGCAAAAAAAGCAAACGTGATTCTGGGATGCATTAACAGGTGTGTTGTAAACAAGACACGAGGAATCATTCTTCTGCTTTACTCTGCGCTGGTCAGGCCTCAGCTGGAGTATTGTGTCCAGTTCTGGGCACCGCATTGCAAGAAAGATGTGGAGAAATTGGAGAGGGTCCAGAGAAGAGCAACAAGAATGATTAAAGGTCTTGAGAACATGACCTATTAAGGAAGGCTGAAGGAATTGGGTTTGTTTAGTTTGGAAAAGAGAAGACTGAGAGGGGACATGATAGTAGTTTTCAGGTATCTAAAAGGGTGTCATCAGGAGGAGGGAGAAAACTTGTTCACCTTAGCCTCCAATGATAGAACAAGAAGCAATGGGCTTAAACTGCAGCAAGGGAGATTTAGGTTGGACATTAGGAAAAAGTTCCTAACTGTCAGGGTAGTTAAACACTGGAATAGATTGCCTAGGGAAGTTGTGGAATCTCCATCTCTGGAGATATTTAAGAGTAGGTTAGATAAATGTCTCTCTGGGATGGTCTAGACAGTATTTGGTCCTGCCATGAGGGCAGGGGACTGGACTCGATGACCTCTCGAGGTCCCTTCCCATCCTAAAGTCTATGAGTCTATGAGAACAGCTTTCTGCTGAACTCTTTACAGATCAATAGAGGCAACAATAATGGACATGGCTGTGAAAGCAATCGCTTGGCCCACTGAGTGTACGTGGTCCCAAAGGATGGGTCAGTGCATGGGTGGAGTACACTGTCCCCCCACGATTTTGGCCATACTTAGAGAAAGAAATTGTAAACATGTAACATAGCCCCAGGAAGAAATTTCTCATGTCTTTCCACTCCCTTGACACACTATGAACATTTAAAATTCTTAAAAGCATAATTACATTTTTCTCACCATTATATGCCTCTGCTCCTTCCTTGTGCACTGCAAAAGGTTTCTGAGAAAAAGCATGCTGAGCTATTTACATTTCTGGAATGTTCAAAAGTGTCAGAAAATGGGGCTTTCTACAGAAAAATTTTGGGGGTTGGGGTTTCTCGGCTTCTTCCAAAGGCACTTTGAATTGGCAGGATCTTTGGATGCTGAGAAGGAAACCCTGCCACCAAGAGAGCAGGAGTAGTACCCAGAGAGGCCAGGATAGATGAAGAAGGGCCCTAGAGGACCTGCTTAAAAGGGGTGGACAGGAGAAGTCAGAAGTAATTTGAGTTCCCCGGGACAATGGAGGAAGGGAGACTTCTGAACTGCTTCTGGGAGGTGGAGACACGGCATGGAGAACATGAACATTTCTTAATGAAAGGTTAATTGGACTGGTGGCTGACAGAATGCAGCATCCATCTCCTGCAGAGGCCTCAGAGTCTCCCTATTAGCTTCTGATGCTGCCACCTCCTACTCTTCCTCTTTCTGATGCTGCCATCCAAGCTGCTCTTTTGCCTGGAAATCCTCATTTTCATTTTCCCCATCCGACCAGTAGAATAATGTTGAGCCTGCAGGAGTCCCAGAACATCAGCAGGGACCAGCCCCCGAAACTCCTCAGAGAAGAAATCACATATTTCACTGAGAGATATCTCCCTCCATCATTCTCCTGTCTGATGAGGTGGGAAAGAGACAGGTACAAAGACATTAAATTGCAGATGGTGTTCTCTCTTTTGATGACAATTTTTAAAAAAATGTGTTGTTCTGTTTTAATATCACCTTAAAATATATTCTAAGGACAATTTCATTGTGGAAGTTGCTTTATGGTGTAGTGTTTGCATATCTTGCCTTAATTGTTCTTGTGATGTTTGTCTAGAAAGTAAACCTCCTAACTTTAGTAAATTTTATAATCTATTTAATGGTATGTCTTTTTCCTTTCCTGAGTATGGTTAACTGAAGATGTTTTATGGCTCAGGAATGAGTCCCATGCTCCCTACCTACCTCATGTAATTGAATGATGTGTAAAATTTTGATGCTATAAATATGGAAATGGTTTTGAGTCTTTCCTCAAGGTTCACAAATATCTGAAATCCCAGGGATACACAGGAGGGCTGAGTAGAGTATGTGTTTTCTGTGCTGTAGAAAACACTACTACAGATCTCTTACACCTAGGCCATAAAAGGTGGATCAATTTGTTTCTTAACGTCTTTAATGAACATGTTGAAATATAATAAATAAATACTGGCAATCGCACAGTATCTGCTAGAAGAACAGGAGTACTTGTAGCACCTTAGAGACTAACACATTTATTTGAGCATAAGCTTTCTTGGGCTAAAGCCCACTTCATCAGATGCATAGACTGGAACATACAGCAAGAAGATATTTATACATACAGAGAATATGAAAAGGTGGAAGTAGCCATATACTCCTGAAGCCACACTCTCCTCACCTCCCAACCTTAAGCACTTTCTAGCACACCAGGAATTAGTGGTCTCTACAAGCTGTGAATTGTGCTTGACAGGACTGACAATTCTAAATCACAACATTACCACAATGGCTGCATTTCTTCCCTCCCCTTGCAATCCCTCATGAACATGTTACAAACATTTTGGTATTCCTATTGGCAGGGGTTTCAAAGGAAGCATGAATTGTGTCAAGCAATTATGACAAATGTTATGCAGGCACATAATGACAGGGTTTGTCTCCATGGGGAAAACCCCAAACTCTAAACAGTTCTCAGAAGGCTAAAATTAGGGGTTACAGTTATCAGTGAATTGTGCTATGCAGTTAAGTGCTGTAAAACCCAGTATTTCACAAAAGAAGTGCAAACAGCTCCTTCACCCATTCAGTGCAAAACCAGTTGTCCTTGTGTAAATTGCGTGAAGTGTGGCTCCCCTCCCGATTGTTAATGGGATCAAGGAGATACAAAATAAAAAAACAAGTCATATGCAAAGGTGCCTGAAACTGTTGCCATCATGAAACCCTCCTAACTTTAAAAAAAAAACAATCACAATAGAAGAGTCAGCTTACATTGAGATGTCAGCCAGGAGGACAACACACTGAACAATGCACGCATAATATGGCTGCAACCCTTGCAAGCAGAAACCCATCCCCAACCTGCTAACACAATGTATGTGCCCTGTAATTGGCTATAATATGTACAGTGTGACACATAGGAAAGGATAATCAACTTCAGCTGCAACATATCAAAAGGGAACAAAATACTTTTAAAACTATGTATCCTACAAGTATTCAGGTAATTTCCTTCATGTGCATTTATAGCAGCTGCTCAGAAATGTGAAGATGTCCCTTGGTACAAGCACAATGAATATGTCGTCCTTTGCCCCCTGTTGCATGTACATATGGCATCCCTAATTTCCGCTTCTTGTTGGGAACCAGGATCAGTGTGAACATGTGTAGGATCTGGCTGCCTGTACAGAGTTTACAAACCAGATTTCTCTTGAACCCACCTGGGATAGAAATACTCTCCTTTACCTTCACAAATGTTGTGTAGGGCAGAGCAGACGACAATCATATGAATAGAGTTTGCCACGCTGGCATCCAGATGGGTTTGTAGGCAGGGCCAATGAGCCTTCAGCCTACCAAATGTATATTCCATGACCATTCTGGACCTACTTAGCTTGAAACTGAATTCCCTTTTCCAGGGCCATGGATGGTTGAGTATGATTTCATGAGCCCAGGCAGGACCAGGTCCTTCAAAATAATTGCTGGCACATTGTACAGGAGAATATAATTTCTCTCCCTTTCTCCCCCCATTAAGTACAATCCTGATCTCCTCAGCATCCTAGCATCATGAACCTTTTCAGTGCTCCTTACATTAGCATTCATGAATCTGCCTCTGTGGTCCACTAAGTCTTATAGAATGATGGAATAATAACCTTTTTGGTTCATAAAAACATAGGAACGGCCGTACTGGGTCAGACCAAAGGTCCATCTATCCCAGTATCCTGTCTACCGACAGTGGCCAATGCCAGGTGCCCCAGAGGGAATGAACCTAACAGGCAATGATCAAGTGATCTCTCTCCTGCCATCCATCTCCATCCTCTGACAAACAGAGGCTAGGGACACCATTCCTTACCTGTCCTGGCTAATAGCCATTTATGGACTTAACCACCATGAATTTACCCAGTTCTCTTTTAAATGCTGTTGTAGTCCTAGCCTTCACAACCTCCTCAGGTAAGGAGTTCCACAAGTTGACTGTGCGCTGCGTTCGCATACACACTTGTTCCTTATGGCAGGCAAAGAATTGGGATATGAGTGCCATTGATGGACCCTGAACCGTTTGGAATTCTCAGCCTCTGGAAATCAGCTCTTATTACTGGAACATTTTTGTGCCAACCAGTTATAGGAAAACCACAGTGTTAATAGCCTCATAAATCTGCACAACATGACCCTAACAGTGGACTTTCCAACCCCAAAGTGGTTTAAAACAGATTAGCTAGATAGATGTCATGGGTAGCCAGCTTCTACAGGACAATAGCAACCCACTTCTGAACCAGTGTGACTTCTCTGAATTGGGTAGTCTGGTGCTAGAGATTTGGTGAAAGCTCCTCACACAGCTCCTGGAAGGTCTGTTTCTTCATTTAGAAGTTCTGAAGCCATTGATGGTCATCCTAGGTTTCCAAGACAACACATTCCCACCACATATGCTGGTTCTCAGGAACCAAATAGCAACAGTCCACCCAAAGGCAGACTGTGCAATATAAGCATTCACCATATGTGTCCAGGCTGACATGAATGAATTATTTCTGCCCCTCAAGGTTATCTATTTTCAATGAGTCCAAATTCCACCTAGCATCTTGTCAAGCACCCATTCCTCCACATAAATGTGTCACGCAATGAGGAGCAGCAGGAAGAATTTTGAATCCAATGGGTCCATGTTTTCAGCCCAGTTTTTCAAGAAATAAAAGTAAGGGGGCACATGATCAGGAATGCCCATCAGCAACTGTGTGAAAGCAGGGAACAGTGCCAATAACACACAACAAAATGTCTCTGCTAAAACGTATCTCTGTGATGTGCGCAACTGTGGGATGCCAGCCCTGAAATGGTAGCACTAACCTTGTGTGCTTAGAGAGACAGCATGGATGCAGGTATATGTGTGTACAGCACAGCATATGTAGGATCTTACAAATGTAGGTATGGGGAGCACAAGCGATCATGGATATTATCCAGTAATCAGTGATATGTCAGTGTAGACACAGCCTTAGACCCTTCTATTCCCCTCCAATGCTGGAGCTGAGCCTCAGGAACCATTCCACCAGTCAAAGATTATTCTGGCTTTGTGCCTTAATGTCATCTCCTCGCCCCATATCTGGAGGTTTTGGAAGAAATAGAAGGGGTGGAACAAGCTTTATGGCAACAAGAGATTGCCCCCATGCCCTGGCTGCTCTGTTAAGGCAGCTCACCAACCCTTTTGTGAAAGTCTGGCAGCACAAAAGGGTGGAACTGGGGAGGTCAAAATTTGGCCAGAGAATTTAGATCAGCTCTCCTCTGCACAGTCCTTGACTTCTTACTTGTTTGTCAAGGTGCCAGCAGACTTTTTCAGATATATAAATAATACATTTTGATCCATTTTGAATAGTTTAAGCGATAGATGATTTAACAGCTGATATAGCCACCATTACAAGTAGTCATGACACACACAGATTTCTTACCTACATTTCAAACCCTCCAGTTTCCAACGGCTACTATCAAGAAGAACTTTTTTCACTTCTAAGCTGCCTCCAGAGATGTCAACGTCATGTCTGATTGATAATTACTCTTATTATATTTCATACACCTTAAAATAATTAGTGATTTTCTCTTCTTTGTAATTAGATGTAGTTATTTGAATCTCTTTTATAAACACACTTCAGTTTTTCTTTAATTGTTAACCCAGGGAACCCTACGAAATCTCCTGGCATTTATTTTTTTCCCCTCGTTGAAATTTAAAATGTATAGAAGAGAGATGACATCCATGCAAAACTTAATTCCAGAAATAAGAACTCCAGTGTTTATGCTGAAAGTTAATATAAATCCCAAGTTGCATTCAGCTAATGAGATAACTGTGAATATCTTGGTGATTTAGGGGCATATTCTGTACATATGCCACTTGAAATGGCAAGGTAAAACTCCCAATAGCAACAGAAAACCAGCAGTCTAATGAGCAGCGAAATAGATATCCAGAGGCATGAAAGACCTGCCTATTCAGAATACATAAGGGCTTCTTTGTGTTGGTTCCTCCCAGTTTTAATGTTCATTAACAAGAGATTTAGTCCTTCTGATTGGGAAGATAACCGTTGGAACATTAGATGTCGGGAGTTGTCTTGAGTTAAAACCAGACTGACTAAAACTATAATATTAAGGGCCAAATCCCACATTCTTTTCAGACTGCCCAAATAACGGGGTTGGGTGGTGGGGAGATCCAGAGGAATTTGGAATATGGGGGATGAGCAGCGGCAGAGACACAGCAAGTCTCCTGATGTGCTCCTAGTTGGGTGTAGATCCACCTAAAAATACATCCACTCCCCTTCCCTAGCTTGTTTCTAGCTCAAATCCAGGCCAGTGTTGTGGTGCTCCCTGGTGCACAAGTACCCAACCCATACCACATCATCCACAAAAATGTGTACGGAGAAGTGTGACTGTCTTCCATTTGTTTCAGTGGGCACTACTGGAAACTAATCATCACAATGTAAATAGCATTGTTAACCACTTCACTTCCTGCATCCACTGGAACAGGTGGACACCACTATGGGAATGCCCTAGCCAAATCCACATGGCAAAGGTAGAGGGGGCAGAGCAGAAAAGGAGCACAGCTCAGCCTGTATGTAGTAGACTGGTTTCATCACTACTTTATAGATGTATGAGACTGAGTCTCTACACAACTCCTCAGCCTGTCTACTTGGAGATGAGGATTTGGTTCCTTAATATTTTTGACTGACTTCTCTTGTGCCTTTATACTATCTTGTACTGAAATGTCAGAGTAGGAGCAGAAAGAATAGAGTGATTCCCACCTCTTGGATAATTTCCACAGATTTACAGTTAGGAATTGGGTATATTTGTGGAGAAAAATCCTATCAAATTTTGCCAAAATCCCCTCTACATTATTGTAATTTGTGTCCTAATAAGCAACTAAGACAATGTTCTCTTCTTAGCAAACAGTACTCTACTTTTAATAGCTATTAGAACTGACTTCACATGATAAAATTCACTAGAAAATTAAACTGCTCAGCAATTAAATTGTGTTACTTTGTTCAGGTACACATGAATTACCCCCATTTGATTGATAAAATTATCTTATCTTTTTCATTTTTACTGTTGTCTCGTTCAGTTAAAGTGGCATCTTTTCAAGTGGAATTAGGGAGAGTGTATTGTAACTCCTTTTCTGCTTCTTATGCTAGTTGACAGACCAGGGAGTATTACACTTCTAAAATGATGTTATATGGATCGTATCATTCCATTTATTTCAGTAGAATGGAACCTGTGGCATTCTTGTTATATCTGAAAGTGGGAAGAAATGGCTTTCACATCTCATTCTTTCAACTACAGTTACAAATGCCTATTTAGCCTATAAATATGTTGGTTTATAATAGTATAAAAGGCTTAACAATAGCTAAGCTAAAAGATTTAAGTTATGTATGGTTTGGTATATGCCTGGAATTTTTATTAACACAAGACTTGACATAGAGGGGCAAATTCTGCTTTCAGTTATACCAGTGCAAATCTGTCCGATACTCCAGATTTGGACCTATGCAACAAAAGCAACCAGTCTCAAGATCTGTTGTACCAAATCCAGAAAAGAATAGGGCAGAGTTCCTGCAGTGGAAGGGCCCATGAAATACCAGATGCCATAAGATGCTGGTGAAGTTGTAGAAGTCAACTTTATATAATCCACATTTGGTAATTGATGTTGACTTGTTCTATAGGTTCTCTCACACTATTGTGCTCTGAGGAAAACACATTTTCTATCATTATTAACACACAAAGCTTAAAATATTGATCCATGTCCATGGCTGCAGCCAAGGAGCACACAGTGTAATTCAGAGGATTAGATGATGGATCATTTGATGATTGCCTGGTCTGTTCATTCCCTCTGAGGCTCCTGGCATTGGCCACTGTTGGAAGACAGGATACTGGACTAGATGGGCCTTTGGTCTGACCCAGTATGGCTGTTCTTATGGGGTGCAAAGGTGACTTGAACCCAAACTGGGGGCTGTTGTCCCCAAGAATAAATTAGAATTATAGCAGCAAGAATCATACTATAAATTATGCCCTCTGCAGTAACCCCAGGAAGACGGGGATTTCTAGAACATAGGGAATCCCTCGCAGTATTCATTTCCTGCCAAGCCCTCAAGCCAGTGAATCTACACTGCTGAAGGATCCCTTTTGTTGGGGAATTCTTCTTATGGTCTTCTATGCTGCTTTGATCTGGCTGAGAGGTACGAAGCACAACATCAGTGTATATGAAGAGTAAAGCCATGGATGCATCCAGGTTTCAGATTAGATTTCAGGTGATGGGCAAAACTACATGAAATGGGACACACACAGAAGAACAAAGCTATTTCTATGGCTTAGTTGACAAAGATGCAAAGACTTTTTACATGCCAGCTTCAGATCAGATGATGTATTTTTCTTCCAGCTAACTGAAAAATTCAGAGTGGACCTTTTAAATTTTATATGGTTTAAATTACCTTGTTGCATCTAACAATAGCAAGTTAGCCATAAATCATTTTGGCTTGATTTTCTCTTGATAATTATTTATTGATCTGGCCCCCAAATGAAATAATAGGTACCACTGAGATAGATTAAAGAAAGTAAATGAATGAATAGCCTGTTTTGCTGGAAATCTTAAACATTCAGAATAGCATTCTCTGGGTATGCAGCTGTGGTAGGGGATCATAGCTATGCTTCAGCAAAAATGCTCTTAGCATAACAATGCAATTTCCTTCTGATTTTCTCTTTAAACCCATTCCATCTCCCTTCTAGTTTAGAGAACTAATGGCATTTTACTGGCCAGACAGTACTGCTGCGTAGAGCAACAGATTCTACTGCCTTCCATTCTCTCTTGAGATGGGATAACTGTGATGATAAATGGTAGTATGAAATTAAAATAGCGTCTGACTTCCAACAGCTAGGTCTACACAATTTAGCACTCATGGGTGTAATGGGCAACGATGCATTTAATAAACAATCCCCAGTCTAAAGTTTTGACAGAAGGCTACACTATGATTTCTGTTGTTGTTTAAACAGAGAAGTTTTTCTGATACTTACACTATAGGTGAATTTAGTTCCATGTGTTATAGCATGTAGATAGAAGGCTTGTTTAAAGTTCTCCAACAATTCATTTTTCTAGTAGGACATTATTATTTTTTTCTGACTGAACTGTTTTACACAATGTCTGCTTTCTGTTAACTTTTTTGCATTTTCACTGGAAAAAAAATTCTCCAAAACCAGAAAGCTTTGTTTTTCAGCAAAACAATTTATTCATTTTCTGTGAAATGTCACTCTTAACTTATTTATTTACTTTGCAGAAAAAAAATTCTGGTCAGCCCTAATAGATAGACTGAATGGTTGACAATGTGGATTAAATTACTGGAATACATTATAGGTCCCGCTTACTCATGCTGGTTAATACCTTTTTTTCATAAGCAGTGCAGCTGAAGCTAGGGAGGCTGTTGAATAAGGTAGTTCCCAATGGGCTAAATTGTGAGCCTATTTCTACAGATGTTTTGAATCATCCCGCAGCAGATCTATAATACTATTGATTTCTGCAGGATGGTCCAACTATACTTTTCTATAAATTCTCTGAGAGTTATATACATGGAAAGTCACCCATTTGAATGCATTTTAGGTAGAAATTTTAGATCTTGTCGGTAAAGTGCCATCGTCTGCAGAAAAATGCAGAATACAGAGTACCTAGAGTGCTTTGGAGAGAACAGTTATAGATGTACAAATGAGCTAAGTAGCAAAAAACTCTCTTAACCCAAAGAGGTTGAAACTACCTCGGCAGCAAAAGAATTCAGTTAATTCAATCATTGTCATACAATATCACAAGAAATGGAAGCTTGTTTTCAAAAAGTATAAACATTAAGTAAAAGTCAAGGATTATACTGTATTCGATGGCTTTTCAAAGCTAGTTAGTTAGCGAGTATGCTGAAAGCTTTTACATCCATTGTCTCCAGTGGATTTTTTTTTTTTTTTTTGTAAATCATCTGTCTTCAACTCAGGTCATGACTGATCTTCTCTCTGCATGTTTACATCTTCAAAGATATTTATTTTTCTGTAACAAAGCATTCTTGGAGCTAATCCAAGGCATTGTGTATCCTGAACAATAAAATCTGAGAATAGTTTCTGCAGTGGTAAAATGATCTGACCCCACACAACAGTTTGTAACATTTGCAAGATTATGCCACCCAGTATACTTCTAAAAGCAAGAACTTTAATATGGCAAGGATGAAGCTGTTGCAGAACTGAGCTCATCCCATGAGATAGAGTATTTTTTGCTTTTACCCTTATAAGACACCTAGCTTTGAGTACTCACCCCAGGTTTATAGGTGTATTGCTAGAACAGAATGTCCATTACTAGCCTTTGTGAGCACGTGAAATATGAGCCATTTCCTGCAACAGTCAAATCAATGGGAGTTTTGTCATCAACATTAATGGGAGCAGGATATCCCTCTGACATTATAGTTCCCCAGTGAGAATGCATGTAGGAGTGAAGACAATAGAGTATAGAGCAAGCCCGGGGACACAGGAACCCCAGAGGCCCCTGCCCAGGAAAGAGACACAATATGGAAGCCACTTTTCCCTGCATGCTGAACACCCCAAGAGAGCCAGTGTTGGTGGGTTAGGGTACATGATCGTGACACTGGCTCCTTGCACACCAGCAAGTGCCAGGAGGCTGGCACTAGGGGAGTGCCCAATAAACTTTTCCTAGAGTTTACTGGCAAGGTCTCTGCCTACAATGCTCAGGTATGAAATCTGCTCCTGACTCTTATACGCATATCTCCGGTCCCTGCTTCTTGAGTGTATACCTGCTTCCTCACCCATCTATGTAGGTAAAACTCCAAATTATGAGCCTTAACTGAGTCCATAGTTTCATGTATAACTTACAGAATCTTGATATGGATTTAGACGAAAATGAAGAATATCCAGGGTTGTCATTAATGACAACATCATTTTTGGAATGGATACTAAACCTTATGCTTCAGGGTTTAAGCCAATCTCTAATTATTACAGACCAGGATGAGACCTAATGTGGCAGGACATCTTCTACTGCAGAGTTCTTACACCTTCCTCTAAAGCAGTGACTCTCAATTTTTCCAGACTACTGTACCCCTTTCAGGAGTCTGATTTGTCTTGCGTACCCCCAAGTTTCACCTCACTTAAAAACTACTTGCTTACAAATCAGACATCAAAATATAAAAGTGTCACAGCACATGATTACTGGAAAATTGCTTACTTTCTAATTTTTACCATATAATTATAAAATAAATTGGAATATAAACATTGTACTTGTATTTCAGTGTATAGTACAGAGAGCGGTATAAACAAGTAATTGCACGAAATTTTAGTTTGTACTGACTTTGCTAGTGCTTTTTATGTAGTCGGTTGTAAAACTAAGTAAATGTCAAGATGAGTTGCTGTATCCCCTGGATGGCCTCTGTGTACCCCTGGGGCACATGTACCCCTAGTTGAGAACCACTGCTCTAAAGCATTGGGTACTGACCACTGTCAGACAGGCCATAGGACTGGATTGACCATGTGTCTGATCCAGTCTGGCAATTTCACAGTTCTTACTCACAAACCTGAACACCATGCAGACCAAAGCTGTTTTGAATGTTTCCCTCCTTTTTTGTTTTAAACATTTCCCCTCAGTTTTTGGAAGTTGGTAGACCCGTGCGAGAACACACTGACAGATCCTTGTTTCTTGAGTTCTTTTTCAGAATACTATAACCCCTGATGCTTTAACTGCCAGGTTTTAGAATTCTCTATCTTTTTCCATGCTGATGGATTTTAATATTCTCTCTCATTGCACCTTCCTCACTTGGGTAAGCTTGTTCAGGCTTTATACTATATTAATATGTTTATTGCATCCTTATTTTGTATGCTACAAGGGACAAACAGCCCACTGGATTTAAATTAAAGCCCTTCCTCTTCTCTCCCTTTCTTAAAAGGAAAACATTTAAGGCCTGTTTAATAGTCCTTCCCTGTTTTGAACCTAGGATTTTGGTTCCATTTCTACTTAGAGACCATTTAATCCAAACACACTTTCAGATGGAAGGCATTCTATTGGTACGGACATGGACCACTCCAAGATTCCCATTGACTCAGCCAAAGTTGCACAGAAAGGCTATGGAAGAGCATGCACTTAAACTCAGATCTCCTGAGCCTCAGTCTTAATCACAAGATGATCCTTCTTCACTATGCTGTATGAAGCCATCACTCTTTTTTCTATAAGGTCCATAATATAACTGATATACTGAGGATAGTTTTAATTTAGTTTCTCTTTGTAAGTAGTTCAGGGATGCTTATTTTAGAAGATGAGTTCAATCACACATCTGAGATTCTCTCTGCCAGAGGGTCTCGATGCAGTAACAAGCCCACTAAATACCACTTAAAGCAAAAATGTGTTTCCCAAAAGAATTAGATTTGCTATATTTTAATAAATGGCTCTCTTCTCTAAGTTCTGCAAATGGACTTGTGCAGGGGATATTCATCAAGTATAATCTACTTTGCCACAGAGTCCTGAAAGACGTGTTTTTCAAATTTCAGAAGATTTTCAAATGTCACGTTAAGAGTACATGTACAAACTGAATGCTAACAACCACATCACCCGGTGCACGTATTCACATTATTAATGAGAGCAGGTCTCATGATCATAATGCTGCAGTAGATGCTATTTCTGTTCACCTATTACAACTAACTACATATCCTGACCGTACACAGAAAACATTCCTAATATCAGTGATAATTGACTTTATGGAGCAGTGCTGTCCCTGAAAGAGACTTGTAAGAGCTCTCTTTCACAGTCAGAGTTTGCCAACTGTTGCTTGTCAGCTTCCCTACTATTATTTCACTGTCATTATCATCATCATCAGGAGTTCTAGACCTGTTACAAATAATTTGAATGACCTCCCCTTCCACCCATACGTCTTTAGAACATGATGTGTCCATTTCACTTTTTAAAATCTTCTGTTTTTTTTTAGCAAACTATTCATTTAAAATGCGTGCACTGTCTGGAAGCAAATTACTAGGGTAAAAGGGCATTTCAAGATGATTGAAAATGTACCTCTCAGGCTGTTGCTTTTTCCATTTCCCAGATAGTATTGCTAAAAAGGTGGTTAGGAAATGTTATTGTAAAGGCAAACACTTTTTTCATTTCAGCGTGCTTCTCTTTGTATCCATCTCCTCATTCAGAGATCTTGATGAAATAAATAGCTACACTTATAAGTGAAAGATTCAGGATATACATATAGGGAGAATATTTATTTGTATTTGAAACAGCTGTTTACAGTAGGTGCACAATAAAGTTCACAATTGAGAACAGAAATAGGTCTAGTTTTGTAGCTACAGTGGTCGTAATTATAAAAAGGGACAAGTTTTGTATGCTTGTTTTGAAAGATTCTATCCACAGGAGATATTCTCTACATTTAAAAGTGAACCTTAGCCCTTTAGGCACAGATGTGATGATCAAGGGTGATGTGTAAGCCACATTGTGATTCAAATACACCTGATTTGCAGTTCTCCCCCTACTTCCTTCTGAGCAGTAGAGTATAAGGGACAAACTAAAACCCAACGTATCCACAAGGCGGAGTTCTGGGGAAAGTGTTCTTGAGAGATTGGAGTGTCTTGGGGTCAGCGTGGTTCCTGGCTACCTATAATAGCAGCAGACACAATCTATGCCTCAGAAGTGTAACAAAGAGGCCCAAGACAGATGGTGGCTGGAGCCTGCTCAGTTGCACAAATGCTATGTCTACAATGCACATCACTGGCAGCAGCGTGGAAGGTATGTGTAGCTATACACCGCAGTGACAAGCAAGCTGTGTCCACATTGTGTTATACAAGTCAGTGAAAGGCCTTGGCATGTGGGAGGCAATGGAGAAAGGTTTCAGAAGCTCCCTGCAGTGGGGAAGGATGCCAGCAGCAGAACACTACTAAAAATGGCAGTGTAGATGGCGGAAGCACTGGTTGAGCACATAGAGAGCCATGTAGGGTACCCAAGTTTGTCTTTATCCAACCACGCAGTGCCTCTATGTCTACAAAGCTATTTATACTCGTGCTGCGGGGACCTCCCAGGCCTCTGTAAGGAGTGTGCAGCGTAGATGTACCCACAGACCCTGCATGTGGGTCCAAACAGCTGTCTGGTGAGAATCCAGCAAGGGGAGCTTGACCAGAACTGTGATAGAGTCCAAGAGGAGCTGGCCTGAGGATGTCCCGCCATATGGAGCCCTCTTGAAAAACTGTCCCCAAACGTGGGTGCTGAGCCCTTCTAAAAATTATGACCATGGTGCACAAGAATATGGGATTCAGACTATATAAGGTAGGATCTGGTAAAGTTGAGGGTAGTGTCTGAAGCCCAGCTTCTGCTTACTAGTCATTTCTGAGTTTCTCTGTGAACCTTAATATTTTTGTTCACAATTTTCCAGGTCTGCATATCAAATAAAAGAAATTAAAATGGGAGTGAAAAATCCAGGACAGCTCAAGTTGTGGTTGTTTCCTGATCCCTCCCTCCTATTTCATTAATCATCATTCTCTGTCTTAATGTTAATAGTGTTCATCTGAGATTGTATCTACAGATTTCTGCTGTTGATTCTCAGTGCTTTTTACTTTTGTACTCAGTGCTGTTAGTTCGTAATTTTATGAATGAATGAACTTGAGCAATGGCATTGAGCATAGCATTAGCACACCATTACACTATTCTATCAATAACATGTCTTAAAGGGGAGACTTCAATTGCTTAGAGATGTTCCATAGCCCTACTGCTGCTATGGCAGGGCTAAAGAGCTGCAGCTGTTTTCCTCCATTCCATGGCGCTAGAAATCAATATATGTAAAACCTGGGGTACCAGGATAAATAGAGCTGGTCAGAACATTTTCATCTAAATATGCTATTTTGTCAAAGCACGTCAATTTCCACAAAACTTTTGATGGGAGACTCTGTAGCTGGGTGGGCTAGGGAACTGGTCTGGGATGTGGGAGATCTAGGTTCACGGACTTGGTTAGAGTGATCTGGATTGAAAAGCTCTGCTCTGAATCATGCAGAATAAGGATTCAAATCTAGGTTTCCCATATCTCAAGCCTGTATCCTAGGCTATAAATGGAGATACTTGCTCCCATTTTTGCAAAAACATTCAGAAGGTTTTGTTTTCATTCCTATGTGGAAAGAAAACAGTTTGCACAAGCTCTAAAGTTGCTACAGAACAGAATAGTTGTCCCCATGCAAACTAGAGCTAAATCTATTCAACAGCCCCCAGCACCTCCCAAAGACTGACATGTCAGGAATGCTAACTACAGATTATAATAATGAGATTTTTTTGTGCTATATCTTAAGGGACATTTTAATCTAATCATTTAACTGTTGAGACAGTGAGGATTATAATTAAAGTTAAATAACACAATTTCCGCAATTTCTAGTTTCCTAATTGCTATTTCAGATTTGTAAGTGTACATCAAAATGTCAGTCTACTTCCACCAAACACAGAACTCTTCAAATGTCAGTGAGCAGAGGAAAGAAGAATTTCATCGAAATAAAAAGGTTTGAGATGTGCATGACTGTAATTTAAAATGTACAGTATCAGATGGCGTGAAATAAAACAGGCTAGAGATGCATTACATAGAAAGAGTTAGCTTCAACGTTGTATACAATGTATTAGGGATGTGCAAACTGTCTATTTCAGAATCACAACATCCCCGCCCCCGCTGAGATGTCAGCTAGACCTGCATTAAATTAGCTGGTGAATGTTCCAGGTCCCGTCTGTTAGACTGTGCTATGCTCGATGAACAGCACACACAGTGATGAAAACACTGTGTAAACAATGAGATAGCACATTCAAAGGGCATAAACTACCTTGCTTCTGCAGCATTTCCACTGACTCAGAGCTGGCTTTAGTATTTTCAAACAGGCCTGCAATTTTTCACCTTTGCTATGTCCCCAAAACGTAGCTGACTCAAACATTGTACTGCACACAGGACTGGGTAGAGAAGTCTGGGAAAGATTAGCAAAAGGACTCTTGGGGATACAACCAGGGCCGGCGCTTCCATTTAGGTGACCTAGGCGGTCGCCTAGGGCACTCCGATTTGGGGGGGTGGCATTTTGCCACTCTCGGCGGCAATTCGGCGGTGGGGGGTCCTTCCGCGCTCCGAGTCTTCGGCGGCAATTCTGCGGTGGGTCCTGGGACCCACCGCAGAATTGCTGCCAAAGACCCGGAGTGCGGAAGGACCCTCCCATGCAGAATTGCTGCCAACGACCAGGAGCGCAGAAGGACCTCCACCTAGGGCGCCAAAAATCCTGGCACCGCTCCTGGATACAACTGATTCATTTGATATTAAAAGTGCATATGTGGTTTTGGTGGGTAGAAAGAAAGGCATTTAAGTCCTCACTCTCCCAACCTTCTGCCCCCAGTTACCCTCCAAATTTAGGAGTGAGGCCCAGCTACTTATGGAGACTGTGCATAACAGATTAAAATATATGCTGAATAGTTTGTGAACAAACTTCAACCTTATTGAGTGTTTGTAAACTGTTCATATTGGATTATTAACTAGTTATTATTCAATTACAGACAGGTCAGCTAGAGTAATTGTTTCTGTTCCATGATTAAGTAAATAGAATGAGGGATTAAGGCTATGTCTGCCCTACAGGCCATACAGTGGAACAACTGTACCACTGCAGCAGTGGGAGAGCTCTCCTGTTGGCATAATTAAACCACCACAAACAAGTGACAGTAGCTATGTCAGTGGGAGAACATCTCCCACCATAGCACTATCTACACTGTTGCTTTTGTTGAAGAAACTTATATCAGTCGAGGGTATGGTTTTTTTAGACACCTGACTGACAAAAGTATTACTGACAAAAGTGCTAATGCAGACATAGCCTAACAGTGAACAAACATCAAAAACTCATTCGTTCAGCACTATGTATTCGTATCATGAACAACCATTTCTTAAAAGTTAAGCAAAAATCCCAATAACCTCAAGCTCACAACCCATCGCAGGAGAATTTATGAGTGGTGAATAAGGGATGAAGACATTAGTTGAACAGAACAGCTGCTGGAAATACGAATAAATGTTCAGAAACAGTATGGACCAGATTGCCAGCTCTGTTGAATTCCATGGAGCTACACAATTTAAAAAAGCTGTGGATCTGATCCCATTTTGGTGGTATTGGAGCAACTCTATTCTTAACCCAAAGTATCACTGGCCTCCCTGCTGAAACGCCCAATAAACTTGCTATTTATACTGTGATGTGAGCATCCCCCATATCCCTCCACTGTAAATGAGAGTGAAGTCATTCAGATAGGACACCATCAAGCAAATATTGATAACCAATACAAGTTATTAAACTAGGCTGGATTTGAACTGAAGTTACACCTACCAAGGGATTTTTCCTGAGCAGTGCTAAGAGCTATAAATATTCTTACTTGTTTTAGTGTATGACACAGAGAACTGCATTTGCTGGATCCATACCAGTGCCGTTTTCTAAGATGTATAGTATGATGTGCCCCTGATGCTTCAGAGGTTAACCACCATTTTTAGAAAACTGTCCTTCAGATTACCCAAACGATAGGTCAGTATTGTAATCTGCCAGCTTTGGGACAAGAGTTTACCTATCTCATAGAGCTGGAAGGATCCTGAAAGGTCATCAAGTCCAGCCCCCTGCCTTCACTAGCAGGACCAAATTCTGATTTTGCCCCAGATCCCTAAGTGGCCCCCTCAAGGATTGAACTCACAATGCTGGGTTTAGCCAGCTAATATGCAAACCACTGAGCTATCCCTCCCCCCTAAAGAGGAACTTGTACAATATTTTATGTTGAAAAGGAAGGATAAATACCATGAATCTGTTTTCACCTAGTGTCTTCACTTGTCATTAGCAATACACTAACTTCTGTATCAGTAATGATCAATGATGCTTAGTGAACAGGCTATTTTATCTGATTTAAAGGTCAGACTACAAAGAATTACAGAAATATAAAATAAGAATCCCCTTTTCCCCCTGGCAAAGACACAAATCAATGTGGATGAAAATCTACTTTTAAGTTAAAGGACAGAGGTTTGTAGTAAAATAATGAACACAGCCGTTTTCAATACATTATCCTTATGTAGGTTACTGTACATTTCTATTGAAATACATATTGCAAGTGGCCAAGAGTGATCCTAGGACATCTTTTTGCAACTTCAGGACTGGATTTCTTAATTGTTCCCTCTCAGCCACAGTCAGGAAATATAGGAGTATATTCTCTTTTCTTTTTAAAAAGATCTGCTTTCATAGTGGTGGTGGTGGGGGAGGGTTCTCTTGTTGAATAAGAACATCTATCATCGTTTAAACAGAGTTTCAGGAATGACAGATACCTTAGTTAGATATGATGATATTACTGCTTCCTTTTCCCCTCCTTTTTCTTATACAGTAAGATTTTTGTGGAGAGTAAATTATCACACCAAGTAAGTAACAAAGTCAGGCCCCATCTTCTGAGATTCCTATTACATACCCCCTTGAACTCATCGTCTTGTTGTTTGAAGGACATCTGAAGTGGATTTCTGGTTTCAGTGCTCTCAGTATCAAATATTTCTGTTGGTTATGCTGAGTGCTAATGCTGGCTGAAATATTTTTTTCTAGTAGAAGGTTATTGGTAGGAATTATATTGCTACTGAATTGTTGCTACAGACTGTTGAGAATCTGGATTTTTTTTTAAATGAAGAGGCCATGAATGTCAGCGTTTGCTGTTTAAAATACATTATGTGTTTTCAGGAGTCTATTTTAAACTGTATTATCTAAAATGGAAAAAAGATTAAGTCCATTAATATAAATTAAGATTTGTGATATTGTTGAAATGTCTGAATCGGACAGCAAAAATCTCCTGTTAGGCCAATTAATAGTGCAGAAGGAACCTGTCTCTTGGAAATGGGGTCCAAGCTATTATACCGCTTTATTTAGTTACAGTGCAATATTAGAATAAAGACTTCCCAAGCTAAGTTATGAAAGACATCTTTAGCATGTTTCTATTTCAATAGAAAGTTTACAATTGAACACAAAAAATAAGTTACTGTTAAGTGGTTCTAGGAATCAGCATAAAGAGACAATCTACTGATTCCAATCATGTCACATGTTCACACAGCATCCATCTGATGATAATATTTTTCCCCTGCTAGAATGAAATTCACCATAGTTCAGAGGACCCCCACACATGCCCTTCTGTCTCACTTAAACGTAAGGGTCTGATACTCAGTGTAAACTATGTTCTGTAAGCAAGCTAAGCTACAATGATATAAACAGGCTGAAGATCTAGGCATTAAAATTGGGGCTCAGGTAATGCATAGACTATATAAACAACCGTGAAATAAAGACATTTTGCTGCCAATGAAACTGCTGACTAATAAATGACCCAGGATTAGATCCATTCATAATACACTGCCTCATCTATTAAAATTAAATGAAACCGATCTGCTAGGAATTTTTTTTTGTTTTTTTAAGGTGGGCCAGGACTGATATACAGGTATCCTCCAAAGGTGAAATTTAATTATATCTCAAATTCAAAATGAGCAGAATCTTTGTCCTACAGAAGAATTGCAGAGGATAGGAGAAGGAATGACAAATTTAAAAACACTCCCTCTGCCTCAGCATTAGACCCTAGGCTAAGAAGAACCTGTCTACAGGTGCCACTCCAGCTTACAGACAGCATTGCCAGCCATTGCCAAGCCACTCGATACACATGATGTGCAGATACATCATCAAATTGAATCCAAGCAACTGGGGATAAAATATGTTTAAGTTAAAGAATGTACATGAGTGAGAGAATACAAACAAACAAGTTAGAAACAGAACTGAAGACAAGGCACCTGAGGTTTCAATTCAGGATGCTAAACACATTTTGGCTTGTGACAGTAATGGTCTGTAACTGATGGGAAGGACAGAAATTGCAAGGGCTCATGGGAATTCCTGTTAATTTTCCATCAGTCTTAGCTCCTCTGCATGTGACTGCTGCCACTGTGCAAACTATCGTCATGGTATAAACAAAGAAGGTAGAAGCAGAGATGGGCTTATAGCCCAGGGCCCCTGAGACCTATGGGGGAAGGGAGGGTGAAGATTGCTGGGGGAGGCAGGAATGTTGCTGCATTTAAGAGAAAGGAAAAAGCATCCTGTGGCTGGTCCTCCTTTTCCCCATGGGCCTGCTCTATTGCCCACTGAAGTCACTGAGAGTCTTTCCACTAAATTGAACGGGCATTGGAGCATGTCCTAGGACAGCTGAGCTGTCACTTCTCTTAGCATGTCCCAGCTTCTGCTTCATGGACCCATGATTCATTTACTGAGCTTGTCAAGGTTCCTTCCCTACTCTGAAGTTTAGGGTACAAATGTGGGGACCTGCATGGACACTTCTAAGCTTAATTACTAGCTTAGATCTGGTACACTGCCACCATCCAGAATTTCAGTGTCTGGAGCACTTTCTGTCCCCCCAAAACTTTCCCCTCCCTGGGTTGCCTTGAGGGACTTTACCAATTCCCTGGTGAACACAGATCCAAACCCTTTGGATCTTAAAACAAGGAGAAATTAACCATCCCCCCTCCTTTTCCCCCACCAATCCCTGGTGAGTCCAGATCCAATCCCCTTGAATCTTAAAACAAGGAAAAATCAATCAGGTTCTTAAAAAGAAAGCTTTTAATTAAAGAAAGAAAAGTAAAAATTATCTCTGTAAAATCAGGATGGAAAATACTTTACAGGGTAATCAGATTCATATAGCCCAGAGGAACCCCCTCCAGCCTTAGGTTCAAAGTTACAGCAAACAGAGGTAAAATCCTCTCAGCAAAAAAGGAACATTTACAAGTTGAGAAAACAAAAATAAGACTAACATGCCTTGCCTGGCTATTACTTACAAGTTTGAAACATGAGAGACTGATTCAGAAAGATTTGGAGAGCCTAGATTGACGTCTGGTCCCTCTTAGTCCCAAGAGCGAACAACACCCAAAACAAAGAACACAAACAAAAAACTTCCCTCCACTAAGATTTGAAAGCATCTTGTCCCCCCATTGGTCCTCTGGTCAGGTGTCAGCCAGGTTTACTGAGCTTCTTAACCCTTTACCGGTAAAAGAGACATTAACCCTTAACTATCTGTTTATGACAGAGCCATTAATGGACCCTGCCCTGGAAAGCACAGAGACCTCTGTCAAAACAGGAAGGAGGGTAACCAGGAAAGATGATCATCAATCAGGGAAACACTGACTGGACAAGGGAATCAGGAAAGTATAGGGGAAAAAACGTGGGGGAGAGGTATGAATCAATGACAGGGAGCAAACAAGAAGGGTGTAACAAGGGGAGAAGTGTGGTAGGGATGCCTGTAAATACCCAAGTACAAACTCTTGCTGTTTATGACCAGAACAGGAAGTCTTTAGCAGGTCAGCTACAGCCTGTGCTTGTAAGATCCTCATCTGAGATCCAGTCAGTTTATTTGACTGGAATTAAACAAGTTGCCCCCGTGGCAGGAATAGGAAAGACTCATTAAGTCAAGGAACTAAATGGTTATTTCCTAGACTTTGTTGCTGTTGATTTTCCTTATCATATTATATTAGGTTTGCCATCAGTCCTAATCAAACTGAATATAAAAGAAGAATTGGTTGGAAAACAATTTTCATCAGTATTTTTGTGCAATGTTGTGTCTTTCTTTGGTTCCTAGGAAATTTTGAAGGAAGCTTTCTGGATAACCCTAAAAACAGCCCGCCTGCCCACCCATAATGGAATAAAAGAAGAAATGGACAAGCTGAAAGATTAGTTTCTGATCTCAACTCTTCTGAGTACATCCAGTGTAGCTCTATGGAACTCAGTGGATTTACTGTGGCACAATGCAAATCAGAATCAGGTCCAAAATCCTATTGGAATAAAAACTATACAGTTGCAAAGAGCTATTTGGGGGAAATAAACCTTTCCGTTGGCTACTAGCCTTGGAACCTCCATTGAGAGGAACTGCCCAATTAACATATTAATGAAGGCTGGCCTCAGATGCAGTGACAGAATGATTAAGGGCAAATGATGTATATTAATGTGAGGGAAATATTCATGCATGTTGGGACTGAATGAACCATCATTCATTTAAAATCCAAACAGGAATGCAGTTTGTGCATCTTGGTCTGGTCCAGAACAGGAGGAAATTCTTAATCAGGGTGTCAAAGTTTTTTCCCCACTTTGAACTTTAGAGTACAAAAGTTGGGACCTGCATGAACACTTCTAAGCTTAATTACTAGTTTAGATCTGGTACCCTGCCACCAGCCAGAAATTCAGTGTCTGGCACACTTTCTGTTCCCCCAAAACCTTCCCTGGGGAACACAGATCCAAACCCCTTGGATCTTAAAACAAGGAGAAATTAACCATCCTCTCTCCTTTCCCCCCAGACTTTCCCCTCCCTGGGTTGCCTTGAGAGGTTTCACACAGATCCAAACTCCTTGGATCTTAAAACAAGGAGGAATTAACCATCCTCATCCCTTTCCCCATACCAATCCCTGGTGAGTTCAGACTCAATCCCCTTGGATCTTAAAACAAGGAAAATCAATCAGATTCCTAAAAAGAAAGCTTTTAATTAAAGAAAGAAAAGGTAAAAATGATCTCTGTAAAATTAGGATGGAAAATGTTTTATAGGGTACTCAGATTCATATAGACCAGGGGACCGCCCCCCCCTCCAGCCTTAGATTCAAAGTTACAGCAAACAGAGGTAAAAATCCTTCCAGCAAAAAGAAACATTTACAAGTTGAGGAAACAAACATAAAACTAATCCGCCTTGCCTGGCTATTACTTACAATTATGAAGCATGAAAGACTGATTCAGAAAGATCTGGAGAGCCTAAATGTATGTTTGGTCCCTCTTAGTCCCAAGAGCGAACAACACCCAAAACAAAGAGCACAGACAAAGACTTCCCTCCACCAAGATTTGAAAGTATCTTGTCCCCCTATTGGCCCTCTGGTCAGGTGTCAGCCAGGTTTACTGAGCTTCTTAACCCTTTATAGGTAAAAGATACATTAACCCTTAACTATCCATTTATGACACAGGGACTAAACACTTCAATTGCCAAACACCAATTAACCCTGGAACATAGACATTGGCTTGTACAATTAGACACTGAGCTGACAGGCAGTCACCCGGCTTTAGCCTGTGAGAGGATAAAGGTTGTTTTCTGCAAGGTAGAGGAAATAGTTCACTGCTTTGCAACTATGCTTTCTATAGTATTGGCCTAGATACGTTTACATGGATTAACTTGAACCTTTTGTTTATTTTCCATGTAATTGCCACCCCACAAAAAATTCCCCAAACATTAGAAACTTCTCAAATTGATGTTCAGAGCTGTTTACTGGGATAGCTATTAGGTACCTCAGAGAAGGAAACTGAACTCTGCCCTTGGAGGAGATCAGCCAGGAGTAGGTATAATGTCTGTAATTCTCCCTTCCCAAACAACGCTAGAAAAAGGCCATCAAATGTCATTGTGAGCACAGGGAGAGCCAAATAACCTGAAAAGCACGAGGTGTAGTGACAAGGCCTTTCTCTCAATACTTGGCTTCTCTCACACAAATATAAAATTATCTTCTGGCACAGGGGTTCTCAAACTTCATTGCACCGTGACCCCTTTCTGACAACAAAAATTGCTACATGACCCCAGGATGGGGGGGTGGACCGAAACCTAAGCCTGCCCTGGGCAGGGGGGGGGGCAGGGCCAAAGCCCAAGAGCTTCAGGGCCTGTAACCCTGAGCCCCGCCAGCAAGGGCTGAAGTCCTCAGGCTCGGGCTTAGGCTCTGGGCAGTGGAACTCGGACTTTGGCCCTGGGCCCTAGTAAGACTAATGCCAGCCCTCGCAACCCCATTAAAAAAAGGTCATGACCCACTTTGGAGTCACAACCCAGAGTTTGAGAACTGCTGATTTAGCAAATTCCAAAGTACATGCATGAAACACAACACCTGATGCCAGAGGACAGTTGTGTAATTCTATATATACAGAGCTGTAGGCTGGGCTGGCAAAAGATTTCTCTATCTTTATCATTCAGATCACAGCTGTTTCCTCACTGAGTAAACAAAATTTTGTCTGATCTGGGAAGGCTGAATTGTTAGCTCAAGTCACCAATATTTTCTTGAATAAAACAATGTGGGTTTCTATTCACACCATTTTCTGGTGTCTACGTAAACTTGTAATTCTGTAGTTTTACTTCTTCACTGGGACCTTGATTCCCTCCTTCCCACTGCATCGAAACAAATTTCTGGTAAGAGAATTAACCTCTTCATTCTGCCATTCTCTCTCCTTTTTTAAAAATTAAGATTCATAGGCTGATCTACTTTGAAGAACTCGTAAATGGGGCTATTCCATTTAACAAGACAGAGATATGAGTTTGCATTGTCCCCAAATCCAGTTTTGCTAAACCCTGAAGTTAAAAGCCATGTCCATCGTACACAGACTACTCCATGCAAGAGATTCCCAACAAGAATCTTGATCAATCTGAAACCCAAATGTCATAGATAATGTCTCTCTGGTTCTAACATCCTTATTTGTTTTAAAATTATATCCTCTTCTAATCTTGTTTGAGAGAATTTTAGATTCCCCCACCTGCATCATCAAAACACATTTAGTCATGAAATTATTTTACAAGATAGCAAAATCTAAGTCATTACAGTAGGCAGAAAACCATATTTAGAGATTCCAAAGACTTGTTTCAAATATTGTTTATGCTGTTGGTAAGGTCCTCTAATTGCAGACTTGCTAAGAGCCTTGGGAAACTTAGGCTATGTCTACATGATGAACCCTTTAGCGACAAAGCTGTTCTGCTACTGCCGTGCTGATAAAAGATACGCAGTGTAGCCGCTGCTTGTCAGCAAGAGAGAACTCTTCTGCCGACAAAAAACTTCCACCCCCAACGAGCAGCAAGAGCTTTGTTGGCAGGAGAGTTCTCCCTCCGACAAAGCGCTGCTCACACGGGCACTTTTTGTCGGTAAAACTTTTGTCATTCGGGGGTGTGTTTTTTTTCGCACCCCTGAATGACAAAAGTTTTACTGATGAAAGTCCAGTGTAGACAAGGCTTAGGCTCTGTCTACACTACAGCTTATGTCATTCAGGGATGTGAATCTCTCCCCCCTACCCACGAGTGACATAAGTTACACCAACATAAGCACTGGTATGCACAGCACCACGTTGATGAAAGAGCTTCCCCCTCCAACATAGCGTCTGCTGCTTGCGAAGGTGGTTTTATTGTGTCAACGGAAGAGCTCTCTCCAGTCAGCATAAAGTGTCTTCACCAGAAACACTGCAGAGGTGCAGTTGCATTGGTGCAGCTGTGCCACTGCAGCGTTGTATGCATAGACATGCCCTTACTAATTTAAGTTACGACATAGATCAAATTGTCCATCTTACTAGTTAGAGAGACCAGGTGGGTGAGGTTATTATCTTTTATTGGACCAACTTCTGCTGGTGAGAGAGACAAGCTTTTGAGCTACACTGAGTATCTTTTCCAGACCTATGGAAGAGCTTTGAGTGTCACAGCTAAATACAAAGTCAAACTGATAGTTTAACATAAGTAGTTAGCACATATTTTAAAGGTAAAGTGGCCTGTTAACACCTCTGTAGCTAGAGGGGGAAAAAGTGGGGAGTTAGTGGGTTAAAGATTGTTGTAATAAGTGAGCCATAAATCCAGTGTCTTTATTAAGACAATGATTTTTAGTGTCTAGCAAAGATATAAATTTAAGCTCGCAGGATTTTTTTTTTAAGGATGGGGACTGATCACTCTGACCTATCGCTTTGTGAAAAATGTTCACCCAGAAGTGATATGGTGTTTGTGTCTTATTTTCCTGTGAGAGTTCATTCGCTGCTACAGTGATCAACATCCTCCACAACACACCTTTCAAAATCCATGATCTCACACATGCCTATCACACCAGGTGTTGTACCTCATCCAGTGCACTACATGCCCTAATAATAACTATGTGGGTGAAACCAATCACTATTGTCTCGAATGAACTCACACAGGAACGTGACAAAAAAACCAAAAACACTATCACCGGTGGATGAACACTTTTCACAAAGCGATCACTCTGTATCTCACCTATTAGTCCTCATCTTCAAAGGAAACTGCAGAATACCTTCAAAAAATAAGCCTGGGAGCTGAAATTAATAACTTTGCTAGGTACTACAAATCATAGACTGAATGGAGACACTGGCTCATTACAACGTGTAACCCATTAAGCCCCCTTTTTGTCCTATGATTACAGGGGTGTCAACAGGCCAATTCAACTAGAATGGTCCCTTAGAATATGTGCTAACTATCTGTTCAACCTTGTATTCAGGTGTGACACATTAAGTACATTTCCAAGACCTGAGGAAGAGCTCTGTGTAGCTTGAAAGCTTGTCTCACGCACCAACAGACGTTAGACATAAAAGATATTACCTCACCCATCTTGTCTCTCTAATAACTTGGGACCGCCATGGCTACAATACCACTGCATACCTCTTTCTACTTAGTCATACAAGCCCAAATTTTCACAAACTGATCACTGATTTGGGGGCACTTCAGTTTTTGACACATTTTGGACCCAATTTTCATAAACTGGAATCAGTGAGAGCTGCAGGTGTTCATCGCTTCCGCAAATCAGGCCGAAGTCAATGGTCAAGTTCAAAAGTTTGGGGACTATGCTTAGTCTCTCTCAATAAGTCTGAAGTCCTTAATCACTATTACCCTTCTCTGTACCTTTTTCAATTCTAATATATCTTTTTTTTGAGATGGGGTGACCAGAACTGAACACAGTATTCAAAGTTTAGGTGTACCATGGATCTATAACGTATCATTATGATATTTTCTGTCTTATTATCTATCCCTTCCTAATGGTTCCTAACATTGTTAGCTTTTTTTTGTTGTTTTGGACTACGGTTGCACATTGAGCAGATGTTTTCAGAGAACTATCCACAATGACTCCAAGATATCTTTCTTGAATCATAAAAGCTCATTTAGACCTCATCATTTTGTATGTTTGGTGGCAATTATACTTTCCAATGTGCATTACTTTGCATTTATCAACATTAAATTTAATCTGCGATTTTGTTGCCCAGTCATTTTTGAGAAATCCCCGTGTAACTCTTTGCAGTCTGCTTTGGACTTGACTATCCTGAATTATTTTTTTATCATATGCAAATTTTGCCACCTCACTGTTTATCCCTCTTCCCAGAACCTTGTAAGATTTATTTTTGCCTTTTATCCCATGACTCCATATTTTGTATAAGAGCCTTTGATGGGGAACCTTGTCAAAGGCTTTCTGAAAGTCTAAGTACACTATATCCACTGGGGATCACCCTGGTCCATGTTTGTTGACCCCCTCAAAGAATCTAAGATTGGCAAGGCATGATTTCCCTTTCCAAAAGCCATGTTGACACTTCTCCAACATATCATGTTCACCTATGTATCTTATAATTCTGTTCTTTACTATAGTTTCAGACAATTTGTCTACTATTGAATTAGGCTTACTGGCCTGTAATTGCTGGTACCACCTCTAGAGTTTCTTTTAAAAATTGGTATCACAGCTATCCTCCAGTCATCTGGAACAGAGGCTGATTTCAATGATAGGTTACTTGCCACAGTTAGCAGTTTCATATTTGAGTTCTTTCAGAACTCCTGGGTGAATACCATCCGGTCCTGGTGACTTATTACTGTTTAATTTATCAATTTGTTCCAAATCCTCTTTTATGGACACCTCAATCTGGGACAGTTCCACAGACTTGCTACCTAAAAGAATGGCTCCAGTGTGGGAACCTCCATCACATCCTCTGCAGCGAAGACTGAAGCAAACGCGACTGACTGCAAAAGAAAAATAGATACGTTGTTGCAATACTGCGTGTGAAATGTGTATGCGTTAAGTGGGCAGAAAGAAAAATGGAAGTAAACTTGGCAAATAAGAGAAATATTAAACATTTGCATAACACATTGGAATCTAGATCCTGCAGTAATGAGTAGCATTGAATGTCTCGCTGGTAATTTTTCTGCAGCCAGGAAATGGGATATTTCAGTAACTATGTAAGCAACATGTATTATCATCATCAATGGGGAAGATACCACTTCATTGGTATCTATACCTGGGATGAAAGAATACCCAATCTGCAGTCCATTTAAGGATGGTTGGTAAATTGTGAGCCACTACTTTGTTGAGTCACACTGCAGGGAAATATAACTCCTGCAACAGCACATTTCTTTAGGGAGAAACATATCACAACTGAAGCATCATATAGGAATGAATACCTCTTCCCAGAGCCTCGTAAGATTTATTTTTCATTCTGCTGAACAGTCTTTAAAACCAAGGTAGGAAGAGAGCTCAACAAAAATTAAAACAAAAATTCAATATGTAAAATACACCAGGGGTGAGCGTTGAGTGCTGTGACCTTGTAGGACATGTGAGAGCCTTGCCAACAGACAGTCAGCATTTCACATCTTTGATGCAGTTCCCAGAAGCAGCAACTTTTGGAGCAGTACAGAGACAAACTCACTGAGAAGAGTCCTTACACACTGCACAGCTGATGTTTTGTATTATGTCGATTGATCTTTCAAACACTGGAAGTAAGAGCTTAGCACACAATCATGCAGGATTACTAGGTGACAAAAGACTGTGTGATAGGGTGGTGACAGCTAGAAAATATTGGCATTTAGGAACTATGGGCCTGCTCCTGTTCCTCTTGAGTCTCAGGCAAAGGTTCCATATTTTGGAAGGTGTGTGCTGTGGTGCTAATCTGCGGCATTGCTGGCCCACAGTGTGTCCTAACAGATGGGACACTCAGAGGATTGTCGCAAAAGGAACTCTGGGATTATCAGATAGGAAAGCTTTGGAAGTAGGGATGCCCTGTAAGAACCTACCTTCTGCAAATTATCCATTGGCCTGAGAAATTTGTGTTCCATGCAATAGGTAGCAATGTAATGCGTTTCAACAGCATAATGCTACAACTTTATTCTCCATCTATATAGTAGCCTCCCCTCTATAATAAAGTGGAAAATTGCTATACAGTGCACAAATACGCATCTATGTGAACTAGCAAGTTTTTCCAGCATTAAGCACAACTGTTATAATAAATAGTTTCATTGCATTTTTTTCCCCAGTGCAGATCTTAAAAAGAGTCAATGATGGCAGATATTTGCAGTAAAATATCAAAATTGAAGAGTGGTATCGACCCAATTGCCCTTACACAAACAAAATTCCAATTGATTTTAATGGGAATTTTGTTTTACATTGATTACAGGATTAGAGCCAATATTTGTGACTTTAAACTTGGATTTGAAAGTCAGAATAAAAAAGTTCCAATAAATTTGAGTATTCTGTGGTTTTCCAGGGCAATTATTCAATAAAACATTCTGTATCCAGGTTATCAGTATAGGGAAGGAGAGGTCCAATGCTTAGGACACACACCTGGGTCCTAGAATAAATTCCCCGCTCTTCTACTGACTATTTGTGTGTACTTGGCAGGTCAGTTAGCCACCTGTGCCTCAGTTCCTCATCTGTGAAATGGGGATAAGAGCACTGCCTACCTCACAAGGGTGTTGTGAGGATAAGCAATTCATTAAAAAAAAAGTGAGGTGCTAATGGGGGCCATTAAGTATCCAATATAGATAGTGACTGATATCAATGGATGAGGCCCCTAGTCAAGAAAGTTGTGTTATATACAAATTGACTTGCATATGGGAAATTGTAATAAAGGGATTTTTAAAATGAATTTATCTTAAGAGCTATTCTCACTCATTTGTCACAGGAAAAAAAAGATGTCTTCACATTGAAGACAATTCACTCAAATTAACTGTACTTTATTTTTTCAGCACATTTCATGAGTCTGCTAAAAGGATTCAGGAGAATTATGAATCTAAGAACATAAGAACGGCCATACTGGGTCAGACCAAAGGTCTGTCTAGCCCAGTATCCTGTCTTTCTATAGTGAGGAATGCTAGTGTGCCTCAGAGGGAATGAACAGAACAGGTAATCATCAAGTAATCCATTCCCTGTCACTCATTCCCAGCTTCTGGCAAATAGAGGCTAGGGACACCATCCCTGCCCATGCTGGCTAATAGCCATTGATGGACCTATCCTCCATGAACTTATCTAGTTCTTTTTTGAACCCTGTTATAGCCTTGGCCTTCACAACATCCTCTTGTAAAGAGTTCCACAGGTTGACTGTGCAGTGTGTGAAAAAATACTTCCTTTTCTTTGTTTTAAACCTGCTGCCTATTAATTTCATTTGGTGACCCCTAGTTCGTGTGTTATTTTCTTATTTACTCTCTCCACACCAGGCATGATTTTATAGACCTCAATAATATCTCCCCTTAGTTGTCTCTTTTCCAAGCTGAAAAGTCCCAGTCTTTTTAATCTCTCATATGGAAGTCATTCCATACCCCTAATAATTGTTGTTGATCCTTTCTGAACATTTTCCAATTCCAATACACCTTTTTTGGAATGAGGTGACCACATCTGCATGCAGTATTCAAAATGGGGGCACACTAGGGATTTATATAGAGGCAATATGATATTTTCTGTCTTATTATCTATCCCTTTTTTAATGGTGCCCAACATTCTATTTGCTTTTTTGACTGTTGCTGCAAACTGAGTGGATGTTTTCAGAGAAGTATCCACAATGACTCCCAGATCTCTTTCTGAGTGGTAACCACTAACTTAGACCCTATCATTTTATATGTATAGCTGGGATTATGTTTTCTAGTGTGCATGACTTTGCATTTATCAACATTGAATTTCATCTGCCATTTTGTTGCCCAGTCACCTAGTTTTGCAAGATCTTTTTGTAGCTCTTTGAATATTTATAATGAATATTTGTATACACAGGGGGAAAAAAGTGATCTCAAACACATATTACATTACTGCACTGAAATAAAGCTTGGCCCATAAAGAGCAAACATGCTTAACTTTGTGCTCATTAGAAGTGCCACTGAGTCCACTTACTAGCTATAATGTTTCTGAAGAAATTATGACTCCTATATCCCACCAAGCACAGGGGCATGTAACTTCTACATGTGAGCAGTCAATGAAAGGCATGTAAGTTTATGAATGTAGTTTAAATGTTTGTGGGATCAGAACCTATAGCTTTGTTTACTGTATTAAAATTACTGTAAGTTACAGTTTCATACTAAAGTCTTTTCCTGGAAAATATACTCTTTTTCTCCTATAGTTTTCAAACACAATATAAGGGAAGTCTCTTATTAGTTAGGGGTGTGATTCCCAGCTTCTGTATGCACACTTGTGCCCTCTCTCTGATCCAGAGTGCTAAAAATAGTAGTGTAGCCAGGGTAGCACAGACAATGGCAGCAACTGGATGAGCTGGCTGTTCTGAGTATGAACCCACAGATTTCAGCCAGGTTTGTATTTGGACTGGCTTGCCTGTGTCACTCTGCTGCTGTTCAGCCCACTGAGGCTACAATATTATTTTTAGCGTGCTAGCTCAGACGAGAGCTAGTATGAGTCTGTGTATGTGTACAGGAGCTGGGAACCACATCCCTAGCTCATGGTATAGACATAGCCTTAGATGCTATGCTATAATCACCCATAGTGATTATGTTGCATTAGCACCTAGAAGCTTCAACCAGATTGTACAGACCCCTAACACAAAGAGGCTCCAAACATACAGTGAATGACACTCCCTGCCCGTAAGTGAAAGCTACAGGGCTATTTTTATATGGTTCCCCTCATCAGAAAATGATTTCTGTAAAATCACCAGTAGTTAACTCCCTTCTTGCCCACCCTCTCCCTCATTTCTTTTTAAAATAAGGGTTTCCCCACATGGCCTGCGGCCGTGTTATCTGGGTTGGTGTTCGATAGCTTCCAAACAAGAGGCTTTCAAATGGCCATTGAGATTCTACCCCTACCTAAAGTTAAAGGAATCACTGAGTTTGATGACATTGATACTCCAAGGAGCCAAGTGAGCATCCCCATGTTCTAAAACTCCACAGATAATAAATCTTCCCTTTTTTTTCATTGCAAAGGTGCAGTTTACTGCTCCTGAACCCAGATACCTCCGTTTCCCAGGCCCCACTTTCTCCACAGCGGTTTGATGTGTATCTCTGGAAGTGGAATGATTTAATGAGCTAGTGAGCACTACTGTTTACATCCCCATAGTCCAAACTGCAGGGCTATGTAGACAAGTCGCAAGTTTACACTCATTGCGCCTGAGGATGGGGAGGAGGAAAAAGTCATTCTAAAGTCATCTTTCCATTCCCCAATTCAGGACCAGTCAGGGGCCATTGGTCCTCAGCATAATTTAGAGCAGCTTAAGGGAAGGGCTGCTCTAAGATTTGCAAATTGTGGTAGTCCCTTAGGGATTGCTGCCCTGGCTGAAGATCAGACAGTGCACATTATGCTTCTCCTCTACTCTGGGTTGACACATTCCCTAACTGGGGGAGGAGAGGGATGGGAGCATAGAACTGTCAAAGCCAGCTCTCCATCATTTGTGGATTCCATCTGTCAGACATAATTCTTCACTGCCCCTGCAGGGCAGCTTTCTGGCGGCATTGTACTACTCAGGGTACGTCTACACTACGGGATTATTCCGATTTTACATAAACCGGTTTTATAAAACAGATTGTATAAAGTCGAGTGCATGCGGCCACACTAAGCACATTAATTCGGCGGTGTGCGTCCATGGTCCGAGGCTAGCGTCGATTTCCGAAGCGTTGCACTGTGGGTAGCTATTCCGTAGCTATCCCATAGTTCCCTCAGTCTCCTCTGCCCCTTAGAATTCTGGGTTGAGTGGCTGATGGGGCAAAAATCATTGTCGCGGTTGGTTCTGGGTAAATGTCGTCAGTCATTCCTTCCTTCGGGAAAGCAACGGCAGACAATCATTTTGTGCGGTTTTTCCCTGGATTGCCCTGGCAGATGCCATAGCATGGCAACCATGGAGCCTGATCAGCTTTTTTTTTTTTTTTTTTTTTTTTTTTTTTTTTTTTTTTTTTTACAGTCACCGTATGCATACTGGATGCTGCGGACAGAGGCGATACTCCAGCGCTACAAAGCAGCATTCATTTGCTTTTGCATGATAGCAGAGATGGTTATCAGTCGGTCTGTACCGTCTGCTGTGGGTGTAACTTGGCAATGAGATGACGGTTGTCTGTCCTTCTGTACTGTCTGCTGCTATCATGGGTGCCCCTGGCTGAGATCGGCCAGGGGCGCAAAGGCAAAACTGGGAATGACTCCCCGAGTCAATCCCTCCTTTATGGTTTCTAAAAATAGAGTCAGTCCTGCCTAGAATTTGGGGCAAGTGTACTAGAGAAGCAGTGTATCAGAGAGCACAGCTGCTCCATGTCAGATCCTGCAGAAATGATGAGCTACGTGCCATTCACGGGGGGTGCCCCTGCAACAACCCCACCCATTGCTTCCCTCCTCCCCCAACCTTCCTGGGCTACCGTGGCAGTGTCTCCCCCATTTGTGTCATGAAGTTATAAAGAATGCAGGAATAAGAAACAGTGACTTGTTAGTGAGATAAAATGAGGGGGAGGCAGCCTCCAGCTGCTATGATAGTCCAGGCAGGACATTAAGCGGTGTGGGGGAGAGGAGCCCAGCATCCCGCTACTATGATAGTCCAGGCAGGACAGAATCTTTTCTTTACGCAGGAAAGGGAGGGGGCTGATGGAGCTCAGCCCCCAGTTGCTATGATGAGGACGGTTACCAGCCGTTCTTTACCATCTACTGGGAATGACCGAGAATCATTCCTATTTTCACCCAGGCGCCCCCGGCCAGCCTCACCTGAAGCCAGCCAGGAGCACTCACGAGTTGATAATAAGGACGGCTACTAGTCCTACTGCACCGTCTGCCACCGGGCAGGGGAGAGGAGTGGATACTGCTCTTCACTGCTGCAGCATCACGTCTACCAGCAGCATTCAGTAGACATAGGGTAACATTGAAAGAAGTCAAGAAACAATTTCTTTCCCTTTTCTTTCATGTGTGTGTGTGTGTGGGGGGGGAGTAAATTAACGATCTATTCCCTGAGCCACGCCGGACAATGTGTTTGAACCTACAGGCATTGGGAGCTCAGCCAAGAATGCAAATACTTTTCGGAGACTGCTAGGGACTGTGGGATAGCTGGAGTCCTCAGTACCCCCTCCCTCCCTCCATGAGCGTCCATTTGAGTCTCTGGCTTCCCGTTACACTTGTCACGCAGCACTGTGTAGCCTGTAGATTTTTTTCAAACGCTTTGGCATTTCGTCTTCTGTAACAGAGCTTTGATAGAACAGATTTGTCTCCCCATACAGCGATCAAGATCCAGTATCTCCTGTACGGTCCATGTGGAGCTCTTTTTGGATTTGGGACTGCATTGCCACTCGTGCTGATCAGAGCTCCACGCTGGGCAAACAGGAAATGAAAATCAAAATTTCGCGGGGCTTCTCCTGTTTACCTGGCCACTGCATCCAAGTTCAGATTGCTGTCCAGAGCGGTCACAGTGGTGCACTGTGGAATACCGCCCGGAGGCCAATACCGTCGATTTGCAGCCACACTAACCCTAATCCGATATGGTAATACCGATTTTAGCGCTACTCCTCTTGTCGGGGAGGAGTACAGAAACCAATTTAAAGAGCCCTTTATATTGATATAAAGGGCCTTGTAGTGTGGACAGGTACAGTGTTAAATCGGTTTAACGCTGCTAAAATCAGTTTAAACGCGTAGTGTAGACCAGGCCTCAAACTAGGGCTGAGAAGTTGAAGCCAGCCCTTCAACAGAACCATATTAAAGCTGGTCTAAATAAGTGGTTATTCCTGATTAACTCCATGTGTGGATGATCTTATCCCAGAATAGAAATGCCTTATTCCAAATTAGTTTACTCTCTTCATATAGAATAAGACACTCTTTCCTGGAAAAGGAGCATCCACACATGAAGTTAAAGCTGATTAACTATTCCCAATTAAATTCACATCCTATGTTATTCTGGATTAACTCTCAAGCACTAATTTTTCTGTATATATGCAACAATATATTATTTTATAACACAGCAGAGAGGCCACTGGGCTTCCTTGGTCCAAAAGCCAATTTTGTGTGTATGTTTGTGTGTGTGTGTAACATAAGAGTGATTTATTTTAAGATGTACAGTACACACTTCCCACAAAATTGCGGTTTTACCCTATTATAGTATGTAAGCTTAATTTTATTTTACATATTAACCTTCCTCTTTACTGTTTGATCACTGAAAAATTGTGCTTCAAACATGCATTTCAACATTTCAGTTGGAGCTGACTGGGAACTCTCTCTCCAAGAAAGACTTCAATGAAACAAAAATATTGATTTTTCTAACTTGAAAACAATTTTTTTTGCCACAATCCTCCCTCCCTTATATTTCACTTTAAAACTGAAAAAGGTCCAGGCTGCCAAAACCCAGCACATTTTCATTTTGTTGATGAAAACCCAATATTTTCAATGAAAATACAAATTCACTCATGAAAATTTCCATCTTGTTGAAAAGTTGTTAGTCAGAAACAAATCTCCACAGAAAATTTTTAACCAGCTCTAATTTCTGTGACTTAAAAAGAAATAGCAAAAAATCCTGTTTTTAAAATTCAAGTTCCAAGGAAATACATCTTTCTTAGATGTCACCAGCTTTCTACATGATCAAGAATACCTTCTAGCTGGTTGCACAGTATATGTATAGCATACTGTTTTTTTTGCTCTATTCCTCTAGTGCTTGAATATAGTTGGCAAATATGTGCTTTGCTCATTTCTACTGATTAAATTCTGAGCAAGCAAACCTTTGTCTAAAATTCGCACATGCTGTTTGTTTTCATTTTAGAAGTGTTTCGATTACAAATTATGATGAAAGGAAAGCTAGACTATCTTGAACAATATGAAATTTGGATTCATTTTCCGTTCTGACCATTAATCTTTCTGGTACCTATAGACCAATCAACTACAGCTGAACAATTTTTTCAGTTCTCAAGTATTGGTACAAACAACTTTATACTGTACATATAACCCCTGTGAAGCAGGAGTTCCCAAACGGATAGGTGTCCTACTATTAACATGCGATCTTATTGGAAGTGATACACCAAAAACCTCAAAATCTTTCAATTGCAAATAAATCAATCATTCTCATGCACTTCAGCAAGCCGGAAAATGTGTAACCAGCAAAATGCATTCTCCTGGCAGATTTCAGTTCAAAGCTCCACACCAGGGAAGCTGCTACAGGGCAGGAGCTCGCCCTGCATTCTCTGCTCTACAGAGGCTGCAGTCTGGCTTCTGCCAGTCTGGGCAGCATACAGTACATGGGAAATTCCCTCTTGTCTCTGTAAGGAAATGGTGGGATGGGAGTTGTTGGCTGGGTCTGGTGGATAAAAGCTGGGTCCAGGACTAAGGAGAGCCTACTGGCTCTACAGCAGCATAGCAGTTCACTGGCACATCTTTGCCTTCTCCCAGCAAAGGGAGCCCTTGTGCAGTTTGCCCAGCATCGCAGGCATCCAGGGACCCTGCTTGGGAGGGGCTGGAGCTACTGAAAAGCAAGAGGCCTCCTGGAGCTGAAGCTGCCTGATGCCCAGGTAAAGTCCCCCTCTGCTTCCAACCAAGAATCCCACCTCTCCACCTTTCCTGTTACATACACATTTCACTACCTACGTCCCCCCGTGTTCCAGACAGAACCCCTAACCTCATGTTCTTTGACCCTCGCATCCAAACTGTGTAAGAGAGTAAGTTTTTTTCATTGCAAATAGATGAAAGTACTGATATCACTCATTTTGCTCAGCTTCTTATGCATGCAAGGTTTGAATCAGAAATGACAATTAAGAGACCTTGTTCTGTGGAGCTCTAGGAAGACGGGCAATGGCAGAAATTTTTTTTTTTAAACAAACTGAATGAGATCATCACAGCAAATAGTGATGAGCAGCAAAATTGCCTTGGAACGTGTTCTGATGGAGTGTGAACAGTGACTGGGGAATTTGATGGTGTTTGGCAAAAATTAAAGACGTGGTGCCTAATGATAAGTTCACTCACTTCTGTAATCATTGTGAAGCACCAGCTGCAAAAAAAGGGGCAGCAAGCAGCCTGTCCATCTGAAACCTGGTTGAGCTTGTGAAGTTGGTGCATTTTATTAAAGCTTCAGAACTGAACTTGTTTGTTTTCAGTTTTGTGCAATGAAATAGAAAGTGATCATCAAAAATATCTCCTCCACGCAGAGGAGCAATGGCTATTGCATGGGAAGGTGTTCACTTGTCTCTGAATTCGGTTCTGAGCTAAAAGATTTCCTTAGTGATTTTAGTTTTGAGTATACTGATTACTTTATGGATGAAGTCTGGCTGTCAAGACTAGCCTATTTAGCTGACTTGTTCACACTTCTTAGTTCACTGGTTGCCAATTTATGGGACTGAAAACACCTATTAATGTTCATGCCAAAACAATGGCAATAAAGAAATTGCTGGTTATAAGATGAAAAGGAGGAAAGTGAAATTGCCCATCACTCCCAACACCATGGAAAATTTCCTTCTTGGAAATTCATCCTGACCTTACTAGTGACATAGAAAAACTGTTTGAAGTGAGTCATCAGTGTAACCACCTCACAACCAATGAGAATTAGATCATAGATCCATATTCAATAGAAGACACCCAGCCAGACCAAAGGAAAGGAAGAGTTAGTTGAACTGTCATGTGATGGTGGACTCAAGTTCAGTGAAGTGCTGCTCAGTGACTTTTAATGGAGAAGACATGAGTTTAGCCTCATTTCAAACAGAGCTTTGAATTTCTTGATTCCCTTGAGCACTATGTATATTGGGGATCAGGATAGAAAGACCGGTGTCTCAGAGGGCTGCAACTCACCAGTATCTAACCTGGCAAGGAAACCCCATTTTGTGAAGCAAGCACAACTTTTCATTGATGGCACCTTTTTCATTCTCACCAAGAGCTATTAAAAATGGTATTTGTCTTTATTTAAATTATCTAAAAAAGTAAGCCAAGTGAACTTTGGCTCATGTTGAACAGTAATCCAGATAAGATTGAGCAGGAACTCTGAATGTAAATTAGATAAGTTAAGAAAGATCCAGCCACTGATGTAGTTCAGCAGCATACTGAAATATATGAAGACATAATTTATGATATTTAATTGTTTCTTGTTATTTGAGTAACACAAAAGACATTAATAATGGCTGCTTGGGTTCCTTTTTATTCACTGTGTAGTAACAGGAGGTGTTTTAAAAGAATGTTGTAAATCAAACATTTTAGTCTTCCTTAGACGTTTATTTTTTTACAGAGTTTGGAAATACTTAAGCCTGTTCACAAACAGAGAAACTTGCATGTAGTACTTCCAACATCAGGTGATTAGTTGATATAAAAGATATGGGAGCCCCTGCTTTAAACTATAGTCACAGCCCCTTACCACTCAGAACATTCCCTTCTGATTTATTTAACATGATAAAAAGTTCCAATACTTTATTTAGTTTGTTTGCAGTAAGAATTGTTTCTCTTCAAACCACAGAGAAGTTACATAAGACAGTGAACAGTCTAAGAATGTTGTAAAGATACCAGGTTCAGTTTTCAAAATTAGGAATTTACAATTTTGCATACAATTTCAATTGTGCACCAAGTTTACTAGCAATATTATCCTACCTGGCTATGCAAAGCAGATAACTGTGCATGCAAATGGATAGCTGGATATGTAACTGGCTATTTGTATATGCAATAGCCCAGTTTGTGCACAAAGTCACAGCAACTGCAAGCCCAAATTAGGCTCACAATTGCTATCTCTTGCTTTATGCCTAAGGCACCAATCCAGGAAGTGATCCCTATTCAGGAAAGCACTTGTGACAGATGAGACCTGTGAAACATGCGGCTTTCAAAAAAACAAAACAAAACAAACAAAACCCTACCACCACCACCAAACAATTGTATTGAAATGTGCCAGAGAGGTACATTCTTTTGTGATAGTGACTGTTAAATGAGTTTTTGGGGTCCTGGCTTGCTGAGTTGGTTTCCTGGGAAATCCCCCCTGGAGTGAGGTTAATGCAAATTCCCAGCACTGGATATGCAAAAGCGCAGATTTTGAAGCTTCTCCACCTGAGAAGAGGGCCATTGGCTGGTGTTACCTGTTACACAAGGCTGAAGATCAAAGGCTAAAACCCTGTAAGGTGACAGCTGAAATGTTCTAAGGCTGTTCTTCTTGATGTGAAACCTGACATGAACTTGTAACCAAGACAGCAAACCCACACTCGTAGACTGACACCTACTAGAGCTCTATGTTGTAGATGAAATGACCTCTGGTAAGCTTTTAGCATACTTATAGTCTGTTTATTGTTTTGTATGTTTTCTCTGTAATGCTTTTGCCTTAAGAATATTATATTTTGCTTTGTGAAGGCTGCTTGATAACTGGCATACGCTGTTGTACCCCTGCAGAAAGAAAAAACCACACGTGCTGGACCCCAGTCAGACCTTCTGGGGAAGTCACAGCGAGATGCAGAGGAACAGCAAGCTTAAATTCCCAGTCTGCAAAGGGACAGACACAGGTCCCTGCCTGAGAGAGGTGATGGTCAGGGCACCTGAAACCTTAAATAGGTGTCCTGGAGAAGATCATGGGGGTGTCTCTCCAAGGTGCAGTTACCCCAGAAACTGTGATAGCACTTAAGTGCTTTTCTGAATTAGGGTTTCTCAGATGTTGTGCAGTATTATTGTATGCAACTGCTGTGCATCAGAAGTAACTTTGCAGTAATGGGTGAAGTAATTCTTATATTTCACTCTTGCTTTGCAGATGTATCCTGAGACCATTTCCTACATGCTTTCAAATTTGATGAAAGACGATAGAGAAGGATAAAATGGAGTTGGATTTTTGTTTTGTTTTGTTATAAATTATTGACCAGGTTCTGCTAGTCCTTTTCTAGAAATGGAAGTTACTGAACAGGAAAGTTAGTCTTTGGGCAGAAATATTGCAAAGAAAAGCAGGCATATTAATTATGTTTCTGCTGAAAAAAGTGTCAGCTGTTGAAGAGGTAAAAGAGCACTTTAAAAGTAAGTCTGCCAAAACAAAATTAGAGTTCAGCTCGGAACCGTGAAAGAAAAATTTCTCCTGGGGAGCAAGTAGGAAGAGGAAAAGACAGAAAAGGCCCAATTAAAAGTGAAGGTCTTGCAGTAAATAAATGATTAAACCTGCTTCAAAAGTGTGTAGAAACATTATTCCCTGAGATGAATATTAAGCTGCAGTACAGGAAAAGGCCCCAGTAAAATCTGTGGGAGGGAAGTTTTGTTTCATACATGGTAAGACTGAATTCCAGCTGTTGTGTAAGTGGAGCATCAAAGCATTTACATACCTGCCTTATCAGTTCTGTTAGATTTCCTAGGCATTTCTGGGACTACAGGAAGAGTTCATACCAATACCCAGAAGTAGAGGAACTGATGCTTTTTTCATTGAAATTTATTTTTGATAAAAAATGACTTTTCAAGTAACAAATATGTTTGTTTTGGTCAAAAATTTTCAAAGAAAAAAATGCAGGGTTTCAATTTTTAAGTTTCTTCCACTCCTACCCTTTTTTCATTTCACCTCCCTTCTTTTCCAGTTGGGGGGGAAGGGTGTGAGGGAATATTTTATTCTGTTGAAAAATTCTGCAGCAAATGTGAACAAAATGACAGTTTTGTTTAACCAGTTCTACCAACATCTGACCCAAGTTAACAAGATATAGATCTAAAGAATTTCACGTCTGATTAGTGGAGTGACTAAGTAAAAAGGGCAATTGGCCCTTGAGATCATAGTTTCTTATTCTGCATGATTTGGTCCAGCATGTTCTCCCTGTTATGAAGGGATGGTATATGACCTAGTTTTTGGAATGCCACCTCCAGTGTACACTAGGCATATAGCACAGAATGTCCAGAAGTGAATTCTCACTTTGAGATCTGTGAATTACATGTTTCCAAAATTTGGATGGATATATTTCAACTAATGTGACATTAATATTAGTGATGACTGAAGCAAATAATATATTTGCTGAATATTGGTTATATCTGGATATCCCAATATCAAATAAGCCAATATGTGTCAACCCTTAGTGTGCCTAATCATATACCAGAGTGTTATATCACTTTCCTAATTCTGACTGGCCAATAGAGCAGGCATCCCCCCAACTTCTGACTAGGAAGAAAAAATTTGTAGCTGATGTTCAGCACTCCTGGCCTCTGTAGATACACGAGAAGTAATAGAAGTTCTTCTACTGCTGACCTACAAATCAGCCAAAAGGCAAAACTGGGTTTCACAGGAGAATGGTGAAGAATATCATGGGCACATTGAGTCCCCTTTCTTTCCACCTCAGCCAGAAGATTTCTGCCCACCTCACTCTGTGATGCTATGCTCTTCTGACCTCTAAGGAAGGGAAGCAAGGTTGCCTCTGTCCCTCCCACTGGTTTCCAGGGAATGTGTAATCCTCCCTATTTTTCAAAGGCTTTCTGATTTATATGCTATAAATGCAACCAGATCTGAAAACCTAGTTACAATAAGGATGTCACCTAACCCACTTGCAATCATGGGTATGTATGCAGGTGAAATGGTGTTTTGTAATCAAACTGCAGATGTACAATAAAACAGTTCTAATCTCCATATTGGAACAATAATTGTATCTGCTGGGCATAGCTACACACACACACATACACACACGACTGTGGCCCTTATTCAACAAAACACTTAAGCAGATGAGTAGTCTTGCCACTGGGATTAAAATTTAGCATGTGCTTAAGTATTCTGCAGAATCAGGGCCCATGCTCGTCAGATTTTTTTCCTAGGTTATGAAGCAGACAGAGTTCAGGATAAGTTTATAAAAATTGGGGTGCTTATCCAAACTGAAAGGAATCCCATAACATTTGAACATCTTAGAGAGAAGGAAAAGGTAAAGAATATATAATGGTAAGAAAGTATCAGAGAACAAAACAAAACAATCATTAAGAGTAGGTAGATACCCAAGGAAAATAATTACAACAGCTAAAGGAGAAAGAAGAGAAGAACCTGAAAAATTAATTTTTAGTATTATAATTATAAGAAAAGTATGATTGGTGCTTAATGAGTTGCTACCAGTTGCATTATTTTAATTAGTTTATGGTGATAAGGATGAATCCAAAGTAGACAGCTGTGAAGATTTGTTATTTTAATTAGCTAAGTGTACAGACAGGAAAACCAGCATCAGACCTGATCCATTACAGCAGACTCAGCTTTAGCATGGCCAAGGGGAAAAACAACCACACCATCAAGAAGTCTGTACTAAATTGAGGGTTTTGTTGGCTACCCTGGACTTATAAAACAGCTCAAATAGGCAAGTACGTACGCAAGGGCAAAGTATTTCAGTGGGAGCAAGACGGCATATGCAACAAGCTGCTCTAGGACCAGTATTATAAAAACCTGTATATTAAACTCATGATTATTTTAGACTAGCTCATGGACATGTGTGATTGGTATAGCACGCATAGGTTTATTACACCGAAGCTGGATATATTATTGGTTGAAGTACTTGTTAAGATGTTTTGGGGTTTAGAATGAGAATAGTGTGCTTCTGCTAATAAAAAGTGCTAGCATCTCTTTGGGGTTCAAAGTGTTATGAACTGATTACAACCAACTATTCAGTGTATCTAAGGCACTCATATGTGTGTCCGCTCACCCCTTTAAAGTAAGCAGAAAGACTGCCATTGTCACTTGGATTGGGCCTCAACTGCTTCCTTGTTTATGAAGTGTGATGTCCTACCTCTTCTTCCTGATTACACCTTTCCAGGAAGAGGCAATGTCTATCTCTACTGCTCCCAAATCCAAATATCACCACAGAGATTAAGTTCTGGGCAGCTGGTAATTACTGCACCAATAGTAAAATTTTCGGCTTATCCATGGATAGGCAGGAAACCCTGTGGGCTAAATTCTGCCCTCACATGTACATCTAAGGTCAGAATTTGGCCTTGTGTTTGTAAGTAACCATTTCCAATTCAGTTCACTCCCTCATTTTAACTATAAGCATATTCATTCCTACTTAGATAAGTTATTACTCTATACAAATTATAACATGTAGACTTATGACTTAATAATTTACTTGTCTAGCTAGGGATTTTTCCTTTTAGTGCATTATAGATGAACCACAGACAAATTCAGTACTTTCTTGAATTAAGATCATCTAGCCAATCTAATTCTGAATATGTCAAGCAATGCTGTTCTTTGTGGGGACAATTTAGAATCAAGTCTGCTGCAGCAGAAGAAAGAACGTCACAAGTGTCGCTAAGATTGAATGGAAATCTATAATGGATGTCAGCACTGTTGGTAGTACAGTTCGGGTTGCTAATCTCTATTTCTATACCAAACTTTTAAAAAAAATACTTTCTACAAAAAAAAAAAAAAAAAAAAGGTCAGTTTTCCTTCACATGTGTTAAGAAAAGATTCTATGGTGTGAAGAGACTTACCTGGGGTTCAACACAGAGACAGATATACTGTAGGCCTTTCTTTTCCCACTTCTAGACCTTTGGCAACAGGGTGATTGAGACTGGCAATGGTATACAAATTCTTTATGTTACTGATTAAAATCCATCATTAAGGCATAGGCCAAAGCCCACAGATGTAAACTGAAGCCTTTCAATGGGATTTGGGTAAGGAAGAAGGTTGGTAGCAACCAACAGTTGTTACTGTTTGATGACTGGCATCCAGAGTTACAGTATCTAGCTGTTTCTCAAATATTGAGTGCCTACATTTTTGTGTAGTTTGAGTTAAATTGTACATAAAGTTGAGCGAAATCTAGGACTATTTGTAGACAGACAGCAGCTGGAAAAAGTGTTGGTTCAGATCCTCCAGTGATGTAAATCAGTGCAACACCATCGACCTCAGTGGAGCTTTATGCCAGTTTCCACATACTGAAGATCAAGCTCATATAGTCCTAGGAAGAAGTTTCTGGAAAAAAATCAAGTTTTCCATGGAGAATGGGCTAAATTCTCTCCTCTGCTGCACCAGTATGTATCCAGAATAATTCCACTGAGGTCAGGCACCAGCAGAGGAACTGAAAGTGGGACTTCATTATCAGAATTCAAGTATTAATTAAAATTAAGTTCCCAAAGAGGGGAAGGGAAATCACAGAATTTCTGATTTAGTTGTTTATAGCTAGTTGTAGAGCTGGTATTAAAATAACTATTTTGTCAGTTTCTTTTTTAATTACAATTTTGTAAATCTCTAGAAGGCTTTTAGGTTCCTTGTATGTGATATTCGAGCTTCAGTTAAATTATTCTCACATACTGCAAAACCTTACATATTATCAGAAAAGCAAAAAACATAAAAGCACTTAATTTACGTAGTGACTCAAAATTTAACTGCATTTTCCTCCCTTTCTTTTAATTATAAATCCTGTTAATTGACAATTTCAAAACCAAAAGCAAGATATTCTTAGTGTGCTTAATGTCTCCAAACAAAGGTTTCATTGCATTTGTACTCTGGAATTATGAAAACAACAAAACTCAGAAATGTACTGTGGTCTATATAATGTCTTACTAAAAAGCATCACTTTAGAGTTATTATGTAAATGTGATAAATAGGAAATTACTTTGAAATGTGCAATACACACAATGCAAAAATATAGCATCTGCATCTTATGAGCACATTATTGGAAATAGTACATACTGTAATAGCTGAAAAGGGATCTGAATCAGTTGCCCTGCACATTATGTAGTCACTTGCACCAGTGTAAACCATTCTACCACTTATATTTTGTTATGCTCATTTTACATTGATGTAAAGGATTACACATGGTGCATCGGTCCCTAATTCTCACTTTCATTTCCAAAATGGATAATTCTCACAAAACCATGGTGGCTTCATGCCATGGATGAGTCATGATATGTTGTGATACATGGGGGGCGGGGGAGGAGGGAAAAAGTAGCTCCCTTTGATGGCCACCCAGCAAGCCAGTTAGCTGTAAAATCCCTCTTGGTCTGTTCTCTGCTTGCTTTACCTGTAAAGGGTTAACAAGCCTACAGGTAAAAGAAGAGGAGTGGACACCCGACCAAAAGATCCAATGGGGAGCTAGAACTTTTTTAAATTGGGAAAGAAACTTTCCCTTTGTCTGTTGTTCTCTGGGCTGCAGAGATGGAGCAGAAATGCTGTGTAAGGCTTGAGCCAGGTATGAAAATTCATCTTCCATACCTAGAAGAAATGATTTGGATACGGAATGTTTAGTTAGACACAATCAGGTTTATTTTTTATTTTGGCTTGTGGACCTCCTTTGGGCTAACCCCAGATGATTTCATTTCCTTGAACCTTTAAGCTGAACCCCCAAGAAAGCTATTTTGGGTGCTTAATTTTTGGAATTGCTCTTTTAAAATCTAGCAACAGCCTACGTTCCAGATATACTTTTTTCCCTTTTTGCTTTTAATAAAATTTACCCTTTTTAACAATAAGATTGGATTTTGGTGTCCTAAGAGGTTTGTGCATGTTGTTTGATTAGCTGATAGCAACAGCTAATTTCCTTTGTTTTCTTTCTCAGCTCTTCCCCAGAGGGGGGAGAAAGGGCTTCAGGGTACCCCACGGAGAGGAATTCCCATGTTCTCCTTCCTGGGTTCAAAGGGGTTTTTGTTGCATTTAGGTGGTGGCAGCATTTACCAACCCAAGGTCAGAGAAAAGCTGTAACCTTGGGAGTGTAATACAATTAATTTTTAAAATCCTTGCGGGCCCCGACTTCTGCACTCGCAGTGACAGAGTGGGAATTCATCCTTGACATGTGTGCTGCTGGTACTGACCCTTAGTGGAAAGTGGACACAAGAGACATTGGAATAAGTATGGCACAGTGACTTCATGAACAAACATCTGTCTCCACCCAGTGAATGTTACACTATTATCTATTGAAATAATCTAGCCATATCACTTGACAAAAAGTTGCCTGTGTGTGATTTAAAACAAAACTTGCTTTTAAAAGTGAGCAGAATTTTACTTTTGTGCACACTATAATATATGCCTTAGACTGTAGAAGGGGGGTAACATCTGAATGTTTGGAGGTATCCTGCCTGTAAACATCTAAGTGGAGATGGGGACATGAAGCAAAATTCACATCCAGATCTTACCTTTTCCATGGGTAAAGGCATTTGGTTTAAGTTCAGTTCCAGGTCTGGGCGATCCTTATTTTGTGAGAACCGCTTCACTGATCGGATGCTCAGGAACTGATGCTGTTTTCACACTAGCGATAATCTGAAATGTCACCACTTAAATCAATGGAGTTGCACTGTGGTAAAAATGGTATCAGAATAAAATCAGACTCTTTGTATTTAATTAGGCAGGCAGGATGTGGAAACAGGTGCTGCCTATTTCTCCCAGCTGGCTTTGACAAAATGCATTGTTTTGACAGGCAAACTTGACCTCACTCATTACTTGCAGAAACTGGTGTTAATTGCATGATATTGGAAGCAATTTTCAGTAATAGTTTATGACAGGGTTTGTCAAAGAAATAGCCAACATACTGGAAAACATTATAGAAAGTCTAATAAAACGAGTAAAGAATATATTCAATGTGCACTATTGCAGGATTTTTTTTTAAAGAGGTGAATGATAGTATTAGCTAAAATATTTTATGTAAATATTTCATTTGAGAATATTTTCATGATAAGCTCCACAATTCACCTCCATCATGAATAGGTAAGATTCCACAGCTTCAAATTTCCTCCTAAACACATACTGTGAATAGCTGTTGATGCTGTTTATGTATTATCAGGCAGCAAGATTTTGGAACAACAGGGAGTGTAGATACAGTTTTTCCTTTAATCTAAACTGCTGTCAATGCCAGCCTTTTCTGGTTCATTGAAGTTTTGGCCTTGTCTAAGAATGGGAAGAGGATGAGGCTTTTAAATAGTAAGTCAAAGTGGACAATATGTAACTAGGCAGTGTTCTAGGATCCGTATTTGGGAACAGCTGGTCGGAAAGTATTTTCACTGGTCTATCAATGTAACTCTAATCCTTCTAGGTCATGAGACATCAGATTTGAAAGTCACGTGATGATCGTTAACCACTTCAGTTGCAGCATGGCTCAAACTTGCAGATGGTTAGTTACAGATGAATGAAGTATGCCACTGGAAAGCTAGGTTTCCCAGAAGTATAAAACATTCCATTCTAGTACTGGATCATGAGAAAATGGACCTTAAAATTGTCACTTCTTCCTTGATCTTGCTGTGCTTTCTTATTGTATAAAGGGAAGTGACTGTCCAGTGCAGGAGCCAAGATGGAGGAAATTACGGTAATATCCACAATACTGTAAGAGATGTTTAAATGTTGATTTGTATCATATATATTTCTATATCCCATACACACAAATTGCTCAATTAGATTTCAGCGTTTACAATGATCTAAGCGAGAGACTATACCAAAGAAATGGCATAATTTGAAAAACATGATTGGTCACACTTTATATAAAGAGTGCATTTATGAAATGTTTATAAAAAGTTAACAAATGATTAATTGTTGAATAAATGACTATTATCCAACATTTTGAGGCTATAAACCGATTGCTTATATGGGCAACTTGGGCAAAGAAATAGTCTTTACTTTTTGGGTGGTTTGAATCTCTGCTGTCCAGCTCTGCAACTTCCTCCCCCCATGAAAAATAGATGAGGAATGAAAAACACCAGAAGGTGTGTGCACTTCACTTCAACAGCACATTTCAGGTAGCTTTAGCGAACTGTGTCTTACTGGCAGGTTCAGCAGAGAATCCCAGCCATTCATCGGAAGGGGCCCCAAGCTTGAGATTAATGTTCAACAGACCTAATGCTAAGTGGACAGGAGTTTGTTAATGCAGTACACATTTGAAAATACTAGAGGAAGTTTGAGAGAGGAAGAGAAAAAAAAAAGACAGAAGAAGAAAGTGGGGCTGGAGTTTTGAGTTTTCTGGAATAAAGAATCTGTGTTCCTTCGGAGTGCATGCTTACTTAAGTCAATTAGAGCTGTGAGCACCTCTTTAAATGGATGCAGCTGTCTACTGCCCCCTCGCACGAGCGCTTTGGGATGGAGAGTGGAGAGGCTTCTGCAGCTGATGTTTGCAGGACTGTTACCTTGAGTTCTGTTCATTCATTTTCTAGCTATTCCCAGAGAAGAAGTGAAATTTTGATGCTGTCCTCCCCGCAGGCAAAGCTATGTTTGGACATTTTTGCTTGCAGAGTTTCCATCTTCATGTGGACATGGTTTTTTCTGATGTTTTTCCATGGGAGTGTTCTTTAGTGTGTGCTGCCTCCTACCATTAGTCGTGTGCTGATGCCGGGAATTAAACAGGTTGATTTTCTCTCTGTCAGTAAATCTAGGTTCTGAGTTCCTCTGTTCTAGGCTGAGGATCTGCTTAGTATGATACAACCAGAGAAGGGGTTTTTGTTTTCTCTCTTTTCTCCTGTGGGTTTTGTGGACTAACATTTTCTCTTGAGTGAGGTGTGACACCGTACGGAATCTGGGGTACACTTTAGGATATTATCAATATTGTAAAATTACAATCAGTTATGCCAGATATGCCATGTAAGGTATCTGCAGAAATGTTATAATTCACCAGGTATGATGATCTGATGTGTGTTTGTATCACCTTTGTACGGTAAGTTATACGTATGGTATGTCTGTAGTTCCAAACTTGTGCTGTGCACCTGGGTGACGCCCCACCAGACAGATTGGAATTAGCACTGCCTAGCCTGCTTGATGGCCCATCAAGAGCCATCAGCTATACAGCTGACCCATTGAGAGAAGGCAAGGGATAGACCTTATGACTCAGCAAGGCAGGCAGGGGCATGCCTATGGGCTGAACTGTAAGGCTTCAAAGCCATGTGCTGGGAAGCTTGTCTTTGGGACAAAGAAAGAACAAGCACATGGCAAGAGACTAAAAAAGGCAGCTGCATCTTCTGCTTCTTGTCTTCAGTCCTGCTTCTTACCTCTGGACTAACCTTTCTACAAATGCGGCTTTAAGCAAAGGACTGAATGACCCATCCAAGCTGTAGATGTGTTCCAGAAGGACTTTCAAGCCAGCAAATTCAGCAATTCTGCTAGGAACCTGATGGACTTTGAAGTCTTTGTATGTGTGTGACTGTTTTACCATTTATCATCTCTCCTCTTTTTTTCTTTATAATAAACCTTTAATTTTAGACACTAAAGGATTGGCTGGCACAGTGATATTTTGGGTAAGATACAAACCTATAGTGACCTGGTAACATGGCTGACCCTCTGGGGTCAGAAGAACATTTTGTATAGGTGAGCAGAGTTTGTTTTAAAATAACTTCTCCTTGTACTGGCCCTGGGTGCTGATTGGGAGACAGAGAACTGGAATGCAATAAAGGGGGCTGTATGATTTCATTTTTGCTTCTTGATAACCAGTGTGGGGGAATCAGAAGCACAGTTTGTGTCTGGTTGGGGATTTTAATTTCAGTGTTACATAGTCTTGGGAGTATCAGATCTCTCTTTTGCAGCCTGCACTGAACGTGGCATTACCAGTGAGGGCTGCCCCAGGCCCACAGGGTCACATGAGGAGTTTCTAAATAGAATGGGGATAGATCACCAGAATTGGTTTTGTCAGGTACATGAATACAGACCTGGTCGTTCACAGGAACTCTGAGAACACACTATTGGACTCGATTCAGCAGATATTTTGCACGAGTTGTCCCTTTGAAGTCATATTTTTAAAATTAGACTAGTGATTACGTTTTCCTTGTTGGGATTAGCGTGCTCAGTGCCTTAAGGGATCAAGCCCCAAATGAGAAGTACTTCCTTACTCATACTGACCATGATGAATCAATATGCAAGCAACTTGAATCGCACTACTTAAATGCTTAAAGTTAAGCACATTTTTAAGCCATTTATTGGATCAGGAGGAGAATGCTCAGTGACTTCCAGGAGTGAGCCCTTGCTTCCCCCTCTTTTTAAAAGATAAATAGAAAGCTTAAAGATAGTTCTTTTTTTTTTTTAAAGAGTGGAATTAATGCTGTTAATGTAATGCTTTGGTATCCTTGAAAGAAACCTTGAAATCTATGATCCACACCTTAGCAGATGCAAAATGTACCAGAGATCTATATGTAGAGAGAGATCAATCTATACAGCTGCACATTGATTCATTCTTTAGTGGTTTGGGGTATTGACTATTTTGATTCAATCTTAATTGGTTTACCTCTACATTATGCCAGTTTTACTTTTCATCTGAAGACGTGGCCATGAGCTAGTTTTGTTATGTTTGCTTTGACTTTGACTAATGCTTGAGCAGTATTATTTCAATTTAACCTTTTAAGAGCTAATAGCCGTTCCTTCTAGATAAGTAGATATGAATGAACTGCAAGGCTGCAAACAAGAGTGGCAATCTTAATTTTACTGGTTATTTTAGTAACCCTCATCCCTGCAATACCTGCTCAAGGTCACACATGGGACCATTATTTCTCTAAGTACAGACTTTCCCCTCCCCTCCCCTCAAAACAAGTTCCTCAGCCTCCAAGCTTCTCGTCACAGGAGTGGAATTGACTGGAATATATATGAAATGTCAGGTCCTATGGCCTGTCCTGTAATCTGTTTCACTTGGCCACCACATAGGTACAAAGGTTCACATTTCTTTAGCTTCAAAGGGACAGTGACAGGCATAGAGGCCTGCCTGTACGGATCTGACTGCAGGGGCCAGGACCTAAATGGGCAAATAATGACCTTCCATAAATGATCTGAAGGGGCTGAAAAAAAGTGGGTGGGAAGAAAAAGATCTGCAGTTCCAAAAAGGGCCAGGTTTTTTCAGTACAATTGCTTACATCTGTATGGGAGTGAGCTTATTTGGATCTGAAGGAGGATTCCAATGCCAAAGGAAATGCCCCTTTTCCTCTGTTCAGGCATATGCAAATTTGCCAAATATAATAGCTTCTCAGCTCTATGAGCTAAGATCAAGTGTCAGTAGACTCTTGACCTATCCAAGGCCATGATCAAGTGTCTTGATGTTTTTGATCTTTTGGCCTTGAGATGAAAACCTGGTCTGTCTCTCTTGGATCTTGTAATGAAAAAAATATTTAAGTTGTAAATGTAAAGACAATGGATACACAAAGTCAATTGTGAGAAGGCAATAAATGGTCTTCTGGATGACACCCCGAGGAACCTGTTTTGTAAACTGTTTATCCTGGATAATGGAATTCAGATGCATAATTTTAATTTTAGGTGTTTTTTGTTTTTGTTTTTTGTTTTTTTTAAGCAAGGTCTTGTTTTCATCTGGAATGACTGAAGTAAGAACAAGTCAAGTTAGTGAAGAGTTAAGGGACCCCAGATGTGGATCCTGGTTTTCCATGGCTCCCAGCTTCTTTCTTTTCTATCACCAGTAAATTGTACTGTGTCTGTGCAAGAAAAGCAAATGGCTTAGAACAAGAGTCTGTTTAGTAACAGTCATATCACTGTGTGAACTTGTGTATTCAGTCTTGTGTTTGTCATTGAAGAAAATTCTGGCAATTCTACAGTCCATCAGTCATTTCCCTGGAAGGTAGTACCAGTTGCAGATGGTTTACCCATACATGGCTGAAGCATCCAAGTGCTGGCTTCCACTCTCTTCCATCTTCTGCCCTACCTTTTACCTACAGCAGAGAGTAGGTGATAGGACACAGGTAGGGTAATGTAGTGGGGTGAGCACCCACTCCAGCCGGAAGGGGTTGGAAAAGCCTGGCTGGGGCTGGGGCTGAGGAAAGGAGCAAAACCCCGGCTGATTGGGGAAGTAGGCTCAGCTGGAGCCATTCCCCAATTAGTCCCAGCTGGACCCATAAGAGGCTGAGAGCCAGGGCCCAGTAGGTCTCCCTCTGCTTGTAGAGGGAGAAGGACCTGGCTGCAAGGACCTAAGCCAGACACCTAGATTGGGAGCAGGGCTAGGGAAGGGCCAGGGGAGCTGGGAGCTCCGTCCTGGAAAGGCCCAGACTCCAGGCCTGACTATAGGCTGAATAGGTGCAGGGTTGCAATGGTGCAGTCCATGGGTAGGCAGAAGCAGCAGGTCTGAAGCCCTTTGCCTGTGATGAATGGCTTATACTGCAGTCTAACCCAGTGAATGGGGGCTAGATGGAGACAGGGCAGTAGCCACAACTGAGGCAAAGTCAGGATAGTGGGTGGGGGGTTCCCCTGGGAGGAGGAACCCAGAACTGTGGGGGTACTGCTTGGGGCAGCACCCAGTTAAAGGAGCACCGGGGTCCTGGGAGGGACAGGGGGCCAGCAGTGGCAGCGAGACACCGGCTTGAAGAGGGCACTCCGGAGGCTGGATGCTAATTCCCGAGGACAACCAGCAGGCGGCGCCGCTGGGTGAGTCTGCACACGCTTACAGGTAGCCACACATTTAAAAAACACCATAGAATTAGGAATCCTTCATTGATCCATCCCAGGTCCCTTTTCCAGACCACAAAGGAGCAGGGAGTGTCTTTGTAAAATAATCTTGTGACCATCTTGGCAGTTTTTAAAAGAGGCCATAAATTTCAGCTTTTCAGTTCTTGGGAGCCAAATGTAAGCTAACATGGTCCCACAGTTTTAGAAGTGAACAGCCTCAACTCCAGTCAAATCAATGGGAGCCACAGAGGCTCCGTATCTCTGAAAAATTAGGCTCAAGGAGGTGTCTCACTTTAGGCACCATTATCCCTATCATGTGTGGATTTAAAACTTTGATTTATATCACAACCAATGCGTAAAGTGCTGTTGTGCAAACAGTTTGATAGAATATTCACTTAAGTTGATGGAAACCATTAGAGAGATTGTGGCAGAGAGAGCTTTCATTATTTCCTGTATGGTACATCAGAATAGTAGACACCACTACCAGATGTGAAGTTAATCAGTGAAAGCTCTCCCATCTAATGATCAATTACTTTGTAAGTGATGCTTGGGAATGCATTTTATTGTCATTTGAGAAAGAGACAGAGATTGAGCTGATGCTAAGGGCTAGAATGTAAGTTATGCACCTGCAACACTGCTTTGACATGGTGTTATTCTTTTGACAGAGGATAATATTATGAACTCATTTAGACCTTAGTCATCTTTGCTGCCCCTGTTCCTCTTCTGGCAGGCATCCATCAGCCACATCACTGTAATGCAACCCAATATATATAAAAGACCATCTGGACAAAAAAAAAGATACTGCTGAAACAAGTGCAAAACTCAAAGCAGCTTCCTACTTTACAGCGGGGGTGAGGGGCAAAGCAAATCCCTTAGTTCAGAGTCTTCAATTCACAATTGTTTTTGTTTTAAAATGGAGTGAGTCTTTTGTTCCCCCCATTGCCTTAAATAGATGATGTGAAAGTGAATTTTATGTGGCTCCACTGCATGAACAGTATGGAAATCCATCTTTACAGAGTGTTTTAAGGTAGGTTGGACATGAAAGCTGCTACAGAAACATTCCAACTTATTCCAAGGTTTTAGCAAGTACAATATACTGTAAAATATAAACATGTGTGTGATACTGGCCTTTCATCATCCCCTCAAATTTGGCCAGGTTAAGACTTCATCTTGAATGCTATTCTGCAGCAGCTCTCAACCTTCCCAGACTTCTGTACCCCTTTCAGGAGTCTGAATTTTCTTGTGTACCCCCAAGTTTCACCTCGTATAAACTGCTTGCTTACAAAATCAGACATAAAATTACAGAAGTTTCACAGCACACTAGTGCTGAAAAATGGCTTCCTTTCTCATTTTTACCATATAATTAGAAATAAATCAATTGGAATATTTACTTACATTTCAGTGTTTAGTATATAGAGCAGTATATACGGGTCATTGTCTGTATGAAATTTTAGTTTGTACAGACTTTGCTAGTTCTTTTTGTGTAGCCTATTGTAAAACCAGGCAAGTATATAGATGAGTTGTTGTACCACTTGGAAGACCTCTGTGTACCCTCAGGGGTACATATACCTCTGGTTGAGAACCATTACACTAGAGAACTCCTGCATCCATAAAGAGCTGTTGCCCCTTGTACATACATATGCACAGAGCCAGATGCACTACAATTATTGTACATTTTGTCTATTAGTAAAACTAGCTGAAATTTTCATAGCTCATCTTTGAAGCAGAATTCCAATGCATTACAACATACTATAAAAATATTTAATGTTTGCATAGGTATCCAATGCTGGATAATGCTGTTCTGTAGGGGAAGACCTTTCAGTGCATTTACAATATTATTTTTTTTAAAAAATCCTGAAGACAGCTAGCTAAACTAACCCTAATAATTTACTAATGGTACAGGCTGCCTGTTGCTATGTTAGCAATATTCCCAATTGTATATGTTAAGTTACTGCTTTCTAAGAATCCAGATTGTTAAATAAGTATCTGGTTAAAGAAGCCAAAAATCCTACTGTGATAACACATTGCAATTTTATTTATGTATTTATTTTTCGTAGCAGAGAAAAGCTGTGCAATGCCAAACGCACCTTTCCCCCCAGTGCATTCCATTCATTTTCTGTTTGTCAGTGTCATTAGTTTCCATCAGAAATGTCGTGCTTATAAAATCCACACTGAAAATCCAGAGTGTCGCACTTTGTTTGCTAATTTAAACAGGATCATTGTTTCCTTTTGACAGGAGCAACATCCTGGGGAGAAGTTGTCAGCTTCCCGGCCACGAACTGAAAAAGCAAACATGCCCTAATGCAGATAGTCGAAACCTGAACCTCAGCTGTACCAACTCTCTACTGTGCTGAAGTTTTGTCAGCTAGCTTTCATTTCTATTCTCTATTTCAACTGAAATCTAGTTACAGAGATGACTGTGTTGTTCTGTTCCTAAGGTTCTGTGATATCACTGACAGGCACTTGACCCTGCTGCTCCAAAGTGCTTTGATTCTACTGCTGCCTCAAGGACTTGGCCATCCAGGATACATTGTATGTTATTGTCTGTCTGCAATGTGTGCTAACCTTCCTTCTGTGCAACTGTAGTCTCAGTTGCCCAGCACGTGCCTAGCACCAAATGTTAGACACTGTGCGCACTGTGGGCCTTTTTAAAATAAAAAAATTTCTGAAGCCCCTATTCTAGAATTCTCTTTGGGGACACTCATACACACACACACACACACACACACACACTTTTTAAACAGCCGATACCCTCAAAATCCATAATAGATACTCTGCACTCCTCTCTCAGCAGGCCCTTCCATGCCCCTCACTCCCAGTGTAGCCTCACTATGCCTCTCAGGACTTCCAGGATGGGGAGGCAATGAACGCCAGATTCTTCCCACTCCAGCAGTTTTCCCTTCCCAATGGAGCCTTCCAACTGCACTGAAGCAGCAGCAGCACCACAATCAAGACTTCCGGTCCATCAGTGACCTGTTCCCAACAGATACTACTTCCTCCTCACTCGGAGGAGCAACAGGCTGTTCTCCCTATGTTACAGATTCACTGCTCTGCTGTTCCGACATCTAGGCTGAGAAAACTTATTCATAGGTAAAACTGATGTCACCTGAATATCATTTAGCTCCCTCTTCCAATTTGGAGGGATATTGCCTCTATATGGCCTGTGTCTATGAGGAAAGGATAGAAGAGAGCGGCTACTAGAGACACAGCCATACTTTCAGTATCCAACCCAGGATCCAGCTGAGGTCTGGTCCCAGGAACAGACTATTTCAAATGTCACTAGAGTATATACATCGTGGTACAAAGTCAGTGTAGGAATCTTGCTGGTGTTCAGCCCACTTTAATCCCACTACTTTCCTGTTGACTCAATACGAGGCTTGACATCAGGACTCATCTCAGGAGATTTCCCTGATCATACAGGCATCTTCAGTTCACCGACTCAATTTCACATCCATAACTACAAACACTGGGTTCTCCTAGGTGATTTTTTTGGCGTATTCTCACAGCTGGACACAGCAGTGCAATAAAACATGTGTCATGGTCTTTATCACCTACTCCAAACAGGGGGCAAGACTTTCCATCTCTACCATTGGGGTGTGTTGTCTTCCCTCAGAGACCTATGGATCTCATAGCTTTTCATATATATCTGGTGTAAATGCAGCTCATCTACTATACCAATGCAATGATGGGCATTTAGAACGTTACAGACATTTGCTGTCTTTGGCCCACATCATCCTCACAGGTCATCATGGTTAAATGATGTATGAGGTGAAGCCTGGGGTACCACAGATGGGAGGAAAACTGAATGTGAAACCAGTTGAATATGGCCTAAGGAGTTGATCAGCTCCTATACTATAGAAGTGAGGAAGACTAAGATAGCATTTGTTTCCTCCACAATATGGTTTGTAAAATCCTAACTATAGTTACAATAAGCAACCATGTTACCATTTCCAGGAGTCAGTCTGCAAAACTGTGGCAAACTTCACAACCATAGAATAGCAGATTGCACTGCATCCTCACTATAGTCTATATTAAAAATAAACTTAAAGCTGGCACAAAGTTGTTCATCTCAGCACTTATTTACAATTGTGAGGAACTCTGAGTTAGTCTAATATTTTCTCCTGTCGCCTATTTTATCTTTACTTACTTATGCTGTGCTACTGTGTGTATTGAATGCACCATCACCAGGCAGATAATCTCCCTTCAAGTGTCCCTTTTTGTTTGGTTTGCAAAGATAATGCTGTGCAAACCTCTGTCAAGAGCATCTAGCCAGCTGCTGAATGCAGAGTTATCAACTTCTAGGTAATGCCTCCCTTCTTGGTTATTAGTCTTTTATATAAAGGGAATTGTTTTGTCTTCTAAGGCAAAGAGGTCATGTAAATGGTCCTTACTCCATGAAGCAACTACCCAGGTTCTTTTAAGTAAATAAAATGAAGAACCAGATTCTGATACCCTTACCCACAATGAGTAACCCCTTAGTCCACAAGTAGTTCCCAATTACTTCAATGTATTCAGGATATAATGGTATTAGTATCTGTTTAGTAGCATTGGCAGTAGTGAGGTTCAGAGCGTAGATTCAAATAAACACTCAAAGTAGAGATGGATTAAAACTAGAATTCCCATCCCACAGGAAATCCTGAAGTTTTGAAGTTTCATGTAGTCCTACACTGGAATGAGAAGTAGGAATCTAAGAACATTTCATTGCATGAAAAGTTATCTGACATGTTTTATTTCAGCAAGGTTGAAATGTTCAACCTCATAATATAAAAGTCAAAATGGAAACAAATTTCAAATGAAATGTTTGGCCATTATTGTTTAGACAATTTCCCATAAAAAATTGACAAAAATCTGTAAATTCCATGAAATGTTTCAACTTAATCAAATTAGTATTTTCTGTTGTAAAAATATTCTGCTGGAAAATTTTTGACCGGTCTAGAGTTTCAAGGTTTATCAAAGTGTGGGTTTGTACACTTAAAACACACTCCATCACAGTCTCTGAATAAAAAACTGGTATTCTTTGAGGATTACAGATAAAGGTAACTATAGATGTAATAGACTTAAGGCAGTACACTCGATATTGGACAAAATTCTGATTATAAGTTAGTACTACATAATATCAAAACATACGTTAAATGGATTAGGAAATGCTAACTGACAGAGATCAATGGGGAATCCATCACAGAATGGGGGTGTTTCTAGTTGTGTTCCACAGGAATCAGTACTATGCCTGAAAAGAGTGGTAAATATAAAATTCACCACTAATAAAATTTGTGGATGACAAAAATAGGTGGGGTAATAAATAATGAGGAGGAAAAGGAGGCCAGACACAGTGAGCTGGGTCACTTGATCAGTGGGACCCATTCAAACAAAATAGGTTTTAACATAGCCAAATGCAAAGTTATACATCAAGGAACAAGGAGTGCAAGCCATATATACAGAATAGTGTAGTGTCACTACTTTCCATGTCATAGAGGACAGACAACTAAACATAAGCTTCCAGTGCAATGCTGTGGCAGAAAGAATAGCAGCATCCTTGGAGGTATAAACAAGGAAGTAGTGAGGAGGAGTAAGGAGGTGATTTCACTCTGCATACAACATTAGTGAGACCAATACTGGAATACAACACACAGTTTTAAGAACAATGCGGAGAAAAATGGGAGATGATGCAAGAAAAGAACCTCAACTGATTCAAGGGCTGGAGAAAATGCTTTATAGTGAGAGACTTAATGAGGTCAATCTGATTAGCTTATCAAAAAGAAAATAGAAAACTTCACCTCAGCGTACCTTCATGGGGAGAAAATATCAGACACTAAGGGGTTCTTTAATTTAGAAGAGAAAGGTACAATGAAAATGAATTGCTGGAAGCTGGAGCCATACAAATTCAAGTGAGAAAGAAGGTACACTTTTAATACTGAGGGCAAAGGGAACACCAAGGGAAGTGATAGATTCCCAATCTCTTTGGGTCTGTGAATCAAGAATGGCTGCCTTTCTGGAACATATGCTGTAATCAAACAAGTTATTGGACTCAATATACGGGGAACTCGGTGAACTTTAATGGCCTATCGTATACATGTCAGACTAGCCAATCTAATAGTCTCTTCTGGCTTCAATCTATGAATGCAAATTCACTGCCAGATTGTACAACTGTAATGTTGACTAATATCTTGCTCTTCAAGTGTTGACATTAGTTTAAAAAAGACTCCTCTCAGAGTAGTCAGCACAAGTGTGTGGGGCTCAGTCTGGCCATTAACCTCTTTAGCCTGCAAAATTGGTCTAAGTTACATGACATAAGCCTTTGATAGTCCTTACTTCCAGTCATCTTAGGAGCAGCAGTGCATTGAACACTTGCCTTCTTGCTTCTCGTTCTAGTCAGGTTTTAGTCTAACCATGCTGCACAAAATGGAGCCGACCGGCATCAGAATTGATATTTTTGTCTCAGTGTGGGGCATTGACGTACATGAAATAAGACAGAAATTTAGTACCACCCATTTATGTTGAATTAGTTGAAGGTCTGAAACCCAAATTTTTGGAGCAAAACCACCCCAAGAGTAGAAAGTCAGCCTACATTTTCAGAAGTGGCTAGTGATTTGGATGCCTGGTTTGACACACCTTAGATGAGCCTGATTTTCAGGAAGTACTACGCAACCCTCCTAATATCCGTGCTTTGGAAATCACTTGCATTTTTAACTCTCTGTTTTTGATCCATTATTCACTTTAAAATGTGAATAGTTTGGGATTATGCTGTTCTTTATTGTTTAATGAGACCACACATTAAAAATTATTAAAGCACACTGAACATATTGGGATTGAGCAGACTTTCAGTATCAGCCTCATTGCCAAGCAGATTACCATAAAACTGGCTATAAAATGATCAACCTAGAATATTTTTTGAAAAAAGGGTGGGGGGCTTATATAACAGAGGGGCTTTTCTGGGCTCATTGATTTATGATGCCCAACTACATTAAAAACCGTAGCCATGTTAGAAACGCTGTCTTATCCAGTACTCCTCTTGATCAGCAAAACCCTGCTATGCAGCACAATAAAAAATGGGCTCTCTCTAAGCATGTTCCTGTTGCCTTTGAGAGAAATCATAGCTACTACAGCAGCATTGCTTATATTAGTCTTGATTTGTTAAGGGCCTGGGTTAAAGCAAACTGAAAAACCTGAGTTACGACAAGAGACTGAGTGCTGCATGCTGGTTGCGGTTATCAGACTTCGATCTGTAAAAACGTGTACATTTCCCAACCCCACTTCTCCCTGTCTCAGGTAAACTTGGAAAAGATAGAAGGGGATATACAGCAAAAGCCTGAGGTGGGGAGAAAAAGTATAAAATATCATCTTTAATGAGGATCTAACCAATTCCTCGCTGATTGCATGAGGAAAACTTTAAAGAAGGTAGCTAGCATTTTTGGATAGCAAGTTAAACTCTATTTGATGTATAATTGAGGCAGATATGAAAGCAGGGGGGGGGAAGCAAGGGCATGGGAGGGAGGGAGAACAGCTCAGAGGACACCTGATGGGAACAGATAGCCCTCTCCCTGCTTTCCTTGGCTGAAGGGAGCAGTGTTCCCTCAGGCGACTTCCTCCTTGGCTAGGGAAGTAATGACTTGCCACGAGAGGGAACATGAAGTGGGGTCATTTAAAGGAGCTGGTGAATAGCTCTGGGGCTCACAGTCTTTCCAGCAGTATGTAACTGAGGGGGAGAAGAAAACATCTTCCTTATCAGGAGTCTACTCTGTCCCAGCTCCCCCACTTCCCACTTTCTTCCAAAGGGAGTGAGAAGGAAGAAGACCTGCAGCTGCCAACTCCCTCTCATCTCTGGAGTGAGGGACTTCTAACCAGCACACATTTATGACGACTCTTAAGAAAAATCTTACCAGGTAGGGAATCGTATTAGGTCTTTAATAAATTGCTAGGAAAGAATATCTCCTCTCCCTCCAAACACAGTTTTCATTTGTTTTGAAGTCTAGAGAGACTTTTCCCTCCATATCAAATGTATGTGGTGGCTTTTATAGGGATGGGAATGGACTTCACTGGAGATCTGTGTGTAACCCACACAGCTTCTGGGTGTGGTTTTCTGTCCCATCTAGTGGCACTGAGAATACTTAGAGAGAGTTAAATGAATCTGCATTCCAGCCTTAGCTAACAGGCCTATGGCTTTTAGTTCATGTGGTAGAGGCTCAGGCACTAAGCTCCATAGGCCCCAGGTTTGATCCCGTCCACCGAGGACCGGGGTCTGTCGATGTTACATATGCACTCTATGTGAGCAGACAAGTATGTTTTTCTGGCTATGGCCCACCTGTGGAACTCCTCCATACTATTTTTTCCTTCAGTTCTCTTTCCTTTGCTGCATCCCTTCATCACCAACTTACATGTCATCATCTCCTTAATATTGAGACCTGTGACAGTGGCTCCACAAATGGCTCAATCTACATTCTGAGCTTGAGCTACATTCACCACTGGTTACAATACCTGTCTTGTCAGACATCTCACTGGCACATGGCTAATGCACAAGATCAATTGCAATACTATTTACAAAACTGTCCATAGGTAAAAAAAATCTCAGCAAAGACCATACTAAGGAAAGCTTTTGGCTCATAGAGAACAAATCATGCAGTTAAATGCCAACTCAAAGTAAAAGCTGTGGGATTACTTAGCATTTTAAGGCTGGAGCTCTCAGTACGTTGACACAGACTGTATAGTGACCTATGTTTGATCATGCAGTGGTCTGATGAATCAATCAAAACAACCTTTCAGTTCAACAGTTTGAGAGCATAATAATCAAAATTGTGAAAGAGAACTGTTCTATTGATCTTTTGTTAATCTAATCTACCCCTTAGAACCAACCAACCTATCAGTAGACTCTTAACCCCGGCAGAATTCCTGCCCTACACCAGTGACAGCTGGGGCTGCTGTCATATTGACAATGTTCTCATTAAACATTACCATTCATTATCAAAATACAGTCTTCAAAAATGTGACAGCAAACACTTCTCATGACTTTTAACAATTATATAACCCTGACGTGACTGTCCTTCCAATTCTGCTGGAACGACAGTAAATACAAAACTCTGCATCTAGAAGGAGATACAGCTTAACTCAATTTTTTTTTTACTACCTACTATATGCTACTTTAAATATTGGAGGCTGTTACATTTTAGCTGTGCAGTGTGTTGGTAGGGAGTGTTTTATAAACATTTGATTGCAGCTAAAGAAGAAAATTTTATTTTCTCAAGACTTCATCTCAGGAACAGCACATCCAGCAGAAAAATCATGTAATGCTCATGAAGTCCTGCTCTACACAATTCACGATAGTAAAGTTGCAAAAGAGGCAGATTTGGAACATCTAATGTTCGAAACAAAAATGGAGTGTCAAATTTTTGGCCCTGCAGTGGTTTCTTTTTGCTGCTTTGGAAGGTCAAAGGAAGTTTTGCTTAGACGCTAGCTAGGAATTCCTCTTTTATAGGGGAATTGACCCCAACTGGAATAAAGTTGTCATGACCATCTATACAGGAGCTCCTGGTGTAAAAGGTGCTCTGAAGGCAGAAGGGGATTGTTGCAGCTGGTAAAGGTTAGCGCTGCGCTAACTTACTCTGTGGTAGGGGCGGCTCTAGGTATTTTGCCGCCCCAAGCACGTCAGACAGGCTGCCTTCGGTGGCTTGCCTGCAGGAGGTCCCTGGTCCCACAGATTTGGCGGCATGCCTGCGGGAGGTCTGCCGAAGTCGCGGGACCAGCGGACCCTCTGCAGGCATGGCACCAAAGGCAATCTGCCTGCCGCCCTCACGGCGACCGGCAGAGCCCCCCCCGTGGCTTGCCACCCCAGGCATGCGCTTGGCGTGCTGGTGCCTGGATCCGACCCTGCTCTGGGGACTGAACTGGTCTTTTGCATTCCTTCAATCCTAGTGTTAGCCAAGGTGATGCAATGTCACTTCCTCAGATCCTGTACCAAGCACAGCTCAGACAAACTAAAGAATCTGTTTCCATGATGGAAAAATTCTGCTTGCCAGTTTTCTCCTCCAGGTACATGAATGGTATTATGCATAGAATCAGAGGTTAGAAAAACTATATTCAATATAATTCAGTGGTCTAACTTATGATCTACTGGACTTCTCTTACATAGCTGCCATACTCCTCTTCTTTGACCAGATAATTGGAGATGCTAAACCAAGGTCCCTCCAGGAACATAGCTAAACAAAAGGACTGTCCCTACAGGAAGGGAAAAAGTAGGACAGATTCCACCATTGATTCATTTAGAAAAAAAGGGTCATAATCAATTTGGTCATCTTGTTTTATTTGAATAGAAAGTCCACTGTAAGCATTTGGTCTTTTGTGTGAGCGTGCTACATATTATGGATGATTGGGAATGAGCTTAGTTCTGGAGAACAACCAGACCTGAATTTTGAAAAATCAAGCCACCCATTGGTGACATCTTCACCAAAATGTGTTTTTTTTTTGACAAAATATCCTGTTTTGTCCAACTCAAAATGTTTTGCGTCTATGAATCTGTTACCACAGAGCAATAGTTAGGAAGGTTTTTCAGTCTCGGATGGCTAGGGCACTCACCTGTTATGTGGGAAACCCAGATTCAAGTCCACTCTTTGCCTCAGTTGTAGTTATCTGAGACAAAGAACTCTGCTCTGAATCAGGCAGAGCAAGGACTTAAACTTGGGTCTCTCAGCTTTCAGGTCAGTATCTTCACAGGCAAGTCATGGACACACACACACAGTTATCCTGAAAGTTTCAGTCCAATGCAGAATGAAAATTTTAAAGTCTCAAAAATGCTGTAAAACAGATTTGTCACCCTCTGGTCAGCTCTAGTATTTGATATATAATACCCTGCATTATGAATCCTCGTTCTCCTATGGAAGCCTGCTTTTCAAACTGTTACCTGTCGTTTTCAGTTCAAAAGAGAGCTAACATATACCTGAGAGACTGGCTCCTTTTGCAGGCTTTGCTTGACAAGCAGAATATTTTGAATAGTAGAGAATATTTAAGGACTTTCTTCCCTCTTTGTGGTCAGAGATAAAGAGCGTAATAAGTATGTTAAAAAGGGCTAATGAGTCCCAAGCAGCAAAATCCTCATCTTTGGAAGACATTTATGGAATGTAATTAGATAATTATGGCTAATTGGTACATTGGGATGAGGGAGTATGTTGGGTGTGTAAGAGCTAGCACTGTGCTGAATGTTTGGTACTTTTTCAGACACCACCGGGGGCAATATATTACTTGCCTTGTAACATTTATTGCTTGCTTGTAAAATTCCTGTGTTTTAGGTTGCAGTTTTCATGGCTTCATTCCTTTCCATTGCTCATTGGTTATTCTTCAACTGTTAGATTAAAGGACTGAGCCCCCTTAGTATTGTTCACATCTAATGCACTATGCTGCATTGGGAATTTTGACTCTTTTCCACACAGTAAGTTAATTCTATGTAATCCTGAAGAACTGAGTACATTGAGGAAAGTAAATATACATGTTGTTGAAAAACAAAACAGAGTTTGCGTCAGCTTCATACTTGAGATAGGTTACTTCCTAGCTATGGTGGTTAGTGCATTGGGAGACATAGTCAAGATTTGGCACATAGTAGGGAATTCTACTTTGTATCAGCTCGTATTACTCAATGAAGAGGCAGTTGGAACTGAGACACTGAATGAAGCAGATCTCTGAGTGATAATGAAACACCACACACTCCATGCTTTCTGCCCACCCACATAGATAGACTCTAGGACTGGAAGGGACCTCGAGAGGTCATCGAGTCCAGTCCCCTGCCCTCATGGCAGGACCAAATACTGTCTAGACCATCCCAGAGAGACATTTATCTAACCTACTCTTAAATATCTCCAGAGATGGAGATTCCACAACTTCCCTAGGCAATCTATTCCAGTGTTTAACTACCCTGACAGTTAGAAACTTTTTGCTAATGTCCAACCTAAATCTCCCTTGCTGCAGTTTAAGCCCATTGCTTCTTGTTCTATCATTGGAGGCTAAGGTGAACAAGTTTTCTCCGTCCTCCTGATGACACGCTTTTAGATACCTGAAAACTGCTATCATGTCCCCTCTCAGTCTTCTCTTTTCCAAACTAAACAAACCCAATTCTTTCAGCCTTCCTTCATAGGTCATGTTCTCAAGACCTTTAATCATTCTTGTTGCTCTTCTCTGGACCCTCTCCAATTTCTCCACATCTTTCTTGAAATGCGGTGCCCAGAACTGGACACAATACTCCAGCTGAGGCCTGACCAGCGCAGAGTAAAGCGGAAGAATGACTTCTCGTGTCTTGTTTACAACACACCTGTTAATGCATCCCAGAATCACGTTTGCTTTTTTTGCAACAGTATCACACTGTTGACTCATATTAAGCTTGTGGTCCACTATGACCCCTAGATCTCTTTCTGCCATACTCCTTCCTAGACAGTCTCTTCCCATTCTGTATGTGTGAAACTGATAGTTCCTTCCTAAGTGGAGCACTTTGCATTTGTCTTTATTGAACTTCATCCTGTTTACCTCAGACCATTTCTCCAATTTGTCCAGATCATTTTGAATTTTGACCCTGTCCTCCAAAGCAGTTGCAATCCCTCCCAGTTTGGTATCGTCCGCAAACTTAATAAGCGTACTTTCTATGCCAACATCTAAATCGTTGATGAAGATATTGAACAGAACCGGTCCCAAAACAGGCCCCTGTGGAACCCCACTTGTTATACCTTTCCAGCAGGATTGGGAGCCATTAACAACTACTCTCTGAGTACGGTTACCCAGCCAGTTATGCACCCACCTTATAGTAGCCCCATCTAAATTGTACTTTCCTAGTTTATCTATAAGAATATCATGCGAGACCGTATCAAATGCCTTACTAAAGACTAGGTATATCACATCCACTGCTTCTCCCTTATCCACAAGGCTCGTTATCCTATCAAAGAACGCTATCAGATTAGTTTGACATGATTTGTTCTTTACAAATCCATGCTGGCTATTCCCTATCACCTTACCACCTTCCAAGTGTTTGCAGATGATTTCTTTAATTACCTGCTCCATTATCTTCCCTGGCGCAGAAGTTAAACTAACTGGTCTGTAGTTTCCTGCGTTGTTTTTATTTCCCTTTTTATAGATGGGCACTATATTTGCCCCCTTCCAGTCTTCTGGAATCTCCCCCGTCTCCCATGATTTCCCAAAGATAATAGCTAGAGGCTCAGATACCTCTTCTATTAACTCCTTGAGTATTCTAGGATGCATTTCATCAGGCCCTGGTGACTTGCAGGCATCTAACTTTTCTAAGTGATTTTTTACTTGCTCTTTTTTTATTTTATCTTCTAAACCTACCCTCTTCCCGTAAGCATTCACTATATTAGACATTCCTACAGACTTCTCAGTGAAGACCGGAACAAAGAAGTCATTCAGCATCTCTGCCATTTCCAAGTCTCCCGTTACTGTTTCCCCCTCCTCACTGAGCAGTGGGCCTACCCTGTCCTTGGTCTTCCTCTTGCTTCTAATGTATTGATAAAAATTCTTCTTGTTTCCCTTTATTCCCATAGCTAGTTTGAGCTCATTTTGTGCCTTTGCCTTTCTAATCTTGCCTCTGCATTCCTGTGTTATTTGCCTATATTCATCCTTTGTAATCTGACCTAGTTTCCATTTTTTATATGACGCCTTTTTATTTTGTAGGTCACGCAAGATCTCGTGGTTAAGCCAAGGTGGTCTTTTGCCACATTTTCTATCTTTCCTAACCATCGGAATAGCTTGCTTTTGGGCCCTTAATAGTGTTCCTTTGAAAAACTGCCAACTCTCCTCAGTTGTTTTTCCCTTCAGTCTTGATTCCCATGGGACCTTACCTATCAGCTCTCTGAGCTTACCAAAATCTGCCTTCCTGAAATCCATTGTCTCTATTCTGCTGTACTCCCTTCTACCCTTCCTTAGAATTGCAAACTCTATGATTTCATGATCACTTTCACCCAAGCTTCCTTCTACTTTCAAATTCTCAACAAGTTCCTCCCTATTTGTTAAAATCAAGTCTAGAACAGCTTCCCCCCTAGTAGCTTTTTCAACTTTCTGAAATAACATGTGCATGAGGGGGGAGTAGCCAGCCATGGAGGCAACCCCTGCTGTGGATGACCATACAAGAAAGTAAGAGGTCAGCTCTTGGGCAGACACATGAGGCTCACAACTGAGTCCTTTGACACCATGTATATGTATGCAAGGCCTGCATCCTCTTCAACAAAAATGGGCCTATGTTTTGCATCAGGATTCCTGGCATCTGTACTACCATGACACTGCAGACTGCAAATTCAACAGAAGAGTCATTTACATTTTAAAGTTTTTACTCAATTAAATGTGATATTGAACACCACAGCCACAATAACGGGTCCTGCGTTACTTAGCAATGGACAATAGTCCAGTGTTTAGTGCACAAGGCTGGAACTTGGGACATCTGGCTTCAATTCCTCCACACACTTTGCATATGATCTGGTCAATTCACTTAGGCTTTGTGCCTCTATTACCCATCTGGGAACTAGGGATAATAGTACTTCCCTCCGACAGAGGTATTGCGAAGACAAATAAATTAATCATTTGATGTGCAAGTAATGTTGGGAAAACTAAGTCATTTTGTCCAGTGCACAGTGCATATTCAAAAGTCTACCCTTTTGATCTAGATGAACTGTCCACACACTCATGTAATTAACTACACAAGGGGCAGAGGTGTGGAAAATCAGGCTCTTTGTTAAGAACATAAGAATGGCCATACTAGGTCATACTGATGGTCCATCTAGCACAGTATCTGGTCTTCTGACAGTGGTTGGTACCAGAGTCTTCAGTGGGAATGAACAGAACAGGGCAATTATTGAGTCATCCATCCCCCATCATCCAGTCCCAGCTTCTAGCAGTCAGGGGCTTAGGGACACCTAGACAATGGGGTTGCACTCCTGACCATCTAATTCTTTTTTTAATCCAGTTATACTTTTAGCCTTCACCACCTCTCCTGACAGTGAGTTTCACAGGTTGTCTATGTGTTGTGTGAAGTACTTCCTTACTTTTTTTAAACTGCTGTCTTTTAATTTCATTGGGTGATCTCTGGTTCTTGTGTTTGCTGAAAGGGTAAATAACACTTCTGTATTCACTTTCTCCACACCATTCATGACTGGTTAGACCTCTGTCATATCTCCCCCTTAGTCATCTCTTTTCTAAATTTATTTATTTATAATTGGAGATATACCAATCTCCTAGAACTGGAAGGGACTTGAAAGGTCATTGAGTCCAGCTCCCTGCCTTCACTAGCAGGACCAATTTTTGCCCCAGATCCCTAAGTGGCCCCCTCAAGGATTGAACTCACAACCCTGGGTTTAGCAGGCTAATGCTCAAACCACTGAGCTATCCCTCCCCCCAGAATGAACAGTTTCAGTCTTTTTAATCTCTCCTTATACGGAAGTTGTTCCATATCCCTAATATTTTTTGCCCTTCTCTATACTTTTTCCAATATATATTTTTTGAAATGGGATGACCAGAACTGCACACAGTATTCAAGATGTGAGTACACCATGGATTTAGATAGTGTCATAAGAAGACAGAAAATATCATAATCTCTCCCTTTCCTAATGGTTTCTAAGATTCTGTGAGCTTTGATGGCTGATGCCTATTGAGCAGATATTTTCAGAGAACTCTCTGCAATGACTCCAACTAGACATATTAGCGCCCAGGGTGAGCAAGCATATTTGCGCCCTCTAGATGGGCATTTGAAAACATCTCCTGCCAGGAGCCAGTGGATCAGAAATTGCTGGGAGCCGCCCTGCCTGCTTGGTCCTCTGGCTCTCTGCACTGTGAGAACTGGGGCGCTGACTGGCCAGAAGCCCTAGCCGCCCTGCTTCCCGAGCCAAGCCACTTCTGCATGGCCAGGTGCTCCCAGTACAGTGGCTGGCACCGCTCCAAGCTGTGCCCCTGATGTGCTCTTGCTTCTTCCCCAAAAAGAAACTAGCGCCAGCCAGCGATACCCCTTGGAGCCGGTCCTTTCTTGCAGAGCCCAACTGCTATGAGATCACAGGGCATGTCCTATAACTTGAAAACCTCTGTGCTAAATGGAAAGCAGAAATCTTGGGGTGCATGTGACCCTGCATCCCCCACCCAATTTTTCCACCCCTGTGGCTTTGCGGCAGGGATGGCTACTTGCTCACCCCTCCTTGGTTACCACCCTGGACTCCTAGATCTCTTTCTTGATTGACAACAGCTAATTTTTACCCTATCATTTTGTATGTACAGTTGGGATTATGTTTTCCAATGTGCATTACTTTGCATTTATCAAAATTAAATTTAATTTGCCATTTTGTTGTCCATTCACTTAGTTTTGTAAGATTCCTTTGTGTTTCTTCATACTTAACTATCCTAGAGAATTTTGTATCATCTGCATACTTTGCCACTGCACTAATTACCCCTTTTCCCAGATCATTTATGAATATATTGAACAGCACTGGTCCCAGTACAGATCCTTGGAGACCCTGCTATTTACCTCTTTCTGTTGTGAAAATTGACCATTTATTCCTACCCTTAGGTTTCTGTTTTTTAACCAGTTACTGATCCATGTAAGAAGTTTTCCTCTTACCCCATGTTTTGCTTAAGAGCCTTTAATGAGGGATCATGTCAAAGGCTTTCTGAAAGTCCAAGTACACTATATCCACTGGATCCCCCTTGTCCACATTTTTGACCCCTTTAAAGAATTCTAATAAATTGGTGAGACATGATTTCTCCTTACAAAAGTTGTGTTGCCTGTTTCCCAACAAATTATATTGATCTACCTGTCTGATAATTCTGTTCTTTGCTATAGTGTCAAACAGTTTGCTTGATACTGTAGTTAGGCTTACTGGGCTGTAATTTCCAGGATGATCTCTAGAACCTTTAAAAAAATGGCACCACATTAGCTATCCTCTAGTCATCTGCTACAGAGGTTGATTTAAGCGATAGGTTACATAACACAGCTAGTTCTGTAATTTCATATTTGAGTTCCTTCAGAACTCTTATCTGAATACCATCTGGTCCTGTTTAATTTATTAATTTGTTCCAAAACCTCCTCTATGGACATCTCAGTCTGGGACAGTTCCTCAGACTTGTCCCCTAAAAAGAATGGCTCAGATATGGGAACCTCCCTCACATCCTCTGCAGTGAAAACCAATGCAAACCATTTATGTTTCTTCATGTTATATATGAGAGAAATAAAAGATTGAGTGGCTGTGTCATTTGTAAGAAAAAAACCCTCCACTGTATGTGAGAGAAATTTCAAATTTCAGGTGCATTAGGAAAACAAATGGAAGTGCCAGTGTCCGGCATGCATCATTACCTGCTTACCAGGCCAGGCAAGGCACAGACTGATCCTAATAACCCTTCTTTGTCTTGTAAAACACAGTCCAGACCTTTAAGCATTATTTACAGGATGGCAATCAGTGTTTAACAGAACTGCTGTTGCACTTGTTAACATCTACTGTACTGACAATTACACTGTGACAATACATTTAAACTACAGAGTAAGGTGACTGACATGAGGAGACTAAACAGATGTTTCAGAGTGGGAGGAAAAACCCATATCAGTGGAGTCAGGAAAGGAATAGAGAGAGTCAATTCATCATTTTGTTCATTTTTTTTCTATTCTCCATCTTGAGTAAAGAAGGTGGAATAGTGTTACTTCTGAAGAGCTATCATTTGCTTTGTGTCAGCAATGATACCTCCACCCAATTAGTGGAACAGATTGGCAAATCCAGTCCTCCTTTGTTAAAAGAAGAGTAATGACACTATGGGTTCTTTAGGGGTGGGGAAAGGTAAACAGCATGGGAGAAATGGGAGATGTGAAGGACATCCTGAAGAGGAAGAAGGAAGAAAGCTCACTTGATTAATATGGTTACATTCCTGGAGATTCCCCTGGGTCACAGCCTCATTTCTAGAGACCTGCTATCCAGTTTTAACACATCTGTCCATGCCAAGTACTTTGGCTTGCAACGAGTTCTACTTTGCTGCCTCCTTGCATGGAATCTGTGTGGAATTAACCTGATGAAACATAAGGCAATGTCACAGAGGCAGAAGTGGTACTGTAGTTGGGGTCTTGGGTGAGGGTAAGTTTACTGAGGAAGAAGAGGATATCAGTGAGTGGAACTGATGACAGATCCTTGAAAGACACCATGGAAGGTGGTGGGGAGAGGATGGAGTACAGAGGGCAAGGCACCAGAGAAGGCTACTCTGTTTGAATACTCTCTGCTTGCAAGTTTCCTTAACTGTCAGAACTGCATTTAATAAGAGAAAAAGTATCATACTGAATTGCTATCTTAAGCAAGTTAAAAGGTTTACTTTTGTCTCAATCTACTTGAGCCCTTCTCTAAAACTGAATCCAGCTCTAGTGGCTGACCCAGCTTTGGGGTGGCACTGTGTATATTTTCTACAGTTTTGTACCATGAGAGTGGAGATTACAAGATTAATCCAAAAATCAATTGCTGTGTTTTTAAAGCTCTTACGACAGAAGCGTCTGGAAACTCAGAGACAGAGGTTGATAGAAATATGAATTCACTTCATTTTTCATATATACAGAAGATAGGAAATTTTAAATACATTCTAAAATGTCATGTTATTTACTGCTGTAACATTGAATATATTGAGATATTCCTCAATCAAATGGCAAATCCTCTTCAAACGTAGAAACATTCTCCGGAAAAAATGTCTATTTTGAACACTTAAACAGCTTATGTCTCATTAATAGCCTTTTAGTATAATAAGATATGACAAAATATGTATTGTTCCTTTTCCCGGGAAAGGAAATAAATAGCTATAAAGCAGCTTGTGGCATTTTGTTGATATGAAGTCTAAGCAGGCCTGTCAAATAGAATAGGAGTAAGGAGGACTCCTGAACTCAGATTCTGAGCTTCATCTAAGTACACCTCTACCTCAATATAACGTTGTCCTTGGGAGCCAAAAAATCTTACTGTGTTATAGGTGAAACCCCATTATATCGAACTTGCTTTTATCCACCAGAGTGTGCAGCCCCTCCTCCCCCCGGAGCACTGCTTTACTGCGTTATATCTGAATTCGTGTTATATTGGGTTGCATTATATTGAGGTAGAGGTGTAGCATTTGTCGCAGCTTGAAAGGTTGGAGAAAAATACGAAAAAGAATCTGGTGTTGGCTGCAGACCTATCCAGTCCTGGATGCAAAGTAAAACAGTCCAAAGGCCACGCTAGCTTCCCTACACCTGCCCACAGCCCCTCAAGGATATTCCAGCAGCTAGAAATAGCCAGAGCACAGAGACAGTGGCAAAATTGATTCATGCAGCCCAGTGTCCTATGCTGGGGGCTAGGACAATGGTTTAGAATCAAAACACCACCATTGCAAAGGAAACTCCTGAACTAGAGCCTTTGTTTTAAATGAAAGTGAGGCTTTGATGAATAATTGAGATGTGTGTCCTTGCCCCCGTACTCCACTTCTGACAAGTTCTTTGCATTCCTCTCAGAGGGCACACACCACACTTTGGAAAACACTGCCAAAGGGTAATGCACAATTTAGCCATTCATAGACTCAAACTGTGGTTTGAAGACCTCAAGCTGAAGAGAATCCATCAGCAAGTGACCCATGCCCCACGCATGCAGAGGAAGGCGAAAAACCTCCAGGGCCTCTGCCAATCTGCCCCTGAGGAAAATTCCTTCCTGACCCCAAATATGGCGATCAGCTAAACCCTGAGCATGCGGGCAAGACTCACCAGCCAGCACTCAGGAAAGAATTCTCTGCAGTAATTCAGATCCCATCCCATCTAACATCCCATCACAGACCACTGGGCATACATACCTGCTGATGATCAAAGATCAATTGCCAAAATTAAGCTATCCCATCATACCATCCCTTCCATAAACTTATCAAGCTTAGTCTTAAAGCCAGATATGTCTTTTGCCCCCACTACTCCCCTTGGAAGGCTGTTCCAGAACTTCACTCCTCTAATGGTTAGAAACCTTCGTCTAATTTCAAGTCTAAACTTACTAGTGTCCAGTTTATACCCATTTGTTCTTGTGTCCAAATTGGTACTAAGCTTAAATAATTCCTCTCCCTCCCTAATATTTATCCCTCTGATATATTTATAAAGAGTAAGCATATCCCCCCTCAGCCTTCTTTTGGTTAGGCTAAACAAGCCAAGCTTTTTGAGTCTCCTTTCATAAGACAGGTTTTCCATTCCTCGGATCATCCTAGTAGCCCATCTCTGAACCTGTTTCAGTTTGAATTCATCCTTCTTAAACATGGGAGACCAGAACTGCACACAGTATTCCAGATGAGGTCTCACCAGTGCCTTATATAATGGTACTAACACCTCCTTATCTTTGCTGGAAACACCTCGCCTGATGCATCCTAAAACTGCATTAGCTTTTTTTAACGGCCATATCACATTAACGGCTCATAGTCATCCTGTGATCAACCAATACTCCAAGGTCCTTCTCCTCCTCTGTTCCTTCCAACTGATGTGTCCCCAATTTATAACTAAAATTCTTATTATTAATCCCTAAATGCATGACCTTTCACTTTTTACTATTAAATTTTATCCTATTATTATTATTCCAGTTTACAAGGTCATCCAGATCTTCCTATATGATATCCCGGTCCTTCTCTGTGTTAGCAATACCTCCCAGCTTTGTGTCATCCGCAAACTTTATTAGCACATTCATGCTTTTTGTGCCAAGGTCAGTAATAAAAAGGTTAAATAAGGTTGGTCCCAAAACTGATCCTTGAGGAACTCCATTAGTAACCTCCTTCCAGCCTGACAGTTCACCCTTCAGTACGACCCATTGGAGTCTCCCCTTTAATCAGTTCCTTATCCACCTTTTAATTTTCATATTGATCCCCATCTTTTCCAATTTAACTAATAATTCCCCTTGTGGAACCGTGTCAAATGCCTTACTGAAATCGAGGTAAATTAGATCTACTGCATTTCCTTTGTCTAAATAACCTGTCACCTTCTCAAAGAAGGAGATCAGGTTGGTTTAGCACGATCTACCTTTAGTAAAACCATGTTGTAATTTGTCCCAATTACCATTGACCTCAATGTCCTTAACTACTTTCTCCTTTAAAATTTTTTCCAAGACTTTACATACTACAGATGTCAAACTAACGGGCCTATAGTTACTCGGATCACTTTTTTTCCCTTTCTTAAAGATAGGAACTATGTTAGCAATTCTCCAGTCGTACGGTACAACCCCTGAGTTTACCGATTAATTAAAAATTCTTGCTAATAGGCTTGCAATTTCATGTGCCAGTTCCTTTAATATTCTTGGACGTGGATTATCTGGGCCCTCCGATTTTGTCCCATTAAGCTGTTCAAGTTTGGCTTCTGCCTCAGATTTGGTAATATCCACCTCCATATCCTCATTCCCATTTGTCATCCTTCCGTTATCCCTAAGCTCCTCATTAGCCTTTTTAAAGACTGAGGCAAAGTATTTATTTAGATATTGGGCTATGCCTAGGTTATCCTTAACCTCCATTCCATCCTCAGTGTTTAGCGGTCCCACTTCTTCTTTCTTTGTTTTCTTCTTATTTATATGGCTATAGAACCTTTTACTATTGGTTTTAATTCCCTTTGCAAGGTCCAACTCTACATGGCTTTTAGCCTTTCTCACTTTATCCGTACATGTTCTGACCTCACTAAAGTAGCTTTCCTTGCTAATCCCATCCTTCTTCCACTCCTTGTAGGCTTTCTGCTTTTTCTTAATCACCTCTCTGAGATGCTTGCTCATCCAGCTTGGTCTACAACTCCTGCCTATGTTTTTTTCCCCCTTTCTTGGGATTCAGGCTTCTGATAGTTTCTGCAGCTGTGACTTAAAGTAATTCCTGGCCTCCTCCGCATTTAGATCCACAAGTTCTTCAGTCCAGTCCACTCCCCTAACTAATTTCCTTAATTCTTTAAAGTTAGCCCTCTTGAAGTCAAAAACCCTAGTCCCAGATCTATTTTAGTTTATCCTTTCATCTAGTTTGAACTGAATTAGCTCATGATCACTTGAACCAAGGTTGTCCCCTACAACCATTTCTTCTATGAGGTCCTCACTACTCACCAAAACCAAATCTAAAATGCCATCCCCTCTTGTTGGTTCTTCAACTACTTGGTGAAGAAATCCATCCAGCTATCACATCCAGAAAAATCTGAGCCCTATTATTCTTGCTAGCACTTGTCCTCCAGTCTATCTCTGGGAAGTTAAAGTCTCCCATGATCACACAATTTCCATTCCATTCCATTCCATTCAGTTTTGTAAGAGAGGAGTTTGACTTCTTAGGGAAATCTGAAATTATGTCCAGGGCTGCTCGGGGGGGGGGGGCAAGAGGGGCAATTTGCCCCAGGCCCCGGGCTCCACAGGGGCCCCACGAGAGTTTTTCAGGGCCCCTGGAGCGGGGTCCTTCACTTGCTCCAGGGGGCCCGGAAAACTCTTGTGGGGCCCGGCCACAGAGCTTCTTCCGCTCCCGGTCTTTGCCAGCGGGAGGGACCTTCCGCTCCAGGGGGAAGGACCCCCCGCCCAGTGAATTACCGCCGAAGCGGGACCTGCCGCCGAAGTGCAACCTGGTCTTCGGCGGTAATTCGGCAGTGGGGGGCCCTTCTGTTCCGGGATCCACCGCCGAAGTGCCCCGAAGACCTGCAGCAGGGGTCCCCCGCCACCGAATTACTGCCGAAGAGTGGGCTGCACTTCGGCGGCGGGTCCCGCTTCGGCGGTAGTTCGCCAGCGGAGGACCCCCGCCACGGGTCTTCGGGGCACTTCGGCGGTGGGTCCCAGAACAGAAGGGTCCCCCGCCGCTGAACAGGGCCGGCTCTAGACATTTCACCGTGCGGGGGGCGCCGTGCTGCTTGCCGGTCCCGCGGCTCTGGTGTACCTCCTGCAGGCATGCCTGCGGATGCTCCACCGGAGCCGCGGGACCAGCGGACCCTCCGCAGGCACGCCTGCGGGAGGTCCACCGGAGCTGCTTGCCGCCGACGGCCCCAGGCCCCCGGAATCCTCTGGGTGGCCTTGATTATGTCTCATTATGTGCTCCACATTTAGCTAAGCTGACAGTGAAGTTTCAACAACTGGTGGGTTTCTTTCAATCTTCTTTCTCATCTGTCATCTCCCCAGATAGTCATACCATGCTTATAATCATGGTATGAGCACCTATGATTAATTTAGTCACCAGCACCATAAGACCATCCACAATATGCTCTATTAATTCTAAAACAATCATCCATTATCCTCAGTTCCCTTCAGAAGAGTTAGAAAGGAAGAAATTTAACAGTGTGAATTAACATGATCTTGAATTATTTTGTCTCAGCAACCAGATGGCCTAATTATTGGGCACTGCAACAGTATCAGTGTAAGTGTCAATGTATCAGGTTCCAAAGACCAGCATACATCAGAGTCTCTTAAACTTGGCTAGTCTATTCTCCATGGAGTCCACAGTGTTCTTGAAAAGATTAGAAAAGATGTCTGCCAACAAAGCTAACAAACATTTGATTTATTCATGCTTATGCTTTTCTCCAACTTGTTGTATCTATAGTAATACAAAAATCCATTTTCTACATTAGCTGATTATTTCCCACTGAGCGGATATAATAGAACAGGGCAACAATTTTTCAAATGAAAATTGCAAGTAGACAACTAAAGAGAGAAAAATTTGCAAGTATCACTCATATGGCACCTTCCATCTCTGATTCTCACTGATTGGCAATGAATTTAGCCTCACAACACCCTGTTAAGTGGGTAGGTATTCTCCCCATTTTACAGAAGAAAATAAAGATAGAGGATGTAAATTTTAACTTGCCCAAAGACATACAGGAAGTTTACACAGAGCCATGAATTAGAATAAACAACATGGCATGGAGACAGGGCAGACGCAGGCAGACAGGATATCAAATTTGGGATCACTGACAAAAGTAGAGGTGCTGGGTGGTGCCACGATAAGAAATTAAGTCAGAGTTGTAGGCTGGAACCTTGAAGACAAGATCTAAAAAATTAAATTTGATTTCATTGGAAGAAAGGAATCAGATCAGAGATACAAGGAGGGGATCTAGCAGTCATATTGGCCAAGGAAGAAAGTTTTGGTGGCTGAATTTTTGCTAGATTGCATTGGGAAACAGGGGTGAGGGGAAGAAATTGTGATTATCAATGTGGAAAGTGATCAAAACATAGTTGAGATGAGAGTTTTAGCTGTTGGGATAGAGAACTGTCAGATCTTCAAAATGTTGAAGTGGTGGCAAGATTTGGATGCTCTCTTGTTGACTAGGAGCTAGACTGGGATCACCAAGCAACCATTAGATAGTAACAACTAATCACTAAGCTGGGCTAGACTTTATGTGACAAAAAGGTGAACAGCTCTAGCTCATTACCAAACCATTCATTCCCCTGGGCAACCACATACAAGAAAAAACAACCCAACTCAACACATTCAGAAAGCAAATTGGACTGAAAATCAAATGCAGTAAGACAGATATGACTCTTAATATTGCCTCACCATCAACAGTATGGATAGAGGATTATGTTCTCAATAATGTAGAAACATTCACATACTCGGGCAGCACTATCAGTGAGGATAGTGGAACAAGCTGGGTCATCCAGAACAGAACCAAGGCCAGAAAAACAGCCTGGAAATCATCAAAATACAACACCAAAACCAAACTCAGTATTTATCAGAGCAGAATAGTTCAGAATGTCAAAGTATGATATATTCAAACTGTTTTCATTCCATATAACCTACCAGAAAAATTCTCCATATCTTTTGGCTCAGAACAATATCAGATCAATACCTTTTTACACACATTGCAGCCAAGAAGATGAGAGCACCATCATTACCAGCTGGTGTTGGAGATGAATTGGTCACGTGCTTCAGATTCCATCATCAGAATAGCAATAAGATGGACGCCTGAAGGCAAGTGTAAACGAGGTCACCCAAAAACAACATGGCAAAAAACTGTGGAAGCTAAGCTGAAAAACCTGATGCACCTGGAGAACCATTGAAAGACTTGTCAGAAACAGACAGGAATGGATGAGCTTCATTGCTGCCCTAAACTAACTTCTCTAGGAGTGGTCCCCCAAATTAGGGCAAAGGCACTTGGGGAAGGTTTCACTATGCTATCTATGCTGTATCTGTTTTGTAGAAAACAGTTCTTCATAGCTGTCAATCTGATATGAATTCACAAGCATCAAATATCTTAGGTAGAAATACTCCTTAGCATTTTTAGTGTCAGTTTTACATTCTAAAGAGATTGAAATAATTAATTCCCCTTGAATCATAGAATCATAGGGTTGGAAGAGACTTCAGGAGGTCATCTAGTCCTATCCCTGCTCAAAATATGACCAACCCCAATTTAATCATCCCAGCCAGGGATTTGTCAAGCCAGACATTAAAAACCTCTAAGGATGGATATTCCACCACCTCCCTAGATAACCCATTCAAGTGCTTCATCACCCTCCTAGTGAAATAGTTTTTCCTCAATATCCAACCTGGACCTCCCCCACTGCAACTTGAGACCATTACTCCTTGTTCTGCCATCTGCCACCACTGAGAACAGCCTAGCTCCATCCTCTGTGGAACCCCCCTTCAGGTAGTTGAAGGCTGCTATCAAATCCCCCCCTCACTCCTCTTCTGCAGACTAAACAAGCCCAGTTCCTTCAGCCTCTACTCACAAGTCTTGTGCCCCAGCTCTCTAATCATTTTCGTTGGCCTCCACTGGACTCTTTCCAATTTGTCCACATCCTAGAAGCAGTATTCCAGATGGGGCCTCACCAGTGCCGAATAGAGGGGAACAATCACTTCTCTCAGTCTGCTGGCAATGGTCCTACTAATGCAGCCCAATATGCCGTTAGCCTTCTTGGCAAGAAGGACACAGTGTTGACTCATATCCAGCTTCTTGTCCACTGTAATCCCTAGTTTCTTTTCTGTAGAAATGCCGCTTAGCCAGTTGGTCCCCAGCCTGTAGCAGTGCATGGGATTCTTCCATCCTAAGTGCAGGACTCTGCACTTGTCCTTGTTGAACCTCAGATTTCTTTTGGCCCAATTCTCCAATTTGTCTAGGTCACTCTAGACCCTATCCCCTACCCTCCAGGCTATATACTCTCCCCTACATCTTAGCGTCATCCATGAACTTGCTGAGGTTGCAGTTCATCCAGATTAATTAAGATGTTGAACAAAACCATCCTCAGGACTGACCCATGGGGCACTCCGCTTGATACCGCCTACCAACTCAACATCAAGCCATTGATCACTACTTGTTGAGCCTGACGATCTGGCCAGCTTTCTATCCACCTTATAGTACATTCATCCAATCCATACTTTTTAACTTGCTGGCAAGAATACTGTGGGAGACTGTATCAAAAGCTTTGGTCAAGTCAAGGTATATCACATCCACCGCTTTCCCCATATCTACAGAGCCAGTTATCTCATCATAGAAGGCAATCAGGTAGGTCAGGCATGGCTTGCCCTTTGGTGAATCCATGTTGACTGTTCCTGATCACCTTCCTCTCCTCCAAGTGCTTCAAAATGGATTCCATGAGGACTTGCTCCATGATTTTTCTAGGGACTGAGGTGAGGCTGACTGGTCTGTAGTTCCTCGGATTCTCCTCCTTCCCTTTTTTAAAGATGGGCACTATATTTGCCTTTTTCCAATTGTCCAGGACCTCCCCCGATCACCATCAAAGATAATGGCCAATGGCTCTGCAATCACATCAGCCAACTCCTTCGGCACCCTCGGATGCATTAGAGATGGACCCATGGACAACACTATGGGATAGATAAGAGTTTTCTTCAGATGTAGCAGGCCAAGACATTGAGTCACTTTCCTCCACTCTGAAGATCTGGGACTGAGGAAGAAGAGTTTCAGTGTTATGAGTTGGGGGAAAGGGTCATTTTTAGGGTAATTTTCCAACTGACTGATTGTTATTTCAAAATAGTTCCAAAACAGATATTTTGCAGTCCTGGGGGAATTTTCTTTCACTTTATACACCTTTGAAATCTGTGGGAACATTAACCGACCTTCAGCCATATTGATGCTGGTACTACCACCAATTATCCCTTTTCAGGGCGTAAAAATATTGTTGGTGTCATATTTAGATGAGAAGGTACAGAATATATGCTGTCATGGTCCACTGGATTTGTCTCAGTAAATGCTACAGCTCTTCAATTACAGACTGTGGTAGAGAATCCAAGTTTATTCATATAGGACCTGATCCAAAGCTCATTGAATCAACAGGGATATTTCAGTTGAGTTTGACGGATCAAGCCTATGGGGCCTGATCAAGTAGTCACTGAAGTAATTGGAAAGACTCACATTACCTTTGTATTAGACCCATAATACACTGCAGAACAACTGTAATGAAGGTTTCTTAGAAATTAAGCATGGTCATGAATGGAAACAGCTATAATTATGGGTCTTCAAACCTGTGAGATGAAAGATGAGCAGAATCTTCAATTCAGGAGTAAAGTGCAAGTCAAAGGAAAAGTTCAAGTTGGAAGTCTATGCAGGCATCCCTCCCACCCCTCCACCTTCCTACGATTGCATGTGATGTAAACACAGAATTGTCTAAGACTAGCACCAAAAAATCTTCTGAGAGCAGCAATGCAAGAACACAGCTTCAATTGAGTAAATAAATGTATGACATCAAAGGCAGCACACAATTAACTGCCACTGATTTTGATTGCTTTACACTTGATCATTTGAATTTTCTGCCTTATGCTTTTGAGGTGAATTACGCACAGCAACGTAACACAGCAAACATAATAATTACCTATTTTTTTCACTCAAAGAATAGTCTGAACTTAAAAGAACAGGAGAAACTAAAGTATCTACCTTCTCCCACCTCATCTTTGTAGTCATCTTTATTTTTTTATAGCTCTGGATCACCTATGATATTATCAGAGATACTCGGTGTTGGGTGTTACACTTGATAACGTGCACACTTGCTTACTACCAGGCACATTGTAAGCACTTAATGAGGGAGGATTGTCTAGTTATTCAAGAAAGGAGTTGGGAGCCAAACTAGTCACTATGATCTGAGGCAAAATACTCTCTGCCCGTTTCACCATCTGTTAAGGGGGACAATGCAGCTTCACCTCACAAGGTACTCAAGGTAATCAATGTGCAATGCCTTTTGAGCCCCTCTAATGAAAGAAGCTAAACTTTTTAGGGTGATGATAGCGGGTTTGACTGAAAGTAGACTGAAATCATATGGAACACTCATTGGCCTCACTGGGCTTTATACAGAGCCTGGAGTGAGCAAAATTAAACTTATGAGTGTCTGATGTCCGTATCATTATTCATCTCCCCACCACCTCCTACTCATATTAATGCAACAACTTTTATTGATACTTCTTTCCTGACACTCCATATTGCAGGAGCATCCACTCACAATGATATCATTTGTGCTGTCACTTTCCCAGAAGACATCATTCAAAAAGATTACCATTTATGAACGTAATGTTTGAGCAAATCAAGTCTTCTGAGGTAGTTTGCAGTAGGATTCAGCCCTAAAGCTCAGATGAATCAGTGCTTACAAAGCCAAATGCAATTTTCACATTATGAAATGTACTCTATAGTGGTGTACATTGCAGTGTGGGGATTTATCCTATTCAGAAATATCATAAAGTGCCTACATGTTTCAAAATGATAGAAATCATCTGAGAAGTATTCTAGAAGTTATACAATCATCTGCAGCACAGCTCAAATGTTTTCCCCAGATCCCAAGGGTGCAGGGTTGAAAGTGCATTGATATTCAGAATTGTGCTGAATGTTTCTCACTAGCAACATTTGCTTTGTTTGGTTTTATCACTGAGCTAATGGCATGGGAGAAAGAAGATCACTTGCTTGGTTTTTCTTTCCATTACAGTATGATTAATATTCCAGCAAGGAGAATACTTAGAGGCTTTAGATCAACACCATCAACAATGTATTTTAATCACTAGAACATATTAAACAGTTTCTTCATACCATGGAAGAAATTGCAAGGTTAAAGAGATTCTCCATATCATCTATACCCTTCACTGTTTTTGCTACTGGATCATGGTACTTCATGCAATTAGCATGTAAAAAAAATAGGCCACCATCTTTTTATTGCATATAAATGCAGAAAGATAGACAAGAAAAACATGCCCCCTTTTCCTATCCCGGTCACAACAGTAATATTTCTCCACTCACTGTCTCCAGGGTCCACAATTTCAATAATCTATTGCTAAACAGACTCAATTTTTTACCACTTCCTTCTTCCATGCTGCAAGATATTTTTCTAAAAGATGATCTGCTTGTGGGCCCAGATTCACTTGCACCCAGATCTGGAGAAAAGAGAGTCAGGGAATTGGTTGTCATCCTAGTTCCCTTCACTTCTTAAGTCTAGAGTTCACCTAAAAGGGAAAATAGAAAGTGAAAAACAAGTAAAGGAAAGATTAAAAGAAGTGAGAAACAACTTCATAAAATGTTTCCAAAAATAATCTAAAAAATTGGATCCATTTCAAGCACTGTAACCAACTTAAAAATGGAGATTTTTTTAAATCTCAACATTTTAAACTAACTTTGCACATAAAATCTGACCATTATAAATGGATTCCACCAAATTATGCTTTTGTTTTGTTCCCAGTAATTTTCGCATTTTCAGAAGTGACAGAAGGACAGGATGGAAAGGAAAGAAAAAAAAGTGAATGATTTGCAAAATATTTCAAACATTTTCAGTGTGGGGAAAAAGATCACATTTCAACAAAAGCCTGTTTGTGCAAAAAATTTAGCCAGCTGTTACACTGCAAGATCTGTCAACTGTATGTATGTAATGCCTGATTTTTTTTTAATTATTATTTTTTAAGATCTTTCCAGGAGGAAACTTGTCTAATGGGTTTTGAAGTCAAGAAGTTTTGGTTCATGGTAGGGTATGAGAAACAGGAGACACCAATTTTGTGAATAAAGAAACATTTGAGGCAAATCAAGATGCAACAACAGGTTTCTAGTTATCTGTGACAAATCATCTCTATGTAGTATTTAGATTTTCTGTGTTGAGGTGTACATTATTAATCGTTTGCCATAGTTGTATTTGTGATACAAGTGGGTGTTCCAGGCACAGAGTCCTTGAAGGATCAGACCATGTATGATCTAACTTTCTTCCTTACTCAAATGAGTCATAAATCATAGATAATCTATGGGAAAATCTCTTAAGAAGGTGTCAAAAGTGAGGTTTATCCAGATAACAGGAAGAGAAGATGGGTCTTTAGATAAACAACTTTTTAAATCTCAAATACTGCTAATAGAAAAAATATTCCTGGCAGTTTATTTCAAACAGCAAAATGGATTCATTCTTTGGACCAGAAAATGCATTTAGTATATTTTTAAAAGGTTTCACCAGTGAAAATTAAAAGAGGAAAAGACAGTGGTTATGTCAAATTATTTATTCCGGGTGAAAGATAGAACATTAAAACTTCATTTACCAGCAATGCAAGAGAGGCTGGTAAACAGGAAAAAAAAAAAAAGGACATCTTTTATACATTTGGAAAAAAATAATATTGCCTTTTGATCAAAGACAGACAATATGTTGACAGAAGATAGATATTACCCAACACTAATGTACCATGCTAAGTGTAAGAAATTGGCCCTGGAGAGATGGAAATATTAATTGGCCATGAGAGCTGAGTTGTTGGAATTAACCTTATATCCTCTCTCTTCAGGTACACCCCATACTAGAAACCTATCACTCTATTATTTCTCTGACCGATCAGAGGCAGAATAGGCAGGTTTTTTCTATATTATTAGATCATCTGGATATACTTTAACTTCAAATTAGACATCTATTTAATGATGGCCTTCATAGTTCTCATCTACTTGTTTCACTATTTATAGTTTCAATGAAATGTTCAAGTAAAACACCCATTTAAACCAAATTGAATTTAAACCAAACTATCATCTGAGGCAGTTACTGACAGGGAAAATTGGAGTCTTGGAAAGTATTTACAGGAATGCAGAGACACAGAAGTTGCCTGAGGTCCATCTAGTCCAGTAATCTGTCTCCAACAGTGACCAGCACCAGACGCTTAGGAGGAAGGCACAAGAACTGAAGTGTCTTTTCTTTAAATCAAAGTAAGACATTCTCCCTTCTGGCAGAAAACTCATGGGGTAGATGGGGGAGAGAAGTGTTCTGAAAATTTAGAATTAAAACACAGGATGCTTCTCTCTGGAAGCAGGAAGGTTTGTCCTCACATGGAGGGCAGTGGATGGGACCTTCAAGCTACCCAGAAATTCACCAGGAAATTCAGAGCCATCCCTGTAGTAGACCTTCAGCCCTCTGTGCTCTCTTTGTTGGACCATTCCCTATCTCCAAATATCCTGGCTCCAGCTAGGTCCATGCTTCCATTGGTTCCCCCTCTCAAAGGCTCTGAATCACTCTCCATTCTGACAGGCATACAAACAATAAAGCGGGAAGCTATAGCTGCAAGGAGAAACATTAACTCCTGTACAGCTTCTGAAGTTTGCTGAGTTTAAAGGGAGTATGCTACATCAAATGGCTATCCCAGCTCCCCCACCCAGATGGTGATAAAATATCTCACCCCCTCAAACCTATGGATCCTGAACCTTGCACTGGTTCTATGGAAGAGAGTAGGGTAGCAGCAAAAGATGCCACTCCCACTGCTGTGTGCATAGGGCTTTTCAAACTCTCTTTACTTTACTTTTCTGCCAATTCTTGAGATTTCTTCAAGAGTCTTATATGTGATGTCCCATCTCCTGGTGTTAGGTTCTCATGAAATTACATTTTTAAAAATGAAGCATACATTTGGAAATGTCTTGCAAAGGCAAACACTAAAAGCTCAGAAAACTAGAAGACAAAAATAGCCCTTCAAAAATCTTGAGACTGGCTTAAAAACCATGAGATTTTTTCTAAATGCTTGGGTTTCACAATACTGCTTTACTGTACAGCACCAGGGAGCATATGGGATTATGTAGCCAAAACTAGTACAATTCACATTTAGATACAGTAAAGTAGTAATTCACTAACAGGGTTTTGGAATTTAAATAGTCTAAATTATTTATTTTAGACTTAAAGTTATAAAAAGGCTGTACAGCCCCAATATCAGTAACACACGATCAAGTCTCAGCAGCACTGATTAATCATTTCAACAGGAAATCATCCAATCACCCTGTGACAAAATGGGACTGTTCTTAATGTTTTCTCTGAATACTGTGTGGGTGCCTCAGTTTCCCCTATGCATTTCTTAAGTCTCCAGTGTGCATAAATGGATGACACTCTGTATCCTGGCAACAAATGGCTGGGGCATTTGCAATGCAAGGGAATAGCTAAAGGTGAACAAAGAGATCAGGTGACCTCCTGGCCCGGGAAAGAGACAAAAGCTAGAAAGGAGCGGCTGGAGGGGGGTTTTAGTTTAGAGCTGGATGGGGACGGGAAGTGAGGGCAGATGAGGTTGTCTGGCTTGCTGGGGCCCAGAATGGACCTGGATGAGAGGTCCCATTCTCTGTACCTACAAGCTCTGTTTAAGACCGTGTTCCTGTCATCTAATAAACTTCTGTTTACTGGCTGGCCAAGAGTCATGTCTGACTGCGAAGTGGGGGTGCAGGATCCTGTGGCTTCCCCAGGACCCCACCTGGGCAGACTCACTGTGGGAAGCACATGGAGGGGCATATGCTGAATGCTCCAAGGTCAGACCCAGGAAGATGAAGCCGTGTGAGCTTCTTGCCCTGAAGATAGTCTGCTCCAAGGAAAAGGAGGCTCCCCAAAGTCCTGACTGGCTTTGTGGGGAGCAGTTCCAAAGCATCGCCCAGGAACTCTGTGACACACCCACCTACCAGTGCTTTCCACTGGTTCATCATTCTGGAAATCATGCTCTCAAGCCCTTTCCCCAAACTTCTCCAGGGAATACTTTTGCAGTGTGCCTGGAAGATCATCAAATTCTGGCTATTTCAGACTCAAAAGGAAGAGAAAGTTCCAGAGTCTCAGAGCCTTCACAGAGAACATCCTGTCAGCTGTCCCCTCTCAATGTGGGGAGGAACTAGCTCAAGTGCAACCACTAGCCACAGCTGTGGCAGTATAGCATAGGGAGAAAAGTGGGCTCTCAGGTAGGCCAATCCTAGGCCTTTTAAGGTTTTATGGTGCATAACCAACACCTTAAACTTCACCCAGAGATCTATGAGCAGCTAGGACAGATCCAAGAGTGCTGGTACTGTATTGTATCTTAACAGTGAGATGCCACACTGCACCAGCATCAATCTCTGATGTCAATCATCTTGCAAAAGTTTCCAACAGAAGAGCTCTCCATAGATTTACATATTAATTCCAAAAGCCTCTGACAAATATGTAGGAGACTCTGGGCAAAGGGAAATCAATACTTATTTTCTCCTTAATTAGAAAAAAATATTCATTTAACTTGTTTTACAATATAACACAAAATGGAAAGTATTTTTCTACTGATCTTTAGAGAGCAGAAAACAACTACTATATAGCATGTACAGAGCTCTGTAGTCACAAACCACCATAAAACAGATTAGTACATTTCTGAGGAGGCAAATATTGTGTATTCCAGTATACCAACAGGTAAACAGTGAAGAGGTTATGTGACTTGCCCCAAAACCCTTGCAGTACATCTACACAGCTCAAAACCCTGGAGGGCAGCTAGTCTCAGAGCCTGGGTCAACTGACTTGAGCTTTCAGGGCTTGTGCTGCAGGGCTAAAAACAGTAAGGTAGATGTTTAGACTTGGGCTGGAGCCCAGGCTCTAAAACCTGGAAATGGGAGAAACTTGGAGGGTCAGTGCCAGCCTGAGCCTGAACATCTACACAGCTATTTTTAGCCCTGTAGCGTGAGCCAAAGTCAGTTGACCCAGCCTCGGAAACTTGCTGCCTCATGGGTCTTTTTTTGACGCAATCCCAGAATCAGGTTTACAACAAACATGTTTCTTCCTCCAAGTCCAATGCTTAGTCCATAGGAGACATTTTATTTCTAAAAACAATTTGTAAAGTGATGAATCATCTTTGAACTGATTAAGCCATATGAGAGGAAGTGTCATTCCTGTGTTAGCCAACCCATGACTCAGGAGCTAGTCTGCAGACTCTCAGAGCAGGCATACAAGCCTCACACGAGAAACAGTAGCTCAGTTTGCTCAATGTCACTGCATACCTTGGAGCTCTCGCCTGTTTGATAGGGGTAACAGACTCCACAGGCCTCAGCCTATCCCAGTCTTACTCCTAGTCCTGCACCAGCCTAGCTCTGGGCTCCAGTCCTACTCTTGTCATCTGATTCCAGCTCTGACCCTTGGCTCTGAATGTCACTGCTCCAACCTCTAGGATAGATCACCTTCACCTCAGTTTCTGACAGTTCTCCATTGCTGCATTTTCCTGGGAGCATTATAACTGAGATCATTCTCGGTGTGTTGATGGGATTTTTATCCTTTGTTTCTTGATGTCAAAAGATACATACCATTAAATGGAAAGCTACAAGGAATTTGATACCAGCAAGTTGTGCTTCCAGCATAGTTATCTCCAGTTCACCCTCATTCTCATTCCAGAGAAGTTGTTCTACTTTAGGGCTGAGCTTAGAGCAGTAGTGAGCCTTGTGAATACTGAATGGAAATGGAATTATCCTAAGAATCCTCTCTCATCCCCCACACCTCAAAGAAGCTGATGCTGTTTTGTGGCCATAACATGACTTATTTTAAAAAGCAACGCTATCCATAGACGTCAGTGGGAAGTACTGCTAAAAAATTGATGCTATGATAAGGTCCTTAGTACAAGGGACCCTTTTTTCCATCTAAAAGAAACAAAATGCTAGAAGTCTAAATTTAGTATTACTTGTCAGTAACATTACCTCCTCAGACAGCAAATAAAATATTTAACTAATCTAGTTCTAAAAGCGTTTGATAGACCAATAATTACAGGTAATTTGAAGGATGCTAAAGAACCTCCCTCTATTCTTCTTTATTTTAAGAAAGGTATTTGTAACAACTTGCTATAGCCAAAAAAATAAGAGAAACTTTTCTTTAAACATTTGACTTAAAATAGCTCAGTATATCAGCAGTTCAAGCACTTACGTTTATTTTCTTGTTTAGTAATTAGTAACTCTATATCAATAGTTTTCAAATAGATCCAATAAAGATTTTACGGGGGAAAAAGCAAGTGATTTTTTCAATCAAACTGTTTCTAAAATGGAAATTGGGGGTTGCACTGTCTTGGTACCATGCAACACTATGTTTCATTATATGGAAACACATAGATAAGAGATGCATCTACAAATTCTTAGAGATTCAGGTAGGATAAACTTTATTGGCAATATACAGTGTTTCCAGAACACTGTTCTACAACAATTTTTTATTATTTGTGTTACCAGAGCATGTAGGAGTCCTAATCATGCTCCAGGACCCCATTATGTTAGGCTGCCCCCAAACTGCTTATATAACAAACAAAATTATCAAGACCATCTGCAATGGCACCTCTGGTAACTTCTAATAATGTTGGAAAGGAAAGCATGGACTCATATTCATAGAGAAAATGGTCAGGAGCAAGGGATATGTTTCATTGTATATTTTCATATTTAATGATGGCATTATAGCATCGTTCTTGACACAACAGACAGTATTTAAGTCTCAGTTCTGCAATCCTTACTCAGGTAGAACTCAAAGTGAGATCTGTGTGATTTCATGATCAGGCTAACTTCTGAACCAGGACTAGACTAAGGGGCAGATCCTCAGCTGGTATAAACTGGCCTAACTCCATTGAAGTCAAGTGATTTAGTGTCTTTATCCTCCCCTCTTGCCCCTCCTCAAAAAAACAAAAAACAAAAACCAATCTGAGTTATGCATGAGGTACAATATGAACTGTAGCACTACAGGAGCTCAAGGCTCTTACTAGCTCTGCCAGTGTCATATAGCCTACAGAGTAATGAGTTGTATTTAGAGGTGCCATTCCCACTACATCAAAAGCATCAATATAAATGTACCTAAGGAGAAGAGGAAATTACTTTTGCTAGCCAATAACCATGAAAAGAGAAGTCATACATTTACAGATAAATGTGGTACTTCAGTTTTGCAACTCCAATAACTTAGAAATATAAATCAACACGTTATGCAACCCCTGAGGTGAAAACTTGCGGATCATGAAAAAGCAGTGCCTCATCTGAGGTCCCCAACCATTTCTCTATACATTACCATCCCAGCATTCATGGGTTTTCTAGCCTAATATCACTTATTAGGATCCCTCACGCAGCATTTCCTTTACAAAAATTCTGAAAGAGGCAGTCACAGCATGGAGCAGCTCCCCTGCTAAACAAAGTCGACTGAGGAGAACAAATCCTGCCCACGTTTCATGATCTACACTAGCTGACTTTCTCAGACAAAGTCCAAATCAAGAGCCTTTCCCTCCTGTACTATATCTAAAATAAATTGGGGCTCATATATCTCAGATCTCCAGGCATTTTCCTTATTAGCTAACCAAACGGTCAGGCTCAGAAGAAGAGCAATGTTCATGGAGGACCTGTAGCTCTGAAACTTGTCTTCAGATATCAGGTAAAGTCCTGGGCCTGGTCTACACTGGGGGGGAGGGGAGAGGAAATTGATCTAAGATACACAACTTCAGCTAGGAGAATAGCATAGCTGAAGTCGATGTATCTTAGATCAACTTAGATTGACTTATTTCATGTCCTCGTGGTGCGGGATCGATGGCTGCTGCTCCCCCGTTGACTCCGCTTCCGTCTCTTGCCCTGGTGGAGTTCCGGAGTTGACAGGGAGTGTGTTTGGGGATCGATCACTCCCCGCTGACCCAGCGGGTAGTGTTGACATATCCCTAGTGTCAAAAGACTCAGTGCCTCCATGAGAACTAAACCAAATCAATGAAGAAAAACAAAGATATTCCTTTCTCTGGGCCTTCCTGGTCATCCCATCTCCTCTATTTTTGTGTATTAGATTGAAAGCTCTTAGGGACATGGTCTGTCTTTATTCAGTGTCACATACAGAGCATTTCATCAGCACACAGATAATTACCAAACGTGAATAGTCTTCTAAATTTCAAGTATCAGAGGGGTAGCCGTGTTAGTCTGGATCTGTAAAAGCAGCAAAGAGTCCTGTGGCACCTTATAGACTAACAGACGTCTGTTAGTCTATAAGGTGCCACAGGACTCTTTGCTGCTTCTAAATTTCAGGGGATAGTGCAAGACCAATCTTTGTGCAAATATTGGTTAGCTGAAGTCTTGTCGTTCACATAAATGACTAAGAGAGCACCGCTATGTTCCTTGTAGGTGGAAGTGGACATGAAAAGCATCAGATACAACAGTTATGTGATCTTTAGATATGCATAAAGTGTTGTAGGTGAAATGACAGATTTTGCCCTAACAAGCAGCTGGAGTGTTCAATAAGGGCTTCATCAAATGCTTATTGAAGTCAATGGAAGGCTTTTAAAAAAATTCAAGAGATTTTGTATCAGTCCCTAAGATATTTTTCTGTGATGACTATATGTAGTAACGCCGTAAGTATTGCCATACATAAGTTACGAGCATAATACTCAGTATGTGAAAGGAAAGTTTATGAATATTTTTTTCCTTGGAGAAAATAGAGTTGGTTACAGCCATGCAATATTCCTTGATCCTCCATCCACCATAGGCCCAATTTTCCAATCCACAGCAGTTAATGGAATTACACCATTGCAAAATCAGTATAACCAACTGGAGAATCATACCCCTCAGGTTCAACTACTAATATTGTAGAAGCCACTGTTTGTTGTTACATGAGTGTTCTGCAATATCTCCCACTCTCTATCCTTTTTCTGCATCTACAGGTCCAGGCTTGTCAGTTATCCCTAATATTACTCCTCACCTTTCCTTTTTTCAATGTGATTGGATCAACTACACAACCCCGTAGAAGAGAATAAGAGTTCAATGAGGACTGTAGGCCTCTTTAGGATAAGTAAATTTTGTGCCCAATCCATCTACAATGTAAATCAGTGGGAGTTTGGTAGATTACATCAATGGCTGCAGAAGTAGGTCCTATATGGGTGGAAGAGAATAGCAGAAAATTCAAACCAGATTCACTGAACTGATTGGTAAAACCACAGCAAACTTTTTCCACAAACCCGAGCCAAGTCTTGGTTAATAGTAAAGTGAAACCACTCAGGTTTCACTTAAGATTGTCTGTTTCATGTAGCAAAAATGTGATAATAACGATACTTAATTATTGTATATCAATACAGTTGCCCCCAAATGCAATAACATTCCTAAAGTTATTGTAGTTCTCGAATATCTAAATTATCCTAAGGAACTGCATTCTTTACATTTTGGATTTCAACTTCATTTTTAACTTTTGCTGTAAAACTTAAGAGTAATATTTCAATTAAACCTGTCACACTGATTCTGAATCATGTAAAGTAACCAGAAAACAGTAAGTCTACATTTGGAGATGCCAAGACGTGTTGAATTTATATTTCCCTGAACAGAAGGATGCACAAATGCAGTATAATCAATTGTCAAATCGTTTGAGAGACTGAGAAGATGGAAAAAGCTAAACACTGTTTATATACACCTGTTTTCTACAAAAGTTTCAGATACATAAAGCTGGTACAGTTTTATATAGCTACCATATGCACTTAGCATAGTATTATAACTGTGTTTTTCCCACTCATGTTAGATTTAATCAATGTAACCATCTGACTATTTTTAAGCCAATTCATGATACCCAGCCCTTTATTAACATTGATATTTGAAGGGATTTTAAATAATTATTAATATTTTCTTATGGTTAAGATACATATTACACTACTGCTGATGCCATCAAAATACTTTTTTACATAATATATTTTTATAAATAAGCTTTTATAAATGGCACCGGGGTGGGAGCTGGAAGAAAAAAAACCTGATGTGTCCTTAAAAATCAGTTAGTCTAATTTGAGAGCACAAATACAATGTTTATTGCATGGTGTAACCACAGGGTTAAAGTTGTCCGGGTGCCTTTTCATAACTGAATGCATTTGAATTTCTTTAAAGTATAACCATTTCTTTAAAGTATAACCATTACTGAATTTCTATGCAGTAATGCTTGATTTGGGAATAATTACAATGTGTTTGTAAATCCCCTCCCCCAGGTTACTAATATATACTCATTCCCATTACAGGGCCTTGAAAGAGTCCTGTATTGTTATTTTTTTGAGGTTCCATTGGAGGGCAAGTCTGGTGTCAGCAGTCATGGTATTCAAATGTCTGCCCTATCAACATTCTATAATATATACTGTAAACCTTAATATAATTGTAAAAAATAGTATTTGTCTGTTAAATCTTTTATTTATGACTGAAAAGTTATTCTAATAATTTGATATTAAAAGGAAGTCCTTCAAAGTTGTCAGATTGACCATTTTACATAGACCTTAATGCCATAGAATATTTTAAATCATGTCCTTTGAAACAAACACAGTTTTTCGTTGAGTATTTTTTCTGCTTTACCATTCTGTTCCTAACAGGTACGTTTTACCCTGTTAACTTAATTTTGGCTTGGCTAGGTAGGTAGCTTTGGTCTTTCCCTCTGTAGAAGTATTGAGCAACCGTTGACTTCAGTGGAGTACACTGAGCATGGTACATGTGTCATTACAGTAGTCCTAATGAAGTTAAAGTAACTGCCTACATGCTTAAAGTTGGGCTTTAGTACCTTGCTGGATCAGGGTCTTAACCACATTCCTGCGGATCTTTCATGCAGTAACAGGAGGGAGGATAGACAATTAGTAAAGTAGAAAATAGAAGAGTAAAGTGGGGGAACTTGTGTAGATGCACTGTGCCTCCAACAATGTTTAATTCACTTTGCCGCTGACTAGATTTCAGACTGACAGTCAAATTGACGGCATCTCTTTAATTGCAAGCCAATCTTTCCTGTTCCTTTGAATATGACGACTTAACAATTCAGCTACAGAATGACTGTTTTTAAACTTCAGAGGTATTTTGCTGTTTGACTCTTCCCCCCATAACAGTATATTAATAAAACCAGTACATAATATAAATCACTCTACTGCATTTCAAAGCTTATTTTTTTCCAGCGCACTTTGAGAAAGCTAGAAATAGTTTAAAAGTGAGAAAGGATTTAAGAGACAGGCCAGGAAATATATTGGATTTCTTTTCACTGCTCCACAAAGTAATGAAAAATATTCACTTTTGGAAGACAATTAGTTTCATAGTTTACACTGATGAATATTTATTTGGGATTATTCAAGGTTAGTAGTATAAGAAGAAACAATTATTTTTTTACAGTGAGTGAGTGGACAGAGTATAATAAATATCATAATTCCTTTTCAATAGTAGTATTCAGAGTTATGCCATATATAATATATGTGAAATAGTCATACTTGTATGACTATGTGAGATAATGGAAATTTGGATAATGAGATGTAGTATTTCAATATGGAAACCTTACATTTTGGTATGTAAAATGTGACTTTTGAAACAAATTGTCACCATATTTTAAATTATGCATCCACACCTAGATCTAATACGATAAGCACCAGGTTGTTTTAGAAATGAATTAATTTTATCTAAATGAAGTGAAAGACTAGACCGTAACCACAGCATAGGGGAAATATTTGATGTTATAAATATTAAGAAAGTAATTTATTTTAAAGAGGATAAATCCAAACTTTATTCAAATACAGAGGACAAAACAATTTAATATCCCACTAAATAAAAAGAAAGCAGATAAAGTGTTAGAAAAAAAGAAGCCTTATCCAGATTTTAGGATTTTCACAGTGGGTTGTGCAACGACTTGTTTTGTTTTGGCTTGAGCTCTGAAATGGAAGTCTACTTATTCATTTAAAAACACATCTGACTGGAGGAGATGTATGAGAATTACAGTTTCAGCTATTTGTGTCTTTTTACACAAGATATGACATTTGCATTTCTTATTACAGTGTATTGTACTTGAAATGTTAGATTAATCTTAGAAAGTACGTTAATCTTACTTAACTCTTAAAATAAAACTAAACAGAAAAAACTTTTAGACAAATGTATCATTCTCAGAATTATCTTAAACACTCCTGCAAAGATGCGAGGCAGTGTTATCTAGGAGCCTAAGCAGGGAGCAAGGGGATTTGGCATTTAAAATACCAGCTCTGCATCTGATTTATAGTGTGACATTAAACTTCCTTTTGTTCCTGAATTTTCATGCTATCCTGGGGCATGCCTAGTTCCGGGTATAAATTAGAAGAATCCCAAGGCTGCTGTAATTTAGAGTAGCTGGCACAGTCCTTAGGGAATATCTGCCAGGTAAAAATACCCTGAATGCGATGATCTTTGATCATGCCCTTTTCCCTTTCTCTGATTGGCAGGGGGACTGGTGGACAGTTATTTTGATAGCTGTCTAGTAGCTGGGGAATCCCCTTACAGAGGTACTATTTCCCTAGGGCAATTTCTGCATTCAGTATGAAGACCTGCCAAGTCATTTGGGAGAGCTGTTTACTATTCCAGGGGAAATATAAACACAAGGCACCTCTCTCTCCTCCCTCCCCCAAATCTGCAGCTGAGGGAAGTGTTCACTCAGTCGCCAGGCAGAAAAAAAAAAGTTCTAATCCTAGCTCTTCCACTACCAACTGCTATTTACAATGAGAGTTGTAATAAGCATAAATATTAAACAATAACTTACAACCCTGCTATAGAGTAGAACCATCATTCAGCCATTTTATAGATAACACAGAGTTTGCACAGTTTCACTTCAGACAAAGCAGGAATAGTACCCAAATGTCTCAAAAGACAAACCTGTCTGCCTTTTGGAAGAAAGGTGTATGGCAGTACTGTAACTAGACCATACATTGTCAACAAAGGCAGGAATAGAACCCAGAAATCCCAAGAGCCAACATTCCAGTGTTTTACATATGGTTTTATAAACAACTGACAAAGTGAGTGTTGTCTCTCCATCTGTGGGCTGGTCTACATGGGTATAGCAGCCGGCTTGCATCAGTTACTCCTATAGTTAAGAGCATATCTAGAGTTTTTGGTCATCAAAAAATCAAATAAATTGAATGGTAATTAATTCCTGATAACCTTTGTAAATACTAATCTAGATGGGGCAAACATTTGCTCCAGGACACAACCATGTGTTTTGTTCAAGGCTGAGCTTTAGGGAAGTAGATAGCTGAAGGTACCTGTAGAAGCCAGGTACAGTTACAGTCCTTATGCTCCCGAAGTTAATACTGCTTTACATCACACTCCATTGCCATTCAAGTCACTAATGTTCTCTTTGCTATCAGTGGTATGGGGTTGCTCCTGGAAACAGTAATGTCTACTTTCTTTGATGACTCACTGGTGAAGGAGCACACCCCTTCAAAGTTCACTGTTCACACTAATGGTTGCATTGGCTTCTGTAGCCATAAAGATGGTCTGACAAGGCAGAATTTCCTCTTACTTCTGCCAACATACTTCACACTTGTCCTCTAGGGACCACTGCCAGGGATGAGCCTGCCGACTGAACTGTTTTCTCGTGTGCTCTTTGATTTTCTGGCCAGCAATAGTGGGAAATGTGGTGATTGTTTTATTCTGTAAACATCCATCCATTACAAACTAATATGAAACCATTACCACACTGGCTTCACAGAACAGCCTTTGGATAGAATTTAGTTGCTACCCATCTGGGCTGTTTTCAAACAGGGGGGGAATTTCCTGTGAGATCCAGCTCTCTATAGCCTGTTTAGAATTGTGAATGAGCCAAGGCTCCATAGCATCATCAGCCAGAGTGCACAGACTATGAGTCGGTGTCCAAACTCACTCTCTTCTGGGGTTTGGCTTTATTAGACAACACAAACCTCAATCTAGCCTTCCTGTGAGCTTGGCAGTCCCTAAAGGCTTATGTCCTAGTTACTTCTCCTTAGAGAGCCATTCCCATCTCCCGATAGCCAGGAAATAAGTCACACATGCTACAATGAGTGAGCAGAATGTCTGTAGCTTTTTATTGAGTTCTAACATCTACTAACACAAGGCAAATGGTAAAAACCATCAAACCTTGTTATAGTAATGCTTACTGCTTGCTTGGTAGTAATTTACCTACCCTTTTTGGGGAAAATCTTTACTTATGCAAGTAGTCCCAGTGTCTTCTGTGGGATGACATAAATGAGTAAAATGAGTTGCATATTGATCATTGGAATTCTCCAGATAATCACTCTCAATTTATTTAAGACGCTATTTATATAGAATCTAACTTTTTTTTTTAAAATCATCTTCTTGTCTCCCATATTTTCAAATTAAATACTTTGTTTTTTTAAGAAGAAGTTATTCACAAGATTCAGACAGGTAGATGTTTCATGCTCCTGCACCTCTCTTTGAAAGTGCTCCAAAATGAAAGTGAAGTCCATCAGATAAAACTGACTAATACCAAATGATACATGGATAAGCTCAGAGGATATCATCGTTTATATTTAATAGTGGCTCTCTTTATAGAGCATGAAGCATTCACTAATGATAACAGTTTAGACTGGTGACAACTGAAAAACAAATAATTTTTGTGATATTTGCAAGATCTATTCCTACCACCATCCAAATCCATCATCTCATTTTACTCATGCAAGTGATTGCATTGAAAGCAATGGAATACTCATGTAAGTAAGGTGAGCAGAATTGTTCCACTGCATATACTCTGAAATCCTTTGTTTTCCCCATAGAATGTTTTTCAATAATTTCTGTGCATAAAGTTTGTTATGGAGTCTTTCAACAAACTTTCTGTAGCATTGTCATCATAGGCTAATAGAGTGGGATGCAGGGCTGGGCCAATTAAGGGGCCAGGGGTATAACCAGTGGATACATGATTATCCTGAAACAGTAGCCACATACCCACCATGAAAGTGTTGTACAGGGTTCTAGTCCCTATTCTATCCATAGGATGGTGTCATATTCTCTTCCCCACCACCCCATTATAGTCACCACACCATTCAGATTACTTAATTATGAATCATACTCTCTAAACCTTGACAATAGTCTCCTTTCAATTTATTGGTGGTTCTTGAATAGAGCTGGAAGAATTTTTTTCAGCTAAGAGTAAATTAACTGAAAAGTACATTTTTCAGGGCACTGAAACTTTTTGTGAATTTAGGTCAAATTCAGTGAATAGTTTTGCCTGAATTTTTTTTTCCAGTATGTTGAAGTGAACTGTATAAAAAAAACAACCCTTCAAATCTTTGTTTCAAAACCAACACTTTGCTTAGTTTCAAAATATTTTTTTAAGCATTTCATATGACCTGCAAGAAATGTTGTTTTTACTTTGTTAAGAAAAACTGAAAAAAGATTCAGTTTTGGTTTAAAAGGAACCAATCTCCTCCACCCCCAAGATCAGCCACTGAATCAAAAAAACAAAACAAAACACATCAATTATTATTTCAGTTCTACTCGAGTAATTCACACTTGTTAAAATTTAAGCAAAGTTATTGTTTTGTTGTATCAACGTTATCTAGTCAATCAAATCACTATGTAATAAGGTTGTTTATCAGTTTTTTAGTTATGCGTTAAAATGAGTGTTTGGTGGTAGACAGGGGAATTAATAGGTAGTGACATTGCAGTTTAAATCTCATCGTACCCATTCATCTGTCTGATTACACAATGAGAATTTTTCAACTTGGATTATAATACAATAGATTTTAAAGATAACATGGATTACACTAAAGCATGGTATATAAAGTTCATCATTTACTCTTCATGCTCCAGGCACCTAAACTTTATTCTTCCAAAGCCTCATTCAGACTCAGTCACTGTGACATAGCAGGAGGAAATTCCTTCCAACAGGGAGCATGGATGAAGCCCTAGCCCCACTGAAGGCCAGGATCTATGTCTCAAACCTCACCAAACACACTCAAGTACTGAAATATAGGGCTGGTCTACACTAGGGGAGGGGATCGATCTAAGATACGCAACTTCAGCTACGTGAATAGCGTAGCTGAAGTCAAAGTACCTTAGATCGAGTTACCTACTGTCCTCACGGCTTGGGATCGACGTCCGTGGCTCCCCCTGTCGACTCCGCTACTGCCGTTCACATTGGTGGAGTTCTGGAGTTGACAGGAGTGCATTCGGGGATCGATATATCGAGTCTAGATGAGATGCGATATATCGATTCCCGAGAAATCGATTGCTACCCGCCGATATGGCCAGTAGTGAAGACGTACCCATGCTCTCTCTCTCTCTCCACACACACACACAGACCTGCATTATATCTGTTAGCAAATGGGCATAAACATTTGACACAAATGTTTTGTATTTGCATCTTACTTAGGATGGAGCAGAGTGGAAAAATATGGGGTGATGATGGAGAAGCCAGCAGCAGAATTGAAGACTAATACAGAGGGACTGTAAAAGAAACCAGCAGTGCGGAGCAGAGAGAAGGTGGTCTTGTATATATGTAGGGCACCTCATTGTGCCAGTCTCATTCTTGGGAAGTGTAAATCACCACACACTCATGTATTTTGCTACTATTATTATTTTCCGAGAAGGTAAACAACAAAATTATTGGCACTGCTATATCTTTCATACTTCTCTGCCAATAAAATCAAGCTGTCTTAGCACCGTGAATCCAGATGTACATGCATCAGTGAAGCAGAAATATTAGTGGTAATAAATTAGAAGTAAGATGTAAAATTATTTCACTTTGAAATACAAGATTGTCTTAATTTTAAGATCTGAAGTGCAGATACCTTATTTTGCAGACAGTTGCGAAGTGGTCCTGTGTGGGGCATGCAATTTGATATGTGGCCCTAGGATCCTGTCCTTTTGAAAAGTCAGGTCCCAGACACATAGGACTTGCTACTTTGTATATTGTGGTACTAAGTACAATATTGTAAATTCTTGCAACAGCAGGGCTAGTTTATATATTGTGAGATCTCTAGCAACCCCCCCCATTCTATCTGCACTAATAGTGCCAGAAACCTTGCATGCTCTCCACTTTGGAAAACAAATTACATTTCAACTACCAGATTAATAACACTTATAAATAAATAAAAATCTTCAATTTACTGTTAATAGAAGACCAACTGGCAGCCTACTGTGAAGCTGGAGGTGCTGTATGTGCTGACAGAGATTGGTGATAGGTTGCTGACTCATTTTTCATTTACTTTATGGATTTTTTTAGTGTAAAAAAAGCAAAAGCAATGGTGCAGATGCCTCCTTCTGAATGTTATCTCACTCTTATAACAGAAGTCTGTAATTAAGAGTTTAATATGCAGCACATACTATCTACATCTCTCAGGATACCACTAGAAGGAAACTGGCAAATAATGATGCAAGTTTTCTAGAAGTATTCGAAGTCAATTCAATTTCCCATGTAAAGTTAATATAAGAGGTACCTTTAGGGGTATCAGCCATGTGTTTCCTGTAGGTATTTCATTTAATAAAATAGGACACATGGAAAATTGTGAACTTATCCAGTGGAAACTCTACATTTCCATTGATTTGCCTTGAAGCTATAGCTGTTTACACAGATATCAGGAATTTCTCAGCATCACATGTCATGTAACCTTATGAAGCACAATTTACAACTAATGAGCAACTATCAGCTTTGTCTGGGATTACTTGCTGACTAGGCATTTAGAAAGTGTGCAAAGTTAAAAGTGATAGCCCCCCCCCAGTTGGCTATATCAGTTAATGAAAGGAGGAAGTTGAGACATGGATCATCTTGCAGTATATTGTCTTTCGCATAAGAGCTAGTGATGTTACTGTCCATGGTAGGCCCCCTGAGGATAGAACAGCAGCACAGGAGTTCTCCTTTAGTTCTATTGTAGAGCTCTGCGGATGTATGTAGAATTTATGCATTAGCTCCGGTTGCTGTTTGTAGCTTTTAGGTCACTGACAAGTTGTCAAGGGGTAATGGGCTCTTTGTTGGAGCTGGTCATTTCCTTTATTTCCTTTCCATGTCTCTTCCCTCCCTCAGACTTTTCCTGTGCTCTTAATTTCTTTATTCTCAGTTTATTACATGGGACTTTTTTTCTACACTGTAAAGTGAGAACATTTCTTCACATAACACAAAGTCAACCTGTGGAATTTTTTGCCAGAGGATGTTGTGAAGACCAAGACTATAACAAGGTTCAAAAAAGAACTGAATAAATTCATGGAGGATAGGCCCATCAATGGCTATTGGCCAGGATGGGTAAGGATGGTGTCCCTAGCCTCTGTTTGCCAGAAACTGGGAATGAGCAGCAGGAAATGGATCACTTGATGTTCTGTTCATTCCCTCTGCAGCACCTGGCACTGGCCACTGTCAGAAGACAGGATACTGGGCTAGATGGACCTTTGGTCTGACCCAGTATGGCCGTTCTTACATTCTTATTTTAACCAAAGAGGGATTTTCTATCCAAGACATTTTGAAGGAAAATTTTTAGTCAGATCTACAAAAAAAGTCATAAAATGCAAATATTTAACATGAGTATGACAATCAGTTGTTCCCATTGAATGAAGTGTGTGTGTGTATTAAGGCGGAAGTCATCAGACTTTCATAGTGTTGCTGCATACTACTAGAATGTGTGTCATGGACCACATATATCCTCTGCTGCAACTGAATGGGCCACTTCTCTTCCAATTGAGAAACTAATAAAATCCTTGTGGTAACAGTAGTATTTATTGTGGAAATAGAAAAAATATATGTATTTGGAGTAATTTAAATGATTAACTCCTTTGACAGAGGAGTTATCACATAGTCTGTTCTAACTGTACCACCCCTCCAAGTGTTCAGTTCCTCTTTTCCCACTAGAGATGTTTCACCTTATGTTGGATAGCAGATCTGGTCCCATTAGTAGCTTCTATTACCTTTTCTTCCTTCAAGATGTGCAATGGAACTAGTTTAAAACTGTTGCAGAAACCTTGGGCAAAAATCACCACTTGTGGAAGTGGGCACAAATCCATTACAAGTAACTTGAATTTCTTACTTCCACAATTTCGCCCAAAATTTTGGGTTGTCATGAATGTTCAGTGCTTGATTTTTCAACCTTCACATTGAATTAATACTCTCTGACCATTGCACCCCTCCTCCCATATGTAAAGAAACACTGGTCTTAATTTCCAGAACCAGGCCTTCATTTTCTTGTGTGAATCTTGTGATGCTTTCCCTTGGATGTGCTACTGTGGTGCACTAACAGCTGTTCATGCAGATGATGGCATTTCAAGAACAAATTTCATTTGTATTTTAATATCAGAGGGATAGCCTGTAGTCACAAAAACAAAGAGGAGTCTAGTAGCATCTTAAAGACTAACAGATTTATTTGGGCATAAGTTTTCGTGGGTAAAACCCCCCCACTTCTTCAGATGCATCTGTTAAATCTGTTGGTCTTTAAGGTGTCACTGGATTCCTCGTTGTTTTTATCTGTTTTTTAAATGTTCAAGTATCACTCGACTGCACAAACATCTTTTTGCCCAACAATAGTATGCATACAAAAAGGAATCTGAGTAGAGGCTTCAGTGACCCCTACAATATACAATATGTCTGTATGTATTATCCACCCCCAGACAGTCAGTTGAAGAATTCATCATGGAAAAAAGGCTTAACTAATTTTTCAGGATTGCTTTCAACTTCACAACACCGTTGGGCAAACACTTTTCACAAAATGATCACTCCATATCAGACCTCTCAGTCCTCATTCTCAAAGGAGACCAGAACAACACCTTCAAAAGATGAGCCTAGGAACTTAAATTCATAACTCTGCTGGACACTAAAAGCCATGGACTTAAGAGACACACCGGGGCTCTTCACAACAATTTTAACACACCCTACTGCTGCTAAATGTTGAGTCTTCATTTCCCCATAAGTGGCCTCCAACAGCATGCAAACTGCTTATGATTAATCTGTCCCGCCTTGTTTTTAACTTGGACACTCTGGTTACTATCTGCAGACCTGAGGAAGAACTCTGAGTAATTAAAAAACGTGTACCTTCCATCAACAGAAGTTGGTCCAATAAAAGATATTACTTCATCAACCCTGGCCGTCCATATCCTGGAACCAACTTGGCTGCTATAACATAGTTTAGGAAAAAGTGACAGCTCAGCAGTTAGAATATCATATACAGCACAGAACAGAGCCAGAAATAGTCACTCCCATACAAGATTCCCCAAGCTGCCATGTTAATGTTCCTAAAATAAAGGAACGATCCCAAAGCATGTGAGGGTAGCTCATTCCCATGTCCAGTTAATCGTTTCTCTTTTTACCAAGACTGGCAATAAAGATGCCAGTTGTAAGGGTGGTTTCTTGTGATGATCAGGAATGGCACTGAGGCAGTCAATTCATTATACACAAACCATTGAAGGTCATGATTATGGATGGTGAGGCTGGAAAATACCTTCTGGATTATGTAGTTTAACTCAACAATTGAGAGAAAGGACCTTCTAGTTCTGTACATAAATTCACGTATATCCAGTCTTTCCTACAACACTAATAGGCTAATGTAAGTCTATAATAGAGTATTCTGAGAATAAAGTCACTGCAGCTGTACAGCTTAATGGAGTGGTCATTTAGTAGGAACATAAATAGGAAAAAGAGGGCAGTATATTGGGGATTTTGTTGATTAAGGAAGACCACAAATTCTGAGCTTTTAAATCTGAATTAGAGACATATCCAAGTTATTTCTTTGCACTGAATTGTACATTATTTCCAGGTAAACTGTATTACTATGCAAGTCATTCTTTGCTCACCAATGACCTGGTTCAGATTCAGACCTGTAAACTGCTGTAAAAAGTGTTGCAGAAACGTCCAGACCCACCAATGATCTTCCAGCATACACCTATGTACTGAGGCATTATGGGTGGTCAATCCAAGGTGGATTACTTCCACAGTCGTTATATGAAAATCTATACTCTCCACACCCCACAAAAAAATCCAGCAAAATGCTAATTCAAATGTAAACAAGTATATGAAGTGTGCATAGTTGTATTATGCACCATTATTGACCCACCTGCAGACTGACTGATTTGGGGTGGATTAGCACAGGGAAATACTAGAAATGGCATGAAGCTTTTGCCCAGCATTATCCCTTCATTTCATTGTCTTATGTTCCTATTTATTTTTCTTCATCAATAATGATAGTTCTGAATACTGATGAAACAATACGTGGTGCAACCTCAGGCTGTCAGCGATGCTGGGAGAATAGCAAGCTTAGGCACCCCTTATCTTAGTTTGGGTTGATTATCTGATTATCTGCATGTATGTGTGGCAACCACAGAGCCACAGGTGATTAGGAAGTTCTATGCCTGCGATGGGCAGCCTTTGGCACATGGCCTGTCAGGGAAAGCCGCTGGCAGACTGGGAAGGTTTGTTTACCTGCAGCGTCCGCAGGTTCAGCTGATCGCAGCTCCCACTGGCCGTGGTTCACCATTCCAGGCCAATGGGGGCTGCGGGAAGAGGTGGCTAGCACATCCCTTGGCCCGCACCACTTCCCACAACCCCCATTGGCCTGGAACAGCAAACCGCGGCCAGTGGCAGCTGCTATCAGCCCAACCTGCGGATGCTGAAGGTACACAAACCTTCCCTGCAGCTTTCTCTGATGGGCTGCATGCCAAAGGTTGCAGATCCCTGTCTGTACAATACTCTGCATCTTAAATTTTCATGCAAAAAGAAAAAAAAAGCTACTAAAATGGGAAAACATAATATTTTGAAATAGTTAATATGCCAGAATTGATCTTTGCTTTGTGCTGGCATTACAAAAACGAGTGATTTTTTAAGAATATTAACCTATAAAATATCTCCTCATTTCATTGTTCTTTCTATCTCAAGGAGCCTGGCTAATCACTACCCAGATTAATTTACACTGTGAGCCTTCAAGCTGGTGTAATTATCTCATTCTTCAAATTTGTATAAGGGCACAGCTGAAAGCATTAAAAGGTCACAGGAACCTGCAATATGTGGTGTTTTTCCATGAAACATTTTTTGGTGATTCTTACATTGTCACCTAGCAATATTATTGCTGAGAAAAAACAGCTTTGCAGCTATTGTCTGCTTCTCAAGGACAGGATTATGAAGAGATGTATTTCCAGAAGGATGTACCGAGGGTACAGAAAAAAGCCATTTAAACACAAACACCAAGTATCATCTAAAGCTTGTCTCTCATACTGCTCTATTTTTATTGCCAAACATTCAGTAAAGATAGGGATAGGACATTAACATTGTTTTTTTACCATACTGATCAAAATTGATTAACAGAACTACTCAGATTGTAAATGCTTTGGGACCTGGACTGTATTTTTGCTCTTCACAGCATCTAGCACAAAGTGGTTAAGGGCTGTGTCTGGGACTTCTAGATGCTACTGCAGTACAAAATAATAAACTTAATGCCTGTTGCATATATAATCCATCAAAGCTTTCCTTGAAAATTAGTAGGTAGTGGTTCAATGGCTAGATTTCCCCTCACTTACATAGCAGTTAGAACTAGTCAAAAATTTTACAAAAAGAATGCTTTTCTGTCAGAAAAATTCACACTTGTTGAAACCAGAATTTCCGGCAGAAATGTGTTAATTTCAACAAAATTTTGGTTAAAGCAACTGAAAAAGGCATTTCAACATATTTGGATATTGATTTTTTTTGTTCCGAAATTCGTTTCTTTTTTTTTATTGTATATTATAAAAAAAGAGTCAAAGCTGAAACAAGACATTGACCCTGAACAGCTCTCTCTCTCTTTTTAAAAAAGTGTTTTGTGGGAAATTTAATTGGTTTCATTTTAGAAAGAAGCCAAATTTCAGAATCACAGAATTCTCCCTGAAGCAGAAATCAGTTTCTTCATAGCTCTAAGTCCCAGTCCTGCAAAGACTTATACATATACTTAACTTTACTAATTTGAGTAGTTTTAGAAGTCAAGTCTTTGCTAAGGTTACACCAATGGTAAAGTCTCCTCTGGAAGTTGAATTCCCATATGGCTGTTTACATTCTGAATCTGTCGCCTTTACAACATGTCCACACCACAAAGGGGGCAGCTCATACCAGAGCATCTGGTCCATTATCTTTAACATTCTGTTGATGTTCAGAATTTTGTTTCTTGTCTTTTATATACAGCACAGTCATTATGCTACATTGTCTAAGCACCCCATTCAATATGACATACAAACATTCTGGAAGAGCAGCTAGTGCCGTTTGAAAAGGAGGCTGGTTGATTTGAGCACACAAATGAAAGTCAATAATATTGTTTACGAGGGAAAAAAAACCAGGTTCCCATGCAGAGAGAAAACATTTCCTGTATAAACTGAAATAACAGTTGTGAGCCTCCTGCTGGCAGGCACCATTTTGTGGAGATTGCAACATCTAAAAGGACTGTAATTGTAGGAAGCTGGCAAACAGTCTGCGTATGAGTTACCATACTGTGGGTGTCAGGAATGATGTCACACTCCAGCAAAACAACATTCTCCAGCTGGAGGCTCCTAAATGCCAATTTGAATTACGAATTTTATTTTCCAAATAGAACTCACAGTTTACACAGGAGAAGATGCATTTTTGTGCCATGATAGATATTCAGAGTGTTGTGCAGAACAAATTGGTTGCATACCTTTGTTTTTTTTAGAAAAAATTATTATATCAAATTAAAGCTTTTTTCTTCATGTTTTACACAGGTATTTCCATTAGCCTTTTATATGCAATTTATTTCAAGCTCTCCCAAGACCAATTCCCTCCACTGAGGACACTGGATGAAATTCTGTGGCCTCTGTGCTGTACAGCAGGTCACACAAAGACTGTGGGTATGTCTACACTACAGGATTATTCCGATTTTACATAAACCGGTTTTGTAAAACAGATTGTATAAAGTGGAGTACACGCGGCCACACAAAGCACATTAATTCGGTGGTGTGCGTCCATGTACCAAGGCTAGCATTGATTTCCGGAGCGTTGCACTGTGGGTAGCCCCTGCCCCTTGGAATTCTGGGTTGAGATCCCAGTGCCTGATGGGGCAAAAAACATTGTCACGGGTGGTTCTGGGTACAGCCTCACCCCTCCCTCCATGAAAGCAGCAGATAACCGTTTCGCGCCTTTTTTCCTGGGTGAACTGTGCAAACGCCAGAGCACAGCAAGCATGGACCCTCAGATCAAGCTCAGATGAAGATCGCAATCATGGACGTTGTAAACACCTTGCGCATTCTCGTGCAGTCTATGCTGAACCAGGACCTGCAAAGCCAGGCGAGGAGGAAGCAGCTACGGCAGAGCGGCGATGAGAGTGAAGAGGACACGGACGCAGAATTCTCTCAAACCGTGGGCCCCTGCGTTTTGGAGACCCTGCTGGTAATGGGGCAGGTTCTAGCCATTGAAAGCCGATTTTGGGCCCGGGAAACAAGCACAGACTGGTGGGACCGCATAGTGTTGCAGGTTTGGGACGATTTGCAGTAGCGGCGAAACTTTTGCATGCGTAAGGGCACTTTCATGGAACTTTGTGACTTGTTTTCCCCTGCCCTGAAACGCCATAATACCAAGGTGAGAGCAGCCCTCACAGTTGAGAAGTGAGTGGCAATAGCCCTCTGGAAGCTTAAAATGCCAGACAGCTATCCGTCAGTCGGGAATCAATTTGGAGTGGGAAAACCTACTGTGGGGCCTGCTGTGATGCAAGTAGCCAAAGCAATCATTAAGCTGCTGCTATGAAAGGTTGTGACTCTGGGAAACGTGCAGGTCATAGTGGATGGCTTTGCTGCAATGGGATTCCCTAACTGTGGAGGGGGGAGGCGATAGATGGAACCCATATCCCTATCTTGGCACCAGAGCACCAGGGCACCCAGGATGTAAACCGCAAGGGGTACTTTTCAATGGTGTTGCAAGCACTGGTGGATCACAAGGGACGTTTCACCAGCACCCACGTGAGATGGCCAGACAGGGTTCATGATGCTCGCGTCTTCAGGAACACTACTCTGTTTAAACGGCTCCAGCAAGTGAATTACTTCTCAGAAAAGAAAACAACAGTTGGGGATGTTGAAATGCCTGTAGTTATCCTGGGGGACCCAGCCTACTCCTTGATGCCATGGCTCATGAAGCCATACACAGGCAGCCAGGACAGTAGTCAGGAGCAGTTCAACTACAGGCTGAGCAAGTGCAGAATAGAGGTAGAATGTGCATTTGGCCATTTAAAGGCGCGCTGATGCACATTACTGACTCGCTCAGACCTCAGCCAAACCAATGTCCCCATTGTTATTGCTGCTTGTTGTGTGCTCCACAATCTCTGTGAGAGTAAGGGGGAGACCTTTATGGTGGGGTGGGAGGCTGAGGTAAATCACCTGGCTGCTGATTATGCGCAGCCAGACACTAGGGCGATTAGAAGAGCACACCACGAAGCGGTGCGCATCAGAGAAGCTTTGAAAATGAGTTTCATCACGGGCCAGGGTACAGTGTGACTGTTGTGTTTGTTTCCCCTTGATGACCCCCCCCCTTGATTGACTCTTTCCCTGTAAGCAACCCACCCTCCCCCTTTGATTACAGCTTGCTTAAGGAAATAAAGTCACTATCGTTTAAAAATCATGTATTCTTTATTAAAAAGTCATTATAAAAAGAGGGAGAGAACTGACAAAGTATCCTGGCTGTGGTTTGGGAGGAGGATAGGAGGGAAGGAAAAGGCCACTAAAAATATTTCAAAGTAATGACAGCCTTTTGGTTGGGCTGTCCACGGGGGTGGAGTGGGCCAGTGCATGAAGCCTTCCCCCACGCGTTCTTACACGTCTGGGTGAGGAAGATATGGAACATGGTGAGTGGTGAGGGTGGTTACAAAGGGGCTGCAGTGACCCTGCTGCTGTTCCTGAAGCTCCACCAGACGTTGAAGGATGTCAGTTTGATCATGCAACAGCCCCAGCGTTGCATCATGCCTCCTCTGATCTTCCTGCCGCCACTTCTCATCACATTCGTCCCTCCTGTCCTCACGTTCACTGGCATCTTTCCTGTAATTTGATACCACGTCCTTCCACTCATTCAGATGAGCTCTTTCATTGCGGGTCACTTCCATGATTTCCGAGAACATTTCCTCTCGCGTCTTTTTTTTCCTCCGCCTTATCTGAGATAGCCTTCGGGATGGAGTAGGGAAGCTTGAAAAATTTGAAGCTGCTTGAGGGATGTGAAAAAGGGAGAGAAGTATTTAAAAAGATACATTTTACAGAGCAAAGATTATACTCTTTCACAGTGAACAACACTATTCACCTTACATAGCACATGTGATTTCACTACAAGGTCGCATTTTGCATCTTAATATTGAGTGCCTGCGGCTCTGGTGTTAGAGATCTCACAGATGCAGGTCTGGGCAGCAGAATTCAGCTTGCATGTGGCCATGATAAGCCATTGTCTTTCAGCTTCTGCAGCCTTCATATACACAGTGCCCTCCTTTCCCAAATACCAAGCAAATCCCGTTCAGTGCTGCTTCTTTCCTGTTGACATGCAGCAGCAGAAACCAACCCCCCATCTAATTCTCTGGGATGATTGCTTTACCTCTCCCCCCACCTTGTGGCTGGTATCATGGAAGATCACTGCTAATCACCGCCCTTCTCCCCTCCACCACGTGGCTGGTAGCAGGGAAGATCCCTGCTAGCCAAATGCAACAAAACTCAGCGCCATTCCCCCTCTTCCCCTCCCCCCGCTTGGTTACATGCAAGGAAGGATTTCTTTTAAGCAACAGGCAAACAGCCCAGTAGGAATGGCCATCTCTGTCTCCTTAATTAAATTCCTGAATTTCAACCAGGTTACCATGAACAATATCACTCTCCTGAGGATAACACAGCGAGATAAAGAATGGATGTTGCTTGAATGCCAGCAAACACTGGGACCATACGCAACTAGACTTTGTCATGCAATGATACCAGATTACTTGCTACATGCATGGTGTGGTCAAGTGTCCTACCATGGTGGACAGAATAAGGCTGCCTTGCCCAGAAACCTTCTGCAAAGGCTTTTGGAGTACCTCCAGGAGAGCTTCATGGAAATGTCCCTGGAGAATTTCCACTCCATCCCCAGACACGTTAACCAAATTTTCCAATAACTGTACTGGCCGCAAATGCATCCCAAGTCCCCAGGGCAAATCGATCATTAAAAAACACTTGCTTTTAAACCACGTTTTATATTTACAAAGGTACACTCACCAGAGGTCACTTCCATGACTTCACTGTCTGGGCTACTGGCTTGGGAGGGCTAGGAGGGTAATTCCGTCAGGGTGAGAAAAAGCTCCTGGCTGTTGGGGAGAACGGAGTGGTGTGTGCTCTCTGCAAGCTCGTCCTCCTCTTCCTCCTCCTCATCTTCCCCGTCCACAGAATCCTCAGCCATGGCTGAGATTACCACCTCCACCTCGGAATCCATGGACAGGGGTGGGGTAGTGGTGGTGGACCCCCCTAGAATTGAATGCAGCTCAGCGTAGAAATGGCATGTTTTCGGCCCTGCCCCAGACCTTCCATTTGCTTTCTTTGGTTTTCTGGTAGGCTTGTCTGAGCTCCTTAACTTTCACTCTGCACTGTATTGAGTCCCTGGTGTGGCCTTTCTCCATCATGGCCTTGGAAATTTTTTCAAATGTTTTTTCATTTTGTCTTTTGGAACGGAGTTCTGTTAGCACAGAATCCTCTCCCCATATAGCGATCAGATCCAGTACCTCCTGTGCAGTCCATGCTGGAGCTCTTTTTCAATTCTCAGGAGACTGCATTGTTACCTGTGCTGATGAGCTATGCTTGGTCACCTGTGCTGGTGAGCTCTCCATGCTGGCCAAACAGGAAATGAAATTCAAAAGTTTGCGGGGCTTTTCCTGTCTACCTGGCCAGTGTATCCGAGTTCAGATTGCTGTCCAGAGCAGTCACAGTGGTGCACCGTGGGATACCACCCGGAGGCCAATACCGTCGATTTGCAGCCACACTAACCCTAATCCGATATGGTAATACCGATTTCAGCACTACTCCTCTCCTCAGGCAGGGATACAGAAACCGGTTTAAAGAGCCCTTTATATCGATACAAAGGGCCTCGTTGTGTGGACGGGTGCAGCGTTAAATCGGTTTAACTCTGCTAAAATTGGTATAAACACGTAGTGTAGACCAGGCCTATCAGTCCTTTCTGATCTAACATCTATGAAACTATTGTCCATAGGGACTGTTTAGATTCTTTAACTTTATAAAACAGTTACTATATTGGATATGAATGATTTTGTCATTTAAAAATTAGTTTAATCATGTAGTTTATACTTTGTCACATCATGAGGTTCTTGCTGATCTTTTACTGTTTTTACACAGCCCTTACTCTGGCATTAAGCATTTTTTGATTCGTTAGGTAGAGAGGGTACAGATAGAATAAGAACTGACCAAGCACTTCAGGATTTGGTCTATTATTTTCTGTTCGTACCTGACAAAAGAATATTTTATTATCTTTCACTGTTCTCACCCTAATCCTTCTCTTACTCCTTTCCCCTCCTCCCTCTGCCCCCCCCACCCCTTGTTGTACTACATTTAATTGAGAACCTGATCCTGCAAGATGTCAATAGTCTCAATCTCCACTGCTCTCAGTTCTCATGGAATTGAATCAGTACCTCACAGGATTGAGCCCTTGGATTATAAGATTCTCTTGGCAGAGAACCAGCTTTTAAAAACATGTCTGAAGTGCCATGTACACCTATCGATGGCACTGCAGAAATAATAAGTAAGAGCTTACTAGGTATTATTCTTTCCTGATGCATTTCAGTTACTCATAATTCATCAGAAAGTGTCTGTCTTCAAGTTGCTATTTTAAATGAAATCAATTTCTTCTTGTTAATGCAGGTTGGTGTGACACTGCATGTAAAACAGGCTACAGCTATGGAACTTTTTAGACATGTTAGTTAATAGAGCTTTCTAGTTCTTGTATAATTTGAGCGTGCAAGATATTTTTACGATTATTTCCAAGCTGTACCCTAGCACTTTCCCCCTATAAATTACTGAATGAGTGTGTCACACCCACAAGTAATTTGAATCCATTAACTATTTTTTTTTAAATTAACCCTTTAAGTGAATACAAAGAAATGCAGTCAAAGATGAGAACCAACCCATTACAAAATAAACCAAATAGTTGAACAAAATGGAGACTTAACATTTCAAATCTGCATTACAAAGTTGAGAAATACGTGAATGAAAGAATAGAGATGTATGCAATAATATGCTGTCAAAAATCTCACCTAGAACTTGCTTCATTTAATTCTTTTTTAACACCCTGACAGGCATGATGTATCATTTAGTACTTTAAAAGATTCTTCAATAAGGCAGAAAAGTGATAAACAGTTCTTTTGACCATGGCACCCAGAATAATTATGGTTATTTGCACTATTTAGCCTAAAAAGAATCGGACACTGTTCGTGGTCTGTTACTTCAGCTCCGATGTTTGATAATCTCTATGTACAAGTCATTGAAGGTCACTCAGCCTTAGAGCAATTCAAATGCACTTAGTTAGCCTTTACTGAATATTAAAGTGTAAGTGCCTCAGTTTTATTGCCACCACTCTTTTGAAAGAGGACTCTCTCAACTGCTGAAGGATGAAAAATCATTTTACTTTATATCTACTGTGGATAAAGATTTGAATAAATCCAGTTGTTCAGCTTGGACTGTAAATATGAAATACCTGTTAGGCTGAAGATTACGTTGGGGGAGCTAGAAGTTGAATTAAATACTTTGATTGATCAAACCAATTTTCCTAGCCCTACTAGACGTACTTAAGACTTATTGTGAAACAATTTTATCTTGAAAATAATCAAACTACCACATCTATGATTCTACTCAATATTTAAGGTGGCTACTTGGAGTATTTAAATGAGACTAAAAAAATCAGTTTTTATACATCAGTGTTAGTAGTGGATTTCATTATTCATCCTTAATTTTCTTTATGCAATTGTTATAACATTACTAGTTTTCGTATCTCAAACCTTTTAAAAAGTAAAGAGCATCAAGAATTATATATTCTAAAAAAAATCAGTATCAAGGTAACAGATCAAAGTCACATATTTCATTTTTACGACTGAACAACAAGACAGCATATGCTTCAGTTTAGCACAAATAAATCTTCCCGCAGTAAAGAGTGGTATAAAGAGCTGTCAGATGGGGATGTGGGCTTTCCCTCAATTTAGAGTCATTTACTTTAAGTGGAAAATTTTCAGGCCCATTATATAGAGTCTCTTTATCAAATATCTATATTCATTGGGAGATATGAGACTAACCAAAATACAAAGGTGTGATTCATTTAAACCTCAAGATTTCTTCCAGGGTGGGATTTTCAAGAATGCTCAATCTTGGCTGAAGTCTCTTCCCACTGAAGCTCACAGTGGGAACTTTATCATTGACTTCAGTTGGAGCAGAGTTAAGACACACCAAGTGCTTTTGAAAATTCCATTCTGGATGTTTATTAGTGATAGATGATCTTCCAGATAAACAGTAGACTAGAATATCTGTGTGTCTTGGGGAAGGGGTTATGCATGGAGTTTGGGGGTGGGGGCAGAGGGTGGGACTCCAACAGCCCCAGCAATTCTCCATCCCTCATCAAATATTTCACCTATTTCATCCTTTCATCACCATATTTCACCTTTCATCACATATTCTTGATCCTTCAAGAGCAGAAGTGAAAGAAAACTCATTTGCTAACCACTCCTATATCTTTAACCCATCCATTCTCTGGTTCCAACAGACCTGTCCCCTGCCTACACTTCTTTGGCTGATGGCTTGCAGACTTTGCTTCCTTGGGGCAAAGTTAGGGCAACCTGTGCTACAATCCAGCTGTGAGATAGTTTGAAGTACCAACAGGATAGTCCTTCCCAGTATTCAGTATTTTGGCACATCAGGTTTCAGTCACTGTTGGAAATCAGGAGTGGAAGGTTTTCTTAAAAAAATTTGAGAAACTTCAGAAAGATTGTGTTTAATTCTCCGAAATGAAAAAGGATCTGTGCTGAAAAGGAGGTTCATAATTTAGCAGAACAGGTTCTGTGATCATTAATACTTATCCAAGTCTTTGGGCTTCTCTGCTCCCTCCATTCTCCCATTCAAATCACTATCATCCATTATTACAAGTCCCTCTTCCACAGCCCTTCATTTCTCAACACCCAGTCAGACCACTCCACTACTAAAGTCCTTCGTGCCATAACATTTTTGGTCATAACAACCAAGTGCATCTCAGGAGATGGACTGAATTCAGATCTCACTTGCAGCAGCCTAAATTTTAATTTTAATAACTTCAGTGCAATTCCCCTCTCCCCACTTTTATAGTGGTGTTCAGAGATAATAGGATTTGGCCTTATATTTTTCCACAGTATCCGAATCAGTTTTCTATTCCTGCCTGTTCATGCTGTACTTACACATAGCCATCCTCTAACACATTGTAGATATTCTGTTTGTAACAGCATAAACCAGAGAACCATTATGATGTGCTCCTCACCCATCCCACCCACCCCACCGTTGCTGAGTTGGCTGGAATAGTACAGTGTGTAAGTCCAGGTACAATTTCACCCTGTGTGGTAGTTAACCTCATATGGGAATATAAGAGAATTCTACTTCAGTAATCAGCCATTTTAAGGGAAGAAAAGAACTGCAAGTAATTCATGGAAAACAGTCTATACATGTGATACCATGAATCTTCACATGCAGTTATAACTCATCCAAGTACTGCATAGTATTTTACAAGCAAAATATAGTTTTAATACTTAACATCTTTAGCCATGGTTTTAGTTAAATAGCATGAACTAATGGACTAAGGGTCTAAGACCATTTTGCAGGGAGCCTGTGGAAAACTTTGGGAAAGAATTAATGGACACCAAGGGCTTGACTGAACTCTAACTCCCCATGTGTATGCTGCAGGTGTGAACTAAAAAAATCCTAATTCACCTTAACATAGTCCTCTTTTAACAGGACTATATTAATTGGAATTAGGAACCTTTTAACTCATGCCTACAGTATCCACATGGTGGAGTTACAGTGCAGCACTTTGGTGAGCACTGTTATTGACACCCCAATAGTTCATACTGCAGGTCAATATAGACATAGCTTAAGAGGAACATTGGGAATGGAGTCAATATAAGTTAATGAAAACTTGGAGCCCAATCAGTAGAGATAAATAGGAACAGAGGCCAATAAAATGTGTGGCACAAGGAAACTCCATTCATAAAAAATAAATAAGCACTAGTGAGATAATCAATAGAAGCTACTGTACAAGAATAAGCAAGGGACCTGGTACTATAGAGAACTTTATTATTTTCAGATTAGAATTAACTGTGTTCTATAACTTAAATGAAAAACAAATAACCAATATGACTGGGTAAATGGAACAAACTATTGTTAATAAAAAATCTAGGTCACATGGCCATCTATCCTACCTGCATAGAGTAGGACTTCTCTATCTTATTAACAAGAAAAAGCTCTCCCTTCTTCTAAAACTGTCCCAAACAAGGCCACCTAAGAACACACTCCTTTGTGTACTGGCTATTTCACACACCGATGACACAAAATCCTAACTTCTCCAGCATGTTCCACAACTCTTCATGTGGTCTTACCTACTGTTAACTCTTTAGAGCAAGCTGGTCAACACTTCCTGGAAAATTTTTCCAATAAAAAATGGGATTTTGTGAAAAAGTATTTCATGGGAAACTGATGAGTTTTTTCAATAAGAAATTTCAGAATGAACACAGAGATTGTGTTGAATTGAAATGTTTTGGTTTTCAAAATGATAAAACATTTCCAAAATTTCAGATTTATTTTCTCTTTTCTCCACCTTTTCTTCTACTTTTGTCATGGAATGCAACAGAATGATTGGTGTCTAGCTCCAAGCCCCTCCTCCTACCCTGCCACCCACTTTCCACTTTTTCTTCCCTTTTGTCACTGTAAACTTTTCAAAGTATGCTCAAGTTGGGAAACATTTGAATGGAAAAAAGAGGAAAAGGAAAAAGTAGGGGATAGCCTAAATTACATTTGTTCTGTTATATTTAGTGGGGTCAGGGAGAAATTTTAAATTAAAGAAACCACATTTTTGAAAATTTCAAAACAATTTTTTGAATGTCATATGAGAAGTTTCAAGTGAAAGTTTTTTGCTCAGAATTCCATCACTGCCACTTTTTGATCAAATCCAGCAACCAGTTTAGGGGAGAAATCCTGGATGCATTGAAATAGATGACTAAGTCTCCCATTGACCAGGGCCAGGATTGTGCCCTGATTTTTTTCCGCAGGTTGAAATTGTGCTTTATGCTGCAGTTAATTTTCTGTAACCAACAATGTGTATACGATATCATTTCTAGAAACAGTGTTATAATTCTAGTGGTTCAGTTCTGCCCCAATTTGAATAAGATAAGCTCAAATTACAATGCTCCTTCTGAAGAGAACATTGGGTGAAAACCTAGTATTTATGATGTCTGGATCTAGATATTGGTCAGCATTTCACCCATGACAACAACTACAGCTGGCTAGACAGTAGTCAGAGAATACTATATAAAAATTTCACCATTTTAAGTATTCTTTTTCATAAAATACCTTTGATTTAGCCTTTTTTTTCCTATGCAACCATTACAAACATTGTGCAATGAACTGTAACTTCAGGGACCTCTCTTCAGACTAATTGCAGTTTTACCACTAAATTCATAGGGAGCCTCTATTTGTAGAATGTTGTATAACCACGTTTTATTTATTGTCTGTCACAAACTTCATTCTGACAAGCTAGTCCACAACAACCTTTTTAACCCATTTCTGCATAAGCCATAAGAAACTAGAACTGCAGCTACTATGACAAAAGACTCCCTTGTCTTACTACCTCAACCTGACAGTTTTTTTACCCTGGCTGCTGCAAGGCATTAAGGTGTACTCAAAATCATGATCCACTCTTATATATTTTGACAATCCTTAAGAGGTTTCTTGCTCTCTGATGGCAGAGAGTAAAATATTCACACTGTACCATTTTGCAGTTAAAGCTGCATTATTTTTTGGTGTGTTGTATACCACTTCGTTAAACTAAAGACACACTTAACCTATGATTTAGGATTAAGGGACTTTTTGTTAGGAGCTAGGGCTACCATGTGCTGTATCACTCATAAGGTTTGTTTGCTTGGAGTTCCTGAAATATTAGCTACAAACTCTGTCAACAACAATCATGGTTATTGCTAGCATCATAGACATACAAGATTTTCATTTTACTGACAGACTTGTCATATACTAGGCAGTGCTGCAATCTTTGCTGCAGGAGATTTCTATTCTGTTGTGTCACACCACCATGTGTTTTGAAACTGTTAATGAACACGCATAATATAAGATTGCACTATTAGCTTGCAAATTATAATTAGGTTATTTTTATATGAAGAATATGTGCCATCCCTTTTATCTGTTACAGATTAGGAGACATCATTCTAATTATGACAAGCTAGTCATTGATTTATGGGTTCAGAGTCTCCTGGAATGTGTCACAATGGCATGTGTTGTCCCTGAGCTCTAGAGACAGCCTTTGGCTTATCATGAGTAAAACATATCTGCTTATTGACTACGTAGGAGGATGCTTGTGGGGGTTGTCTATTCTGGTAAGGACATGGAATATGCTGCAATCATGAAATGTGCTCCTGATGATGTCCTAGCTCCAAAAGGGAAATATGGGACTGATTCAAAGCACACTGACATTAATGGGAGTCTTTCCATTGACTGGAGTGTGCTTTGAAACAGACCCTTTGTGAAAAACTGCATAGTTATCCCATTGGCCACATATTCATTGCCTTGAGAACGAGCATGCTAGACATACCTAGAATGTCTAAAATTTTTTGGAAAACAGCTCTGTGGATAAGCACCTTACCTCTTCCTGTAGAGTGCAGTTACTACCTCAATTTCTCTCTAGCATGTAGCCAATCTACAAAAAAAAAAATCACAGAGGAAAATTAAGTTTCACAAAAATAGGAGCATCTTGGGGCTTTCTGCAGCCCAGTCAAAAAAAAAAGGGGGGGAGGTGGGGCAGGGGAGAAATAAAAGAAGGTAACTTACTTCTCTCCTCTCCCTTCATATAAACAAAACCAATTGTCCGTAAATGTAGACTAATCCATCAAGCACCTGGCTCTTCAACTTGCTGGATCCTGCAGCTTGACAGCCTTGAACTCTTTCACCAGGCCACTCAGAAGGAAATGCTTCCTCTCTTCCTTCAAACAGTGCTAGTGAAAAAACAAGCCTTTTTATAATGGATCACAATTGCCTCCAGCTGGTCCACTTCCTTTCTCTTCCTGATGAAATTAAGCCCTATTAATCTCCAGCTGCAAGGGGTTTCTACACTGTACCCCAGTCACTTCATAGTGCAACAGCACTGGCACATGTTTAGCTTTTCAAATGAAGAAACAATTCCACTTTCTGGTTTACACATAGTCTGACAACCCCTCCTATCCAAAGTGAACCCATGTCATCTACATGATACCCCTCCACTTCAAAATCCACATAACCCCATAGAATGTAGTTTAAGTGATTGGTAATAAGCCAGTAATCGTACCAGACAGTAACCTGAAACTGGGTGACCTCAATATGGCAATGTTTTTTCAATAGCGGCAGACTGAATCTGGTCTGATATGACTAAAGCCCTTCTCAAACCCCCCAAACTAACTTTTATTATGCTCAAAAACAGTTGGCTAGTTTATTTATGGGCTTTTCCTATGATACTCATCATGGTAGATTCTAACCATCTAATATACATAAATCTATTCTCACAACACCCACATGATGTAGGGAACAGAGCTGAGCGAATGGCTGTAGATTGCAGTTCCTCCTGTTGCAAATTTAAAATATAAGGATCATATTCAACCAGCAAAAAAGCAGTTGAATAATGTTGCAGGCAACCTCTGCACTTAAGGGCATATTTTCAGCCTGGTCATTGAATAGCCTTAGTACAAGTATTTGCCTGGCAAGATAAAACATATTGCTAAATATTTTCATTATGGTCTTCCTGCTTTCTTCTGAGAGTACTAAAAACTTAGGATGACATCAATATTTTTATTGTCTTTTGAACACAATCAAATGGTTTGTGATACTATGAAGAAGCTTAGTGCCTCTTGAATTTGTCTCAAGCCTTTTTCCAGTTTAAGAAACCAGACTTTATTTGCATAATTAGTCAAAAGTAGTTTGTGCCTGAAAGCTGTACAACAATAGAAACAAAGTACATTGTTATTAGTTTCACATTAATGGAGCTATGGAAAATCATCAAACTAACATGAGCAGAAAGGGTGGCCTAGTTTTCCAAAGGTAAGCACACATAGAAACTTCCATCACAGTTGCTAAGATGTCTCAGAAATGTTAACAGTATCAGGCAATTAGTATTTGGCATCTGCTGCAGGTGATGCTGGAGACAACCTCATACTCCAACCAGCAGAAGCTGCTCCACTTGTTGTCGGAAGTCTAGTTTCCTCCTTTTTAATCAGCCATGTTTTAAAGTTATTTCATTTTAGCACCTTGAAATACACTTTTTGATACTTCACTCTGTCACTACTCACCCTCGTGAAAATGGGATAGGATTGCAGAATTTGAAAAATGCACAATACTCTCTGGCCTATTGAAATATTTAATTGGTGACTTGATTTTATATATTCACTATGATTTTTGTAGAACATTCTAGAATGCGGCAGAATGAAGAAAGAGAACAGCTTACCTCTGATCTGTTGATTACACATGAAAACACTTGTTTTGATATTTTGCTTACATAATCCTCTGTATTCCTCTCACTCAAGACTCTGATAATGAAAATACTACAATTAAGATGGCAGCTGAAGGCCCTTTGACCGCACCCCCCTTTCCCCAGTCATGATGGAATTGAAGTCAGAGGCTTTCAAAAGGACATCCAAAGAATAATGGACTCCATAATATCTGGCCTCATCCTATTCCCTTGTGAAAAGAGCACACAGTACTTGTGTGGGCGCTGGGAGGGGGAGGAAAGAAGAGATGGGCTCAGTTAGAATGGAATATTCTAGGCACACCCCACGTCTTTCCACAGACAGGGAATCGGAAGTCCTCTTGCGCAGAGAGAGAGAAGATGGATCAGTGCCTATCAAAAGAGAAGGAGGGAAACAGCCAGGCAGGCTGCAGAACAGAAAGAGTGGGAGACCCTGCTTGCTGGATCATTTCCCAGCCAGAGAACAAAGAAGCCAGAGACTGATATAGGGGAGATCTTTCCAGCCCAGGCTACCAAGAGCCAGTTGATAGCTGGAGGAAAGAGAAGGACTTAAAGCAGCTGAGATCACTGGAGGATTATATCCCCCCTGGCCTGATAAGAACAAACTGTGAGTCGCTGCTATAATAATTAGATTAGTTTGAAATGAACAAACCCTCTCAACATTTTGAGTTTCACCCATCACTAACTGCTTTGTTATTTATGACACTTGGGCAGCTGAAATCCATTCTTACTGACAGGCAGCTGACAGGGGGGACAACAAGCACAACAAGGCAGAAAGGCACATGCATTTGTTCAATGGCAGTCGCTCATCTGTGCTGTTATCTCTGGAGACCACAGTGCAGACCTGTAATTTTTTAAACTCAAACAAGTTATGGACGGTCTGCACTTTCCCTGCTTGTTGTGGCGGAAATAATAAGACCTTTACGAATGGGCAATATCTTGAAAAATGTTCTATATATTTCTGGGTTGATTAATCGATACTTAATTATTTAGAAGCTCTAAATGGCTATCTTTGGCTGGCACTCACACAAAATGTGTTATCTGTCAATAAAGGCCAGCAAATAAGATCTCCAGTATGAAGCACGGTATTACAGCTTGGTAAAAGCACTTACCTAATTTGCTGCACCTCACCATTTCATTTAATCAAAGGTGTTTATGTCACAGTTAATGTGATAAGAGACAGCAGAGGCCTCAACAGCAGGCTATAGACAGCATGGTCTGATAACTATAGCAAACAGACAATAAATGTTGCTTTGCAGAAACCATTTTTGAAAGCACTAATAAAATAATTTTAGGCCTTTGCAGAAATTAGTTAATTGGCTCAAACCTATTTTATTTCAGGAGTAAAATGTGGATTCCCATCGTTAATGCATTACAATTTGTTTTATTACAGTTAATTTGCAATAATTTTGAGCTGAAGCACTTCTACAGTTAGATGGCCACTGAGCTTTCTCTAAAAGCAGTTGTATAAAAAAAATCAAGGCTTTAGCTCTATTTTGCAAAAGTCCCATGAAAATGTGATTATTTTTGGATATGACAAAAAGGCCTGTTCATCCAAGCTGTGGCAAATAGGGACATCAGTTGGTAGCTTCTCCATGGAGCTGTGAGCATGGGCATGTTGTTAGTAAAGTTCATGATGTCCCTTGACACCTGTCTGTTCTGTGTCTCTAGTGCAAGTCTACCTTCAGTATGTCAGGTTGAAGCCCTTTTTTCTATTCCTCAGAACGTGCTGCTGAGGTTCTGGTTGCACTTTGCCTTATAGCTAGTCCTATATGTACATCCTATCTATGACAGTACAAAGTTGTGAGACCTCCTCTTCAGTCTCCCCCATGCACCGGCCAAAATGGTCATCTTACAGTCCAGGAGGAAGAGGAGGCTTGATGGGCAGGTCCTATGTAAATGTGAGGCCTAGTTCCATGCTCTGGTCATTTCACATCTTTGGGCAGAGTTCCTCTCAGCAGTGTCCACTGACTCCTTCCCAGAGCATGGGTGTTGTCTGGATTCTCTGCTCAATGCCCATCCAGTTTCCTTGTTTTACGACTTTGCCCTCATTCTCATTCCTGTTTTCTCATTGGTTGTCCCGTGTGTTTAATTGATACCTGACTCTGTTGCCTACCCCCAATTTAGGGGATGAACCTTTTGTTCTGGTGGGCTCAGTCTACCCTTCCAGGATGTGAAATAGATCAATCTGAGGAGAAGCTGGACATATAGCATCAGATTTTCAACATCTGGGGCACACAGCTGCATGCATACATTTGTACTTGTTTAATTTATGGATACAAAGAAAAGATGTGTATATGCTGGTCAGGTATATGTATATGAGCAATCAGTTGCTTGACTGGTTTCATCCATTCTGGAATACCTGACTTGAATGCACACATTTGGTATTTGAGGCATGCTAGGCACACACACCATTGTATGCATGTAATTAATTCTGATTTAGGGATGGAAATCAGAGAATATGTACTGTTAGACTTCTTAAAATATGGCTCATGATACCTCTTTCAGAAAATATTTTGGGGATAATAATACCTTCTTTTGTGCTTTGAGATCTATAGATGAAAAGCACTGGTAAGAACTAAGTGTTATTATTAGTTTTATTACAATGTTGCCTAGATGCCTCATATGAGACTGGATTCCCATTGTACAAGGCACTGTATAAACACTTAGGAAGAAAAAGCCCTTGTCCTAAGATCATCATCTCCAGGAATGTACCTTACAGAAAGAGATGCCCTTAAATAAAGGAAGTGTGAATAAAGTAGACCTGGCAATTTTGACTGTGGCCATTTCAGTTCTGATTCTCTCATGTGTTGTCACAAAAGGCAGAAATTGTGACACCTATAGTAGAGTGGGGAATTGAGAACAACTATTGAGTAAATATTTTAATAACTTTTTTGGTATGATTATAACTGCAGCAGCCTGATTGGATTTGTACATAATACAGAATATATAAAAGGCAACACTGAAAATTTGAGAATACTCTGAATGAAGAAAAATAAAGTTTTCCTTTTGCAGACTTGTATCTGACAGAAAAACTTTACACTTCTGTCTGCTCATTAAGATAGACTGTAATAATTGAAAGGATTCACAGGCTTGAATGATAAATTTTAGTAATAAGTGCACTGGGACTTCCTATGACCTTATCAAGTGGGGTTAGCCAGTCATTAATTCAGATAACACAATTTATTATCATAATCTTTTGCTTATGCTATTGTTGGGCAGACCATTTATCCTCATTTGCATATGGAGATTGAGATGCCATCATTTCATTAATTTTAATACTTCATCCCAGCAAGATTAACACTTTGTCTTAAATTTCCAAACAACGTATATTTGTAACTATCCATTAGTGAATTATCCTAATATTAGCAAGGGTGAATTATAATGAATAGAAATTATTAATTTAAATGAGCCAGTTATAAACTAGTAGCCAATTAATGCATACTACTACTACATACATTTCCTCCAACACATTTTTTTTATTCCTCTGACTGCTGAGATGGATGAAATCATTCCAGTAAGCATATTGTTGTAGAATTCACAGCACTGTATTGTATGGTGGAGAGGAGCAGGAACTATAAAGGCATTTTAGAGTCTTTGTCTTGCATCTTTAATTAGACTACTGCATTGGAACATTATTTGTAGTGGCCAAGGGATAGTATGAAGGAGCTTCAAAGGTCATCCTTTCCCTTCATTTGGAAGAGTCTTTAAAGGAAGAGAAATAAATGGAGACAAACTGAGAGCATAAAATTAATTGTAAAAGCTTGCTAACCTCTAATAATAGTTTAGTATCTTATAAATTGCAAGCAAAGTATTTAAGATTCATATACTTGCAATGATATATGTAGCGGAAATCATTCATTAATACTGCAAAAATAATGGAATCACAGAACTGGAAGAGCATTTAAAGCTGCCTTGTTGTATTACTAGATGGGGTTTAAGACCATATTGATCACATTCATTCACGCTCTGCATTGAACCACTTCATCATCTTGAGTTCTAGTATTGTTATTAACTCAGTTAAGTGCACTTTTCATCTTATGTATGTTGGATATAGGTGGTTGCAGAAGAACAAATCGTATTTTACTGGTAGAATTTAGATGCCAAAGTAGGAATTAAGCACTCAGCAAGAAAATGTAGAGAAGGACCTCCGTACATCAGGACTAGTGTATGTTAACTTATTAAAATGGTTGAATGGAGTCTAAATAGTAGAGTTAAAATTGAAAAGTTATTAGTTACAGGATTATTGCCTAGATTAATTAGAAAACCTAAATTCATCCCTGATGTAGCTCTAATGAAGTTTGCAGAGTCATGCTTGGAAACTTTGCCTTCTGACTGTTCGTAAGAGGACAGCAAGTAATTGAACAGTTTAGAGTTAGCCTAACAGGAGTTTGCTATTGATTTGTATATCAGTTATAATTAAGAAAACATGAAGATCCTATTTTAAATTGAATTATCCCACCAAGAAGGTGTCTGTGGGCTCAGTGCTGTCCTCTCATACACCAGTATAGGTCACTTGTAAGTCACTAAAATCAGTAGTTTTATTCTGGATTTACAGTGGTGTAACAGCGCAGAATTTGACCCACTGATAACTGGAAATATAGCAGGCACCAATTTGGCCCATGGTGCCAGTCATATCAATGAATCAATTTAGCAGGACATATAACTGAGGAGTAGGTTTTATGAATAGTATATACACCATATCTGTAGTCCTTGGAAACCAGAAAAAAATTGGGGAAATTTAAGGTAGTAGATTTAGACCAACTTTGTTCTTTGTGACTTATTTAAAACCTATGTTGTTTTCCTGTGGGAAATGGTGTTCTAAGTTTGAGTAATTACTACTATGTTCTGACCTACCTTTTTCTGTTATTAGCCATCTGTGAAGTAGTGCAGACTTTTTAATTTTAACTACACTGAATTTTGCTCAAGTTTTCCTAGCTTTAAAATTATTTCTTCTGATCTCTGTGTTTCTTTCCAGACCATTTCTCAATCCCGTCAACTCCTCTATCACAGGTTTATAAGAATATGACTCAACTAGTGGAAACAAGGGTTTGTAGAACATTTCTGAGTTGGAGACAGACACTAGCTTCTGTGACCCTAATCTTAGTATGCTCTTGTTATATTTCATTTTCACTTTGACTTCTTTTTATCACTGTCATAGTATAATTCCCAATTCTGAACCTTAGCGTCCAAAATATGGGTAACTAGCATGAATTCCCCTAAGCTTAATTACCAGCTTAGATCCTGTAGTGCTGCCACCAATCAGGACTTAGAGTAGAGTGCCTGATAAACTCTGGTCTCCCCCAAAACCTTCCCTGGGGACCCCCAACCCAAATTCCTTGAGTCTCACAACAAAGGGGAATAAACCATTTCCCTTCCCCCTCCTCCTCTCCAGGTGTTCCCTCCCTGGGCTCCTGGAGAGATATACAGATTCAAGCTCCGTGAACCTAAACAAAGGGATTCCCCCTTCTCCTTTCTTCCTCCCAGATCTTTCCCGCCGTGGGTACACTAGGAGATCGCCGTGATTCAAACTCCTTGAATCACAGAGAAATCAGGTGGGTTCTTCCCCCTTTCTCTCCCCCCTCCCTTCCCCTTCCCTGTTAAGTACAGACTCAATTCTCTTGAGCCTCAACAAGGGGAAAAATCAGACAGGTCTTAAAAGCAAAACTTTTAATAAAAGAAAAAAAGAATAAAGAAAATCACTGTAAATTCAAGATGGAATATTACAGGATCTGTCAGCTTATAGAAACTGGAGAAAAAAGCCTCCTCCAGCAGAAATACAATTTAAAATACTTTTAGCCAAATACACATTAGACCCCTACCAGCCAGATACACATTTGCAAATAAAGCAAAAACAATCAAAAAGACTAAACCGCCTTTCTACCTTTTGTACTTACTAAATTGGAATAGAAGATTAGAGAGCCTGTAGGTACGTGTGGTCACTCTCAGAGTCCAGAGAGAACAAAGCAAAACCCAAAAAACACAAACAAAGGCTTCCCTCCACCGAGATTTGAAAGTATCTTGTTTCCTGATTGGTCCCCTGGTCAGGTGTTTGGTTCCCTGTTTGTTAACCCTTTACAGGTAAAAGAGACATTAACCCGTAACTATCTGTTTATGACAATCACACATGTTCATTCTTCATTCTATGTTAGCATTATAAGAGCAAATTTGAAATCGGCTGTCATTGTTCTTTCATTTGGGAAAAAAAATCTTTATCACCTAGCAATGATTTGGTCAGCGCTCAGCCAATTCATATAGTCTATTCATCTGTAAGGCCCTGGAGGAATATGGGGTGACTAAGTAGGTCTCTGAATATGTCTAAATAGTTATCTGTATTTTTCTGTTCTTGTATAAAATATGTAGACATGAGAAGAGAAATGAGTATACGAAATATGTATATTGTGGAAGCACAGATCTGTGCGAGTGATTGTGAATCTGGTATCAGAGGGGTAGCCGTGTTTGCTGCTTTTACAGATCCAGACTAAGAGTCCTGTGGCACCTTATAGACTAACAGACGTATTGGAGTATGAGCTTTCGTGGGTGAATACCCACTTCGTTGGATGCATGTAGTGGAAATTTCCAGGGGCAGGTATATATATATGCAAGCAAGAAGCAGGCTAGAGATAACAAGGTTAATTCAATCAGGGAGGGTAAGGCCCTCTTCTAGCAGTTGAGGTGTGAAAACCAAGGGAGGAGAAACTGCTTTTGTAGATGGCAAGCCATTCACAGTCTTTGTTTAATCCTGAGCTGATGGTGTCAAATTTGCAGATGAACTAAAGCTCAGCAGTTTCTCTCTCAAGTCTCATCCTGAAGTTTTTTTGCTGCAGGATGGCCACCTTTAGATCTGCTATAGTGTGTCCAGAGAGAAACCGCTGAGCTTCAGTTCATCTGTGAATCTGGGTGCATGGAATACAGGCTCACAATGTAGCAATAAGAATATTAGAATTATCTTGTGATGCGTATTAGTAGAGTAGCTGTCCATAAAAAAAAACATTAAAGGCACTAATCTAACAAAGTTTACTTGAACACATACTATGCTTTGTTATCTATTAGCAGTAGCATTTGAGTAATAATACAACAGACCATACAGTGTAGGTACACCTGTACCTCGATATAATGCTGTCATCGGAAACCAAAAAAATCTTACCGCTTTATAGGTGAAACCATGTTATATCGAACTTGATTTGACCCGCTGGAGTGCACAGCCCCGTCCTCCTGGAGCACTGCTTTACTGTGTTATATCTGAATTTGTGTTATAACGGGTGGTGTTATAAAGGGGCAGAGCTGTACTTTAATCATGGGTTTAAATGCTAGGTTTTGGTGAGAGAGAAAGAAGCCTAATGACATTAAACTTCCAAAATAATAGGCTCAAATCACAAGGCAGAGCTGCTGTCCTCCCTGTGCCCGAGTCACTACTCTTTTCGGTTGCTGAGTAGGAGATTATTTTAAATGGATAAACAAAAGAGTTACTACTAAGATGCTCAATGCCTAGAAAAGTCTTAAATTCTGGTTATCCTAATAATAGCTTTTGCTAATTCAATCATTAGTTCAGTTGTAGAAGACATGAAAAATTAGAAGAGGCTAATGCGCTCCTGGCATTGTTTAAACAACACCTTTCAGCTTTGCATCCAACACTTATGCTGGAGCACAGTGTTCTTAACAGGTGTTTCTATGATGGACAATGAGAAGAGTCAGTATCCAGAAGTCTCGCCATTAAAAAGTGAATCAGCAGTGTAATGAAAGTTTTGCCAGGACTGTCTCCATGCCTTTTCTCCTGGTCCGGACCCATTTGCTTAAAGGGAACAAAGAAGGGGGAGAAAGAATGTATTGAAAAAGCTGTACATGACCGAGAATCACAAACAGTGAGTCAATTAAATTATGAATAGTTTATGTTGTTGTTCTGGAATTATGGTGTTCTGCATTGCTTTTGTTTATACTTTATTTTTTTAAATCAGGCAACATGCCTGCAATGAAGGAATATTTCAGTAAAGGCAAAAAGATCCTTCACAACAGTCGGACAACATAGCCCCAGGTTCTGAGAACTCCATGGAACATTATCTTCAACAGAATTGCAGCACTTCAGAGTTTTGAGGCATTCTGAATACAGACCAATGGGTAAGGTTATAAGTTGTAGGCAATAGGACACAACAGGAACAATGGGATATCATCATCTTGGGTGCATTTTAGTAAAGCTCAGCTTTGTCCTCCTTTGTCCAGGAGGAAAGGTACGAACCAGTTTGAGCCTTACTCTTTTTCTTAAACCAAACTTCCCTCTCCTAATTTCTTCCTCCTCCTCCAATTCCTTCTGCCTTTAACAGGCCTCCCCTCTACATTTGCTGTTATTTTCATCCTGCTGTCTGAGGCTTTCAGTGTGTTTGCCTTGCTCTGGTTATCTATATTATTTAACTCTCACAAGATACAGCATTGTATTTTCTTGGGTCGGAAGCATTATAGGGCACTTGCAGTGGTGGTAAGGTAAAGCATATACTCCAGTGGAACACTTGATATAATTTAAAGCCTATAATGCTGTTACAAGTTACACCTATTTCAGGTTAGCTAGTGACACTCTCTCTCTGAAATCTTGACCCCATAAAAGTCAATGGCTTTTTTGCCATTAACTTCAAGGGGGTAAAACTTTCACCCAGAATGTCAGGCATTTTGAAATGCCTTAGACTTATATCATGGTAACACATTCTGTGATAGTGGCTAGTAATGTAATGCCATGATTATTATTTAATACTATATACCAATATAGTATAAACCAAAGCCAAACAGTAACTTGCAGTACACATATGGACAGGGAAAGTAATATAGTGACACAGGTGTCATAGACAATTGTAGTTAAAAATAGGGGTGAGTTGTACATTGGAGTTAGTTGTATATTTAAGCACATATGCTGCCCAGCTTGTTCAGACTGTTCTAAACTGACTGCCATGCGTGTGACATTAGAGAATTCTGTCACTTGAACACGGGGCTTGGAGGTTTAGCCATAATTATGTAAGTCATTTTAATGTACCAGTATTTTAAACTTTTCAAGAATGGCTTGTTTGTTGGTGGGTTTTTTTTTAAAATTGCTTATGCTTCTGGTTTGGGGTTTTAATTAAAGAGGTGCTAATCCAGCTGCAAATAGTTTGGGTGGTGATAAACTTCAGGTGTTAATTGATTGTGTGAATACTTCCCATTGACACTCCTTGAATTTGGTGAAATGAATATAGGAGGAAGTACACGATATTCAGTTGCCTTTGCAAACTGCGCGCATGCACAAAATTGTGTTAGTTGCCTTTCACCTGGGTCTCATTGCCTTTCTTGTCATTTTCTCTGCCCGTGTTGGAAGCCTGTCTCTGAAACGTATTCTATGTCATGGTGTATTTATTATGCAGTTTTTATTCAGCGAAATACCCCTATGAGAAGCTTCACTTTATATTTGTGAGTGTCTTTTTGGATGAATGTAAACATCAAACCACACACGCACAAAGAGAAAACACTTGAATGCCAGCCGCTGAAGTGAAAATGTGCAAATTGGCAATCAGAGCAGAGGAACAAGGAGTATGGAGGCTTTTCAGTCCACTTTTGGCTTGTGTTGTTTGCCAGAATTTGGGACCTTGCATCCAATTGGATGAGAAATCCATCAGAGCAGACAGGTATATTCTTGTTGTAATCTCATTCATTCATGAATAATGCACACAAAGTCTTGTTTCCCTGAACACAGAAGAAACAAACAGCAGCAGTTTCCTTGTTCAGGCATCCTCAAGCATGCTACTCTGTGCTCAAGGAGTTCTCTCTCTTTGCTTCCTTTCAGGGCATGCTCACAACTCCTTTTGCTGGCTTGCCCCCCCGCCCCCAAGATACAATGCCTGCAAAAAAATATCCTTGGCCCCATGCATTTGCAACCAGGGAAGACTGTTAAGCCACCTGGTTTAGCTTTGGCCTATCATGTAACTTATTCTTTGTCATGGTCATTTCCATTGTCTATAGTTGTTTTCACTAAATAGAGGGGATCGATAGGTCCTTCTATTGAACCTAGAAGACAGAGCTTGGTGCACCAATTAGCTTTAATGAATTATATAATTATCTTTGGATCCAACACATATACCTGGATGTCAGCCCTGCTCCTTTCAGGATAACAGCCTATTTTTTTAAAAAAAAGGTACATCTACATGTAAATTAATTCAGAATCTTCTATGGGACATGATAGCATGTGTGAAGGGACACACCCTCACTCAGGAGCGGAGAAATTAATGAGCTCTTCTAGGCTCATTCAGCACTGACCAGATGTATCTGTAAGTCTTGCTCTGCTTGCAGGGTGGAAGCTTAAAAGGGGGAAATCCTGGCACAGAAAGGGGTGGGGAACAGGAAGAAGATTGCTGACCAAAAAGACAAATCAGTCAAGAGAGAGACTCTCTGGCCTCATTGCCCTAAAACAGTATGGACCAGCTATAAAACAAAGTGCTCCAAGAGGAGGGGCTGGATATAGACCCTAATTAAAGAGACTACCCGCTGATAAGCCAAGCCCCAAAAGACTGCCTAAGAGACAGATCACCTTTGCTTTACTTTACTCTGATTCCCCCTTCTCTCTCAAGGGAAAGAGAGGAAAAGGACCTCTTTAGTTGAGCTATCTCTGTGGTCAGCAGTCTCTGAGGTACAGCAGCCTTCTTCCTGTTCACCACTCCTTCCTGAAGACGGTCACAGGCCTCACTCCCCTAAAAGTGGATGGGCCAGCTATAAAGCATGGTGCTTCAAGAAGATGGGCTGGAGGTAGGCCCTAATTAGATACATTATGACAGCTGGCAAGCCAAGCCCCAGAGGGGTGACCCCAAAACACTGCCTAGAAACAGACAACTTTTGCTGTTCTTTTATTCTGATTCCCCTCTCTCTCCACGGAAAAAGAGAGAAAAGGTTCCCCAAACAAAAGAGAGGTCATCACCCATGCTACAACCAGGGGAATAAACATTATAAATAACTTGAAATGGAGTCTGTTGGGGACTCAGCAGAGAGTCCCAACCCCCACATTATGTAGAAAAATTACAAGAAGGGACACTGATTTTCTGCAGCAGAGTGTGTGTCGTTTTGAAAATAGTGCAACTGAGTGGAATTGAGAGCAGAATTTTTAACTAAATAAATTACAATTACAGATGCTTTTATTAAATTAAAAAGAATTACAGTGGGCAACCATAAAACAAGTTGCACCAGCATGAGAGATTCAACTCATTTGTGAAATGGAAATTCATTTGAATTAATAGCAACATTTCAAACTGGTCAAACATAAGGGTGCTCATTACATTGTTAATTAATGAAAAATATTATTTTGTTCTCAATACCCATCGTCAATTTCTCAATTTTATATTGAATAGGTGAGAATGATCCAGCCTTCTCTTTAGTTCTCTCAATCTTTTGAAAGAGCTGCAAATTCCATTACCTTATTCTCAAAAGCATACACAGTCATTTTACTGTACTGTTCTACTTCATGGTCTTGAGGGATTTTTCCCTTTCCAGCAACGAACCTTCTTTACTGTATATGAGAACAAAAATACTTTGATTCACCCTCCTGACATTTTTTTGCTTTGTAAGATGGTGTATTGCTACATTCCCTCGTCCTTGTACCATGGTCCAATACCCAAGAGTCTGATCCTTAGAGAGAGGCCTAATCTACACGATACAGATTTCTGCCAGCACAGCTACGTTCGTCAGGGCTGTGAAGAGGCACGATTCCTGATCAATCCAGCTGTGCTGGCAGAGCCTCTGGTGTAGATGTGGTTATACTAGGAAAATTGTCTTTTTACCGGTATAACTTGTTTCCCTCACAGGGGGCTGTTTTACTATGCAGAGTTCCCACTATAGCTGTATCCACACTAAGAGCACTTAGCAAACATTTACTACACTGGTATTCCTATGTCTCTAAAGTGGCCCTAGAACTGTTACATAGTAAATGATTAAATTCCTTTCCATTTTTTATTCCTTGCAATTATTGTTCTTAGAATGGTTTCCAAAGGTTACATGCTAGACACACAGATTTAAAGGTTAAAACCAAAGTTTTGTTGGTTCATATCTGGGAGTACCCAGTAATAAGTTGTACGGGAGAGGTCATCATTTCCTTAATAAATTCCACATAATCCCTAACCTGGACCCAGCCATCACATCACTGGGACCCTGGCACCTTCCCTTTATATGAGGTGAACGGTGGCTAGAAAAAGGGGGTTGGATGCCCACTGTATCTGATGTAGGAGCCCTGAAAACTCATTACTCATTGGGTAACTTTTCGTCAAATAATTTTCCAATCTATTTTATCCACTAACTGTATCCCTTCCGCACCAAGTACCTGCACTGGACATCTGTCATGAGTTTTCCTTACCAAGCTGCAACATTACAACCTACCCCCCCACCCATCCCAGGACCATGAGGAAGGCAACCCCCACCCCTACCTCAGCTAACATGGCAGTGAGGGTAAGATTCCTTCCCAGCACCCCAAGGAAAAGAACAACTAGCATAAGGCCCACAGTAGGAGAGACCCCAGTCCTTTTGCAAAATTCAAGGCTGATACCAGTAAAAGAGAGCCTTCCTGGGGCTATGTACCCCACTCTTCTGGGTAGCAGGAAAGGCAATACAGTGACCTTCTCTTGATCAGGCTTCAAATGGTTCCTGCCCATCCCTTTAAACTCTCCCACCTTCCCACCCTTTGTAAGGGAGCCCTTAAAGGGATAGCACTACTTTTTTTTTCCAGCAAGACAGACAAAGGCCTACCACCCCCTACACGTACATTGCAGTGGGCGTATTTTATGAGCAATATATATATGTGGGATTCACCACTTCTTCGACTCCTCCAACAGACAAATCTCCCCTACTCTACTAGAAGACATTCACTGCGATCTGCTTAATTGCCTGAAGAACAATTCAGGTTCAGAGAAATATTTTCAAAAGCTGTTATTTTTTTTCCATATGATGTTAGTGTTGCCAGGAGGCAAAGTAAAGAAGAACAAAGTTTGCTGTAGGAATGCAGGAATGTGAAAGTAAAGTCACGTAGCATTTTGGTAACTGTGATCTTAGTTCAAGAACAAAATGTTTTCACATTTTCTCCTAAACATGAGAAGGAGAGCAAATGCATTTGTCATTGGGATTAATTTGAGTGTCTTGGAAAATATTATTATTTGTATTATCATGGTACCTAACAGCCTAATCGTGGACCAGGACACCATTGTGTTGGGCACTATAGAAAAACAGGACAATACGATGGTGTCTGTTCCCAAGAGCTTACAATCTAAGTAATGGAGCAATAGCTATTCATAGAGTATATTTTAAAATGTAGTGATTTTTCTATAAACTCTGATTTGCCACCGCTACATGTGTTGAGTAATGCCTTGCTCCATGAACAAGGGAACTGCACATGCTGTCAAGTACTGTTCCACATGACTGGGGGTGGCAGAATTGGATCTATGGTTACCAAGAAAATTCCTAGAGAATTTTCTGTAATGTAGTGAACAAGAGTGGCCAAACATGGCAACAAAAAACAAGATGCAGAACCAGAATATCTGAAATTCAGTTTACTTTTTTCAGAAGAAGTTTGAAGTTATATAGCCAGCAAGCAGAATAAGGCTCAAATGGAGGATAAGGTTGCTCTTTTTAAGAGCAGATACATGTTTCTATGAAAAATTGTTGTTAATCAAATGTACCATTTTTGCTATAATCACTGTGTGATATATTCATCCATATAACAACTTAATAGTGTCTTACTTGCTATTGTACAAGCTGGTGCAATATATTCTCTGGTCTTACAGTATCTGACTATTTCCTCCACCACTTAGCTTTAAACTGTTTGTCAGATTAATTGTTTAATAAGACTGACTATTAATAAAGCAGGTATTGCATCAGAAGTGTATGTTACTGGCATATCAGTTCCTCAGTGGAGGACAGATTTACTTGGGATGCATTCTAGTGTACTACCCAGCAATGTACACGTCTTACCTGAAGGCATTCAACTCAGGAAAGTTTACAAACAATTGCAGTCTCTTTGTTAACACCTCAAGCTTATGTGCTTGATTTGGTGAATTGCCGGATAAAAATGACATGGAGTGAAATACAATATATTACAGAAAACAAGTACAGCTTTTAGGATGAAAAAAATGGCCTTATTCTGAACTCACTATATACAGTATAATACCATTGATTTCAGTAGAGCTAGTCTTCATTTACTTTTGTGTTAGAGACATAAACATCAAGGTTTCAGTGATCTATGCTGTGGCATTTAGGGGAGCTTGCAGAAGCCCACATCACAGGGAGGGACAAATCAGTACATCGGTCAGGCAGGTACAATGTCCTTAGGCTGCCCAACTTGTTTTGGGGTGTGCAATCTGCTCCATCCTTAAAATGGAACAGATTGCTTCCTTCATATGCTAGTCCCATTCCAGAGAACAATCAACGGCCTTGTCTACACTACAAAGTTTTGTCAGCAAAACCCTGCTGTTTTGCCAACAAAATAAAACCACCTCAACGAGAGGCATAAAGCTTTTTGCGGCAAAGTTGAAGTGACAAAGTGTCAGTGTAGACGTTGTTTGTTTTGTCCACATAACTGGGTTCCACAAGTATCCCACAATGCCTGCCGTGACCCTTTTTCTCACTGTTTTGATCTCTGCTGCCCTGCAGGCATGAGCCCCCCATCCCCTTTCAAAGTTCCAGGAAGTATCTGACAGTTGAGCTTGCTGCTCCATTTAGCAGACAGACTGCTGCTGCAGGGAGCAGGGGTGGGGTGGGACTGCTGCGCTGCTCAGCAGGGAGAGCCCACAGAGCTGCTGAGGATGCTGCTCTTAGCAGCTGAGGAGGCTGTGGGAGAACTCCAGAGGAAATCACAGACCCATAGGCAGGCAGGCCGGCAAAGCGGGCTGCTTCCAGAGAGACTGTTGTGTGGAGCAGAGCTGGGGGCTAATATGGGGTGGGGTGTCCCCCTCCCCCTGCCTCAGGATAGGTCAGTCACCCTGTTGTCTCCCCCACCCTAGACACACTACTCTCCTCTGCCTCCTCCCCACACATTTCGGTTGAAAAAGCAGCTGCCAATCTACTAGGATGCCCCTGGAAGGATGGGATTGGGAAACCTGTATCATGTGAGGCTGTACTTGCCCCATGAGGAATTGCAAACCATGCCCAAAACACCCTGTGACTAGTTGTACAGAGTGATAGCTACCACAGTGCACTGCTCTCTGTGTCAGTACAAGAGCTGTTAGTGTGGATGCACTCTGCAGACACAAGCAGCATAGTGTGGACATGCAACCACAGTTTTAATTAAAGCACTTTAATTAAAGTGGCATAACTTTTGCCAGCAAAACTTGGCCCCTGTGGGACCCCATCAGATACGTCCTCCCAGTCTGATAGAAAACTATAGATAACTACTCTGAGTACAGTCTTTCAACTAGTTGGGCACCCACCTTGTAGTAACTTCATCTAGACCACATTTCCCTAGTTTACTTATGACAATGTTATGCAGGACTGTGTCAAAAGCCTTATTAAAATTGAGATACCATGTCTATGCTATCCACTATATCAGCACTCTGTCTAAAAAGGAAATTAGGTTGGGTTAATGTGTTTTTTTTTTAAAACAAATCCATGCTGACTATTCTTTATAACTCTATTATTCTCTTGTTGCCTACAAATTGGTTGTTTACTAATTTGTTCCAGTATCTTTCCAGGTATTGGAGTTATGGTGACTGGTCTATAATTCCCTGTGTTTTCTTTGCTCCCCCTTTAAACTTAGGTATTACGTTTGCCCTTTTCCAGTCCTCTGGAAACTCACTTGTCCTCCATAAATTCTTGATAACTGCTAATTGTTCAAAGATTGCTTCAGTTAATTCCTTAAGTACCCCAGGATAAATATCAGGCCCCAATGACTTGAATACATCTAACTTATCTAAATATTTTTTAACCAGTTCTTTCCCTATTTTGGCTTGCATTCCGTCCCCCTTATTAATATTAATTGTGTTGAGTATCTGGTCACTGTTAAACCTTCTTAGTGAAGATTGAAGCAAAACAGGCATTAAATACCCCAAGCTTCTTGATATCATCTGTTATTAGCTCTCTTTCCTCACTTAGAGGAGAACTTACACTTTCCTTCATCTTTGTCTAGCTTCTGGTGTATTTAAAAAACAAAAACAAAAAAACAAAACAAACTCTTATTACCTTTTACGCATTAGCCTTTCGGATTTTGTCCCTACATGCTTGGGCTATCCTTTTGTGCTCCTTCTCAGCAATTAGTCCATGTTTCCAACTTTTGTAGGATTTCTTTTTGATTTTCAGGTCATTAAAGAGCTCCTGATGGAGCCCAATTGTCCTCTTCCTATTTCTTTGCATCAGAATAGTTGGCAGTTGTGCATTTAAAATTGCCTCCTTGAGAAACTGATAGCTCTCCTGAACTACTTTCTCTCTTAGCTTTTTGTCCCAGTACCAGTTCTTTGAATTTGTTAAAGCCTGCTTTTTTGAAGTCCGTTGTCATTATTTTGTTGATCTCACTTCTTCCTTTCCATAGGGTCATGAAATTGATCATTTCCTGATCACTTTCACCCAAATTGCCATTCAGTCCTTCAGAGTCGCTACCAATTCCTCTCTATTGTCAAAATGAAGTCTAAAATTGCTGTCGCCCTGGTTATTTCCTCAATTTTCTGAAGCAAAAAGTTGTTTCCAATACATTCTAAAACTTATTGGACATTTTGTGTTTTGCTGTATTACTTTTCCAAGGGATGTCTGGGAGGCTAATACCATTAATTCCAGGTCTTGTGTTTTGGATATTTCTGTTATTATTTTTCTAGAAATGCCTCATCCGCCTCCTCTTCCTGATGTGGTGGTCTACAGTAGATCCCTACCATGATGTCACCTCTATTTTTCTCTCCTTTTCTCTTTCCCAGAGAGTTTTAACTTGTCTGCCTTCATCTTCTTCTGGACCTCAGAAGAAGTACATATATTCTTGATATACAATGCAACATCTCCACCCTTTCCCTTGCTTATGCTTTGTGAAGAAGCTATACCTCTCTCTACCAATCTTCCAGTCATTAGATTTATACCACCAAGTCTCTGTGATGCTAAGTCACAATTTAGCTCTTGTACTAACATGTCCAGGTCTTCCTGCTTATTCCTCATCCCGCTTGCATTTGTGTATAGATGTCTATAATGTTGAGTAGACGCCCCTCACTGATTTTATTTTTGTTGCTACTATGACCCCTATTATAAATTTTCATGGCCCTTCCAACATCTAGCTCTCTCTTAAGGTCACTTTTTTTCTGCCTACCTGTGGGATTTTGTCACCTGACCCCTTGAACCTAAAGCCCTTCTCATTAGGTTGGTGAATCAATGCATGAAGATGTTCTTCCCCTTCTTGGTCAGGTGGACTCCATGTTTTCACCTCAGAGCTTCTTCCTGGATCATCATCCCATGGTTGAGAAAGTCAGAGCCCTCCCATTGACATCATCTGCAAAGCCATACATTCATGTCCAAGAAGGACATTTCCCTGCCTTGGCCCTTACTCTCAATTTGGAGGATGGTCAAGAACACAACCTATATCCCTGACATTGCAGAGGGGTGGGCAAGGACATGGCTCTGCCTCTTCCCATCCTCTTTCCAGTGTCCTACTCAACAATGGAAGCAAAAAGTACCTTCACTCTTTAGAGCAAAAGGAACAGATAGTTATCATGCAGGCTCCCAAGGGAGATAGGTACTTCATCACCCCTCTGGCCAGGAGTGAGAGTAGGCAAGCAGAGGCTGCACAGTCTAGTTCTGTGTTTTCATGCAAAAACTGAGCAAGTTTCATTTCCCCTCTTTATTTCTATTTATTTTTTCAGCACATCCTCCTTTTAAACCTTGTATAAAAGTTTTTCTTCTGAGATATGGGAATTGTTTTTTTGAAACTTGGCTTTGCTAAAGTCCACGTGATCTAGTTCTGTCAGAGCAAGGGTTCTTTATCATGAGCCAGTTGTTTTCGTAAGGCTGTGGATTATTGTTGCTTGGATTATTGATCACTGGGTTCTCTCTTGTTTGCAGAAATGAATAATTATAATAAAGCACAATACAAGGAAAATTTTGAAATCAAAGAAGCAAATGGCAGAGAGAAAGCTGGCCAAAGTGGGCCATCACTTAAATGTGGTTGTTCTGGCAAAACAAAGCTGTGTACTCTTAATTTAGTTGGTGTCCTTGAAATTTCTTTCCTAGGGTCTTTTACTTGAGCAATAAGTACAGGTCTCTCCTGTGGCAGGTTTTATTTTGTTGTTTCTTTTTGTTTCCCATCAAGCACAGATGGATTTGCCATGATATGATTCACATGATCACACAATACAATTATTAGAGGTATGGCTGATAAATTAATTATTATAATCACAGCCATAAAACATAGTGATTACAGTAGTTTGGGGAATATATTAATCACCCATTCCCACTTACAGATTTAAAATGTTTCATGATCCACTTGGATGTCTTAGAGGGGAAAACAGATTGACACCACATTAACAGTTGATTAACTACAGTATCTTCCAACAGCTGGAATGGCAGTTTATGGGGAAGAAGTGATCCCCATGTCCAATTCTTAGAGTTGAGATTTACAAATAAACTGACATTAAGTTAGGAAAAACCTCAGAAGGTTTAGTATTTCTTTTAAAATTCTTCCATAAACCAAACAGACAGATTTTTTTCCCCATTCTTCTTTTGTTCAAATGGGCTCCTTTCAGCTTTGAAGAGCAATTTTCCCAGTGTAACTTGGTACATTTTTCCACCTTGAAATCACTATGTGACACTGATGGGGCTCTGTGTGATGATGCCACAGAAAGGTGTGCGCGATAAATTACTGAACAGAGAAAGGAATTACAGGAATGATTCTCTGACTTCAAGAACCATGCAGGAGAGTTTCAAGAGTATGTATGCATACAGAACACACATATATTAGCTTGGCTGTAAGATTCAAAAAGAGCTTTAATGTGTCTGTATTTCAAGCGGCTTTGCTGGGACAGAACCAAAAAATGCCTTTGGTAGGCTCTAAATAATAGCACTTGCAGTGCTGTGATAATAGTTCTCTTGCACAGAAAGCAGAAGAAGAACAGGAAATGGCATAAGACCATGCGGGTGGAACTAAAGCTCTGTTTCCAAAATTACTGTGGCCAGTGCCTGGGAAGGAAGTAATCTGTTCCAGGTAAAGGTTAGTAGAAAATCAGAGAGTCACAGTCTCATTCAAGATCTACTAATCAGGGATTAAAATGGAGTATGAATGGCCTCTGAAGGTTTTGTATCCTGAAGGTCATATGTTCAACAGTAGTAGGTATGACTCACTTTGAGATAGAATTATTGTAATATTACCAACTTTTTGTTTTCTGCAGCACATAAGCTATTTACTCAACTATTGTACTAGATGTTAATGATATCGGTTCTTTGTTTGATAAGATATATTATATGTATACTGGACACACTAAATAAATCAGTATCTGGTATACAGTACCATCATCATTGTGAGCCAGAACAATAAGCTTCAATAAAGCTTTCCCTCTTGATCCCCCCCAGCAAAGCTCTTTTGTTTACAGAGCTCCTATATGCTGAGTCTGTGCTGAATTTCAAGTAGATGTGTCTGCTCTCGAAATAAATGATAAATCACAGGGCTAGAATTGTGACAGGGGATAGTTGTATGGTTAAGGCACAGGAGAGGGCTCAGGAGCTCTTGGTTCAATTCCCCAGCTTTGTCACAGACTTCCTGTAGGAATCTGGCCAAGTCAATAAATCTCTGCACCTCAGTCTTCTGGCTATACGGCAAGTACAACGATGCTTCCTTTGTTTGTCTCATCTGTCTAGGGCTAGATTGTAGCTTTGCAAGGGTCAGAAGTTATTGTGCTAGTCAAGTACCAGATTTTGACTCAACATGTTGCCCTTTTGGTCAAAGGAAAAGAAATCTTTGGCAGTACTGTACCTGGAACAGTTTACTTCTCCTCTGCACTGGCTCAGCTGCTCTGATCAGCACACTGGAGGAGGAATAGAGCCTTGGCTTTACCCAGACCCCATCCACCTACGTAGGATAGGGAGTAGCATTCCAGTGCAGGCTTCCATCTGCTCGCACTGTGGCCATCAGTAGGGGCAGTCCAGGCAGTGGCATATAGGGGTGTTCTATGCATCCTCCTTTGATAGCTCAATATTTTCATACAGCCAATGGGGGAGCAAAGTTTTATAATGCTGAAACCAAATCCATTGTTTAAAGCTCTTCTTTGTTTCCTGCAGCAAACCCCAGAGATTGAGGCAGCTGAAGGTCACTTTGAAGAAACTTAAGTCTGAAAATAGTGTGCTTCAGTTATTTGTGGTGTTTTAAAATTAGTCAGTGAGATTTGTTCTATCCTTAAAAATAATTTTTACTCGCTTGTAGCCTGAAACTGATCACACTCAGACTGCTCATTTCCATACATGACAATTTCAGTCTCTACAGAGTCAATAGACGCTGGGCATATCTGTTTCCTTATGCCTCCTAATTGATTTTCTTATCAGGGAGGCGGAGACTTATTTTGCTGAAGATCTAGAAATCAATCGCTAGGCTTTTGAAAGTTCTGATAAGCTAGCTGTTCTGATCATGAGCCAAGTAAAGGCCCCTACAGTCTTTGACCACAGATAATATTCTAACTCAGATGGGTCTGTGCATAAGGACTCAAGATTCAATGAGAACATGAGATCACAGACAGATTAATTGGTGAGCTCTTCTGAAATCAAATGCCAGAAATACCATAGTCATTTATTAGTCTTACATTAAAACAGTTTGAAAGAATTATATCATTGCTATTCACTATACTGTGGTCAGGTGTTTTACATTATTTCTAGTAAGATTTTTCAGTGGCTGATAATTCGCTCTGCGTAAAACTGAGGGTCAGATTTGCAGGCTACTAGGTGAACCTCTCTTAGGTTTCAGTAAAATAGGCTCGCACCTCCTCAGTTTCATGTTCAAGCAAACCCTAAATCTCAAAGCAACACTCAACATTAAAACATCACCTAGTATCATGTCACAACATTAAATCACTGCCAGCTGGATCAAAACAGCCTCCCGAGGAACATTTTGAGGGCCTTGGGTCGAGTTTCAAGTACGCAGTGAAACACACTTGAGGGGATTTAGATTTCATAACTAAAACTGTACAAAACGTGTGATCAGGTAACATTTAAAAACAAACCAACAAACCCAACACCACCCTCTGGAGGACGCAACTTGATATTCAAAACTCCACCCAGACACACTATTTTTCTCCCAAATTAAAGCAAATTGCTGGTTTAAGAGGTCGATCAATTGTGATTTTTCAAATAGTATTCTGTTTGTTACAACAAAATATGTTAATTAATTGACTAGAATGTGAGGGACCACTCCTGTCTATCAAACAGATTACCCTGGGGTTCTAGGTGGCCCCAGATTTGTTACAATGCAAAGAAGCTAGCGTTTGAATGGTTTGACTAATGAACCTACTGTGCAATTTAATTTACACACCAATGCAAGTTTGTCTCACATTATGTTCTCATCTCACTGGAATTCCAATCCCCAGATCAGTAGAAGATTTGCTAGTCATTATGGCCACTCCAGAAGGTGAAATTCCCTGAGTTCTCCCCCTCTTAGAACAAAACTTACAAAGGGAGCTCACAAAACTGAGTGACTGGGCGACAAAATGGCAGATGAAATTCAATGTTGATAAAATGCAAAGTAATCCACACTGGAAAACATAATCCAAACTATACTTACAAAATGATGGGGTCTAAGTTAGTTTTTACCACTCATAAAAGATCTTGGAGGCATTGTGGATAATTCTCTGAGAACATCTGCTCAATGTGCAGTGGCAGTCAAAAAAAGCTAACGGAATGTTAGGAACCATTTGGGAGAGCTAAGACAGAAAATATCATAGTGCCACTATATAAATCCATGCTGCATCCACACCTTGAATACTGCATGAAGTTCTGATCACCCCATCTCAGAAAAAGATATTAAAATTGGAAAAAAGAGTACAGAGAAAATGTTTTAAGGGTATGGAACAACTTCTGTATGAGGAGAGAGAAAAAAGACTGGGACTTTTCAGCTTGGAAAAAAGAGATGACAAAGAGGGGATATGATAAAGGTCTATAAAATCATGACAGGCGTGTAGAACATGTTATTTACTCTTTCACATAATACAAGAACCAGTGGTCACCCAATAAAGTTAATAGTCAGCAGGTTTAAAACAAACAAGAGGAAGTACTTTTTCACACAATGCACTGTCAACCTATGGAACTCATTGTGGAGGTCAAAACTATACCGGAGTTTAAAAAAAAATAACTAAATAAGTTCATGGAAGATAAGTCCATCAGTGTCTATTATCCAAGATGGGCAGGGATGCAACCTCATGCTTTCAGTGTCCTTACCCTCTGTGTGTCAGAAGCTGGGGGTGGATAACAGTGGATGGATCACTCGATGATTGCTTGTTCTATTCATTTTCCCGTGAAGCATCTGGCATTGGCCACTGTCAGAAGATAGGATACTAGTTTGGACTGATCTTTAGTCTGGCTCAGCATGGCTGTTCTTACAATCAAAGACTTTAAACAAAATGACCAAAATATTTAATTTGGAAAACACCACCTGCGCATGCACAATCAATATTTAATTAGGAGGTGTTGTAATGGGAAAGCAGGTGGGGCACTGAAGGAAGAGTTTTTGTAGATTTAATATCCAGCTTTGCAGCTCTTAAAGGGCTTTGGAGAGGAATACACTATATAGATCACTCTTATTTTTATTATGGTTGTGCTTAGAGGCCTGATAAGGGACTGTAGTCTCATTGTGCTGGGCACTATACACAGTTGTTCTAGTATTGTGAGATGCCTTTGCATGACATTTATTTTTAAAATCAGATGTCACCCCTACCTATGTTGACCAAACATTACAGCTAATAGCTAATGTCTTTCACACGTCTAGAGCCAAATTCTGGTCTCAGTTAAAATATGCAGTCCCATTGATGTCAATGGATTTAGATGGTGTAACAAAAGATACACCTGGTCCTTTGCTTTGTGCAGTCGGCACTTCAGCCCTGTTTAAGGATTAGGGATTTCTCCCAAGATCCCCAGTGGGTTAAATGACAAATCCTCCTACCACTTTGAATTTTTTGGTGCGGGGAGTTGGATGAGGGATCTGGATAATTCCATCTTTAACGCTTATTTGGACAGGAGAGCAGAGAAACTCTTGGTTTTCTTCAGTTTCCAGTGCTTCCATCAGAGGCAGTGACTCAAGTCATCACTGCCAGGATGATCACATCAATGTTGCGTATATATGGAAAGAATATCCTTCTCAGAGGGCTTTAGTCCCAGGACAATCTAGTGCCTTATTCAGGTATGCTTAATATGAATGGAGATCCTGCCCTTCTAGTATTATTCACTGAATAAATCAATTCAGCCAGGGTATGCACATACAGAAGTTCTTACAGTGACATTTGGCTGGGCATTTAGACAGGGATGCTAGAACCTGCTTCTGTAATAAAAAGTAGATAACTTTGTCTGATTAGTATTATAGAAATGGAAATTTGCCTGTTAAAATATAGTTGGTTATACTGTATTGCTCCCTAATTTCTGTCTATGATGGCATATACACAGCGGGTGTGAACTGGCATAGCTTTACTGAAGTCAATCATATCATGTGATTATACTACTGACCACAAGCTGAGAATTGAGATTCGTCGTCTTAAAACAGGCCCGTCTTTCTTTACGCATATTGCTCTAACATATTTGTTTGACTGCTGGAGGTGATGTGGACACTGTCTCATATTTGTACATGATAATTCTTCTCTTTGCTCCAAAGTTGTGGAAGATTTTGGCTAAAGTTGAGAAACAAATCAAGGCTATTATATTCCTTCTTGTTTTGGGGATTGTGTAGAAATCCCTCACCCCTCACAATGATAGACATGCTTATAACTCTTTTGGGGAGGATGAAAAACTAGCCCCATTTTGGTTAAGCAAATGCATGAAGGTATAGTGCTAGCAAGTTTCATGGTTTCCCTGAATCACACCCGGGATAAATAAGGTGTGAATAGCTTCTGGGATTACTTTGGCTTGACAGGCTATCCATAACTTCTCCTCTGAGTAAACTTCAGGTTTTGCCAGGATGTTATGTTCTCTGATGCAGATCATTTGTTATGATGGATTATATGATGTAAAAGTTGTATTTTTTCCCATCTGTCTTTATAAACAGAAATCCATCAATTATTCAGGAGTTTTAATGTAGAGATTTAAATGACTGTGCTTCATAACATGAAATCAACATGATTTCTCTTATTACAAATTTAGAGTGTGATAAAAACTTCTGATTGTATAACAGTTTATAGAACATTTCACTCCTTCATAAATAAAATAATTTAAAAATAAGATTTTGTTGGAGGAAAAATGTAGTTACATTTAACCTGATATTAAGGGATGAACGTAACAGTTATATAGCTCTTTAACCTTTGTGGTCCTTTACAAATTTGTAGGGCTAGACTGTCACTATCATTCATGCTGAGTATTAATTTACAATGTGAGTTGTCCCACAATGATACAGGACTATAGGGTGCATTTTCTTATAGTCTACTATATGGGGCAGAGCATCTGTACACCACCCCAGGAGCACCATGTGCAAGGAACCATGCCTTGTAGTGAAGAAGGTAGCTATCTACCAGTGGCTGACACCAGTAGCAGATTAATAACTTGCCTATGCTTGCAACTCTATCTATTTCTCATCCTTGCCTACTTACACGTAGAGGGATAAGTATTCAGTGCCCTATCTATCCTTAACTTCTCCCATCCAGTGGAGTTTTTTGGGGGGTGGCTGTGAAGGGGCATAAGGGATGGTCTTATTCTCCCTTTATGAGCATTCCTGTCCATATAGACCAAACTAAGATCTAGCCCTTATATGGGACCACTTGTTGAGTAAGGAACTATTCAAATATAAGTAAGAGTCACAGAAACTAATCCACACTGTAGTCGTATGCAGTAGGTAGAATACTTATCAACTCTACAAGTTCTTGTTCACTAATTAAATTCCTCAGAAGAATATGCTACCACCTCTAGTGCTCCCGTGTGTCTTCATCCAATGACAGAGGCACTGTTCATTAATATGACAAACACTGTATACAATGCAACTGCCAACTCGATAAGGCCAGGTATACTGTTGAAAACAGGACAGCTCCTCTGATGAAGCCATGATTACACACACACACACACACACTATAGAACTAACAAGATATAATGAGACACATTCCTATGAGTTTGGCTCAGGTTGTAGAAAGTGCTTTGAGATCCATGAAACTTGTACTGCAAAGTAGTGATAAATTACTGTCAGATTCATGGATTCAAAGACCAGAAAGGACCATTGCAATCATCTAGTCTGATCTCTTGTATAACACACTCCATAAACCATACCTCAAATAATTCTGTAATGGAGTTCTTTATTTACTACAGGGGCATCTATTTGTGGAAAAATCTAGGGAATATACTGCTTGGTCTGACAGCCCTCTCATGTGCTAAAAATTACAGTGCTCCCTCTTTGCGGTTTGATCTTCTGGCCAGATCACTATAGTTTTCTCCTTCTAGGGTATCAATGTCTCACTGGACAATTTGTCTTAGGCAGTCTTCCAGTCTGTATCACTTCCCTAGTGGCTAGTAGGGCAACCCAAGCCCACCCACTACTCTGTGTTCCAGCTCAAGAGCCCTACAACTAGCAGTAAAAGTCTGTTCCTACTCTGTCACTATCAGGCTTCTGCTCCACCACTCTTCTGGGTAAACTCTTTCTTCAGGACCAGGATCCCAGAGCTTCTACTCACCCCCTGGGTCTTCTCTCCCTCTCAAAGCCCAAAGAAATGACTGCTAGTTTTCACACTGCAGCCTCTCACTTCCTGACTTTATACAAGATCACTACCTACTCCTGTTCAGCTGGGCTCCATCCTTAATCAGTGCTTGTTTATCAAACTTAACTCTCCGTCAGGTGTGGCTATCAGGTTATCAAACCCCTCCCAGACCCCATTAACCTTTTTCAGGTTCATGGGGTGTGAATACCCCATCACAAATACCTAGAGTATATCTTTTACCAAAAACATCCAGTCTTGATTTTTAAAGTTGCCAGTGATGGAGAATCCACCACAACCAGCTGTAAGCAAGGGAGTTTGAGTGGGACTTCTGTTGGAGGAGAAGGTATTTGTAGCTAGTTGTAGTTGTATGTGTGGAGGCTGGTAGGGGCAGTGTGCTGGGAAAGAAGCTGAGCCCTGATTAGTGGGTGAGGCTTCTCTGACTAGGGGTCCTATAAAAGGTAGCTAGCCAGTCAGGCAGCAGTATAGACAGCTGCAGCAGCACAAAAGCCAGCAAATAGAGCTGTAAACAGGGGAGACATAAAGGCAAAGGTGGTGGAGTAGCATTGTATATCAATGATGAGGTAAAAATAAGAAGGGATGGAATACATAAGACAGAGTCTGTCTGGGAAAAAAAATCACATTGGGAAAGAAAGCTACTAGAGCCTCCCCTGAGGTAGTGCTTGGGGTGTGCTATCGACCGCTGGGATCCAATTTGGATATGGATAGAGACCCTTTTAATGATGTAAATACTAATGGGAATTGTGTGATCATGGGAGAGTTTAACCCAGATATACACTAGAGGACAAGTGCTGCTAATAATAAGGCTCAGATTTTCCTAGATGCAATAGCTGATGGATTCCGTCATCAAGTATTTGCGGAACCAACAAGAGGGGATGCCATTTTAGATTTGGTTTTGGTGAACAGCAAGGACCTCATAGAAGAAATGGTTGGAGGAGACAACCTTGGTTCAAGTGATCATGAGCTAATTCAGTTTAAACTAAAAGGAAGGATAAACAAAAATAGATCTGTGACTAGGGTTTATTTCAAAAGGGCTAACTTTAAAGAATTAAGGATATCAGTCAAATCCACTTCCCTAACTAAAGAACCTGAGGAAACTAAAGGTCGAGGAAGCCTGGAATTACTTCAAGTCAAAGTTGCAGAAACTATCAGAAGCCAGCATCCCAAGAAAGAGAAAAAAAATCATAGGCAGGAGTTGTAGACCAAGCTGGATGAGTAAACATCTCAGAGACATGATTAAGAAAAAGCAGGAAGTCTACAAGGAATGGAAGATGGGAGTGATCAGCAGAGAAAGCTACCTTATTAAGGTCAGAACATGTAGGGATAAAGTTAGAAAGGCCAAAATCCATGTAGAGTTGGACCTTGCAAACGGAATTAAAACCACTAGTAAAAGGTTCTATAGCCATATAAATAAGAAGAAAATACAGAAAGAAGAAGTGGGACTGTCATAAACAGACAGTCCAGGGTTAAATTCCTCTTTTACCTGTAAAGGGTTAAGAAGTTCACATAGCCTAGCTGACACCTGACCAGAGGAACCAATGAGGGGACAAGATGTTTTCAAAGAGAGAGGAGGGAAATCAGTCTTTGACTGTTCAGAAAAGTTTATGCTGGAGTGAAGGATCTAGGAATCAGCCATCTAACATTTCATAAAAGTAGCAAATGTTTAGAGAAGGAATGTATTAGATTATGTTTATTTTCTTTTGTGACTTCATTTTGCATAAGAGGCAGAATCAAATTGGGTTTCTTTTGTGTAACATTAAGTTTTTGCCCAGAGGGACAGCCTCTGTGTGTTGAATCTGTTGTCTGTGAGAGTAGCTTGCATGCTAATCTCTCAGAGGTATTCCTTTCACCCTTTTTCTTTAATTAAAAGTCTTTTAAGAACTGGATTAATCTTTCCTTGTTTTAAGATCCAAGGGTTCTCTGGATCTGGGCTCACCAGGAATTGGTGGGAGGTGAATCAGTCTCAATCTTGCCAGGAAAGGGGGGATAAAGACTTGGGAAATATTTAGGGGAAAGACAGTTTCCAAATGACTCTCCCATAAATGTTTGTTTAAACTATTTGATGGTAGCAGCTACTAAATCTAAACTGGTAAATAAGCTTAGGGGTTATCTCATGCAGGTCCCCACATCTGTACCCTAAAGTTCAGAGTGGGCTGACACCTTGACAGGGACCGCTAAACACTGAGGATGGAGTGGAGGTTAAGGATAATCTAGGCATGGCCCAATATCTAAACAAATACTTCGTCTCAGTCTTTAATGAGGAGCTTAGGGATAATGGTAGGATGACAAATAGGAATGAGGATATGGAGGTAGAAGCCAAACTCAAACAGCTTAATGGGACAAAATCAGGGGGCCCAGATAATCTTCATTCAAGAATATTAAAGGAATTGGCACATGAAACTGCAAGCCCATTAGCAAGAATTTTTAATGGATTTGTAAACTCAAGGGATGTACCGTATGACTGGAGAATTGCTAACATAGTTCCTCTCTTTAAGAAAGGGGAAAAAAGTGATCTGGGCAACTACAGGCCTGTCAGTTTGACATCTGTTGTATGCAAGGTCTTGGAAAAAATTTGAAGGAAAAAGTAGTCAAGGACATTGAGGTCAGTGGTAATTGGGACAAAATACAACATGGTTCTACAAAAGGCAGATCATGCCAAACCAACCTGATCTCCTTCTTTGAGAAGGTAATAGATTTCTTAGACAAAGAAAATGCAGCGGATCTAATTTACCTTGATTTCAGTAAGGCATTTGATATGGTTCTACATGGGGAATTATTTAGCTAAATTGGAAAAGATGGGGATCAAATATGAAAATTGAAAGGTGGATAAGGAACTGGTTAAAGGGAAGATTACAACGGGTCGTACTGAAAGGTAAATTGTCAGGCTGGAGGGAGATTACTAGTGGAGTTCCTCAGGGATCAGTTTTGGGACCAATCTTTTTATTACTGACCTTGGCACAAAAAGTGGGAAAGTGCTAATAAAGTTTGCGGATGACACAAAGCTGGGAGGTATTGCCAATACAGAGAAGGACCGGCATATCATACAGGAAGTATTACTGGAGTAATAGTAATCAGATGAAATTTAATAGTGAAAAGTGCAAGGTCATGCATTCAGGGATTAATTACAAGATTTTTTGTTATAAACTGGGTACTCATCAGCTGGAAGTAACAGGGAAGGAGAAGGACTTCGGAGTATTGGTTGATCATAGGATGACTATGAGCCACCATTGTGATATGGCAGTGAAAAAAGCTAATGCGGTTGTGGGATGCATCAGGTGAGGTATTTCCAGTAGAGATAAGGAGGTGTTAGTACCATTATACAAGACACTGGTGAGACCTCATCTGGAATACTGTGTGCAGTTCTGGTCTCCCATGTTTAAGGATGAATTCAAACTGAAACAGGTTCAGAGAAGGGCTACTAGGATGATCCAAGGAATGGAAAACCTGTCTTATGAAAGGAGACTCAAAGAGCTTGGCTTGTTTAGCCTAACTAAAAGAAGGCTGAGGGGAGATATGATTGCTCTCTATAAATATATCAGAGGAATAAATACCAGGGAGGGAGAGGAATTATTTAAGCTCAGAACCCAATGTGGACACAAGAACAAATGGTTATAAACTGGCTATCAGGAAGTTTAGACTTGAAATTAGATTAAGGTTTCTAACCATCAGAGAAGAGAAGTTCTGGAACAGCCTTCCAAGGGGAGCAGTGGAGGCAAAAGACATATCTGGCTTCAAGACTAAGCTTGATAAGTTTATGGAGGGGATGGTATAATGGGATAGCCTAATTTTGGCAATTAATTGATCTTTGACTACTAGTGGTAAATATGCCCAATGGCTTGTGATGGGATGTTAGATGGGGTGGGATCTGAGTTACTACAGAGAATTCTTTCCTGGATGTCTGGCTGGTGAGTCTTGCCCACATGCTCAGCATTTAGCTGATTGCCATATTTGGGGTCAGGAAGGAATTTTCCTCCAGGGCAGATTGGCAGAAGCCCGGGGAGGGGGGGGGTTTCGCCTTCCTCTGCAGCGTGGAGCATGGGTCACTTGCTAGAATATTCTCTGCACCTTGAAGTCTTTAAACCATGATTTGAGGACTTCAGTTGCTCAGACATAGGTTTGATACAGGGGTGGGTGGGTGAGATTCTGTGGCCTGCATTGTGCAGGAGGTCAGACTAGATGATCATAATGGTCCCTTCTGACCTTAAAGTCTAAGTACCCTTGGTAAATTGTTCCAATGGTTAATTACTGTTAAAAATGTACGCCTTATTTCCAGTCTGACAGAGCAGAAGCCAGAGACCAGAATACAGAAATTCTCCTAAACTTACTACTTTGAGTAGCAATTTACAGGTAGCTCCTTTGAAATAAATGTCCCTATCTGCAGAATAAGAAGTAAATATTCAGAGAGGACTAAAGGATTTAAGAATACAAATCCTATTGAGTTACATGAATAAGGAATGTTGACTCTATCCCATTAGAATGTGATGCAAGACAGAAGTAGCTAAGTGATAGACGCACGCTAACTTCTCTAACTGCTGCTGTTGCTTCTTTGTCCAGTGTCCATCTACAGTCTCATAACAATCCAAGTCCTCCAAATTTTTACCCAGGTCTCTAACCCTTGACTGAGGATTATGACAAAAATCTGGGAGCAGAATTTTAAACATTCCACTCTATAAAGTAAAGAGTGTTTTTAAAATAATAAAAAGGGAAAAGAAAATAAGTGTTTTGCTGGTCCACCACAATGGCCACTAGTGGTAGAAACAACTAATAAACAGAGAAGAATATAGGTCAATGGTTGAGATTTTCATTGCAACCTAGGTAATATAAATTCATTAATTTGAATGGAAATTATGTAATATGAATTTAATTGCCCTTGATGGCTTTGAAAAATTTCAACCAGTATTACTGTCTGATATAAAATATATTATTGAACTGATAATCTAATGATGACTTTGCAGAATCACTTAAATGAATTTTTGAATAATATAATAATTTAAACAAGAGCACTCTTGTTTCAAATGGTTTTTAATTGAGAGGTAACCACAAGAATACAATCAATTAATGAATACTATAAGTAGGTTAGTGAAAACTTTCACTCCTTTTTTTCTACCCAAACTTCCTCCTTTCCTACTTCCAAGTAAGTACTTCAGTAGTAATAAAAAAAAAACTGATCACCAATCAAATACTGATACCATTCAGTGCTCTCTGCTAGAATAATTGCATCTGAAAATGCAAGTGTATACATCCAGAGAAGTGGACCATTAAAATTACTCAAAAAATGCATTACTTTGAAAATATAGACAAGGACAACATTTTCAAAAGTGGTTGTTGATCTTGGGTGCTTTTTTTTTTTTGAATGTTGTAACCAAGACACCTTAAAAACTCCTTATTTTTCAAAAAGGGTTTAGCATCACCTTATGAAAAGCAGGCCCCTTTAAGATGTCTCAGATTGCACACCCCAAAGTTGAGGCACTCCAAATCACTACTCATTTTCTGAAAATGTTGGCCATTCCAGCTGAAGTAAAATTCAGATATGGTAGGTAGAATATTTTACCATATTTTTGGTAGCATCCAAATTACTGTATAATTTACCACCTAGAAATAACACAACCTTTTTGCACAACAGTATACTACATGTACATAAAAATAGAATATGTGAGCAAACATGAGTCCAGGATTGTTGGGGATAGTTTGAAAACTGAACACATCTGACAGATATATTTGGAACTAGGAGAATATCCTTTTTCCACCTTACATTTGTGGCTGAACATTATTGAATAAACAAAATATGTACTCCACTTGTCAACATCATAAGGGTGAGCGAAATGGTAACATGGAGATATATATGCCAGTGCTAATTGAGATCATGATGCAACAGAATCAACTTTTGATTCTATATGGAGTGGTGCCAGTCAGATCAATAACAAGTGATTGGATGTTGCCTCAAAATAAATGATATTCCAGTGCTTTTCCATCATAACAAAGTATGGATGAATGACATTCAACCTCCTTTTACTGATGTGATTGTGATTATACAGTGTCATCTGAAATACAGCCAACAAAAGTGTGACTGGGAATACTTAACCAATGACCCACAGATGTATTTTCATTTGACAGGTGGTTGAATGTGTCAAGGAGGCATTTGTAGGCATCCTGAGGGTTGAGACATGAAAATGGAATATGATACAGAATTGGTGTTGAGGATACACACTGCCACCCAAATGTAGGCAGGGTGAGGAGTTGGCTTTTCTAGCATATCCAATAATACTGTAACCATAGAAATGGCCTAAAAAGATTTACCCTTGAAGGCTTTCTGACGTTCTCTATGCATCATAGTTGCTTCATTTCTAGCCTGCACAATAAATTATGCTGTCCAATTGTTCAATGTTTGTTCTTTTAATTAGTTCTGTGGTGCTGTGTCCTTGATTACATAATTCAATACACTCTGATATTGAAGGGAGTCATGCCATATAGAGCCATTCACACTGGAAAGTTCAATAAGACTAACATGGAAAAACAATACCTGGCATCGTTCTTCAGGGTGGAAGAGCAGAGCTAGAACTGACTGATTTTCAACAAGTTCCTATTACAGTAAGGTTAAAAAAAAGACAGTTCTAGGACTGTCTGTCTCTGAAGTATTTCACTTGCAAACATTTTCATAACTGAAAAGTTATAAAAGGGTTGTGATAACAAATAATTCACCAATTTAACACTTAACTTCCCACGTAATGAGAGTTGAAGGAGAATTAGAGTTTGTCTACACAGGGACATCTAGAAAAATACATCCAAATTAATAAAATAAGTGAACTTGAAGGAGATTAGTAAAGCCTCATTAAATCTCTGTATGGACAATGTTATTCAATATTAAAGCCAGTAAATTAAGTTAAACCTAACTCAAGCCTCTAATTCTGAATGAGGATATTAACACGGGAGTTAAACATGGTTTAATTAATCCATTTCTCAGTCACATCTTTTGTTATTTTGGATTAAGTACCCTGGATGTCCTCACATAGACAAGCCCTTAGGAACTGATCTCTCAAGTAGAGAGACACTAGAATGAATTATACAACCCTCAAGAAATGAGGAAGCTGTCAGGGAGAGCCTAAATTCAGGGACTGAGACCTTATCTACACTACAAACTTAGGTTGATGGAAGCTGCCTTACGTCAGCTTAATGTATGTGACTATACTACCAGGTCCCTTCCACCTTAAGTCAACTTAATTACTTCACCTCCAAGAGAGACAAAGGGCTGAAGTCAATGTTGGTAGGTCCACAGAGAGGCAGTGTAGACACAGCTTTGTTTCAGTTGACTGAATTAGCTTTCAGGAGGTGTCCCACAATGCTGTGACTGCGCTGCTGATAGTTTTCAACTCCACTGCACAGTAGCCAGGTACACAGGAAACAGCCCTTCACCCATTAAAACCCTGGGAACTTTTGAATTTTCATTTCCTGTTTATCAGCATGGAGAGCTTGCCAGCCCATCTGGTCATGGTGGTTCAATGCTCCAAATGCACTCCAACTTGGGGTACACAGGAGGTGGTGGATCTTGTATGGGGAGAAGAGTTTGTGTAGTCACAGCTGCAAACCAGCTGGAAAAATTTAGACATCTATGAGATGATCATACAGGGCATAGGAAAAAAGGGCTACACTTAGACATGCCACAGTGCCACGTGAAAGTCAAAGAACTTCGGCAGGCGTACCAGAAGGCAAGGGAGGCAAACAGTCATTCTAGTTCTGCACTGCAGATATACCACTTCTACAATGAGCTGCATGTGTTTCTTTGTGGCAATCCCACCACTACCCTCAAAAGTAACCACTGCAGAATGGCCTGGAAACATCATTGTATCCCTTCCCCTTCCCCCAAATGTTCCAGGAGGCAGGGGGGTTGGGGAGTACAGTATCTCTTCTACTCAACAGTGGAGGAGGATACTAAGAACAAAAAGTAGCTATTCAAAGACCTTTGATGGGCAAGACTGTGTTTTTACAGACAAGCTGACTTGGTTTCTCCCCTCCCAATTTTATCATACCACATGTCCAAGGCTAAATTATTTTCCTGGTCTTTGTTTGTGTGTGTTTGGAATAAATAAAGAACATTTCATTCTTAAAACCATGACTTTTATTGCACAAATGTGGGCTTTTTTTGTGAGGGGGGAAGGTACAGGGAAACTGATGCAACAGAGGGGATGGTATGGGAAAACACATCGCAGCTAAGCAGTACACATTACTGTGTCTCATTACTGAGATGGATTTTCAAAGCCTCCCAGAGACACAAAGCTCCTTGCTGGGCTCTTCTTACTGTCCTGGTATCTGGCTGCTCAAAATCAGCAGACAACCTATCTGTCTCCAAGCCCCACTCCTGCAGAAACTTCTCTCCTTTTGCCTCACAGATATTCAGGAGTATGCAGCAGGCAATGAAAACAATTGGGATATTGCTTTCACTGAGGTCTAACCTAGTAAGCAAACTGTGCCAGTGACCCTTTCAATGTTCCAAGGCACATTTCACCACCATTCTGCATTTGCTCAGCCTAGTGTTGAACTTACTACTGTCCGGCTTCATAAGCCATGGGAGAAAGTGGGAGGCTGGGTCTCCCAGGATCACTATTGGCATTTCAATGTCGTCAATTGTTATTCTGCAATCTGGAAGAGTCTCTGCTTGCAGTTTTCTGAACAGAACTGTATTCTTATAGCCATGTTCCCATTCCCCCCTGCAACAATGTTTTGGGCCCCATGAGGCATGCCATGCCCTTCTCAAAACTCCCTGCGGCCAGTTGAACTGTGGGATAGTTACCCACAGTGCACTGCTCTCTGCATTGATGCAAATACTCCGAATGAGGATGCACTCCATCAACACAATGAGCATGAATAGAATTTTAGACCCAGGTCCAGAAAAAGTCATAATTTTTTAGCATGTGTGAGTCCCATTGAAGTAATACTAACATTTTAAGCACATGCTTAAGTGTATTGAACAAATGAGAGTTTGATTGGGCAACAAAGGGAGTGTACTTTGTTCCATGACAACCTATATTATTTTGAGAGTTATGATATTACTTCTGAAACCATAATACACAATCCAAGATGTACTCATCTCAATATGTTAGATGTATAGCTTTTTTTAAGAGACTGTATGTGTACACACATGTATATATGTTTGAACCACAAATCACATGGAAATAAATAGCTATAAGCATATCACTAGAAAGTATTATAAGCAACTCATTGAGCTGTTGGGATCATAGAATTATAGAATATCAGAGTCAGAAGAGACCTCAGGAGGTCATCTAGTCCAACCCCCCTGCTCAAAGGAGGATCAATTCTCAGACAGATTTTTGCCCCAGATCCCTAAATGGCCCCCTCAAGGATTGAATTGACAAACCTGGGTTTAGCAGGCCAGTGCTCAAACCACTGAGCTATTCCTCCCCTCTATAATCTATAACTCGAAAATAATTAACCCTCCATTAAAATATCAGTTGATTAAAATGAAGTCAAATTCTGCTGAAGGAAATATAAAGGTGCATAAACTCTGTTAAGTTGCATGTATAAGTATAGGTAGGCAGACCAAAAGAGAATTTGAAGATCAACTAGCAAAAGACCCAAAAACTATGGCAAAAATTTTCAAGTACATCAGACACAGGAAGCCTGCTATATGATCAGTGGGGCCAGTGGACAATTGAAATGTTAAAGCAACACTCAAGACAGACAGACAGACAGAGTCGTTTCAGAGAAACTAAATGGATCATTTGCACTGGTCTTCATGACAAAGAACGTGAGGGAGATTCCCACACTTGACATATTCTTTTTAGAGGACAAGTCTGAGGAACTGTCCCAGGTTGAGGTATCGATAGAGGATGTTTTGGAACAAATTGATGAATTAAATAGTAATAAGTCACCAGGACTGGATGGTATTCACCCAAGATTGCACATGTGGACAAGGATGAGCCAGTTGATATGGTATACTTGGACTTTCAGAAAGCCTTTGACAAGGTCCCTCACCAAAGGCTCTTAAGCAAAGTAAGCTGTCATGGGATAAGAGGAGAATTCATCTCACGTATCAGTAACTGGTTAAAAGATCAGAAACAAAGGAGAGAGAGAGGGGTAAATAGCAGGATCCCCAGGGATCTATACTGGGAGCAGTGCTGTTCAACATATTCATAAATGATCCAAAAAAAGGGGTAAAACATGGATGAGGCAAAGTTGCCAGAAGATTTCAAATTGCTCAAGGTAAGTCCAAAGCAGACTGAATTGTTACAAAGGGATTTCACAAAACTGAATGACTGGGTAACAAAATGGCAGATGAAATTCAATGTTGATAAATGCAAAGTAATGCACATTGGAAAACAATCCCACCTATACACACAAAATGATGTTACCACTCAAGAAAGATCTTGGAGGCATTGTGACTAGTTCTCAGAAAACATCTGCTCAATCTGCAGCAGCAAGCAAAAAAAAAAAAAAGCTAAAAATGTTAGGAACCATTAGGAAAGAGAAAGATAATAAGAAAGTAAATATCATAATACCACTATATACATCTATAGTATGCATGCAGTTCTAGTTACCCCATCTCAAAAAAAGATATATTAGGATTGAAAAGGGTTCAGAGAGGGATAACAAAGTATTAGGAGTATGGACTAGCTTCCATTTGGAGGAGAGATTAAAAAGACTGGGACTGTTCAGCTCGGAAAAGAGATGACTGATGGGGGATATGATAGAAATGTATAAAAACATGAACTGCATGGAGAAAGTAACTTATTTACTCCCTCACATAACATAAGAACCAGGGTTCACCCAATGAAATTAATCGGCAGCAGGTTTATAAGAAACATAAGGAAGTACTTCACACATCGGATAGTGAACCTGTGGAACTCATTGCTAGGGGATGTTCTGAAGGCCAAAAGTATAAGTAGGTTGAAAAAAGAATTAGACAATTTCATGGAGGATAGGTCCATCAATGGCTATTAGCCAAGAGGATCAGGTATGCAATCCCATGCTCTGGGTCTCTAGCCTCTGATTGCCAGAAGCGGGGAGTGGATATATCACTCGATATTTGCCCTTTTCTGTTCATTCCCTCTGAAGCATCTGGCAATGACCACTATTGGACGACAGGATACTGGGCTGGGTGGACCCATGGTCTTATCCAGTATGGCCATTTTTATATATTAGCCTGTTACAAACTATTTATAAATGTACCTTTGATATAAAGTGTCTGGGTGATGTGTAATACAAACACAAAAGAGATTAACCAAAACAAATCCCAACCTACATGTTGTAAGAAGCAGCAAAAAAATTGAAGTCTTTTATACAACTTGAGCTGGCTCTCCCACTTGGTTTGTATTGGAACCCAGCATACTAATGGTAAACTACTTTGCCACTCAGGTGGAAGTATTAGTTTGAAGGCCATCTGAACACTGGGTAGGCTCCTATCATTATTTCAATTACAGAAACACTTGTACTAAAAATCTTTGTTCAGATTCACTATGAAAACTGAGACTGTTCAGCAGCCTGCAACATCTTCCCTTCCTTACCTGGGGTGGACTGTCAAAGGGTTGCACAGAAAGTCTGTTATAGACACTTATTTAGGGCCAAAACCTAACTATTATTATATACAAAGAATGATATACCCGGTGCCCCTAAGTTCTTTATTTAGCCGCATTTCACTTAGCACACAACAGTTTTTATTGTGTGCCTCTGAAATAATTATGCAAATAAATCTGGTTTTTAATCTCAGAATCATCCCTACTGCAGCCAAGAGCAGTGCTGTCATGAGACAGGTGTACATTAAATGAGCAGGTGAAAAATAAATTGGACTGTGAAGAGCCGGAGGATGTTTGTCTTATTGTGAGGTATGTGCGAGTGTGCGCGTGCATCTGTCTCATACTGGTTTAGTTTTTACAAGCATTTCTGTGTGGATTAAATATGCAAGGGGAAAATTCCCAAGGAGAACGGGAAATGACACATGGAAGATTTGAGTTCTTGGAAATTCACAAATTAACAGCCAGTCACCTGGTAGGACTGTCACTTTCTTCTGAATCTAAAGTTGCTCATTAGAATAGTGACAAGAAGTGAGTCTAAAAATAAAGTTCAAAAATTGTGCCCTCAAACTGGTGGGAACAAATGAAGTTAGTGAAATAATGGAGTGACAAGGTGAGTGAGGTAATATCTTGTATTGAACTAACTTCTGTTAGTGAGAGACAAGCTTTTGAGCTTACACAGAGCTCTTCATGTGTAATAATGTCAGGTAATTCTGAAAAGAGGCTGCTTGTCCAGACTTCATTCTCAGAAATGATCTGATGGAGGTTTTGCTAAGGATTTAATTTGTTTCACAGTGTACTACTTCTAAGATGAATAAGGAAGACATTTAGTGTAGGGAGAACGGGTAGAAGCATTTCTCAAATGCATCTCCAAACATGTAACTTTATATCTGTAATAAAGGATCTGCTGCCTGCAAAATAAAATGTAATCCCAACTGCAATGGGGAATATCTGAAATACATCCACTAAACACTACATCAGAAAAAGTTTTTGTTTTCAGTCTTTTAAGTTTTCTAAGTATAAAACTGAGAAACAAATCTCCATGGATGATAAAGGCAGCTATATTTCGGGTATCCTCAAAAACAGTGATGCTTTTTTTTGGGGCGGGGGGGGGACACAACTTCAGGATAAACATCACAGAAACCTGTCACAAACAGAAAACAGACAAGAAGTCCTTTTATAATGGAGGGAGAATCTTATATGAAGTGAGGAAGAATCCCTATTTTCAGCAAGAAGCTTAGCCTAAACTCCGAGTGCCAGATACTGGCCCCAGTGAAGTCAATGGTTATATGACCAGGCCCTGATGACACAGGCTGCTTCCCTTAAGTCTAGCTGTTTAAGACTCCCATGATCCCAAGTGTCTAAAAGTGAGGCAGCTATGTTAATTTCCCACAAACATCTAAACGCTAAATATAACATAAAATAGCTCCCCCATCCCATGAAGTTCCAGATTACATCAGTAGTGCTTATTAATAAATCCATCCATGAAAGATTCATTATCGAAATAACAGTTAATTTACTGACTGTTTCTCAGAGGTTCTCAAACTTTTATACTGGTGACTCCTTTCACACAGCCTTTGGAGTGAGACCATTCTTTATAAATTAAAAACATGTTTTTACAGATTTAACAGCATTATAAATGCTAGAGGAGCAGCAGGGTTTGGGTTGGAGGCTGACAGCTCCCCCCCACCGTGTAGTAACCTTGTGACCCCGAGGGGTCACAACCCCCAGTTTGAGAACTCTTGATGTAGCTCTATATCCAGCAGAGAGGGACCATGAATGGGAAGGTTCTAATCAGCCTAAAAAGAACAGTTATACAACAATTTTCATATTCATAGAACTTTTGAAACATTAGCTATTCAATTAGTAACTCACCTTTCTGCTTTTCAAAATGTAGCACCCCAAGCAGACAAATTCTGGCTGCCCTAAGCAGATAAACAATGAGGATCAAAAGTGTGTAGAGAGATTTCCCCTCCTCACTCCATTTTGTGAATTTTTAGCTTAGCACTTCCACTTTGACTCTTCACTGCCTTGAACATTGTGTTGTTAATTGCAACTGTGCAAAGTGCGTATAAAATAGCCACACTTCTTGGCCAATCATCCCTTCAGATAAAGGTGAAGCGATACCCCTTGGTGTGAGAGGATCATTTAGTCTCTATATTCATTTCTTCACCTCTCTGCAGAATCTGCCAAACGGGTTCCAATATTCAAAAACAAATTCACTATGGAAACTTGAAGCACCAGGAGTTAGGTCTTGAACACAGCATAGGCCAGAAATACAAGAAATATTGGATTCCAAGGATCTGCCATGTCTTTCTATCAAAGATAAGACTAGTAAGAAGTCTGTCTTGACAGTGAACCCTGGCCCAAATCACAGAAGATCTCAAATTAATCCTCAATTCCTGGGAATCAGGATTTTCCAAGGAACTGCAGTAATACTAGTGTTGCAAGTGTTCACTAGCTTAGGCTTTCGGTATTATTAGCTCTTTTATAAATGTCATCAATTAATTTTCCTCAAGACAATTGTTTTTTGCTTATGTTTAGATAAAAATAATTAGAAAGATTTGTGTTTTCCCCCATTTTACAACAAAAATTGCTGTCTGGGCTAAGAACCTTTTTGCTGGCTTCCAACCTTATGACTAAGAGCTTGATCCAAAGTCCCCTGAAGTTAAAGGGAAGCCTCCCATTGATTGCAGAGCTCAGAAGTTATTAAATCCCACTTTCAAGAATCTATGTTTATTAGAATTATTTAACACTCTTAATTATAGCATCTAGACACCAATGCTATGATACTGATTTGGAGTTAATGGGTGAGAATTCTGACATTAAAACTTGTTATACACGTTAAATAATTTAATCTTAATGAATCATGAACGTTATTTACATTTTTTGTTACTTCATTAATAGTTGAGTATTTTTCTTTTAAAGCTGAACAATTATGTAAACTTACTAGTGTCTTTTATTTTATTTTGTCTTGTTGAAGGGCACAGGTTTTTAGAAGGCACATGAAAGGAGATCAAGTCAGAGATGCAGACCAGTGCTATATTATGTCAGAAAATGGTCAGACATTTAGGAGAACTGTAATGGTCTCCACTCAGGGTCTGGTTCAGAAGTCGTGGCCTAGTGGTCATGAACACAACCCTGAACTGCCAAGGGAATTGTGGGGAGGGGAACCCAAGCCCTCCCATTCCACAGAGTCCGTTCCAGGGCCCTTTGGGATACCAGTAACCTGGCAACCAAGGCTACTTAAGGCTGTCCTCCCTGGGCCTCTTCCTCTCGTCTTCCCCCCTGGGGTCACCTCAGTCTAAGGCCTTGGCCTGGTGGAAAAATCCAGATAAAAAGAAATGAGGGAGTTGCCACTGTCCAGGGCTACAGGATAATTCCCTCTCTGCTTGTATCTGTGGAGGGTCCTCTTTTCCCTCATGAAGGGCCCCTTTGGGCAGCTGCATCAGAGCCTTTAGGTTTCATGCTGCTCTAGCTATGGGCTGCAGATCTGCTCACCTACTGAACTAATTCAATGCCTTTAAATTCCTTCAGCAGACGGAGCATTTGCTGCAGGTGTGGTGGGGCGGGGCTCGCTGAGACTAAAATGAGCCCTTAAACCTTTGTTGCTCAGTGTGGGGTTTGTACATTACTAGGGCAAACAAATGAAAAAAGAAGCCAAGGGATAACTGCAAGGAAGATGGGAGTGATCCATTGTATCAAAGGTAACAGGAAGACCAAGAAGGATCAAAACTAGGCCTTCAGAGTTTGCCAGGAATTGGTTCTTCAAGCCTTTAGTGGGAGTGGTTTCAGTGGAATGGAGACTGTGAAACTCAGATTGGAGTGATTCCCTGAGTGAGCAGATGGGAGGGAGCTAATGCAACAGTTGTAAATGTTAAATGTGAAGGTGAAGGATAGGACAACAGAGGGAGAGAGAGGGTTGGCTCAAGAGGTTTTTTTTAGTATGAGGATTCAAGGGCAGTAGGGAATAAGCCAGAGGAAAAAGGAGATGTTCATGGTGAGAGTGAGGAATGGGGGGGGTGGGGGAAGGAGAGATCAAGGGAAATTAGTATGGTGGCTGGAATTAGAATTGAGGTGATTAATGGAGAGATTGGCAAGGGCTGGAGTCAAAAGTGATAAACAGGCAATGGTGGGTTGTGGGGATCCGATTCAATGTGGGTGTTGAACTTCCATTGTTTTCTGAGATTTCCTCCAGAGACAGGTAGGAGCAGAGGAAGCGGATGTGAGATGTAACTATTTACACCAGTGCACATGCATAATCCTAGTGAAAAGAATGGAATTAAACGTTTGCAGGATTGGATCCTTATGTCATTCTGGACTTATGATCTATTGATATCTATTGGCTGTAATATACATTATAATCTTTCTAGAAAGTTCCACCCATTTCTTTACTGGTTTGACTTTGTCTTTCTACCTCTTACAAGCAAACTTTCATTTAGATTCTTACTAAATTGTCCTTGCTTATCCCTGATTTTTTCTTTCTATATGACTCAAATATCACACAGTGTGTTTTTGTAAGAACCAATAGTTACCATACTTGGGATGGTTTAAAATATTTAGTGGAATTTAAGATCAGTAGAAGCAGCTCTAACTTATTCTGTACAGAAAGCCAAACAGGTGAAATCCAAGTCTTAATACATGAACTTCTGCAAGCAAATGGGATGGAATGGCTCAGAGCTGAAACTCTGGCAAGAGAAGTCATGACCATTTTAACTTGAAGTCCAATGTACATTCTTTCTTGACTTTTTATTTTTGTAACTAGCAGTTACAAAATTGTATATCCATATATAATAACCAAGCATTTGTGTTGCCTAATGGCAACTGTGTTGTTTTTTTTAAATGTAACTGAGTGGATGATTGGGAAGCGTGGGGTCTCACTTGGAGTTCTGCTCATGTCTAGGTTCTGTTACTGAAAGTGCCATTTCTCAAATATTTCACTGAGGTTCCTCAAACAATTTTACATACATGACATTTCTTTATCCTTACAAATCTATTAAATAAAGTTATTACGCACCTGCCAGGTTCCTAACGGCATTTGATCATTGACTTCCATGGCATCTTAAAATGGCACTAAAACCCACACACAAACAAGATATTACAAATATTGCTGAAATCTCAGTGAGTTAACATAATTCCAAGGCAATGTGTTTTAAGCAGGTTTCATTCATTTTGTTTCTTATAAACTCTAAGCTTTGCAAATCTTGCAACTAAAACAATAAAAATCCATGACTGTAAGCCAATCAGCGGCTAAATGTGTTAGAAGTGTCACATTTATTATTAATGTGACAACATTCTATGTAACAGCAACAGTGCAGGCAAGTAAGGGGTTGCCATGGAGATAAGTTACTCAAGATGCAGCTAAAAATACTCCCCTCCTCTCTTACTGTAATAAATATTGCATTATATGAAAGCTAACAATGATGATATCAAATGCCATCTCTCAACACATTTCCAGCTGTGAGCATTATGGCGATCTAATGGATTGCCTGATGGTCACATTGAATTTGTCATTTGTGTATATTCAACTCTTTTTTTTTTTCCTCTCTCCAAATGGGTTCATTATTACACTGTGAAATGTTGGAAGACAGCTGTTGATATTATTAGGACACAATATTACTCCCAACTCCTGTGTCATACACCAGTGTTATTTTGTGGATTTAAGCTGGTGTCATAAGAGGAAACAATAGCCAAATTGAAAAACAAACATATGGAAATGTTATAATGACTTCTGAACAAGGTGACTGGGACTTCTTAAGCCCTGGTTCGGATAGCTCTGGTTGTGCATTGTGTCCTGTGTTCATTGCACACCAGGTACCTTAAGACTGGGGGGAGGGGAATTAACTTTGGCTGTTAATCAGTGTCATAAATATTCTCAAATATTCTTTTGGAAGATCCTTTTAGTTATATCTTGGGTTTCAAGTAGCTAAGACTTTAGATGATTTATCTGAAGAAGAACAGACTTTACAACATTCAGAATAGACAAAAACAATCATCATGTTAATTGACGTCAATAGAAAATTTTTAAATCCTGATACATATAAAGTAGAACTTCTTCATGAGACTCAAACAAGCTAAAAAGGAGAAAACCTTTTTTTTCTAAAGATGAGTCACTCAACTTTAAGATGCCCCAGAAATAACACTCTTAATGCAGTAAGGAACATAAATAATCCATCCCCACTTTTGTCTTGCGATCTTGTAACTTTTAGTTACTTCTCTTCTATTATGATCTCTTGGGGATACTTTTGATGCTCACCCCTTAATCTATCTTCTTTGTAAATAAGACTGCTTCATAGGATCATTAACGTTAGAGATGGAAAAGGTCTTGTAAGTTATCCTATTTATTGCCTTGTATCAAGAACAGTTCTCTAACACACAGGCAATGCTTTTAACTACAGTGTACAAATCTCTCCCATTCAAACCAACTCTATTCAAGTCTCTCACATATATTATATGGCTTTGGGGTGCTTTTATTGTTAGTATTTTTTCAGCTGAATAATAAACCTCTTAGATTAATAATATTTATGCATGCAAAACCAAAGAAACACTCCTCAAAAATCAAAGAAGAGATCTCTTGACATTTCTTGAACTGCAGGAATATCTCAATTTGTTTAATACTGCAGTGCAAAGTGCAAACAGAAGACCAGCTCATGTAAAGAAACTGATGTTAAGTAATATTCTGCAGCGAGTGACAGATGAATTGACTTCTGGAGGTCATTGCTACTCCATTCTATACAAATGTTCTTCAGATCTACACACATTTTCTCTATTGTTTGAGCTACTAGAGTGACTCATTTTAGCCTAGTCAGCAGTCCCCCCCTCAAGCCTATTCTGTTCAAGTAGCATGATTATTCTGTCTTTTACACTTTTGTCTCTCATCACCGCTTCTTCTTCCTTCTGTTCTGACCCACTCTGCTAATGATTTTACCCATTCCTCATCCATAATTTCACCCATTATTATATAAAAAGATACAGCACCAAAATTTACATGCTAAGCTCCATTGCTCAGTCAGGCCTTAATTCAGAAAAGCACCTAAGCACATGATTAAGTTTATCCTTATTTAGAACATCCTATAAGCATATTTAAAGTTAGAATTGTGCTTAAGTGCATTCCTGAATAGAGATTCTTTTCCTCAATCTGATCTCCTTTCATTGTTGCATCCAAACCTCCTCCTTTGTCTAACTGCATTTACGTGAGTGCAGAGGTCTATTTGTTTGGACTCAATTGCTGAACTCAAGCTCAGCATACAAGCTCCACATTCTTATGTGTCTCCAATGAACTAAACCATACTCTTGGTGCCATATAAATACTACTAGTAGAAATAATTAACACATAATTTAGCTCATGGTTCAGGAAATCCTGAATTTGACACTCTCCACCATATGTATGCAGTTTGTATGCACAACGAACCTGTGGCCTATGCATGAATGAAGCTGTAGTCTGGCCCATCTAATTGAATAAACTGTTTCTTAGCAGTTTCATGCTTTGTCTTGTATAAATCTATTTATTTCAGCTTATCAAGATATAATTGTTTTCTTATTTTTTAATTACTCCATTGACTTTAGGTATGTTTACTGCAGGCTATTCAGTACTTATTTATTTTTAAATAAAAAATTGTGCTTCCTGTACGGATTTTTACAAGCATTCCAGCACCAGTAAAAGTCTATAGCTTCTTCAGAAAATGTAGCTTTATGTGGTTCTAAGTCTGTATAACACACAGACTCATTGCCTAGAAAAATCACTCTCGTTCACACCCATTAAAAAAAATCATAATCACCTCCTAATTTGGTCTAAGCATACTCACGTAAAGGATACTTTTGCTGTATTAGACATTTTTTCTAGTTTGCATCTAAGCTTGTATTTATTCTATAGCTATTTACCATATAATGAACTAGGGAAAAAAAAACAAATGCAAAATAAATGTGTTTAGTTTTAGTCCTAAAACTTCATTAAGATACTCCTTTAAAAAACAAAACAAAAACATTAAGATAGAATGACAGTTGTAAATAGCTATGCAGTCATTTAAAGTAATATTATGCGAACACTGTAGTCACAAAAATAAATTAAAAAAAAAGCCAAATGTCTAAAAGAAAGGAAATTAGACAATGGTGGTTGTAATCTAGGACTATCTTTACACCTGGTATAGGACAGTTAAAAAACACCACCACCACCACCCACCCACACACACACACACACCTCTAAATGAAAAAGCCTAGAACTAGTCAAATTTTAATTCTGACCTATTACCCCTTGCTGTTCCTCCCTTTATTGGAGCTATTTCCGCTCACTGTGACCTGAAAGGAAGATACAGCATTCGTGAGCAGATACTGGAATGCTGTGTGCAGTTTCAGTATTCACAATTTAAGAGAACCTTGATATTTTGGAGAGTCTGCAGAAAACAGCTACTAAAATGGTTTGATGGCTGAAAAATAAAACTAAAAAGGGCTGTCAATGAGAAACTTAAAGAACTCAGTCTGTTTATCTTATCAAAAAGATGATTGAGAGCTGAGTTGATCACCTTAGATAAGGACCTTCATGAGGAGAAAATACAAGATACTAAAGGGCTTTTCAGTTTAACAGAGAAAGGCATAACAAGGACCTAGCTGAAGCCAGACAAATTCAAATTAGAAATTAGGCACTACATTCTCAACCATGAATGATTAACCATTGGAACTAACTACCAAAGGAAATGGTGGAGTCTGCCTTTCTTAATGTCTTTAGATCAAGACTGGAGACCATTCTATGATGAGATAACTGGCTCTGTGGATATGGGGAAAGTGGTGGATGTGATATATCTTAACTTTAGCAAAGCTTTTGATAGTCTCCCACAGTATTCTTGCCAGCAAGTTAAAGTAGTAGGGATCCGGTGATTGACTATGAGGTGGATAGAAAGCTGGCTATATTGTTGGGTTCAACAGGCAGTGATCAATGGCTTGATGTTTAGTTGGCAGCCTGTATCAAGCAGAGTGCCCCGGGGTTGGTCCTGGGGCCAGTTTTCTTCAACATATTTAATAATGATCTGGATGATGGGATGACTTGCACTCTCAGCAAGTTTGCAGATGACACTAAGCTGGGGCGAGAGGTAGATAGGCTGGAGGGTAGGTATAGGGTCCAGAGTGACCTAGACAAATTGGAGGATTGGTCTAAAAGAAATCTGATGAGGTTCAACAAGGACAAGTGCAGATTCCTGCACTCCGAAAGTAAGAATCCCATGCACCGCTACAGGCTGGGGAGTCGACTGTCTAAGCAGCAGTGAGCCGGGAAAGGACCTGGGGATTACAGTTGATGAAAAGCTGGATATCAGTCAGCAGTGTGCCCTTGTTGCTAAGAAGGCCAATGGTATTTTGGGCTGTATTAGTGGGAGCATTGCCAGCAGATCGACGGAAGTGATTATTCCCCTCTATTTGGCACTGGTGAGGCCTCATCTGGAGTATTGTGTCCAGTTTTGGGCCCCCCACTACAGAAGGGCTGTGGACAAATTGGAGAGAGTCCAGCGGAGGGCAATGGAAATGATTAGGGGGTTGGGGTACATGATTTACGAGAAGAGGATGAGGGAACTGGGGTTATTTAATCTGCAGAAGAGAAGAGTGAGGGGGGATTTGATAGCAGCCTTCAACTACCTGAAGGGGGGTTCCACAGAGGATGGAGCTAGGCTGTTCTCAGTGGTGGCAGATGACAAAACAAGAAGCAAAGATCCCAAGTTGCAGTGAGAGAGATCTAGGTTGGATATTAGGGAATATTATTTTACTAGGAGGGTGGTGAAGCAGTGGAATGGGTTACCTAGGGAGGTGGAGGAATCTCCACCCCTAGAGGTTTTTAAGGCCCATCTTGACAAAGCCCTGGCTGGGATGATTTGGTTGGTGTTGGTCCTGCTTTGAGCAGAGGGTTGGACTAGATGAGCTCCTGAGGCCTCTTCCAACCCTAATATTCTATGATACAAAGCTAAGGATTAATGCAAGTCTTTTTCATTGACTTCCATGAGCTTTGGGGCAGGCCTTTACTTCCTGTTGTTAGAACAAGAAGTAATTTCACTCTCTCAGCCATTGTTATAGGGTAACTGTTGATAAGCATTCATTTTTAATGATGGCCACTGTAATACTGGATGGACAAAGTTATTCTGTAGAAGGAAGAACATTGCCGCACCATGGTGTTATGTCAATATATAATGATTACTTTTGATGGTTCAGTGTCATCACCTACTGAAAGAATGTTATAATGATAGCAAAGGCTCACACTGAAATATCACAATGGGTTTTTTTCCTGGCTCTCTATAACTCCTTTTAATGACCAAGTTGATTGCTATGTGCTAGCACTTGGATACCAATAATGTAAATCAATACAGTCAAACACACAGGCTTTGTGAACATCTTTTTTTGTATTTCTGACAGTGCCTGTACAGTAAATGTAATTACTTCAAGGTGTGATTTTAATCTCAGCTACTAGTAGGTTAAAATAATCCTCTTGTTTGAACCTTTCAAATCAGTACCCTGCTTTTTTGCATGACACTATGCAACAGCCAATTTTGAATTCACAAGTACACACCGAGTGAAGGCAGATGTGCCATCACTAAGAGGAATGATATATAATTATAGTGCCCCTGCAGTCCACTACCAGTAAGCCCGGCTGCAGCATGAGTCTCATTTCATGGTTGGACTAAACTTCCGTTATTACTACTTGTCAAAAGTAGTTATCACTATGATTCCCTGAGGAGACATTCTTACTGATCTAAAATGTCTTTACAGAGTGCAACATAATCATCCAGTCTGAAAAAGAACATACACATCTATTTGCCTTAGGAAATTACATGCTTGCTAACTTGGCACTGCTGCATTTAATGGCATTACCTAAAATGGTGTACAGGTGTACTTGTCACTAACACTTTCTATTAAAGTAGCAGCAACTCAAAACCCTAAAGAAAATGTAAATATATTTTGGAAAAGTGTTTTCAGGACTAAATTGCTCTAAGAACAAAACAATTACCTGTAGTCAGAACCAAACAAGTAGGGAATTGGGGGGAGGGCGGGGAAGGAGGGAAATAACCTTATTGCCATACTGTAGCTGAAGGTGCAGCTATACTAGTCTTGGGACTGTTAGCCTAACAACATGAAATGTTCACTACAAATATTAAACATAGTTATAGTGGGTGAGAACCTGGCCCCACTGAAGCCAAGGCAATGCCCTCACTTGACTTCAATGGAGCCAGGCTTTCACCCTTCATGTGGTCAAACCAATTCATAATCTCTACAACTCAGATTCAGCAAAGCACTTTACCATGTGCATAATTAACGAGGTGAGTTGTCCCAGTGACTTCAGTGGAACTATTCATCTGCCTAAGTGAGTGCACGCTGTAGTGCTTTGATAGATCAGGATCAATGATTGTTGGTCATGTGTTCCTTATCTCGATAAACTCCTTGAGCTGCAGGTATATTCACCAGCAAGGAAAGAGTTATACTCATAAGAAGAGTTATGAAAAGGACAGTGGGCTAAATTCTTCACTGGCTTACACTTCTTGCAATTATTATTATTGGGCCAGAGTATCCCCTCCTCCAGGAGAGGGCCATGGGAAACAGTTTCCTCAATATTTTTCTACCAGTAGGATTTACCCTTGCAGAAGGAGGCATTTTTAGGTTCCAGATCTTGCAGAGTCCCCAACATGTGCAGGTGGGACAGGGCCAACTGTTCAGAAGTCACAAAAGTCCATTCTAGGGATGATACTGCTTGGCTACCCCTCTGGTTCCCTAGCAGTGGGCCTGTAGTGGAGGAGCCCTGCTAGAGCTTCTCCTACAGGTGGGCCAACCCCTGAAAGGTGAGGTTTTCACAGCAAGGCATGGGCTCACAGACAGGTGAAGGATGGGGGTGCAGTTGATGAATCAATAGATAAGTGACTGAGCATAGAACTTAGGAATTATCTGTTTAATTCCATGATTGTTGGATAAAGATGGTTTCCCTGCCCCGGCCTACTGTGTTGGTATTTCTTTAAATGAGATGACTAGTTGTTCTAGTCTTTTTGAAAGAAGGGACCTAAAGCAGGAGAGGCATGATGTATGTAGTCCCTTTGAGGTCAATGGAAGTGGAGGTCAGTGCAGAATTTGGCTCATTTTGTCTAATTTACTCTTCAAGTAGGCACAACTGGTCTGAAACATACTCAAGGAAACAAAGAGAAAAGAAAAAAAAGAGACACTAAGAAGAGGATGAGACACCGAAACTTGAATTTTAGTGGGAGTTCTGCACTCAGAATGAATCTCAGGATCTGGCTCTTTGTTTACAAGCTAGACAAAATACTCATAAACTGCTCTAGCTGTCATATTGCTCCTTTTCTGCTGTTTTGTTTTTCCTCTGTGCATATGATCCAACACAAAGGGCTGTTACACAGTTCCTTGTATAAACATGAATAAAGGAACTTGCAGCTGTTAGGCCAGAATTGAGGTCTTTTAGTTTTGGATAACAGAAAGCATCTTGTAGTTTGTTCATAATGCCTGTCCTATAGTCTCAGTTAGGCTCCAGTTCATCAAAGCAGTTACACATGTGCCTAACATTAAGCACATTAGTAGTACCATTGAACTTCATGTGAGCAGTCTGCTAAGGATGCCCGAGTGCTGAGTGAACAGGGATGGGCTTAATCACGTGGTTTACAAAGTGTGTAATTCTCAAGCTTTCTCCCTAAGCTTTACCAAAAAGAAACAGGAGTCAAGGCTACATGATACCTGGTATGGTGAAGTCCCCGCCTTCCCCCCTGCCCCAATCCTATTCATTTACTGGTGCCTGGCCATTTCTGCTGACTTCGCACATAATCCAACACCTGCTGAAATTACCTGGAGACTTTATTTTGACTTCAGTAAGCTTTGGATCATATCCCTGAAGCATGATTTTAAAATCATGTTTTTTATTCCAATTAAAATTATTAAACTTTATTTTGGATTTATACTGTGATAGAAGCTCAGCACCATGTAGAACAAGGCCCTATATTAGCATAATGTCACAGAAATCAGGAGTAGCATGTACTGTTAAAGCATTTCCTTTTTATAAAAACATTACTTCAAGTTGGTGGGGAATTTTTCACCAGAATGGTTTTCTGATAGAAAATACAATTTGTACAAAATTTCAATTTTGCTGCATATTTTTGATTTTCTTGCAGAAAAAACAAACGATGATATTTTGCTTTGGCTTGATTCAGCCTGAATTGGAACATTTTGTTTTGTTGAACTGATCCAAAACATGTGTTTCATGTCAGATCAATATTTAACTGCACTGCCTATTGCGGTACATTGCCTCATGGAAGTTGTAATTCTGGTCCCAATTCTCTTTTATAGGCCAGGGTTCTTGGAACACTACATTTCTCATAATTCAATGCAAACTCCCCTCTGACCAAGCTAGGTGGTGCATCACGGGATATATAGTCCTGCTAGGACTCAGTCCATAGAATGGTGGTGGTGGGGAGAGAGGGAATTAAGTTCCTGAACTACAACTGTAATGGGGGGGTGTGTCAGTTAAAAGGGAAATGTAGATTAATTCTGAACTGACTCAAATGAAGCATTTACTGAAGGGAATAATTTCTATTTGGAATGCTGAAATGCTTTATCTTATCGAAAGTGTCATAACTAAATATTTTGACTTTTCAGAATCAAAATTGTTCAGAATCTTTCATCTTTCTTCTATGAAAAATTAAAATATTCCAATGTTTCACCCGTATTTGAATAAAAAGAAATGTTGAATTATCAGAATTTCCCATGGGACATTAATCTTATTTCTCAGCACTAGTACTTGCAGTCACAGCATAGAACAAGTTTAGTACAGTAGGGCTGAAATGCTGAACTTACTGAAGTCAATATGAGTTTTGCCATTGACTTAAACGGGGCCAGGATTTCACTTTGTCTTAAATCTAGTGACACTATCACAATGAACTTAGCAAATAGAATATCTGGAGAAAATTGTTTGTGAACCTTTATTGAAAAGGGTTTTTTTGTGTGCCCATTTTGGGTAGAAAAAGGATAAAATGCTTTGTGTCAGACATTTAGGTTCTGAAAGATGCAAGATATAAAGAGACTGCCCTGATCAAATGAGAAACAGATTCTTTACAGCAAGTCGTATTAATAAACCAAAGTGCTAGAAATGCCTACATAATTTTTTTCATGACCCAGTTGAAAGAGATAGAAATAGACATAGCAGGACAGCCATCCAGAACAAGTCACTGTTTCCGAGGAAGTAGGAAAGGGAGACTGTTGTTTATTCTGATGTTTTGTTGTCTCTCAGGCTTCTTGCTGGAGGCTAGAAAGATCCCTAGGGCCCCACCCCCACAAAAACACTCATGAAACTATCGCAGTTGGTATTTTAAATAATGCAAGTCTCGCTCTGTTTTTGTCTCTTACAGTAATTAGTGCACAACTTCCACTGAAGCCAGTAAAGTGGAATATTGGAAAAGTGAGTTTCTGGAACTCTAGAGGACAAATTCAGCCCCCCGATAAGCAAGTAAATCACCCACTGAAGTCAGTAAGAGTTCTATTTCCTTATGCCAATTATGAACTTGGTGCTAGATGCATAGTAATAAAATATTCACTAGGTGCAAAACCTCCCTTACTCACTGCTCTGAAACACAATTTGGAGTACTGCATGATGAAGGACAATTGTGAATCTGCACATATGTTTTCCACAGGATTTCAGATCACTTCCAGAGTATGTTCAGAATACTTGTATATAAATACAAGCACACCTAGGGAAGTCAGGTGATCTGGTTTCTATTGCTGGTCTTGCCACAGAGCTCCTGTCTGATCCTTTATCTTCACATAACTTAATCTCTGCCTGTGTGTCTCTGTCTGGTTTTTCTAGGACCTTAATTCAGGAAAGTACTTAAACTCGTGCTTAAATGCTCTCCTGAATTGGGGCCTATGTGCTTATATAGCCTCCATCACTATAGTAACTGAGAACCTCAAAAGCATTAATGCATCCTCACAACCTCTCTTTGAAGCAGGGAAGTATTATTTTCATTTTATCCAGTGGTACAGAGTTATGGGGAAGTGAACAGCTATTCACAGTGAGTAGTACTTGACCCCTTGACTAACCCATTGCCTTCAGTGAGACTGTTTTTGGAGTAAGAGAGTAGGAAGCTTGAGTAAATGTAACAGACTCATTGTCCCTAAATGACTTGCTCAGGGTCCACATAGGAAAGTCATAGATTCATAGAGTTTATGAGCAGAAGGGACAATTAGATCTAGTCTGACCTCCTGTATATCACAAGGCATTAAATTTCACCCAGATTGATGAAAGCATAACTTGAGTTTTCCTAAAGCATATGGCATAAACAGATGGTTAAGGGTTAATGTCTCTTTTAACTGTAAAGGGTTAAGTAGCTCAGTGAACCTGGCTGACACCTGACCAGAGGACCAATGGGGGGACAAGTTACTTCCAAATCTTGGTGGAAGGAAGTCTTTGTTTGTGCTGTTTGTTTTGTTCATTGTTCGCTCTTGGGGCTAAGAGGGACCAGATGTATACCCAGGTTTTCTTCAATCTTTCTGAATCAAACTCTTATGTTTCAAAATAGTAAGTACTAGCCAGGCAAGGTGGATTAGTCTTATGTTTGTTTTCTTAACTTATAAATGTGTATTTTGCTGGAAGGATTTTTACCTCTGTTTGCTGTAACTTTGAATCTCAGGCTGGGGGTGCGGGGGAAGTCCTTCTAGTCTATATGAATCTGAATACCCTGTAAGCATTTACCATCCTGATTTTAGAGAGATAATTTTTTACTTTTTTCATTCTTTAATTAAAAGCTTTCTTTTTAAGAACCTGATTGATTTTTCCCTGTTTTGGAATCCAAGGGATTGAGTCTAAACTCACCAGGGATTGGGGGAGGGGGAAGGAAGGGAATGGTTAATTCCTCTTTGTTTTAAGACCCAAGGAGTTTGGATCTGTATAGCTTCCCAAGGCAACCCAGGGAGAGGAAAGGAGGGGGGGGAAGGAGGGGGAATGGTTTATTTCTCCTTGTTTTAAGACCCAAGGGGTTTGGGTCTTGGGTTCCCCTGGGAAGGTTTTTGGGGGAACAGGAAGTGTGCCAAACACTATATTTTGGCTGGTGGCAGCGTACTAAATTTAAGCTAGTAATTAAACTTAAAAGTGATCATGCAGGTCCCCACTTTTTGGATGCTAAAGTTCAAAGTGGGGAAAAAACCTTGACATGGTGGCACAGCGATGGGATTGGGTTTAAGAACCAAAGCCAGTGAGTTTTTTTTTCTCTCCTTTCTAGCTACTTGGAAAGCAGTCTGAGGGCAGAAGTGTTAAGTTTTTTAACGAGGTCTTTGTTAAGAGGGGGCTCAAGCTGTGAGCCAGCAGACAGCCAGCAAAAGGCATTTACAAGTGAATTGTTTTCTCTCTTTCTACCTCTCGGACATAGCTAGTTAGAAAATCTCTGTTAACCAAGCAGTCAGTAAGCTGCAGAGGGGGTGGCTAGCTCAAGAAAGCAGGAACAATGAGTTCCAAGGAAGCCGTTAAACAGGAACTGGCAAAACTAGAAGCAGCAGAGAGAGACAACGAACATAAGAAACGGATGGAACTAATTAAGGCAGAAATAGCCAGGGAAGAAGCAGCCCACAAAAGAGAAGAACAAGCCAAAGAGGCTGCCCACAGGAGAGAGAGAGAGAAAGGAAACAAAAAGAGCTGGAGATCCAAAGGGAGGCCCACCAGCAGGCCCTGGAATTAGCAAAGGCTAAGCCAGATGTTCCAGCCAACCCTAACAACACTTCTCCAAGTACTGTTTCCCATCCCAGAAAATTCCCCACCTACAAGGCAGGTGATGACACTGAGGCCTTCTTAGAAAATTTTGAAAGAACTTGCCATGGGTACAACATCTCTACAGACCAGTACATGATAGAGCTAAGGCCACAGCTCAGTGGACCCTTAGCAGAGGCGGCGGATGAAATGCCTAAGGAACACATGAACGATTATGAACTTTTTTAAACCAAGGCCAGATTCAGAATGGGGCTAACACCTGAGCATGCCCGTCGGCAGTTCAGAGCCCTAAGGTGGAAACCAGATGTGTCATTCACCCGACATGCCTACCACATTGGAAAGAATTGGAATGCTTGGATATCAGGAGCAAATGTTAAATCTCTGGACGAGCTGTCCCTCCTAATGCAAATGGAACAGTTCTTAGAGGGTGTTCCTGAGGAAATAGAAAGGTACATTCTAGATGGGAAGCCCAAAATTGTAACCGAGGCGGGGGGAGATTGGAGCCAGATGGGTGGAAGTGGCAGAAAAGAAAAAAGCTATTAGCAAGGGAAGCGAATATCACCGGGGGCAAACAGAAAATAAACCCTATCACCCAAGGCAACCCAGGGAGGGGAAAGTCTGGGAGGGGGAAAGGTTTATTTCTCCTTGTTTTAAGACCCAAGGGGTTTGAGTCTTGGGTTCCCCAGGGAAGGTTTTTGGGGGAACAGGAAGTGTGCCAAACACTATATTTTGGCTGGTGGCAGCGTACTAAATTTAAGCTAGTAATTAAGCTTAAAAGTGATCATGCAAGTCCCCACTTTTTGGATGCTAAAGTTCAAAGTGGGGAAAAAACCTTGACAGCATATCTTCCAGAAATGCATCTAATCTGGATTTGAAGACATCTAGAGATGAAGAATCACTTCACCCCAGTAGCTAGTGCCAATGGTTAATCACCTTACCGTTAACAAGCGGTGTCTTCTTTCTAATTTGTGTTGGTGCGGCTTCAGCTTCTTGCTATTGGCTTCATGTTATGCTTTTCTTTGCTAGTTTAAAGAGCCTTTTAGTGCCCAGTATTTTCTCCCCAATGGTATACCAGGAGATTGGCAGAGCCAGGAATACAATTTCTTGGGCAAGTCGCTTCAACTATCTGAGCCTCAGTTTCCTCATCTGTAAACTGAGGATAAGAACCACCACCACCACCACCTTTATTTGCAAAGTGCTTTGAGATCTTCAGATTAAAGTGCTAAACAAGAGCTAAGTAATTTTATTATACAGACTGTAGATTATATGTTATTAAATACATTAGATTGTAATAGTGTATATAATCTGCTGTGAAATATACATGTTAAATAGTCAGTGTTCCCTTTTCATATACTTTCTAAATGCACTTTAAATACTGTAGGACTGTATCCTCCATTTTTAAAAAATATATTATTGTGTTTGATATTATAATCTTATATCTTTTAACAATCTAATCATATATAAAATAAGTTATTAGTTTGACAGCACTACACTGGAACTTAGCATGCTATGCAGCACTCTGATTCAGGGCTAGGAGAGTTTGGCAGCAGCCAATGCAGGACCTTTGACTAGTTGGCTGTGCAACACATTCATATAGATATGATCAATCCCATAAACAACTGTAATTTTTCCTAGTGTTCCCCCCCCCAGTTTAAGCAACCAAGTAATAGCTCTTTTACAAGCTGTAGAATATGGAGTAGGCTAAATCTATATTTCACAAACAAAGAAAAAGGTGAAGTGGCTATTGCAAAATGTCATAGAGGATAGACAAGTCAATGGAGTATCATTTTCCCTACTCCTAATCAATTGCAGCAACTCATAGAAGCACCCTCAGTAGATCATTCAGGAAAACAGGAGTCAACGTGCTTCGTGCCCTAACCTACCCTTGCCTTTGTCAAAAAGGAGCAGGGCAAATCGTGACCCATTCAACCAGTGAACGTGAGGGCGGGGTTTCCTGGACTGTCACAGTGTGAAATGGTACAAGAAACTTGGTCATGAGGGCTAGAGCTCTTTCTTTGCTCTCACTGTGCCAAACAGTCCTCCACCATGCAGAGGACTGTGGGAAGTTTCCAACAGGATTATCTCTTTAATATATTTTTATTATAAAACTTGGGAGATAGTAGTCCTTAGCTTGCCACTGCATGTAATATTTTCATTGCTATGCACATAAATGTAACCATTCAATTCCACAGAGCATCAGGGAAGTGGGGCAGCTAAATCTAGTATATTGCATGGAACATTTATCACTAAGTACTGCATGCAATTCCCTTTGCATTTAGGCTTACACATTTTTAAGTATTTACATGCAATTATGCCAGAATTCCCAGTTCAAAAGACTTCATGAATATATTGCGTGACTGCTGCCAAACATATTGTATCTGGTACGTCCAGCCATTCAGCAGAATGCACCTCTGGGACGCTGAATGTACCAGTACCAAGTCCATAATAGTGTTGTGATGCCTAGATTTCAATGAAAAGTTAGTGGAATAAATCCCTGTTGAAGTAGGAGCTGAGAAACAGCAAAGAAGTTGGCCACATTTAAATTAACACATCACAATATCTGAGACACCATAGTTGTTTCCTTTTCTAAATTTATGGAAAATTGTGGTAATACAAAAACCATTGTGAGGTAGCCGTTGATAGACGTTGAGTTCTTAATGGCAACCACTGTAATGACAGCTTTGTTCAGTTAACAGAATAGGTTAAAAAAATGCCACTCATCACAAATCTAACCTATCATCTTCCACAAAAGCCCTTTCATGGAACAAACCATACCTGAACGATGGAAGGCAAGGCATCAGCAGTTTCCTCTGGGAGTCAATTATCATTAGGCATACTGAAAATCATCTTTCCATTCTCTTTCCTGGTCGGAGAGGGAAGTTCAATCTCCAACCCAGGTCTCTCACTGCACTAGAAAACTTCTATCAAAAGCATGTTGGAGGCGGGATGAGTTAGTGGAGGTGATCAGGAAATGCCCCTACTGACCCGCATCTTCTCTTAAAACTGTCCATTTTCACCCTCCTCCAAAATAGTCAACTTCTCACCTACCAAAAACCCTCTCAGGATCACCTTATATCAGGGTCTCCTACCATGGGTCACAAAATCCCTCCGATATGACTTTTCCACTTTCGTTGGTGCCATCCTTAGAAAGATATCCTGACTTTGGGGTTGCGGCAGCCATAAAAATAACCATTCTGAAATGAAGGACATGTTTTAAATAGTAAATCTATGACAAAGTAAGGTATAACAACCCATTTATGTAATTTAGTACATAATTAAAAAAGTACATTAACATTTGTAGTTAAGTTATACAGCAAAAACAATTTAAATGAAGTCTGCATGAATCAAGAGGATTTGCATTTTGCAGTTGGTTGTAGTTTTAACAGCAGAAAAAAGCTAGATACGTTAGAAGAAAAAATTAGCTGTATATATATTAAAATGTGAGTTTGCAAAAAAGTCTAAATTTTAAGAAAAGCCAGAATCTTAAAAACAACATACAAAAAGGGAACCTAAGTTCTTGGCAATCAGTTCTTGGCAATGGCAATGCTGGTGTTGACGGGATAGTCTTTTGGCAGTGGACAAAGTTCAAAGATGAAGCTCTGCTACGTCAACTTCAATGGGGCCAGGATTTCATCCTGCATGTCTATGCCGGTAGAGCTATCAGATGCTTTCAATACAGCTGATCATTAGGTGATGTTCAAATGCATGTGAGCCTAAATGTAAGTAAGTATCATTCTTTTCTCTTAGAGAGATCCCAGAGGAGCATTATGGGTCTTTGTCACCTTAAGGACTCTTTCATGTGTGCTCAACAACATTCCACTTTGGGAGGGTTAACAAGGAGGCACAGGTTGAAGAGTTTCCAGTGTGTTCATGACGCTCAGTTTTCTCCACTTGGTCTCAGAGTCAAGTAGTGACTTGATGGAGGAGCACAAACCCAGAGAAGACTGACAGTATGCTGGTAGATTGCTCCCCCAATCAGGATAATAGCCCTTCTAACTTGTCCATCATTTGTTAATTGAGTTTGTAATTGGGTGCCTGCACTGGTTAGGCCTCAACTGGAGTATTGTGTCCAGTTCTGGGCACTGCATTTCAAGAAAGATGTGGAGAAATTGGAGAGGGTCCAGAGAAGAGCAACAAGAATGATTAAAGGTCTTGAGAACATGACCTATGAAGGAAGGCTGAAGGAATTGGGTTTGTTTAGTTTGGAAAAGAGAAGACTGAGAGGGAACCTGATAGCAGTTTTCAGGTATCTAAAAGGGTGTCATCAGGAGGAGGGAGAAAACTTGTTCACCTTAGCCTCCAATGATAGAACAAGAAGCAATGGGCTTAAACTGCAGCAAGGGAGATTTAGGTTGGACATTAGGAAAAAGTTCCTAACTGTCAGAGTAGTTAAACACTGGAATAAATTGCCTAGGGAGGTTGTGGAATCTCCATCTCTGGAGATATTTAAGAGTAGGTTAGATAAATGTCTGTTAGGGATGGTCTAGACAGTATTTGGTCCTGCCATGAGGGCAGGGGACTGGACTCGATGACCTCTCGAGGTCCCTTCCAGTCCTAGAGTCTATGAGTCTATAAAACACCAGCTGCTGCTAGATGATCCTAGGGCAGTAGTGACCAGACTGATCCTTTCACTAACATTATAACATACAGCCTTTATTACAATCATCCATGCCTTTGTCCAGGGCTGGCTCCAGGCACCAGCTCAGCAAGCAGGTGCGTGGGGTGGCTAAGGGGAAGGGGCAGCAGGTCAGGCTCTTCGGCGGCGGGTCCCTCGGTCCCTCTCGGAGGGTAGGACCTGCCGCCGAATTGCCACCAACGAAGGAAGTGGCATGGTGGAGTGGCTGCCGATAGCTTCTTTTTCCCCCGCCCCCGCTGCTTGGGGCGGCAAAAGCCCTGGAGCCAGCCCTGCCTTTGCTACTACTACTCTACTGAACACTGCACCTAAATTAGCCTAGAAACAAGGGGATACAGACAGCAGTGACCCTCACATTAAGAGATACTTCTTGCTGTGAGCATATGATGTTAGTGCTATGCCAGCAGGAGTTCTATGTGATTCCTTTGAACTACAAAACTCTAAATTGCTTGGAAGCTGCCTAACTGAGAGACCATCTTTATCCCCGTGTGATAATGAATTCCATCTTGTCATCTACAATATCCATAGTGTGTTGATCTTTGGGTCATGCTGAGAACCCCAAGCGTTTGGCAAGAGATTATTTGGGGATGGCTGAGGTTTGGATTTGGGATGGTTATGACATTTTTTAGAGAGATGGACTAGCAATTTAAAGGAACATGGGAGAGAAATTTAAGTTGAGGATGTGCTGACTTGAGTGGAACAAGGCTGTTGACTTTCTAACACTTCACTCCCCACTCCTGCCGTAAGTTTTGTTGTATTTTAAATTTAGTAGGTTACCTGGAGTCTTGCATAAATGTCTTCTTTTTCTATATCTGTACTGAAATTGACTTAAATTAAAATGCTGCTCCATTACAATAGCTGTTCCTTTGCTGCACAAAACAGTGCAAGTTTTCTAATATCTTCTCTCTGCTACAGCTAAACAAGGTAATGCAATTTTCCTTTGGGGATAACATTATTCTGAGAGGAAATTAATATGGCCATCACATCATATATGTGATTTTAATTTAGCAATTTTGCATATTTAACACATTGTACTAAAAAGGATTGTATGGTAGCTTTTATCTAGTGCATTGGCCTTAAGTACTGCCTTAATCAGAAGAGAAAAGAGAAGAGGTTTGTACATGTACCAGGTGTTAATGATAACAATATTATAGCTCTTAATATACTTGTTAAAATTTCTGGATTTTAAAAGGCACAGGAACAAAATTATGTCAAGATTTCAGAGTGATGTTGCTAGAAAAAAAATCTTAATGTGTTTGTAATACACCACCACTTAACATTGCATTAACATTTATAATATTAGGCCAATGCTTTATATTTTTCAGAATATTGCTGATATATGGAAAACATAATATATACTTCAAAAAACAATTCATGCTAATAGCCCATGCAATTTGAAAAATTGTCAGCTACATCACAGATTCTAGATTGCAGACACAAATTTTGAGTGTATTTATGCTATTTTAAAAAGTAATGAATGAAATAAAGTAACCAAAGTAGTCACTGGCAGTGGGAATTTGGCTGTTACGCACAGTCTTTTTTGTGTTCAGTCAGCTATTTGCAGTCTCAGGTCTATGACTCCCTTGTAGTTTGTACACGTTGCCCTCAATAACATGCTGTGCAATCCCACTCATGTCAGTGGGGCTGCATGGTGAAGGCAGAACATATTTTTGAACTATTAAGGATAAGTCTGTGACTAGCATGTACACAACTGCATGGGTGGGAGGCCTCTCCTGTCCCCAAGCCCCTGCCCCCATGGCAGCTCCCTGCCTCCACCCTAAGGTGCCCCCCCCAGCAGCTCCCCATCTCCCACCATCTGCCCTGAGGCACCCCCCCGCCCCAGCTCACCCTTGCTCTTCGCACGAGCAATCTGAGCAAGCTGTGGCTGCTTCACTTCTCCTGCCTCCCAGGCTTGTGGCGCCTAAGCTGACTGGCGCTGCAAGCCTAGGAGGAGGGAGAAGTGAAGCAGCTCACCCCTGCTCTGCCTCCTCCGCAAGCACGCCATCACTGCTTCACTTCTCCCGCCTCCCAGGCTTGCGGCGCCAATCAGCTTAAGCACTACAAGCCTGGGAGGCGGGAGAAGTGAAGCAGCCATGACGTGCTTGGGGAGGAGGTGGGCAGAAGTGAGCTGGGGTGGGGAGTTCCCCTGCATGCTTCCACCAACCCCCTTACTTGCTGCAGGCGGCCCTCCCCCCCTCCCCTGCCCCAGCTGCCTCCGCATAAATGCCGGCAGTGACTGGGGCGGCCGAAGATCCAGCCACCATGGAAGAAAATGCCGCCGCCCCCCCCCCAATCCTAGAGCCCTAGGCGACTGCCTAGGTCACCTAAATGGTTGCACTGACCCTGGTGGGAGGAGTGTTTAAGGAGCTTTCCCTTCATGTTCAATGTTCAGCTCAAGGTTCACTTGGATTTCTAGTCCCCGTACTTGGTAGAGCGCAGGGACTGCTCATTCTGTGTACCTTTGAGATCCCCATCATGCCAAAGAGGATGGGGAGGGAGGGGGTGTTGAAGACATGGCTCCTTTGGCCCAGTCCTCCCTTCAGGATGGACCCTAGTTTGTTCTGAGTGAACCCAACTGCTGGATCCAATGTGCTTCTAAGTCCCCTGGATCTGGGTAGCGACTGGTCATGGTTCCTAGCTCTGGGTCTCCCAGGAACACTCCAAGGTACAGAACCCATCTCTGACATTCTTCTTCAGCAGTGGGATCCCCAGCCTGGCTGTCAGACTCTGAACCCAGTGACTCCCTCCAAAGTTCCACCTCAGCATCGGCACACTGAGCATCTCAATTAATGCCTTCAGGGACATCATGTCAGGAAAGCAAAAAACTTAGAAAAGGAATTTAACTACTCAGTGTTGCCATCTCTGATGATTTTTGTCATGAGTCTTATGATAATCATTGTTTTCCTTAAAGATCCGGCTCTTGGAGTCAAGTGGATGTGTGATGATTTTAGCCTTCATTTTTAAAGAATAAGCAAATATCTAGCCTTCATGGCTGTGAAGAAATGTGATCCCAGTGCACCCTAAATGCGCAAAAAGCAGAAAGCAAATCTATTTTGACATAAATTTCATGATTTTAAAGCCAATCTGATGATTTCTGGTGAGACTACCTAGTGATTTTTGAATATATGAGGTTGGCAGTACTGACTACAGCAGTGGTTCTCAAACTTTCGTACTTGTGACCCCTTTCACACAGCAAGCCTGTGTGTGCAACCTCCTTATAAATTAACACTTTTTTACATATTTAACACCATTATAAATGCTGGAAGCAAAGCGGGGTATGGGGTGGAGGCTGACAGCTTGCAACCCCCCATGTAATAACCTCATGACCCCCGAGTAGTCCCAATCCCCCGTTTGAGAATCCATGGACTACAGGCTCTTTGCATTTAACAAAGCATACTAGAAAGTTATAAATCTTTGCAAAATACAAAATTATGAATGCAGCATGTCCTGGTCTGTTCTGCACCCTACTGTGAGTCCTGGGTTTCAGAAGCATCCTTATGCTATGCAGACTTTCTTGCTTCTGTGTAGAGAGCCATTCAAATAAATGTGCCTATAGAAAAGAACCAATTGTTCCAGTAAGGAAGAGCCATTCAACACTGATAGCTCCTGATTGTTCTATCAGAGCTTCTCAGAGACAGGATTTCCACTATGTGTTAAATCACCACCACAAATGATACAATCTACAAGATGCATAACACAACATGAAGGTCGCACTTTAAAGTTCACAGGACAAAAATCAACTCTCTGAAGAGTGGAGTTCACAATTTGAGACAGACATATCCCCAGTCTGTCACATGGCTGTATGAGACATGAGCTGTGTCCACCAGGGTGAAGCAACTTAAAGGACAGCATAACTTGCACAGTTCCTACCAAGACACTTGGAGTGGTACCCCTGAGGCAGAAGCTTTCCTCAAGCTCTATCCATGGGCAGTGCATCTTCCTAATGCACTTACTGCAAGGCAGTAGTTACATGCCACCATTTTAGCCCTAAATAGGTATTGCTCGGCAATTTTTCTACTACTAATGATATAATAATTCAAGCATTCAATACTGTCAAGCCAATTGTGCCCTCCACTCATGAAGCAACTTTGAGGTCAAATGGAAGGGGTATGGTGTGTCTCCCAGATGTAATAGGAGGCAGAATTTGGCTATTTGTGTTTTACACTATATGTCTTGTTTGGCGTGTGATGTGCCTCTCTAGGTTCTCGTAGACTCATAGATGTTAAGGTCAGAAGGGACCATTGTGATCATATAGTCTGACCTCCTGCACAATGCAGGCCACACAATCTCACCCAACCAATTCTATAACAAACCCCTAACCTATGTCTGAGTTATTGAAGTCTTCAAATTGTAATTTGAAGACCTCAAGCTGCAGAGAATTCTCCAGCAAGTGACCCCTGCCCCATGCTGCAGAAGAAGGCGAAAAACCTCCAGGGCCTCTGCCAATCTGCCCTGGAGGCACGGCCGGCTCCAGGCCCTAGCGCGCCAAGTGCATGCTTGGGGCAGCATGCAGCGGGGGGCGCTCTGCTGGTTGCCAGGAGGGCATGCCTGCGGGAGGTCCACCGTAGCCGCAGGACCAGCGGACCCTCCACAGGGATGCCTGCGGGAGGTCCACTGGAGCCGTGGGACTGGCGAGCGGCAGAGCACCCTCCGCAGCGTGCCGCCATGCTTGGGGTGGCGAAATGGCTAGAGCTAGCCCTGCCTGGTGAAAAATTCCTTCCCGACCCCAAATTTTAAACCAAAGTTAAACCCCAAAGTTAAACCCTGAGCATGTGGGCAAGACTCACCAGCCAGCACCCAGGAAAGAATTCTCTGTAGTAAGTCAGATCCCATCCCATCACAGACCACTGGGCATACTTATGATGACATCACTACTATTTCAGGTTCACAATCATAGGTAATATGAGATCATTGGATCCTTTTGATGTGTGCATAGGCTTACTGCGCAATTACTTTTATAGGGTCCTTCATATGTACCATCTTTCACATCTTCGATATTACTTTCAAAAGGATTGGTAATGTGTTTCTTTTTCCTTGCTACTATGATGTAATTTTTGTATGCCTGTCCTAACAACCCTAAGGGGCTGATGTTAAGAGGTGTGGAACATCTACAACTCTATCTGAAAGAAATGGGACGTGTGGGGGCTTGGCGCTTTGGATATTCAGGCCCTAACTGTAATCATTATAATCATAGGAAACAATGACAATGGCAGTGGGTAAATTACACAAGTCACTGACATTATTATAAGTAATGCCAGATATGTCTATGCCAACTCTTGTACCTTAAGAGATATGATCCTGTAAATTCTGAAATCAGAAGAGACTTATTTATAGCATTCATCTCTTGAAATCAGTATTTTAATCTTTCAGGCCAGTTAGTTCTTTGTGGAATCTACATATGCACATATTGTGCCTATTTATACCTAGCATTGTCTACTGCTTTTGTCACCAGTTTATCTCTGGGAGAATCTGGAAGAGGATTTTGGCCAGCAGTTTAACAAATACTAGGAAACAGTGCAACTGGGATGAAGGTATTAAAGGTTTTGAAGGAAATATGAATTTCATGAGGATAAGATTTTAAATAGCAAATCAGAATAAAAGTGGTTGTATGTGAGACCAAAACAAACAAAACCAAACCTTTAAGCCTCTCCATTTTGGTTATATGTTTTAGAGAAGTGCACTTGCTGCCCTACAATGTCACAAGTTAAGTCTTTGTATTTTTTTTCTGCCAAATTACCAATTATGCTACATTTCCCTGTGCCAAGTTATTTTCTACAATCATCTTTAACCCATCAGAAAAGTCTTATAGTTAGAGAGCAACATGGAGAAGATCAAATTGCTTTTAGAAGGTGAGAAATAGCAACACTCTGGCAAGCTAGAATGATTTTTAAGATCATGCTCCCATGAGTTTGCAACAGAGAGATTAGTTTAAGAGCTCTAAAAGAGATATAGAAACTTCCAATCAGGTGCCACAAAGATTGCTTTTAGGTCTTGTCTTATTTTACATCATTTCATCACTTGGTACTTTTCAAGCAAGACTAGACCCAGTGTTAAGAAGTCAATAGGAGGAGGATTGGGTCCTAAGAATATATGGCTAAATTGTGGCCATGCCAGGAGCCCTGAAGGAGGAACAGTGAATTGAGCTGCTCCTGAAGCGGATCAGAAAACAGATCATAACTCTCTAACTCTGACTTCTGGGTTCCCCTTGCACAGTGTATGTCCCCTGGAGTGCTGGCTAGTACATTGGGAAGGTGCGACCAAGGTTCTGTCCAATCCCACCTCTATGTGTTGGGACTTGGGGGATGGGGGGGGGGAAGCTGGCTGTGAAGGCTACATAGCCCCGTGCTCTTACCCAGAGTATGACAGGCTCATGAATAATGCAAACAGATGACTTAGGTCTACACTGCAGTGTAAGCCTAGGGTTAGTGCAACTCAAGTCAGCGGACCCTGGATTAGAGAACCCAGGACTTGAATATCTTTACATAATCAACCCTTGGATAAAGAATTTTCTAAGCTGAGTGTGAACCCAGGCCTTCAGTGCCCGCACAGCTATTAAGTTCAGCCAATCATATTCCGGACTTCTTAGCACCCTTCTGAAATGTGGCCGCTCTAGCCCTTTGTTTGTGGTGTAGTTTGGCAAAATGATTGTCCATGGGTCAAAGAAAGTCAGCCTCTAGGATTGTGGGACACTTTTGGCAGATTCTCAGAGCATGAATCCATGAGGGATGAGGCTACACTTCAAAGCAGCAGGGCATGAACCCTGGATGGCAGCTACACTCAGGCCTAGACCCTCTACCTCCTGTGGGGTCTTGGGACCCTGGATTAGTGAAATTTAGATTTAGATTGGGAGGGTAGATTTGAGCCTGAGTTTGAACTTTGGGCTTACACTGCAGCGTAGACAACCCCTGAACATGTTTATTATCACATTGACTAAGGGCTAGCTAAGAGTGAGGTCCTATTGTACCAGGTACTGTACAAACATAGTGCAGACACAAAGAGCTTATAGTCTAAATAATGCCCCCTTTTGCCTAAGTATGGAAGCAAACTTTGGACCAAGATAGCATAAAGGACAATTAAGTAGGGGTGGAGCTAACATGCTGTTCCACCTCCAACTTTTATGGTTCCCTCCTTGAGCACAGGAGTTTTCAGCTAGTCAGATATACATTAGGCTATGTCTATTTGTTTCTTCATATGTACATATTTATATAATGGACCAAATGTTTCTTGCCTTACTAATATCAATGGAGCTATTTGTGAGAGTAAGGCAATAGAATTTGGCCTAATAAGTGTAAGATATGCAAGAATAGGAATTTTGTGCAGGCATTGAGGTGTTTTAGAAAATTTAGCCCCATGTATTTTTCTCCTGATGTTGAGACTTACTTCTGTTGTTGTACTCGAAAAAAAAACCATAACTATTTCTGTATTCCTTACAACAAACTTTGAACAAGCTCAAAGAACTATTTGTGCCAAACCATGATAAAAAGATGATATGATTCCATTAAACAAATCAATAGTATGCTCTCACCTGGAATACCAAGTTCAGTTCTGGTCACCCTAACTCCATGAGGAATTTTTATGTTGAGATTGTATTTATTTTTATATTATACACATATACACACATACACAAACTTTAAATGAAAACATCTCACTCACGTATTTAACAACAATGGGTCCAATGCTGAGATGTTTACTCAGTAAACTATTCATCCTCCTGGGCCATCTTGACTAAAGAAATTAACATTATCAAGGGTCTTGATTCTGGAACAGGAGGGGTGGCCCAGTCAGATCATGGACAAGAACGCCCACCAGCCATAAGTGGTTCCAATTGTGTGTGATGCTGGTTCAGGGCCACCTGTTCCTGTTGGCTTGCCAGATGCCACTGGAACCAGTGCTGCTGCTGCAAGTCATTATTAGGTCTGGAAGAATTATATCCATTGTCCATCCCACCCTGACCTAACGGGTAGGACACATGAACATACAAGTTCTGGAAATAAACCATAAAACTGAATAGCATTATTTTGTGCAGAGATTATTTCAAGCAATTAACAAAAATCAAGAGAATCCTGACTCTATAAGGTTCATATACAAAGGGAAAGAGCTCGGTTTTTCTCAGCTTTTCCCTTAGGGCTTACTCCATCTCAGGGCACTAACTCCAGGAGCATCCTTCAATTCCTTCTGAGCCTGTCTCTCTGCTCCATTTTTAAGAGCACTGAAAGGAGTCAGTGGTCACAACAATTACTCTGTGGCATTCCCTTAAAGATCGATGCAGTAAGGGCAGGTAGGCATAGTCAGTCCTTTCATAGAAAAACAGGGATAACTCCCCCACACTTTTCTAGGTCTGGGTAGTGCTTACTCCAATTCCTATTACCAAGGTTACCCATGTAGTTTAAGTCACCTTTGACTTTTCCATTTTCTGGTGCCTGCCTGGATCCTAGTATAGGCTAGAACAGTCTCCGAATTTGTATATCTACCCCCTTTATGCTGCCAGGATGGCATAAATTTGCCATAGTCAGTGGGCATCCATGAGACACTTCAATGACTCAGCCATTGCAATATGGGAGATGTTCCACAGCTGAGTGCCATGTCCTGATTCTCTCCTGTGGGCAATGAGGGACTCAGAATGAGAGCTCCCATAAGGCACTATGGTAGCTCAGGAGCAGAGGTTAACATTTCTTCAAAAGGGAACCACCCCCCTCCCCGCCCCAACCACAACAAAACATTTCTATTCAGGTCAAACTAAACATTTTGTTTTGCTTTCTTGACTGAAAATCCCACTGAAATTGATCTTTTCAAATGGAAAATTTTGATTGACTAGAGCCCATTTTCCAATGGGAAAAGTTTCAAATGTTTTTGATAAGTCCTAATTAGTTGATGGTTATTAATCATAACTTGAAATAAACAGGCACACTTCTTTAAATATTCATTAGTTCACAGTTTCGTAAATTAAAAGGGCACATGCAGAGAACATTTGAAGTTTCACAATACTAGGTTATGCTATTCAAGATTTTGTCTGTGCTGAAGTCTGTAAAGCTCTGAAACATTCTTTTCTAATTGTCATCAAAGCTATACTAAAAAGTTCCATATGAACTCCAGTTGAGAAATATTACAAATCAAATTGCTTCTGCCTTGGCATTTATTCTACTAAATGCTGCAAATTGATCCATTTCTAAGGTGTAAGTATTACTCCTTTGGAATTTCATTTATTATTTGCTGGGACACAAAAGTAAAAACTGAGCCAAGAATTAATCCTGTGCCAAGTGGAAGATGAGGGAAAAGGTGAATATTTTTTCACTATGTTTATTTCTGTACTGAAGAAATATTTAGAAAAAATAATCTGCTATACTTTCTTCCTCCTCTGATTATAAAGGAGTCTTCAGATAACTGGCCTGATTCAGAAACCTCTACAGCTTTGCAAACAGAATTATCCATATCACCTCATCATTCTCCTATTTAACTCATATCCACAGCTGGTTTTGTTCTATATTTACCTGGGAAAATGTATTCCAGTTCCAGAAGAGGAAAACTTCATATTTATTTATATATAGGAGAGTTGGTCAGGAATTTTCCAGTGAAACTTTCAAATCAATAAATATCAAACTTGTTGCAAGTGAAACAGTTCACAAGAAATGGATGGTTACATGAATCTCCAGAATTTTTTTTTTGGGGGTGGGGGTGGGGGGAAGAGTTTCAAAATTGTCAACACAAAAAGGTCTCTCCTCCCCCCAGTCCAATCCAACTTTTGACAAAAAGTTTTGTTCATTTTTGCTAAAAAAAGGTTATTTTTCTGAAAGGTTGAAATCACCACATTTTGACATTATTGTAATGAAAATTTTCTATTGACCTAATTGTGAAAATGTTTTCAAATTCTCAGTTCAAACGTTTTTGAAAGTTTGACTTCCCAGCCTAATTCAAGGCAGGAAAAAATGTCAATATTCAAAACTCTCAGAGGACAGTTTTTTTTTTAAACCCAGCTCTAAAATCTAGTAATATAGTTGTTCATAACATTGTACAGGCAAGAGGAATTATGAACTTTGCCTTAAGGAGCCTGCAATCTAGATTCATCTTCTTTTGCACATATTGTTATTAAAATGTATCCTCAGAATCAGCCCCAATGCATTTAGGGTACTCTAAGAAACTCAGGTCAATGTCTAGTATAATTTTAATTATTTCCTTTCTTTCTCTGTTATAGAATATAGTAAATCTAGGGGTCAGGTGTACTATAATATTTCAGAACAGTGTCAACAATAATCAGCAATTCCAAATTGTCCTCTTCATTATCAATCGGATGTTCTCTCCATAGCTTGATCAATAGTTCCTAAGAAAGCCTCCCATTAAATTACAGCACATGCCTTATCTTGTCCCCTTTTACTGATTACCTGCAGTGGGACAGTTATCACCCTTCATTTTACTTTTCCCTCAATCACTGCAGATGCAGTTTGAGTGGGGAGGATACATTTACCTGTATAGCTTCAAGGGAAGGCTTTAGTAAGGCTCATTGAATTTTTTTCCACTAAAGAGAGTAATAAAGGAAAAAATTCCAAAGGGGTAAAAATAATTTTTATTCCATTTGATCTGAAGCAGAACAATTTTTCCATTTACAGTTGATTTTGAAACCGATTGTTGCAAGTTGTGTGCACACACACAAAAACCCAGAAAAATTATGAAAAAAACCTTTGATTTGCACATAAGAGTTGTTTGACATTTGATACAAAAGGCTTATTAGGTTTTTGGTCAGCCCAAGATTTTAGCAAGCCAATGTAGTCTGCTGGGGTGGGTAAGTCAATCAAGGCTTTTTCCTTAACACCACCACTTCCTCTTCTACTCTGGTAGTGATTCCTCAAAATACAAAGGAGACACCTTCTGAAATACTAAAAGGTAAGGGTGAAAACCTGGCTTCACAGAAGTCAATGTGAGTTTTTCCAGTGATTTCAATGAAGCTACATTTCACCTATATAGCATCAGGGAAAAGCACATGCATTTTTGCCTTTCCTTCCTGACCAGAGTGGTAAACTAAAAATCCATTCAAAACAACATCTTGTTCCTCTCATCAGCTTTTTTGGGGTCTGTAACAGAGTTTACTTCTCACCACTGGTATGCCTCCTTGTGGCTTATCTGAGGATTAGCTATCACTGATCAGACACCCCTTTCTGCAGTCACTTAGCCCGTTGTCTCAATCTCCCCCTCCAGGATTCAGGGTAGTCATAGTCTTTGTGATTTGGCCCTCAAGCCAGGTCATTTTAGTTCTCCCCTTCTGCAGGTCTGTCAATGTCTCTGTGGACAAATTGTCCCTCTGCCTTTCCAGGAAACTTTCCATTCCACTTCTCCAGGGGTTGCAAGGAGAACCCAGGCCCACGCTCTACTCTGGGTTCCAGCCCAGGGACCCTGTGCTCCACAATTATTGAGTACTTACTCCAAGTGCTACTTCCCTGGGCTTTGTCCTACTTCTTCCTCCTCCTCCGGCATCTCTGGGTTTACTACCTATCTGATCTTCCTCCACTGCCTGTAGCTACTTCCCCCTTTGGCTTTTTGTCATTTCTAACAAATCTCCCTCCTGTGAGGGAATGACTGAAAACTATTTACTCCTTCAGCCCACTTCTGTTCTCAGCTTCTTAGCTTTATAGAAGCCTTGCCTGTTTCTGCCAAGGTGAGCTTCATCCTTAATTAAGGATTATTGATCCCTGGCTCTCCTCCAGGTACAACCTATGCAGTTAATTGGCCCATTTAGCCTATCTCAACCTCTTCAGGAATTGTGTGGGGTGAAAACCCCATCGCAATGCCTGTTCCTTGTTTGTTCTTTATCTGAAAGCTTTCCTAGAGTTTATCAATTTTAAGACATACAATCTAAAGAAACAGCTGTGTGGTGAAATTATGGCATTTGAACTGCTGTGGTCCTCATTTTCTGAATATATCATGTTTTGAGTAAACAGTTTTCAGGGCTGTTCAGAGTAAATAACAGTGTCAGAGAGAATGAGGAGGAATCAACAGCAGTGGACATAAACTCTAGAAATTGCATCATCTTATTCATTATACTTTCAAGTCACATTTCCAGCCAGCTACACTTCTATTTAGCGTTGGTTGGAGTTGCATTTTTTCACAGTCCTGATGGAATCTGGTTTATTATAGTACTTGACCTCCCTTCCCTTCTCAGGAGATGCTCACTTCTTGATATAAGGCTGGAAATGCTTAGCCACTTGGGACACATGAAACTGACTGCGATTACAAGCTGAGATTCATAATATGAGATTTCCTGTTAAGTGGTTTTTCTGATGCAGTGAAACTCTTAAAACAATGTCAATGACAAAATGCCATATGAACAGCCCTGAGTGAGGAACAAACAGATTCTGTGATCATTTGTTGAATAATTGCAATTGTTCATGAATGCCTTGGCATATGTACTTCTGCAGTGAAATCACTATGAAACACATTTGAGCAGCATGTTTTATGTGCCCTAACAAATGGTTTTCTAAATTAGTTTTTTAATTTTTTTTCCATTTCCTAAGATGGCATCTAATTATACTAAATGTCTCAGTTTATTTACAAAATGTTCATAACAGTGGTGGGATTTTGCACTGCTCCCAATCCAGCAGTCCATTTAAATCATCTAGGGCCAGATTCTGTCTCGCACTTATGTAGTAATGGGGGAAAGGAAAAAGGAGTAAGAAGCCTTCCTATCTGTATTCTTGTGGGAGAAGAGAGCCCTGAAAGAATGTGAGGAAGAGACAGGTCGTTGGCTCTGCTCCCGTGACACTTCCAGGACTCTGGCCAGTGCAACCCATTAGGTGACCTAGGTGGTCGCCTTGGATGCTAGCATTTGAGGGGTGGCATTTCGGGTCCTTCAGTGGGGACCAGATCTTTGGCCACCCCGGTTGTCATCGGCATTTAGGTGAGGGAGCTGGGGCAGCGGGGTTCGAGGAAGGCCGCCTGCAGCAAGTAAGAGGGGGCGCAGTATGCAGGGGAATTGCTCCCCGCCCCAGCTCACCTCTACTCCGCCTCCTCCTCTGAGCACGCTCTGCTTCTCTCCCTCCCAGGCTTGTGGTGCCAAACAGCTGATTGGTGCTGCAAGCCTGGAAGATGGGAGAAGTGCAGTGGCAATGGCATGCTTGGGGAGGTGGTGGAGCAGAGGTGAGTTAGGGAGGACAGCTGCCGCAGAGGGCAGGGGGAACGCCTCAGGATGGAGCTACCATGGTGGGGTGCCTCAGGGCGGGGGGCAGAGAGCTGCCAGAAGGCTTGTGGGGGAGGGGGAGGCAAGATGGAAGTTTCGCCTAGGGTGTGAAATATCCTTGCACTCACCATGATTCTGGCGTCCTCTTCAGTGACACTGCCCTCCAGCTGTGCCACACTCAGTATTCCCATGCTTCCAGGGACAGCAACTTCCTTCAGTGGCAACTGAAGTCCTTTGTCCCATGGCTGCTTCACAGTCGACTCCAGAACCCTCTTCTGCCTTTACCTCAGGGCCCCAGTCTGCAGGCCCTAGCAGCCAGCCAGGAGCTCTCTTTAGCTCCCCCGGTCCCTGCTTGCAGTACTGCTTTGTCCCAGGTGCTGGTGTTCCTTCCTCCTGCTAGGAGACTGATCTTCTCCATGTCAAGATCCAGTCAGCTACTGAATGCTATTGTGCTCTGCCCTACCCTGCAGACCCTCTTATAGGAGCCTGCCACGCCATGATTGCCTACTCCACTCAGTACCTTTCTAATTAGCTGCAATCCAGCACAGGCTCCCTAGACCTTCTTTTAACCCCTTTTCTGCTAGTAAGGGGCAGCCACCTCATCACAAATTCCTATTTGTGATGCTCTGTACTTCCAGGAAACATTCTACACCCCATGTTTATCCTCATAATATGATTGTGTGGTATCCAATGCAAAGTGTGTCATGTTAGGTGTTTTTGGAAAGCTCATGATTCACTGAGCATTGTTGTTACAATAATGTTATAGTAAATGCTGTTAAAGAAATGTTATAGGTTGTAATTTCATGTATATAGTTATGAGGCTGAAAATGTGTCCTTGTGGCTTAAAACAGGCCCAGGCAAAACTCTCCAAGAGCAGAGGGGCAGTTCACACCTCATCAGGGCATGTATGGGACAAACTCAGCCCAGCCTCACAGGAACAAAGGACACTGGCCTAGGCAGCAACAAAGGATATGTTGGACTCTCGAGTGAGTTACCCCCCTTCTTTTGGTCAGTTTGGGACTACGATGAAGTAATGCTTACCTGATCCTGAAGGGGCAGGGGACAAAGCCAAGAGGGAAGAAAGAACATGATACTAGGGAGAGACATTTTCTATGCTCTTCTTCTCTCTTCCACCTGAATCTACAGACACCACCACCAAGCAACTGAAGCGCTGATCAAAGGGGACAGCCTGGCTGAAGGGCAACCAGTCAGCCTGTGGCAGAAGCATCTAAGTTTGTAAGGGCATTGAAGGTGTTGAGATCAGCTTAGAATGTGTTTTGCTTTTATTTCATTTGACCAAATCCGACTTGTATTAATGAGAAAGATTTTAAGTAATTATAAATCAAAGCATAACATTTGTTTGTTTATTCTACCTGAAGCAGTGTGTTTGGTTTGAAGCATGTCAGAGACTCCCCTTGGGGTAACAAGCCTGGTACATATAAATTTCTTTGTTAAATTGACAAACTCGTGAGCTTGCAGTGCCCAGCAGCATAACTGGACCCTGCAAGACGGAGGTTCCTAGGGTTGTGTCTGGTACCAGAGATATTGGCTAATGTAATTTGGCTGCACAATCCAAGGAGCAGCTTACATGCCAGAGGCTGTGCGTGAACAGCCCAGGAGTGGGGGTTCTCACAGCAGGGCTGGCTCCCAAAGTCAAAGATTGGAATGACCTAGCAGATCACTGGTCCAGATAACACCAAAGGGGAACGTCACAGTTAATTATTGTGATTATGAAGTGCCTTATCCATGTTTTTTCTGGTTTTCATTCACCCCAAAAGTGATAAGACATCTGGCTCTTTAATGTTCTCATCTGAACCTTTTGGTTTGGGATATTCAGCTTGCTGAATATGCAAGCTGATTACACATATTTCCTAGTGTGTAATTCACAATATGGTGGGTCTGAGATTTGAGCAGTGTTGTGTATGCTTACCCAGCTCAGTTGGATCAGTGGTTGACATTACTTCCTTTTGATTAAGAGACAGACAAGAGATGCTATTTACCATACACAAATATTTAAGAGGAACTTGCTTACTGTCAACCTTCATTAGGCTTCCAATGACTTTATTAAGCCAACCAATTCTGCACAAAAATATTTACTTGCAGGAATTCACACAGCACCACCTCCTCTACATTAAATTCTTACAGTTTAATTTTCTTATATTCTCTCTCCTGGAATATATTAAATTGACACTTGGTGCCTCATAAATGAAACAGATATTTTCAAGTTCTGTATACACTGGTCCGACCTGATGTATACTGGTGTAAATCCAGAGCCACTTCATGGAAGTCTAATTGTAATAGACATACTTGTGTCCTTACCTCGCAAGCTATACTAGATATGGCCACAACTTTGTTCACAGTTCTTGTAGGTTATAAAGTAATTTAAAGCCCAATGGGGCAGAATTAATGCATTGAAATCAAGAGTTGCAAACCTTCTCTGCAGGAAAAGACTACATTTTAGATGCCCTCATTGTGCCAATGGAACGATGACTCTGCTCTTCTCCTGCCTGTTGTATGTTCACTTGCAATAATAAAATAAAATAATAAATAGTTCTTATTAGAACTGGGAAAACTAGTCATGATGAGAATAACCAAAACAGAGTTAATGAACTGTTTGAACAATAATGGGCCATCATGTTTGGTAAAGATGGGAGCAAGGCATCACGTTCTTCTGGTTCTGACCTGGTCTGCTCTGAGCTATGCTAGCTGGCAATCCTCTCCAGGGCAAAGTCCACCAGCTGAGAACTGGCAGAGCACAGCAGCACTCTGGCCAGACCCTTTCCCACCCACTGGTATGCTGCCGTGCCAGAGCTGGAGAAGTGGTGTGGGTTACAGCACATGGGAAGAATTCTCAGCTAGCCAGATGCAGCCAGTATTCAACCCCTTTGCACCTCCTGAATAGCACAGTGGTGTTAGATTGGGGAACAGAATTTCTTCCAAAGTATGAAGAGAGCAGAGGTGCAATTAAGACAATCAGCTAGTGCAGGTCAGTGTAGCCAAAACACCCATGAAGAGCGGAAGGGAAGAATAAAACAATGTGAAAAACCAAACAAACAAACCCTCCCAAACAAAAAACCTATGATGCAGATGAGCTGAAAAGGCCTTGAGTGGAGAGAGACAGCAATCATGAGTGTTGTTCTTTTGTTAGAAATTTGCAATAGAAAGCCATGCCTAATATTTAGAATGCAGGACATTATTCTGTGCTCTAAGGATCAGGGAGTGAACTCATATAGTTAACTGACTGAGCCTTCAAATGAAAAACCTGCCAGAATAGAAACATCATTTCTTTCCTCATAAGTGAAATGAAGATGTGATTGGAAATGGCATGCTTATCCTGGATGAGAAACATTCCCAAAACCGCACATGCAAAATATATTGTGTATTATTATTAAGGACTGATTTGAAAAAAGACAAAGACAAGTGGAAGCATATGTTTAAATATGCCAGATGTATATAATACTCCCTGAGTAGCCTATTTTTCATGCATATTGTATACGCTGTTCGTTTCCTTTTAAAAAAGATAATTAAACTTACTAAATCTCTCAATATAACTAGTCACACAGGGTGAAATAATACAGAAAGGGACCCTGGAGCTAGAAAGCCAAACTCAGCACTAGTGTAACCCAACTGACTTCAAAGAAAGGTGAATTTGGCCCTTTATATACTAAAAAAACATTCAGGAAAGGAATGGCCAGATGAGAACTGAAAGAGAAACTGCCCAGTACAAATATTTGAAGGTTCTACTTGCTCCATGTCACATCTCCCACAACCCTTCTGGCCGCTTACCAGACCGCTGTGAGGGGAATCCAAGCTTGTGTGTCCCTGGCTACCTGGGTGTTTTAAGCTTAGAGTATGAATGGAGTCCAGCCACTTCCCTAAACTTGGGTTCCTTCACACATGCTCAGGGTTCAGACTTTCTATATGGCACCCCCTTCCTGAGAGCTGGAACCCACTGTCCAGCCACCTTCACCTTGGCTGCAGTGCTGACCCTTCCAATCCTCCTGTACTAAAAACACTCCTCTCCCAGAACTCCACCCCAAAGGTGTGAAGCTTTTGGTTTACAGTTTAACTTTCTGCAGTAGCTAAAAAGTCATTTTACATGCAGAGAGGCACTTTGCCCAGAGAGTTGAACACATTTGCTCTTCTACTTAATCACATACAGAACATACAAAACAGTAAGCGTCAAACTGCAGTGTCCTCCACTAGCTCACCCTTCCCTTGTTAGTCCTTGGAAGACCAGTTGTGAGTTCAATCAGGAAGGCAGGCTCCCTAGGAGATGCTACATCCCTCAGGAGATGCTACATACTGGGTTGCTTCCCCCTCATGGGCTGGAGAAAATGGCCAAAGATCCAGATAAATCAGCTCCTCCCTATTTATACTTTTTAGCTCCTTCTGTCAGGTGGTACCCTTGCAAGTGTCCTATGAGAGGCCATGCCCCTGCCAAGTGACTTCATTGCCAAGATAACCTCTCCCCAACAAACCAGTTCCCTTGGGTAGGAACTAGTCTATTATCTAGAGCAATTCCATTTAAACAGAGGGCTATTTCTCAGTTAAATCCCTGTATTACTTTGTCTTGGAACTTCTTTCCAATATGGAGTCAACATCAGTGGTGTAGTAATACAAGCAGAAGTGGATAAACTAACCTCAATATTGCCCAGATAAGAAGTGGATTTACCTGCCTTTACCCTCAGCTACACTATGGGGCAACATCACAACAGGGAAGTCAACTAGCCCCACATTCAAAATGGAGTTTTGAGCCTGTACAGATACAATCAGAGTCCCTAATATCAAACAGAATTCATACGTTTCTACAGATTCTCAAATCACACCCTGCTACTTGTATAATTGGTTGTGCAAATTAGTGCAGCAGAAGTCCTAACAAAAGTCAATGAAAATGATACTCCTGCTTCTGAAAATCCAACTCTTTGTAAGACATCTTGGGATTTTTGCCATTCTCTTGATCATGGCCAGAATTAAAGCCCTGGTGTCTATGGTGAGAGTTACAACCTTTCTGTTCCCATGAAAAATATCAAGGTCTCCATTTCTGACTGCTTCTGAATGGCCTTCTCCAGATATGCATAGTTGCCATATCACTGAATGGAATAAAAATGTCAAGACCAAATTTTATTACATTGGAAAAAAATATTTAAATTGAGTGTAGTATCTGATGTTGGGTGGGGAAAAAAAGCTCGTCTTTAAATCAATACAGCAAGATAATGTGAATTTCGGATAAAAGATATGGATTGATCTACAGATGTGAGCAGAAACTGAAGAGAGCTTTGGTCATAATGATCTGGTTCCATTGTTTCACTAGAAATATGCAAAACAAGACAAAGAGGTGGCGGAAGAAAATGGTACATTCTCAAGATTATATGATTTTTCAAAAAGATAAGTGCTTATATTTAGGAGAGCCAATATATATTAATTATTAATATTAGGGATAAGCCTGAATCAACCTCCCTCCCCTCCCCCATTGACTATTTTATAGAGGTTCAAATCTCTTTTGAGCACATCTCCGCTTGTGACACAGGTATGTGATTGTTTTGTTCTTTAATTTTATTTTTTTAGTCATCCGTCTCAATGAATAACCTCCTTATGTGATCCTACCTCTATACATCTACTAGGTACATTATTCTGACAGACAGTGCTGATGTGTTGTGTTGTCAATGGCAAGAAAGCAGCCTTTAGGAAAGGGAGGTGTCTTTAATCCTGAGCAACCCAGTAACTTTCCTTCCTAGAATGTTCTTGGGGCTAAAGATTGAACCTTCAGGGTAGGCTTCCCTTTATCTTTTCCTCCTACTTCAGCTGTGGTTCCTTTAGCATGGCAAAAAGAGTTAATTCCTTGCCTCTGCTTTGGTTTTGTGTTCACAGCAGTTCAGGGAAGTATATCATTTTGGAAAGAACTGATAGTGGGAATTAGGGAGACTGGTCATGATGCTGAATTACTTACTTGGATGAATTAAAAGGCAGGCTGGATTATTTTGGTACCTCAAAAATAACTTGGTAGTGACAGGTGATGCTCTAACAGGTCCCAGGGAGATTATCTTTTTAGGAGAAGTAAGAGTATATCAATATTATCAGAGACACGGTTCAAGGTTGTTTTGTTAAGGCTGAGCTGAATTTTGCAAGAAAATTTATGATTAGAATAGTCAGGTTTGTTAGGCAGACAGAGTGTTCTTTACCAAACAAGTATGATCTGTGAGCATCAACTGGCTGTCAGCCATTTTGTTTTAATTTCCAGGAAAGCAGCTGAGACGAAAACTCAGCCTTTCCAGGGCAACATATTGAAGGATGGCTGGAGGTAAGCCTGAGTCATCCCCCCGATCCGAACATCCCCAGGCAGGATGGACCAGCTAAAAGCCTACATTTCATATATATGGTGACAGAGAATACACCTCGAGTGCATCCTCTAGGCTGGGCATGGTCCTACAATTTCCTCCCCCATTTCCACTACCCCCATGCTTGCCAACCTCACTAGGCAGGTCTTCAGTGGCTCAGCACTCCAGCCAAGTCATACAGTCAATATGAATGAACCCCTTCCAGCATATACAAGTCCAAAATAAACAAAACAAATGTCTTCCAATCCCAGCCTCAAGCTGGACTCAGTCCCTCCTTCTTGAGGATACCTTCTCTCTTCAGCTCCTCCTGGGTTCCTTTAAATCCTGCCCTTTGCTCAGGCTTCTAAAGGAAATTTCTAAAGCCTTTTCTTGGGGTTTAGGCCACTATGCTGCTGGCCAGTGGAGGAATGTCGGTCCATCCACTACTCTAGGTCACAACCCATGGATCCTCTAAACCAGTGGCTCTCAACCTTTCCAGATTACTCTACCTCTTTCAGGAATCTGATTAGTTTTGCATACCCCCAAGTTTCACCCCACTTAAAAATACTTGACTATAAAATCAGACAAAAATACAAAGATGTCACAGCACATTCTTACTGAAAAATTACTCACTTTCTCATTTTTACCATATAATTATAAAATAAATCAATTGGAATATAAATATTGTACTTAAGTTTCAAAGTATGGAGCAGTATAAACAAATCATTCTCTGTACGAAAATTTAGTTTGCACTGACTTTGATAGTGCTTTTTATGTAGCCTGTTGTAAAACTAAACAAATATCTAGATGAGTTGATGTACTCACTGAAGATCTCTGCATATCCCCAGGGTTCATGTCTCCATGGTTAAGAAGCAATGCTCTAACCAACAACCACATACTGCTACCTCCATTTTGCTGCTGCTATGCCCTGGGCCTTTTCCCACATAACCCCTGTTGTTTCACCCATTATCTTAATGTTACACTTCTCAGGTCCAGCAAATGCAGCCCATCAAGCTCCTTTAACCAGAACACCCTTCCTTACCCCTCTGATCCTAGACAAGAACTGAGCTGTTTAGGCCCATCAGCTTCTTTTATCTGACCCGGCTAGGTTCTGATTGGCTGCTTCTATGCAGCCTCTCTGGGCAGGCCTGAAGGACCCACCTTCACTGCTTCTTTCCTGGGGAGTGGTGTGGTAGGACCATAGGGCCTCCAGCAGGAGTCATCAAAGGGCCAGCTATACCCTATCACAGTATTTATGCGTAAAGAAGGGAAGGGCACAGTTTTATAAGCCTCGGAACTCTAGTTCAGGGAAAAGTAGTCTAAGGCTTGTTTTATATGTATTAATATTGGGGAATATTAAGTTCAAGTCATCTGCTAAACCTTTGTCCTTCAACGGGTGGGAAAAAGGACAGAACTTGGGGTCCTCTACATACTGCTTCTCATTATCTCTGGTAAAGAGTTAAGGGTTTGGATTATCCACATGGTTGTCAGGGTGTTGGGATGTCCTCCGAGATGCCTTTTCATTCAGCTTTCCAAGAACTCAGTTCAAATCCAGACTGTCACTCAGGTATTTTTATTTGGCAGACAGCAACAGTACACTGAGTTGATCAGACTCAAATTCAGGGGGTAGATGCAGGATATATCACATATCCAATGTTACACAGAAACCCTCTCCCTTTACGTACATTTACACATCTCATTGCATTTGCTACTCATTGCATTACTCATTTTGGGATTGGCTTGGTTACTTTGTAGAACTCAATCCCTGTCCACATACTTTCCATATTTGACCTACTCTTTACCTCAGCTGTATGCACTCAACTTATTTTGTCCATTGTTATTTTGTTCTTGGGTGTTCCCTCCTTTTATCTTAGGTAGTTCAGAAATTCAGTCTCTTATCTCACAGACCCATTTGCCTCTCTTAGATAGCACCAACATTCTGCTGAACTATTTACCTCTCCATGCCAGTCTTCTAAGAAATGAGGTCTCCCCCATGTTTAATTGCATATGTCAAGCCTACATTCCACTGCCTTTTCTTTTTTTAATATTCATATTTGTTTTATTTGCATTCTATTTTGGGGATTTTGTGCTTGTGGACTGATTTTAAATTACAATCAGCTAAACTGAGTTACCTTTATAAAGAAATACCCATGTCATGATGCATATGTGCTTTGGCAATCCATTTATAAGACTATAGTAATTGTAACTATTTGAACTACTATTAATATTAGGTTTACAGCATGATCTTTTTCATTACAGCCTACAAGGGTTTTTCCACTGCCTGTACAGTATTGTTCACAATTTTCTGTTGCTCAGCTACTAATTGGGCAATGGAGAGCAACAGTTCTATTTTCCTTTGTAGTAAATTAGTGGTGTTAATGAATAAGGGAGGTATGGGTGCAAAGAAATTAGTCACCAGTGACTCCCTTTCAGTGTTGTCTGTCATGTCCTTTGTTATATTCTTGCAATAGGACAAGGGTCCTAGTCTGAATCAGAGACATGAGCTTCAGACAAAGTCCATCCAGCCTCCCCTGGCATGGTGGTGTCCCACTGGAAAGGTGTGGTATGCCAGAGCACATGCTCTGTCCCCAAGCCATACCACCTCCTTTACTCTCTCTGTAATGACTAGTCAGGCCCAATCACCCTCACTTGTGGTCAGGTTTATTTGTGCCAAGCACTCTTAGAACCATTTCATAGACTCATAGACTTTAAGGTCAGAAGGGACCATTATGATCATCTAGTCTGACCTCCTGCACAATGCAGGCCACAGAATCTCACCCACCCATCCCTGTATCAAACTGTGTCTGAGCCATTGAAGTCCTCAAATCATGGTTTAAAGACCTCGAGCTGCAGAGAATCCTCCAGCAAGTGACCCGTGCCCCATGCTGCAGAGGAAGGCAAAAAACCTCCAGGGCCTCTGCCAATCTGCCCTGGAGGAAAATTCCTTCCTGACCCTGAATATGGTGATCAATTAAACCCTGAGCATGTGGGCAAGACTCACCAGCCAGCAACCAGGAAAGAATTCTCTGTAGTAACTCAGATCCCACCCCATCTGACATCCCAACATAGACCATTGGGCATATTTACCGCTAATAATCAAAGATCAATTAATTGCCAAAGTTAGGTTATCCCATCATACCATCCCTTCCATAAACTTATCAAGCTTAGTCTTGAAGCCAGATATGTCTTTTGCTCCCACTAATCCCCTTGGAAGGCTATTCTAGAACTTCACTCCTCTAATGGTTGGAAACCTTTGTCTAATTTCAAGTCTAAACTTCCTGATAGCCAGTTTATATCCATTGTTCTTGTGTCCACATTGGTACTGAGCTTATAAGACTCATAGACTTTAAGGTCAGAAGGGACCATTATGATCATCTAGTCTGACTTCCTGCACAATGCAGGCCACAGAATCTCACCCATCCACTTCAATAACAAACCCCTAACCTATGTCTGAGTTACTGAAGTCCTCAAATTGTGGTTTGAAGACCTCAAGCTGCAGAGAATTCTCCAGCAAGTGACCCCTGCGCCATGCTGCAAAGGGAGGCAAAAAACCTCCAGGGCCCCTGCCAATCTGCCGTGGAGGAAAATTGCTTCCCGACCCCAAATATGGCGATCAGTTAAACCTTGAGCATGTGGGCAAGACTCACCAGCCAGCAACCAGGAAAGAATTCTCTGTAGTAACTCAGATCCCACCCAATCTAACATCCCATCACAGACCACTGGGCATACTTACTTGCTGATAATCAAAGATCAGTTGCCAAATTAATTGCCAAAATTAGGCTATCCCATCATACCATCCCCTCCATAAACTTATCAAGCTTAGTCTTGAAGCCAGATATGTCTTTTGCCCCCACTACTCCCCTTGGAAGGCTGTTCCAGAACTTCACTCCTCTAATGGTTAGAAACTTTTGTCTAATTTCAAGTCTAAATTTACTAGTGTCCAGTCTATATCCATTTGTTCTTGTGCCCAAATTGGTACTAAGCTTAAATAATTCCTCTCCCTCCCTAATATTTATCCCTCTGATATATTTATAAAGAGCAGCCATATCCCCCCCAAACCTTCTTTTGTTTAGGCTAAACAAGCGAAGCTCTTTGAGTCTCCTTTCATAAGACAAGTTTTCCATTCCTCGGATCATCCTAGTAGCCCATCTCTGAACCTGTTCCAGTTTGAATTAATCTTTCTTAACATAGGAGACCAGAACTGCACACAGTATTCCAGATGAGGTCTCACCAGTGCCTTGTATAACAGTGCTAACACCTCCTTATCTTTGCTGGAAATACCTCACCTGATGCATCCTAAAACTGCATTAACTTTTTTAACGGCCATATCACATTGGTGGCTCATAGTCATCCTATGATCAACTAATACTCCGAGGTCCTTCTTCTCCTCCGTTACTTCCAGCTGATGTGTCCCCAATTTATAACTAAAATTCTTGTTATTAATCCCTAAATGCATGACCTTGCACTTTTCACTATTAAATTTCATCCTATTACTATTCTAGTTTACAAGGTCATCCAGTTCTTCCTGTATGACATCCAGGTCCTTCTCTGTGTTAGAAATGCCTCCCAGCTTTGTGTCATCCGCAAACTTTATTAGCACATTCCCACTTTTTGTGCCAAGGTCAGTAATAGAAAGATTAAATAAGATTGGTCCCATCTGTGCTTGATTTGTTTACAGCAGGCTGTGTTTATTTCATTTCTTTGTTGTGTTTCTATTTTTGCACTGAGATAATGCTGTTTATAGATACCATTCTTTATTGTGCTCATACTGTTAATATATACTATTCTTTAAAATTAAGGACAAGCAATCATAATTGGCACAGGCCTATGCAAGGCTGCCTAAGCATTTGCTACTTTGGGGCAACTTTGTTGTATATTGAAAACTCTTAAAATTGTGACCTATCCCAGGGAATTTCCTGCTCCAGCGTGCAGTTGGGAGAGAAGTGTGCACTCAGAGTTAGTCTGCAGCCAGTCTAAAGTAGGCTGGAGTGATAGTGCTCTCTGGTTATGGGAGTAGCCTGCTTTCTCTCTCTGTCTGGTTTCTTCTGTGTTGTAACTATTTATTCTCATAGTGCAAAGCACCATAATGTCACATCACAATGAATGATAAACACAACACACAGAAGTCGTTGGCCAGGAATCTTCCTCCCCCCATTGAGGTGTTCAGACAGCCTTGAGAAGCATGTCATCCCACATTCCATCTAGTCAGCCGCGTCACTGAACCATACTCATGGTGAGTGCCCCTAGCCCTAACACCTGGCACTAGTATCTGTCAAACTCATTTCAACCATCTTCCTCTGCTCATCTGACACACATGTCCACAAATTCAAGTTCTCTTCCTCTGATCATTTTGATGATATTGAGTATTACTCTGATTATGCTGTAAATTGGGGGTGAATACCTCTTTGTAAGTTATATGTAAGGTATAGCTAAAGCACAGCAATTGCCTGTACCGTTGTAATTAAAAGGCAGAAAGCCTTTTGTGTGTGATTATTCTGAATTTGAAGAAATAAAGTAATGTTACTTTGCAACCTTCCAGGAAGAGTATTTTATTGTATCTAACTTCTCTGTTATATGTTGTGAAGCATCAGACAGGACTCTATTTCTTTTTTGTTATTTCTAAAACAAACTCTATAAAAGTCTTTGTTACTTTTGCATGTACTCCACTGTTTGTTGAAGGATAAAAATACATCTGATTTCATGGAAGTTCTCTGTCCCTGGGGACTGTAATTCTTGTCAGAATTACTTTGAAACTCTGGTTACTTGGCAAACATGGTTGGTGCAGTGTCACAACCTATAGAAAAATGTTAAACTTCAAGTCCAAAGCCAAATCCCCTTTCCTGGTGCAGTTTGAATTGAAATCCAAATAAGCAACCTCTGATAGAGATGCTAACAATAAACATAGCTGTAGTAAGCTCTTCATCAGAGATTCAGACTCTAGCAAACAGGCTCCCACAGGGCTGCAGGAAATCACTGGCTTACCCTGCTTGCTCATTACACTCTCATTCAATTTGCTTATACCTTGCTATTACTTTGCCCTGCACTGGCTCTCTTCCTGACGCTGTGTCTAGCCTTAGATCCCTCTTCAATCCTGTGCTGAATGCTTTTGTTCTTCTTGAAAAGAAGATTTGGGGACTTGGAAGAACATGCTCAGACTAAATCCAGTGTTTCTTAATATATTCTCCAAGTTCCCACATTTAGTTCCACGCAACTTCCGCTACACCCCATGTCAATCTAGTGCAGGCATTGTTGAATGCAAGAATAGTGACTTTAATTTACCTCTCCTCTCCTGATTCCCTTTACAGCACCTGTACACCAGCAGAAGGGGAAAATGGTTAAAAGACAGTGTAACTGGGACGTGGGACAAAAGGGGGAGTGAGGTATTTCTCCCTCTTTATTAACTATTGTATGAAGCAACCTAGAGTACCTACATATTCCTTTGATTCATGCAGCAGGAATGCTGTAAAATTTGGAACTAAGTTCAGATTGTGATTCATACTCAGCTCCACCCCTAGCAACGGGCATATTAAGATCCAAGATTTTTGTTTGATCCTACTTCTCTGAGCTTGATCCAAAGCTTGCTGAAGTCAATGGAAAGACTCCCATTGTATTTACTGGGCTTTGGGGCAAATCCTTATCATTTACACTCTCAAAATTAACACTCATATTTAAGAGAATTGACATCAGTGGGCTCTGGATCAGGCCTTTAATTATGGAGAACAATTTCAGAGAACATACTAGTTATTGCCTTTGTCTGTATCATCCTCCTAATATCAGCATCACACAAATGACTTTGTAAAGGCTTTGCAAACTCACAAGGATGAAAGCTGATCTACAAACCAAAATTATGTTCCAAATGTCCTGCCAGAACATCGTTCAGATAAAATATATGCATGAGGACATGAGTATTTCATATATTTCTTTATAAAGGTAGCTCAGTTTAGCTGATGATAATTTAAAATCAGTCCACAAGTTTCTACACACTTACTTGCCATTTTTACTACACCAACTGAGGATGCAAACAGACATAGACATAAATATTGTAGTAGATAAAACCTGCAGATACAGGGAAGGAATATTTCAAAAAATATATTTATCTGTCTATAACTTAGTATCGTTTGATTTCTCCCCTCCCCTTCATCCTCAAAAGGGACAAAAATGATGTTAAAACTCTAGCCAGTGCTTAACTTATCTGACTAGGGTAAAAACAGTTTATTGTTTCAAGGCTGGAGGAATAAGAAATCAATTTAATAATTTTTCATATTACAAATCTTTGCAACTAAATGTTTTTATTTTCAGAGTGTGATCAGCTATCCTAATTAATGGACATCTGAGGTGAACATTAATCTTGTCTTTTACATAACTTGCTCTTGCAGATCGTAATGACAAGGAAATACTTCTGTCGGAGAGCCAAGTAACTAGTGATCCTGCAATTCCATTGTAATGCATTTGATTTGATTCACTTGTTTGAGGAGGGTACATCTGGCATATGGAGGCAATACGTTTTATTGAAGTATGGATGGATATGAAACAGATTCAAAGCTTTTCTTGCATCATTGTTCTCATGTGTGCTGTGGAATCTTTTTCTTTTACCCTGCACATTATTTTTGGTATTTATATAGAATTAAATTAGCAACTATAAACCTACTTCATTCTAACAGTTATAGTGACTAAATACAAATAATGAAATAAAATGAGATTCAGATTTAATCTTTCTCTCTCTGTTGAATTTTAATCAGCACTGGCATGTATCACTGGCATATTAGAGAATTCATTGGTAAATTAGAAAAATTTATGGCTCTGTTTATGCATAAAAGCACATTATCTGATATTCCTTGCATACTGACATGGGAATCCTCAGACCTAAAATTAAACCTTCCTAGAAGGCAACTCCAATTCCTACCTCTGTTCAGAGTTATCCACAGTCTGTATGTATAGCTGACATTTCAAAGCAAAATACTGATTACTACTACTCAATCAGTAGGACAATGCTCTAACAATTCATTTTTCATTAAATTAACTGGATTTGTGATAAAATTTGTTCAGAATTACACTTTGATTTAAGATACATCTGCACTATGTTTTTTTTCTTTGTTTTTTTTTCATCTGTAATTTCATTCCAACCCATTTTTCCTCTCAGAATTTGGGCCTGCATTAAGACTTTTGATGCATTTGATGCAAAAAGCATTTGAGCTTTTTGAAATGTGATTGTAGCAGGTAAATGTGATACATCTAGAGAATAATATGTTCCACATTTCAGAAAAAATACCACTGTTTCCTTCTTCATATGGTACTTTAATAGATCTTCTGAGAAGGACAATGTACTGTATCTCAAAGGCTATAATGCTATTTCAGTTTGACATCTGTTCTTAGGTAATGTTATCCATCATTAGCAATGCCATTAGTGACCACTTTCAGTCCATTGTTCTCAGTTTTGAAGCTGGCCATATAGATCTCATTTTAAACAGTTAGCTCCACATGTATACCCTTTTAGGCCAGTGTACTTAGAGAGAGAGAGAGAGAGGAAAAAAAAGCTTTACTACCAATCATATTTCAATCATCCATTTTCATGTAGAAAATACAGCATGTGGGATCCCAAATGTGAGAAAATGACAAGCTCCTTTGACTACTCATTGTTATAATATTCAGCACCCTCTAATTAAGTTGTGGAAGCAAAGGCATTAGACCTGCAAAGCATGAAATCAAAGGGAACTGTTGCAAAAAGCATGCTGTTTTAAGTAAACTCGGGGTACTTTCAGCAAAAGCGTAATGTGGTTTAACTGATGCTGAAGTGTGTACTGCACTATTTAAAATAGTCACAAAAGTGTGTGGGCTTAAAACAACATGAGTTACGCACAAAAAAGGGAAGGAAATGAAAAAGTAAGAAACTTTACCATTGTTTTTACATACAATTGTTCTGATGTTTCTTAATAATCTAAGAATGATGCTATGTAGTTCTATTGCGCTTCACATAAATAAAAAAAGGTCTAATTTTCAAAGGCACTAAAGTATCCTCATTGTCATTGGTGTCACTGGGAATTATGGACGCTCAGCAACTCTGTACACCAGGCCACTTTCATTTTCTTGCCTACATATAGATTTAGATGCCTGGCTTAAAACACCTGGGAAGGGATTTTGAAAGCCACTTGGTGTTGCCTTAATTTTGCTCCTACTGAGCTCAATGAGAATTTTGCTATTTATGTCAATAGGAGCAGTTAGGCCAACACATAGTTCTATTGAAGATTAAACTTTTAATTTGAACATTTTGGACTAAGTTAATTGACTAAAGTCCAGATTCTCAAAGGTATGTAAGTGTCTAACTTCCATGGATTTTGATGAGCATTAGTTATCTAAATGCCTTTGCTTTCTGGGGGCTAATATCTCATCTGTGGATGATCCAGGAATAAAACTTAACAGTCCTGTGTTTTAGCTACATCATCATCCTTTGTCTCCTTGACATGACTATATGTTGCCAAATTCTGCCCTCATTTAAACTGATGCAATGCCATTGAAGTCAACTGGCCAAATTCATCATTGGTATAATTCTACCAACTTTGGTGAACTTGCATAAGAAGTGAATTTAGGCTAATGATCTCAGTGGGCTAATTCCAGTGGAAGGGAAGGCAAAATTTGACTCATCAGCTGCGATCATTTGAGAAACAAAGAGTTTCTGCTATTGCTCCGGATTTCATTGCTTTTATGAACAAAGTCGGTCCCTTTGTTTATTTTGGTATAAATGTTTCACGTTAGTGAAAAAAAGGAGTTTTTAAAATCTCTTTCTGTAAGTGTACAAGTTGTTCAGCCAAATTTTAGAGAGAGGATGAATCAGACAGATGATGTGAAATCTATAAGAATAAATGAGATATCAGCTGGAAAACATTAAGCTAACAGAATTTTTGATACTGCGGAGCCAAATCAAACACTTTGTATATTTTTATTTTGACAGAGAGAATTTGCCAGAGTTACAAAGGCTAATGAAAATAACAGAGATGATAGCAGATAAGCCTACTTATTTCCCATAGACATCTGGAAAATTTTTGAGTTGTTACTAGGTAAAAACAGCTGCATTGGAGCTGAAATTAAAGTTTGTATCTAACCTAAAATGGTAATGCCAACACTAAATATTACAATTTTGGATGACATTTGGGTGTCAGCTGAGTGTAATGTTCAGATAGAATTCCTTTCAGTGTAGACTATGAGAGTTTTGACATTGATTTCAGTGGGAACTAGCTTTTACACTGAGGCTATACAATGAAAATTACTATAATGTTATAAAACCTTTGATAAATTTCCCTGGGTCTGCAGGGATGGGTATTTATCCATGGTAGGTGGTAGTGGGCTTCTCATTCTGTTTCATTCATTCTTGAGATCTATTATGATGTATTCTACTCATGTTTATGAAGAGCAGTACTCTCTCCATTTATGGTTTGATTAAAATGACAGGGTCTGATCCAGAATTCACTGAAGTTTAATGGAAATCTCTCTGTTGTCTTCAATTGGCTTTAGATTAAGCTCACTAAACACAATTAGAAAAAGTTTGAAACTGCAGTATGCAATTCATCTAGTAAAATTCAGATACCAACAAAGTGTCTACAGATATCCAGATACATTTAGTACCAGAAGAGTGTGGGGGTACAGTATTCACTATCTGTTGCTATGTGCAATACCGCATATTGGGACTGATTCTCTTCTCTTACAGGTTTGACACCACTGAATCTCTTTTGACTTCAGTGGGATGGCACCTGGTTTAAAGCAGTGTAAGTAAGAGAAGAAACAAGCTTCAGGTTTCCTCATCATTAGTACTATCGCTGCCATAATATAAGGAAAAACGCCCACAGTAAAGTGGTGGGTATAAGAAGCTATTAATGAGAAGTAAAATAATAATCCTCCTACTTTCTCTGTGCTGTTTTTCATTTTCCACCTTCTGTCTTTTACTTGATTAAATCCTATCAGCTTATTAACATGACTAGTCACACACATTGACAAAGCAAATTTTGCAAACAGGAAATACAGGAAAAGCAGTGAGGAAATTTATTCTCTGTTGCAATCTGTTGCTGCCGGAGTCAGATGGAACCACACTAGGGCACTTTGGGCCATTGTTTATGCGTGTTGTATGGGGCAAGTGTTCATATAGGTCACATATGTCAACACCTTCCAGTGTTGCTCTCTCTCTTTTTCTGGTCCAGCTGGAAGAAAGAAAGAGTGGCTATTTCAAGAGAGTACGAGGTTTCTAGATTAGTTGTACAGTCTCAAAGTTGACTGAACTAGATAATGCTATGGATATGTTTGCATACTAATTTCTGTCTGGTTATCCAAGTTGTTCCTCTGAACTAGGACTGATTGAGTACTGCAAAATAGTGTTTGCAAACATTCGTTTGCATTTTGAACAGCTATTCTGTTCATTCATGTTTTGCCGCTGCTTTTTATTTACTATTCATGCACATCTGGACTATCATCATTCTGTTTGCCTGAATGTTTGGGGAATTGCTATAATATATCCACTTGATAAAGAGAGAGATGCATTCATACACAAACAAAATAATTCCTTTTGTCATTTGTTTTTCTCTAGTTCAGATAAATAAAACATTTCAATCAGGAATCAGAAATAGCATGTGGTTCAGATAAAGCACGCGCGCACACATACACACACACACACAAATTCAAATTAAATGGTTCATGAGTGATTCATAGGTTAAAATGTATTTGCATAAACTGATCATCAAGAAATAATTGCAAATCATTAGCAATTAGGATTATATTTTTACAAATGTATTCTCTAACAGAAAAAATGGGGCTAAATTATTTGGATAATTATTCACACATAATAATTCTAATATTTCTACTCTGAAACTTTGGAAGGGCTGCCCACCACTAACTAAACATGTGAACTTACTTTGGGTCTCTTTGAAGTACTGGATATATTCCCCAGGATTTATTTCATTCCATTTTAAACTTCTTGCCTGGGTTTACGTCCTTACTGGTGCCAGATGACAAACTCCTCTGCATATGGATAGATACTTTGAGAATCTGTTGTCTCTTACTATTTCCTTCTTTTTTCTATTAGAATCATCATTTTCCATCTCTAGTTTTAGCAGCTGTCACATTTTCTGTCCTGCTTTGTAAACAGTAAGTATGAATGTGGGCGATTTTATCATAATGTTCAGGTTCTCCCACCTAACACCTGCAATTTCCCTAGTACTTTTTAAATTTTCTTTTGACATCAGCTTTTGTACTTTCTCCAGGTTGTAGGAAGAAGTGGAACAAAAAATAGATCTTTAGTGTATGACTTTTAATTTGAAATTATGCTTGATCTGTGGGGGAAACTCCTGCTATATTTAGTGTAAACTTGTCCAGGTTTCAAGGAAAGAGGTGGTAGGACTCCAGGCCTTTTTGCTTCCATCTTGCTGCTTCAACTAACTGAGTCAGATAGCAATATCTCATAGTGTTGCCATTTTAGATGATTTTATCATGAGTCTCACAATATTTGGTATCGTTCTTTAAAGATTGGCTGCTAGAATCCTGTGATTACAGGGGAATTTCAGAGTTCATTTTAAGTTTCAGGATTGCAAAGAAAACCTGGAGAATGTGAACCTGAAAGGCTAAAATATACATATAAGTAGCCAAACATTTCTTATTTTAAAGATAATGATTTTTAAGTTAATCTCCTGAATTTGGGGGACTGAAGGAGTCTTGACCCTGATTTCTGAGTACTTTACAGTTAGCAATACTACCATTTCATAGGACAATTAAAGACTTACAACCATGGGCCTAGTTTGGGTGGGAGGGGGTAGGGTTCATTGCCCCCCATTCTGCAAGCCTTAGACAGGCATAGAATTTCCCCCCCCACACGTAGCACCATTGGTTTGTCTGGAGCTGCTCCCCCTCCCACAAAATATAGAATCAAATTATGCCTGTGTATAAAACAGGATCTTGATCTGTGGACTAACGGAGTGAATTTGACGGAATCTCCATATGAAGATCAGAATAGGATCTTACGTTGAACCGTCACACTTATTGTCTCAAACTTTGAAATTGAATTTGGGAATCCAGGGAGGCTAAACCAAAATTGGTGTTTGTGCAATCTGCCAATTCCTGATATAAGGTATTCTCTGATAAGCCTGATTGTCTGGCCAAAATAGGTCCAGAAGGCATTTACAACTCTAGAACTTCCTCAGAGTATCTGCACATGCAGACCACCCAGGCTTACAAATGGCAGTAAGTCCATAAGAAATTAGGGCTACTGTTTTTCTCTTTTGTGTTAAGTATTACTGAGGTTAAAAGTTTAATATGGTTATTGCTAGAATCATTCTAATATAATCCTCAGCTGAGAGTTTTGTCATGCTGTCCAGAAACGCGGCAACCAGGTACCTTTATGTGCCATGAAAGAACTTGCATATACAATTAGACACACAAATCTTGCTTGCATTGTTGTATTCAGTCCTTAACTTCTGATTTTTTTCAAAAAAACTGGTCCTGAAATTAATATTGGGAGGTCCATATTTTCATAAGAAGCCCTCACTCATAATTCTAGTTGTGAGCCTGGAATATATGAAGGCCTTGAATTACCAAAGGTATGAAATGTATAACGGGTGGGCTTATTTTGTATTGGAATAATTATATAGCACTAGAGCTATAGCGGTAGAAGCATAGAGATTATTCTTGGAGTTCAGATTCACTCTGGAGCTCAGTTATGTGAAATATCATCTGAAATAATTACTCTATTACACTGAAAAATATATACTTGCTAAGCTTTAGATAATAGTAATGATAAAAATATTTTAAAAATGTTAAGTATGTGCATATTTTAATACACTAATCTTCTAAGAGCCTGGTAAATTATAGGTTTTTTACTCTGTAAAATTCAAAGACTTTAGTTCTTTTTAAACATTAATTTGGCATTTTCTCTGATTTGAAATTGTTAATACGTGTTAACTTATATATTTATTATATCTAGTTACTGTATTATAATAGCTAAGACACATTAACAAATATATTTACAGAAGTTGTAAAGATATTGTAGAAAAAATCTGAGTTCAAGCATTCTATTTAAAGTGGATCTGAAAAGCTAATGTCCAGTCGTTCTGATACTTGTTTTCAGTAGAATAAAAAGGGCCAAGAGTTATCTTGGATAAAAAGTGATTGGTGGTGTGATAAAACTTCAAGTGGTTGCCACAATAGTGACAGTGAAAGCTAAAAACAGCCTTATTTAAAAAATCTAACAAGCCACTATTAAAACCTATTTAATTACATTTTTTAATGTAATTTTTTTAATATTTATTTTTCATTTCATTTGCAGCATTTGGGTTGAAATTAGTTGTATGTATGTGGTGAATGCTAGAAAATATCTTACTGATTTGTTTTATCCCACCTGTCTCAAAAATAGATTATATATATATTAATTGCCTAAAATGACATTTCTTACAATTTTCTTACTCTTAAATATAGTTCTTTCAAAACTCTTCAATATATTTCAAAAGGCTCTAACAAGATGTTATCTTGTTATCCAATTAGTCCTGTTTTGTTATTGAGAAATATGAAATAGGCCAAAGAGACAGAAATAACTAATACTTTTATTTTCATCTAATGAGTGTTGGCTTTTTTGTAATTAAAATGCTTCTTGTTATTTTAACTATGATAGTGTGCAAGATAAAGTTAAATTTAATGTTGACATTACTTTGCTGTCTATTCAAAGCTAATGAAATTGCTAATCAAATCCATTTCTAAACATGCTTCATTAATATTTATAATGCTAGCGAGTTTAGAAGCAAATATTGTCTTCAGAAGTAGGTCTACCTACAATGCACAACCATAAGACAAAGAAGAATAAAGGAATTTGTAATGCAGGATGTCATTTAAAAAAATTCGGTGCACATTTTACATGCTTAATGTATTGTGTAGCCTGAAATGCAAGTTGATAAATTCAGCAACTGAGCTCTGTAGGAAAAAAAGAAATATTAAGATAGTAAGCGGTCAAATGGAGAGGACTCGCAGGATGATGAGAACTGGGGAGTTGTATCATACTAGACAAAGAAAACAGTTTGAGAAACCTCAATCTGAGCATAGTAAATTTTCCAGTTCTATTCAGGAGCAAGATGCTTAAGGCTCAATCCTTCTGCTATAGAAGTCAATGGCAAAATCTCTCTACTGCATTAGGACAGCATTCTTCATTTAGGCACTATACCCCAGGGCTCTTACTCAGGTTGTATGCATTCTCTACTCAGGCAAACTCCCATTAAAGCCATTAGAGGAAAATGTCTGCAGATGCAAGCAGGTCCTGTTTAATTTCATTTCTGATGTAGTGGAAGAAACATTCTGTAATACTATCTATGTGCCATAATTTGCTCACTTATAGCTTGCTATTCCATTAGCTTCAGCGTGATTTCACAAGAATAAGTGAGGGGAGAATTTGGCCTCACGCTTTTATATACATGTTTTCATGCCTTTCCATTTAACCCCAGAATCTTTTAACGTTATTCAGTTTAAAGGCAAAAAAGTGTGTGAGAGAGAGTGGGAGAGTCCTCTAGCTGGAAATGTCTCTAAGAACATTTGTGTTTTAGATTGTTGGTTTTTGGCCCTGCAACACTATGCTGTGACCCCACAAACTAAGCATAGACTCATAAAAACTAGAGATGAAAAAGACCTATCATGTGTCCTATATGCTCTCTAATGCAGGATTATTCCTTGTAATTCATTTGCTATAACTTTATCCAGGCTATTTTTAAAAACAAAAATAGCTATTTCAATATCTTCCATTACTTGATTTGCAAGATTCTTTCACAGTCTAATAGCTTTCACTGTCAGAAAGTTCTTTCTGATATCTACTCTAAATTATCTGTCTTAATTTTATCCCCTTCATCATCATGGCAAATCCCAAAGAGGTGTAGTCTCCCTGCAAATCAAGCACCACTTGGATCATACTTTCTATCTTGGTTCATAAGATAGTCTGTTCATTTTATGACCATCATTGGTTATCATATCACAACACTGAATCTTCAGGAGATCACGATTGCTGACCATATAGCAGCGCTCCTTGGTAAGTACAGTTTGTAATTTGTTGGTTTTCTATCCTAATAATAATTCATCCCATTACTTCTCCATTTATCATACTGTACCCTAAACAATTCCTCTTTCTTGTTGATATTGAGAGTATATTTTTCAAAGAAAGTACTTGTAGATGGTTATGATGCCCACTTTTGCTGCAATGCACTACATTATGCTATACATATTTGGATTACATCATCTATCATTATAAATCAACTCCTCTAGCCCCACAAATAATTTTTGTTGCTCATCTTTGAATCTTCTCCACTTTATCATGATTAAAGTTGGTCAAAAAAAATTCCAATAAAACAGTTTTCTATCAAAAATGTCTTTTTCATCAACACTGAAGAGGTGATTTTGATGAAATTTTTGATGAGGGGGAAATCAAAATATCTTGTTTCCATTGGAAAAAACTTCAAAATGTTTTTTTCCAGTTTTCTCATATTTTGAAAATTTCAAAATGTTTCATATTGATAAGGTAAAATATTTCACATCGACTTTATACTTCCAAATGAATTTAGTTTTGACTCGTCTATTAAAAGAATTTTAATATTGCATATTATACATAATACATGAATTACGTATTTTATATATAGTATAAAAGACAAAAGCAAGCATTTCAGAATTATCAAAATTAAATGTTCATAGTTTCAAATTTTTGTTGCATAGGAAGTTTTGGCTTTTCATTCTGATTTCGAAATAAAATGAAATTTTATAATTCCCCATGGACCAATATTCTACTCATTATCTTTCTGTTTTGAGGTTTTGTGACAGGTAATTTTTTGTTTTGTTTTACACATATATAGAGTTGGTCAGTTTCTTTGCTAATTAACTCCACTGATTTAAAAGGAGTTATACCTGATAAGAATATGGACTGATATACTCACATATCAGGCCGTTATCTACACATCCCCTTTGTCTGAACTGTGTAAGGGAAATTGTTAGTGTGCATGGTGAAGGAATATTACAATAATATATCCATTATGGTTCAATAATTAAATCTTTATCACTTGGGGCCAATGAGAATATGTTAAAACCAATGGGGTATCGCTGTTTTATGTTTATGTTCAGATAGGAAGTAGGCACCATTGTAAAGAGACCAAGGGTTAAGGCTGTGTCAATAGGGATGAAGCCTAAACAGACACAGGTATGAAGTGACTGCAAAAGAAGGACAGGTGTCCAAGACTGAATGGATGATTTCAATACTGAGGTGTGTAGAAAGGGCATCTCATATTTGTGCTGTGAGACATCTCCGCATATTGTTCACCCTCAACCTGCACTGGCCTCTTCTGCTGCAATATTTCTGTGCAAGATCACATATACTTTTATCATATCCTATTACTTTCAGGCTTTATTTTAGCAAGAACCTCAGAATTTGGCCCACTAGATTTATTAGCTATGACCAAGAAGAAAAAGTGTGAATGCACTTCAAATGCCCCACAGAATTTCATTCTCAGTAAGTCTGGTGATAGTTTAGAATTTTTCATTGTTCCTATTTCTCTCTTACCTGAATGTTACTTGTTTGAATATCAGCTATATCCACATTTTTAATACATCCAAAGTGTATGTCCTAAGTGGATACACTAATTTACATTAATAAAGCTACATCTGGGGGGGAACTCTGAAATTGGTAAATTCCTATTCCAATCTGAAATTGCCAAATTCCTTCTTAATATGAGTTTGTTATCTAAATTGAACTCAGCTCTAGCATTGCCTCACCCCTCACTGATTAAGTAATGTACCACATTTGGTTAATAAAACTAGAGTTTGGCAAGGACCAGGTGACTAATTTGTTCTTCAGCCTCATTGGCTTAAAAACAGAAGGAAACTAATGATGCACTCGGTAGACACATCTCAGTTTGCACATGTTCACCCAAGGCAGTGGACATCTGTTCATGACAGATCCTACTGAGAAATGGCCTAGATAGTGCCATCTTTCATCGTAACAAGTATTGGAAATAATAATTAACTATCTTGATTTATGAATTTTGTCCTTGCTTTCCCTTGAATATTTTGTCAGCTGCTATTTACTTTATGTATTAATTAGATTTTATGTTATTTATTTGTTTATTACTGTGTTTTTAAGACAGACCCATTCTCAAAAGGTAATGTGACGTGATAGGGCACGTAACAATCACTTTACTAGGTCCTTTTTCATGGCTGACAAACTGATGAACATTTTTCCACACAATTTTGCTCCAACATTTTCACTTTGGCTCTCACTCTTCCACGTTTGTGAAATGTAAAAGCCCTAAAATTTTCCACAAATAGGCTTGTGGAATCGACTATTTTTTTAGTTTCACAAATATGAAATTTCTTTGGCAATTGTAGCTGGTAGAGACATAATAGGGAGGGACAAAGCAAAATACTGAGATTTCTATTGTTGTGAAGTGTTTGTTGAAGTAAAAGCAGCAACTGTGAACACGATCCTGCATTTTGAACTCAAGCAAACATGTCAAGAACCCTCACTGGAAACAGCTTCACTATCCCTTTTAGAAATGGGAAAACAATTGTCAACAAGCAATATAACTAGTGACCCTCACTGGAAACAGCTTCACTATCCCTTTTAGAAATGGGAAAACAATTGTCAACAAGCAATATAACTAGTGAATCCTGCCCTGATCCAGTTCAGGACTTGTCCATTATAAGCCTGCAGTCTTCATGGATTTGTTCAGTATATGAGATGTTATATTTGGTGAAGGTATTTCAAACTATGAGTGGCTCATGAACTGTTTGCTGCTAGTATTCCTTTGAATACATGATGTCAGATCTGTGTGACTGGTCACCTAAGCAACGAGGTATTCTTTCTATTCCTTGAAGGAACAGAATAATAGTTATAAACTACTCATTTCTGAAGGGATTTTTCCCCATCCAAAAAAATAAACTTTGGTGATTAAAGTAATTATAGCAATGGGACCCAATTCACCTTTCATAATCACTGTTATAAACCAGACTTCACTCTCATAAGTGTTCATAAAAATGCATAAAAGGGGGTCTGAGTATGTTAGAAATCTCTAAAATGTTCACAATTTTTTGTACTAGTTTCCTAGCTTGAGCCCTTCCTAAATTGTCCGCAGCTTCCCTCATTTCTATGAGATCTCCCTTAGGAATAAACAACACATGACTTTAATGGATATTGGAAAGATGAACAAAACAAGACATCTCTATCATAAACATTTTTGGTGAATGTTTAAAAGGAAAAGTACTTTTCAGTATAAAATGTTAACTACAACTAATCTCAGGTGCATAATTTGTTTTGACATGCTTTAATAACCTGAATATAGTCAAGTACTAGAAGATACTTTGTATGCAAAACATCGCAGGTAGTGTACACTGAGGATTTGACTCTACACAAGTGTTGCAGCTCAATTATTTCAATAGAAAACTGACTAAGATATTAACAATGTTATTTAGTAAACTTAATTCAAGAGCCAGAATTTATTTTTATTGATTTTCTGTCTTCTTTTTTGGAATTGTGCGTCACAAGTCATCTTTTTGTTCACTCTTCCTTATATTGGCAATAAAAATATATAGCGTAACTAACAATCTTTAGTTTTGACAAAGCCAACAAACAGACTCTACTTTCATTAACAAAAATATTTTACATTTCCCACATGAAGGGACAAACAAAATTATCTTTGGAGAACCGAGCAAGTTTAGAAAGATCAATGATGTTGACACATAGGAAAGGGGTCTCAGCTAAATACATGGCATCTCAGGTTTATAATGTAAAAAGGACAAAACATCTTACTCCTAACTCTAGCTATATGGCTATTAAAAAAAATAGTGACCGACATCAAACCTATTTTTGTTTTAAAGATTAGGATTTGGATAATTAAAGTTTATCAGATTACAAAGATAATTACACTTTGCCACACATTAATAGTCACAGTTTAACTTCAGGTAATGAGAACTCTCAAACGTATTTAGCCAATAATGACAGATGGGAAGGTGGTGGTTAGGGGCTTCCCTTAGTTTCACAATCATAATAAAAATGTTTACACAGTATTTATACACACATTTCATTGGACATTGGCAACAAGCCAATGAACAGTTGAGCAAACGGCCACATGAAGCTTTCTTCTCTCTCCCCTCCCCCCGCTCACACTTACACATAAAAGCAGAACTATACTTCATATAATTTTCATTTTACTGGGCAAATTTAGAAAGATCAATGATGTTGACACGTGGGAAAGAGGCAGACTGACAAAACCCTTGCAACGGAGTGATTTTAAATTGAAACAGGATTTTTATGCTGGACTGAATTCTGCTAACAAGCACTTATGGACTCTGGCTCTGACAGCTGTGTAACCACCATGCCAATACACTTCTGTCTTGTGATGACTGTGCCTAAAAGAGATATGAACATTCTTCTGTGTTCTTATCTTTGCCTATGCCCTGCTCAGTGAGGGGTGGTATACAGACAGATCTATTAGTTTCACAGCCTATTTCTTTTGCCTTTTCTCCATGTGAAAAAGACATTGTACACCCTGTGGTCGACCAGTTGGGGTTAAGCCCCATTGGCACGTTGTTACCGAACTGTGGGCAAAGGTGTGCTTAATCATTGTGTGATAAGGTATTGCCTTCACACAGAGCGCCTGCAGGCAGCTCTTATCTTTTAGATATAGTTCAACATCTTTGTTTGTTTGGAATAAACCTGCCTAGTTAGAAAGTAGAATTAACGGAGGAAAAAAATGGATACAGCATGGGCTTTCTTGTGACACAAGCCACGGCTCTCCACTAGGAGCAGTCAGAGCTGCTTTGCTACAGGGCAATGAACCACGATTGTTGCCATTTTCCCCAACTACCCGTAACCTAAAGAAGTGATGTTTCCTTCCACCCCAAAAAATCAAGAGAGAAAACCCTGATAGGTTTAAAGAAGCGAAGCACAAATCACATACTATGTGATTCACCTTAAAAACATATTTAGGTAGCAAATACATGGTCCAAACTGAAGATCTGCATTTTTGTTAGTAAAACTTAAACGAGTCCCCAGGCTGCTAACCAGTTAGGACCACACATTTTTATATCTACTTTTTTTAGATACTATTATTTCAACTTCTTGCTGTTTTTGCACCTTGCCTCTTAAAGATTTCCAACTAAGCTGATCCAAATGTGCTAAACCCTCATTTAGCAAATGCTGAGCTACCTGGACAGGAGTGGAAGTCTTATAAAAATGGCAGATTTTTGTATTCAACCATTCTGTCTGTAATGACTTTTTTTGTCCACTATTTCATTCTATTTTAACTTTTCTGGAGCAACACTGATTGACACAGCTGAGAATCAGACTACTGGTCTTCAATAAACTCACTTATAAAAATAACTTATTTCTGAATAAACTTAAAATTCAAATTTATGGCTATGACTGTATTTTTCTGTGGTTTCTCCATTATTTTAGTGCTACACCGTGGAATCTTTTCTTTGTAATAGAATAATTACACTGCACCTATGTGTACCAATCTGGAAACCATTGACATGTAGTACCCATTGAACTTAATGAGATTACTCATATGAGTAATTATTTACAGAAGCCTTAAATACTACAAATGAAACAGAATAATACAGTGAAACATTAAGGAAGCAGAAGAGCAATGTGTGTTAGCTAAAATGTTTCCATAGTATGGAGGAAAATGATACTAATTTACTAGGGCTATCAAGTGATTAAAAATTAATTGTGATTAATTGCTCAATTAAAAAAATCGCGATTAATCACACAATTAATCACACTGTTAAACGATAATAGAATACCATTTATTTAAATATTTTTGGATCTTTTCTACATTTTCAAATATATTGATTTCAATTACAACACAATACAAAGTGTACAGTGCTCACTTTATATTTATTTTGATTACAAGTATTTACACTGTAAAAAACCAAAATACATATTTTTTTTCAATTTACCTAATACAAGTACTGTAGCGCAATCCATTTATCATGAACGTTGAACTTACAAATGTAGAATTATGTACAAAAAATACTGCATTCAAAAATAAAATAAAATAATCTAAAATTTTTCAGTCCTCTTTCTTGTTCAGTCAGAAAAATAAGTTTGTTTATATTTGCAGGAGATAATGCTGCCCACTTCCTGTTTACAATGTCACCTGAAAGTGAGAACAGCTGTTCTTGTGGCATTGTTGTAGCTGGCGTTGCAAGATATTTATGTACCAGATGCATTAAAGATTCACATGTCCCTTTATGCTTCAACCACCTTCCAGGGAACATGCATCCATGCTGACGACAGTTTCTGCTCGATAACAATCCAAAGCAGAGCGGACCAAAGCATATTCATTTTCCTTATCTGAGTCAGATGCCACCAGCAGAAGGTTGATTTTCCTTTTTGGTATTTCAGGTTCTGTAGTTTCCACATCGGAGTGTTACTCTTAAGACGTCTGAAACCAAGCTCCACACCTCAGCTCTCTCAGATTTTGGAAGGGACTTCAGATTCTTAAACCTTGCATCAAGTGCTGTAGCTATTTTTAGAAATCTCACATTGGTACCTTCTTTGCGTTTTGTCAAATCTGCAGTGAAAGTGTTCTTAAAAGTATCAGAGGGTTAGCCGTGTTAGTCTGGATCTGTAAAAGCTTGTTGCTCCTATGACCCTATTGTAATTTCCCATGTCCCCCGCCACATCTGTTAAATTTGTTAAGTTCACCTTTTCCATGCTTACATCCAGGCTTTTGTCACCTGCCATCTTTGAATGTAATCTAAAGCCCTCCTCACCAGGTGGGCAATTTGGTGCATGAAGATGCTCTTCCCATTTTAGATCAGGTGCCCCATCTCTTCTGAGCAGATCTTTTTCCTAGGACAGCATCCCGCAGTTCAGGAAGCCAAACCATCTGGTTGACACCAGTTGCGCAGCCACTCAGTCATTTCCAGGACGCACGCGCCCCTGCCTGAGCCCTGACCCTCAACTGGGAGGATGGATGAGAACAGAATATGTGCCCTTGCTCCTTCACCCTCTGGACCTTCCTGTCAGAGGCGATGTCAGATGTTTTATCAAGACTCAGCCCTTATTTTAATGAGTGATGTGAATTTGTCCAAAGAATCTTTTTGGACAAGCTCTAGTCTATTATTTTGGCACCTCATGTCCCTGTTTATCAGTAGTTTGAACAGGAAATAACATATTTCAGATTTTGTGGCGTAGTAATAGTTCTATATTTGCTGTTGTATTGTTGGCGATTGGCTCTGACTTCTGAGATGCCAAGAACCTATTGGGTGATGAGTACCTTTGACTGCAATTGACTTTAAAGGAATTTGAGTGTCACCAGCACCTGACAGAAGGCTGGTTTCCTCATAGGACTGGCTCTGTACTGATCATATCTGCTCAGTCTTTTCCAGTCTCATTTAAACCAAAGCCCCTGCCCCCCTTTTTTTTCAAAACGCACTAGCTCTCTCAGTACAGTTTACCATTCTGTCTCATAGCCAAATTCAATTTTTACTATAGTCCTTTTACCATTTGCAGTGCCTCTTGAAAGGATTCCTTCCCTCCCGCCCCTATGCTCTGTTTAAATTTACAAGATCTCTCATATCTCCCAATATTAGAATGTTTGTCTCCCTAAGACTATCATAGGCCTGGAGGAGTCACATTTAATTTATTTCCTGTTTTCCCCAGATGGAATGCACGTTAGCACATGGCCTTAATGTATAGTATTCTTTCCACTTCCCTTCACATAATCTCATTGCGTGTTTCAGTGTTCTTCAATTTGGCCAAAGTCCAATAAGCCCAAAAATGATTGCATGCTGCATGAATATGTTTAATCTTGCTTTGATTTACTTCACATTTTGCATTATCCCTTTCAGTTACTGTGATGTCCCCGTAAGTAAACCCCATGCTACAAGCTTTCTTCAGTTAGAACGCTGATGCTGTAGGATACAGAATGACTTCTGGCCCTTGGAACCTTGTAGGAATTATCTTAAACCTGCTGCACATGTTATATCAGTAGAGAGGTACAATACATACCATATCAAGATGACAAATCTATTTTGTACAATACCTAAAAGATCTAGGAAAGAGGACTGAGAGATGACTGTACTTACCTTGCCATTCTCATGCATGTAGAACTCAGTTTGCCTCCATTTGGCTGCGGATCAATGGATAAATCCAGCTTGTCACTGGTGCCATTGACTTCCTTGCTCCCCTATTGATGAAAAGAGAGTAATTGGCAACACCCCTTTACAGAGAGCAGATTATTGGGCCCTTTACCTAGCCAGCTAGGCCATCTTAATTTTGAACCCTGTTTACAAGCTGGGTTGTCTGAAATGGCTACATTCACTAAAGAATGAGTAGTTTGGACATAGCTGTTCAGATATTCCTAGCATACCCATGTCAGGAGTTTAGGGTATTGGTATTATTAATTATTAGTATTATTATTGCCGCTATTACTGAACTGACTGTTCAGTTTTGCTAGAGAAAGATTAGTTTTATACAGTGCATTCTTCAGTGTATTTCTCAGCAATTTTTACAGTAATATTATGACTATAATCCAGATATCAGTTTAAGAGAAGAGGAAAAATGCACTCTTGCCCCCTTCCCCATTATTATACTACCAAAGTCATGACAGAGATCCAGTAATATGTGAGGCTTATTCAGCTGTTTCCTGATTTAGTCTGCAAGGTTCCTTCCTTCATGCAACTCTTTATATATTTATTACTTTGTCCGAATCTGTTCTATATGTCTGATTTTTTTTTTCTCCTGCCTTCTTTTTTTTTAATCCTATTTTATCATCTTCCTTATGTTTATCCTCCAGATTTCCTTTCCTGCTTTCCTTATTCTTACATCACATTTTTATAGCTGGTTGACATACTGCTTCTAAATAAGTTTTTGGGTTAGGGTTAGGGAGTCCTTTTCTCTGTTTGTGAATAACCATCCTTGATTTCCATGAACATATTCATTCTTTATTCACAATATAAGCCATGTGAACAAATTTCAGCCCATGGATTACTTTAATTCAGTGAGAATTAAGCATATGTTGAAGAGCTTTGCTGAATAGGAATGGATTAAACACATGCAGAAAGTTAATAGTGTGTTTAATTGCTTTTATATTGAGTGGGCTCCAGTTTTAGCATTTCTGCTCTGCAATGTGTCAGTAAAGCACAGAGAAAACATTTCTAGTGGTGTCACAGAGGACCCACTAACAGAAAATTCTTCATACAACAATACAGCTCATCAAACTGCAGCAAAATCAGCACAGTGTCATATACACTTCCATTAAAATCTAAAGCACATTTAAAAAAGAACAACACACCAACCAACCAAACGCAAAAGATTTACATTAGTCAACAGCAGGAGACCTGAATGCACATCGGAACTCAAAAGTTCATTTGAAACCAGATAGAATAAATTATATTCAATTAATTATTCTGTTTCACTAAACATCAATAATTACTAAATATATATATTTAGATTAACTTTTATGATATACTTATATCATATCTTCTGCCTCTCTCACACTTTCTCTGGAATTGGAAAATGCTATCACAAGCTGTATGAGTAATATCAAGAGTCTGAGTGATATAAATAGCAAGTGAAAGCTCTTTACTATTAAAGAGAAAGGCAAGGGAGCCCTTATATACATACATTACCAAAAACCAAAATACATATGAAGATACAGAATTAGCAGTTACAAAGTTCTTCCAACCGGATCTTGCATGTTCAAAGTGTTTGGAAGTTTTGCAAATAAGTGTTGTTTCTCAATGTAGGTTATATAGCACAGGTGTTTCATGGGCCAATTAGGATGGAGCTCTGTTTGTGTGCGCATATGCGTTCACACACATTCATTAAAATCTTCTCCTTGTGTCAGTAGAACATAAGAATGGCCCTACTGGGTCAGACCAAAGGTCCATCTAGCCCAGTATTCTGTCTGCCAACAGTGGCCAGTGCCAAAGGGAATGAGCAGAACAGGTAATCTTCAAGTGATCCATTCCCTGTCACTCATTCCCAGCTTTTGGCAAACAGAGGCTAGGAACACCATTCCTGCTTATCTTGGCTAATAGCAGCAAGCCCTTTCATTATTTGTAGATAAAGAGGAGAAGGAAGGAGTTGTATTGGTTTATTTGGATTGAATGGGACAAGGAGAGAGATTATTTATAGGATAGATGCAAGTTAGGCTATCCCTGAATCTCTCTCTTGTCTCTGGTGTACGTGTGAGCAATCTGAGCAGCTAACAAGGGTTAGTTTGGGACTGATTAAAACTCTTTATTATTGCCTCAGTTCAACCATCATTAAAGTCAGTAGAAAGACTAAGGCCTTGGTTAGACTGGCATTTTACAGCGCTGCAACTTTCGTGCTCAGGGGCGTGAAAAAACGCCTCCCTGAGCGCTGCAAGATACAGCGCTGTAAAGCCTCAATGTAATCATGGCTCCCAGCGCTGCAAGCTACACCCGTAGAGGATGTGGTTTACGTGAAGCACTGGGAGAGCTGGCGCTCCGACCATACTGACACTTCCGCGGCAGCGCTTTGAAATTTCCAGTGTAGCCATACCCTCAGTGGGAGATGGAGCTAGTCCTATAGCAGGAAGCCCTCTTTAACTCCTTATGCCATTTCTTCCCAGGTCCAGGTCTTAGCTCCCTGACTAGTAAAAAGTAATTGGTATGACATTCCAGTCCAAAATATATTTATAGCTATACATACACACACTTAAAGAGACTGAATTTATCATTGCATGGTGAGGGGAAGAATTCATGACAGCATGGAAAGCATGGAGGCAGTATGGCAGTCTAATTATACTGAACCCAAAATCCTGGCTTCAACATTCCAGTTCTCAAAGAATCAGTGCAGGATGCCTGGTTCTCTCAATAATGTCCTGCTCTGCATTCCTCACAGAAAGCATAGTTATTATTTTACAGTGCTGACCCGTTGGTCCACAGCTGTGAATTATGTACTCTAAAAACAATTGAAACCATGGAACCTTTGACGCTGCAAAGATCATTATTAAGACACACAATATTTTCTGCCATAAAATACATGAATTTTGTATAGAAGTAAACACCCCAGAGTCTTTCTTTGCCAACTTCCCCCTGCCCCCATATGCATGTGCATTCCCCCAGCAATGTACCAGGGCACAAACTGCATATTTTTCACACGGATGGTCTGCCAGTGACTCAGATGACAGCGAACTTTGCTTCTCTGCTTCCCACACCTCTCTCCAGTTTTAGATTTAAAAGGGAAAAAGGGACGTGATGTTTCAGTAACACTGACAGACTCTAGTCTTCAGCGGGCAGGATTGAACCTGGGACCTCTGGAGCTTAGTGCATGAGCCTCTACTGCCTGAGCTAAAAGCCATAGGCCTGGTGAGGTTCAGTCTGTTCTTGTGGGGATTGTAGAGCAGACTCATTAATCTCACTCTCTAAGTGGTTTTGGTGCCGCTGGATGGGACAGAACACCATACGCAGGAGGCAGGTGGGTTACACTTGTTCATTGGTGTAATGTAACAAATAAAAGAAAATTCACAGTTTGAATCAGTAAGAAGTTGAAGAACAGGATTACATGGTGACATTGTTTTTTCCAGCTCAGCACATGATGGTACCTTCGCCCACCAACAGAATATTTCATACAAACAGTCTTAACTCATCCTAGGAGGAAAGTATTTTTAGTTGCCATCCCGCTTGTCAAGAGGCATTGCAATTCTGACAATGCATTTAATGAATTCTCCAGTAGCTGCACGTTCAAGCTCCATCCCCTGTGTTTAAGCTGCCATGATTCTACCACCAGCATCTAGGGAAACATTTTGGTACAAAAACTCTAATGAGGAAAAAGTGCTGTCTTTTAGTAGAGCAATGCTTAATTAACAATAATTAATTAGCCAAATCCTAGAAAATCACGCTATTACCATTTGAGACAACAGCTCAGAATGGAAAAATGTTGACAGCTGGATATTTTTCTCAGTTAAAAACTAAACACATTTGGAACATACTAAAAAAAGAAAGAAAGAAAGGTGCTATTGCTAAATAAAGAGTAAATATTTTCATTCATGTAAAAATGACTTTTTGATTCTAAGATGCTCCCAAGTCTAATATTCTTAGAATATCTATACTCCGAGAAGTGATAGATGGACAAGACCTATATTAAGTCCTCCAGTCCCTGGAAGTACGGGTTTCCTTCTAACTTTATATTTCTAGTTTTTATTTTTCCTCACTTCTGTTTACTGCTTTTAACATTCCACAGTATAAAACAGGGAATAAATCCTCTAGTTTAATCTTCGCCTCTGGTTTTTTTTATATTTCTTTTAGCTCTGTAGTTGAGTAGTAACCAAACTAAAGTTCAACATATTGTAAATTAAGATAAAACTGCAGTAAAAATGCGTTATGTCTGGAATGGTAAGAAGTAGTGATAAAGGATGTTAACTATAGTTTAAAGTCTTTTAATAACTTAATCTACAAGGGCTACAAAGAATTATATGTGGACTCTATTCATGCCACATTGTTTGTTGCATGTATTCTGGTAAATCAGATTATTCAGTTGCCCTTGGGCAGGCTTGATGCATTAGTATCTGGTTCCAGGTGGAATCTAACTTTCTCCTTGAACCACTCTACTGTGCAGGAAAACAATGCGCTACATGGTGGTCCAGCCCCAGGTTGTTGCTTCAGGTGCTAAGAGAAGAGCAAGCTCTGCAGAGTCACTGTTGCTCTGTGCAGGTGATATGGGAGTGGCTGAACCATTGACTGAGGTGGGGAAGATGTGTTACTGGTAAGAAACAGGAACAAATTACTTCCCTCAGAAGCAAGTGGGGAACAGTGAGGCTCTGGATTCCTCCTGGGGAGACAGAGCTACATGCTATGCTTGCATGTGCCTCTGCTAAAGACTAAATCTAGCCCTAAATAAGAGATTGAAGTTATCACCACCCTGTGATTGTACCAGGTTGTTCTGTTTTTATCTCATCGATGTGAATTTTATATTCCATTCTCTTCACTTGGAGAAGGAGCAGGCCCAAGCTGGGCTTATAGGGTTTTCTTTCTTCTATAAATCAAGGCGAGTCCATTTATTTTGAAAGATAGCATATTAGTTTCCAGTTCTGTGAAGTTCTGTTCTAGAAAACACTTAGTCTTTTTCAAATACATTGATTTAAAATGAAGGCAAAGCTTAAGCCTAAAAGATCTAGAGAAGATCCTTCCTTATATATCGAAAGGATATCATACACCATACAACTGTCATAAGGAAAGATCCAATGTCTTTATGGTGGACAAAACTATTAGTGGATTTACCGGACTGAACAAACATACACACCAAACCAAAAAAGTACTGCAAATAGCTTGGGTATTGGGGATTTTAAATATAAAGCTAAATATATATCAAATATTCCAAGTTGTGGGCTCAGGTATGTTGATGACACATGGCTTCTAGAAGATAAATGCAGAACCAGTTATGAAAAGGACTCAGCTAAACAGAGTAAAATACAAAGGGAAAATGTACATACATTGTGATCCAGCTGCCATGGAGAAATTGTCCATGGCACAGCAACGGTAATCTGAAGACTCTGGGCCAGACATTTTAAATCACATCAAACTTGTTGCTTCAAAATTGATTCTTTTTTCCCCTCTCACAATATAGGTAGAATGTAGCTTCAAGTGTGCGTGCCCACACTTAATGACTTAAAGCCTTGATCTGTAAACACTTATGAACATGCCTAACTCTGGTCCCATCGAAGTTGATGGAACTACTCACATACTGAAATTGACAACTTATTTTGTGGCAGGATTGGGGCCTATATTTGTACTTATGATATCCAAGTGGCACTTCTTTCTTCCATTAACATCAATGGGAGCCCTCAAAGCTTAGAAACCTCCTCCCCTCCCAAAATAATTTTAAAGGCACAGTAAAACTATATTACACACTTAAACATGTTTCTCTCTTTAAAACTTATCAATTGTTTAAACATGATTTTCTATAAGGTAACGTATGGCCTGATTCAAATCCCAGAGAAATCTATGGGGATTTCCCTTGTCTTCAATGAGTTTGGATCAGGGTCACAGAGAAGGCATCCCATTATTGTTACTCTTTTGACAGTTTTCTCATAAACGTATATTTTAAAAAAATTCTAGACTAATCATCCATTGTTTAATTTAATGATGCATTATTTGGGTTATTTCAGTGAGAGCTCTTTGTTTTTCTAATAAACCCAGTAAAAATAGTCAGATATGCTGCAAAAGGTGTGTCTTCAACTAAAACAATTTTAATATGTGGAGTACTTCTCAGTCTGAAATCTGAATGTTTTTCATAATTTGCTCCAACACAACATTATCCAGTGACTCTTTAAAAAAACCAAGAATCTTTATCTGAAAAATAATGGGATTTTCAAATGTTTAGTGAGGTTCACAAATGAATTTTTGAAATTAATTAATTAATTAATAACATTGTTATTGATGTATCACCTATCATCCTGAAGGAAGTATTTTAAAATTTGATTTGTAAACTACAATATAGTCACAAACAAAAGCCATTAAAAAGATTTAAGATTTAATTTTTTTTAATGACACTTTAAACCAATATTGCATTTTCTTGGGAAATAATTTACATCTTCTAAAAAATCCAAACACTGGAATAAACAAATACAAAAAAATCTAGCCATTTCCCCACTGACACAAAAGAGTGTAGGCTGGGCCTGTTCTGTTCCTGTAATTACAGAGTAAAGGAGGAAGTCTTTTAAACTTAGCTTATTGTGAAGTAAGATTAGATGGGTCTAAACATCTAAAGACTTGTGGGTTGTTGTTTTTTTTTAAAACAAACAAAAAACAAAAAAACCCAAACAAACCTCTAAAGCTTTGTTCTCTTTGCTCAATAACTATATTTAAGAATGTTATTCATTACTGGATAGTACTGGTCACAGACTCCTAAAGGGAAAAAACACAGCTGAACCTGCATGGTTATAAGTGGCTGGCATAAACTAGTGGTGTACACAGATTCCAGTTGAAGAGTGAGAGAATTGTGAAATTCGACTGCAGGATATTAAGCCTGACATGTCAGGGGCTGCACTCAGAGAGATCAGAAAGGGTATACAGAGCAAGCAGCCCTGTAACCATAAAATCCAAGTTAAAAGTGTCTGTGTAACTAGGGCTAATATTTCTTAAATTGTGAGAGTGCCATGGGATCTTTGATGACCTAAAGTAGCCACACCAACCTTGATTTATATCCCTCTTGGGGATATAACAGTGGGGCTGGGGCAGAGATTCAATATTAATTCAGAAAGAATAGTGACATTGTGTTATTTAATGAGTCACAAACATCACTTTCTATGAGATGTGTATTCCTGGGATGGGCAGGGGCTTCCCTGCCAAGTACTAGACTAAGCTGCCTTTTCTTAGCTTCTGAGATTCACTGAGATTCACAGCACAGGGGGGAAATGGATATAAATATCAGAAATTGAGTATGAGTTCCTAACGAAATTAAAACATTTTTATTATGATACTAAAAATCATGATACTGCATTTTTGTATGGTAGAAATTCACTACAGAATATACTTTATAACTGAAGTATATTCTGGAGTCTAATAGAAATTCTTTTTATACCTACAGTAAATGACAATTTTTAAATTTAAATTTGAGAATGGATTTTCTTAAGTATGTTTTGTAAATTCCAAAATGTGTCTTTCCTTCTGGCCCACTAAACCAGGAGAAGTAGCAATGACTTTGATTGTCACTAAATAATTTGCTCCAATTTTATACTTAATGTAAACTAGTTAAAATGAATGGAGTATGCCGTGCCATGCCATGCGGTTGGTTGTTTTACTCTGGCCCACAGATCTAGGCAATTTTATTAAATATCCTTTTTAAGACTGAGATTCAGACACTGTATTTAACCTGACTCTTAATGGTAAACGAATTGCTATCCATTTCTGGGCACAAAACTGCAATGGAATGAGCACCCTAACATCACTATTCTTGCTTTCCATAATAATCAGTGTTCTAAAGTCAGAATCCAAGCTCATTGCTTGTTTTTAATGAATCTTAAGTCAGCCATCTCTAATTCAGTCTTTTCAGATGTAGAAGCATTAACCCGCTTTTTCTGAATTACCAATCACTAAGTAACTGAATGCCATTTAGGAACGACATCTCTTGGGCCCATCAAAGTGTTCAAAATCCCTTTGATGGTGTCGTCTCTTTAGCCCACACCTTCTTAGCAAAGTTTTCAGTGGGCATATAGTCTGCTATCATAATGTCAAATGCATTAGCCCACTGCTACGTTCTTAACCAGTTAATTACATTGGCTTAAGACAACCTCTGGGTTCTCCTATCAAAGCTAAATGTAGTAAACTTCTGGATGTGAATATATTTTACTTTTGTTCTGTTTATCTGACTAACTCTGACTGCTCCCTTAGAGACTTAACTGAGAAACTTTCCATCCCTCTCTACGCCTTTGATCTAAGACTGTCAGAATTTCACTTCATTTACATTTCAGACCTACTGATTAAAACCACCTCCTTTGGGTTATGAAGTATTGTTGGATGACAGAACTCGGACACACTGCTCTAACTTCCTCATTCTATTGTATTACCGCAAGAATCTTATAAACACTTTTTTTTATGCTGCTGCTGTTTGCAGGACTGTTTTGGGAAGATGATTTCTTGCTGCAAAAGTACTGACGACCTTTCCTGTTTTAGGATAATCGATATGTCCAATTCTAGGAATATCATTACAATGAAATATATTTTTAGAATTGAATATGTCCTGCCAGCTGCTGGGACGCTATTTTTCAAATGTTCTTCTGTATGTATAACAGCACATGTCTTTGTGAAGGCCTGAGTGCAGCATGACACATTCATGGAGGCTTTAATTCAGAAAGAGGAAACTCTCTGCAGCTGCCAGAAACAATCTCTCCCCTTCTGAGTAAAACCAGCCAGTGACAATAATTTGTTTATTTATTTATTTTTCCTGATGATGAGGCTTGTTGGCTGAGTATATTGTCACTTGATAGCCTCTTGAAATTCTGGTTGAACCCCCAAATTCCCTTTCCTCTTGTGAAGTTCAGTTAAGTTCTTATCAAACTTATCTAATGTCTCTTTAATTCACTAAAACACAATGGTCTGTGTTTGGCTTTGTTGTTTTTGGTTTCTTCTTGTAATGGAACAAGAGTTTTCCACAAGAGTCCTTCAGTTTCTCTGGCTTTGACAACAGATGCATCTACGTGATGAGCACCAAGATAGGAAAAATACATAACTGCAGTTGTTCTGGCAGATCAATTGTAGAGGCAGATGGTTGAGTAGCATTTAATGGAATTGCTTAAAAAAGCTTTTGCTGCTATTACCTATATGCTATGCATTGTGATTTTGCTTTTAAAATTACACCTTTTTGGAGGTCACTGAGACCTATGATACATAAATCCTGTTTTCCTTCTACTCTACCTCACTTTTAGGGCTATTGTTGCCAGTAAAACTACATATTCTTTCTTTTGACTTTCTTGAAAATCCGATCAAGGGAAAAAGTTTCCTGAAGCAAAATGAAGATCAGACATTCCCACTATTACTACTTGGTGGTTCTCCTGTTTTCTTGGACTGATCAATTTTTTTAAATTCCTTAATAGTTTTGCTATTGTTTTACTAGTATTTTTGTAGTCCATATGCTAATATCCAAAGTGATGCAATAGAAATTTGATTTTTACTTTGGTCTTAGGGAGCAAGTATTGTAGATGTATCAGGTATATTAGAAACATTTCTATTTGTTTTTTTTTCATTTTTACACTCCAGACAAGAAGGGGGATAATTATAGCACATCTATTGGTCTATTAAGTTTCTGCTGTTTTGCATGTGATGGCCAATATTTAGAGAGATAATTAAGGCTCTCTAGCATACACAGAAATAGGTGCAGGAATAAGGAATGATTTCCATAACTTCATAATCTTAGTTATTATTTGCATTAAAGTCAACAAATCTTCCCTATGCCATTGTCTTTGGGAGGGCTGTTTCCATTTAAATTTTGAATACTGATTATAGATTTTTTTCCCCTTCTCATTTTATAAGTGAAATAAGTTACTTAAATTCCTTCTTGTATTTATTTGTCCTGATCAAAGTAAAAGAAAATGAACTTGCATGACTTGGAAGTTTTCAGTACTCTTGAGGGATACATTCATTTAAGCTCCTCCCAGAGCCAGAATGGCCCCTGGTTTAGGCACAATGCATTTAAAATGGAACAGCTACTGATCAGTAAAGATAAAGAGCCAGATTATAGGATTTGGTCAGGTTAAAGCTGGAGAATCTGCCCCCCTGAGATTTCTTTGATATAGAGGGACAGATGGTGTAGAGTTGTCGTAGGGTTCCTTCTTCATCGCCATTCTTTGCCTCTGTGAGAGGGGACATAGCTGAGGAAAAGGAGTATGGCCTGGATATCAATATGTTTGTGTGATTCCTGGCTGCCAGCAATCAGTTGAGAAGCTTTGAGACTGCTTTAATTTACAGCAGAGATCAGCCCAAACCCTAGCAAACTCCAGAGTTGGGGGAGTGTAATAGTCATAAAAACATAACAATGGCTGTATTGGGTCAGACCAAAGGTCCATTTAGCCCAGTATCCTGTCTTCCAACAGTGACCAATGCCAGGTGCCCAAGAGGGAGTGAACCTAACAGGTAATGGTCAAGTGATCTCTTTCCTGCCATCCATCTCCACCCTCTGAAAAACAGAGGCTATGGACACCATTCCTTACCCATCCTGGCTAATAGCCATTAATGGATTTAACCTCCATGAATTTATCTAGTTCTCTTTCAAATGTTTTTATAGTCCTAGCCTTCACAATCTCTTCTGGCAAAGAGTTCCACAAGTTGACTGTGCGCTGTGTGAAGAAGAACTTCCTTTTATTTGTTTTAAACCTGCTGCCCATTAATTTCATTTGGTGGCCCCTTGTTCTTGTATTATGGGAATAAGTAAATAACTTTTCCTTATCTACTTTCTCCACATCACTCATGATTTTATATACCTCTATCATATCCCCCCTTAGTCTCCTCTTTTCCAAGTTGAAAAAGTCCTAGCCTCTTTAATCTCTCCTCATATGGGACCTGTTCCAAACCCCTAATCATGTTAGTTGCCCTTCTCTGAACCTTTTCTAATGCCAGTATATCTTTTTTGAGATGGGGAGACCACATCTGTACACAGTACTCAAGACGTGGGTGCACCATCAATTTATATAAAGGCAATAATATACTGTCCATTTTATTCACTATCCTCTTTTTAATGATTCCTAAATCCTGTTTGCTTTTTTGACCGCCTCTGCATGCTGCGTGGACATCTTCAAAGAACTATCCATGATGACGCCAAGATCTTTTTTCCTGATTCATTGTAGCTAAATTAGCCCCCATCATATTGTATCTATAGTTGTGTCATTTAAAAGACACATTTGTCCTCTCCCTCTCCACTTCTATCAGTCTTGGACTAAGCACAGCTCAGGTGGACCAGGGGATCTGACACGGCAGATGCTCCTGCAGTAGCTATACAGCATCGTCAAAGTGATTTAGTCTCAGGAGTGTGGCTCCCCAGATAGCAGCAGTTGCCAGAAGTTTACAATCATGTCTCTTATACTTGATGCAGAAAACTATAATACAGTAAATAATAATTATGGATCTATCACAACACACTAAATATTTGACAAGGGGATACGTAGCAATGGACATAGAACACAAACATATGTATTTAGATTACATTAAGCACCTGATTTTCTAAAGTGTGTGTATACAACTCATTGTGCATATATTGATATCTAATTTGTGAACACAATTACCATTATTGCATGCTCAATTTACCAGTTATTGTGCCAACAAGGTGTGGAAATTAGGTGCATGGGTATAGTTATGCTGTTTAAAACTTCAGGCTCCAAACAGGTTAGCTTGTTCCTAAAATACTCTGCAGTGAAACCAAGGATTGAATATGCTTGAAGGCTACCCACTCACTCTGCCCTAGCACTATAGGTGTCCCAGAACTACAGTATATATGGTAAGGAAGATGGCACTGCCCCCTCCATGTGATTACTTGTTACGTGGCTCAGTAAATTACTTTGATTTCAGTTTTATGAATCCAACACCTTTTCCGAATGTTAACTTCATATTAAAATATACTTTTAAAAAGCCTTATTTAATACCTCTTAATTATAATTAGGAGCTATTGTTGAGTTCCAATTATTGTAATAGGCATTTAATAAGAAAGATGATTAATCACCTGTATGGCTGCAAAATAGTGAATTTATTCACAGTGAACTACAGTACATGAAAGTTGTTGAGTACGGTATTGTACTGAGAAACTTTTCTTTGGAATTTACAGATTATGCCATTACATGAGTCTGAAATAAATATTTCTCCATTAGGAGCATGCATGGTATCTTAGTATATACAAACCTACTGTAGAAGGATATTGATTCCGGCATATTGCTAGTCAATTTCATTCAAAGTAGGCATACCATTTATTTGACCAATCACAATTAAAATGATGTTTTATACCCATCCATGCACAGTGCAATTAATAGACTAAAATTATGTTACTCAGCTTCACTTCTGACCCATGTCATGCTTTTCTAAACCATCATTTCAAAAGAACAACTATTAAAATCTAGGGGAAGTCACCTGAGGCCAGTTATTTTACAATACAGGATCTGAAATCCTATCAGTTGACAAGGGTAATAGACCCATTAAACTAACTGAAGAAATCCTTTGGTTCCCACTTCTTTTTTGAGGAATGAATTCTTGCAGCTGTTGAAGCTTTACAAGTTTTGCTTTAAAATGGTGATTTTAAGCAGCTAATTGTACCAGGTACCAGATGAACAGTAAAAGACTAAAGTCCTCAGGTAGTCTCAGTGAAAATGTGATTAGTAATAGACCATAGTCATATAGGCGTTTCCAACAGAAACATAGCTTTTATAGTTTTAAAGGTACTTGCAAGGAATTAGTATTCACCATCATCCTTTATTTCCTATATCTGAGACAAATACCCACTTTTTGTTTTGAATTCCTAAAACTTCCTTTTACTGTCATTTCAAAAGCCAATTTCTGCATTAATGAGGCTAAAAAAAGAAATTTTAGAACTATAGAAAAGCTTCAGAATGAACCCAAACAATTTTTTCCATAGTCTCAGCTGCATTTTTGTCAGAAACAGTGATCATAGGCAGAACATTCAAAGTTAAGGAACATTCCTGCCATATTTGGATGTGTTGCATGTTGTTACTGATTCCAGAATATATGGACAGACCACCAGACAATGGTCTGAGACATACATTGATTCAATGGAACAAGATGTTTAACTTGGAGTTTCCTTACTTTATTGGCATGTGTCAAAATGTACATTACTTACATGGAAGTTTGTGTATCTAATAGTCTTTGCTTTTAATAACAACATCTGAAGAACCTGGAGGTCTTCTATTCTTCAACAAATGGTGTAGGTGGGATATGTAGCATGTACAAATATTCTTGCTTGTTTGCTGTTCCTTATGTAATCCCATGTGATTGTATTTATCTTATTTTCTTGTTTGGTCTTTTGTGTTCAAGAATAAATTGTCTTATTATAACAGCTATAATGATGAAGGAATAATGTTGCCACATATCTACATTGTTCGGTGTAAAAATATGGGTAAGATTTGAACTTCAGGCAAGTCGCAATGAAAATTAATGGATAACTTATTTTGAAGATGCCGTTGTAAAGGTTATGGACATAAAACTACATATTAGCATTTGAGAACATGTATAAGCATATTAATGAGACTTGAATTGTGTAAATTAGCAAAAGTCAGGTTCCACTGGACTGTACCTGTTTTAACATAACAGTCTCCACCAAGAAAATAAATAAAATGATAAAAATCTATTTACTGGCCCTAGTACTATAATCCTAGCACAGGGTTATAGACCATGACACAAAAAGTTAAAAATGGAACTTGAAATAGGCTTAAAAAGTGAACAGTAGTACAAGAGCTAACATTTATTTACAAATATAGGAATACAATTGTATTTCCATAAAAGAGTCTATCATCCTCACTTTTCTGCAGGGGATTTGAAAATGCCACTCCTCTTTAGCCCATTCAATTAACCACACAGCTTGCCCTGATCTTTGCTCTGTGAAATAGAAACATAACCCTATTAGGCTAGCTACTCAGCTCTTCAGTCTACTGATGAGAGAAGTTTGGAATTTTGCTTTTGAACTCAGCAAACGTTGATCCAAATCGAAGTTTAACCTCTTTCTCATTCATCTTCCTCAAGAGAGCACCTAAAAATTGCAGTTTATGTTTCCTCAGTAACAGGCAGGATAATGTTCTATGGCACCTACCCCTTTAATTCTATAAAAGCCATTAAGGACATTCCAAATAAAATGAATGATACCATAATGGGAAACTGAAAAATAATAATAATATTTTTTAAAAAAGATGTTAATGGCTGCATTCGGCCAATCTTGTGTAGGCACTGTGACAACGTTCCTCCTCTACCTTGGAGGGTCCTTGAGAGATTTGCTCACCTCAGTGATCTTCCCCACAGTCTGGGTCAACTTCTCCTGTGTCTGATCAGGAGTTGGGAGGTTTGGAGGGAACCCGGGCCCGCCCTCTACTCCGGGTTCCAGCCCAGGGCCCTGTGGATCGCAACTTTCTATAGTGCCCCCTGTAACAGCTGCATGACAGCTACAACTCCCTGGGCTACTTCCCCATGGCCTCCTCCAAACACCTTCTTTATCCTCACCACAGGACCTTCCTCCTGGTGTCTGATAACGCTTGCACTCCTTAGTCCTCTAGTAGCACACCCTCTCACTCTCAGCTCCTTGTACCTCTTGCTCCCAGCTCCTCACATGCACTTCCTCTCCTCTGGCTTCTTCCTCCCTGACTGGAGTGAGCTCCTCTTTAAACCCAGGTGCCCTGATTAGCCTGCCTTGATTGGCTGCAGGTGTTCTAATCAACCTGTCTGCCTTAATTGGTTCTAGCAGGTTCCTGATTACTCTAGTGCAGCCCCTGCTCTGGTCACTCAGGGAACAGAAAACTACTCACCCAGTGACCAGTATATTTGCCCTCTACCAAACTCCTGTACCCCACTGACCTAGGTCTGTCACAGCACATACTAATGGATTTGTCCCATGGCAATGTGTAAATACCTCACTAATAAAATTCAATACTAAACATGATTAATATGAAATGGAAACACATCTAACAGTTTGGTGAATTCCTGATAGTTAGATAAAGGTAACATAAGTTACATGTCTCTTCTTTCTGCACAAATAAATGATACATGTTCAATAGAAAGTTGTGCCAGGTGAAAGCCTAGGATGAGCAAAGCTAGAACTTCTAAAATCTGTCTTAGGAAAACCTTTAACCAGTCAAAAGTGTGCAGGTGAAAAAACAATGGAACAAATGGGAGCAAAGAGGACGGTTTCCAACTCCATGTTTATGGAGATTTTCATATTATTAATTATTATGTATTAATATTATGGTAGGGTCCAGAGATTCCATTCAGGATCAGGTGCTGCAAAAATATATGTCTTAAAAAAGAGAGAATCTAATCCTGCTAACTTCAAAATCCCGAATCAGAGTCCTTATTTATTGCAATGGTTTACTTTGACTGCTTCATTCACATGAAATTGGACTAGATCAGGGTAACAAGGGTTCATGACCTGATATCAGAGACAGTTGATGGTAGAAAATGGAAATTGCTTTGCTGCAAGTGAAGGAGATCATGATCTATCATTCTGAGAGTTCTGAGAACTAGAAAGGTATTTATAGCTTCCATTGTTATCTGAAATTATATAAATGTGTTTAATATTAATGTTCTTATCTTACCTTTAGCATTTGTGGGAGTACTTAATAGCAGAAGTCATCTTCCCTGCCTCCCTAATAAAACATGGTTCTGTAAAGGTTCTGTAAAACTAAGGGTTTTTGTTTTTTTCTTCCGTTCCATTCCTGCAGTCAGAACGCAGAACACAGCAAAGCTCAGAGATCTGACCCTCATTCTCTGAGATTCTTTTTTTAAATCAAGCAAATAAAAACACCCCAACTGAATACAAACATGGGTGTCTCCATAGTTCTATCAGGCTGCCTATACTGAGGTTCAAAAGGAATAGTTTACTACTAATTAATTTGAATGTTAAAGGCTAAATTATTTGCCAGTGCAAATGAGTGTAGGTTCAAGTTTTAATCCAGAATATTCTAAAGGATTTAGGCCCTGATCCTGAAATGAGATGCAAATAGGCAGGTGCCTGTGCTTGCACAAAGCCCTGATGAAGTCAATGGGTTACAAGCATTATGACCGAGGCTTTAAATATTGCAAGAAAGTTGATGCAGATTAAAGAAATCTTCACATTTCCATTTATGTATAATATAAACAAACTTGAAAAAGTATGTTAGGAAACATAAGTAAGAAGTTTCTTGTTATAGCAGACTCTTCCTTTCTGAGACATGTCAATTGCTACTATTCAATTTGTGCCAATGACATATTATTTAAATGCTCAGACATCTATGTGCTAATCTGAATTTCTATAGGATTTAATCTTTTTTCCACATTCATATCTCATGGTGGGGCCTATGGTATATTCAACTTTGCACAATCAACAGCAATTTCTCCTCATTACTGTCCCAGTTTTCCTAGCCCATATTATTCTTTAACTTCAAAAATTATGTTACCTTCCTTTCAATGCTATTCTTAACCACAAAGACAGAAGGCATCAGAGTGATTAATGCTGGGACGTTTTCCTCAAAAATGAGTTATTCCCCCAAATACATCAGTACAGCATGTATGCTTCCAAAGAAATTAGAAAGGAAAATGATGAGTTTGACTTAACTGCTTTCCAGTTATACACACATACCCTCATTTTCTTGAGCCTACATTTTTCCCCACTGAAGACAATAGATTATATAAGAAACACAGGATCAGACCATTTTGGTGTATTGTCCACAGATTAAACTGGCACAGTAAATCTTATGATCTATTCAAACTCTCATATTAATACAAAGGATATTCAAATTACAATGGTGATTCGTCTTACAAAAATGGGTTTATAAATTGTGCCTAGCTTGCATGATACACACAGGTGGAATTTGCTGATCAAACACCAAATAAAAATTGTTTACAGGTTACAAAAATAACTTGTAACAAAAATATATTGGTTGGCACACTGCAGGTGAAGTGCTAAAAGTACATGATTTTCTGTGAGCGTGAATCTGAAAAGCACAGAGCACTCTGAAAACTCAAGGGGACTATTCATGTGCTTAACGCGAAGCATGTTATTAAGTGCTTTGCTGACTTGTGGCCATAATCACATATGTTGCGGTGGTAGCCATTTGATGAAGAAGCTTTTATCATCTGCATTTGCGCTTTGTTCACTAATCCACGTCACCCGGGACTTTCTACTATTCCAAAGCTCAGAGCAGCTTCAAATACACCATAAACCTACTACTGGTTATTATTCTTTGTATTACAGTAGCAGCTAAAGGGACCAACCAAGATCAAGCCTCAGCGTGCTAGCTACATTACAAATACAACTGCTGCAACTCCACCCTTGCACGTCTCATCTGGTAATTAACATTCATGTGTCTGTTGATTTACACCCCATTCATTTTTTCCTGTATTGTAGATATATCCTTTCATTTTCAAATGGAACATAGTAAATGAAAAGGTTAAGTCTAAATTTGATTGAAGTTTCCTGATTTGCCCCTAATCTGTGCACAAATGGAAAGTAATATCTGCAGTCAGTATTGATTTCCATTGCTGTCCAGTAAACATTTTGTAAAGATGACTATTTCTTGTTCTGTACTATACTTTTCAAAGTTGTGTATAAAATCGGTGTTTTGTACTATGTGGGTGACTACAGATGTGCTAGTTAATGACTGATATTCTTGCTTATCACTGATATACCAGAAGGCTATTGCTCTTCCCTTCACTCTGTTATTAATAACCTTATTAGGAATGCAAATCAATGTCCACTATATAAAATGAAAAAAAAAAAAAACAGAAATCAATGGATGTCCTGTTGTACATGGTTTAGATTCAGATTTTTTCTAAGTGCCACAGGTTCATACCAAACCTTGAATATTAAATTAACTTGAGTTGGTTAGTATATTTATAGTTTATAAACCTCCAATATATTTTAAAGGTAGACTAGTAAAAGAGTTGTTTTAAACAAACTCAAACAGTGCACTAAAAATAAACTACCAAAATAGAGGAACACATGTAAATCACTGATTACGCTAGTAAAAAACTGAGTCCTGGTATTGGTTATTACATACATTCATTCCCTATTCCAAATGGGAAAAAACAGTTGTTTTAGAGTTCAATACATTCTAAATCAAGGTTTGTTTTATAACTTTAGAAACCAGGATCAGAATCACTAGTCTCTTCAATGTTTACTTTACTTCCTTCTATAATTTTTGTTATTTACATAGGCTCTTAGTAATCTTCAAAATTATAAGTAAAATAGTGAGGGCCTATTTCTGTAAATGACAGTCCATTTTTGATCGCTTCCAGTCATGTGATGATAGTATAGTAATGAAGGTAACCATGGAGCTTACTGATTTGATCTCTTCAGCTAAACTAATGGCTAAATTCTAGATCTCATTTATTTAAAGTTGTTCAGCTAACAGTCATTTTGATAATACCTCCAATCCTTCAACTCTAACATCAAGATGTAGACTACTCAGTGGAAATCAATCTTCCTGCACTTAAGATAGAATACTAGTTACTTACCGTCTCAATGTCTGATTATACCATTCACCACAGTATTTGGATCAGAAATATGTAAATTAGTGAGAATACAGTAAGAAAAGGCCTGAATCTTTTCCTAAAACTCTAGCCAAATGGAACACAGCTATCTTCTGAGTTTCAAAAAGGCATACATAACATCTTGCACAATATTCATTTTCACATGCCTCACCACTTCTTGGTTAAGGCTCAGACTAGAGAAGGAAGTGGCAAAATATCATGACAAGGGCTGTTTTCATCACCTCAGCTGAAAGTAAGAATCTGAAAATATTACAGATTGAGATAGTTTGGATAAGATTCAGAAAATGCCCCTCAATGTAGTTTACTACTATCTGACTGACTTGAGGTTTGCCCATTTTAAATGTGAACTCTTGTAATATAGAACAATTCAGAACTATCGTTATCTAAAGTTTGTTGGTCCTGCAGTGGTAACACTGGAACATTCTGATGTTTACTTTGCGAATACACTGCTTTCCATAACTTTTGGACTGAAATAGAATAATGTTTTTGCATGTCTGGAGCACTGGTGGCAGGGTGCTCCTGCTGGGTGGGTGCAATCCTGCATGCTGGGTGCCATCCTGCACGCTATCTTCTCCCAGTGACCCTTCTCAACTGTTGCCATCATCAGGTGGTTCTTCAATGGTTCAGCTCTCCAGGTAAGTCATACACTGTTTAAATTGGATGAATAGGTGAATGCCTTCCAGGGTGATAAACGTTCAGAAGGGACTATCACCATGCTCTTGTTGTCTGTAGCTCTTTCTCTGGGCTCAGTTCTCAGCCCCTTCTGTACTAGCTTTAAGTCTGTCTCTGCCCTGTTAGGGAGCACTGCCTTCAGAGTTTTCTCCCTGGAGACCATTTGTCCTCAGCAGTTCTCTGGTGTCCTAGCTCTCCAGTCAGGTTATTCCTTAACTTCAGTTCCCTTTCAGGGTAATAAATTCCAGCAAATGGTTGGTCCTCTCCAGGGTCTTCAGCCCTGTCTCTGGGCCTGTATAAATTCCAGCCCTTTGCTTAGGCTCCAAAACTAAACTGGTCCTCTTCTCAGGCTTTGGCCATTTCACCAGTGACTGTTAAGGGGACGCAGGCATGCCCACTACTCCACGTCCCAACTCAGGCCCCCTACAAACAGCAACTACTGCTTCCATTAGTAGTTGCTGGTGCTGCATTCCCTGGGCTGCTTCCCATATAGCCACTCTCTCTTCAGCATTTACACAAGGCTAACGTTCTCAACTCTTCTTCTTCTTCCTCACTGAATCCCAGTGCCACCAGAACCCATCTTCTGGCTCTCCCTTGAGCTCCAATGACCAAAGAACACTCTATTCTGCTCCTCTGGTCCCATCCAGGAACTGAGCCTGCTGGGCACTGATTGGGTTGCATCCCTGTAGCCTTTTTAGGCAGGTCTGGAGGACCCACCTTCACTGCTCCTTTCCTGGAGTGGGGTGTGGTAGGAACAAAAGATCTCCAGCAGGGGACCTCAAAGGGCCTGTGTAATGCTCCCTCCCCTTCCTGGTCAGAGGGAGGTTATTCAGGCTAGTCCTATGGGGTCAGGACCAGAGTCTGTAAGACAGGCAAATAGTTATTACTGAGCTTTAACCTGGACTGGGTCACCTCAGGTGGTCAGCCCTTACCTACAGTCTATCAGGGCTGACTTGGCCTGGGCGGAGCTCAGGCAGCTACCAAGCAAATAGTCTTTCTGGGCTGGCTTTAGCCTGAGTGGAGCTCAGGCAGCTAGTAAGCAAACAGTCTCTAAGGTGAGTGGTGAAGGAGCTTCTATTCTGGGCTACAGCCTCCTTGCACCAGGTATGGGGTCTGCCACCCAGGGTGGGGTTGGCAGGGGGATGCAGGCCCACCCTACTCCACTGCGTGCCAGCCCAGGGCCCTGGCAGGGGCAACACGCTGACAGAGCCACGCCAGGTCCTGCAGGCGGCTGCTCCTGGGCTACTTCCTGTCTCCCTGGGGTTTGGTACCTGCAGCCTCCAGGCCTCTTCCGGCTCTTTGGGGTAAAACGGCAGCAAGTACTCCGGGCCAGTCACCGGGGGATCAGGAACAGCCAGGCGCAGGTTCCTCTCGGGGCCTCTGGAGAACAGGCCGAGCGTCGTCCTCCATTGCAGGCTCTCCCTCAACTGAGCTGCTGGGCCAGCATTTTATACGTCCGGCCCTGCCCCAGTACTTCCGGCAAGGGGGGCAGGGTGATCTAGGCTCCGCCCTCTGAAGGGTATCTAATGCTCCCTCTCCTTCCGGGTCGGAGGGAGGCCACTCAGCCTCACTACAGCCTGGTACACCTCATCACATATAGGGTTGCCATCCCTCTAGGATAGTCCTGGAGTCTCCAGGAATTAAAGATTAATCTTTAATTAAAGATTATGCCATGTGATAAAACCTCCAGGAATACATCCAACCAAAATTGGCAACCCTAATCACACACCTTCAGAGAGAGACCGTACATTCATTTCATTTGGGACAACTGAAATATACCATCTTTTCATTTTGAAAGTGAATTTTTTTTTAATAACTTCAAAATGTTTGTTAAAGACCTATTGCTATATTCATACAAATGTATCTTTCTGTTACACCCTCAACATATGGAAGATATGTGTTTTGCACTAACTATTGTTCAAGGCCAAAGCTTGTCCTAAATTGTCAGGCAACAACATTGCAATGTAAGTACAATGAGTCAGTGACCCAAAACGGGAGAAGGCAGCAGAGAGGAAGGGTGAGTATCTGGGGATCTTTTTATCCCTCATTTTCCTCCTCTCTTTCATCATCAGAATTGTCCCCAGAAGAGAAGTGATGGATGAAGGAGTACAGGGAAAGAAGCTATACTCTATCTTTCTTTGATGTGCTCTGGTGTTCCACACAGAGCTTTCCCAACACAAGATTACAAAGGAAGTCTATGATTGAGCCAGGAATAGAATTTATGTGACTGAATTCAGGTTCTATGTTTTTCCCACAAGATCATCCTTCTAGTGCCATGTAAATATAGGATCTGATCTGTGGCCTCTCAGGTAGAAATACTCCATTTTCTTTTGCATTGGTATTACTAAAGGCCTGTATATTACCAGTCAAAACAACCATCTCAATGAAGATCCTGGCAGATATTTTATTAACATCGGAAAAAGGATCAATTATTATATCCAGTTGGAAAGACGTCATAACCATCTTTACTGAATAGTTAAACAAAAGTAAGGTTAATATTTAAACGTGAAAGAGTTGCTGCAGACATGAACAGAAAGATGGAAACCTTCAAATGAACATGCAAAGTATTTTCTTATAGTGAGTTCACAGCAACAGACCCTTTAGCATAATTTTGAGATAATTTGAGTGGTTTCCCAATTTTTATTTTTCCACACACAACTTCTTACTTCTCTTCTTCTTGTTTACTTTTCCTATAGTTGATTATGTGCAATGAAATTTTACTACTAACGTTTCAGCTGTGGCAAATTTATTGTACATTGGTGATTTGTTTTGCTTGTCTATTTTCTATTTTTATTGGGTTCTTTTAATCAACATAAACATCTGAAAATATAAAGATGTTCTTTCTAATAATATAAAGAGAAACTTCCATTAGTAGCCACTGGGCATTTGGGGCCTGATTGGACTATCATTTAATACTAGTGCAATTCCATTGACTTAGTGAAGCTATTCCTAATACTTAATAGTGCAAGAGGAAAAAAATCAGATCCTTCGTCTGTAATCTCAGTTCCTCTGGTTTAACATTCAGAGTAGATACATAAATTGTTTAATGTATTGTAACACAACCCCTTTATTTCATTGACTATAAAGCCCAGGAAATACAGAGGTTCATGGGCTATGAAATAAAGGCTCATAAAAGTGCCATGAAATGTGCAATTATCTGTCACGGTGGCCTTCAAAACATCCCCAGGGTGAACAGACCCGGGGTATTTTGTCAATTTCAAATGAAATCAAAATTCTTCACAGATCATGTTGATAGCACATAAGGATGAAAAGATACATAAAATACAAACGGCAGAAGTGTTTGAATTTAGCAAACAACCAACTGCTCATAAAATAATACCATGTAACTAGTTTATGAGAAGAGTAGCTCTCTCAGAGCTTTCTAATGGCTGAAAGCCAATGACTCCATAAACAATAGGTTTAATTAAGGAGAATTACTGCTACCAAACATCTGATAATGGATACTTGTCACTTCCAGTACTCCTTAATTTTCTCCCCCAAACCAAATGAGATTATTGCTTGGAAGATATGAATGAATCATACAGGGAACTGTAAGATGACCCCCCTGCTTCCAGAACACAGATTTTTTTTTTATCAGAGTGCACTCAAAAGGGGGAGGGGAGGAGTCATTTGCTGATATTTAAGCTAATTTCATGCCACCCAGCCATCTAATTTTGGTGGGGAGGCGGAATTGGCACGCTACCATTCAATTACAAGTTGGACAAAAACTAGTGAATTGGTATTTTAATGACTTCAGCTTCTGAACACAATTTCTTTTTCTTTCTTATCCTCAACTCACTTGCACGTTCTTATAACTCCCTCGCCTTAACTGTCAGCTGAATATTTCCCTGAAGACATAACCGTCTGGAAGCTCATCATCTTTTATCTATCACTGTGGAGCTGTCTGTCAGCATCTGTCTTCACACTTTGCCTGTTTCTAAATTTCTTTTAAAAATATGGTCTAGACAAACTTCTTTGGCATTGTGTTTCTCTCAACATTTCACCTGATGCTGTGCTGTCTTGCATCAAGGAAATTTGCAATTCAGCCAATAGCAGTAGATGAATGTTTCATGGATTTTTAACAAAGTTTCCATCTTTCTTCATAGTTTCACAGCTTTACATTCAGGTTCATTTAATTATATTCATATAAAATATTATTGATAAAAGCTTTGTTGCACAATTTATATTATATCTGACTGGTAGTAGTCAAAAGGCTGTTCAGCTCAGTTCAAGTGAAGAGATTTTTCCACTTAAAAATGATCGATTTGTTTGACTGAAGGTGGCTTTACAAGGGCAAATGTTTCTAGAAAATGTTTCAAATGAAGGTGCTCTTAATTTGAGATGTGATCAACAGTGAAACATATTACTGAGCAAATGGTTAGATTTTACAAGCCTAAATCACACTAGTAAGCACTGACCTACAAGAATAGTGTCACAGGAATTAATGCTACCACCCATTTAGGGGTTGCACAATCAAGTCCAAAATCTGCAGGATTTTGTGCATGTATATACACTTATAAAATATAGATGTAGATACCAGAATAGATAGATCTGTTCAAAGTAATTCTTTAACACTGCAAATGCCAGATATGGTGGCTAACCGCCACACTTTTTAATGTTAGCTAACAATGCTTGCCGATTTCTTTTTAACAAGATGTTATTGATACATGGAACAGAAGATAGTATATAGAGAAAAAAATCATTAGAGGCCTGTTCCAAAGCCCATTGAAATCAATGGAAATTTTCCACTGATTTTTATGGGAATTGCATTATAGAGTCTTGTCCTACAGACAATCTCTTGAATCGAACATTAAAATTTCACCTAATCTGATGAAATAGAGGGAACTGGAATCCAAAAGCACAGTCAGCATTGCATAAAAGTTACATTTACAATGCTGATATTTAGATTCATGCCAGTACATCAGTAAAAACTACACTACTAAAACAGAACTCTATGTGTGAACACACACGTGATACATACATGCACAGGAACAAAATCTCAGCCTAACTCCCTCCTCTAGAAAACAAAAGCACGCTCTGGATTAGTGGCAATCACAGTCTGTCCAATGGATTGGAATATGATTTGCATTATTTTAAACTACATCCTGGTTGGATTACTAACGAAGGCTGGCAAAACAGACAAGTTAACCAATAGCTAACCATCTCTGTGAAGCAGCTGGGCAACTACTTTTAAAGTGGGAAGGACTGTAAAATATATTTACATCTAAATGTCTTACTACAAAGATGGGTCAGATGGTTCCACAGATACTGGAAAGTGAAAGAAGCATCCAAGAAACCAGAAAACGTTCAGGGGATGGTGCAGTCTTTATATAAAAAAAAAAGTACAAAGTTCTATTTTATTACAAGTTAGCTACACTTTTTTGGCATAGCCTATCTAAATTTCCTGGTGATGCATAATTTTAGAAGATTAGAGAGGGTTGCATCTGACATATAGGTAACATTCTATGGTAAAGACCCAAAGTTGGAAAAAAACTTAATATAAGTAGTATCCATTTCCTGTGAACAAACTGAATTAGATATTTGTTATCCACAGAACATTTACATGGAGTTTTAAGATATTTAGTGACTTCCAAAGGGGTGATATTCTGTAACAGAGAAACCTCACTTTAGTCTCTAGAATGAGTTGAGAGTCTCTCCCATAACTGACATTTCATGGCTGCAACTGGGCTAGAATACTGCATGACTAGGACCTCACTCTAAGACACCTTTCTATATACATTTGTGACAGTTACAGTAGCCAGCCCACTAACCTTCCTTTGCTAGAACCTCTACTGGCTTTCCTCAGAAGATGTTTCCTTTCTTATAGGATTTTCCCAGCATGTCTGTCAAAGGCTGGTCCTTTAAATATGGCAAAGCCAAGCAGCTGACACAGTTAAATAATTATTTGGTAACTAGTTGCTGCTTGCTAAATATCTTTTTCTGCTACAGATGGTAGTATTAACTCCTGTTCTGAGTCTCTCCCTCTCCCCCCCAATTTTTCATTTATTTTTCCTGAGGAGATAGCATATTCTCCTACCATACCAATGAAGAACATATTACACTTGTTTAGCTAACAAATTAATTCATCTTGAAAAAATATTACGCCAAAGAAGATCAGAATGAATAAGAACTATTCACCGGAAACAAGACAATCAAGTGAGAAAAATGGCTCAATAAGACACTTCTAATCATATTGGTAAAATTCTCAAAACACTCCTCAAGCCATGGTGATCAGGCTTTATTCTTCATTTCTCGGTAGAGTTCAGACGGAGATAAAATCCACACTCCTTCCAACCCAGATACAAGCTAGAGGGTATGGTCTCTCTGAAACTGCCACTCCATCCTGCATTTTATTTAGCTTATCTAAACATCTGTAAGTGTTTCTTGTGTTTATTACACCAGGGAATAGAAGCTACAGTGGTTCCCCGATTATCACTTTCTAGCAATGGGTGAAAATCAAGTGTGTGCGTGTGTGAGAGATCTCTCAGCAGCTTCTGATACCAGCACAAGGCTGTTGAGCTTTGCCAATATAACTTCTGTGTTGAGAGGACTACTGGGCAGGTCATGTAATTCCACTCAGCATCCCCTGTCAAAAAATGTGTGTAGCATCTCCTTATAGCAATTGACCTTAGGACCATCTGATGGGAGGAATGGACATGGTAGTGAAAATGCTACATAGAAGAAACATGTTGCCACCTGCATCTTATTCTTTTTAGCACAGCCCTAATATCATGCCCTACACTATGCTTCACCATGCCACAAAAAGCAGGATACCTCTTTCTAATTCCCATGCTACATCCAAGACCAAGATAGCAGCCTCACATGTATGTTGGTTTATAAATATCCACATACCTATCATTCCAAGATCCTTCTTCTGTTGCCAGATGAGAACTGCCAATTGGTGAACAATCTTTTTTGAAAAAGGCCAGCATATTAACCAGCTACTTACAGAAACAGTGAAGGATTTGAATACTATTATAGCTATACTATTACCTGACAAATGCTCTGTAACTAGTCAACACTATAGTTACAGAAGCCAGTTTGGGCATGTGTGCTGTATGTTACCTAGCATCCTTCCCCACATTCCCCACAGGCTGTTATAATAAATATAGTGTAGAATTGTTACTGTTTCACTCTTTTTAAGTTTGTAACCTAGTTTTGTTTTGATTTTAAGACTGCTCCATGTAAAAGGGAGGCTTCAGGCCAGAGGTGTAGCGAGCGCCCTCTGTACCCTCCGACCGGAGGGGGCCCCACAAGGAAGGGGGCCCCTAAAAGTGGCAAAAAAATGTAAGGTATAACTAGGTAAGTAACATTTATTGACGCTATTGCACAATCCATGTCGGTTTTACTGACAAAACCGTGAAGTCATTATGATACATCATAATGCTATTGGCTATATCAGTTGTCTGTCTGTCAGTTTCGAATTTTAGTTGGACCCATTCAAAGAATGTGTATTTGCGTTCATAATGACGGTCGGCGGATAAATGTTATTAATTTAGTTGTTTAATTTTTAATCGTTTCCAACGCTGAAGCATGCTTTGTGATGTCTAACAGAATGTATAAGAGCGGAGCTAGTAAACGAAAGGCAGCAAAAGATGCCGAGAAGGAACTTGAGAAAATGCCAAAGTTGTCAACGTATTTTGCGCTGCAATCCAACTTACAGGTAAAGGCACGTGAAACGGACAGCGCTAGCAGTGACGAATCGTACCCAGAAGTATCCAGAAGTGCTTCAAGTGAGGTCGAAGGTGAAGCCAGTTGTTCTACCAAACAAACTGACTGATGATCCAGTGGATTGGCCGTCTATAATATCGGACAGGCAAGTGTGTGACATTGTTGCACGTGGCCCACTGCAGCAGAATGAAAGTTACGGATTTCCATTTAACGAGGAAAGACGGAGGTTCACAAGTACTCATTTCTGTCAAACCATGGCAAATGGCAAGAAAATAAGACGTTCATTGTTAATGTACTCAGTTCAGAAAGATGCCATTTTTTGTTTCTGTTGTAAATTATTTGGCACTGGCGACATACCGCTACGTCATGGAACATCTGCTTGGAAAGCACTGTCAAAAAGACTTCAACAGCATGAAACAGGCAAAGGTCATCAAGACTGTATGGTGAAATGGTTTGACCTTCGGTCAGGCATAGTAAACCGTACATCTATTGACCAACTCGAATTGCAGGCTTTTCTGAAAGAAAGATATTTCTGGAGAAATTTTGTCAAATGCATGCTTGATGTCGTTATTTTCTTGTCCAAAAGAAACTTGGCATTTCGAGGAAGTAATGAAAAGCTCGGCGATCCTTCGAATGGCAACTTTTTGGGACTGTTTGAATTGCTTGCAAAGTATGATACTGTCCTCAGCAAACTTTTACAGAGGATTAAGAAGGCAGAGACACACGTTCAGTACCTCAGTCCACAGATCCAAAATAAGCTGATTCAACTTGTTGCCAGTAACATTCAAGAGGCCAACATAGTGCAGCTTAAAAAAGCAAAATATTATTCAGTTATTTTGGACTGTACTCCCGACGTGTCACATGAAGAACAGATGTCTGTGGTGTTACGCTTTGTTGAATGCAACGGTGAAGACTGTGTCAATATTCGTGAAGCGTTTGTTGGTTTTCTTAATGTTCATGATACAACTGGCGAGGGCTTATTGGAAGCGTTTCTTGAAAAGGCAAACAACTTAGGAATAGACATTGCTGACATGAGAGGCCAAGCTTATGATAACAGCGCAAATATGAGAGGAAAGAATAAAGGAGTTCAAGCCCGCATGCTAGAAATAAATAACCGTGCCTTGTATGTACCATGTGGAGCTCACACTTGGAATCTTGTGATCTCAGACGCGGCAAAGTCATCTAAATATGCCATTGACTTTTTCGGTCTGATTAACAGAATATACGTTATCTTTTCTTCTTCACCTTCACGTTGGGATATACTTCAGGAACATATACCAATATCTGTTAAAGGGTTATCGGACACTCGTTGGGAGTTGAGAATTGATGCTGTGAAGCCATTGCGTTATCACCTTGAAGAATTGTCCAATGCTTTGTCATCTTTGCGAGAATATGCGCTCGAAAAGAAAGATGGCAATACAGCAACAGAAGCCGGTGCGCTTTTAGACCATGTTACTATGTGGCTTTTTGTTCTGACTGTGTACACGTGGTACAATATACTGTTTCACGTCAATAAAACCAGCAAATTAATTCAGTCACCAGATGTGTCAATTGACGTACTGCAGGCAGAAGTCGGTGCTACAATGAAGTTTTTGGAAGACTATCGAAATACAGGATATAACTCTGTGGTCACAAATGCACATGAAATAGGAGAGCATATGGGTATTGAGCAGGTGTTTCCAGAAACCAGGGCGCGACGTAAGAAGAGAATGTTTGATTACGAATGTGCTGATGATTCGAGTCATTTTTCTGCCGAAGAAAAATTCAAATCGCAGTTCTTTCTTGTTCTCACTGATCAGGCCATATCTTCTGTTTCGTTGCGATTTGACCAACTCGTGGAGTGGTATAAGTTGTTTGGATTTCTGTACAACGCTAACAGCCTGAAGCAGTGTCACAGAGAAAATGAACTGGAGAATCACAGCAAAAATTTTGAAAGAAAAATTGGAGACATTGATGCCAATGAACTCATAATGGAATTGAATCGTTTTATTTATGTCATCGAGAAAGAGAGAGGACTTGTCACAGCAAACAATTTTTTAATGTACATATACAAGAACAGCCTTCAGGAGATATATCCGAATCTTTGCATTTGCATCAGAATTCTTCTGACCCCACCAGTTACTGTCGCTGGTGCTGAAAGGAGCTTCAGCAGAATGAAACTGATCAAGAATATCCTGTGCTCAACCATGACAGATGACAGGCTTTCTGCGCTTGCAGTTATCTCAATCGAAAACAAGATTGCCAGATCTCTGGACTATGACACATTGGTTAACCAATTTGCAGAGAACAAGGATCGAAAGAAGCACTTTGCGTAAATACGGAATACATGTACACTGTTGGCCTATGTATACATAATATGAACCCTGTATATTGTATAAAATAAATACCGCATTCCAGTTTCTGCATTGTAAGGGGCCCTGGACATATGTTCGGAGGGGGCCACGTTCTTTGTTGCTACAGCCCTGCTTCAGCCCCCGGCTGCCCCCTTTAAAACCCTGTATTCCTAAGGGATGAGACAGCAACCATGCTGACCTTTTTGCAGCAGTTTTCATCTCCCGCCACGGCTACTGCCGCCATAAAGCACTGTTCCCTTCATTCGGCAAGCCAGGCAAGCCAGCTAACTCCTCTCCCCCGACTTAAAGGTGCGGGGCAGGCAAATGCCAGACTCCTGAATCCTTGTTAACGACTGTTTAATCTATATCCAAAACAAAGTCTTATTATTTCCATTGATATTATAGAAAATTTATGTTCACACTCTTTATTTGTATCATACTTCTGAACTGATTTGTCTCTGGAATTTTTTTTTCAGGATTTTTTATTATTTTCAATCCCTTTTTCAAGTTGCTTTCCAGCAGTGGGATGTTCTCTCTCCCTTCAGGTTTCCAGACATCTCAAGTCTAGATTTGCTACTTGAAATATGCAGCATATGGAGTGGACATGGATGTTGCATCCGCATCAGAACTGGGTGAGTACTGGAAAAAACACTATATAGGATCTAATTTCATTTTGAAACTAATTCATACATATTGTATGTTCCTTTTTGTGTTCTCTTTACAGTAATATCCTATCAAATCCTATCACATTAGCATGCCTGCTAGTAAAATGTATTTTTCATCACAGATTTAAACTGATTATTTATGATCATATAATCAGGAAATAAACGTTGTGCCTGATTGTCTACAGCCACTTTCTGCCACTCAGATGATGCAAAGGGCTGGAAACCAGTTCCAAATACCCAATACAGATTTTCCCTATTAAAGGGGAACTCCCAACTGGTGAATCTGCATCACAGCTGGACCTTGCACCTTCCCCTGACACCCCTTCCATCTTTTCCTGTTTTGAGCAAAGATCTAACCTAATATAGCAAAACAAATTCAATTTCACATTGCAAGTACAAAATACCAGTTCTTGAATTGAACAGTTTGTGAAATTGAATCTGTGAAATAAGTTTGTTTAACCCATTGGTTCAATGTGTGCTGTCTCCCCTACTCTAGTGACTGGTTCACATAAGAGGATGAGAGCCTATTACTGCTACTATCTAATGGAGTTAATCCTTTAGCTCAAGTGATAGTGGTCTACAATTGAATACTCTATTATCTGAGTTCAAACTGATGATGTAGTAAATACACACAATTTCCAGTGAATCAAACATCTGTATGCCTTACACCAGACTGAAAATTAAAAATAGCGTGTATAGTGCAGAAGTTACAAGTGAACTTGGCATTTGGAATGTATCTTGTCTGTCTTTTAATATTTCCTTCTTAGATTAAGCAGGAAGATAATGAGTGATGCTGAAAACAATGTTGGTCTCAGGCAGATGAACATTAACTTAGTAAAAGACTCAAAGGATAACACACCGTTTGGCCCAAGCAGCATTCAGCAGAAAGAGATAGAAAGATCAGCATTTAAAAAATAAAATGATGTGCAGCCACAGGACTTGAGGATATTAATGTTCTTGGTTCTGCAGTAGATAATGGAAATGGTAAAATAGACACAGACAAGGAAGTTCCAACAGGCAGAGCTCTACTGCAGCTAACTCAGATCACTCTGAATGCATCACACTGGGATATAGACAGTTAACTTCCTAAGATGGGCCGCTACTGGGTCTTAAAGCCATAAACCTCTACAGCCATAAGTAAATTTGAAGATTCTTACATGTGATCAAAAATCCTTGCCACCCTTCCTTCCACACAGTCACATCCTTAAGTCACATCTGGAAGAACAGAGCAGGGACTATGAAATAACATGGAAAGTTGAGACGGGCTGTCCAGTGGTCTGCTCAACCCCATTAACAGGAACAATTGATGAAAATAATCACTTTAAAGATAGAGGAAGAACTCAATAAGTGTTGGGTGGCTTAGAGGTGCACAAAAAGTTTGCAACAAACCTGGACAAGCTTGGTCCAGGTCCATTGAAGGGTACAAAAGCTGTCCGGAGTTTTAAGGTGAGACCTGCCTCCAAACCATCTTTGCTCCACAGAGCTGCTCGCTTCCACAAACGAAGCTTCTTACCTTTGAAAATCTTGTGAGGCATGACCCCTGTTTGTCCATTGCTAAGCTCCTGGCCTGTTAGGTACCTACCAGGCTCTACAACTTCCCTTCGGTATTTTCAAGGGGTGCTGAACAATCACTCCACTGTCTTTTTATGTGGCAGGCCTGCTTCCTCACCCCAACACTGAAGATGGGCCCCTTAGGGTGTGACTAGAAGTCATCTCCTCTCAGTGACTGAATGAGTCTAGGGGTATGTGAGACCCATACAAAGGAGTCTCTAGTGTCCCTAAAATCCCTGATCAAGAATTTAGGACTGCATGCCCACTTAGAGACTTACCCCTCCCTCAAGAGAAAAGGCAAGAGCAGGAGCTATGGAAGATTTGAGGGCAGAGGGGCACCAGACCTTGTTGATGAAAATAATATTTTATAGAATCAGACAGCCCCTATGGTGTTCTATGCTATTTTAGATGAGACAAGCAGTTTTGGACAGGGGTTGGTTTTGATGTTGTATGTCCCTGTGATCCCCAAATTCTAAGTGAACAGGACTGGTTGATGCCCTGCAGACTTGTATGAACCGAAGCAAAAAATAGTTGTGTGTCACTCTTAGCAAGGTTCTCTTTTCCTGCATGCTTTCTTGTCACTGAGTTTAATTAAACTGGCTCTAATTTGTGGGCTTACATGTTCTTTGTCTCAGAAAAGGAGATGGCTTTCAAGCTGTACAAAAATGGGTCAATTCTGCCTTCAAATACTTGAATACAACTTCCGTTTAAGTCAAGGGCATTCTACCTTTGCAACTCTGGGTGAAATTGGGTCCGCTGAATACGTTTGCATAAATTGTTTATTTAAATTAGTAATAAGACAAATTTATAATCAATTCATATACATACAGGTATACAATTCAAATGAGGATTGGCCTATGGAAGTGTGTTATAAGCATAATCATTCAGGTTTCAGTAAAATATATGTTTATTACTCCTAATTAGTCCATTTAATCATTGTTGGGTACATAACAAATGTCCTTTATTTTAAAGTAAAATCTTATTCATTGAAATTCAAAGGGAAATGAGCAGGAAACATTATCTGCTGTGATATCTCTCATAATTAATACACTTATTCATTGTAAAGTGCAGTTATATTACACATTATTATAAAGTGAAGATTAATTCATTGGAATTTAAAGACATTGGACTATTACCCAGAACAAAATACTTCTAGGAAATAAAGACTTTACCAGGTGCATACCTAGGAAAACAAAGAAATTTTTTGGATAAAATACAAATTTATTCAAGAGCAGAAAATCAAATATATTTCATACTCTACAACTCCTAAACATCTCTCCTCACTGCACACAGGTAAAGAGAATGGTTGCATAAAAAGACAAGAATATCCATCTTAACATGATGGTTTCAAGCATAATTAAATCTTGCCTCTTGTTTTAGCACAGAAGTTGTCATCTTTTTATGGTTGGAGTCCTTGTTTTGTAATGGGCCAACATGTCAGGCCTCCCAACATGCCTGATTTAATACCCTGATGTCACCTATTTTAGTCTCATTCTTTTTCCTGTCCTGTTTCTCTCATTGTTTTCTCTTTTCTGATATAGTTTTCTGGTTCTGCTTTCCATATTTCACTCTTTCCTTTGCAGTCTTCCCTTCTCTCCTCTGCTTTCCCTTTTTGATCAGGTCTCTTTCCTTCCCCTCTAATTCTATCTCCCCTGCAAAGTTTTGGATTGTCTCCATCCTCATGCTGTAACCCTATTTCGTTTCCTCTCCCTACTCATATCCCCTCTACTATCTCTCACTCCCAATGGTGGTTCCCCATCCTGTATCTTTCTTTCCTGCTTGGTTATTTCTCCCCCGCCCCCCAAGTATTGTCTACACAAGCTCAGCCACTGTAGGGCCCAGAGCTGATCAAATTTTCAATGAGAATAATTTGTGATGAATTATTTCTGTTCATGAATTATCCACCAACAGGTCATGACGTCTATGAATTCATTTCTTCTACTAAGGCTGTGTTCAGGACTTGGCCACTGAGTATTCACTGTTTACTCTTCACAATTCCTGCCATAGGATTGGTCAGCTAAGTCAAGTAGCATTGTTTCAACACCTGATTGATAACCTATGCTTTTTTAAAAGGATATGCTCCTTCTGTTTGTAGATTATCTATAGATATTTATGTATGCTAACATCCATGACATACCTGTGAACATTACGTGGGGAAAAAACGTTATTCACCAGCATCCACAAACAAGGAAATAAATGTAGGAGTTATTTGCAAGATGTGTCTGAATACTTGTTACTCAGAATCAGTCAGGTCAGCATGGAGTGACAATAGATAGTGGGTGTCCTTAAGTTACCTCTTGAAGTTTACTGTTAGATCGGGATAGGCAACCTGTGGCACGTGAGCTGATTTTCAGCGGTACTCACACTGCCTAGGTCCTGGCCACCAGTGGGGGGCTCTGCATTTTAATTTAACTTTAAATGAAGCTTCTTAAACATTTTAAAAACCTTATTTACTTTACATACAACAATAATTTTGTTATATATTATAGACTTAGAAAAAGAGACCTTCTAAAAATGTTTAAATGTATTACTGGCACACAAAACCATTTATTCACTCTAATTTAAAAAGACTCGGCACGCCACTTCTGAAAGGCTGCCGACTCCTGTGTTAGATAATAGATAGCATTAATGGTACAGCAGGTATTCTCTACTCTAACTTTTTTAAATATCTTGAATATGGGAGTAAAAGGTTTACATCTTATTCCACTGTACACAGGGCCAGAATTTGGCTCATAGTCATATGTATTTTCATCAACTTAAATGGCCATTTACTCTCCTGCATCAAAAGTTACGCTGTGTGTCCTGGAGCCAGTTATGGGGCTCTGACTTTGGGGTGCAGCCCAGTCTTGACACTGTCTGTTACAGGTACCCCCCTATTCCATTTTGTTTCTTACAGCTGTCCCCATACTCCATTTTGTTTTTGTTCTCCTCCTGTGGCCGTCCTGCCCTGGCTGTTAAGTTGTTTACCAGGGCCATTGCCCTTCTCAAAGGGATGGCCACAAGTGCTGTGTGCTAAATGGGACCACTGTCCTGTTCAAAGGGTTAGTCCTGTTTTCACCTCGTTGAACCTGGGCTCGGTGTAGGGCAGGCAATGTCCAGAGCTGCAAGACCTATTGTGTTTTGAAGATCCTGGGCATGAGTCATAGGCCTCATGTGCTTTTGAGTCACCTATTGCACAGGACTCTGCCCAGACATGTTTCTGTGCTCACCTGCAGTCTTTTTCCCTGTGCCTCCTCCCCTGTGGCAGAGGGAGCCTATCAGGATTACTGGTGGGAAGCTGCCTGAGTTTGCCTTTAAAAACAGACATTTTTGAAACAAACATCAGAAAGGTTCCTGCATTGCTGCCTGGTCTGATCAGCCAGGAGTTCTGGGGGGTCCTTTCTCCGCTCTTGTTTTATTTTTGAGCTTACCCCCGGTTTTTTAACCCCCCCCACCACGAAGAACGAATTGTTACCTGAGAGATCTCCTGATTATCGAGATCATACGAGCCTTCTGATGTTCTTGCTGCTTCTGCCTTTGCTGCTGCCTTGGGGATTGGTAAGAATCCCTCTGTGAAACTTTCCCTACTTATATTTTATTATTTTAGCTGCTGGCTCTGTTTTCCCAGCACACAGACTCAAGCTAAACCTTGGTCTGTGTCTTAAAACCTCTCAAACTCTGCGGTGCTTTGCTGCTAAAAATAAGTTTGTGCCGCTGCTAAGCTCTGCTCCTGTGGGCTTTGCCTCGGGGCTCCCTGCTTTCAGCTGTATCCCTTGGCTTCAGCCACCATCCCTTGGCTTCCTTGGGAGCTGTATCCTGGGCACATACCACTCTGCCCTCTGTGACTTCCCCATAGCATAAGGTGCACCATAGGTTTTGTTTTTTTAGTTTAATAAGTCATAGTTTGTTAAGATTGTAGAGCTTGTAAGTTCATCTGCCTTGTTATCGTTTACTGTTTTGTTGCTCCGTATAGTTGCTTGTTATAGTTTTGCTTAGAATTGTGATATTTGTTGTTTTGCCTAGTGGTTGGTTAAGATAGATAAGGTTTTTGCTGCTTCAAATTCGTCTTCCCGCTGTCCCAATTTCTCCCTCAACTTTCCCGTGTCTGTTTTTCCCCCGCTCCAATCTCAGCCTCTGTGTGCTCCTCCGTGTCTCCCTGTTATAACTCCTTGCTGCTTCCCCCTCCCCCGCGTCTGCATCACCCTCCGAACTCCCCAAACCCCTTGCGGCTTCTCCCCGTGAAACTTCCCAAACCCTTTGCCGCTTTTTTCCCTTTGTTTTTGGTGTCCGCTTGTTGCTTAAACCTCTCTCTAGCCCTTCTCCGCTGCCCCTCCCCTACCGAAGATCAACATCACGCTGCTCCATTGTCCTTACCCTGCAGGGCTTCAGAGTCTCTCACTGCTTCCAGCCGCACTCTCCTCTCATCAGTTGCCACTAATCATTCACTTCCTCCCGCTCCTGTTCCTTGACCCAGCACAAATTAAGTCATTAACTTTCTTTTATACCGTTACATTGCATAAGTTCACTTATATTCACATTTTACTTGTAATTACAACACCCCATTGGTTGCTTCCACTTTTCTAATATACTTTGTATTTGCATTGATACCATTGTGTTACATTGTGTATAAGGCCACCAACCACTTAATACATTCTATCTAAAATTGTTGAGCATTTTATATAGAAGCTACCATTTTATTTTGCATTTCTTTTGATACGCTTATTGACTGTACTGTACCCCATTGTGCTGAACCCCACTTACTGTACCCCACTGTTAGAATTCCCTACACTGTTCAATAAGAACCCCCCCATCATTGTCTATTGTAAACACCCTATACACCCCATCCCATCATATTTCATCGTTAAATTCCCACCACTTCCTTTTCCCTTTAATAAAGAAATTAATCGGCACCCCACCTGTGTGGTAATTGCTCCCCAAGATCCCATATACCTGCTGGCAGGGACAGACACCTTTTAGAGCTGCTGCTGCTAGGCAGCGGTAAATTGTGCCTCTGATGTAGTGCACTTAATGGACTTCCGTGCCAATGGATGGAGAACAGATATAACAGAAGTCCATAATGCCCTCTCTCACCCCTAACATGTCCCCTACATTACAGGAAAGGGGGACAGGATTCTGTATAGTGTAGTCATATGCAGGAGAAAGATTGTTTATGCTATCAGGAATTTGAACAAGATTATAGGCACTTTGTACTATCTGAGTGATGCAAAGAGCCATGTCCCACCCAAGAATCTGGCCCCAAGTTTTAAATATCTTAGTCTGGAAACTATCATTCTCTCTGAAGAGGAAAATGCTTGATACTCTCAATTTTTCAGTGTTTGTTGAAAAATACTATTAAATGCATAGAAACCCCCCCATTAACATTACAGCTTAAACGTGGAGGATAGATGTGTGTGTAAGAAGCATTCACTATATGCTGGTACCTGCAATTTTATGCAATTTTAAGACAAATTGCTGAGCCAAGGTTATAGGACAAAATTTAAATTCTGCTATAGCAACTAATCAGTCCCTTTAGCTACAAAATGCCTGTTTCCATATCAGTATCCATTCCACATGATTGTTAATGGAGACAGGCATTGAAGCTTATACACTTACAGAACCCCCAACACCTCAGCTCGCCATGAGTCCATAGCAATAGTTGAAGAATACATGAGTAGCTAAAGAAGTTATAAACAGAGCTATCTCACCATGACATTTATAAGTTCAGCAGGCACTTCAACTGCCAGCATTTTTAGTTCTGATATTCCGTTTGATCTCCAACTCAAGCACTGCTAATATACAGTAATACCATTCATGAATCCAATGCTAGGATAGTAAAATATTCTATTTAACTGCATTTTTTCCATTTGAAAAAACTCACAGTATCCCTGATTTGTGCAATTATCATTTCTCAAATTGTTTTGTCAGAAAAAAGGAAAGGACCATAACAGCCTGTTTCCAATATCATATGCTGTACTGTGTTCTTTGGGCATCAGATGTGAAATGAGAGTTTAGTGGTCAGACTGGCTGTGAATCTAGATGCTGAGATGAGAGATTCAGGCCGTTTAAGCAGCTGAGTTCTTTAGTATCCACAAATTAAATAGAAATCTACAGAAAACTCTCTTGGAACAGGATAGTTCAAGACATTAATAATGAGAGATTACGCTGTCACCTTTATGTCATTCTAATTCAAACATATCCCAGGTCAATAGTGACCAGAATTTGCTACTGTCAGTGGGCTGACATGAGGTTGGCACACTCAGTCCAGTCCTTAGTGACATCACTACCCAAATCAATTAGTGCCATTGCCATCATTTTAGCAGAAAGGTCAAAATTAGGACAAGCATGGAGCCTGAGCTACTTCCTTATGCATCAAGAATATATATCCATCCAAGTCAGGGAGGAGAAAAAAAGTGGATCCAATCCTTAGCTTTGACTGATGAAGGAAGTAGAGTGTTGAAGAGGTATCATTGGGAATCCCCATTCCTGGGCTCTCCAGGTGCAGGGCAAACTTATCATAAATTAGATCATCTTGAGGACTTCTCAGTATCAGCTGTTAATGGTTCCCATGGGAAGTTACACTATCTGGGGAAGGCTGGAGTGTTGGGATGCCTGGGCCACACACCCTTTAACTCAGCCAACCCTCTCTATGTTGGAAGGTGGAAGGGCACCTACACAAGGACAGTAACTGTCCTCCAGCAGACAATTACACTAACGTTAACTTCAAACCACTTGAGCAGTGGCAGAATGAATAATATAGCAAGGCATTATGGGGAAAGGAGTACTGCCACAGACCAGATCTGTGCTGTAGATAAGCAGAGGACTTGAAACTTCAGAACTATCAATCCAATACTTTCCATGAGAAAAGAACTCACAAATTAAAAATCATGGGCCAAAGAGAGACTTTCTGGCAGAATCACAATATCAGCTGCCAACACCTATGTATTTTCACCTGAGGCAGAAGAATCAATATGACATGAGGTATGGTGCCATCTCTTTCTACAGCTAAGGGGTGGTGGCAAACATCCACATTTCTGCCAAAAATTGCTTTTACCACAGATGCACAGATCTTTACAATCTGGCATTCACTTATGACTGTTAAAGGGGCAAAGCATCAAGCAATGAATTATTTGAAGTGATTTAAAAGACAGCTGGAAGCTGAGGAGACTTCAAAAAGTAGCTGATCATTATTAATTAATATGGTATTCATTAGTATGCTATTAAATAGTGGTGGAGGCATTTGGCATTATTTGAGGTAGAATGCAATTCTATAATAATTTCTCTGTAATTTAAGTGTACTGTAAGAATATTTATTGTAGTCTTCTACTAGCCTACCATTAGCACAGATTATCTTAACCTAACACTAAGCATCTATGATTTTTCAAAGATACTATGGCTAGCCTATATACTATGCTTGCTTTCTCTCAACACAAAAGAAACAGACCACAGCTATACACTGGTCCCCTGATCCAAGGACATTCCCAACTGCTACATCACAAACTGAAGATTTGGTACATAAAACTTTGGGAAGGAAACACCCCTTCTGTTCCAGTCCATAAAATTCTTAGATGCCGACATTTAACATGTCAACAAAATTCCACAGACAATCCTACGAGAATCCTCAGGCTGCAGATGTCTACAATAAAGATATTGTTTGCATACTGCACAATACACTGTCAGCATTAACTCCACATCCCAGGCCTTTGTGAGATTTTTATGCATCCTTGAAATTTTGTTAGACACTAACAATTCACTCATTCCATGGTCTCACAAACATATGTTTGCTATATAAGCTTCATTCCCCTATCACCCTTAAACCGTATTTTTTTGGTTAATAAAGCTGAACTGAAGAACTTAATATACTAACTAATACAAAACAGGTTTTTTTTTTAACCTTAAGAGAATATACAGAATACAGTTCTGTATATAATTAAACATCACAAGCAAATAGAAGTATATTTTAAAATAAAATGCAGTACCCTAAATACAATACCCTGCTCTAGGGCCTGATCTGGTGAAGTGCTCAACTGGAATGAGAGTTGAAGGCACTCAGCACCTTGAAGGACTGGGCCCGGGCCCTTACTGGTACTTGTTTATCAACATCTGCATTTGCTCTCCCTTGTCACCCTTGTGGGAAAAACAAAGTACTCAGGCTTGGAATGTAAAACGCATCTTTAACACTGAGTCCTAAAGCTATTACTTAGAGCCACATCTTTGCACAGGGATCCTTAGGGAGGAAAATTTAAGGAAACTATGAGGACGACCTCACAATCTCTTCTGTCAAAGAGGCAGGCTTTGCATCCTCCTATAAAATACACAAGGGGCTTAGTCCCTAAGCCCCACGTATGGATACTCTGAGATCCTCAGTATCTGTAGAGTGAGCCAGTCCGTCAACGCTAGCTCTTGGGCCTCCTGCATCACTTTGGCTTCCTGGGCATGTCGCTGAACTGCCAGATAGGCTTAAATCTGTAGCTGTCCTTACAGTCTTTTCATCTTTATACACAAAGTGATTTTTCACAATACAAAAGGGTTCTGCTGGTCAGGTAATACAGCTCTCCACAGCTTTCTTCCGTATGGATTCCTTAGAACTGCAGCACCTCTGCGACAAAGTCCACTTCACGGCTCGGGATGGATGAGCACCCAAAAGACTGCCCCTTTTGCATGGTTCAGCAGGGCAAAATTTGGAATTTTTCCCACTTATGTAACAGAGTATTTGCCTTTATATAAGATGGGGGCAGAGGAAGGGAGCAGAGATACTGTCACACATTAAATATCATTCCTTTACCCCAGATCTTAGTGGCTGCAATTATATGCATTGCAAAGTAAGCAAGCTGATCTCCAGGTTTGCGAATGAAATTCAGTTAATAGAGGGAGGAAAAAAAAACCTCATTTTAAATCGAGCTCTGTGGTACATGAACCTTACAATACATGAAATACTGCTACATTTAAAATTCAGTGTAGGTGTTTATAATTAAGTTGTTTTAATTGTATTAGAATTAGGTTTTATAGTTTCTTTTTTTGTCTCCACTGGACAGATGATGAAAATTGGAAAAATAACATAGGTTAAGAGGCAGATGCTGCATTAGGAATGGATGAGCCAGTTTGAATACAATAAAAGCCAAGCCTCTTGTCTTCACCCAAAATGTCAACCAAATAGAAAATGGACCTACAAATAGAGTTGGGCAAAGGTTTTTGGGCAAAACTTTTTTTTGGTTAACCAAAACATTAAACTAATTAAATTTGCTGAGTTGCCTCCTAGGTGAGGGAGGGGGAAAAACCCCTCCCACACCACCATCCACACCCACACCCCGAACCTAAGAAAAAACAAACGTAATTTTTGGGAAACATTTTCAAAATGAAATGTTTTGATTTTTCAATTTGAAATTACTTTTTGTTTTGAAATTTACTTCAATTAAAAATGAAAACGTTCAGAAAGAGTTCAAACAAAATTAAGTGTTTTGTTTCAGGTCAAACAAAATGTTTATTTCAACCTAAAACTTTACTTCTTGGTTCAATTTTTTTTTAACAGAACACTCAGCAAACTGAAAAATCAGTTACCTGCATAACTCTGCCTACTACAGAAAGCAGGCTTAAGTTTGTCAGTTTCCGACCATGAGTACATTTGTGTAATTAATATGCAATGAGATTATACTGCAAAATTCAGATATGGATCCAACTCACGCCATATAGTATCTGGACAATAGAAGATAAAGACAAGGCAACCTGAACTGTAACATTTGGATTGGTGTTTCCAAGATTAAAAGTTTTCTTCAGGCCTTATCTGTCTGACATGTTTATTCTCTGTGAGCCAGATCTTGTGAGGAACTGGACACTTAGCTCTCATGGAAATCAATGAAACTGCTCAAACGTTGCAGGGTGGGGCCTATAAAAAAACAGCAGCTTGACCAAGTGAGCTATGCATCATAGTGAAAGCAGAGATCTCCCTTCTAATCTAGTATGAGACAACACTGACTGTTGGTTTAATCAATTAATTTACCCTTTCTGCCTCAGTTTCTTCATATCTAAGGTGGGGACAATATTTGCCTAGCACCTCATCAGGATCTGTAATGATTAGTGCACTACATAAAACCTGCATTTCATCTAAAGGCACAGACAGCCTCCATTTACACAAGCAGCTGCACTTGGATTCTCCTGCGGCTACAGACAGTGACTAAACTTGCGCCTAACTTGAAGCATTTGAGTAGTCTTTAAGAATACAAGTCAATAGGACTCTCCTGCACAATGTTAGCGGCAGTTTAAATACCTTGCTAGATATGGGCCTTAAACAACTTGTTATTTATGATCTCTCCATATTAATGATGGACCCAAAATCCAGATGCGGATTTCAGCTTCACTCCCTCTGACTTTGGCAAGATTATGATTCAGTTTTGCTTTGTCCTTCTATGTTCCTTTCCCTCCCGCACTTTAATTTTGTTTGGGACATCTGCTTCTTCTGAGCCAGCTAGGTAGCCCAGCAGCAAACGAATGTGATGTTAAATGACCCACAACCACCAGTAGCCAATCACCTCTGTCATTTCCTTTCCGAGAGAAGAAAAATCTAAGAACAAGCTTTCTTGTGAGAAAGCAAGGACTTTGCCATTTAAATCTACCAGATGTGTTTGTCTTGTGGCATTAGCGCATTGTTTTTTTTAAGTTTATTGTTTTTTAGTGCTGCTTCACAAGTTACTGGAGGACTACTCTGCAGAAACCTGCCCACAGAGGTACTTTGGCATTTAGTATTCCTAAATGAAGGCCTATTTTATAGCTATTAAAATACGATCTCATGTCTTTACTTCAATTGCATCTGGTCACCTTTTTATTTATTTATTTTTTTAAAATACTCCAGCAGTGGTCAAAAGTGCCAAGTTGTTTAACTCATTAAGTTTAAATAAATTGGAACGTTGTTCTCCTAAAAAGTATTGTTTATGAACGAAAGAGTTATTGTCAAGTTGGAGAATAAGTTTTTAATACTGGCACAACATAGAAAATTTAAATTCTAAATCATAATTGAATTTAAGGGTACAAAAGAAAAACAAATCAGCAGCGGAATGTTGTAGGAGGCAATATGTAAATTATAGCTGAAACATCTTCACTTTTGATGTAAAATATACTTTTCAGCAGAAAATGTTAATTAGAAGACAAATGTTTACTTTTTCCTGAGAAAATTCTTTCCTTCATGATCTGACAAATCCTATTTTACTGTCAATGTACACAGAGGATTATTCTTAGAACTGGATGCAAAAAGTTAATTTTATTTGTTACAATGACATATGTTTCTTTTCAGCACCATAGTTCAGATTCTGATCTTGTTTACACCAGTTCAAATCCAGAGTAACGCCTTGTTATCAGTGGAGCTATGCTGCATTTACACGACTGTAAGAAAGATCAGAATCTTGTCCCATCTAGCAAGCTTAGACTTGAGTAGCCTTAACTTGTTCTCCTTTTTTATTGAAGGGGTAATAAAACAGTTCACAGCTTCTCTTTGGTATGTCTCTAACCTTGGAGATTTCATATTTTCTATTTTAGACCAACACTATGTGCTTTTAACTTGAACCGTCAAACTTGTCTGTGGAGAGAGGAAAGCTGCTAGGCTACAAGTTTTCAAGACCATATCCGTCGTCTGGGATTTTCTACTTCTCAATACTACTATAGAAATGACTGGTGGGAAGATTAATAATGTGGGAGTTCCCTCTAAAAAACTACACCTCATGTTGGATAAATTTATAACTTCTTATTTAGTCCAGACTTTATATGACTTTATGAAACTACAACTCCATTCCCTCAATTTTTTCAGGGTCATGTCTTATTGCCTTTCTGTGTTGTGCAGCATTTCACAATCTTACAACAGGAAACTCTGATGAAAACAATTGTAGTCTGCATGTATCCACCCATCCATCATTTTTGAACCATTACCCCAGACATATTTGCATCTTGATGCTGATCCTACTAAATCTTAACTATGTTTGGAAGCAGTATTAATTATGTTCAGCTTCTTTTTCAACAAATGTACTCATGATTTATCTGATGGACTTTACTCAAAGGATGATCAGGAATGCTTTGTTGTTGTTGTAGTCAAGTAATCAAGTGCTTCTTGCTTCAGAACATGCATGGTGGCAGCATAAAGTACTGATCTGTAGCGAGGTTAAAAGAGAAATTGGATCCTACCACTGTCACATGAGGGTAAGAAGTGGCCTGCATGACCTAAAAAGTTCATGAGAGGGACTCCACAGAGACCACATGCCAGAAGTGAGAAAGTCTCAAGTCACCCTTTCAGGGATAGAATCATAGGACAGGAAGGGACTTGGACAGGTCATCCAGTCCAGTCCCCTGCACTTATGGCAGAACTAAGTATTATCTAGATCATCCCAGACAAGTGTTTGTCTAACCTGCTCTTAAAATCTCCAATGATGGAGATTCCACAACCTCTCTTGGCAATTTATTCCAGTGCTTAACCACCTCAACAGGAAGTTTTTCCCTAATGTCCAACCTAAACTGCCTTGCTGCACACGAAGCCCATTGCTTCTTGTCTGATCCTCAGAGGTTACGGAGAAAAGACAGTTACTCACCTTTGTAACTGTTGTTCTTCAAGATGTGTTGCTCATATCCATTCCAGTTAGGTGTGCACGCCGCGCGTGCACGTTCATCGGAAGACTTTTACCCTAGCAACTCCAGTGGGCTGGCAGGTCGCACCCTAGAGTGGCGCCGCCATGGTGCCCGATATATACCCCTGCCGGCCCACCCACTCCTCAGTTCTTTCTTGCCAGCTACTCCGACAGTGGGGAAGGAGGGCAGGTGTGGAATAGATACGAGCAACACATCTCGAAGAACAACAGTTACAAAGGTGAGTAACCGTCTTTTCTTCTTCAAGTGATTGCTCATATCCATTCCAGTTAGGTGAATCCCAAGCCTTTCCTAGGCGGTGGGGTCGGAGTGAGAAGTCACGGCATGGAGCACTGCAGAGCCGAAGGCTGCATCATCTCTGGACTGCTGGACCAGGGCATAATGGGAAGCGAAGGTGTGGACGGAGGACCAGGTCACCGCCCTACAAATCTCCTGGATGGGCACGTGGGCGAGGAAAGCCATCGATGATGCTTGTGCCCTGGTGGAGTACGCAGTCACACGGCCCGTAGGGGTGTGAGCCAAGTCATAACAGGTCCTGATACAGGACGTCACCCACGAGGAGATCCTCTGTGAGGAAATGGGTAGTCCTTTGATTTGGTCCGCTACCGCCACGAAGAGCTGGGGGGATTTGCGGAACGGTTTGGTCCTCTCCACATAAAACGCGAGTGCCCGGCGGACATCAAGCGAGTGGAGTTGTTGCTCCCTGCGGTATGAACGGGGCTTTGGGAAAAAAACGGGGAGAAAGATCTCCTGGTTGACATGAAAGGCTGAGACCACCTTGGGGAGAAAGGCAGGGTGTGGCCTCAGCTGCACCTTGTCTTTATGGAAGACCGTATACGGGGGATCTACCGTGAGGGCCCGGAGTTCTGACACCCGTCTGACTGAGGTGATGGCCACCAGGAAAGCAGTTTTCCAGAAGAGAGAGAGCAGGAAGCAAGTTGCTAACGGCTCAGATGGAGGACCCATGAGCCGAGTCAGAACCAGGTTGAGATCCCAGGTAGGGGCAGGGGGTCGAACCTGGGGGTAGAGACATTCTAATCCTTTTAGGAATCTGGTCACCATAGGGTGAGAGAAAACCGAACGGCCATCTCCCCCCGGATGAAAGGTGGAGATAGCCGCCAGGTGAACCCGAAGGGACGATATCGCCAGGCCCTGCTGCTTAAGGAACCAGATGTAATCTAGAATATTGGCTATAGAAACCTCCATAGGGAGGAAACCCCTCTCCGTGCACCAACAGGAGAAACGCTTCCACTTGGCCGAATACATCGCTCTAGTGGAAGGTTTCCTGCTGCCCAGGAGTACTTGACGTACCGGGGTAGAGCACCATAGTTCCGACCTGGTCAGCCACGCAGGAGCCACGCCGTGAGGTGCAGAGACTGGAGGTCCAGGTGACAGAGCCTGCCGTGGTCCTGGGTGATCAGGTCTAGGTGAAGGGGCAGAGGGACTGGGTCGGCTAGAGACAGGTTCAGCAATATCGGATACCAATGTTGCCTGGGCCACACTGGAGCTATCATAATCAAGCGGGCCCTGTCCCTGAGCACCTTCAAAAGGACCTTGTGGATAAGTGGGAATGGAGTGAACACGTAGAACAGGTGCATCGTCCATGGAATAAGAAAGGCATCCGCTACTGACCCTGGTTCCCGGCCTTGAAAGGAGCAGAACATCTGGCATTTCCTGTTCCCTCTGGACGCGAAGAGGTCCATCTGGGGACAACCCCACCTCTGGAAGAGTGAGAGGGCGATGTCCGGGCGAAGAGACCATTCGTGGAAAGGAAAGATCTGCTCAGACGGTCTGCCAGCATGTTCCGTACTCCGGGAAGAAAGGATGCCATGAGGTGAATGGAGTGTGCTATACAAAAGTCCCAGAGCCGCATCGCCTCCTGACATAGGGGAGAGGATCTCGTGCCGCCCTGCTTGTTGATATAGTACATGGTCGTCATGTTGTCGGTGAATACCGAGACACAGCGACCTTGAAGCTGATGGGAGAACGCTTGGCAAGCAAGGCGGACCGCTCTCAACTCCCGTATGTTGATGTGGAGGGCCACCTCCTGAGGAGACCACTGGCCCTGTGTCCTCAGGGTTCCAAAGTGGGCCCCCCAACTCAGGTCTGAGGCATCCGTTGTTAGGGATACCAAGGGCTGGGGCGGATGAAACGGGAGTCCCGCACACACTACGGACTGGTCTAGCCACCACCAGAGGGAATCCAGTACCTCCTAGGGGACGGTGATAACCGCATCCAGCAGATGCCTGGCTGGACAGTATTGGCTGATAAGCCAGGACTGGAAGGGCCTCATACGAAGCTGCGCATAACCCGTAACGAAGGTGCAGGCCGCCATGTGGCCTAAGAGGGTTAGGCACGTCCTTATAGAGGTCAAGGGAGCCGCCTGTAGACGCCGAATGATGGCCGACAGCATCTGAAATCCTGGACAACGGCAGAACGGCCCTGGCCAAGGTGGAGTCCAGAATGGCCCCGATGAACTCTATCCTCTGCATGGGAAGCAGAGTGGACTTGTCCACACTGAGAATAAGGCCCAAATCTCATAGACTCATAGGTCAGAAAGGACCAATATGATCATCTAGTCTGACCTCCTGCACAAGGCAGGCCACAGAACCCTACCCATCCACTTTTATACAACCCCTAATCCAGGACTGAGTTATTGAAATCCTCAAAACTGGTTTGAAGACCTCAAACTGCAGAGAATCCACCAGCAAGTGACCCATGCCCCACGCTGCAGAGGAAGGTGAAAAACCTCCAGGGCCCCTGCCAATCCGCCCTGGAGGAAAATTCCTTCCCGACCCCAAATATGGCGATCAGCTAAACCCTGAGCATGTGGGCAAGACTCACCAGCCAGCACCCAAGAAGGAATTCTCTGCAGTAACTCAGTTCCCATCCCATCCAACATCTCCCCGCAGACAACTGAGCAGACTTATCTGGTGATAATCCAAGATCAATTGCCCAAATTAAACTATCCTATCATAACATCCCCTCCATATATTTATCAAGCTTAGTCTTGAAGCCAGATAAGTCTTTTGCCCCCACTACTTCCCTCGGAAGGCTGTTCCAAAACTTCACTCCCCTAATGGTTAGAAACCTTCGTCTAATTTCAAGTCTAAACTTCCTAATGTCCAGTTTGTACCCATTCGTCCTTGTGCCTACATTAGAACTAAACTTAAATAATTCCTCTCCCTCCCTAATGTTAACGCCCCTGATATATTTGGCCAGGCTAAACAAGCCAAGCTCTTTGAGTCTCCTTTCATAAGGCAGGTTTTCCATTCCTCGGATCATCCTAGTAGCCCGTCTCTGGACCTGTTCCAGTTTGAATTCATCCTTCTTGAACATGGGACACCAGAACTGCACACAATATTCCAGATGGGGTCTCACCAGCGCCTTATATAATGGTACTAACACCTCCTTATCCCTGCTGGAAATACCTCGCCTAATGCATCCTAAAATCGCATTTGCTTTTTTAACAGCCGTATCACATTGGCAGCTCATAGTCATCCTGCTATCGACCAATACCCCAAGGCCCTTCTCCTCCTCCGTCGCTTCCAACTGATGCGTCCCCAACGTATATCTAAAATTCTTATTATTAATCCCTAAGTGCATGACTTTGCACTTTTCACTATTGTATTTCATCCTATTACTCTTACTCCAGTTTACAAGGTGGTCCAGATCTTCCTGAATAGTATCCCTGTCCTTCTCCGTGTTAGCAATACCCCCCAACTTTGTGTCATCTGCAAACTTTATTAGCACATTCCCGCTCTTTGTGCCAAGGTCAGTAATAAAAAGGTTAAATAAGATCGGTCCCAAAACCGATCCTTGAGGGACTCCACTAGTAACCTCCTTCCAGCCTGACAGTTCACCCTTCAATACGACCCGCTGGAGTCTCCCCTTTAACCAGTTCCTTATCTACCTTACAACTTTCATATTCATCTCCATCTTTTCCAATTTAACTAACAGTTCCCCATGCGGAACCGTGTCAAACGCCTTACTGAAATCGAGGTAAATTAGATCTACCACATTTCCTTTATCTAAGTAATCCGTCACCTTCTCAAAAAAGGAGATCAGATTGGTTTGGCACGATCTACCTTTAGTAAATCCATGTTGCAATTCATCCCAATTACCATTGACCTCTATGTCCTTGACTACTTTCTCCCTTAAAATTTTTTCCAAGACCTTACATACTACAGACGTCAAGCTAACAGGCCTATAATTACCCGGATCACTTTTATTCCCTTTCTTAAAAATAGGGACTACGTTAGCAATCCTCCAGTCATACAGCACAACCCCCGAGTTTATTGACTGCTTAAAAATTATCGCTAACGGGTTCGCAATTTCATGCGCCAGTTCCTTTAATATCCTCGGATGGAGATTGTCCGGGCCCTCCGATTTTGTCCCATCAAGCTGTTCAAGTTTGGCCTCTACCTCAGTTGCGGTAATATCCACCTCCATATCCACATTCCCACTTATTATCCCTCCATCATCGCTAAACTCCTCACTAGTCTTATTAAAAACTGAGGCAAAGTACTTATTTAGATATTGGGCCATGCCTAGGTTGTCCTTTACCTCCATTCCATCCTCAGTGTATAGTGGCCCCACTTCTTCTTTCTTTGTTTTCTTCTTGTTTATGTGGCTGTAGAACCTTTTACTATTGGTTTTGATTCCCTTTGCAAGGTCCAGTTCAATGCGGCTTTTAGCCTTCCTCACTTTATCCCTACATGTTTTGACCTCACCAAGGTAGCTTCCCTTGCTAATCTCGCCTTTCTTCCACTCCCTGTAAGCTTTCTGCTTTTTCCTAATCCCCTCTCTGAGTTGCTTGCTCATCCAGCTTGGCCTACAACTCCTGCCCATGTTTTTTTTCCCCTTTCTTGGGATGCAGGCTTCCGACAATTTCCGCAGCTGCGACTTAAAGTAATTCCAGGCCTCCTCCGCATTTAAATCCGCAAGTTCCTCCGTCCAATCCACTTCCATAACTAATTTCCTTAACTCTTTAAAATTAGCCCTCGAGAAATCGAAAACCCTAATCCGAGATCTACATTTGTTTATCCTTCCATCTAGTTTGAACTGAATCAGCTCATGATCACTCGAACCAAGGTTATCCCCTACCACCATTTCTTCTACGAGGTCCTCACTGCTCACGAAAACCAAATCTAAAATGGCATCCCCTCTCGTAGGTACTTCAACTACTTGATGAAGAAATCCATCCGCTATCACATCCAGAAAAATCTGACCCCTATTATTCTTGCAAGCACTTGTCCTCCAGTCTATATCCGGGAAGTTGAAGTCTCCCATAATCACACATTTCCCCTTTGTGTTTACTTCATTAAAGACATTAAAGAGGTCTCTATCCATATCCAAATCAGATCTGGGCGGTTTATAGCACACCCCAAGCACTATCTCAGGGGAAGCTCTAGTTGCTTTTTTACCCAGTGTGATTTTTGCCCAGACAGACTCTGTCTTATCCATTCCATCGCTTCTTATTTCATTACAGTTAATCTCATCATTGATGTACAAGGCTACTCCACCACCTTTGCCTTTCTTCCTGTCTTTTCTAAACAGCACATAGCCTTCAATACCTGTACTCCAGTCATGAGTACTATTTCACCAGGTTTCTGTTATCCCTATAATATCCAGTTTCACTTCCTGCACCAGTAGCTCCAGTTCCTCCATCTTGTTACCTAGGCTCCTCGCATTAGTGTACAGACATTTTAATTTTTGGCGTTTAGCGTCAATGACATTCTTTCCCCCGTCGTGCACAGACCTTCTACCACCAGTATCACCCGTTAATCTGGTTTCTACTCCACTATTCCTCCTTGGATCAATTATTTGGTCCGCAAGGGTATCCCCTCTCATGTTGTTTACTTCCCTCTCCAGGTTATATTCTGGCGTGGAGATCTCCTGAACATCTCCCAACCATCTCCCCCAACTTCCTAGTTTAAAGCTCTCTTGATGAGGTTGGCGAGCCTCCATCCTAGAATTCTATTTCCTTCCTTACTTAGATGAAGTCCATCCTGAGCGAACAGCTGTCTGTCCGTAAACGCTTCCCAATGACCGTACATCCCAAAGCTCTCCTTGTAACACCAACGCCTGAGCCATCTGTTGATCACCATAATCTTGTCACTCCTTCGTCGCCCTGCCCTAGGAACCGGCAGAATCCCACTGAAGATCACCTGAGCCTCGATTTCTTTGAGCGTCTTCCCCAGTCTGGCATAATCCTCCTTGATACAGGCTAGCGAGTCACTAGCCGTATCATTCGTTCCCACATGAAGGACAATCAACGGATTCTTTCCCGCTCCCGCTAGGATCCTATTCAGCCTCAGGTCCACATCCTGTATCTTAGCCCCTGGCAGACAGCACACCCTTCTGTTCTCCCGATCAGGTCTAGTTACAGGCCTGTCTATTCTTCTCAGTAAAGAGTCTCCAATCACGTAGACTTGCCTTTTCCTGGCGACAGTGTGATTCTCCGGTCTATCCCCCACACCAGCTTGCCGCAAATCCTCTCGATTTGTATTTGCCCTTACAATCCTCCTAGGGCTCATACTTGGTGCCGCCTCCATTGACTCCTCCCCTCCTTCTGCAGGACTAGCTGCTCGTCTCTTTTTCCTTGCCCTCTCTCCTTCAGCAGCCTGCTGTGCTCCATCTTCATTTCCCAACTCAGCAAACCTGTTCCTGAGTTCTATTTCTCCATCGCTGGCCCGTCTTTTCCTCTGCCTGGTTCTCCTAGTCACATGCTTTCACCGTCCACTTTCCTCACCCAGCAGCCCCTCCTCAGAGTACTTTGGTCCTGCTTCTATCCGCTCGTCTGAGCTTATCCCCTGCGCCTCATCATGTCTGTGTTCCATCATCTGCTCAAACCCCCTTCTAAACTCAGCCAGAGTTTCCACCTGCATCTCCAGTACTCTTATCTTTTCTTCCAGCAGCTCTATCAGGCGGCACTTCATGCAGACAAAACTCCTTTCAGGTGCCCCCTCCAGGACCATGTACATGCCACAGCTACCGCATCCGGTCATACTCAGCATGTCTCTACCTGCTGCCTCTGCCTCCATCATGCCGTTCCATCTCTGTGCCTGGCAGTCCATGCCTCACGCCGTTCCACAGGCCACCAATGAGCACTGGACCCCTGTCCCTTTCCGTGTCTGCCTTCCTGGTTTCTCTGCCTCGGTCTCCCCTGTGACCTCCCCCTGGGAACTCCCACTGGAACTCCCCTGTTAGCAGCTCTGTTCGCTGGCTCCTGTGCCGCTGCCTGAGTGCCTGGCTCCTTATATAGGACCCCTACTCAGGTAAGCCCCGCCCCCAACTCAGGGCTCAGCCTCGCTCCCAGCACACAGCCCCTAGCAGCCTGCACACACACTCACTCACACACAAACTCCACAATACAATCCACAAACTACAAACTACAAAAACCTGCTCCTCCAACAGAACTCCCACTGGAACTCCCCTGTTAGCAGCTCTGTTCACTGGCTCCAAAGAGTCTGCTGACCGTGCGGACGTGGTTGAGGACCTGCGACTCTGACGTGCATCGAATCAGCCAGTCGTCGAGGTAGGGGAATACGTGTATGAGACTGGTCAAAGATGGGCAACGACGACAGCCATGCATTTCGTGAATACCCTCGGGGCCGTGGAGAGGCCAAATGGGAGGACCACAAATTGATAATGGTGGCGGTCGATCACGAACCGAAGGAAACGTCTGTGTTGTGGGAAAATGGCTATATGAAAATAAGCGTCCTGCATGTCGAGGGCGACGTACCAGTCTCCAGGATCCAGAGATGGGATAATGGTCCCCAAGGATACCATGCGGAACTTCAACTTCACCATATATTTGTTGAGTTCCCACAGGTCGAGAATGGGTCTGAGGCCTCCCTTGGCTTTGGGGATCAGAAAGTAGCGGGAATAAAACCCCTTGCCCTTTTCGTTCTCTAGAACCGCCTCTATGGCTCCTTTGTCGAGGAGCATCCGCACCTCCTGAAGGAGAAATTGCTTGTGAGAGGGGTCCCTGAAGAGGGACGAGGGTGGCAGGTGGGAGGGAGGGTGCGAAATAAATTGCAGACGGTATCCCGTTTGCACCATGCGTAAGACCCAACGGTCGGATGTTATTTCGGTCCACACAGGGAGGAAGAACGAAAGGCGGTTGGAAAACGGAGGGGATGGATCTGTGGAGGAAACTGGTACAGCGTCCTGGGGTGCACCTTCAAAACGAAGGTTTTGGGCCAGGTGGGGCTTTAGAGGAGCTCTGATTCTGTCCCCCTTGGTTGCCCGATTGTCTGCGCCAACCATTCCTGCTTCGGCACCTACTGAAGTCTTGACGCTGGTGGTACTGGGGATAGGGCCGGCGCTGCTGCTGCTGAGGCCGGAAGGGTCTGCGCTGTGTCCCGCGCGTGTGCATCCCTAGTGAGCACATGATGACCCTATTGTCTTTCAGGCTTTTCAGCCTGGGGTTAGTCTTCTCTGAAAACAGGCCATGACCTTCAAACGGGAGATCCTGGATGGTGTGTTGGAGCTCCAGAGGAAGGCCAGAAACCTGTAGCCAGGAGAGGTGGCGCATGATAACCCCAGAGTTCTGGCGGCCGAGTCCACCACGTCCAAGGACGCCTGCAATCAAGTTCTCGCGACCTTCTTGCCTTCATCAAGAATCGCTGCGAATTCTTGATGCGCATCCTGAGACAACAACTCCTTGAACTTATCCGCCGCTACTCAGGAGTTATAGGCATAGCGGCTAAGAAGTGCCTGTTGGTTAGAGACCCTGAGCTGGAGGGCGCCCGCTGAGTAGACCTTCCGGCCTAGCAGGTCCATGTGCCTCGCCTCCTTGGACTTCGGTGCTGGGGCCTGCTGCCCATGGCGCTCCCTCTCGTTCACAGACTGCACTATGAGGGAGCACGGGGGTGGGTGGACATGCAGGTACTCATACCCTTTAGAGGGTGCCATATACTTGCGCTCTATCCCGCGTGCAGCAGGAGGGATAGAGGCCAGTGACTGCCAGATGGTATTAGCATTGGCTTGAATAGTCTTAATGAAGGGAAGGGTGACTCTGGTGGAAGCATCCACTGAGAGAATGCTCACCACAGGATCTTCGATTTCCGAGACCTCCTCAGCCTGCAAGTTCATGTTTTGTGCTACACGTCTGAGGAGGTCCTGGTGCGCCCTGAGGTCGAGTGGGGGGGGGGGACTGGAGGATGACGTTCCCGCCACTGCCTCATTGGGGGAGGACGATGAGGAGACCCCCGGTAGGAGCAGGTCCACGGGGGGCTCCGTCTGTACCAATGCCTCTGATCCTGGAGGGAGCTCAGGGTCCTGCTGGTTAGACCGGTCTTCCCCCGTTGGAGAAGGGGGAGGGCAAGACAACAAGGCCTCCAGAGCCTGGCGCTCAGATATCGCTGGTTGCGGTGGAATGTGCTGAGGGCCCTGGGCTTGATGGTACGCCCAGGGTGTCCAGAAGCCCCACTGTTGCGGTTCCTGATTCTGCGGAGGGGGGTCTTGGAAGAGGGCTGCGGGTCTGTCCGCGTCCAGAGCGTACATGCTGTCTGCCTGCGATGAGACAGACGGCTGCCGGGACGGCCATGGTGGGGCCGAACGTGGCTGATAGGGCTCCCTCGGCCTCGACGTCGAAGACCTCCTCGGTGCCGGTGACCGGTACCGGGAATCGTACCGGTGCCGGGATCGGGACCGGGACCTGCCACCAGCGCAGTGCCGGGAGGTCGACCGGGACCTGCCGCGGCGCGGTGCCGGGAGGTCGACCGGGGTGCTGACCGCTGATGAGAACAGCTCCTGGAGTCTCGGTGCCAGTAGCGGCGACTCGATCCAGACCGGTGCTGGGAGTAGCGAGACCGTCTGGAAGATGACCAGTGCCACGAATACGACCGGTACCGCCGAGGGGAGCGGTGCCAGGACTGCGAGCGGCGCCTGGAGCGAGAACGTCCACGGTGCCGGGACCTCGAAGGGGATCGGTGCCGGCTGGGCGAGTCCGGAGATGGCGCTCGCATTGTCACAGGCTTGTCTCTAGATAAAACCCACACCAGGGGCACCGGGGGTTGAGGCAGGGTGGTTTCAGTGAGAGCAATTAGGTCCTGCGCCGAAGCAAATGTCTCTGGCGTCGAAGGGACCAACAGCTCAACCCCGGATCTTATAGGGGAGCTATGAGGGACCGGATTCGACGGACCTCTGGGGCCCAGAGTCGACGGAATCCCTGTTGGTGGAGCCGCGGCAGAGGTAGGTGCCGGGTGCTCCGCTCAAGTCTGCGAGGATGGAGTGGCAGACGTCGAGGGCCTTGCATCAAGTCCCGGTGCTGGGGAAGGTCGGTGCCGGCGCGGAGCCGGCGCTCTGCATCGGGGCCACAGGGTTAAGTGCCGCTTCCATTAGGAGAGTCCTTAACCTCTGGTCCCTCTCCTTCTTTGTCCTAGGCTTAAAAGCCTTACAGATGTGGCACTTATCTGAAATGTGCGATTCCCCCAGGCACTTCAGACAGGCGTCGTGGGGATCGCTCGTTGGCATCGGCTTCTTGCAGGCCGAGCACTGTTTGAACCCCAGCGAACCAGGCATGGGCCCGGTGCTGGGTGCGGGGAAGGGCTAAAGCCCAAGCCCGCTAACTAAGTATATACAGCTATGCTAAAAGTTAACAATAACGAAAAATCCAACTACAATTTACAACTATCTACAACTATGAGAACAATGAAACAAAGGAGAGCTAGGGACGTGGAGGACAGCTATGCCGCGCTCCACACTTCCAATGACCGACACGGCGGTAAGAAGGAACTGAGGAGCGGGTGGGCCGGCAGGGATATATATCGGGCGCCATGCCAGCACCACTCTAGGGGGCGACCTGCCGGCCCACTGGAGTTGTTAGGGTAAAAGTCTTCCGACGAACATGCACGCGCAGCGCGCACACCTAACTGGAATGGATATGAGCAATCACTCGAAGAACAATTTTTCTCCCTCCTCCTTGTAACAACCTTTTATGTACTTGAAAACTGTTATGTTTCCCTCAGTCTTCTCTTCTCCAGACTAAACTTTTTTTTTTTCAATCTTCTCTCAGATGTCATATTTTCTAGACCTTTAATCTTCTCTGGACTTTCTCCAATTTGTCCACATCTTTTCTGAAATGTGGTGTCCAGAACTGGACACAATACTCCAGTTCAGGCCTAATCAGCATGGAGTAGAGTGGAAGAATTACTTTCTCAACAGTGTTACACTGTTGACTCATATTTAGCTTGTGATCCACTATGACCCACCCTCCCCCAGATCCCTTTCCGCAATACTCCTTCCTAGGCAGTCATTTCCCATTTTGTATGTGTGCTATTGATTCTTCCCTCCTAAGTGGAGTAATTTGCATTTGTCCTTATTGAATGTCATCCTATTTACTTCAGACCAGTTTGTCCCTATCATTTTGAATGTGAATTCTATCCTCCAAAGCACTTGCATCCCTTCCCAGCTTGGTATCACCCGCAAACTTTATGAGTACTCTCTATGCTATTTTCCCAATCATTGATGAAGATATTGAATAGAATCAGACCCAGAATTGATCCCTGTGGGACTCCACTTGACATGCCCTTCCAGCTTGACTGTAGAACCACTGATAACTGGTTGGAAAACCATTCCCAGAAAGTAGTTATACACCCACCTTATAGTAGCTCCATCTAGGTTGTATTTCTCTAGTTTGTTTATGAGAGGCTCATGCAAGACAGTATCAAAAGTCTTACTAAAGTCAAGATATACCAAACCTACCACTTACCCATTCCACAAGGCTTGTTATCCTGTCAAAGAAAGCTATTAGGTTGGTTTGACATGATTTGTTCTTGACAAATCTATGTTGAATATTACTTCATCTTCTAGGTGTTTGCAAATTGATTGCTAAATTATTTTTCTGAGTAATGATGTTAAACTGACTGGTCTGTAAGTCCCTAGGTTGTCCTTATTTCCCTTTTTATAGTTGGGCACTATATTGGCCTTTTCCAGTCCTCTGGAATCTCTCCCATCCTCTATGACATTTGGAAGATAATCACTAATGGTTCAGATATCTCCTCAGTCAGCTCTGAGTATTCTAGGATGTATTTCATTAGGCTCTGGTGACTTGAAGACATCTAACTTGTCTAAGTAATTTTTAACTTGTTCTTTCCCTATTTTAGCTTCTGAGCCTACCTCAGTTTTACTGTCATTCACTATGTTTGATGCCCAATTGCTACTAACTTTTTTAGTGAAAACTGAAACAAAAGAGTCATTTACCACTTCTGCCATTTCCACATTTTCTGTTATTCCCCCCCTTCATTGAGTAATGGGCCAACCCCGTACTTGATCTTCCTCGTGCTGCTAATGTATTTGTAGAATATTTTCTTGTTATCCTTTATGTCTCTAGCTAGTCGAGTTTCATTTTGTGTCTTGGCCTTTCTAATTTTTTCCTATACATTTGTGTTTATATTCCTCCTTTGTAATTTGACCTTGTTTCCACTTTTTGTATAACTCCTTTTTGAGTTTCAGATCATTAAAGATCTCCTGCTAATGCAGGGTGGTCTTTTGCCATACTTCCTGTCTTTCCTAAGCAGTGGGACAGTTTGCTCTTGGCCCCTTAATAATGTCTCTTTGAAAAACTGCCAACTCTCAAGATGTTTTTCCCCTTAGACTTGGTTCCCATGGAATCTTACCTACCAACTGCCTGAGTTTGTTAAAGTCTTCCTTCTTGAAATCTATTATCTTTATTATGCACTTTCCCCTCCTACCATTCCTTAGAATAATGAACTCTTATCATTTCATGATCACTTTCACCCAAGCTGCCGTCCACTTTCAAATTCTCAACCAGGTTTGCCCTATTTGTCAAAATCAAATCTAGAACAGTTTCTCCCCTAGTAGCTTTCTCCACCTTCTGAAATAAAAATTTGTCTCCAATACATTCAAGAACTTATTGGATAATCTGTGCCCTGCCATATTATTTTCTCAAGAGATGTCTGGGTAGTTGAAGTTCCCCATCAACACCAAGTCCTGTGCTTAGGATGATTTGTTAATTGTTTAAAAAAAAGCCTCACCCACCTCTTCTTCCTGTAGTAAACCCCTACCACTACATCATCCTTGGGTCTTTTTACCCGTCTCCTTTTTCTCCTTTTTACCCGTCTCCTATTTCTCTTTTTACCCGTCTCCTATTTCTATCTTAACTTCAATCTAGGTATATACATTTTTTTATATATATAAGGCAACACTTCTTTCAACAGAATAAGCAGGAAGGTTATGCTAACAGCCTTAAAACACAGTTATACCAATTCTACTTAAAATGGTACATGGAGTATCAATCCACTGCTTTGAGATCTTTCAGTCTTTGCATTTTTAAAGGTCTTTTGGAAAGCATTCTCCATCTTCTACTCCTTGCTTTTAAACACACTTTTGACTACCTTAGAATAAAATGTCCTAAATAGCTCAACTTCAATTCTATTTATGTCCTGCAGACTTTCTTTTCTGAACAAGTAGTTCTAACAGCCAGTGGAGCAGCACTGATGGTCAGGGTTCTGGAGAATATGATTATTGTCACTGATTTACACTCAGAATTCTTAGGGTCAAAGAGACAATATAATTCATCCTCTAAAATTACATCTACATGTACTAAAATGAAATTTTACAAGACCAAAACAGATGAACAGGTCAGGTAGGTTTAGGCTAATGAGAAATAAAATTGTTCTAATAAGTAACCTAACTTTGCCTGAAGGATTTAGCTCTCCTTTAATGGATTCACACCTTCAAATGGGATCTAATGTTGCTGGGCACAAGAAGCTTTTGCCATTTATAGTACTCTTCTCGGGGTTGATTGCATCTTTCACAAGTTAATTCCCTACTAAATGCTGCCTGAAATAATTGAATTTTAATGTTTTCCGAATCTCCATCTAAAGAGTACTATGAGTATAATGGCAACATTTTTTCCACTCGACTCCTTTGCAGCATTGTGGGTATTCTGCTTTCCCCTCTCCCGCCATTGCGATATAGTTATTTGTGATTATCAGATACTAATGTGCTAAATACTTGTGCCGATGTCATATTATTCAGTGAGTCTTGGATCATGGTGATTTGTCTTAACGTTCAAATGAGCCAGATGGTTGTTTCATTGCATATGTTTTCATGGTATTTGTTCCTTATTTATGTATTGATGATAGGGAGTCTTGTGCTCTTTATGAAATGCTTATACTGAGGTCTGGAAGGAATATCTGGGAAAGAACAAACTTAGTTGTGGGCTTCATCGTGCGGTAATGCCTTAAGCAGAGAAGTGAGTGGACAGCAATAGGAGGAATATATTACTGACCACCTGAAGAGGATGGTGACAGTGATTGTGAAATGCCCAGGGAGATCAGAGAGACTACAAAAAACAGAAAATCCAATAATTATGGGGGATTCCAACTATCCCCATATTGACTGGGAACTTGTCACCTCAGGGTGGGATGCAGAGATAAATTTTTAGACATCACTAATGACTGCTTCTTGGAGCAGTTAAAGGGGCAATTCTTGATTTGTTCCTAAGTGGCACGCAGGCTCTGGCCCAAGAGGTGAATATAGCCTAACTGATTGGTGATAAAGATCTTAATGCAGTGGTGGGCAGCCTGCCAGTCAGGGTAATCTGCTGGCGAGCCACAATACAGTGTTTACATTGACCATTCACAGGCAGGGCCACCCGCAGCACCCAGGGGCCATGATTCACTGTTCCTGGCCAACGGAAGCTGCGGGAAGCGGCAGCCAGCACGTCCTTGCAGCGCAGCTTACCTTGACTGGCCGCATGCGACCTGCGGGCCACAGGTTGCCCACCACTGCCTTAATGTAATTAAATTTGAAATATGGTGGAGAAATACAAAAGAAACACCCCACCAGGGCCGGCTCTAGCTATTTCGCTGCCCCAAGCATGGCAGCACGCCACGGGGGGCGCTCTGCCACTTGCTGGTCCCGCAGCTCCGGTGGATCTCCCGCAGACATGTCTGCAGATGCTCCATCGGAGCTGCGGGACCAGTGGACCCTCTGCAGGCACACCTGCGGGAGGTCCACTGGAGCCACCTGCTGCCCTCCCGGCAACCGGCAGAGCGCCCCCCGCGGCATGCCGCCCCAAGCACGTGATTGGCGCGCTGGGGCCTGGAGCTGGCCCTGCACCCCACAGTAGCATTTATCACGAGAAAGGAGAAATGCATAAAATGAGGAGGCTAATTAAATGGAAATTGAAAGGAAAGTCACAAGGATGAAATGTCTTCAAGCTGCATGTAAACTTTTTAAAAACACCATAATAAAGGCTCGAACTGTATATATACAGCAAATTAAACAACACAAAAATAGTAAGAGGACCAAAAAAGTGCCACTGTAGGTAAACAGAACAAAAAGTGGTTAAAGATGAAGAGCCTCTTAAAAATTGGAAGTCAAATCCTACTGAGGAAAATAGAAAGGAAAAAACTCTGTCAAATATAAAAGTATCATTTAGACAAGCCAAAAAATAATTTGAAGAGCAACTAGAAAAAGACACACCAACCATAAATTTCTTTTTAAGTAAATCAGAAGCAGGAAGCCTATCAAACTATCAGTGGGACCACTGGACAATCAAGGTACGAAAGGAGCATTCAGGAAAGACAAGGCCATTGAGGAAAACCAAAATTAATTCTTTGCATCACTGCAGAGGACATGAAGGAGATTCCCAAACCATAGCTATTCCTTGTAGGTGACAAATTTGAGGACTTGTCCCAGACTGAAATGTCAAGAGGTGGTTTTGGAACAAATTAAACAGTAATAAGTCACCAGAACCAGATGGTATTCACCGAACAGTTCTAAAGGCATTTAAATATGAAACTGCAGAACTACTAACTGTGGAATGTAACCTATCACTTAAATCAACCTCTGTATCAAATGACTGGTGGATAGCTAATGTGATGCCATTTTTTTAAAGAGAGTCTCCAGAGATGATCCTGGCAATTACAGGCTAGTAAGTCTAACTTCCAAACCATTCAAATTCATTGAGACTATAGTAAAGAACGGAATTATGAGACACAGATTAACATGATTTGTTGGGAAAAGAGTCAACATGACTTTTGTAGAGGGAAATCATGCCTCACCAATCTATTGCAACTCTTTGAGGAGGTCAATAAACATGTGGACAATGGTGATTTAGTGGACACTGTTTATATGGACTTTCAGAAAACCTTTGACAAAGTCCCTCACCAAAGGCTCTTAAGAAAACTAAGCAGTCATGGGATAAGACTGAATGTCCTCTCATGTATCAGCAACTGGTTACAAAACAGGAAACAAAGGGTAGGAATAAATGGTCGGTTTTCACAGTGGTGAGAGGTAAATAGCAGAACTCCCCCAAGGACCTGTACTGTTTGACAGATTCATAATCATTAGGGAAAAGGGGTAAACAGTGAAGTGGCAAAGTTTGCAGACAATAAAAAATTAAGATCATTAAGTCCAAAGTAGACTGCAAAGAGTAACAAAGGGATCTCTCAAAACTGAATGACTGGGCAACAAAATGGCAGATGAAATTCATTGTTGATAAATGCAAATTAATGGACATTGGAAAACATTATCCCAAATTGATAGGGTCTAATTTAGCTATTACCACTCAAGAAAGATCTTGGTGTCATTGTGGACAGTTCTCTAAAAATATCCACTCAGCGTGCAACGGCAGTCAAAAATGCTAACAGAATGTTAGGAACCATTAGGAAAGGGATAGATAATAAGACAGAAAATATAATAATGCCACTACGTAAATCCATTGCATACCCATACCTTTAATACTGCATGAAGTTCTGGTTGCCCCCATCTACAAAAAAAATAAGATTTGGGAAAAGATAAATTGTCCTGTTTCATTCATTCTCTCTGAAGCATCTGGCAACAGCCACTATCAGAAGACTGGGTATTGGGCTTGATGGACCATTGGTCTGACCCAGTATGACCATTCTTATGTTCTGAAAGCCTCCTGGGAAGAAAGAGACTCTGCAAAAATGATTAGCCTAGCAGATTCAAGGAAAAGGGGCTGAAAATTAAGTATTCTGTGAGGAGCATGAGTCCAGGGATACAATGATAGTTTGTGCATTTCCATGATCAGTAGGTACAGGAGGCTACTTTTTACTTCAGATAGCACAGTACTTAAAATGTGTTCTCACATCTGTTGCGAACTGTGTTTATTTGCCTTGCTCCTCTCTTGCTCACTATGCCAAGTATAGTATAATTGCAAAGTGGCATTTCTGAAGAGGCAGAGTTAACATCCTTTGCAAGTAAATCATGGTTTGGTTTGAAAGACTCTCAAGACTTTTGTTTTTTCTCCCCATTTAGTTGGCAAGAAATTCTTGCCTATAGGGACAGAATTTACTGTAAGTACCTGACATTTACATTTTTTTTTTTTGGAGCGAGCGAGAGCGCCAAGATGAAGTAGAGACTGAACTTGACAGTTTCAAAAACATTACTGGAAGCATTTTTCTTGTTACATACTCAGATCCTTCTTTAAAACAGGATTCAGATGTAAAATTGCTAATGCAAACAATAGGAGTACTTGAAGGAGTTTCAAAGGCTATTTAATGCACTCTCAAAGGAGCACTAGGAAACTTTTAGTCATTATTGTGGGTGCTACCTTAAGCTAAGGACTTCGTCATGCTTAACGTTATTTTATTAATAATGTGCATGTTTTCAATGTGACTGTGTAACACTTTAAATGTTTATTTTTCACAAGAAAAGGATTTTTTTTGTTATTTTTATTTGTTTGTGAATTTAGTTCTCCAGAAGGTGCTAGACTGACAGTTCTGGGGAAAGAAGTTATCCATTCACTCAAAGCAGAGTATAACTCACATAAATAATGAAACTTACTTTCATTGCGGAAATGGTTTGTCCAACACCCTCAACCCATCTGATAGTATTTGTGAACATCCACCCAGTTCCACAAATGGTATTGGATGGGATTCTGTTTATATAGCACTAACCCAAACCTCCATGCAACCTTATTTATGTTGTTTCACAAAGTGCTTAAGGACCAGATTCCCATACTCACATGCTGCAAAGTATAACACCCCAAAGTCACTGCCAATCAGTCCTGGGGAAAATTCCTTTGCAGCCCCACATATAGTGATCAGCTAGGCCCTGAGCATGTGATCAAAAACTAGCCAGACAAGCCCCTGAGAGAGAGAGAATGCTTGGTGCCACCTCAGAGCCCTGGCCCTCATTATCTGATGTCCCCTCTCCAGCTGCAGCTATCCCTGATGCTTCAGAGGAAGGAGCTAAACCTTCCACAATGCATGATGCCTGCAGGTGGCAACTGAAACCCTGAAGCATGAGCTTTTGGGAATACAAGACATAAACTTGAAGTGAGCCCCAGGGCTTTTGAGCCCTACCCTACCGTCACAAGCAACCCTATCATACGAGCAAACTCATAAATTTGTCCAACTCTCTCTAAACGGTTAGCCCCAACGACGCCTATTGGGATGCTGTTCCAGAATCTCACCCATCTGATGGTTAGGCACCATCTTCTAATTTGCAGCCTGAAATTGTTCATGGCCAGTTTATATCTATTTGTTCTTGTGTTCACATTGTCATTTAGTTTAAATAACTACACTCTCTCTCTCATATACACAAACACACAGAAACCCCAGTATGGGTGACAGATATTTCAACCATATGCAATGCAATTCGGGAATTATATTCTACTTCAGGGGTAAGCAATCTATGGCACACGTGCTGAAGGCAGATGCGAGCTGATTTTCAGTGGCACTCACACTACCCGGTCCTGGCCACCGGTCCGGGGGGCGCTGCATTTTAATTTAATTTTAAATGAAGCTTCTAAACGTTTTGAAACCTTATTTACTTTACATACAACAATAGTTTAGTTATATATTATAGACTTCTAGAAAGAGACCTTCTATAAAGGTTAAAATATATTACTAGCACGTGAAACCTTAAATTAGAGTGAATAAATGAAGACTCAGCACACCACTTCTAAAAGGTTGCCAACCCCTGTTCTACTTCAAGGGGTAGAGTTACCACAGCTCCTAAAGGAACTAAAAACAGTTGAGGGTGATTACAGTAGGTCACTTAGACTGTAAATTGCTCCAGAAAAGTATCACCCCAAGGTGGTTTGCATATTATTTGCTCAAACAGGTAACGGAGGCCCAAGGAAACAAAGAAAGAGCTTTTGGTATAAAATGCTGAGTTTAAACAGCCTCAGGGCCTTCTTTCTGATCCAGCAAATGGGCATGACCTTTTGTCCAAGGGTGTGTGTATGGGGGGGCTCCCAGCCCTTGCTGAACTGTTCAAAGGATTTTGCCCTGCCAAGATGCCATAGGAATGCTGAGTTACTGCTGGTACCTTTAGTATGCATGTAGATCTCTTTATTTTTACTATGGTTTCTTTGTATGCATTTGTCTTTAAATAAACTTGCTTACTTTGCAATGAGTGTGCAGTCATTGGTAATGACACTTCCATTGTCCTTGGAGAGAAACTAGGGAGCAAGGGGGCTAAACATGTGTCAGACCTGCTTGGTATGATCACAGCAAGGAGCAGGGTGGGGACTATAGCCTAAAACCCCTGGTCAGAAGGGAGTGGGATACAGGTCCCTGCACAGAGAGGTGAAGGCTAGAGACCTGAGAACTGAGTGACTGTTCTTGAACAGATAACTGAGGGGGGTAGGTAAAAGATGCCCTGAACTCTGATGGGAATGAGCATTACTGGAAAGTTGGACCAAATTGTGATGCGACACTTTAGATAGAATAGATGAGAGCCTGCGGGCCAAATCATAGTCCATCATGGCTATTTTGCACAACTTTGGCTCAAAGCAACCTTAAAGATAGCTTTAACTGGCTATTGGGGGATTCCCCAGCTGTAAGGGAATTCTTAGATAGCATAGAGTTGGCGTAGCTAGTTCTTCATAGGCCCTGACACAAGGGGTGTTTTGGTGATGTGGCCCAGGGAAGGGAGTTTAGCTGGAGTACTGCAGCATTCTGGCACTCCCCGGTGTTGGAACAGCCTCATGGGAGAGGAATCAATCGCAGAGTAAGGCAGAGTGTGATGTAAAGTAGTGTAATGTCACCTACGACCTCCACAGCTGCCCTGGGGGCATCCCGGGCAGGGTTGAGAATTCGGTCCTTTACACTGACTCTGCTAATAGCTAAGGAAATTTAACTGGGTGTAATTTATACTGTCCCACTTCTCAGCATGCAGGTTATATCCACTTGGACACTCTCACACTTTGGCAAAGCATGGAGGTGAGTAGTTCTAGGAGAATATCCAAGAAACTAAGGGTGTGCAAAGAGGTTGAAGTGTCACTTTATCACTTCTGAATTTGGCCTCTGATCTATACTTTTATCTAGTGTCAGAGCCCTAATCATGTAACTGGACTTCGTACATGTCCTGGTTCAGGAAGGAACTCAAGCATCTGAGTAGTCCTATTGACTTCTGAATCAGAGCAATTGAGAGCTCATAGGATACAGCCGTGCTTTTTCAGTCATGCTGTGTCAGTTAGCATGTATTCAAATCCCACTGCTTTTCTTCTTATGCACTAGATAATTTACAACTGGTGCCTTACATAAAAAATAGGAAACTAAGCTTAGCAGAATGGGCTCCTGCTGAAGGTTCCCATGCCATATACACTGAACAAATTACATATTGATCATTTAATTATTAACCTACATGTCTGATGGTATTTTAGTTGCATTGTCCTCATGCTTGTCACAGGCAATCAGATGGTGAGCTACTTCAGAGCTGAATGCAGTATTGTCATAATAATTATTTTTTATTCAGTAAAACATGTTAAGTCCTAGTGCTGATACTGGATACTACTGCACAGCAAATAGTAAAAGAAATATGAAATTAGATTGCAATTTTCTTGAATTCTAGTAGAAATAAACATCTTTTCCAAACCTCCTTTGTTCTCATTTCAGTCGTCTGTGACCTAGTTAAAACTCATGGGCCAGATTAAATTACTTACTTTATTCCAAGAGGTTCTGTTTTAGGTTTGAGAGTAATATTCTCAGCTGAGATAATGAGAAAATAGCACAGGAGAAGCTGTCAAACTGTACTTAAATTAAGTGAACTGATTTTCATGACATGTTTTAAAAATATATGATATGTTATATGTACATGTTACTGTAACTCACATTACAGGTTAATATCATACCTCTTTTGTGAGTCTACACTTAAATTGTAGGCTTTCAGGGGCAGGGAGAGCTTTTTGTTCAGCAAAAGCAGCAAAGAGTCCTGTGGCACTTTATAGACTAACAGACATATTGGAGCATGAGCTTTCATGGGTGAATGTCCACTTCATCGGATGCATTGCCTAGCACAATGGGATCCTAGCCCATGAGTAGGGCTGCTAGGCACCACAGTAATATAAATACTAACACAAAAGAGCGCTTGCGTATGGTTTCAGATCTGTACTGAGTGTCTCCGTTTGTTTCCTTAGTTAAACTGAAAGACTCAAGAAGAGACAGTTAACTCTGGAAGGTGGGCTGTACCCAATACCACAGCATTCAAATATGAGCCCAGGGCTGCGGGAGGCCGTGCAAATGTAAACAAATTATCTGGTGGCCTGCCAGCAGATTACCCCAACAGGTTGCAGGTTGCCCACCATTTGCCTAAAGAGAACAAAATAGGGGCCAGTAATATGGGGGTTTTGCAGGTTTTTAGAAGAGAAATGAGTGGATGCAGCTATAAGAATGAGTTATAGTCGATTTTTTTTTAACAATATGAAATTGTTTTAATGGTTAGAGAGCTGGATCCTCAGCTGGAGTAAACCAGCCCAAAGTCAATAGAACAACACTAATTTACACCAACGGAAGACTGGGACTATCGCTTTAAGAAGTCAGTGTTAACATGTAAAACAGCGCTAATGCTTACACCTATACACAAAACATCAACAAATCTTAAAGCAACCTGCCCTCATTTACAACTTGCTCTCATTTCCTTCAACTCTTCTTCTCTCACTCTCAGTGACACGCTTATACCACTTCCTACTATTCCCACATCCCAAGTAACCTCTCACTTGCCCTTTAAAAATTCTTCCTTAAAGCCTACTACATTTGCCGAACTTTCCAAAGTTTATCTCTTCTTACACTATCTGCTTTGTTGGTTCGATTGCTCTTCTGTTTATTCATCAGAGTCACACTAGAAACATCTTGAGGCATGGACCTCATCTTCTGATATGTTTGCCATAATGCACACCTGCTTGGCACTCTAAATATAAAGCTACATTGCCTCTCTCCCCATCAACGGTAATAATGAATGCAAGCAGGCACAGACAGAAATGACATCCATGTTGAAAATACATTTTCAGAGAAATGTCCTGATAAAAAGATATTTATTCTTAATAGTGTGTTGGTGATAATGTCACAGCAGTGATGAGTAGCATTCTCTTCTATGGATAGCCTCATGGAGCTAACTGAACTACTCAGGTAAGTAAGTGCTGCTCAGTGTAAGGGTAACAGAACCATACCCTCTTGAAAGTTAGATCTCTAGGGACATCAGAAATATCCAGTAGTAGTCTGAGATTGGGAGGGTAACTTCAGGTCTTGGCATCCTGAATCTCAGAGTTGATTCAGCCCATCTCCTTTTATAAACTCCCTCTTTATGCAATTTGATATTTTCTAGAATAATAATTTTACAGTTTTATCATGAACGTTTAATTCTCAGGTGTTGCATATTAAAGATGTAATTCAGGTAATTTGAAGTGTGGAAAGACATGATTATGAAAAAGATGGGGAGAATAATACTAGATAGTTCTTATCAAAAAGTTTTCATCCATAGAGCTCAAAGTACTTTACAAAGAAGGCATTTAGCTCCATTTTACAGATGGTGAAATTAAGACAAAAAGGTGAGACTATGTCCTGAAGTCAGAAGAGTGTAGTTCGGCAGAACAACATTTAGCTTTGGAAGAGAGCCCTGCAGAAACAGTAACAGCATTTACATACTGAAAATAGCAAGTGTCTAAGCAAATAGTATGGAAAGCATAATATTGTTTAAGAAATGAAACCTAGTGACTTTGATTGTATGTGACTGTTCTTCTGTGTAGTTATGTTTAAAAGCTAGTTGTCTGTTTTGATTGTGCCTTCTTATTTCAGACATAAATGGTATCAACACCTTGATATTTCAGTGCTTTGCTTTGGTCTGTGCACATATAAATTGTACAATATTCAACACATTGAAAATTCATAGAATTTATTAAGGCATAGGCTTACTGGATGCCTTCTATTACTCACCTCATTTATGCAAGTTTTCTAAGCCTGGTTACAACAGCTGGCTGCACTAAGGTCAACATCCCCCAAATAATAACGCTGAACTATATTAACTGTACAAATAAGATTGTAGCCGTGGACTCCATTGGGGAAGAGGGGCATCAAGTTAAGGAGAAAATTATCAGATCTGCAAGGCAGATATCAATTCCCACATTCTGCTCTCCTTGCATACACAGAAAAGCTACATGAGCCGGAAGAGCTATGCGAATATGAGAAGGGAATTCTACCTTGAAGTTTGATCCTCCAATATTTACTTACTTCCCTCCTGCTCCCACCCAAGAAAGCATCAACGGGTGTTTCATTCGCAACTTAGTGTGGGACTAAATAATAACATTTAAACAATGCCTGGACTACACCTGAATTCAGAAAGTTTGATACCTAAGTGCTATTATTTGTGTTCACAAAGAATGCAAGAAGGCCCCTTTTAGAAGTTGAGCCATTTATCACCCCCATTGAGCAAGGTTCTCATCTCACAGCAGCATTGCATATCTCCACCCTGTTCATCATCAACTTTTATTAATAAATAAGGCCCCACTGAGAATAGGGCCCCATCGTATTAGGTGCTGTTCAGAAATAGTAAGAGCAATTGCAATCTAGAATGCAGCAGGAAGATAGATGGAAAAAAAGTAGCATTGTTCCTATTTTATAGATGGGGAACAGACCCAGAGGGTGAAATCCCAGCTCCCTTGATTTCAATGAGAGTTTTATCATTGATTTCAGTGGAACCGGGATTTCACCCAGAAAGATTAAATAACTTGTCCAATGTCACACAAGGAGCCTATGATATTCCTGTGAATCTGACCCAGATCTCCTGAGTCCCAGGTCAGTGCCTTAATTGCAAGACCATCATGCTTCCTTTCAGAGCAAGTTATAGGTACATAGGCAACATATTTATGGTTTGTTCTCTTATAAAGCCAAATATAGCCTATGTCAGTAAGTTATACTTACAGGATATTTTCCTGTATTTTATCACTGGAGCATGATACTCTTTTTTTCCACAATTATTCCTCAGCAGGTTTAGCATGTGCTTAAAACTCGGGGGGAGGGGGCACTTAGCTTAGAGTGGCTGACTCATAATCCCAGGAGGCAGCCTCACAAGGAATGAGAGAAACAGATGTTCTCCATCTTCGCCCACTTGTGAAGTGTTCGTTTAACACCCTCACCGTACACATGCTGCAAACTGTAATCATGCCCTGTCTTTTTGTATTCTGGATTGACATGTTAGCATTCCATAAGTTCAGCTCTTAGGACTAAGTTCTCATGGCAAAATCACATACTGGGCTTGAACCTGCATACCTTGTGCTCCCCAAACTCTTTGGGAAACCAGTGTAATTTTTGAGCGAGCAAGAAATATATACTAGGTAAAAAACAGTTCAAAAATTCTCTGATGGAACGCTTTTCTGTCAAAAAATGCTGCTTTGATGGAATTTAAACGTTCTGCAGGAATGTGTAGATTCTGTCAAAGTTTTCAGTGGAAACCAGGCATGCAAGCTGGCCACAGAACTTGCTTGCCTGGTTCTCTGCCATTCAGACTCTTTGGGCGGCCCAACTCCACATAGTAGCTTGCTGCCTGGAGAATGCATGAGAGAAGAGGCAGCTATCTAAGTAGCTGGAAGCAATCCAATAATTTCTGTTTCAGGTCTCCTGAAACAGACGTTCCAGAATTTTTTTTCCCCCATTAAAAATGTCTGACTTTTCATCCCAAAATGGAAACAAATTTTCTATGGAAGGAAAATTCCATTCTCTGACCAGCCATAATAATAGGTTCCTTGGGACTCAGTAACGTCAGTTGTGGTTGCATATTAAGAGGAGAATATGGGTTGTATTTTAGTGCAGTCTAACAAAGAGAGGCGACAAGTTGGTTACCTTGGCATTATGGCTGTGGTGTGTCAACAAGTAAAGGAGTGGGTACAGCAATGTAATAAACTACACGGTAGTGTTTAAACAACTGAAGTCTACAAATAGTCTGTGTTGACAGAGCAGAAGACAGGAGCGGGACCTCGCCCGGTCACAGCATGCTATTAAATTGGAGCCCTCTTCTGCAAGTCAGGTCTAAAGAATACATTTTAATAATACGGTATTAATTTAGCATCGCACAGTGCTTTACATAGTCAAATCACTTAAAATGATGTCTCTATATATTGGCTCAAATTTAAAGCATTAATGAAACTCTCAAACAATAATTTACCATTGACATTTGTCCATTCTAAAAAGTTATCCACACAGAGATCCATAGTACCAGGCATGAGGTTATAGTGTAACTGTGAGGGAGTGAGACATGTTTCTAAGACAGCACTGCTATCGGAGATTAAGAGCCAGTTCAAGTTTCCCTAATTTGTCACTGTACATTGTCTGAATCTGGTTAGAGGCTTTACCAGGATACCACTCAGTTTGATCTGATTTTCTAATGTGCTGCTGTGAGGTTTGAACTATCAAGACTGATTTAATATTTTACAGTGAGATATGATGGAATTGTTCCAATTCTTACTCATTCTGTCCATTAATATTTTTTAGACTTCAGAATGAAACTGCCATATCCCATTTTACTTGTGCATTTCTCTACCTTCTGATTTCTATTGCTCTATTTATCTACTTATTGTTTCCTTTGCTCATAAAGTAAATGCCTTTTTCTGGAGAAGAGAATAATCATGAAAACATCCTCTTTCTAGACTTAGGCAGGTATAATATAATGTAAAATAATGCAGTTACAAGAAATACCTGTTACTTCATAACTTGCTTATAAAAGTAAAGAAAACCACTGAGTTCTGCAGTTCCCATACTCCTGCAAATAACCAATAGCTCAGTGGTTAGATGGAAGACCTAGGATTGAGTCCCTGCCCTAGCAAATAAGTGTCTTCCAGGTGTATGAAAGGCAAGATCTACCTGATATCTCACATCAAAGGTGAGAGTCCTAACCACTGGACTATTGGTGGACAAATCTCTTGTTCTTCCCTCAGAGATTTCATCCTGGACCTTCCAAATCTTCCCAATAAAATCCCTCATCAAAAATGAATGTTTATGCAAAATATTTCGGTTTCAACACTAACAGCATTTTTAACAGAAAAAGAGTTTTGTCAAAATGCTTAAAAAAAACAGTCCCACCCCCAGCTCTATTGTTTAGGCCTTCAGCTAAACTAAACTCTACCTCTTGAAGGGTAACAAACATCCACAATAGAACAGGTGACCTGGCCATAGAGTACAACAAAATAACTACATCTTCAGCGAGATCCAACTTCCATAGTGAGGACCCCAAACAGTCCCAGTGACTTGTGTTCAGTGACCAAACTCTAGCAATGAAAGAATCCTGACTAAACCTATTCAGCCTTATCTTCAGCCACTGTGATCCCAGTCTCTCTGCCTACATTATGACAACACAGATTAAACCGTCTCTCCTAGAATCTTCAGTTTCAGTCTCTGATCAGATGTTCACCCTGGGCTTCTAGAAATTTCTACTACATTGCCCACAGTCAATTTATTCATGTAGTACTCCCCCAAACAAAATCCCCTGAGCCCCATCAAAAAATAAATGAACATTTCCTGCATCTAGGCTTTCTATAAACAATGCCACTGCACTATTCATTACTCAAGGCTAGCCTGAAAACAGCCAAACAGCAAATTCTGCTCTCTTCAGGTCACTATTGTGAGGAAGTGAAGATGTTTATATAATCTGCTCTCCTTCCCAGCATGCCTTGTGGTAGCCTACAGCACCCAGGCATCCTTTTGAACTGCAAGTTCCAAGGCATCTTACTGCCAAGGGCAGAGAAGAGCTCAGCTGGAGGCCTGCTTTCAAGAGTCAGCATACTCTATTACACAATCTTTTCTTTCTGAGAGTGTAGGAAGTTTTTCCCCAAAACAAAGGGTGTCTATTTGTATGAAAGGCAAGAACTGGTTTTCTCTCCAAAACACCAATAATGAAGGATAAGTTTCTACTGAATTTCATCCCCCCAATGGTATTCTGATAATTTCCTATTGGAATACTGTAACACTGTCCTCATAGGATGCACACTAGCAAGTTACGGGTTATTACTGTCAATGACCAAGGATACTAGCTATAAAGACCTTTGGCAAGGAAATTTGTGACTGGGTGAAACAGACACTTAGGACCCAATCCTGTAAATAATTACTCCGCTGTAAAGCAACCCGTGCATAATCTCATCAAGTTCAAAACTGCACATATGCAGGTGCTTTTACAAGATTAGATAGTAGTGACTGTAATATAAATACCTAGATTATACAGTGAAACTCATTTATTTCAGATTTCACTAGCAACCCAGAACAAAGCCCAAGCTCAGTAGGTTTGCTGAGATTCCTGAACCTTTTGGCAAACCTGGATGAAGTTACAAATGTTAGCTGAACTTTATGAAATCCTAACTCACATAAGATTAAAGGAATGAGGACTCACATAGCCAGAACTCAAGAAAAAAATAGTTGGGTTTGGTCCATGCATGAGTTGTTTGAAACTGAAATTTGGAGAAATACAACACTCTCAAATCAAAACCTAAAGAGAGGAATCCCTGGGAACCAACATGGACAAGGGTTACACAATGTAAATATTGGCCTAGTGGTCCAGCAGAAAAATTAGAAAGTGTTGGAATTTATTCAACTACATGAAATGTGATATCTTCTACTCCTGCAATGCTCACATACAATTACTGCCAAGAGTGCGGTTTTGCTACTAAAACAGCTCTATAAATTGGACCCATTAAAGAATGAATGGAAAAGTTGCTTGGCAATGTTTTTTCACAGTTGGATCCCCAGTCATCTCCAGCCTTTATATTTCCAGTACATTTAGAAATCTGTTAGCCTTGTGCATATTTTCTTTTAATTTTAAGGTCAGGATTTGAAGGCCTGTCTTTAGGCTCCCACATTTAAACTGTTCCACTGGAATTCTACACTCAGGGTGTTTTATTGTGGAAATGCTTGATTTAGTTTTTGAAAGGCAGTCTCTCAAGAATTGATTTTTTTATTTCATTTTGCTTTTAATCTCTGCCAGATTTTCCTTGCTGCATAGAAAGGGGCATCTGTAGGCTCCAGCTGCATAAACTCAACACTAAGTTAATTCTAGTAGGAAAATGAAGTTATGCCATTATGTGCGTAACTGGTTATTATAGATGAGTGCTGAAGTGCTTTATGCACCACAGGTATTACCAGAATATTTATGAGTATATAGGAGCCAGCTGACACCTGAAAAAGTTGTGCCTGGACATCCGTATCCAAACATTATCAGATTAGAATTTAGCCTGTAAGGTCTTTTGGATAACAACTTTGTGTTCTTGTGTTAGTCTGCAAAGAGCAACCGAGACTATGGTGCAGCAGGAATAGAAAATAAAATGCATGGGTAAAACCCTTCACTTTTAACCAGATTAAGCCAATAATTTGCTAACCATTTGAGGGGAAGCTTGTAATCAATTTTTATCCATCTTGCATCACCTTTTGCACTTTCATGTGCAACATGACTCAAGTGTGCAAAGGTTTCCAGGATCTTGATTTAAACAAGATACCACAATGAAGAATCAGACAGTAAAGAAGGGAGGAGAAAAGGGAGGACAAGAGTTGCACCTAATTGTCATGCAGTCAGCTGTGCACACAATAGTATTTTGTATTACAGAGGCACACCAGTGTCCACAGTTAAAGCTGATTTAATTTGTACTTAAAACAGGATTAAAGTCCTCCTGTTTCACACTTAAATGTTGGATTTAATCTTCAAATTTAACACACTCTTCAGAAGCCAACTGATTTTCCATAATACTTTCTTGGTCAAAGATTCAATAACTTTGCCAAAAGAAAGATTTTAAAATGCCAGCCCTCAGCCCCCCTCCCTTTTAATTTCTTGTAAGACTATCACATTTTTTCCAGACTCCTGCAATTTAACCACCATGATAATGCCCCAAAGTGTGTGCATACTTATACACATTTACATCAGATGGACGGTAATTTTTACAATTTAAGCTTGAACAGAAGTAGAGTTATTTCTTCTTTACACCCTAGCTCTGATAGAAAGAGAAGCAGAGAATAATCAAATTCCAGCATCTATTCCCTATCTTCATACCAGCTCCTCCATATACACACTAACTCTGAAGATCCAGAGAGGCAGGCTGGGCAGCAGGTAGCATGAGGTAGGAGAGAGGCAGTGCTATAGGGAAGCAAGGGGAGAAGCTGAGATGAAGGGAGATGGAAATAGGGGAGCGTGGGAACTGATTGTGTATACAATAAGGCATCAACCCACACACTTGATTCTCCTTGTGAAACAGCCTTGGGTGGGTGTAGAACGCAAGTAGAAAAACCCTTGGGAATCCTTCAGAACAAAGAGCAACTCCCATGGTGCTACTGTTGGAAGGACTGAGATTCCACCTTCATATGCACTAAGTCATTGGATATCCATGGGTATTCAAGCAAGGTTGTTAAATATGGAGTCTATAGTTGGGAGGAGCATGGCCATGAACAGCGCATTGAGATGACTCAGTGCTGACCAGAATGATCTTAAGGGGGAGAAGCCAACTTTCTTGGGGCCGAGGCATCAAGGAGAACCACTATGCTATCAATGTCAATGTATCCGCACACAGACATTAGGGTCCTCACAGTGCTGCGCCTTGACTTACCAGGAAGCCAGAGCAGAGGCACTACAGGGAGCCATTTATACAGTGATGCTTTGGTGCATATCCCATGGTACTGATTCCTTTGTGTCTTTGTGCACCAGGGAGAAACATAATGAGAACTCCAGTCTCTATATAATGAGGTATCAGTGCACAGGGACTAGGCTCTCCATTCTCCCAGGTTCTTTCACAATTTTCCTCCACACAGGCCTGATTTGGGCCCCCCCCCCCTTGCATCAGAAAGGACACAACACCACAGATACCATCATCACTATTACAAATTTTTCCCACTGCTCAAAGGATGTAGAATGGAACAAGACAGAGTGGTGAGCACTTTTCATGACTATTCAGAGAAGTAAATAAGAAATTTTGTTTTGTTTGAAGTTTACATGTTATTTGCAAATGTTCATATGAACAAAATATTGCTCAAAGTGCTGAACAAGACAAAATTCCTATGGTCACAAAACAGCATTCATTCTGAGAGTGAAGGAGAAAAGCATGCAACACCATGTAGCATTTAGAAATAATGAGTCATGAAAAAGTTGATGAGAACAGTCATGAAAGCAGCAATATGCCAAAATTTTCAATAAAAGATTATTATAAAAAAGTGAATACCTTCAAAAATATCAACATTTGTTTGCAAATAGACAAGAGGCCAGATTTTGCTGATATGATTATTGGTTTCAAACAGCTCCTCCAGCTCTATTGTGGCATGTAGATATGTTCCCAAATGGATTCAGAGATGACAATGAATTTTAGATCTATAGTACTGTAGCCTGTCTTCTCTCAGATTGAATTTCATACTCAGAAGTCCACTCTGACTCCTATTGAAATAAATCACAAAACTCCTGTTGGCTTTACTGAAAACAGGCCAAGCCCCTTTGTTTGTTTCCCACTTTATATGTAAATTTCTTCATTAAATGATCAGTATATAAATTATGAGCCAGAGCCTCAGTTGGTGTAAGTCAGCATAGATCCACTGACCAGTCAGTCTGCACTAACTGAAGATCCATCCTTAGATTTGCAAAATGTTTGTCACCTTTCAAAATAGGCAAAAATAAGGCGGTAGAAGAACAGATGTTGAACATTGCCAAGTACAGACAAGGGACATTTGTTGTAGCATGCTTTTAAACCTGGTTGCTACAGCTTTTCAGAGGTCTTAAGATAGTGTTCTCAGCTGGGCAATGCTGCCCCCATAACAAAAAATGTCATGAGTTCCGGCTGCTTTGGCATTCAGGGAGCATGCTTGCCCTCAGCGGGTTTCACAGATCCTACTGCGATTGTACTGTGATAAGGGCCCTCCACCCCCAAGATGTAGGGAGCCCTATATAGGACACACAGCCCCTGGCATAGTGCAAAGACAGTCTTGTTACAAGTTGTCTCACAAACACATGCACACATCAATAGACTTGGTACATTATGAATGGGAAGTCTAAACTACCTAACCTGATAGAGTGAGTAACCCAATGATTAGCCAGATCTATGCACCTTTAGACCATATTTGATTTCACAATCTAAAACAGCAGTGGGAATTTGAAAATAAGGGGAGGAAAGAGGGAGAGAGGTGAACTACCACTTTTGAATGCATTCACTGGGTGAGACCTAGAATTTTAAAGAGTGGCACTTAATTATTGTATTTCTACTACATATAGAAGGGAAGGGGCAAAATGTCCTTGTTAATAAAAAGTCATTGAACAATCAAGATAGACATGTTTCCTATTCAGCAACTCAAATACTAGAGGACTCTCTGATACAGAAATCTGGGAATTAAAATCTTCCTGAGTATAACTCAAGGGTTTATTTACCCTAACCTATAGAAGAAAAGTTTGCCCAGAATGCCAGTTATCTACTAATCAGAAAGGAAATCTGCCAAACAGAATGCTTGCCTATTTTTTCTGCGTATTTGCAAGGAATAGACATGATCATCACAGGCACTTGGAACAAACACAAATAATCAACCTTTATTACTGTAATTATTCAGGTGAAAAGATTGCAATTTAAGAGCTCATGATGTGTATTAACAGTCTATTTATGCTTTTAGTAATCTCAAGTATGCTCATCCACTTTTACTCCATTGCATTTTAGATAGATGACACTGGCCTTAAATGAAGCACCCTCTCAGTACTGTTTCATTTTCTAATCTATTTATCACAATAATAAAATGAAAAAACTTTATGAAATAGCAAAATGAAATTAATGAGCAAAGCACTCCAGGGGAAAACACAAATGGAATCCAAAATACAAGCTCAGATTCTGATCCATACTTAGTAAACCACAGGAGGGGTGATGCAAAGCTCTCCTTGTGCCTTCCCAATCCTGGGGCCGTCCAGCTGACAGACCTGTCCTCAATACATTTTAGGCTGCCACAGAACTATTCTATTTGACATCAGTTGACGATGTGGCAATAAAGACTATTCTAGCAGCCAGAGATTGCTGGTTTCTATGGACAGTCTGGCCATGTCCTCATTTCCCCAGTCCTGGCTCCTGTGCCAGGGTGTGGAGTAGGGTTTATTCTGACAAGTCTAGACAGTAGGCACGGATATTATCACTCAGCCTATTAAGCCAGCTTTAGTACTGTTTTGGGTTGCCAAAGAAGTTGGGAACAAGTGTATTAGAGGACTGGACCACTTAACCTAACAAAAATATATACAAAATTAAATACACACGATGCAGATCACTATGGGACAGCTAGAAAGAGCAGCACTGGACAGATGGGTGATAGAAATATTCAGGGAATACAAAAAATATACAATTTGTTTATTTTTGGAGAGGGCTAGGTAGCCAACACTCCTTTGGAATGCAACTATTCATGTTTAAGGTGAAGAGGATTTGGTCCTTTGTATTGCTCCTCAATACAATATTTGGCTGCATGTCTTATTCAAGAAAGTCAATTGTCCATTCATACTACATGGTAACAGGCAACAGTTTATTGGCTTGGCCAGTGTCCAGATTTCCAGAATCTTGCTTCCAGTGAGGGTAATCCTAATTTGAATGGGTCTAGTTACATGAGGAAGACAATAGGAATTGGGCCAATTTGAAAATATTCAAAATGCTTTCTCAATACAATTTTAATTTATTAAATGAAAAATTGTACCATAATAAGAGTATCTCTATTTCTCTTTTTTTGTAGTTATACATTGATTTTTTGTGTAATATGTTTGTAGGACTGAGGATCTTTCTTTGTATCCTTTGACTATCTACCATTGGTATTTGCCTTAATATACTGTTTTCTGATCTTATTATCTCACTTCCAACATTAGTAACCTTGTTCATAAGGTACATCAAAAACACTTACTGGGTCAGATTGCTTTCTGCATTTTAATGTGAACTGTAATAATTACAAAATATGTACAGGGGAAAAAGACTAACCTACACATGTTGAATAGAAATGTGATTCATGGGCGTATCCCTCTCATTCTCTAAATAAGCTGCATTTGTTGGGGGCTATCACATGAAAGGAGACACACATTAGTTCATAAGTCTGTAGGCTACTGGCCTGTGTCTCTGGCCCAGAAGGGATTGATCTCTCTCACACACCCTTTTTTTTCCCAGGCACTGTCTAAATTAGCTGCACTGAGAACCTAGAGCAAACCCCAAAATAGAAAAATTAAACATCTACCTTTCTCCTGACCCAGGGCCTTCCTTCTTCTGGCAGCTCTCCCCCATCCTGCTATACACTTCCTGCCTGAGACATCTCCTGCTTCAAACCCCCACCTCCTTCCTGCAGCTCCACTCTTTAAACTACAGTCATACAGCCTTTATAGGAATCAAGTGCTGATCAGGCAATCCCCTCTACCAAGCACAAACACCTGTTCTTGAAGTGGTTCTGCCTCAGAACAGGGCTGGCTGCCACTTAAAGGGGCAGACCAGTGTGTTACAAAATCACACAATTACAACATACTGTATGTTGTGTCCTGCCCCTGCACTGTACTATCCTGTAACTTTTGATCTGCACAGGCAGGACCCCAGTGCTGCATTGCTTTTACAAATGTGAGAAGTTACTTATATTCACAATGTACATATGTTAAAGCACTTTTACAGCTAAATTTAAGGACTAATTCTTGCTTTGAATATCACATACTACAGATGTCAGTCATCAAAATATTTAGAGAACTAATGACAAAGGCAATAATAATAATAATCACTAATTACATTATGGAGCCTTTAAAAATAATATGTCTCAAATAGAAATTAGAACTGGGAAAAAATCCCAGATCATGTAGTCAATTCTCACTACCACATGGCTATTTATCAGTGCATACAGGATAGTGTGGGGTTTAGCTAGTTTAGTTCTTCATCCAAATGAGTGCCTGTAGTTGATAATTAAAATGAGGCTTGGTATTAGAGCTGGGCAACTAACTGACTTTTCAGTTTGAGGGCAATTCTGGAGAAAAATGGGGTTGGGTCTAACTGAATTTGCAAGTTCCCCCCAAAATTAGTAAATTAAAAAAGTTCATTTCCAGTCAAACTAAACATTTTGTTCTACCTGAAACATTTTCTTTCTGGACATTTTTAATAGGTTACATTCACAAAATGTGTGTGATGCTACTTCCCTTATAAGCTTTTAGCTCATAGGTTAGGGAACTCAGCTGGGGCATAACAGACAGTCATTTAATTCCCTCCATCTGTGGAATAACAGGGTTCTACATTGGAAGAGAATGTCCCAGCCAGTAGGCTATAGGATATTCTGAAATGGGTGTCTTAATATCTCCTGCTGAAATTCTTCCATTGTGTATAAACAAACAGTAATTGGAGGAGAGATGTGAAAGTGGGTCTCCCCTGGGCTACTGCAGAGTCTGTGGTTGGTCTTCTTCAGTCTCTTTTGCTGAAGCTGTTCTGCTTTGTGTAAGTGATTAAATAATAATGAATTTAACTGTCATCCCTCCAAAGAGAGAGGATGACCTTACAGCCTAGTGGTTAGGGCACTCTCCTCAGCAGTGGTAAGGCCCAAGTTTGTGTACCTGTTTTAATGATTATTTATTTATCCACACTGGAGTAACTTCAACAGGAGAGACTGGGTGAAATCATGGCAGCGAGAAGAGCACCCCTGTGGGGAGGCTAGCCCCTAGCTCCGCCCCTTTTGCCTGTTCCTGCTCCCCTTCAGCAATTGCAAACAGAACTGAAGATATACCAACCCCACTGTGCCCCTCTAATCTAGTATTCTGTTGTTCAAGTTACATTAGTTGTGCCTGCCAATAACTGAGGGTGCAAGATTACTGCTGCAAAAATAGAGTCAGTTTCTAAAATCTGAACTTTGCTCTTTCTCCCTTTCTGTGTACATCAGTCCTTTTGATGTCTTAATTATTTTGTTATTACTTTCTGAATTCAGTCCAATTTGTTGACTTTCTTATGATATCTGAGTTGACCAGAAGCAAATGCTGTATTCTTGGTGTAGCATCATCGTCCCATACAGAGAGGGACTAACACCTTCCTCAACCTCCTCTGTGTATAAAGCTCACAATTACATAAGCTTTTTTTTTTTTCTGCTGTCATAGTTAATGTCTACTGAAGGATCATGGATAAACATTATAAAGGTGCCTAAGGGTCACATTTAAATAGGTAGTCACCTAAAGATGTACATAGGTGTACAGATTTTCAAAAACACCATTGAAATCTAAGGAGTTAGGTGACAATGCACATTTGAAAATCCAACTAGGCATGTATCTGCACTTTTTAGGCACCCAAATTGTTAATATATAGGCCTGTTTGTTAGCCTGGGATAGACTTTTGGGTTTGATTTTTGATACTCTTATATCCTTACAAAGGTGTGTGAACAAAGACACTCTGTGTTACTTCTGCCCAGCCAGATAGGTTTGTTAGTATAATGAGAAAAGATAAGGGATAGAGCTAAAACGTTGCTAGATATGGTGGGGGTGAAATATACAAGCATGCACTGGAAGGTTGCCTGGCTCCTCTCTCAAACCCAGGTCAAGCAACCAGTCAGGAGGGGCAAGGGGAATGGGGAGATGGTGTAAGAAACACTAAAAGCCAAAAAAAGAACAGGAGTACTTGTGGCACCTTAGAGACTAACAAATTTACTTCAGCATGAGCTTTCGTGAGCTACAGCTCACTTCTTCGGATGCATAGAATGGAACACAGAGATAGGAGATATTTATACATACAGAGAACATGAAAAGGTGGAAGTACGCATACCAACTGGAAGAGTCCAATCAATTGAGATGAGCTATCACCAGCAGGAGAAAAAAAACTTTTGAAGTGATAATTACTCTGAAAACTAAAAGCCAAAGAAATGCCTGTCCCTGTCCAAAGCACAACCTCACTCCTTACCCTTCCCCCATGGGATCCAAAAGAGGTAGTACCAAAACCCCAGACTCACTACCTTCCGTTACAGAAATGTAAAGGGTGGTGCCAAGGGCATGCACTACAAGTACAATTATGCCTGCTAAGGGGGTGGGAGGGACGACTGGAACACTGGGAAAAAGCTCTGGAGCATCAGAGCTATCAGCATGCTTGGTTGAAACTAACCCCAATAAACATCACATTGCCTGAACTTCAGACTTCTGTCTTCTGTCTGTGTGACCAGAACCAGGGGTGAAGGGAAAGCCCCCCTAACACAAATACCTGTAAACATCTGGGTACAGGTGAATTAGAAGCATAAGTCTAATGTTCAAAAATTATGTAGGACCCTTTGCAAATGGGACTTTGATGTTTCTGAAAATTGTATTTACATATCTTACTTGCTGACTGCTATTACTGCATTTCTTTTACGTGATTTTTGCTCTTGAGCATCAGCCTTCCATTGTATATCTGTGCTTTAATTTAGTTTGCATTTTCCAGGTTAAATCTCATTTTATTATTTCCTGCAGATAACTCTAATCTTGATCTCCTATATCCTTTGTGTAGTTTGCATCACTCCCAGTGTAGCCCATGCAAATGCTTTTATTATTATAGGAGTTTGTCCTTCAGAAATTAAGATATGTTTGGTAATGTTTGTTTTAATAAGTGTTGCCAAATCCCATGGGTTTGAGCTTGACTAGTTCAAGGGACAAAGTAATGATGTTGAAAATGATTCCAGTGTGTCAGCTGAGTAGCATTCTTATTAATCAATCTTCAAAGCATGCTAAGAATGTTAAAATCTGGTAATACTTAGTCTATAATTAACACTACTGACTGGGTTCATATATTTCCTTTAAGGCAAAATAACCATTCATGGACTTTCTAATTTGGAGACTTTTTAAAATTTACCAAACAATAATTTGTAAAAAATAATATTTCCAAAACTGAAGTCCTTTTTACTGAATTCATAATATGAATTTTAAGGCTCTTAAAAAACAAGATAAATCAGAAGTATTATTTGTTGTGATAATGAGGAAGTGAGTTGCATATTTACAACCTGATCAAAATCATTCTATTGACTTTGATACACTTTAGATCAGTCCTCTACTATATATCCTAGATAAAAACTACATTAATAACTACATTAATAAAATGAGTTAAGGATGAGAGCATATATCAGAAATTTAGGGTGAGATGTATTACAGGATACTGTAATTAGAGCTGGGCAAAGCTTGGAATGTCCATGTCAAGAACATTCTAACATTTCAAAACTGCATGGCAGGTCTGCTGACCCCATATGCCCAGGCTTTCCAGCAGCCCACCAGGAAAGGATCTATTAGAACCTTTCTTGTGTTTGGGTAGATGTAAGGATGCAAGGGTGGAGGTCTTTGATTTTGGCTCCTCTGTAACACAAGGCTATGAAAGTCCTAATACATTACTGCTACTCTCCCATCACCACCAAGAGACACAGACGAAGCCTCACCTCACTCACCTTGGAAGGTCAGGCCCCACAGGCAACACTATCAGGACACACAAGGCCAGGGCACCTAATTGGCTCACACCTACCACTTAAATCGGGAAGCTATATGGGTTATCTGACCAACTGTGCAAACACCCTGTTGTTGCTGCTGTATTGGACCCTGACCTTTGTTTCTCTTCTGCGATCTACATCCAACCTGTTCTTGATTCCAGTCTCACTCCTGCTCCATACCTTGCTTCTGACTATTCCTATGCTTGATTCCTGATGCCAAATCTTGCTCTGACTATTAGACCGTACTGCCTTTTCCTAAGAGCAGAAGTTTGTTGAAACTGAAATGTTTCTGCCAAACATTTTGGTTTAGATGAATCATCATTTAAAAAAAAAAATCAGGAAATTTCTGTAATTATCCCTAAATCAAACATTATAGACCTAAGGAATTCAGTGTTAAGATTAAATATAAAGAAATCCAAAGACTTTAAGGTACAACAATATGCAGTTAGGCCACCTGACCAAACTAACTCTGACCCTGTATTGACACCCTGCAATATCCATATGATTAAGGCACTTTAGTCAGTGTGGTTCCAGGTTAGTTTTAATTATTTTAAACAATATATTAGATTGCCACCTTCATGGTGTCAGATTTGACTACTGTCATAAACAGATGGTTAAGGGTTAATGCCTCTTTTACCTGTAAAGGGTTAAAAAGTTCACCTAGCCTAACTAACACCTGACCAGAGGAACCAATAGGGGAACAAGACATTTCAAAAGGAAGGAAGTAAGTTTTTCCTTTGTTCGAGAGTTTCAGTTTCAGCTGGAGTGAAAAAGATCAAGGAACCAGCCTCTGATCAGAGTAGTAAGTTTTAGAAAGGAATAAATAGGTTTATGTTTATTTCTTTGTAGCCTGTCTTATGCAAATTGAGGTAGAATCAAATTGGATATTTGAGGGTTTTTTGTGTGTGTGTGTAACTAAATTTGTGCCCAGGGGAACATCCTCTGTGTTTTGAATCTGTTGTCTGTAAGAGTAGCTGGTATGCTAATCTCTCCCAGAGGGTTTTCTTTTACCTTTCTTTTCTTTAATTAAAAGACTTTTTTCTTAATACCTGATTGATTTTTCCTTGGTTTTTTAGATCCAAAGGGATTGGATCTGGACTCACCAGGGATTGGTGGGGGGAAAGGGGGGGGGATAGTTAATTTCTCCTTATTTTAAGATCCAAGGGGTTTGGATCTGTGTTCACCAGAGAATTGGTGAAGTCCCTCAAGACTACCCAGGGAAAAAGAGGGTACTTGGGGGTGGTGGCAGTGATACCAGATCTAAGCTAGTAATTAAGCTTAGACATGTCCATGCAGGTCCCCACATCTGTACCCTAAAGTTCAGAGTGGGGAAGGAACCTTGACAACTACACTAACTGTGTTCTCCTCAACTGCCATAGAGCTGAGACAACACCACCTTATCCCCAGCTAATCCCAACCAAACTCCCACTCCGGCTAGCAGGCTGCATATTGTCAAAAACTGAAGTGATTCTGGTGCTTTTTGGTGATAAATATTGGGACAAAGTAAGCCCCGACCTAACTCCACTAAAACATGTTTGAATCCTGCAAACACAAGACTGCTTACATGAGCAAAGCCATTCACAAGTGTAGTTATGGAACTGGACCCTCAGAGGGGTGAATTAACATGGGAGTATGAAATTATCAGCATTCATTAGAAAAAAAATCAGGTCATCCTAGTGGTAATTTTTTTAAAGGCCAGTTTGTCTCCTTGAATTCAAATTTGCACCCACAGTTTTTTTGCAGGTACAATTAATAGCTTTTAGACACCCAATAGGTACTTAATTGCCCACTATATGAGATACATAAGCATTTAAGTAATGTTAATTTTACCCACAGGTATTTGCATCTGTAATTTTGCTGGTCCAAAAAGGGAGGCCAAATTGGGGCCATCTGGAAAATTAGCTCTAGGGCCAAGATTAGGATTGACTTCTCTCCAGATTTTTCTCAGGCTAGTCCCTTTTTTGAGGCAGTAGTCCAGGGAAATCCATACGGGTGCTTAGGACACACTTCCAGATCTCTAGTTTTAGAGGCTCAGGATCATTTTGGACATTCCTCTTTTTTTTGTACCCCAAAGGTGCAGTCTTATCCCAGAGCCATAAAAAGGATTTGCATGTTGCGATGCTGAGTATTGTGGTACCTAACTCTGACTTCTTAAAAAAAAAAAAATCACAGGAGCCTCAGTTAGATGCCTTGGCTTCCTATACAATGAATTGGAAGAGAAAGAGGTCTAAATGCAATCCATAATACCAGCATGGCATGCTATTGCTTAAACTAGCCAATGGAAGATGCTAATCAGAGGGGTATGGGCTAAGCCCCAACCCTCTGAGAAAGGCACTTCCCTCTACTTGTGATCCATACACTAGGGGAAGATAGGCATTCTGCCACCTACCATAAGTCATCTGTGAGCCTGAAACAAAACCGCAGCAGGGGAGGGAAAAGGACTGTACTCACCAAGCATGTAGAGGACCCCTAGTTTAAGTCCCCCATTTCTCTGTAGGAGGAGAAAGGAGTTGATCAGGGCTCAGCCATTTCTCAGGTGAGTACTCTAACCACTAGTCTATAGAGTCATTCTAACTTCTTCACTGCATTAATATTTAATTATTCTGTTGTTTAATCAAAGTGAAACAACTTCAATAGGAGAGACTGAAGGAGCACCACCTCAGAATATCCCACAGCCTAGTGACTAGATAACTCACTTAAGAGTTGACTCAGCTCTGGTCAATCCCTTCTGTCCCTCAAAATTTGAAGCAGGTGCAGGAAGTTGTCTTCAACAGCATAAGTAACCTAACCTGTGGGCTAAAGGTTATAAGGGAGGCCCTCTGTCTTGTCTCCTCCTCCCCACCCGAGCTGAACTCCGCTGAAGGATCCTGATATGGTAGGAGGCTTCTGTGGATGCCAACTGGATCAGGTATCCCCATGCAACGTAGGCAGTCAAATGTCCATTTTCCCTAGGTTATAAATCCGTCTGGGGCTTAGGCAGGAGACAGGCATCTGGGTGCCTAGAGTGAGGCTTCAGCGTGCATGCCCAGAGGCAAAAAGTATTAGGCTCCTACAGGGTTAGGCGGCAACCAAGAGTTGGTTTTGTGGCTAAAATCAGATCTTAGGCACCCAAATAGCTTTGTGGATCACATCCTGTGTCTGTCTTTGGGTAGAACAGACAATTGCATTATTTACCCTGTTGTACTGAAATGTTTAATCAGAAATAAACCGCTGGGATGTAAGGATTTCTGTATTCTTTCTTTTAACAGTATCCTGGTGAGCACCATACGATAAGCAGCCATAAATAAAGTCATTTTTACATAATCTATCATAAACATTTAAAATTCATTCATTAATCATAACAGCAGTGTGCTCGTTCCTACTGATCAACTATTAATGACTTCAGAACTCAGAAAGCGAGGGTTTCTTCTGCTGCTCAGGGAAGATTATTCCATGCTATATTGTAACACCTTCAAGATTGAGGCTTGCTTTCTGGAAAAGTAAGTTTCTTAAACTAAGTTCTGACCTTCCGGAGCTTACAGAGACAGGGTATTTCACAAATTTTGGAAACACACACAAGAATCTGTTACCCACTGATCTGAGATGTCTCAAACTCAGCCATTATGAATTATGTTCTTAAAGGGACAACTCCCAATAATGAAAATAAACAGTAGAAATATAAGAATAAATTAATAATATCAAAATGCACATCTAAATACACTCATTTGAATAATTACCTTTTATTCCATGATCTTCATATTATTGAGGATGAACATCCAAATGTAAAGATACAATATTTAAGTTGGAGAATTAAGGTCTTAAGTTAAATTACTATTAAAATCTTAATGTTTGGCACTCATGGCAGAATATCAATTATTCCACCAAGTCTTCAATATGATAATGAAGTGTCTATTTGTATTTGTGCAACTAGAGCCATGTGAATCAACTGGTTTTTCCTCAGTATTGAGAGAAACCCAAAATTTCCATGAGAATCTCTATGAATACTGATGTATTTGTTTGAAAAAGAAGTTTCACAATTTCTGCTGGTGACGGCAGCATTTCACTGTGCACATGGAAGAATATCATAAGCAGTAACATTTTCATGAATTGGTCCAATTGATTAGCTTTTGATTTTTGAAGTAAAAGAACAAAAATATCAATGAAAACCCCATAAAAAGTTACATTTTTTGTGTAACATTATTACTATTATTGCTGGTTTTATTTCTGCTAAAGACTCCTTCCATAGTCTAGTAATATATAAAAGAAGCATTAATGATTCTATATTAGGAAATCATAATGGGGCTGTAGAAGGATCATGGCAGAGTTGAACTGCTATGGTTCTAGTGTGTTGAGTAATGGTATTCAGAGGTCCCTTGTTGTGGGATTCCTCAATAGATCTGGGTAAGTAACTGATTTTTCCATCAAATTTGGAAAAATGTAATTGGGTCAGGTAAAACTGAAAATTTAGCAAGTCAAAAAAGCCATCAAAAATTTTGTTTTTTGGTCACATGAAACATTTTGTTTGACCCAGGCTTGATTTACAAAACAGCAGGAGTCCATGGCAGCTGCCTTATAACCTTTAACTCAGTAGTTAGGACATGCATCCAGGATAGGGGAGAGATGGTTCAATTCTCCCACACTGCCTGATGTGGACAAGGGATTTGAACTTGTCTCCCTTCATCAGTGAGGGCACTCACCCATAGGCTATGGGGCATTTTGGGACTGGTCTCTCTCAGTCTTTCCTGTTGAAACTGTTCTACTGTGTATAAATAAATGTCAGGCTAGAGGGAGAATTAGAATAACTCTTTAGCCTAGTGGTCAGGGCACTCTTCAGGGAGATCCTGCTGATCCAAAGGCTACTTTAATTATTTATGCATAGGGGTTAGGACACACTCTTGCAATGTGGGACACCCAGATTCAAATTCCTCTACACATCACACAGAGGAAGGAATTGAAACTCTGTTTCCTATATTTGAGTGAACACAGTCACCACTGTGCTAACGGTTATAAGGTAGGAGATGCATCTTCTTCTTCCATCCATTTTACAAATGGCACCTGATGCCTTGTTAAAAAAAAAAAAAAAAAAGACCAAAACTATTTGGCTAATTCATGTTAAATTAATTAATAGTTTTGGGACACCCAAAACTGCCTTTTTAAGGCAAATAAACTTTGTCCAAAAAATTTCAGCCAGTTCTATTCGGGCACGCATGCATCCCAGCCATTGGACCACATGGAGAGGTTGTAAGTAGGACATGGAATAATGTATGCATAGCCCAGGAGTTTAAAGGGGTTGATCCAGGCACAATGAAGTCAGGGGAAATAGGTGTTTTCAATGGCTACAGTCTCTAATCAGAAAGTGAATCATAGCAGATCTTGTCAGTAAAAGTATAGAGACCAACTTTTAGAGTAAAATCTAAAAACTAATCATGTATTTGAAAAACAGGCACCTACCATGACAGGGTGGTGCTCCCCACTGGCTGAGTCATTTGGGGTGGATGATTCAATGTAATTTCCAAAACATTAATTATGTTATGGGTTCACCATGAATATTTTTTAACCTTTTTAGTTTTGTTTCTGTAGAATTAAAAGACACATTCCAGTGACAAATCATCTTATCTGATCTAGATAAAAAGAAAGAAAAAAATATGATTCTTGCAGAGGAGATTTGTAACAACAAACAATTGCTATTTGCAAAGAAAAACACCTCTTCGGAAAATAACATAATGATGGTTATTATGGGCTTTTACAAAAGAGGCGATATTGCCTAAAACAAGAAGGTGAGCAACCTTCCCTGAGAACCCCCTCTCCTATGCTGAGAAACAGAAACCTACAAAAGCTGTTGGAGAAATCTGTTAGAAGAATTATTATGGTTTCATTTACCTAGTATTTTGGTTTAATTGAGAGAGAATTTTATACAGTGTGTTAAGACATCTCTATATGTTTTTTGTGTCTCTGTATATGTTCCAATTACTTGAGCGTTTGAAAAAACACATATTTGATATAAAGACAGATAGTAGAGTTGATTAAAAGAATGTATTTACTCACTGGCAAAAAAAATCTGCTTTGTGTGGAATATTTTAACTTTTTGCTTAAAAAAACAAAGAGTTTCAGCTGAAAATTTGATTCAGAAATGTTGCCGTGGTCTCTTGTGGGAGTTGTAGTTTGATTGCTTTAAGCCGCCGTTCGCCTCTGTGGCTCCAAATTAGACTACATCTCCCCTGATGTACCATGACAGCTCGGCAAGAGGAGAGGCCATGGTGCATCACTGGAGAGTTTTCAGAAAATATAAGTTTTTGGTTTTCAATTTTTCAACAAAATTCTAAATTTTCAGAAATCATTTCCAGCAAGCTCTAAGGGATGCACATAAACAATATTTGTGTAATGGGTTTGTTGAGAAGTATTCTGGGGCTGTTTGGATAAATTTGGATAAATTCCTGGCATATCTGACAACATTGCAATCCCAATCCTATGTATAAACACCATATGTGGTGTTAATAAAATAAAATTGGAAACTACTATCATTATCCTTGCATGTGACACAAATTCCAGTATAAGAAAAATACTTATAGAAAAAAAAAGTTAATGGCCATTTTTTGAACCAGAATTGAACCAAGACAATATTTTCAGAATAGCCAGCTATACTGTGGTTTAATTAGTAGTAGTAATGGGCTTAAATCAACCCCCCTAAACTTTTTAGGGATAGATTGAATATGAATATGAAGTGAATATAAAATGTGTCATCTCTGTAAAATGGACTAAATCAAACTTCCTAACAGAATTACACCTTAACCTAAATGAAGCCCATCTCTACCAGACAGAAGTTTCTTATCAATTAATTGTTTCAAGCCGTGTTCTCTTTCTACTCTTATTCTCCTTCCTCCTCCCCCCATTCATAGACTAAGGGCTTGTCTCCACTACCACTTAAGTCAATGTAAGTTACCTCTCTCAGTGGTGTGAACTACCTTTCCCTCTCCCCACCTCGAACAACATAACTTCAACTTCAAGTAGTGTTTACACCACACTATGTCAACGGAAGATGCTCTCCCATCAGCTTAGTGCGTCTTCACCAGATGCGCTAAATCGACTGATTTAGTGTGGTAGTGAAGACAAGCCTAGAGTCATAAATCATAATCTGCCCAAGCCCTTGAAGAAAATAGAAACAAATTCACAGATATAACTTCTGTACCCTCAAAAAATGTTTGTTAGGCACGTAAAATAGAATTCTTTGAATGGACAACATTATGTTTTTGTCTTTATCCTGTGTACTCTTCTGGATAATTTGGTTTAGAAATATTTAGCATTTGTAGAAAAAACTTAAGCTGGTCTATTGGTTCAAAGGAAGATCTTGAAATAACTACTGAGTGTGGAGGCACTGTATCCTTGTCACGCCAAACTTGTATCTGAATTAATAAGTAGATACTGTATGGTAAAATACATACAGCATTATTTGCCTATGATTGGCTATATCATCCCTTTCTGTTAAAAAACAATGGAAAAGGAAAACAGTCCATGAAATGTGTTGGTTAGAATCCATGAAACTACCTGAGTAGAGGAATTAACACTCATGTAGAGGGGGGTTATTTTCTTCCATAGTTCATAATTATTATGCATTTGCATGGAAGACAGTATACAAAAATATCTAGATAACATCTCACAGGTCAATATTTTAAAGCCTTTAAAATAGGGATGAGAATGTAGATGGAGAATAGCCATTTGATCAGTTGACATCCCTAACAGTAATATAGATATTTCTATAAACAAGTGATTTTGATCATATTCATTGCTATACAGCCTACATTAGCTATCCTGTTTTGAACATTCTGAAAAAGATTGCTCCAGTGTTTCAGAAAAAGATACAATTAAGTCTCTACATGAACATTAAATGGTAGAGATTCACACACACAGGGAAGATGTCACATTTTCAGATTGTGACAGAGTAAGGTAGAAAATAAATGTACTTCTACCAGATATTTTTGTGTGTGTGCTTGATGCACTAGATAAGACTACTGAAAGATTCTTAAGCTTTAAAGTCAGTCCTATTTACTTGCCAGATTAAGCTAATGCTGAATATCAAGTTGCCAATCTGTGAGCACATTGAATCCATAAGACTGATTTTGTTGAACATAATCTGAGATACGATGTCTTTGCTTTTGTGTATGATGCCCTCTCTCTGAGAGATGAGAACCACTATCAGTACTGGGTCTGTTAGTGATGATTGAGTTGCCTTGGCTTTTATAAGGTTCCCAACTTCAACAACTTACAGTTGCTCAGCAGACAGTCTTCTGGGAAGAAATATTCCTGTGACTTAACCTCATCCATCTATGAACCTTCCCTTGTCAGACCTTATAATTTATGTCCATGTGGTGTCCTTCAAAATTGATGAAGACTGATCATATATAAGGAACACATTTTAACTGTCATTGTATTGTATGCTTTGCCTTTAAGAGTAAATTGTGGCTGTGAACCTAATTAGGAAAAAATATGTTTACCAATCTCTTGGCACTAATGTTTTGTAGGCACACATGAGCCACTATATGAATTAAGAATTCGCTATTAGGCTTGGTGCTAAAATAATATTAGCAACTGAGAGTGGCCCTATTTACAGCATAAGCTCTATGTATAATGTATGACCTGCTATCCAGTGCAATTTATCTGTTTGATAAATCTGGTAAGCACTTTTTTTTTAATAAAATATCTAACAATATTGATCTGGGAAGCTAATTCTATAAAGTACCATATAAGAAATATAATTTGGGTCAAATGTTGCACTGACATAAATTAGGAGTGGATCTATTGACTTCAAGCATAAATGAAATAAGAACTGAAGCCCCTTTTTTTCTTGATATTTTAAATAAGTACAAAACTTGTTTTTTTCATCCAAATCCTGCATGAAGGCTTTAAGATCCCCACATTTTTTTTTCATATCTTTATATCAGATTCCACATTGTCTTGCATTATAGCCTCAGCCCTTCAGCTAGATTTTGGGTTAATCAATAAAATTTTCAGTCCTGAGGAATATTCTGTGAAAGGTCCTGCCAGATTCTCTTATTCAATATCTATCTAGTTATTTATATGCCTTCATCGCTGTAACATATTGTGCGGCATAATTTATTGCTAACACCCCCATACAAAATAGGGGAGCATAATTCTCATATTGGGGATAAGTCAATGAAACACATTAAGTGATTTGTCTAAAATATCCATATTTATATCTAGATATCTCACACAAGTGGTCTGTGGCAGAACCATCAATTGAAGCAGATCAGCTCATGTCCGCTTCCAATGTTTTAGTCCATCTCATTCATCCTTCCAGTGGCAAGATAGTAAGATGTTTTGCTCTGGGGTGTCACTAAACTGTCTCCTATTCATCAGATGCAAGTGGTATGGTTGCTTTGCCTTCTCGCTCATTGCCTGTGAGACTGGGACATTAATAAAAGTCAAGTTTAATTCAAGGGAAATGAAGGTAGTGCTAGTAGGGTAAGAAGGATCCTGAAGAAATAGTGGAATTGGACTCTCCTCCCTATTGTTGAGTCTCTTTGATCAAGATCTTTGCAATTTGGGAGTGCTTTTAAGGCCACAACTCCCTTGAGATCTCAGCTGGTATTGGTGGGCATGAATGCCTTTTTCTATACATGACTGGATTGGCATTTACAGCTGTCGCTTTCAAAATGGGCTTCTACAACTCTTTATTCTGTCATTGGTATCTCCAAAATTGATTATTGAAATATGATCCTCATGGAGATGCCCCTGAAGATCCAGCTAGTGCACTTGACAGTTGGCTCCCTGCCTGGTAATATTACTGTCAGGAAACATTTTATGTCACTTTTTCACCAGTGTCACTGGCTTTCTATTATTTCTGGATGAGATTCAAAGTGTTAACACTCTCAGTACATACAAAATTCAGTGTGTAGAGAAGTCTCGGTAAAGCCCTGTATGGTTTGGTTCCTGACTACCCAAGATACTGCTTACCTCATTATAAACCACTGAGAGTTGAGTGTAGATGAAGCACTCCAGCTAACAGTCCCAGGTATAACTGTAAGGTACCACAACATGTAATATTATCAGAGAGCTCTTGATTCCACAAAGCCGGAGTTTGTCTAGGTTTAGGGAAGGATTCAAGTCCCATCTAGGTTTGCAGGCTCTTGTCAGAGGGGTAAAGGAATGATATATGACTAGGCAAGAATTATTGGAAGTGTTTTGGTTTGTAAGTCATTTACTGCACATTTACCCAGAGAAAATGGGTACATTTCATTAACTGGAAAATTGAATAAACAATTCATTACATGGAGCCTAAAATATAATTTTACACATTTCTCAGAGTTATCGATGAACATATCTATAAACTCATGGTGTTCAAGTGTAAGTTAAATATGTCTGGCATTGTTCTTGGCTACACCAACCTAATTATCACCAAATAACTGAAAATGAAGCAGGTATTGGATTTGTTGGCCTCAGGATAAACTGCCCCTTGTGGAGTGCAGGTTAGCTGAGAGACATTCGCTTTCATAGTCATCTGCAGAAAAGCAAATTGAATTTTAATATGACTGCCTATAACATGTATTTCATTGTTAAAATAGGGACAGGTCTCAATTGGGATAATTTAATTCAGTCTTCTCGCAAGATAATTCTATCGCTTTTTTTTTCCATTGGCCCCTCACAATCCTAAAAACTTCAAATAATAATGGTACACAAAGTTCTGTACACTTTTGCCAAACAGAAATATGGTGGCTCTAAGCAGAGTTCCTAGACAGAGCAGCAGCTCGGTGAAAGGCCTTACTGGGAAAAGTAACAGATGCCTGTTGAAATTCAGCTCACTGCCATATAGACTTGGTATTGGTCTGGTCAGAAGCCAATGTGTATTAGTGGTAAATGGCAAGCAAGAGAACTTTGATTTTAGATACATGCCTGCCGTAATGCTACTAATTCACAGAATCATAGATTATTAAGGTTGGAAGGGACTTCAGGAGATCATCTAGTCCAACCCCCTGCTCAAAGCAGGACCACTCCCCAAATGGCCCTCTCAAGGATTGAACTCACAACTCTGGGTTTAGCCAGCCAGTGCTCAAACCACTGAGCTATTTACAGGTTGAAAGTACTGCAACATCCACGCCCCTTGTCTCTTAAAATTTCATATTGGATTTTCCAGTACAGAAATGGTGCCTAGATATAAACTAAACTAACACTACTTAGCACTTTCACAGTTCCTTCCATCTCCAAGCACTTCAAAAACATTAAGGAGCTGATTCTTATTTCAGCAGCACCAGGTGAAGGCAAATATAACTGCTTGGGCTTCAGTGGTGCCATTATTGATTTACACTGGTGCAAACTCAGAAACACGCTGTAAGTGAATAAGCTTCTGTAGTAAGATGAGGCCCTGAAACATAAACTTTTGTGTCAGAGGCTCAGTCTGAGGCCTGAATCCTGAACCAAAGTACTTCTAGGCATTGCTAACCAAAAGCTGGGCTGTGAGCCACAGGCAGGCTCCACTCACAGTAGTTGGCAAGAAGAGGGTTGCTAGAAGCAGGTGCATCCACACAAGTGCTAATAAGAGGAATTTGTGCCAAGATGGCATCAGAACACTCCACAGAGATAACAAGGGACAGGCAGGTACATCTTAAAGATAGGGTCAAAAGGACAGCATGATGGCTAGATCTGTTTGAAACAACATGATCAAAGGGGGAGACAGCACTCCAATGAGTCAAGGGGCTGTACTTCAATACATCAGTAGGAATGAATAATCTGTCCTGTAACTGTATAAAAGTAGGTCCTGGAGTGCACGTTTGTCCAGCCTAGGGGGCAGTGGAGTGTCCCGCCACTGACTGAGCTGTGTCCATTGCCAGGGGGCACATATTCGTAATATGTCCGGTACAGTCTATAGGAAGCTATTACTGTGCTTCGTTTGACAATATACCTGGCTTGGGTTCCTTTGTACCTTACTAGAGTCTGTGGTCTTTGGGGGTTCTCTCGGGGTTTGCTGAGTTAGCTATCTGCGCAAAGCACACAGAGGGAACACGCACACATCCGACTGTTATCATCACTGAACAAGAGCAGAGCACCACACCAGTAGGCGCTGATGACAGCTTCACAACACCCTCATGCAGTGGATAGGTACTCCCAGTATTATCTCACCTAAAACACAGAAGGAAAACTGACGTGCTTAACTGACTTCCCCAGTGTCAAACAATGAGATACAGGAATTAGGAACATCTTGTGCTCTAACAACTACACCATGTTACTTACTAGATGTGAAGTACCAGCTTCTAACCAATCAGATTTATGGCCAGTCATCCACACTGTTTAGGATGGCAAGTATTTTGCTCTAACCTGTTTATTTGAACTCTTGAAACAATGTCAAATCTCTTTGAGGCAGGGACCGTCTTTCTGTTGTGTGTTTGTACAGTGCCTAACACATGAGGGTCCTGGTCCATGACAGGATGCGGCTGTAATACAAATTATAAATAATGTCTTCTGACTATGAGGAACTCAGCATAAAACTCACATTATGAAGACAATTAAAAAAAAACTATTATGACTCAATTATATGATGATCTTCTGGATGTGCTGGATTCTAAATGGCCCCTTTCCTTCTGAAGTGGGATGTAAAGTTGCTGCAGAGCTTGGCCAAAGGTTGAGATACGACCACTTCTGCCGATGTTTATCAGTTCTCATGTCATACTGCAGGTATGTAGTAACATTTGCCAATCAAGCCTAATAATCTTGGACCTGATTCTGTGAGGTTCTGAGCCCCCTCAATTTGTATTGACATCATTACAAGTTGAAGGGCTCAGTATCTCACAGGAGGCCATCAGCTCCCAAATGTGGGGGCTGCCTTGTATTAAATTGGGCAGAAACAAGATTAGGGCCAGATTCTGCCTCTAGTTACAGCACTGAATGCAAGAGGATGACCCAAGTGTGTACAATGAAGGCTGAATATGGCTTCCGGTGGTTTGGCTTGAGACATAGATCACAATTCAGTCTTCCTTTCTTTTTCTTCAATTAGATGTCATGTCTGTACCAGGAAAAGAGGTGGAAAGAATGCTCAGATATCTTATGTGTCACTTTGCAATGTTTCTTTGGAAACATGCAATTTCCTTACCACAGAGAATGAAAATCCTTGATTCTTTTGTTGAAAACTTTATAATAAAATCTTATTTGACGTGCATTGTTCTCTAAGTTGGTGATGACTGCCGCTTACGCTACCTAAAAGGATCAAAAGAAATGTACAATACCTATTAGCCTTACATAAATAGTGTTTCTGATCTCAGTGACACTCTTAGATGTTGGGGAGGGGAGGAACCATTATTTATATATTTATTTTCTGGGCCCTTTCAGCTTCCTTTCTTCCTGTCACACTGAAACAGGGCATATACCTCTTCTAATAGAGGGCACAGGGCATTTGTGACCAACTTTAATTTCGTTCCCATCTTCCTTTCTTTTTGTACAATGAATTAACCAAAGCTTGGCCCTCAACAATCAGCAGACATTTAGAGAATACGAAGGGCAACAGAATTCAAGGGGAAACAAAAGCTATATAGGGTCACCTCTTGAGAGGCACCTACAGAATTTATACGACACTGCATCACTCATTATGTTAAATAGTTACTTTGTTCAAGAAACACTGTAAAATCTTGTATGACACCACCAGGATTCAAACACCTTTTAAATAACCACAGTAGGCAACAATAGTAGGCTGAGTGTTACTTTTTGGATCAAAGTTTTTAAAATGACCTCTAACTTGGCACCTGCAATTTTGTGGAAGCAATTACTTGTGGGCACAAACCACAGAATGTACATGCCTCTCTGAGATTTGTAGACAGACTGATGTCTGAATTCCGTAATTTGTATCTATTGTTGATTGTGTCTGCAAATGTCACCTTCCACTGATTTCTCCCCCAATACTGAACCTACAAGTGATTGCATATACAAAACTGCAGCCAGAAAATCAGAGACAAATTTGGCTTCGTACTGTAGACTTAAAACAGAGGCAATATATTCTAAATACAATCGATTAATGATTTAGTACAGGAAAACAATCAGCAAAACTTTGCCAAGGGACTGATTTAATAGCTACATTATTGACATTAAAACAAACTAAGAACATTGTACAAAGTTATGAAGAGAAACAACAACAGCCTTCCTGGAACATTAACTGACAATAAAACGCCCCCTGTAGCCTTTTTGTGAAATATGCAATTGCAATTAAAATAGTTTGCAAAATCTACTTTTACTGATGGTCAATTTTACTTTACCACTAAAATATTACCTGCCCATCAGGCAAATAATTTCTGCCACCTTCTTGCTCTGTAAAAAGCAGATTATACATTTCCTAAGGAGATTTTTCTCTCAGGTCAACAGTATAACAGCAGGATGTTACTTTGAAGCAAACTGTCAGCTGCAGGGAGAGCTTGGCAAAAGCCAAAGGAGGTATTAAAATAATTTTAAAATAGTAATAAATGAGGACAGCAAGAAAAATGCAAAGTTGGTTACAGTCATGTAAGGCTGCCTGTAACTGAGATATTCTTGTAAAAAATAATTTTGTTTCTCTAGAGAAGATGGAAACACTTATATTCTTTACCCTCACTGCTTCTGCTGCTTCTTTTTTTAAAGTCTCTCTTTGGTACTTATATGTTCCCATTATCATAGTATCACCATCTTTGCTGTACTTATTTTCATTACACCCCAAGAAGTAGAGAAGTGCTATTATCCCCATTTTACGGAGAGATTAAGTGACTTGCTGAAGGTCACATGGAAAATCTATGGCAGAGCACAGAATCTTTTTTTTTTTTTTTAATTATTTTTACACTCTTGATGTACTCCAAGGCAGCAGTCGGGGTGGAGAATCGTGAAAAAGAGGAGGACTGAAGAGATAGTGGCAGCAGAGTTGGCTCTGTGAAAAAAGAATGAAAACACTGCCACTCTTTGATCTCTGTGCTGTTCCCAATTCAGCACTTTACTCTAGTACCAGAGCTAACTAATATTGGTATGAGATACAAAATTTTAGTGCCTATCAGCATTCATTAGGTTGATCAAGCCCAAATGGATAGCGTGCTTAGCCACTGTGAGTCAGCCATTTTGTCTTACATGATATCTTCCGTGTTCTTATTTTATGTATTGTAGGCTTCTTTCCTCAGTGATCCAAGCTATCCTCACTACCAGCTGCAACCCTTCTTGGAACTCTACAACAATACTGCACATTCCCTGCTCTGAACAAAAACTTCTTCAGTGCTGGATCTGGGATATCCACACTTTGTAGAAACAGCCAGTAGAGGAGAGGTTTGATGGTTTTAGTAAGTGTTTTTAGGTAGGCCCTGACTTCTGCTGCAGGCCCTAACATGCACCATATATGCTTGGCAAATCCATACTTCTTGTACTACTTAATGTACATGGTACTACATTGTAATGTACTGACTATAGCTCTGGTGCAACTCCATTTGCAATCGTTGCTTGTAGTGGAAGTTGGATTGGGACCACTACCCCTAGTGGCAACTATATTCTCCTTTAGCTCAGTGCTAGAGACCTGTGGTTTTGGAACCGAAGGATCAGAGTTTTAGTCTCGGCTGGTTTGTGTGGAGTTTGTACAGCACATGATTCAGTCAGCGGCACATGGTTTAATTACAGTATGTTCTGACATTCTCTATATGTCAGTGGATGAGTCATTTACACCACCACTGGCAGGACTGAGCTATGTGGACAAACCCCTTTATTTCTAAATATTTTATCAATAGAATATAATGAAAACTACAATGAGGTAACCAGAGATTGTTCTTCAACTAACTGCCGGTTTTAATAAAAACCTCACTCCCCTAGCAAACCCTCACAGCACTGCTCCAGCCATCAGTCTCTCACATGCAACCTCAACCCCACCCTATGCAGCCACCACCAAACACCTTCCCATCAGACCTCCAGTACTCTATAGTGTGCCCAGCAATCACTTCATACTCAGGCCCCCACCACAGTCACCAGCAATTGAACACCCTCCCACTCACACCACCATGGTGCCCCAGCTCACTTCTCCCTTCCACCATCCCCAGGAGTCACTCATATTGTTTTATAATTGATCCTAACAGCAGCAGCATCAATACTGAAGCAAAAAAGGAAATTATATGAAATTTCTGAATTTTTGGGTGACTAAATACACTTGCTTCATTGTGCATAGAAAATAGTCTTTGCTTGAACATTACAGCTGAAGTCAGTATCCCATTTTCGAAGAAAACATTCAACAACACATGAAAAGTCATTTACCAGCTGTGTCACTGCATTTTATTTTTCCACCCAGCTCACTAGACAGTTTCTGCAGAAGCATCTACGTATCTCATTTTATCTTACACTCTCCTTTCAGTTATTTTGCTTATTACACTACCTTCTGTCACAGCAGTATGTAAATTAGTTATGTTGCTAATGCATTGAATAGCAAATTCTCTCCTCTCTTACTCTCTAGAGTGCTCCATGGTCAAATCCTATTTCTTCAACCATTTTTGGGGTAATTCATCTGCTCACGCAGCTTCAGCTACCAAGTTTATGGAGATGAGTTGTACAATTCCTTCTCCATTCCTGACCTGGTTCCCTCAAATCTCATATCTTGGCCTATTTCTGGCATCAGCCCCATGAAGTTTCATTGTCAGTTTAAGCTTAACATGGCCAAAAGAGCACTTATCTTTATATCAAGCCTTTCCCATTCTCTGTTACTGTAAACAACACCATAATCCCCCCTCTACCAATTCAAGTCCATAATTTTGGGGTCATCATAAACTTCATTCTCAAACTTGCCTCTCACATCCAGAACATCTTGAAATCTTCCCACTTCTTCCACCATAGCATTTGTAAATTCCAGACTGTTTTTCTGTCTACTCTGTTTAGGCCTTCCAGATCTCTCACCGTGGTAACTGCAGCATCCTCTATAACACATTATAGCCTGCATAACATCCACACATTAGTGCCCCCCACCACACACACACACAACAATCTTTGCAATTCAGGAATTAAAATAATCTTTCTTGTGCATTGCTCTCATCCCCTGTAATGGCATGCTAAACTGCATTATAAAGTTCAGTCTCTAGGTGATGCTGTATATAAAATACCTTATTTAAGCTAATCTCAGTCATACCTTGCAGTGCATTAAAGGATCTTATGATGAACTCATCTGGCGTATACAGGCAAGCTCTGTAGCCAGTCGAGATCTGGTACCAGAACATGACATCCTCTCTCTGAATTCTCCGAATTGACTCAAGTTAGAGCTTTTTGACCTCACCTTCAAAGCCTTTCACTGACACTCCCTACTTATTTTCTTTTATCTTTGACTATATGATTTCCCATCCCTTTGCTTTGCTGGTAATGATAGCCTTGACTAATTGTCCACCTCTCTCTCAACTAGTTTTGTGCTTTCTTCCATACTGCCCCTCATTTGTGGGATGCCCACCATAAAGTCACGATCACTTTCCTCCCAACTTTACCCAAGACTCATTCCTACCATGATGCCTACAACAAATTAAACTGTTTGTATGGCTTTGGAAGAAGACCAGTTGAGGTTAGCTACTATTGTAATCTAAGAATCCGAGGACTACTGGACGTTAGTTTGGAGCACAAGCTGTTAGTGTCTGTGGAGTACAGTGCTGAAGTTCTGCCTGAACAACATTATCCTTTGTGTGTTTGCCTGGACTTACCCAAAAAAGATACTTATCCTCTCCCCACGTTGTTTGTCCCTTGTCTTCTTAGGTTGCAAGTTCTTTGAGTCAGGAACTTTCTCACTGTACTTTGATGTGTCAAGATATTGCATACTATATATAATGTGCACACTACCGTACTGCTGCTCCTAGAAAACAATACCAAGTCACACTAAATTATATCTTACCCCCATGTATGATCAATTTACACTTGATATTGTATTACCATTTACAGAATTTATTTAATCCTCCTTTTCCTTGTCTGGGCTACTGTATTATCCATGAGCAAAAATATGTTAAACAAAGGTTTTACTAAAATTTAGTTTTAAATTGGTATAATCTATTTTAACATAAAAGTACACAAATGTTAACATGGTGATAAATCGTGCAAAAGCGAGGAGATTTAGAGTTAATTTTGGTCAGATCCTCTAAGCCATTTTGGTGCCTTGCTACTGGTGAAAGCAAATGGAGTTAGGGCACCTGAATACTTTGAGGGTGTAGGCCTCCTGCCTTAACTAAGACCTTTTCAATTACAAAAGAAAAGAAAAATCTAGATAACAGTATGAGTTAAGCAAGCAGCCAGAAGTGTCATCATTAAATTTGCATTGTCTGACTTCTGTCAGTTTATGTAACAGCTTAATGTTATTTCAATCTAGATGTTCGTATGTATGAAAGAAAGAACAAACTTGTGTTTCTTTTTTATTAATCAGATGATTATTAATCAGAAACTGGAATAATAATAAGACAGCTATTTCCAAAGGGTATTATGTACCCGGTAGATCTGAAAGGCTCCAGTGAATCTGTTCTAATCCATAGTTAATAATATATACACATTTGTTAAAATATGCATAACAATTCCAGCCTATACAGAAATAGTTATATTCCAATCTACCTAAATATAATATGTAATTTTAGTAAAACTAACAAAGAAAGAAATGTAACCAAAAATACAATTTTAGTAAGTTATGTACAGTAAATATGTATTTACACTTTACAGAAAATAATTGCAATATTAACATAACGCACTAAAATATTGTTGAATAGTTTGTCATATAAATTGTAGTTAGGATGGTTTCTGTTCAGTATGTGAGGGAACGTGGCAGTTGAACTGGATGGACATTCATATTATTCCATCCTTTGATAGATGTAAATTCCTGTTATGGGGACTAATCTTTCAGTCCTTCCATACATCACATCCCCAGTGACAAGAATGGGAGTTTTGTCTGAGTTAGGTGTGCAGTATGGGGCCATAGTGGCATTTTTAGGGTGTTTGTTTCCCATCCTGTTTCCTATTGCTAATGACTACATTTACCTTTAACTTCAGCTCTAAAGAACAAAGCTCTGTAAGTGTCTACACATATTGTAGCCAGGCCCCTGGGTTGAGGGTTCTAAAATTGGTATAAATTGATTCGTGTGTTGCACAGGTCACCTCTGTGATGCACTACAAAGAGACTCAGATACTATGAAACCTTACTCTGCTACATGTCAAAGAAATATGCTGTTTCAAGAGTAATCCTTACTTGAACCCCCCTGTTTATCCACGGTACAATTAAAGCAGCTAAGCCTGGGCTTTTCAGAAAGTCAGTGAATAATGACAAGTCCCTGAGATGCTAGGATTGAGTGATTTTATGATGTAGGCTCTACACTGCATCTCTGAACTCTTTGAGATTTAACCTCTCTGCTGCTGGAGCACTTCTAATCCTTAAATATGCCCTCAAGGTCCTGTACATTTGTCCAGCAGTAATTTGAGGCCATATTATCATAGTTATCTATAGTTAAGCCCCTTAAAAGGAAATGCTGATAAAAAGTGGTTTTTAATTATGTTGAAAACCTATTAGAAATTCTGAGTAAATGCTTGATTAGGCATTGTGTTCCTTTGTCTTCATTACTCACAAAGACAACCAATATCCTGTCTAGAGTACTTTGGTCCCAGGAGGACTGTCCCTAACTCTTGCTTGTATCAGCACATGACACATCTTGGAAAGGTACTGCTGAGGATAAAATTAAATACTCGGGCTGTAAAAGGGTTTTAGCTCTTGCTAATGAGTACATTTATTTTTTTGCAGTGACAGCACTAAAACTAGTGTGTTTAAATAACATTAAAACACCCATAATTTTTATAGACTTTGAATAGCAAAGACATCAGGCACCAAAACTTGACAGTACAGGGACAGACTGGCAGGCTGTTCTTTTACAACTCATCTGTTGCCAGCTTTTTTCAAGATTGTGCCACCGATCAAAACTTACAGGTCCTGCTAACGTTACTTATGGAGCTAGAACCACCTGTATAAGGGCTGGAGCCATTTCCTATTGAAGATGATGAAGAGACTTCCATTGCCATTAGTGGGCTCTGGATCAGACCCTGATAGCCCAATTGAAAGTTATTAAGTATGGGCCTAAATCTGTCCCTATTCAGCAAAGTGCTTAAGTGTACGTTTGACTCCCATTTACTTCCAAAAAGGAGCACATGCTTAAGCACTTTGCTGAACTGAGGCCTAAATGCATTTTCTTCTCCCCAGTCACACAAAGGTCAAGGTTTAAAACAAATGCTTATTGAGGGAAACAACGGGTACAGAGAAGCTGAGAAAATATCATGTCACTCTTTGTAAATTAGGAAATGTATGGCTAATTTTCTTCCTAAACCCATTCCATTATTTCCTCTCTCCTCTATTTTCAATGTTTATTCTTCAGACCTACAGTATGGTGTGTGGTAAAATGAGGTATACCCAGTCTATAGCTGGGAGCAAACACTTTAGCCAAATTTCTTCATAAAATTATTTAGGTTTTAATTACTGAAGCATTAACAAGTTTCAAAACAAGTTGCATTTGAGTTTAAAAAGACATTGGCAAAGCTAAGAAAAGGTTTCAATGAATTTTAATATCCTGATGGGAAAACATTAAGCCCTGGGCATAAATGCTGTGAATGGAGGCGGCTGAATAGCCTTGCCAATAATGTTAAAGATTTTTATTACATGCCTAAGTGTGTAACTGCACAATACAAAATGGCAGCTTCCTAGGAGCCAGTGCAGTGATCCAGTGTTAGGTAAATATTATGGGTTCTAGTTGTGCCCCTGAGAGCTTTACAGGGATGGGACCCTCAGTGCATAGATCGCCTACACAGGAAGAGTGCCTTTATAGCAGCATTCCTCTTCTCCCACATCCTGTAGAAAGTTTCCCACCAGCCAGGGGATCATCATGGGTGGAGCGAGCAAGCAGAGCGCTAACAACACAGGACAGTTTCCATCCTCTCACTCCACCCCACAGTCAACAACGCTCATGGAGCCAAGTCAGAAGCTATACTAATTTTCCACGTCTCCCACCTCCTAAAGAAGAGAGTGTCCATTAAGGAAAGTCCTGGGAGCTGCCAGTGGTTGTGGAAGCCCTGACAGCCTAGCTCCAATAAGGCCAGCGGGGAGTGTGAAATTGTAGCAGCACTGGGAATATAGATCTGGCACAGAGGCAGATGCCGCTGGCCCCTGCTAATACCCTGGACTTAGGGGCTGTTCCATTGGGGCCAAATCATAATCTTCTCCAGACAGAACAATTCAGGTAACATTTCCTCCCCATTAGCCTGCTCCCATTGTTCCTCCCCAACCCCATCCCCAAGGAAAGCATGATCAGGCCCATATGTTCTAGAAGGACTACTTCACTCTTATGCAGATTAAACAAAAATAAACATTGCCTTCTACAAAACTATTGACAGGGCCTAGTCCTTTGTTGGAAGCCACCAAAAATCAATTTAAATTGGAGTGCTTGCTAGAATATCAGACATAGGTGTACTGTCCCCTTGCTATGTGACTCCAGGAATCACATGACAGAACTGGACACCACAGGAAGGTACAATAGAATCTCTGCTGAAGTGTATTGCTTTGGGCATTAGCAATTCTTGTAATCCCAGAAGGCACAATACACCAGCAGTGCAGAAAAACTGCTAGCAAGAGATTGTACTTTCCCACACCTGTAGCCTCAAATATTGGCTGAAGGGTCTACTCTTTGCAGTTTCTGTTCTGCCCAGTTGTGGTAAACAGCTAGTCCCAGGAAGTGGTTACATGGGAGCTACCTCTTTTATTTATTTATACATATATATATATATATATATATATATATATATATATATACACACACACATACATATATATACACACATACATATATATACACACATACATATATATACACACATACATACACACACACACACCTCTACCCCGATATAACATTGTCCTTGGGAGCTAAAAAATCTTACCGTGTTATAGATTCGTTATATCCAACTTGCTTTGATCCACCGAAGTGCGCAGCGCCCCCCGCTTTACCACATTATATCTGAATTCATATTATATTGGGTAGCGTTATATTGGGGTAGAGGTGTATATATGCATTATGTATATAAAAGCATAAAAATGTTCACAATGTGTATAGGATATGCATATAGTCCGAGACCCAATTTATCCTAGTCTCAGATCGCATTTCACAGAAAAAAGGAAACCCCCCAAAGATGCAAAACTCAATGGCTGTCATGCAGTCAAAAAGGAGAAAATTCATATTTATAGCAGACACTCCACTCTTAATTCATGCCATTGTGAAAAACCTCCAGCATAGCATCATGCAATATTTAATTACTGTTTCCTTTTATAAAAAAATCATTTCTACATTCTTGATGTTGCATATATACTTTAGACTGCCAAGATTAGTTTCTTTTACAGAAAAAGAAAACATAATAGAACCCTCTGAACTTCAAATGGTACAACATATGAATCATAATTAGTTTATATAATCATGTCCCCTCCAGAAGACTACCTACTTTTTATTATGCAAATGAAGTTTGGGTGCAAGATTTTCAAACCTTGCTCCCTGCAAAGGAAATGAACAGCCACTTGGCTAAACCACAAAGAAAAATAATTCTATTATCCTATTTTGTACAGACAAACAAGCATAGATCATCTCCTCTGGGGACTAAATACATGCCTATGATATATTTGCCCTGAAGACTGCTTCAACATAGTTCTTGCAAACAGCTGGCCCCAGGAAGTAGTTAAATTGCAGTTATGTCTCATTTCATTCATAGGTATAACATTTACAAACAGCAACTTTTTATTATATAGACATTTTCTTCCCCTGCAAAGCCCTAGAGGTCAGAGTATCAGACTTGCAAAATTAAGCAAACTAAAACACCATGAACATTTTATTGACTTAAATAATTCTGCAATAACTGTGAGAAGCTGGAACAAAAATTCTTCAAGTATTCACACAAATCTAAAAAAGAATTTGCTTCAGATGTGCTTGTGCTCCTTTTGTGTTTGCTTTCCACTGATGTAATGAAGTTTTCCTTGAATGAATTCTCATGGAAAATAAAATGTTACGCATTACTATTACAGTATTTGCAACTGAGGTGGTATAGGTTATATGAGAACATACCCTGCTTGATATGGCCATGGAGACCGATTTTCCCAACTCCTGAGTCATGACAAATCAAATGAGGCAGGCAAAGATCTGATCACCTTTGAAATTAGGATTGCATGCAGGAATTTATGCTTTGTGAATGGAGGAGAAAACCCTGATTCTAAAGACACATGACCCTTCTTGTCCTCAATACAGAACACGGGCTTGTTAAGGGGAAGACTTTAAAACCTCCTCTTTCTTAACTACAATATGAATCCTCAGACAGGTTTGACTATAAACAATACCTACAGAAACTGGCTTCTTAGAGTCTCCACCCCGGCAAAACATAGAGCTTAAACCGTACAATCTCTGGTTATGTCTCATTACAACAACTTGTACCACCCCCTGCTGCCTAGTAACTCTCCATTGTCCTACAGCTGCAGAGGAGTTAATTGCCCACCTTCTTTAAGTGGTCTCCTACAACATGTATGAACCCCTCACACTTAATGTGTCCCACCTTGTATTTAGCTTGGACACTCTATAGTTTCCTCCTCTGCTCCTGAAAAAGAGCTGTGTGAAGTTTGAAAGATCATCCTTTCCACCAACCAAAGTTGGTCCAATAAGAGAGATTACCTCACCCACCTTGTTTCTCTCGTATCCTAGGAACAACCCAGCTACAATAACACTGCAAATAATGATATTTAATGTAAGGGACAGACACTTCCAAGGCAGTACTTGTGGGATGATAGCAGGAAACCTGACATCACCCTTGGTAAACGACTTCCATTAGGAGGGACTGCACAGTATTTCAGGTATTCAGAAATAGCTGAATCATCATGGAGATATCTTAATTGTCATGATGGACCAAATCATGAAGGCTTTTATGTGGGAGCACATTTAAAAGGATGTGTAATGATTGCATATAAAGACTCATTTCCCTTGTGCATCCCATAGAAAGGGCCCATCATACCTTGCCAACTGAGTACACATGAAATTGAAACCAGTAAAGCAGGTGACTAGGGAATCCTTCAGTGTTTTTTTTACACGGACTCCTTTTAGTGTGAAGTCATACTTTAAACTGGTCAAAACAAATTAATCACAATCTCTTCTTTTAAAATTATGTGCTCAGAGAATTCCAAGGGCACTTGCTCAGAATCAGTCTCAAAGATCTCCAATTAATCTATACAAAGAAAAGAATTAATAGGAAATGGAATTGGTCAGACTTTGGAATTGACACAATAAATTAAGTTTAGTAAGAGCTCTGTGATTTGACCTGTTAGAAAAAATATTTGTATTGATCTCCTTATCAGGAGCAAATCATCAGCTAGGACTAACATTAATTATACTTTTCTTCACTAGCAATTATTTATAGCCTTCTTCAGTGGTCATTTTCCCCCATCTGTCTGGAGAAACTTATTTGTCTCTATGACTGGGTCAGAGCAGGCTGAAAAAACGATAATATCATACAATCTCTAGGGAGAAAAATTTATGGCAAAGCCAGGAGAGATGACACATTATATCTGCTCTTTATTTGTCTGTATTATTTTATTAGAGAAGACTTTTCTAATCACACCAGCATTTGGAAAACTCCCAATTGTTCAGTATTTGACATGTTCTAGTTCTTACAGAAGCTAAATATACAGTACCTTAAGAATAATAATATTAAATATGTATTAATTAATAAAGTGAAACTCAAGGAAATAAGTTGATAGACAAAACTTCTAGGTAATACAGAAATGACAGTAGATGCAGTTTTAAATCTATACACAGTACTTTTGCTTGAATGGTGGTGGAGCTGCCATTTATAAATGTAATCTAGGTATTGCTATGAATTGCCCAGTCAAATAACTCAGCACCTTACAAACATAAATGGGAGGAGAGCACACACAGATAGATGGCAGTCTAGTTCTTGGTGGATCTGTAAGATAAAATTCACCCCTATGTGGAGATCCCTATTTTGAGGATTTAACACACACACACACACACACACACACACACACACACACACACACACACACACACACACACACACACACACACACATTATTAATTCTGTTCACATGAGAACAAACATCTCCCTGTCATATTTAAAATGCAAAACACCATTCCATATTTGTAAATTACACTGTGTGCTACAGAATTGTTGGTATTCATTTAACAGAAGGAAAAAATTATGCCAACATCACCCCATATTTTTAACATTTGGAATTCAGATCTGTTTCTAAGATGCTCTTGTTGTTTTCACACAAAATCTACAAACCCTCATCTCCACATATAATTAAATTACATGTGTTCTGTAATGAAGAGAGATGGGTGAAACAGTTCAGATAATTTAAGAAACTCCTGTACCCATTACTCAAAACTCAAACGGATCCTGAATCAGACATTTTAGAGGTGTGAAAAAGCTTAACTTCTCCATAAATTATTTTTAATTTGTGCACTCTTCACCTCTTCACTTTCAAGTCCTCACCAAAAACCAGATTGGGAAGAGCTCAAATGCCAAGATAAAGATTAAGTGTCTATTCTCATAGACACTTCACTCCACCTAGGAGGAGTGAAGAGATCTTAGTATCAAGGACTTTCTAAACTTGTTAAATCTGAAGATCCAGAATTTCAGATGTTTTATGCAAATAACCCATTGCCCTAATTTATATATTTGACCATGATTGTCCTTATTTACATAAATGGCAGAAGGTAACTGGGCACAACACACCAGAGTCCAGAACCCACCACCCACTCTCTAACTTTATCCATCTCTTTCTCACTCTCTCTCACCACCTGAATCATTAGCTCTCTGGGATCTTGCAAGAGAAGAAGACCAAAAGAGTGACTTGGAAATGGAGAGGAAGCAGCTGGTGCCCAGAGAGGGCACCTGGACATTACTTGTATCAAAATCGAAATCTTGAGCAAATTGTAACAAATTGGATCAAAATTTTGCATATGATACAAAATAAATAAATAAAATATTTGTTTTCTTTCTCATGAAACATGAAACCAGTGTGCTATGTGGTGTGTATGTTGGGAAGTTAAAGATTTCTTGGGGCATTTGATGTCTTCTGTCGAAGAAATAGGGTATGAATCCAGATGTCCTGGTCAACTTGGGTAATTCAACCTTCACTTAAAATTGCCCCCTACAGCTGAAGGTTAATTGCATCCTATCTCCTTACAAAGCACTGTAATTATGGTTTGTCATGCCTCCTGCTCCACAGAGAACAACTTCCTTTGTCCTCCTAACCCCCACCCCACACAGCACAGCATTCCCTGCTACCTAACTGATCCACTTGAATTTACCGAGGTGCCATGACCCATTCTCACCATCTTGCTTCCTGCAGGTCTCTGGCTCTTTCTTATTGTAGAGACCACACAGAGGCTACTCTCTCCATACCCTTTTCCTCTGTGGATCTCTAAGGGCACACACTCTGCTGCACAGGCTCACTTTTGCAACTGTCGATGCAGAAAATCCAAAGGGCTCTATGAGAACGTGCTCAAAATTCAGAGTGTCCTGGGGAAACAGAGAATGCTTAACAGATCTGACTCTTTTCATAAGGTTTCCATCCCAATTTTGCAGATTCAGGGGGTCCAGACTCTGAATCCTACGTATTAGTTCAACACCGCTGCTTCGAACAGCGGTTCCCAAGCTTTTTCTAAGGTGACCCACCAACTGCATTTTGCCTCTTTTGCAACCCATCCAGGATCCAAGGAGGGGCCCAAAGTCAAAGGCTAGCAATATTCTCCTCCCCGCACCAAGGGGGCACTGACCACTCGCAGCAGCTCCCTATGCATTGGCACTGTAACCATAATCCTGGCCCAGTGCAGAGGGGAGGTGCTGGGAGGAGGCAGGACGCAGAGCAAGCTGGTCCCACACTCATCCCACAGTGGTGACTCCTGTCCTGCTGGACTGGGACCAGGTCCCCACTCAGGCATTATGACCTGGCAAATGGGTCACAGTGCTATGCAGGTTTTGGTCCTGAGTGGCACCATGACCCCAAGAGCTAGGACACAACACCCAGAGTAGGGAGCTGGGTCCAGCCCTGCAAGACAGGAGAATCCACTGTTGATGGGAGTAGAAGGGGTTCATGGCTGCCTCTCCATGCCACACAATCCAGCCACACAATCCAGCTATAGTCTTCTGTTTGGGAAAAAAACTAGCTTAGTAGATAATTAAAGACATCTACATTTTAAGAATATCTTTTCTAACATGTCAGATATGCCTGTCATTTGCTTTTGTGCATAGATTTATTCTTTGTTTAGGACAAATCTGACTCACTACCGCTTGAAAGCATGCCCCGGTGCTGTGTGATGTTGTTTCTGCAGAAAAACAAATACACACACACACACACACACACATTCAGCCCCCTTTAAATATGTTGAAAAGGACACTGCACCACCCCCTCCTTGTTTAATTTCCAGCTCCTACACAAAACAAGAAAAAATTATATAATCTTCCAGCTGCCCTTTCATTTACAACAAACTTCAAAGTATTCTTACAATTGCAGCTCTTATTTAGAAATAGAAATACCTCACGGTGGTATTCTACTTTATTGAATAAAGTGGTCATTCCATTAGAAACCAAGACCCTTCACTGATGTATACAACCAATTTAAAAAAAAAGAAAAGAAAAGAGAATCAAACAAAACAGCAACCAATGATCAGCTGCTATCCCAACCATGCTTTTTAAGCAGGGTATGAAATACTCTTCTATTCCAACTGTTTTGTACAACATCTCACCTCTCAGTAATTATTTACCAGTCCTATCTACAGACAGTTTAAGCTCCTAAATTGTCCTACCCATTATACATTTTGGGCTAGATTCAGAAAGGAACGTAAGCATGGTGACAACAAGCATTGCGACACCTAACTTTTAGGTGTCTAAAAAAATCACAGGAATTCACAAACCTAGGTTAGGCACTGTATACAATGAATGCAGAGAAATGGGCACCTCTGAATGGATTCACAAAAGCCAGTATGCCAGACAGCTTCCCACCTAAACTAGTCCATGGGAGGTGCCAGGTTGGGAAGTATGTGCTAAGCCTCACCCTTCTGTCAGAGACAGGCAGCAAAATCTGGTTCACAGAGAGTCACCTCTCTGAGCTTGGAATTCTCATTGCATACCCTTTATTGGCATTAGGCACCTATGCCATTTTGTCAAGAAGCCGAAGGGGGACAAGGGAGAGGGCAAGGAGGACTTCATAGCTTTTACCCCCGTGTTTAGGGTACTCACTTGAGTTAATTAAAGACTATCTGGAGCAAGGAGACTGGACCCTGGGTCTCTTACATGAGCCAGGTATGCAGTTATTCTCATGTGCATTCTCTCTCTCTCTTGCCTAGTGATTCTTCCATTATTTAGTCTACTCTACAGTGACTTCAACAGAAGATATGAAGGGAGCTACACATCAAAATATTCTATAGCCTACTGTTCGGGCCATTCACCTGAGAAGTGGAAGATTCCAATTCAAATCCTCTCTCTCCCTTAGGCAGAGAAGGGACTTGAACCAGGGGCCCCCTGGTGAGTATTCTGACCACTGGGCTAAAAGTAATGAGGGGGGTCCTCCACCACTTTCACTCATTGGCTGTATTGTGCAAGCTTATCTATAAGGGCCCAATTCTGCTTGGCAACTCAGAGCATCCTTACTGGTCAGGCCCTGCAGACAATTTAAGTAGACAAATGTCTATCTTTCTACAGTTTATGCATTTCTCTGGGGCTTATGTGTCCAGATGCCTGCAATGGGGCTGCAGTGTACATCTCACATGACCCAGCCATCTCAGCTGATACTCCCTCTTCTTTTCCATGATGGGGGCTACATGCATCCTGGCTCATCCATTTCATTAATATTAGCTCTCATCTTACCCAGCATCCACATGAATATTCTCATTTCAGCAACATGAAATAGGTGTTCTTGTCTTTTCCTCATTGGCCACCATTCTGACCCAATGTCATAGCTGGCCCAACCATGATCTCATGTGGTTTCCTCTTATTTATTTGGCATGTTCTTATCTCAGAAAAATTCCCTTGATTTACACCAAGTGCTCTTTTTACATGGCTCCTAAAGCCTGCATCCACATTCCCATCATGACTGAACTGAGGTATTTAAATTGTTGCACATACTTTAACTCTGTACCGTGTAGTTGTGCTGGCTTCTCATTGTCCTCTCAGTGAAGCAATGCATGTATTCAATCTTTTGCCAGCTGATTCATAAGCCATTTTTGTTTAATGCAGCCTTCCATAGCTCTAGGTCCCTTTTCAGTCCACATTTATCTTCATGGCACAACATGTCATTAGGACAGCATGTTTTTCACTAACTCCTGCATCAAGGTGTTCATTACAGTCACAAATAGGGATAAGCTTAATGATCCTTGATGTAAACCTACCCTCAACAGTAGCTCACTGTAGCCTCAGCTGTTTCTCACTACTGTGGTGCTATTCCCTTGCACGTCCATGATTATCTGATCACGTCTCCAGCATATTGTGCTACCAAGGCACACCATAATTATTTTCTAGGAACTCTGACAAACCTTCTTTACACACACACACACACACACACACACACACACACACACACACACACACACACACACTGCAAATTCCTTATACTTCTCCTGCATTTCTTGTGCTGCAAACACTGCATCCATTGTTGACCTTCCTGGAATAAACCTGAATTAATTGTCACTTCCTTGATGCTCCAGCTCATCTGAAAGTCTTTTTTTGATCATTTTTTTCAAACATCATCAGGTGACATTAAAATGATGGGTCAGTAATTACATTCTTGTCATCTCCTTTATGTTTGAAGATGTGGACCATTGTGCTCTTGAACCACTTGTTGGGAATTTTTCCAGTACAGAGAATTAAGAATTGCATCCTACATTCATCATCTTTTGAGCTGTCTGAGTCTCCACCATGGTGATGTCTTCTGAGGTTGCTTGTACATACTCCCCTCAATGATTCCTTTGCTTTCTTTTCATTAAGCAGTTTCTCACAAATCTGCAGACATGTCCTGATTTCAGTGTATTTCTCCAGGACACTTCTGATTTCATCTTTGACACACATCACAGGTCCCAAGTTCTATTTTGTCTAACCTTGGGTAATCTACTTAGGAGTGCTGGAACAATTTGTATAGAAGGGGTGCTGAGAGCTGTCTGTTACAGCTATCCCCCTATTCCACTTTGTTTCTTACAGGTGTCCCCATACTCCATTTTGTTTTTGTTCTCCTCCTGTGGCCGCCCTTCCCTGGCTGTTAAGTTGTTTACCAGGGCCACTGCCCTTCTCAAAGGGAGGGCCCCTTAAGTTGTTTAACAAGAGCCATTGCCCTTCTCAAAGGGATGGCCACTTGTGCTGCGTGCTAAATGGGACCACTGCCCTGTTCAAAGGGTTAGTCTTGTTATCACCTCGTTGAACCTGGGTCCGGTGTAGGGCAGGCAATGTCCAGAGCTGCAAGACCTATTGTGTTTTTAAGATCCTGGGCATGAGTCATGGGCCTCATGTGCTTTTGAGTCACCTATTGCACAGGACTCTGCCCAGACATGTTTCTGTGCTCGCCTGCAGTTTTTCCCTGTGCCTCCTCCCCTGTGACAGAGGGAGCCTATCAGGATTACTGGCGGGAAACTGCCTGAGTTTGCCTTTAAAAACAGACATTTTTGAAACAAACATCAGAAAGGTTCCTGCATTGCTGCCTGGTCTGATCAGCCAGGGGTTTTGGGGGGTCCTTTCTCCGCTCTCGTTTTATTTTTGAGCGTACCCCCAGTTTTTTAACTACCCCCCCCCCACAAAGAACGAATTGCTACTTGAGAGATCTCCTGATTATTGAGACTGTACCGAGCCCTCCTTGCTTCTTCTGATGTTGCTGCTGCTTCTGCCTTTGCTGCTGCCTTGGGAACTGGTAAGAATCCCTCTGTAAAACTTTCTATACTTTTATTTTATTATTTTAGCTGCTGGCTCTGTTTCCCCAGCACACAGACTCAAGCTAAACCTTGGTCTGTGTCTTAAAACCTCTCTTAAACTCCGTGGCGCTTTGCCGCTAAAAATAAGTTTGTGCCGCTGCTAAGCTCTGCTCCTGTGGGCTTTGCCTTGGGGCTCCCTGCTTTCAGCTGTATCCCTTGGCTTCAGCCACCATCCCTTGGCTTCCTTGGGAGCTGTATCCTGGGCACATACCACTCTGCCCTCTGTGACTTCCCCATAGCATAAGGTGCACCATAGGTTTTGTTTTTTTAGTTTAATAAGTCATAGTTTGTTAAGATTGTAGAGCTTGTAAGTTCACCTGCCTTGTTATAGTTTACTGTTTTGTTGCTCCGTATAGTTGCTTGTTATAGTTTTGCTTAGAATTGTGATATTTGTTGTTTTGCCTAGTCGTTGGTTAAGACAGATAAGGTTTTTGCTGCTTAAATTCGTCTTCCCGCTGTCCCGATCTCTCCCTGAACTTTCCCGTGTCTGTTTTTCCCCCGCTCCAATCTCCCCCTCTGTGTGCTTCTCCGTGTCTCCCTGTTATAACCCTTTGCTGCTTTTTCCCCCGCATCTGCACTTTCTCCGAACTTCCCACCTCCTTGCTGCTTCCCCCTCCGCGTCTGCATCACCCTCCGAACTCCCCAAACCCCTTGCTGCTTCTCCCCCGTGAAACTTCCCAAACCCTTTGCCACTTTTTTCCTTTGTTCTTGTGTCCACTTGTTGCTTAAACCTCTCTCTAGCCCTTCTTTGCACTTCGCCGCCGCCCCTCCCCTACCGAAGATCACCATCACGCTGCTCCATTGTCCTTACCCTGCAGGGCTTCAGAGTCTCTCGCTGCTTCCAGCCGCACTCTCTTCTCATCAGTTGCCACTAATCATTCACTCCCCTCTCCCCTCCTGTTCCTTGACCCAGCCTTTAGGTACACTCTTGCAGATTATCTGCTGTCCTAGCCTCACAAATTAAGTCAATACTTTTCTTTTATACCGTTACATTGCATAATTTTACTTATCACCCATATTGTATTATTGCACTGTGATTCACATTTTACTTGCTTCCACTTTTCTGATATACTTTGTATTTGCACTGATACCATTGTGTTACATTGTGTATAAGGCCACTAACCACTTAATACATTCTATCTAAGATTGTTGACCATTTTATATAGAAGCTACCATTTTATTTTGCATTTCTTTTGATACGCTTATTGACTGTACTGTATCCCATTATGCTGAACCCCACTTACTGTACCCCACTGTTAGAACTCCCTACACTGTTCAATAAGAAGATCCCCCTCATCATTGTCTATTGTAAACACCCTATACACCCCATCCCATCATATTTCATTGTTAAATTCCCACCATTTCCTTTTTCCTTTAATAAATAAATTAATTGGCATCCCACCTGTGCAGTAATTGCTCCCCAAGATCCCATATACTTGCAGGCAGGGACAAGAGCCATTGAACCAAACTGTAAATCCTGTATATGATGGAAACCGCTTCAAACCAGGGGTTGTGGAAGCACCCCCAGCACCCATAACTTCCCCACATTCTTACTTTCTGCCATCCACTTAAACCTTTTCTTATTCTTTACTGCCTTCTGCACATCGCTGGACCACCACATCTCCTTTCCTTGACATTTTCCTCCTTTTGTTTGGTCACAAGCAGCTTGTATTCTTTTGGTAATGTGTTTGGATATTTCCCCCCAAACCTCTCTGCTATCATCATGGTTGGTTTGGTCATCCATAAATCTCAGACTGACTTCCCTATCTGTGAGCCTCTCTACTTTATCTTTAGTTTTACAGCTGGCCTTTTGTCCCAGCTAGCCTTTTCCCACACAAACTGGAAATCAGAGACCCTTCTTCTAGGAAGACTGCCTATCACAGCTAATAAGCCCCATCTGCCTAGAGCAATATGAGTACAAGATGCCAGACACCCACTTTTCACACTCCTCTTACCCCCTTTCAGTTTATAAAACCTCCACCACAAAGAAAAGCAAGTGGTTGGAGTTTAGCTGTCAGAGGCTATATGTTATGCTGCCCACTTGAGGCTTTTTCTAGGAAATGAGAGCTTATCCTCAAGCACACTTTGACTATGACAGCTCTAGGAGACACATCTCTTTAGGAGGGAACTTGAACTAAAACCCAAAATACAAAAATCTCCTGAACTCTTATAAGTTTTATCTGGAGCCAAACTCTGCTGCTGACCCATATGAATGCTCCTGCGGTTTGTAAAATGTGGATCTTGATCAAGATGTGAACATTGCTGCTTAGATCCCTCCCTAAATGAACTAGTCAACTAGTCCCCTACACCTGGAAAAAATACACTCCTTCCCCAGAATACAAGAAAGGGTCCACCTTTTCCTGTTGGCCTCACAGTGCAGGCAATTTAACACTGATTGTCTGCTTTCTGTACACAGCCACCAGACAACTGAATAAATACTTAATTCATAAGGCTGGTCATAAAGAACTCAAGGGATTCGTCTGATGTTTTGTTATAGAAAGCAGCAATCGAATATGAGATATCTGTTCAGTCCATGATGTCTTTCGCTTAAAGAGCTGGATGAAAGCTGTACATAAGTAATACACTTGCTGAGGCTGCTTACCAGTATTATTTGTACATAAATAGAAAATTACTATTATTTTTACTTCAGTGGCTCTGACTCAGCACGGTAGGGCTTAGTAATGTTAAATGTCCAAGGATTAGGTGGTTCAGGAGACTGACAACAGGATAAAGAGCCTTTTCAAACTCTAAGACTCTGCTATGAAATCAAGTGAAAGAGTTACCAAAAGTTGCTATCATTTGATAGTTACTTAAATGAAATGAAATGGCAGTGTCAATCAAAGAGTCCATACTTATAACTAAAACCACAAGTTTTCCCTTTGTTGAAAATCTGACATTGTTGTCCTCCTTTGAACCTGGAAGAAGACATGATATTTTAACAGTGTGAGGAAGCCTGGCCTGCCATTGCCTGTGCTGTACTTGTTCAATGGATGAAGAACCTCTCTACCCTCCAGGGCTGTTCATGCAGCCCTGCATTAACTTAATGTAGGTAATCTAATTATTGGGATAGTTACAGCCAGGTTATAATAGGTTATTATGATGGTTATTGTATGCATATATTATTTGAGCTTAATAACAATTTCATGTTAGGAAACTATGCAGAAAGCAACACAATAGCTCCAGATAAGCAGCCTCCTGGTTCTAAAGAGACAATACCTGAAACACTATACTATTAGCTGAGAAGATGCTACTTCCAGGCTTCAGCCAAACTTACAAGACTTGTTTTGCCAAGTGTGGATTGAAAAGGTCAAAAGGCACTAAACAGATAAAAGGCACTTCCTAGAAGCAGTTCTTAAGGGCCTGTTTGTGTGGAACAGACTGACAGACAGATTGGAGGGTCTGAAGAAGCAAAACCTGTCTGTCTCACTACCACATGATGGTAGGGCTTAGGGTAAAATGGACATGTGTGTAACCCTTTTATTGGTTTAAATCCTCTATTTTATGTTATACTTTGTTTAAGAAAGCTGTCTGGTCACAGCATTAACCACTGGTCACAAGTTTCCAAAGGGAAGACTTGCAGGTGCTGAATCCATTCAGACCTACATTGTAAACACAGTTAATATGCAAAGTGCCATAATCCAGAGGCTTGGTCTAAGAGTGGTAGAATTGCAGGATTCCACCTAAGAAGAGGTGAAGGCAGAAAACCTAACATATGAAAGGGTGCACACAGTGAGACCAGAAGAGGGGACAGAGGTTCAGTTAGCCTTGTAACTGTGACATTCCTGTTAAAACATTGTTAATCATTTAAAATACTTTCTTCAGAACAGCTGTTAAGAGCAAAATAGCTCAAACAATGCGATCAATAAATAAATGATAATGTACTTCTTCCTTGTAGCTGAGTGATCTGAAGTAATAACTGAAAGCTATCTACTTGAGCCTGAGTTTTGCTTATTTCATTAAAATTTAAACCTTATTAGATTGAACCAGTCTGGGTTTATAACCTGTCAACAAGATAAAAGGACTTTGACATATTTCTCTTTTCAACATGTTATTGGGATTTACATTTCACACTACCCAATTAGCTGTATTAAAATGATTTAGCACATCATACATGGGAAAAGTTATTAATAATAATAGCAGCGAAAGCAATACAGAATTAAGGAGATCATGAAAAAAATGAGTCAGGAAATCAAGAAGGCTATATATGAAGTAGTTTAAAAGGAGAAAATATTCTCTTTTTGTTCTTGCCTACTTGATCATTACACTAAGTAACAAGAAGTAAATGACAGGACTCTTCACTTTAAGAGTCCACTCAAATAAAAAGCCACCTGGAAATAGTTTTCAAGTTTATACTTTTATTGTACTCTAAACACAATGCATTGTTGGAGTTGACAGCTTTTCACAGTTGTTCAGAGGAATACCATTTATATTCATAATTTCTCCTGCCAGTATGATTTTCTGACAAAACATAGCTCTTGGAATCAGTGTTTTAAATAGAGCTGGGCAGGAAGCAGTATTTCCAAACTACAAATAATGTCTGATGTATCAAAAAAGATTTTCTTTCACAAATCAGAATGAAAAAAATTGAAATCTCAATTTTTCATGAACTGAAAATACGCAAAAAAATTAGTTCAGGTCAGTCAAAAGGTTTCTAAACAAAAAGTCATTTCAAATCCAAAAAACAGAACTTAATTTTTAAAAAGAGTGTCAAAATGAAACATTTCAACAATTTTGAATTTTTTAAATCAATTTTTAGTCAACAAAATTGTCAAAAACTAATCTTTTCCTGCAAAAAGGTTTGATTTTGACGAAGCAGCATTTTCCAACAAATTTCCAGCTAGGTCTAGTTTTAAGTGAAGAGTGGATGAGTTTGCAAAAGGGGGTATGAAAAGTAAAAACTGAAGCGCAACTATATTGCAGAATTAAATTTAGATTAAAAAGTATGGGTGTAAATCTGCACCTGTATTGCTGAGTGAGTTCAGCAGACTTATGCTAATTTATACCGGCTAAGAATTTGCCATTCTATGTTTAATTTCTATTGGTACAGAACAAATCAGCATTATTAGATTTTACTTATTAAAATGTGTAATATTAATAAATCTTTAAACTTTGGGTTTTTGTTTCCCTATAACCTCTAACATAAGTATTAATGATTCCTTGTATTTGCTTCAAGATTAATACTAAAAAAAATTGTATATTTATTTAGAAAAAGAAGCCAACATTGCTGGAAGTTAAATGTAATGATAATTAGTTACAATCATTTTATTTGTCAGACATTTTAAACCTACATATACATAGTTCTATGTTTTGTCTGTTCATAAATTAAATATTTGAGGAAAACTGACAGATACAGCCTAAAATCTAGGTCCAAGGGTTAAAATAGAATATACACAGGGAAACCCCAAAGGAATAAACATTTCCTAAAACCTAATAAAGTGAAGGGAGCTATAAATAAGACCATAAACCTATCATCTGCAGTTAAAATGTTGCTGCTTGTTGTACATCATTTTGTTCTTAAGTGTCTGTTGCTGGGCTAGAGTTTCTAAAATTAACATTGTGATAGCCTACCTAGGAACCAAAATGAATACCAGAAAATACTTTTGAACTTTGTTATTTTTACACTATATTTCTGTTCCATGAAAATATTTTATCAGGGAAAAAAATTAAACAGATTTTAAGTGTGAAAATATTCAGGCAAAGATGTTCAGTCTTCAGTGAAACAACTGAAATTATTAACGAACAGTGAGACATGTAGCAGTTTTACAGCATTTTTGTGCATCATTTTGTTTACGGTTGTTATGATCAGTATCACTGAAAAGAGAAAAAAATTGCGCCCAGCCATGGCTTATTGATTATACAACCAATAATAATACAAATAAGGGATGAAAGTGATGTTTAATTGGCTGTAACAATACAGAATGTTATATATAAAACTTAAATTTGTGTTTACAATATGTTGAATTATGAGAATAATGATTGACTATAATATTATCTTTAGAAAAATTTGCCCCTGAATATATGCACTTATTGGGGTCTGATTCTCCATTCTATTGCACTGATATAATACATTGACTTCAATAGAGTTACACCAGCATAGAACTGCTGTAAGGAGTAGAGAAGCAGACCCAGTGACTTTTGATGTCCTATAAATTCTAGTCTCCTATGCAGTAGTCTCTTCTACATGTAAAATCAGAAACATATGCCCTGATGCTCAGTAGGTTAAGAGGAAGGTGAGGGGGTAGGGGGGAAATCTGTGAGAGGAAAAGAATAAGAGTAGATGAAAATATGAGAAAAAAAGAGGTTTGTCTCATGGAGTGAGAAGCACCTGCCACCCTTAGCCCAGCATGTGGCAGTGTGAATTGTAACACAATCCTGCCCCTATTGCTAGATAGCTCTTTACTGAACTAGCTCCAGAGACACCTTCATAATACCAGTACATTGCCCAAGGATTTTACTGACCTTTGATTAAAGTTCATGAGAGTTACAAAAACTGAATGTAGTCTGGTTTCCGATGGGTTCTGACTTGTATGAAAACGTGTCATACAGCAATGAGTTCACTCATTCTAGTGTAAAGAAATAGACTGACTGGATATGCAAAGGTATTGAGTTTCAATGTCCATCCTATTGCGTGCCCATACAAATCAATGGATGGCTCTGATTTTTCTGGGAACTTGGCGATTCCTATGTACTTTTCAAGTTACAAATCAGTAAGAAGGTGTGAGAAGGGAAAGAGTGTCTGAACAGCTATTCCTATGGTTTTGAAATGATTTTCTTTGCTTCTTAACGCTAAAGTTATGCAACAAGTTTTAAACACTAAGTAAAACCCTAGAGAATTTGAAGTTGTCACCAGTGTCAAACCAAGATGGAGAATATCACATTTCATCAGTGGGTTTTTACCTATTGTTCCTATATAAAAAAGCCTTTTATCTGCGTATTTGAGCATATTCAGACTCCTTTGTATTCTTACAGGGAAGATGAAGAACATAAAGAAAAACAACAAAGATTAGAGAAGCTAACACAGTGACTTAGTAAAAAGAGCTATAAATAATAATGTGTGAATTTGCAAAGAAAGTACATTTGCAATGAATGTATTTTGTGCCACCAGTGCAGCACAGAATGCTTAATAGAATCAATAATTATTCATGTGCTTTATGGACATTTTTCAAATTATTGTGGAACTGAAAACCGATGGAGTAAAGTTATTTCACGTTTACCTTTTTAAAAATGAAAACAGAGAAAATATATTCACATCAAAAGCTTCCAGCTCCACATCAGGTAATTTTATAAAAGACTTTCTAATCTACAGACTCCTAAAATTTTGCACTGAAGCTCCAAGTCCTTAAATTTTGGGAGCTACATATTTTGCATAAACATCCCTGAGATGGACGTGCAATCTATGAGACCCTATGTTGGGATTTATTAATGCATTGAGTGCATGCTAAAAGATCTCAAAGCAAGATTAAAACCTAATTAAGTCTTAAAGTTCACCCCCATTTGCTGCTGGTAGCAGGGGCGGCTCTAGGCCCCAGCTCGCCGAGCGCGTGCTTGGGGCGGCATGCCGCGGGGGGCGCTCTGCAGGTTGCCAGGAGGGTGGCAGGCAGGCTGCCTTCGGCAGTATGCCTGTGGAGGGTCCGCTGGTCCCGCGGCTACCGTGGAGCCGCGGGACCAGTGGACCCTCTTAAGGCACACCTGCGGGAGGTCCACCGGAGCCACGGGACTGGCGACTGGTAGAGAGCCCCCCGTGGCATACCGCCGTGCTTGGGGCGGCGAAATGTCTAGAGCCGCCTCTGGCTGGTAGGACCTAATCCTGTCAGGTACAGAGATTCTACAGTGAAGTGCTCAGTGTCCTAAACTCCTATGAAGTTTGCTCAAGCACAAATTTCATATGCATCAAAATATTGACATCAAAAGAAAGTGCACAGGAGAACACAAAAATGTGGTGGCTGAGCTCAGTCAAGCCTCTGAAAACTTGGCCCTACATATGAATAAAGGCAGTGAGTTTCGTGTAGAAAATCGTGTTGTCAAGATTTTTTCCCCCAACTTTGAACTTTAGAGTAAAAATGTGGGGGACCTCCATGGACCCTTCTAAGCTTAGTTCCTAGTTTAGATCTGGTAATGCTGCCACCAGCCAAAAATATAGTGTTTGGCACACTTCTGTTCCCCCAAAACCTTCCCTGGGGAACCCAAGACCCAAGGTCTTAAAACAAGGAGAAATGAACCATCCCTCCTCCTTTCCCCCCCAAGACTTTCCCCTCCCTGGGTTGCCTTGGGAAGCTTCACACCAATCCAAACTCCTTGGATCTTAAACAAATGAGGAATTAACCCTCCCTGCTTCCTTCCTCCCCCCCCCAATCCCTGGTGAATTTAGACTCAATCCCTTGGATTTTAAAACAAGGAAAAATCAATCAGATTCTTTAATTAAAGAAAGAAAAAGTAAAATTTTTCTCTGTAAAATCAGGATGGAAAATGCTTTACAGGGTATTCAGATTCTTATAGACTAGAGGGACCTCCTGCCCCAGCCTTAGATTCAAAGTTACAGCAAACAGAGGTAAAAATCCTTCCAGCAAAAGGAAAAGCATTCACAAATTGAAAGAAAACAAACACAAGACTAATCCACCTTGCCTGGCTATACTTAGAATTTTGAAACATGAAAGACTGATTCAGAAAGATTGGGAAAGTCTGGTTGTACGTCTGGTCCCTCTTAGCCCCAAGAGTGAACAACGAACAAAACAAGCAACACGAACAAAGACTTCCCTCCACCAAGATTTGAAAGTATCTTGTCCCCCTATTGATCCTCTGGTCAGGTGTCAGCCAAGTTCACTGAGCTTCTTAACCCTTTACAGGTAAAAGAGACATTAACCCTTAACCATCTGTTTATGACAAGTTTAGTGGCTAGATATAGGTCTAGGATTTATGACATCAGGGTTCTACAGCTGGCACTGCAGTTGACCTTGATCTCTGTCTTTACCTGCCTATGTGTCCCTGAGTAAGTTATATCATCTCTCTGTGCCTTTGTCTCTCCTCCCAACCCATGTCTGTCTTGTCTATTTAGATTACAGGCTCTTTGGGGCCTGAACCTCAATATGTTTGTGCACTGCCTTACACTGAGGGTCTGACCACAGATGGGACCCTCGGCACTGCTGTAATTCATGTAATAATATAAACACATTGAGAGAGAGGCCTAATGCTCATGTCACATTATTGTATAATTGTTTAATGTGGCGTGTTTATAAAGGTTTCACTACAGAAGGGTGAAGAACAATAAATGTGTAAACTGCTGATTTAAAGTGGCTTTTCTCAGTTCACTAAGAAACACTACTGAAGAACCGTAAACCTTCATCCAGCTAGTAGGAAATGGTATGGTTGCTGGCAGCTGATTTTCTGACAGCCAGAAAATGCATTATTTATTATTATTATTAGGAAAGTGGGCATGTACTCTCCGCCTAGGAGTTTGAAACATGGATTTAGTCCAGTTTGTAAGAGTCGTGCTGTACATGATAAAAATGGGTAAATGGAAGGATGGAAAAAAAGCTCTCAGCTTTTATTACTGCAGATTCTAGAGTCATAAAAAGACCCAAAACATGGAAAGAAAAGCACAGGAAAATAACAATGTAAATGTACAGTAATTGAACATGCATTTTACATCACTTCACACTGGAAAAACTTTTCTTCACCCGGATCTCTACAGAAATAAAGAAGTATTTCAAATTTCCCAGCATACATGATTATTTTTAGTTGGTTATTCAGCTACTATATAAAAACAAATAACAGCAAAGTGCTTTGATCTGGTCAGGGACTCAGTATGTTAACATCATAACACCACTGCAGTTTGTCTACAAGCAGCTCTTGAGTAGTCTGAGAAGGCTACGTTTTATATTTTGCAGGCACTAGCACTTAGAGTTCCCAACTGAGATCAGGGCAGTCTTGCGCTAGGCACTTATGGACACCCACAGTAAGAGACAGTCCCTTTCCTGAAGATCTTACAATTGAAATAGATAAGAGACGAAGACAGCATTATCCCCATTTTACAGGAGGGGAAGAGAGGTACTGAGAAATTCCCTTCCACAGCCTCAAAATATATTTTGGTGCTTATTTGTCTCTTTAGGAGCTACTGACATTTTCAAAACTCCTGCCCTTGCTAAAGCCAAAGTCCTAGAGGTCCTGAAGCAGGATTCTCAAACTAGGTGGGGCAATGCCTATCTCAAAATGGGGCCCAATCCTGTAGGTGTGCTCGGAACATGCCTAAGACTTGATACCTGAAAGACCATGCAGCAGGAGGCTCAGACGCAGGCAACTGACAGAAGGAGGGCCAGGGACAGCTGGGGGCACAGGGAAACATAAGGTGAGTATGAGAAAGGTATCGAGTACGGTCATGAGAGAAAGAGAGAGGGAGAGAGGGAGAGAGAAGTGGTTTGGATGCTAGAGAATGGGCTATGTGAGGAGCTGACCTGGTTTAGGTGCCTAACTCCAGGAGAGGGGGTTCATGGCTGAGGATTCTTTCCTCTTCCTGACCCTTGTTCAGCATTTCATTTCCAGGTAGCTTAGAGTGGACCCCTACTCACTTTGCTGGCTTCTGAGGATACCTTTCCTGGGCTCCTAACTCTCCCCACATGTATGAGGAGCCTAGGCACATAGCTCAAGACTGATTATCCTACTAGGTGGTGGGCTGCCGATGGGTTGGCTATTGCAATGCTAAGTGAAGCAAAGCCAAAGTACTTTTGAGGAACTGGGCTTAAGTGATTTACCCCCAGGTCTCCTGAATCCTAGCCTAGTGCCTTACTCCTGTCTCTTCATTACTTTTGGAGCTATATCATCAAAGAGAATGGAAACAAGGAAGTCCAGGTATAATTAGTTATATGTGATTCTGACAACACTACATCATGAGTGTTCTGTACAGTATTATTAACACAATGCCACTGAGTTTGCTGAGAATTTCTCATGAGGTCAATAACCCTGAGAAAACACTACCAGAACTAATCTTACCTTCCCCCAAAAGATAAAGGCAGATAGGAATTTAAGTTGACCGTACCATACATTGCTATTTATTATGAGTGAATGAATATTGCAACTCAAATCTTTCCGGCTTCACATTCCATAAAAAACTAGCAAAGAACTTATTGATTTGTTTAGAAAATAGATGTGGGACTGTGAGATAATTTGTAAGTAACCAGTGGAATAAGATGAATCTTAATTTTCTTCTATTCGAAAAGGAGATGTGGAGCTTTATCCAAGGTTCTGTTTTAATTATTAGTTTGCTAAAACACAGGAAAACATTGACCTAGACCAGATCACAAAACACCTTAGGTGCCACAAAACTTATCTTGCTTTGAAAAAAAAAAATCAGTGGCTGAACCTTATTTTCAAAGAGAACATGCAAATTGTGCTCCACCATCATTTCTTTAAGTGGTATAATGTGTGGCACGCTCACATACGCCCCATTTAGGGAAAAAAAAAACTTGCCTGCAGAGGCACGTGATAGATTAAGGTGTTTTTTTTTTTTAAACAGTATATGTGGTAATTATACCATAGTGCCTGATTGTGCATAACAACAAGGTCATATTGAGCCTGGTACAGAATCTCAGCATAATCCCTCACACAACTCATAAGATTTCAGCCTGATAATGCAGCACATGCATTCTCCAAAAATGGTGCACATTACTCTCCTCTTTGGACCTGAATGAGCTGGGAAGATGGACCCACCTTGTGTCCCTAACCTCCTGGCCCCCTTTGAGATGTCTCACGTTCCTGGGGCTGCTAAGACAGAGATTATGGCAATGTTTTATAGAATTTAATAGGGACAGCCCTAGCAATTTTCTGAAGAAATGAAACAGGATCCTATAGACATTATTTTAAAACATATAGAATATAATAAAGAATAGTGGCTAATATGGGGGTTTATTGACCATTCCTAGAGAATACTAGAGCAGGGATAACATTTTCTATTTAGTTCTAAAAGAAAAAAAACCCTTAAAAATACCCAAAGTCTAGCATTTCTATTAAATTCTTTAGGACTTTTCATTAATGGCTCGCTCTGCTCCCCTGAGTTCAATGACTAATTATGCTGGCTCAGCAAGGATGATCCAATGCCCATGGAAATCAATGGGAGCCATTTTACTGAATTCAAAGGCATTGGATTTAGCTACATGTTTGATAATATCCTATGTTCATCCTCCATTTGGTATGACTCCTCTCTACTGGCTGAACATTTGGGCCCTATGTATACTACTGGAAATTGACTAAGCCAGAGCATTTTTAAAATATATATTTCCATAAAGGTACTGACATGGTTTCAACTTGGTTTCTTTGGTCAGGCCTAACCACTACTTAAGCAGGATCTTTATTGTATAGCTCAGAGATTGAATGCTTTGCTGACCCAATCAAAACTGAATTTCTGAACCTTTAATGGTTCATGTTACGCTCATGGCATCCAGACACAGAAGTTAAATTAAAAGATAGACAGACAGAAACACACATTCTTTGTGGAACATTGCAACGTAACATTATCTTATTCCTTAAATTCCAGAATCTTAACACAGGAGCCAAAAACAGAGAAATATCAGGCAGTGAGGCACAACTCACCTCACCTTGCTCTAGGCTAACTCTTTGCAGGCTGATTGCTGCTAGACTCAGATTGCATGCTTTTCTACAGAGCCCCCTAGTCTGTAAGCAGGATCAAGAAAACCCCTGTGATTTTCAAATGGTAGCCTACAATTAAACACAGTTTTCAATACACCACAGTTAATCCACCATCTGAACAGCACAAAGCCATTATGAGCCCTGGTTCAGCAAAGTACATAAGCGTGCTTCTAACTTTAAGCACATTAAAAGTTTCATTGGCTTCTGCAGAACTACTCTCATCATTAAAATTGGCACATGCATCAATACCTTGCTAAAAGTGGGGCCATAATCATCAGCCTTACAAATATCGCAGATGCAGCTCAATTCATATTAGCATCCAAAAGCTTGGCTAAAGCATCGTCAATTATCTGAAATTTTCCCATTTGTAAATATCTCACTCTAGAACTTTCTCCATTATTTTCTAGGTTGGGCTGTGCTAGGAAAGTTGTGAGAATACTTCTCTTACCTGATATTAGTATTTCCTATTATTGCGACAACCAGGAAATACAAAAACACACAAACGTAAATAAAAAATAGAATGAAAAATAAATTTTTCAAACTTCAAAATAGATTCTGTTTAGACTGCCTTTGTATTATTTCTTGCCTTTTATGCCTTTTTGAAAGCTTAATTTTCCTATGGTTTGACTGTTGTGTGCTCTCATAATTATTTCACTAGCATACATGATGTGAAGCCTAATTTTCTCCTCTATTAAATGTGCTTAGTATAAATGCAGACCCAGTGTTTTCTCATGGGGGATATTTTAATGGTTATAATTCTTTTTGCAAGAGTAGTCAAACTTAAATGATATACCTAAAAATGTTTATAGGTTAATATAATAGCCTTTAACACCAGAGATGTAACTAAGTTGAATAGTTTTAATATGTCAGCCTGATCCATGGTAGATATTCTTGTGCAACAAGTCATCTTATCTAGGGTTAATTCATCCATGGCATACAGTACAGCACCAGTGAAGTCCTGCTAAGGAGCTAAGTTGTGGGTGTGCTGGTGGATCTATGTTGACTTTCCCCTGCTGAGGAATTGCCCCCATGGTAAATAATCACTTGAACTCTCAATGCAATGCTGTACTGAATATGGTAAAAGCATAGGATTATAACACACACAGAAGCAGCAAGGTGGTATTACCTTTGTATGTGGCATCAATGAAACCATTACTGGAATACTGTGCCCAGTTCTGGTGTTAACACTTCAAAAAGAATGTTGAACAATTGGAAGGGGGCAGTAAAGAGCTAAAAGTGATTTGAGGGAGTCAGCACTTTAATCTAGCAAAAATGGTTATAATGAGTATTGCTGGGCAATTTTTTCCGCCAATGAATAGTAAATTTACTGAAAAATGCATTTTTCTGGGCACCAAAACTATTTGAAAATTTAGGTCAAGTTCAGCAAATGATTTTGACCAAAAAATACCTGAAAACAAAATTTTTGAGAAACCCAAACCATCCCATTTTGACAATGAGTTTTAGGCATTCCATTTAGAAATAGCCATTACATGTGATTGCTTCTCTCCCTTCCTGCAGTTGGTTTTGTTGGGGGAGGGGTGGGGAGGAGAATAAATTATTCAGTTTTGGTTCTCAGTGAAACAATTCTTTTTCAGCCCAGATTTTTTGGTTGGCTCCCTGAACAAACAAACAAAATACACACACAGACACACACCACAAGAAAACAAAAGGACTCAACCAAAACCAGGTACTTGCTCTGCTCTAATAAAGGGATCCAATTGTCAGAGGCTGAAGCTAAACAAATTCAGACTAGAAATAAAGTGTAATTTTTGTAACAGAATGGGTAATTAACCTTTGGAACAATGTACATAGGGATGTGCTGGATATCCTTCTAAGAGATATGCTATAGTGCAAACAAAAGTGATGGCCCTGATGTAGAAATTATTGGATGAGGTTCTATGACCTGTATTATGCAGGAAGTCAGACTAGGATCATCATAACAGTCCCTTGTGGCCTTAAAATCTACTATTCGGGAGTAGTTGGTATTAAGAAATGTTATGACTTATAATAATTACGCCAAACCCTTGAATAATATGTACCTTAAGCAAGTTCACACTCATAACCCTTAGGCCATATCTATACTACAAGCTAGCTATATGATTCCCCTGCTCACGTACACATACTGGGGCTAGCCATAATTGAGTAGCACAGGGAACACCACATACTGGGGCTTAGCCATTTCGAGTACAAACCCACTTGAAACTAGACGGTAAATACTTGGCACGGCTAAGCCACGTCTCCATCACAACTAAATGTGTTACCATGGCTATGCTGCTATTTATACTCATGCTAGGTCGATGAGAGTTAGAGGAGTTTGTGTACACTAGCAGCAGATCACACCACTAGTTCATAACTTAGACGTAGCCTAACATGTTCCCTATGTAGCATGCTGACTGCAGCTCTTGCGTGAATTCCTTGTGAGATAGACACTTTCATCAAATCCAGTCAGTCACTTTCATTACCTCTTCTTAGAGGCCAAAGGTTTGTTTGCCTCTGCTGGAAGAGTCCGCATGCATCTCCCAAACAACACGGTCACATAGGTCACATAATTATAAGAAAAAATAGCATGAAAGCACATCTGATCTTAGGTCAACAAAAGTCATTCTAAATAGGCCCAGGTGTATACACAAGAAAAGAAATAGAAATGTAAATACTTGTATCTTTTGTGTGCTTGTTTATCTCACCTATCTGAAAAGTAGCAAGACAGCTTGTAAGTACCTTAGTCCCCCATCCCTTCCAACTCTCTAGAGCTTTCCAAAAGAGTTATATGTAGCCTCTGAAACCAAAAAGTGGGACTTCTCTTAATTTTTCATTCCAAGGCAGAAAATGTTCTCTCATAGTTAAGGTTTTAAATTCTAAGGTGTTAAGATGAGAGGAATAAATGGAAAACAAGCAACATATGACATCCATATCTGCTCACTTCAATAGTAAAATAAAAAATACAATATTTTTTCAAAATCAGTCTCTACAAGTCCATCTTTATCCCCATTCCTAGTGCCAAAACTCTTGTCCAATCCTTAGTCACCTCACTCATCAACAGCAGGACCCTTCTACTCCCTACATCTCATCTCTCTTCCCTTCCAGTCTATTCAAAATCTAGCTGTTACAATGATTTTCTTTGCTTCCAGTGACATTGTTCCCCTTTTCAAATCCTTTGAGATTTAGTAACTGCTGTATCATATGGGATATTCTGGATATTTATTAAACAATATATGTCTACCACTAAAATGATAAGAAAGGTATTTCCTATGGTGAATGATAATTACTCAATATAACTTGAAGAATAGCATAGGAACCTACATGGAACTAGGAAGGAAGAACACAAGATGAGGGAGGGAAACATTTGGAGATGGTACTATAAGCCATTCTGTATGCACATGACTAGAATCCTGGTTGAAATATGGAGTCATGTGATTATCCACAACATGGTATATGAAACAAATATTAAAAGATATATAGTCAGAAGACATGTATTTCTATCTGGAAAGGCTAGAGGATTCTCTCCCCCCCCTTTCGGTAGCATATTTTGCTTGCCACAGATGAAATAACAAGACTTAGAAAGCAGCAAAGAGTCTTGGGGCACCTTATAAACTAACAGACATATTGGAGCATGAGCTTTTGTGGGTGAATACCCACTTTGTTGGATGCATGACTTAGAAAGAAATTAATAGATTCAAATTCCCTTACATATTTCATAGCAAGTTAAATTATGCAAGTTATTTTCAGACAAAGGTTAAAATGAGTATTTGAAATACATAACAATATCCTTTATACTGTAGAGAATGTCTGAAAGCCAACTGTAGTGAGTCGGTGTGCCCCTCCCCCCCCGCCAAGGGGAGAGAGTGCCCAGCCAGAGGCCCAAGTGGGCGGGGCTAAAGAGCAGTGAGCCCGCCCCTCAGAGGGTCAGGCTGCGACCCGGAAGTACAAAAGCCGGCCGTCAGAGCTCAGTCAGGCCCCAGCCTCCGCAGGGAGCAGACCGGCCGCAGGGAGCTTGAGACTGGGACCCCTCTAGAACCCATGGCAGCCGCCCTGACTGGCTGGAGCTTCCCCACGCCTGCTACTTGGAGGAGCTGCTGGAGCTTCCCCGGTCATACTACCCTGAAGAGCCGCTGGAGCCTCCCCGTCCCTGCTGTTACCCGGAGGAACCGCCGGAGCAAGCGTGGCTGAACTTCCCGGAGGAACTGCTGGACCTGCCACCCAGCTCTGGTCACGAGGAGCCCATGCTGCTGGACTTCCCGGGGGCTGACGCCACGGACCAGGAAGGCCCTGAGGGGGAGATTGGAAGTAGCCCAGGGGCAGCCGACTCCAGTCCGGCTGCAGACATGTCGGAGCCTATCTCAGTGTGTTGCGGGCAGGATCCCCACTGATGCAGCAGCAGACCGCTGTTACGGCCCTGGGCTGGGATGCAGTGGAGTGGGTGGGCCTGCGTCCCCCCTGCCACCCCACGTACAGGTGGCAGTATCCCCCTCTCCTCGGTGCTCAGGCCTACGGGCCTGGACTTACAGACTGAGTGCTTTGCTCAGCCCTGAGCCAGAGGTCTTGAGCTCCTTAAACCCTGCATTGTTGCTCAGCCCTGAGTCAAAAGGGCCTGAGCTTTGTGACTCTGCGTTTGGTGCCCTGCCCAAACTTAGGGCTGGGCCCCTTTAAACTGTACTGCTGCTCAGCCCTGAACCAGAGGGCTTGGGCCTCCTAATCCTGTGCTTTGCTCAGCCCTGAGCCAGAAGGACCTGAGCTTTGCCTCTGGGTTGGCGCCCCGCCCGAACTTCAGGCAGGGCTCCTTTAAACTGTACTGCTGCTCAGCCCTGAACCAGAGGGCCTGAGCCCCTCCTTTTGACTTTCTTGTTGTTGCTCAGCCCTGAAACAGAGGGCTTGAGCCCCTTGAAACTGTATTGTTGCTCAGCCCTGAAACAGAAGGCCCGAGCCCCTTTGACTCTGTATTGTTGCTCGGCCCTGAAGCAGAGGGCCTGAGCTCCCTCTTTGACTCTATATTGTTGCTCAGCCCTGAAACAGAGGGCCTGAGCCCCCTTTGACTCTGCAGTGTTGCTCTTCCCAAACCCGGGGCTGGAGCCTTGTGCCTTTGTGTTTACCGCTCCAGGACCTGCCCGGACCGGTGTGGCTCCCCTCCACTCCTCGGAGAGGGCCAAGCCCCGGTCACAGACCTTTTACATCAACAAAGGCAAATACAGAAAGTTGTTGTGAATATTCATTTTTCAAGAACAAATTAACTATTTTATTTCTAAAAGAAGGCATATTAGATCTGCCTGAATCTTCTCCATATCACAAAATAGATGAACAGAAGCATCAGAAATTGGAAAGCACTTAGTGGTTGCAGATACAAATAAGCAGCTATAGTTTAAAAAATGTAGAAAATAACTTAACTTGTACCACTATATTAATAGTCAGAAAATCGTTACACAAAAGAGAGAGGGATTTACTTAGAAACAATATTTCTTCTAAGCAGAAATGTCTAACCTGTCTCTTCCACTCTCAGTATTCCTTTGACTACCCGAATGGCACTAATGGAGACATGATTTTAATAAAGTTAATAAGAATACACACCGACTAGCTTGCCAACACTGTAAAATGCAAATGCTTTCAGCCCTCATACCTGAATCCCTTCATGTTTATGTACCTTTAGCAGCTGGTGGCACTTTATGCTTACTTAGTTCTCTTAAGTGGCCTCTAATTACCAAATGGTTTGACATCTCAGCTGTAAAGTGAGACAAGGAGATAGTATTTTTAATGAATTTATGCTAGAAAATGGCACTCCATGAGGGAATGTTATAAGCCTATTATTATTCAATAGGATGATTGATGAACCTGTAAATAGACTTTTGAATCATTCCAAAATAACAAAGGAATTATTTATGCACATAGTTGTCATCAGAATGAGCCATGGGGGTGGGAGCAGGCAGTGGGAAAGAGAGACTTAGGGTACGTCTACACTACGGGATTATTCCGATTTTACATAATCTGGTTTTGTAAAACAGATTGTATAAAGTCGAATGCATGTGGCCACACTAAGCACATTAATTCAGCGGTGTGTGTCCATGTACTGAGGCTAGCGTCAATTTCCGGAGCGTTGCACTGTGGGTAGCTATCCCATAGCTATCCCATAGTTCCCGCAGTCTCCCCCACCCACTGGAATTCTGGGTTGAGAGCCCAATGCATGATGGTGCAAAAATGGTGGCGCGGGTGATTCTGGGTAAATGTCGTCACTCATTCCTTCCTCCCTGAAAGCAACGGCAGACAATCATTTTTGTCAGACGCCCTTTTTCCCTGGATTGCCCTGGCAGACACCATAGCATGGCAACCATGGAGCCCATTTTGCCTTTTGTCACTGTCACTGTATGTGTACTGGATGCCACTGACAGATGCAGTACTGCAGCACTACACAGCAGCATTCATTTTCCATTGCAAGATAGCAGAGATGGTTATCAGTCGTTCTGTACTATCTGCTGTGCCATTGTAAATTGGCGATGAGATGACGGTTATCAGTCGTTCTGTACTGTCTGCTGCTGTCATGGGTGCTCCTGGCTGGCCTTAGCTGAGGTCGGCCGGGGGCGCAAAGACAAAAATGGGAATTACTCCCCGAGTCAATCCTTCCTTTATGGTTTATCTAAAAATAGAGTCAGTCCTGCCTAGAATATGGGGCAAGTGTACTAGAGAATCAGTGTATCAGAAAACCAGAGAGCACAGCCGCTCCGTGTCAGATCCCGCAGAAATGATGAGCTGCATGCCATTCACGGGGGGTGCACCTGCAACAACCCCACCCATTGATTCCCTTCTCCCTCAACCTTTCTGGGCTACTGTGGCAGTGTCCCCCATTTGTATGATGAAGTAATAAAGAATGCAGGAATAAGAAACACTGACTTTTTAGTGAGATAAAATGAGGGGGAGGCAGCCTCCAGCTGCTATGATAGTCCAGGAAGGACATTAAAGGGGGCAGGGGAGAGGAGCCCACATCCCACTGCTATGATAGTCCAGGCAGTACAGAATCTTTTCTTTAGACATGAAAGACAGGGGGGCGGATGGAACTTAGCCCCCAGTTGCTATGAGGAGGACGGTTACCAGCCGTTCTGTACCATCTACCGGGAATGTCCGGAAGTCATTCCTATTTTTACCCAGGTGCTCCCGGCCGACCTCACCTGAGGCCAGCCAGAAGCACTCACGGGCTGATGATGACGATGGATAGCAGTCATATTGTACCATCTGCCACCGGGGAGGAGAGGATGCTGCTATTAATTGCCACAGCACCGCATCTACCAGCAGCATGCAGTAGACATAGGGTGACATATAAAAAAGTCAAGAAATGATTTTTTTATCTTTTCTTTCACCGGGGGGAAGGGGAGATAAATTGATGACATATACCCTGAAACACCCTGGACAATGTGTTTGACCCTACAGGCATTGGGAGCTCAGCCAAGAATGCAAATGCTTTTCGGAGACTGCAGGGACTGTGGGATAGCTGGAGTCCTCAGTACCCCCTCCCTCCCTCCATGAGCGTCCATTTGATTCTTTGGCTTTCCGTTACACTTGTCACACAGCACTGTGCTGTGGCCTCTGTCTATCATAGCCTGGAGATTTTTTCAAATGCTTTCTCATTTCGTCTTCTGTAACGGAGCTGTGATAGAACAGATTTGTCTCCCCATAAAGCAATCAGATCTAGTATCTCCCATAAGGCCCATGCTGGAGCTCTTTTTGGATTTGGGACTGCATCGCCACCTGTGCTGATCAGAGCTCCACGCTGGGCAAACAGGAAATGAAATTCAAAAGTTCGTGGGGCTTTTCCTGTTTACCTGGCCAGTGCATCCGAGTTTGGATTGCTGTCCAGAGCAGTCACAATGGTGCACCGCCCGGAGGCCAATACCATCAATTTGCGACCACACTAACCCTAATCTGATATATTAATACCGATTTCAGCGCTACTCTTCTCGTCGGGGAGGAGTACAGAAACTGGTTTAAAGAGCCCTTTATATCGATATAAAGGTCTCGTTGTGTGGATGGGTGCAGCGTTAAATCGGTTTAACGCTGCTAAAATCAGTTTAAACGTGTAGTGTAGACCAGGCCTTAGATAGACACAAAGACAGAGATGTGCTAGCATCAGTACAAATTGAAGACACATTGCAAGTACAATAGCTATTGTTCTGGGTTTAGGGATGGACAACCAAGTAGTTAATCACAAATAAATCAATGTCAACTTTACTTACAAGTCTGATGAACTGAAGTAGCTAATATTAATTTGTTTCTGTATTCAAGATCATTCAAGTTATCTTCCAAATTTCAATGTTTATTCGTGCCGTTTAATTATACATTATATCTGAAAAGACACAAATAGTCAAACAAATGGGGCTGAGGCAATGTTCTGTCCTACTATACAGAAGGATCAGGTTCACTTTCTTTCACCTATTAGGCTTTCAGCCTTGGTTGCTTGCTCATGCACAGTACAGTGGGAATATATTTTGTCCGAGCACCAGGAAGCCAGCCAATATTCTTTTAGCACTCTCTTCCAGTTAATTCATGGACATTGGATTTAGAAGGGCACACGATTCCCACCCCACTGGGCAGATAAAGTGCAGTATGATAGCAGCCAACTATATATAATGTTCATAACACGTTGAAACAAAAGGTTACTGGCACCAAGCATTCTGCACAGTGTGAAAAGATTGTTTGCTGTTTCTGGCATTTTTATGTATGGAAGGAAGAACATATCAGATAAATATTCAATTTGGGGCTGTAGTTTCAAATCTGTAGTCCATACTGATCTTCCCATCCTTACCATCTGCTCTTCCAGCCTCTCCATCTGCCTGTCTTGCACTCCTAAATATTCCCTTGACTATCTGTAGGGATTAGCAGACCTCTTGTCACCTTCTCTGGCCCTCTCCACCATGCATAAACTGCCAAGGCTATTTGCAGTGGTCTCTAAATCTCCCAGCTGCTAGATTGGATTTCTCCAATACTCCATTGTTTTTCCATATACCCTTTGTGTTCCAGGTCTCTTCCTAGATTTTGCACAATCTTTTGCAACGTTCTGCAACCCTCTTCCACTTTCTTCTAATGCTCTTCAAACCTTCTTACATATCCTACCATTTCCTCTTCTGGATAATATTTTAGCCTTCTATGTGATAATTTATCATCATCTCTCATTAATCCTTGGACCTGCTGGTACTTTCTGATGTTTCCAAGCGCTCCTTTTAACTATTGATGTGACTTTCTCCATTCTCTTCCACTGTCTCTGGGCCTTATCAGTTGCTCCTCGGATATCATTTTTGGAAGGTAGCAGCTCATGCATTCTCTGTGCATCAGTCTTCCCTAGCAACATACACAGTCAATGTTTGTCTGAAGAGCTCTGAAGGGATCTTGAACTTTGCCTTTTCACTTCAGCTTTTGAAGAGATGCCCCAATACTGTTTTGTTACAATTTTCTCAGCAGGAGGAATTACTTTTTAAATCTAACACATGCTACTGATAACTCATTTATGCTGTTGATTAGGAAATGTACTCGACTATGGTATATTGATATAACATTTATTCTGTGAAGTCATTTACCAAAATAAGGGAGACTGCAGCATAAGTAAAGTCACTATCATTCCAGAAAATTTCAACAAGCCTTACACAAGTTACAGAATATTTTCCCCACTACTGATATCAATAGACTGTTCATTGGCTGCTTTTTTTGATACATCATAAATTGACAAATCTATTTATGCTATTCATTCCCTTTTACCATTTTACCATACAAGCAGCAATGTTTTGTTTCCATGTAAGCCACTAAGAATAAACTGTTGATTTACTTTTCCAATAATAGCTGTATGTAGTTGATTATTTAACCTCTGTTTGGGTTACAGGGATATAACCAACTTTGATTTTACTATAAAATTATATGAGAGAAATCTTGGAGAAGGCTCTTAATGAGAAAGAGTACTTTTAGAATAGAGCAGAAGAGTAATATTAAGGGCTAGACTGTGTCAGCATTACTCACGTTGGTTAGCATGTATTAGTTGCCTTAAAGATAATGGGACTGTTCATGTAAGTGCAACCCTTATGTTGGGCAGCATAGCCAGTCCTATCTGCTTCCATGATCACAGAAATGAAAGAATCAGGATCTGCTCAGTGCAAGTACACTAAGAATGGTCAGCAATTTCTTTTAATTTCTAATTTTGTATGTTAAACAGTGTTTGAAACCATACACGGGGACTGAGACTTAAGGAGCCAAGAGGTGAGAGACAGAACCAGCTAGCAGGGGCATGTTTTTATTACTCGATGTAATTGAGCTATTGGTAATTGAGCTTTATGACTAATATTAATTTATAAACATCACCATGAAACTGAAGATATTAAGATTAGGTTCATTTTAATTCAATAACTTCTAAGAAAACATTTGTACTCTGGTTCTTAACTCCCTCTTCGGCACCACCTCCTTCTCTCAACTTGATAACTCAAGTTCTAGAATGGATCTATTGGAAAGATCTTGCAGATATGTTCATAAGAGACAGAGCGAGGGCAGGACAAGGCCTGTCTACCACTTAAACCCTATTCTGCAGGGTGCATGTGCCTTGTATGGGTCCTCTGCACAGTGCAGTATATGGTATGTGACTTACGGTTTCTCTTTCATGAGTTAATTTGTGAAAATGAATTCTTCATCTCAAAGCATTCTCTTCCTCGCAATGGAGATCATTCACCAGGACAGCAGATTGCTGAGTCCTATGGAAGCTGATGAAAATGGAGAGTAAGCTACAATCACATATACAGATGAACAACTAAATGCTTCTGCAATGGCAGTACTTATTATTCAAACCATGTAACCTAGTAGCAGCTATGTTTGAGTAGAATACTAGTTAGAGTGAAATTGTGGATTTAGTTCATAGTGATATATACAAAACTTCCCCTGGCCACAATTTTGTTTCACTTCAATGTTCACTTCCTGAGATGCACTTACAGTTTGAGATTCAAATTAGTCCAAAAGTCAGTTGAAACAACCTAAGTCTTGCCTGATTTCAGGGAAAATCCACACTATTTCATCCACCCTAACACCAGCATTTATCCAGATCATGAAAGCTCAGCAAGTCTTTTGGTGAAGATGGCCTGACCTTCAGGTTTGGAATGACGCTCAGAATCAGATGTTTCAAACAGCAGTACTACAATAATGACTCAGACTTGCTCAATGCCAGAAGATAAACCACTTCTCCGAAGTTGGGATGTCAGTTTCATGAACAGTACATTAGTGTGTATTGTATCTGGAGTTCAAATCTGTTTGTCTGGATGAACTGCATTTCAAGGAAAACATAGGGAAAGTATTTCCCCAAATTATAGAACATGTTTTCCAGACTCTGCAGTTTACTTAAAAAAATAAATTCATGAGGTTCTCATTCTTACCCAGGCATATCTATATACAGTAACTCCTCACTTAAGGTTGTCCCGGTTAATGTTTCATTGTTACGTTGCTGATCTATTAGGGAACAAGCTCATTTAAAGTTGCACAATGCTCCCTTATAATGTCTTTTGGCAGCTGCCTGCTTTGTCCACACCATGCAGAATTCCCTGGAAGAGAGCCCTTCCTTGTGGGGATTAGAACTGGGCGGGGGGAGCAGTAGCCCCCCACCCTCATCAGCTCCTCTAAATTCCCTATAAGGTATGTGGCTCCCCAGCTGTCAAGCAGGAGTTCAGGTGGCCCTCCTCCAACCAGGGCTGGCTCTGGCTTTTTTGCTGCCTTACTTGGTGGTTCGTGGCTGCCTCCCCTGGCTGCGCTGGCGAGCCTCTGGGCCAGGGCAACTGCACTCTGGCTAGCGGGACTCCCTGAGCTGCAGACATGCCCCGGGCAGCAGAGTGCACGCCCAGGCTAGCAGGAGAGAGTGAGCGGGGGGGGGGAGAGAAGGGGGGCGGCCAGAGCTTCCTTCAGCCGGGGCGCTCTCCACTCGGCCCCTCCCACCACGCCGCCTGCCAGGAGGGCTCCGCACTGCTTCCGCCTGCAGGTGAATTGAAAGTCGTCAGTTGGTGGGGAGAGAAGGAGGCTGGCTGCCGGGCTTGCTGCAGACCTGGCACTGGCTGGGGCAGACGGCGCGCGTAACCCGCTCCTAGCAGGGTGCTCCCCTCCTCCACGCCACTGCGCCCTATAGTGGCGCAGTGAAAGTCGTCGGCAAAACAAAAGAAAAAAAAACAAAACAAAAACAAAACAAAACAACCCCACCAGGGCGCAGGGCAGCTGTAGCAGTGAAACCCCCACCCCTCAAAAAAGCCTTTCCACCCTAGGATTGGGCAAATGCTGCCCTTTACAATCTGCCGCCCCAAGCACGAGCTTGCTCGGCTGGTGCCTGGAGCTGGCCCTGCCCTGCTGCCGCTGTGCTGCTCCTGCCCTCTGCCTTGGAGCTGCTTCCAGAGCTTCCTGCTTGCTGCAGGGGAGGAGGCGGGGGAGGAGTCCTGATATCAGGATTCCCCCTGCTCCTGCTCCCCCCCACCCCACTCTGTATCCCCTCTCCATAAAGTGGAGGAGAGGACAGGGCTCGGGTACAGAAAAGAAGGAGCTTGCTGGAAGCTGTTGCTTCCTGTCTGAACTGGCTGGTCTGCTTAAAAGGACAACACACTTGAGTGGGGTCAGCTTACTTAAAGGCGCAATGCACGTCTCTCTCTCACTCATGCATGCACTCCCCAGCACTTTGGAAAATCAGCACCTGTGCAGCTGTGCATGTGCTGTCAGGAGGAGGGAGTGGTGTGCTCCAGCTGGATAGCATGAGCTCATCATGTTCAGTTTTTGCAGGGAACTGTTTGCAGCTTCTGCCCTGCATCTACTGTGTTTCCGCCATCCTGCTTCAGTCCCTGCTGCCTTGTAGAGGTTAAGGCTACATTAAAAACAGCATATTAACCCTGGAAAGCTCAGCCAAGTGCTAGTTCATCATTTAGCAACAAGGCATTCCCTGGGAAATATTCCACTCTCTTACTCCACCTCCTCAACCAAGCTTCACAATCACTCATTGCTATGTACAATATTAAACTGTTTGTTTAAAACTTATACTGTATGTGTATATAATGTCTGGAAATATTCCACTCTCTTACTCCACCTCCTCAACCAAGCTTCACAATCACTCATTGCTATGTACAATATTAAACTGTTTGTTTAAAACTTATACTGTATGTGTATATAATGTCTTTTGTCTGGGGAAAATTTTTTCCCCTGGAACCTAACACCTCCCCTCCATTTACATTAATTCTTATGGGGAAATTGGATTCGTGTAACATAGTTTTGCATAAAGTCGCATTTTTCAGGAACATAACTACAATGTTAAGTGAGCGTTACTGTACAGTTTTCTCTTAATAAAACACAGACTTTTCCTTCTGGTCTTATCTTTCCTTCTGTAGAATTGATTGAATGTCTGGAAATGCACTTCACTTTCTAAGAAGCTCTCTAATTGAACCACAAAATAAAAATCCCAACATTATTTTTTGGGTTAGATCAAAAAACAACTGGATCTAAAGCTCTCTCCCAACTAATTCCAAACAACTTCCTGTCTGTTTAAACTCCAGCTGAACCCAGAAATAAGTTCTGGTGGGTACCTCGGCATGCTGCAGTAGCACTCTGAAGAATCCTTGGTCTGAAAAACTTAATTCTAACACATGATAATAAATCCTTGAATAAAAAATATTTGTTTGTATATGTATATTTAATGATATAACCAACCAGAGATCATAGAAATAGGAAATACCTTAGGGCTGTGAGGTAGCAAGTCAACTGAAATATATTTAACATCTGAAAAAGTGGTAACTATTGTGGCGGGCATAGATGTGGTTTGAAAAACCATTTAAAGTCAAAAGCCAACTAAAGTCAGTCTTACAACCGATTTTAATAGGCTTCGGATCTGGCTCTTCTAGAGAAATCATCTCTCTCCTCCTCCCCTCTTCCCAACAATCTATGAACTATACAAACTGTGACAAAGTTCATCCTCTACCTTGGTGGGTCCTGCACTTATTGGCAGATTTTCTCACCTCAGTGATCTTCCCCACAGTCTGGATCAACTCCTCCTGTGTCTGATCAGGAGTTGGAAGGTTTGGGGGGAACCCAGGCCCACCCTGTACTCCGGGTTCCAGCCCAGGGCCCTATGGATTGCAGCTGACTATAGTGCCTCTTGTAACAGTTGCATGACAGCTACAATTCCCTGGGCTACTTCTCCATGGCCTCCTCCAAACACCTTCTTTATCCTCACCACAGGACCTTCCTCCTGGTGTCTGATAACACTTGCACTCCTTAGTCCTCCGGTAGCACAGCCTCTCACTCTCAGCTCCTTGTGCCTCTTGCTCCCAGCTCCTCTCACACACTTCCTCTCCTCTGGCTCCTCCTTGCCTGACTGGAGTGAGCTCCTTTTTAAACCCAGGTGCCCTGATTAGCCTGCCTTGATTGGCTGCAGGTGTTCTAATCAGCCTGTCTGCCTTAATTGGTTCTAGCAGGTTCCTGATTACTCTAGTGCAGCCCCTGCTCTGGTCACTCAGGGAACAGAAAACTACTCATCCAGTGACCAGTATATTTGCCCTCTACCAGGCTCCTGTACCCCACTGGTCTGGGTCTGTCACAAAACCTAATCAAGCAACATGAAACTGTAATCTTGGTAAATATCCCTCTAGTCAGATTGTGATGGTTATTTCAGTTAAATAAATGATGTGAATTGCACCTTTGGTTCATGCATTTTGTTACGTTACCTTCCCACAGAGCTATATTTGTGGAGTTCATGTTATTGCTGAGTTGCCTGTGTACAGCATGAACGAATGCTTTGATTCCATAGATCTACTGAAACAATTAATTTAAAACAACAAGAAGAGAAAAAGATCCAATCTCCTTTTGGAAAATTTAAGACATATACATACACGTGTTCTCTCTCTCCCCCTCACACACACACACAATATGGCTATAATGTTCAGAGCAATATATATGAGCATTCTGGGAACTGAAGGAAGTGGTTTTAGCACTCTAAGTATCAACAAATTGTTTATTCCCTTGCAAATCAGACTGCTGGAGAACATATTTAACTTACATCATTCCCACTGTTATCCTCCACATCAAAGAGATGATTATTTATGCAACAAGATGTAACTGGGGAAGCAGTTTTCTCTGAAATAATCACACCCTTGAGACATTATGAGGCACAGAGTTCATTACTGTTGAGAAGAAAAGTATATTTTGCTCTGGATAAGAAGGAGTTGGAGTTCAGAATACTGAACTGCAGTTTCAGCTGGATGGGGTGGTTCACTTAGATTAATATTACCATTTAGATCATTCACCTCAGTCAATCAGAATGTTCTACTAGCCCAAGTAGCTTTATTAACCCCTGAGTTCCTATGTTGCTACATTTACAGAAGGTTACTGTTTTTGAAAGTCAGGCCCATTAGTTTAATTTTAATACCACTGGATTAGCAGTATATATCCAAAAGATATGTTAGTATTAATACAGAAGGAAGAGAGTCTTCAGGAAGTCCCAAACAATGCAGAAGTTAAGGATCTGACCAGTCAAGAGATGTTATTTAATTGTTTAATAAGAACAACTTAGGTCTGATGATGGTAGGATACCCAATACATTCTCACTGCAGCAAAATGCATAATGCTAACTACCTGAGACACCCTTACTTGTAACTCACAATGAGATCAGTAATGTGGTACTTTTGGTTCATGGTCCCATCACACCTTTTCACACTCAAGACACATCAGAACATGATTTATTGTGACATGTACACCACATTAATTACAAATTTAATTACTCTTTAAAAATGTGTTGGGGCTGGAAAGAGTTGATTGTGGAAGAGTTGGGAGAGGTTTGACAGGCTGTCGGAACCAGGGAAAGGGAGCTAGGAACATAACTGGATCTGTCAGGCATGATGGAGATTACTTCATGTTTTGAGGGTGGGGATGTGGATGAAGTTGTAGAATAACTTCAGAAACTCCCACTCATCTCCTCATCACACCTTTAGTTGCATTATGCCATAAAGTCTTTGGGGTATGCCTTCCACTCCAGCTACTCTGTCCTGGTTCAGAAGCACCAACTAACCATGGAGTTGTCTTAACTGGCCACCAAAGGATTCCTTTAGACAGGGGGAATTCTTAACTAGCACAATGCTGCTGAAGTGACTAGTATATCCCATCCTAAAATCAATGCTATAGAGGGCATCTGTCCCATGAGTCTTCTCTATACACCAAAGATTATAAGATCTCCAGCAGGAATACAGTATGTCCTCATTCATTTCTAAGCTTTCAGAATACACAGAACTAGTCAAGCAGACAAAATACACATTCACATCATCAAAGTGGTAAGGCAACTACAGGGAATCAACAACCTCTGGGAAGAAATAGACATACACATGCACACACTAGATGGTTTTGGATAAGTACCTAAGATAGATACTGAGGCAATTACTTTCCAGTAAAAAGTAGTAATAGTTCAGTCGACTGCATATAGTGAGTGGGAAAATCAGATAACTTTTTCCATATTACAATGTGCTTGCATAAGTAGATTAATCTGAAATGATAAACCAACAGCCATATTGTAATATGGGCCCTCTTTCTGTTCTTTAATATACCTCATGACATTTTGATAACCAGGGGAAGGAGCCTTGCAACCACTCATATTTTGAAGAAAGAATCCAAAGAAGCCGTTCAGAGAGACATTCAGAGAGACAAAAACAACAGACTTTGGGGGCAAGAAAGTAATATAATTTCCCTCATTTGTTTAAGTAGAAAGTGAAATAAATACAGTCAGTTGTCTATGTGAATGATCATCCTATGTTAGGGTATGAATAAGAACGGCCATATTGGGTGAGACCAATGGTCTATCTACCCCAGTATCCTGTCTTGTTACAGTGGCCAATGCCAGGAGCTTCAGAGGGAATGAACAGAACAGGTAATCATCAAGCGATCCATCCCGTTGCCCATTCCCAGGTTCTGGCAAACAGAGGCTAGGGACACCATCCCTGCCCAGCCTGGCTTAGAGTCATTGATGGATCTATCCTCCAATAAGAACTCTCCATATAAGTGACAAACAATAGCTATATAAGCACATCGGTCTTGCTTTTCAGTAGGATAATGGCCTAGTAATCATTCAGTTACAGGCCTTACATCTTTTCTCCAGAAGTATAGCGCATAGCTATATTGAAAAAAATAGCTGGAAATCATTTTAAGTATATAGAGTGGATGGAAACGTTATAATCTTCATCTGCAGTCAGTCATTTTCCCCTTTCTTTGTGGCAAATAAACAGGTTTAAATAATTCTGCCCCTTGTATCCCTTTTTATACAGAGTATTTTGCTTCTGGCTTCAATGCAGCAGAGTTCTAGTAGAATTTCTCACTCTTTCAATTGACATATTTTCTTTTAATCTAATCTTTATTTTTAAGTTTAGCTTCTGATTCATTAACTTTGTCCTTTTCGTTTTCTCTCTATTCTCAAATCTGTTCCTAGGTCTTCTAATGTAACTGTGGAAGGTTGTTTGGTTGTCCCCACCCATATTATAATTTCACAATACAAGATTGAAGGCTTCCCATAACACTTCTTATGAAGAATTGTCTTCAGAAATGATTTATTAAAAATATATAATTTCTTAATACTACATCTCTCAATAAGCCAGTTCAACACTACCATAATTAACATTCAGCTTCAAAGACATACATGGGGCAAATGATCTTAAAAAACACAACTGCTCTAGTAGGATCTCTCATATCTTGAAGTCTAAATATATTACTTCTGGGAATAAAGCAACTGTCTGTTCTTGAAAAATTGTCACGGCCAGAAGAGCAGAATGAATATTCTTTAACATTAACATGCTGTGTTCTCCAGGTCTCTGAAAGCATATTCATTTATTGTGCCAATTAAAGCATTTGCTGCCTTTGAAACATATTTAGATCTATGGGACAATCTATTCAGCTCAGCATTTAGTAAATTGTCAGATTACCTCTCCAAATTGCTGTATTATGCAAGTGTTCAGTGCATTTTAACCATCACTTCTTTGGAAAAAAATAACTCACCTGTAGTTTATCAAGGAGCAGCCTTGGCTGTTGGAAATAAGGATGAGCAAGTACTTTGCCGTCTATGTGCAAGACGTTCCTTAGTGATGATATTTGCAGAATGGCTGATGGGACCGCATCTGAAGACACAGGAAGAATACCCCACTTAACACCCCACTCCACACACACACACACACAAATGAGGAATAGACAGAGTTTATAATCCTTTCAGTTGGAATGGATGCTTTTGATTCTTGGATATGGGAACTATATGCCACAATAAAAGGTCATTGGTAATGCTTAAGATAAATCAACCCATCTCCAAAGCAGATTTAGATTTCAAAGTACTAAAAAGGCCATCGCCCATGCACAAGTAATATTGTGTAAAATATGCTATCGGAACAACATATTGATATGAAAATTCCATGAGCATAAGTAGTAAATTAAGAAGGAGCATTTATACCTTCCCCATGTTTGTCTTGTTGTTTGTTTTCCGTATCTATGATTGTTTGTAAAGCAAAATTTAAGGCATTTGAAAGTGGTCCTAATGAAAGTCCTGGAAAGTTAAGTCCTCTGTGAAACCTACCGATCACCACATTTATGTCCACAGTGTGATCCATCAAATGTTGCAGACATCTGTTAGCCTGGCACTCAGATACCAGAGAATATGCTCCAGAGAGAAAGTCCAGGATACACACCTTAACATACTTAAACCACTTTCACCAAACAAGGACACTCAACCAAAGAAGAAGATTGCATCATGGAATGGCCCACCAAAATACTTTGGGAAAACTTGTTTCTGTAGAGAAAAAAAAACAACCTATGACTGCATATCCCTAGTTGTTACCTACCCCCCCATACTAGCATAGGCATCGACTCCGTGGGTGCTCTGGGGCTGGAGCACTCCTGGGGAAAAATTAGTGGGTGCTCTGCACCCACTGGCAGCCAAGACAAGCCCCCCTCACCCATTTCCACACCTCAGCTCCTCCCCCACACTCAAGCACGCCACATCCCCATTCCTCTGCCTACCTCCCAGCACTTTCCACCACCAAACAGGTGTTTGGCGGCACTTAGGACTTTCCAGGAGGGAATGGGGAGGAGCAGGGACGCAGCAGAGAAGAGGCGGGGCAAGGGCAGGGACTTGGGAGAAGGGGGTAATGAGGGCAGGGTGATGGCGGTGCAGGAGTGGGTCGAGTACTCACCAGGAACAGTGGAAGTTGGCACCTATGCATACTAGTACCCAATACAGGGTATCAAACAATGACAACTCTATGGGGACCACATCCTCAAAGAAATCTTTCCTGAGTCCCCTGTTCTGGCCTTCCAACTATCCCTCCAACCTCGCCAAGCTCGTCAGGAGAAGCAAACTCCCACAGACCAGGACACACCAATTCAAAGTGCCAGCACAGGTGCAAAACCTGCATACATATCTCCACTACTAATATGATCAACACTCCGCAGAACACACCTTTCAATTTCCATGTGTCAAACACATGCCTATCACATGTGGTGTACCCCACAAAGTGCAACAAATGTCCGAACAACTGTGTGGGTGAAACCAGACAATCATTATGCTCGAATGAACTTGCACATAAAAATAAGAGAAAAAATCCCTATCATCTATGAGCAAATACTTTTCAGAGTAATCGCTCCATTTCTGACCTATCAGTCCTTGTCCTCAAAGGAAGCCTGTACAACACTTCAAAAGATGAGCCTGGGAGCTTAAATTCATAACTCTGCTAGAACCTAAAAAACAGGGACTTAACAGAGACACTGGTTTTATGGCCCATTACAACAACTTGTAACATACTCTGCTGCCTATTAACCTTCCTTTGTCCTGTGACTGAAGAAGCGTTAGTTACCCGCTTCATTTTAAGTGGTCTCCTTCAACATGTGTGAACCTATTATGCTTAACAATCTGTCCTACCTTGTATTTAATTTGGCCACTCTAGTTTTCTTCTCCATACTAGTAGAAGATCTTTGTGAAACTCAAGAGCTTGTCCCTTCCACCAATAGAAGTTGGTCTAGTAAAAGATTACCTTACCCACCTTGCATCTCTCATATCTTGGGAACAACACAGCTACAAAAAACACTGCAAAGACCTACTGTAAGACAAGCTCAGTTCTCATAGTTAGACTGTAAGCTCTTCTGGGAGCAGGAAGTGTCTTTCTGGGTTCTGTTAGTTGGAGAATTTCCAGCTTAAGGAGATAGACCCAATTAGCTCTGTTTGAACGAGCATACTAAGCACAGAAATCTAGCTGCCATGTCATGAGTGGTGGGAGGAGCAGCTGCCTGAGTATATACCTAGGATCATACTCCAGTGACTAGCCCCTCCTGCTACTCAAGTCTACTTGTACTTATTTTCAGTATGCTAGCTTAATCAGAGCTAGTGCAAGTATGTCTCCTTGAGCCTGAAACTACATGTCCAGTTTACAAGACATACCATTTGTTCTCTGCAGTGTCTATCAAAAAGGGGACCTTGTTTATTACTCCTAATCCTCCTTCTAATAAGAGTATTTTCTCCTAAGTACTATTTATTATGCCTCCACTTATTTATTTAAAAAACTAGCTCTGTCCAATTAACATGTTACTGGCAGTTTCTGGGGAGGGATGAGTAACCCTCCCCAATAAATGATTAAGAAAAATATCCAAGATAAAAATAAATTGAGATAATAAATATACCTTTCCTCCACCTGTGAATCAGCTTTAGCAGGCTGTACCATTCACAGTCATTTGATTTTTTAATTATACTTCCCTGTTGCACTATTAAATAATCAATATATTTCTTTTCTTCAGCAGTGGTTGGTCTCCTCTTTGCCATGGTTGTCATATTATGATGAACTTCTCCTAGCTGGACTTTGCTTTCATTACATTCCACCTAATCAAATCAAATGATGCTGCCTCGCACTGAGCCAACCAAAGGGATTCTATTTAATCATAGATCATTCCAAACAAAGGAGATGGACTTAGTCCAAGTACCAGCTGCATTTCTCAATCTTTGTTCCCTGATGAGAAAGAATTTATAAAATGCACCATTCCAAAATTCTCTCAGCACATGCACAACAAGAGACATGTGTTAACAATATTAACCATTAAGTAATTGACTCAGTGTCAATTAAGAGACTTACATGAGAGTGGGAGTGCGGTTAAGACACTGATCGAGGACTTAGTGAAGCTGGGTTCAGTTCCTGCCTCTGACAGAGGCTTCCTTTGGGTGACCTTGGGCAAGCCATTTTATCTCTCTTTGTCTCAGCTCACCATCTGTAAAATGTGGATGATGATGATTTTAGTTTAAAAAAAAAAAGCCAAACCTCTCATCTTCCAGAACTTGTTAGCTCCATTCCCCATCTTTGTCTGAACCCTGTCAATAGAGAGGCCCAGTGGGGCCAGGAAGGGGAGGGAGGGAGTGCTTATTCCCTTATACTGACAATGGCTGGACTTGTTTTTCCTCAAACGTTAAAAATAAATGTAAAAGATTCAAAGAGTTATGAGTGAGCTACATCAGAGGGTTAGAATGAAACCCCATATACAACTTGAGCTAGGACTGCTGCTGCCTTACATGTATTTTTTGTGCTCCCATTAAAGAATGATGACACAAAGTTTCTAGATGCTGTGTTTGAAAGCTGGATAAAGATGTACATGAAAGCAGACATAATCCACCTGGCCTTCCCACTGCTTCCCTCATAGCCTCTTTCCTCTGTATATATCTTCTTACTGTACTCTCAGACCCAAATGACCAATTTCCAACTGCTTTTTCATGGTGGAAACAATTTGAAGGGGTTTCCCAAACTGGCAAAAAGACCAGACTGTCTCTGTGCAGATAAGTAGACTTAGGTCAGGAGGGAGTGGACTAGTAGAGTGAAACTGCCACCTCACAGAGTGTGGGGAGCCTCATGTGGTTGCTGTTGATTTGTTTGTGGCTCACATGAATTTTCTTAGAACTTGCATAGCAAATATGTTTGCGCCGAGTAGTTTAAAGGTTAACGTTTGCTAAAAAGAGGCAGAACAGTCTAATTGTTTGAGCATGAGGCTTGTTACCTGGAGCAACTCAGGCCTAATCCTGACTCTGACTCACTACTTTGCCTTCATCAAGTTACTCATCCTTTTTATGCCACATTTTTCCATGTATAACGCAGCATAAAATACTCACCTACTTTAAAATGAGTCTCTGTGTGGATTGATTAATAAGTCTGAAGATGCAAAGAGTTATAAAAATGTTACATATTAATAAGAAATTCTTAGTGATTTTTTTTTTCTTTTCAGTATTTGGAATCATGCTTTTCATATATTTAATAACAGGCATTACGCTTAAATCTAACATTTTCCAGAGTAAAGTCTATGACAGATGTTTATTACAGTAACTGCATAGTCTAGAGGGATTTGCAATTGTAATTAGTTTTATAGTTTCTGTAGTTAAATCCACTGCTGTCTCCTATTTGAAGAATTTTTACTTTTGGTCATCATACAGGAACACTGTTATTTCTTTGTTCCACAACTTGATGGCATAGCTGCTGTTCAAGGAAAATTAGTGAGCCAAATCCTGGGATCCTTTCTGTCTTACTTCAAAGGGCAAATTCCCATTGACTTTAATATAAAAATATATTTTAACTAGCAGTCCAATAAATTCAGTTTGGTTCAGATACAAGTTATTTTCTTCTCTCATATCAACACCAGTAACAAATATTTTTCAGGCCAAATGACACTTGTGCAGTCCCATTTTAAACAATATGAATTTACTAAACAATTTTACTGATGATGCACTGAGAGGAATAAAATCCAATTAACTTTTTATCTTACCTGTATTGGTTCTGCAGTAAAAAAAAAAAAAAAAATTGTTACTGAAATAAAGCAGATAGGAAGCTGAATGTACCCAGATCTATTTAGTAAGAAGGTGCTGTTTTCCCCTAGTCTCTTTGCAAAGTAAAAATACACAAACACAGAGGCACATTTTGCTGTATCATGCTTCCAAAGTTAGCATGATAAAATAACAGACATTTAAGAGACAGCATGCCCTGGTGGATGGAGCACTGCAGTGGGAGTCAGGAGACCTGTGTTCTAGCCCTCAGTCTGCCACTGACTTGCTGAAAGATGTTGGACAAATCCCCTCACCTCCTTATGTGTATTTTTCCCTTACCAAGCTTTGCATCTCTTGTCTCTTCGAGGGATGGATTATTACTTTAATTTAAGCAATGTCTACACTGCAAAAAAAGGTGCATTTTTGTAAAATCCTAGTGGAAACAATACTCTGCTTTTATCTCAATGAGGTAAACTCCAGATGAGAGTGTAAGGTTGACCTGTACTATCCTAACACTAAGGTGAAAACGACCGTGATGCTTGGTCTCCACAAAGGTTTTATGTCAAAATAACTATTTAATGATACATGCCTTTATTTGGAATGAAGACATAGCCCATGTATTTACACACAAATTATCGTATTAGCCCCTTAACACAATGAGCCTCTGATCTCAGTAGCGACCTCTAAGAACTATTGTAATACAGAGAATAATAATTCTATTGTCTTTTCTCAGCAAAATTGTATAAAAATCGGTAACACAAACACATGATGTTAGAAAAGTATTAACACTAAAAATTAAAGCAATTGAAACCTCTAGGATTTAAACTTTAATGAACAATGCAGAAGAGGACTGGAGAGAATAGAAGGATATTTGGCTCTATGAAGTTAGGCTGAGGCCAGCATTATTTCTGCTTTAATAGGTGAAACATTTCAAGAGGTTTTGAGTTTGATCCAGAAGCAAATAACAATAAAAAAATACTAATGGGGTGGTTTATTTGAAATCATGGTGTGCAGCCAAGCAAGAATGCACATGAAAGTCCGTTTGTTTTAAATAAGCAACAAGGTAAGGATCTACAGCTGAATTAACAGGATTCCAAGTCATCTGCATTTAGGAAGTTATGAAAGTCACTTATAAAAGACAGAATAGGATGTAGAATTATCAGCCACAATGCAGGACAATATATCAGCCTAAGGTATGCCATTGATATTTACACAATGCAAGTAAAATGCCTAGAGATGTACATGAAAAGGACTGAGATAGATGGATACAAACATGTTCTGGTGTTTTGTGTATCAAAAGTGCACCAGATCCAGAATGAGCCTCAGAGTGTTGAAAGACAACAAGCAGCTACAAAATTAAGTGTGTGCATAAAAAACTCATATTAAACAGAAACAGCCTCAAACTAGAAGCTCGATCTGAAGTCCTTTCATGTCAATGAGAGTCTTTCCATTTACCTCAATAATCAGGCCCACGCAATAAAAACTTAGTTACTGTGGACTGTACATAGGACAGATTACAACTCTGCTGAATATGAAAATGCTATTTTGCATAGTCATTCTCAATGCAGAACCACACGTTTTAGCATAGCATTGACTAATACCCTATTCCTTAGCACAAAGAAGTCCCTTTCTGTTGAGAAATTTTAGGATATTAAAGTTCTAGCATTTTACATAGGAAAATTTATACCAAAAAGGACAACTGTGACCACCCTTTGAGATACCTTTTAAGGGAGGAGTGAGAAGGCACTCGGGTGCCAGAGCATGAAAAAGCATATGAGAAATGGATAGCAGTAATAATACAAAGTCTTAAATACTTCAATGTGAAGAAAAAATTAGTGCCCATGGATGCAAGTTTCACTCTGTTAGAAACTTTGTTGCTTCAAAGGGGGCAGGAGAGGTGGAGAGAAGGGTGGCTCCTACTGCACATCTTTCAAAGCAGTAACCAAACAGAAAAGAAAATGCTTGCAGTTTAATTATATGATGATACACTCAGGATCTTGAAGACATGGATGTAGCTCAGTCTTTTAGCACTGAATCAGAATCCATCTAGGAGAGCTCAGTCTATGCAATGGCAGCCATTAGACTGTGACTTAATCTAAAAACGGCACAGAGACAGAAATTACAGGGCAACAGCGATTCTACCATCAAACTCTGCTTCAGCTTGTTTAACTCAACCAGGAAATCTGAGGCATAGTCGGGCACCTCTATCTCCATTTTAGCCCTATCCCAGGCTTCTCATACCAGGGGCACACTAAATAAATCCAGTGTTGGCATGGAAGACCTATATAAAACTATAAAAATGATAGTGGAGACAGCTAAAAGGAAAGTATATAAATGAAGTAGAAAATATCTGCTAAGTCAGATCATACAGAAGGCCTCAGAAGTGATGGAACCTGGGGAATGAAGGTCCCAGAATGCATGATATACATCAAACCACTATAAAGACCCTTAGTGCAATACAAAAGCTAACAGAAGGAAAGAGGCTAGATGACAAGTCTTATGAATACCAGAGTACATAATGACTTAGAAGGGCAGAGCGATGATTAAAAAAAAAAGTGGGATACAGGAAAAAGTGACTTGAAAAGATATTTGATTTAACAGAAACTGAGATAAAGTTTTAGAACAAAACTAAAAAGTTGATGAGGTTTAGAAGTTGAACTACTGAACAAATTTTTATTTTTTTTTTCTTTAAAAGAAGATAAATGTTGTCCAGAACTTTAGAGGAGGAACTAAAAATTATGAAAAGATGCCTGGGGGAAATGGTTTAGTATGCACATTAAGAAAGAAACTAATCTCTGCACATGGTCTAAGTACCTCTTAAATTCTAGAAATAGAATTTAAGCAGTGACTAGGCTTTGTGTTATCTCTAGCCACATGAGTAAATTCCATCCGAAAACGAATCTGGAGTGTACAAGATCTACTACCAAAGAGAAGAGGCAGAATAAATTACTGCAGCTCCATATACAAGCAGTTCTCTAGAGAAGGCACTGTGGAAAAGCTGGAAATGTTGCTGTGGACCAGCAGACATTATTGTTGGGCAGGATAGCCAGATATCAGAAGTTGCAGGCCTCAAAGAGCCATGGAGCTTTTCTTCTACAGAGTCCTTAACATGTGATGATCATTCCTTGGCCCATTATTGGTAGACTGGATTTTTTTCATCCTCTCAGTGCTTCTTCATATATATACACTATAAAAATTATTTTCAATGTTATTTTTAGGTATTATTGAAGTTACGTTAGTATTTGCATGCTGTCATTCCCACTGGAGTTCTGCCAGTGATCTGTGAAGCAATTGATTTAACCTGCCAGTTTACTGAACAGATTCAGCAAAAATGAACACCTCAGAAACTGAGCTCCAGCATTGCTGGCTTTTCTTGTCTTTATTTTTTACCGAGATGATTCATTTCTTCTTGCATGGACATCAGTTGGAAGGCAGAGGGGTACATATGGGGCTCAAGAGGAAACTCATGTTTTTTCTGTTTATATCACAGAAACGATCAGGAGTGCTCCTACTTTACAGTAGCGTGATAGATTCTTTTTAAAATGTGCATCAGACAAAACTAAAATAAAAAGGGAAAAGTTGGTGTTTGATTTGGCTTCACACTAGTGATAGAAAAGAGGATAACGAGTGAAAATATCTTGTAAGTAGTACTAATAACATACCCTTTGCCTTAATAATTAGCTAAAGTTCAGTATTTCTTGTTAATTTTAATTGGAAGTCCTAAAGTATTGTTATGTGATATAACATGCATTTAAGATTTTTTTAAAGTCAAAAGAATCATTTTTTCCCCCTCTGCCAAGACATTACTCAATTATTACAATGTGGCTATTTAAAGTTATGCTTTTCTGTTACAAGTAAAGGCATTACAGTTACATTAAGTTCAATTTGAAAATTAAAGCATTATTGAAGAACTAGATATAAGAGAGTATTCTTTATTCTAGCTGTTCATCACCAAAAGGCAATACAAACCTGTACCCACCTCATTGGAATTTGCAATCACTATCGCTGCCATCGAACAAAATAAAAAAGATATTTAGCCCAGATTTGCCACATTGTGGCATTTAAGGTACAACAATTATTTCCTATTCTAAATATGGAGAGATTTTGTGTTTTCTCAGATGATGCCTTGTGCTAATCATGGATAAATGTTTCCTTATTAACGGAAAATTACCGGTCAAACAGGTAATTGCACAGGCTAATGAGTCAATAATGTGCACAAAAAGGTAGTTTGGAATGCCAATACCTGATTTCTGTGTGCAAATTTTCATTTGCATAAGTGAAAAGAAATTTTTGTGGGCACATTTGTTGCATCATCCTTTGAAAACATGGCCATCTCTCTATCAGAGTGGGGGACTAGGGGCTAATCATCAGTTAGAAGCAACAGATGAGGAGAGAAACCTGGGTTTGTGGGTTGATCACAGGATGGCTAGATCCACCAATGTAATACGACTGTGCAAAAGGCAGATGAGATGCATTTCCGAGAGAGATGCCATTGTACAAGGCAGTGGTAGGACCTCATTTGCAACAGTGTGTAGAATGCTAGTCACCCATGTTCAAATTTAATCTGGAACAGGTGCAGAGGAGAGCTACTGATCATGGGAATGGGAGGTGGGGACTATCTTATGAGAGGAGACTGGAAAAGCTTATCTTGTTTAGTTTAGCTAAAAGAAGACTGTAAGGGGATATGACTGTCCTGTTTGAATTCATTACAAGAGTAAATATGAGGGAGGATGAAGAACTATTTAAGTTAAAGGGCACTGTTGGCACAACAATAAATGGATGCAACCTGGCCAAGAAGAGATATAGGCCTGAAATTAGAAGGCCTTTAATCATCAGAGGGCTGAGGTTCTGGAATAGCTCCTAATAATTGTGGGAGACAACAACTTAATTTTCAGAGAGAGCTGGAGAAATGCAATTGTGTGATGGGATTGCTTGTGATGATGAGGGACAGGCCTCAGCAACCCTGGGGCTCACTTCCAGTTTACGTCTTATGTTCCTAAAACTCATGCTTCAGGGTTTCAGTCGGCCAGCTACAAGGGACAGGAAGGGATTCTCCACCCCCACCGTATTCTATTTGCTGTTTTAAAAAATCTACTTCCTATGAAGCATCAGGCAACACCATTACTGGAGATGAGATATTTGATGGGGGAAGGCCAGAGCTCTGAGAAGGCACTGGGCACTCACTCACTCTCTCTCTCTCAGGTGCTTGACTGTCTAATCCTTGTTCATATGCTCAAGGTCTAAATTGATTATCACATGTGGAGGTGTGAAGGAATTTTTCCCCAGGTCAGTGGCCAGGGGAGGGGAGGGTTGCCTTCCTCTGCACAGTGTAGGTGAGGGTAACTTGCCAGGGTTATCTGGGCATATCTTACTAAATCATTATCCTGTGATTGTGGGAACCTTGAGTCCCTCCTCTTCTCTTTCTGTGGTAAACAGTTGAGTCTCCTGGTGGTTGTAATGCTTTGGTCTGATTTCAGTTGCTGGGTTTAGTGTATAATTGTGAGGTGATATTAGTGGCCTGTGATATACAGGAGCTCAGACTCCATGATCTGATGATCCCTTCTGGCCTTAAACTCTACGAGTCTATCAGAGATTTCTCAACATCACAGGCCATCAACATCAGCTCACAATTGCACACTAAACCCAGCAACTGAAATCAGACCAAAGTATTACAGCCCCGTTGTATGGCTGTTGTATGACGTTGTTAATAGATTAGTATGGATAATTGTGATATCTATTCAAAAGTGACAGTCAAATCTATCCTAGTCTATTGTTTAGTTCTCTGCTTCTCCCCTTGAGCATGTTGCTGGGTTATTTTTCTGCTCTTTTATTTGGGAAAGGCTATGCGGAAGAGGTGAGTCTTGGAACCTGACCTAAAAATGGTGAGCTTTTGCTTTTCCTTGTTTCCTTTTGGAGGGAGTTCCTGAGCCATCATGCCACAGATGATGATAAAATACCAAATAAATGAATTCTACTTGTACATATTAACTCCACTAAGCAGAATTACAAAAACAATTTAATCCATTGAGCCAAGTTCTGCCTTGAGTTACATAGATTCAGCTCCACTGACATCAGCCAGATTACATGAGTGTGAAATAGGGCACAATTTGGCCCATTCTGTTTAACACAATCTCTGTTGTTTCTGGAACAGGCAAGCTTTTCACAGAAAATGTCATTGTGCCTCAAAGTGAATTAAGTTAATACAATGATTAGTGTAAATTGGTAGGAGATAAGATCTTTGAAGCATTCATGTTACTGAAATGGAAAACACTTTAAGACCTCAAATAAAATGTTTCTATGCATTTACAGCACATAAAAAGGATGTTTCCAGAAATAGAGAAACAGCTATTTTCTTATACTTCGACTACAGAAGCATTTGTTTTGAAGCATCAAGGAGAGAATCTTGCAGACATGACACTTATCTCAGGTCAAAGGAAATAGTTTGTTAGAAGTGGAGGGAGTTTGGAAAAGTTGCAAAGCTAACAAGTCCTAATTCTTTTTGAACTGTTTGTTTTTAAGAAGTTTCCATAGGCTTTCAAGCATGCAGGCAGGGGCTATTAAAGCCAACAGAGAAACTGAAAGAGAGAGAAATTTAGTCAACAAAAACTAAATATTATTGGTGAAGTCTTGGATCCCTTGAAGTCAATGACAAAACTTCCATTGATTTAAAGAGGATTTCAACCTAGATATCACAATCAAAAAGGTGACTGAATCAGGGCCGCCCGGGGGGGGGCAATTTGTCCCGGGCTCCGCAGGGGCCCCCACGAGAGTTTTTCGGGGCCCCTGGAGCGGGGTCCTTCACTCGCTCGGGGGCCCCAGAAAACTCTTGCGAGGCCGAGCCCCGGAGCTTCTTCCGCTCCTGGTCTTTGCCGTCGGGGGGGGTCCTTCCGCTCCGGGGCGGAAGGACCCCCCCGCTATCGGCGGTAATTCGGAAGTGGGGGGCCTTCCGTTCTGGGACCCGCTGCCGAAGTGTCCCCGAAGACCCGCGGCGGGGGCCCCCCGCCACCGAATTACCGAAGAGCGGGCTGCACTTCGGCGGCGGGTCCTGCTTCGGCGGTAATTCGCCGGCGGGGGGCCCCCCGCCGCGGGTCTTCGGGGCACTTCGGTGGCGGGTCCCAGAACGGAAGGCCCCCCGCCGCCGAACAGGGCCGGACCTAGACATTTCGCCGCGCGGGGGGCCCTCTGCCGCTTGCCGGTCCCACCGCTCCCGTGGACCTCCTGCAGGCATGGCTGCGGATGCTCCAGCGGAGCCGCGGGACCAGCGGACCCGCTGCAGGCACGCCTGTGGGAGGTCCACCGGAGCCGCCTGCCGCCGACGGCCCCAGGCCCCCGAAATGCTGTGGGCGGCCCTGGACTGAATAATGAAAACAAGTTGTAAAAAATATTGTGAAATTAAATGAAAAAAATATTCAAGACAGCTCTATTGATGATTCATAGCACATTCCTCTGATACCCCCAGATAACATTAGTGGAGGTTTTTTTCTGGGTGTAATTTCCCCCCTGGCTTTCACATTTGGTTTTCATCCTTATTTTAATGAGTGAATCACATTGAGGTCATGAAGTTTACCATGCAAGTTTAAAAGGTCTTCATCAACCAAGGTTAAATCTCTGGCATTTAACTGCAGCTATAGTTCGAGTTAACATTAGGTACTCATTAAAGAATATCATGTGTATGTCGGTATGCACAAATCTGGAAAATCTCAAAGCATTTCTGAAAGAAAAAAAATAACCAAAAGAGCTGGAGGGAGAAGAATTAAGACAACTTTTGGCCTTGTACTTCTCTACCTCTATACACAATACTTGTGTGGTACCTATAATTATTTATTTGAAATATCACATCGGTATTCTGGGAACCATGTATTGCTGGTTATTGTAATATATTTTAGGCTGCATACTGGTAAAATTCAGTTAACAAATAAACAGTAGTAAACAAGACCAACATTTTCAACATGCCTATATTTCTTTAAACATGGTATGCTCATGTAGCCCTGTATCAGGATGTTTGATATAACTAAGTACAATATTAAAGGCTCCAGTAATCATGTCCTGGCAAGATGCCCTAACATTAAGGAACAATTTCTGCTTTAACTTTAATGCTGTGCAACCCCACTGAAACCAATTATGTTGCATAGCATATAACTCAGGGCAGAATTTGGTCCCAAATGCTTTAGAGGTTTCCCACTAATAAACATCCAATTTAGTTAAGGAGACAATTTTAGAAAAACCACAATACAGCATGTAAACACACACAACTATGCAGGATCAAAAGAAAAATTTAAATTTGACATAAATGTACCGTGAAGATCTAAAAGCAAGAAAACCCCTGTTTTCATTCACAGTGCTCAGAAAGGCCCTGACCCCTGTAGGTTCACTTGGAAATTCATGCCCTGGCAACTTGCTCTACCTTGTCCAGCTCCTTCTTCTTTATATATATATATATATATATATATATATAATTTGGGGAGAGGAGGCTTGGCAGAGGAGAGAGAGAAACAGGTTTTGCAGCACCCCACTGTAAGACTGAACCTCAGGCTATCATAAGCCCCTGCTGAGGTTTATGACTACAGGATACACTGAAAAAGTACTTAAATCAGCCCAAGTCAAATATTTACATAGCTCTACGCAAATTGTACTGAATGATATCCTTGTTTGCAGTCTCAGCAGAGGCAGCAAGGAATGAATGGAGACGCAAGTACTCTCACACTAATGTTAGAGGGAAAGCGTAGAGGAATCTGAACTATTTCTGCTCATACAACACATAGTACTGTATGTGGTTAAACACATGACTTCAGTCTCCAGCATCTTACATCAACAATGAATCCAAGCAAGAGTGGAAAAACTAACAAAATACCAATTCTTGAAGCAATAAGTTTCTCAAAGCAGATGTGTATCAAAGCAAAATACGACAGACTTTTCTGATAGGCAGTGTTCAGGCAGGTCAGTTAAATCATCACTGACGCTCATTAGTATTCTGACAATCTCTAACAGAGTCTTTACCTGCAGCTGATTGACATTTAGCTAGGTGAAACACTCTTTCCGGAAAACATAAAAGAAAAATCAAAGAGATTCTTTTCAGCCACATAATTACAACTGAACAGCCACCGATCAGTATAAGTGAAGACAAATACAGGAGTTCCAATGAGGAACTGGCTTTTGGAAAGGAAAGTGTCCACCATTTATCTAAATCATCACTTCAAACAGTAGTCAGAAAAATCAAATTCTACTGTAGTGTATCTGGGGCTCAATCTTGCCAGGCACTGAGCATCTGCTAAGCCCACTGAAGCCAGCAGCTGGGAGGAGAGAGTCCTTGATGAGTGAATGTATGAAAATAGAATGTGTGTGTGTGTGTGTGGGGGGGGGGGGAATAACTATAATTCAGTGCTATTTAATTCTCAGAATACCTATCGAGGCTATTTTATTAGCAGCCATCATTGTAATTTTGAATGAGTCAAAGAAGCTGTAAACTTTTGGGTGCTGTGCAAAACCTAACCCAAATGTCCAAGGACCCTAAAAGACTGGTAACCTTTAGAAAGAATCTAGCGAGTCTGGGATATTGTACAATTACAACAGTTTTTCTTTATGAGGTGGTGAATTTGGCCATTATTATTTCCATTTTACAGATGGTCGAGTGAGACACACTGCGATTGAGTGAGGACACTCAATTTGCCAGAAAGCATTGTGGTTAAGTGGATGAGAAACGCTGCCTCTTTATTAACAACAACACTGGTCTACAATTTTTGAGAAGTCGTCTGCTTCAGAGATAAAATGTGATATTTATTATGCATTTTGATGTGCTGAATTCAAATATGACAATTAAAACAACTGATTGGCTACTGTTTCTAAGATATTTAAGTTTTTACATTTTATGTCTATGTATATTGTGTAGATAGTAGAGTTTTAATCATAAATTGTAAACCTAGGTCTTTTCATGTGTTTATGGTTGCTTTCCATGATAATATTTCACCTGTCCTGTTTATGTAACACTTTAAAAATCAGCAAAAGGGTTATATAAATAAAATTTATTATGAAACAAAAGGCAAAAAACTATTATGTACATAGTTTAGTCCTATTCAGTGTCTACTTGGCGATTCTTGGCTTGTCTCTTGTATTCATTAAATGGAGCATCTCTTGTCACTGTCCAGCAATAGTCTGCAAGCATTGATGGGCTCCATTTGTCCTGATAGCCTGCCAGGAGATTCCACTGCTGTAGTCTGGAGCCCAACAGCTCTGCCTTACTCTTGAGTAGTTCCAAATCCCTGACAAAGTCATTCAGTTCACCTTGTGTTATGAGGTGTGGTTCAGAGGAGGAGGAGGAGAGAAAATGTGGGTCCTGTGACATTGATGGTTCAGGACCAGAAGTTTCATCCTCTTCCTCTTCCTCGTCTGACTCAAGTGAGAATGATACTGGTGCATCAGGAACCGGCAGTCCTTCTCCGTGGGGTACTGGGCGTATAGCTGATGGAATGTTTGGATAATGCACAGTCCACTTTTTCTTCTTTGACACACCTTTCCCAACTGGAGGCACCATGCAGAAGTAACAATTGCTGGTATGATCTGTTGGCTCTCTCCAAATCATTGGCACTGCAAAAAGCATAGATTTCCTTTTCCTGTTCAACCACTGGTGAAGATTTGTTGCACAAGTCTTGCAGCATATGTGTGGGGCCCACCTCTTGTCCTGATCTCCAATTTTGCAGCCAAAATAAAGGTGATAGGCTTTCTTAACCATAGTGGTTATACTGCGCTTTTGTGATGCAAAAGTCACTTCACCACAAACATAGCAGAAGTTATCTGCACTGTTCATATAAGTACGAGGCATCTCTGCTCACCTTGGCTAAACAGAAGTGCTTCCCTTTGCAAAATCAAACACTGACAGAGCACAACACTGCATGATTTCTAGAGCTGATATAGGGCAATTTGTTCAGCAGAGTGATGTAAGCTTCGTTAGGATTGCATCATCCATGACTTCTAGGAATAACATGATGCAATTCATATCATGTATGACGCAATACCAGCTTCAGATTGCATCATTCATTGTTTTGCCTAAAAAGCAAGTACTGTCCAAACCCAGTCATAGATTTATTCATAGATCCAGTCAAAGATGTATTTTAGTCATTTCTGGTTTAAATTGAGATACCTTCCCTTTATAACTCACTTATCCTCCGCCATTCCCAAGTCAAGGGTCATATATACTGACCCAATAGCATATCTTGAAAACTAGAGCCAATCAACAATTTTAAGCATCATTTTCGTTCTCAGTGACCAGAATTAGTAAAGTTGGACTACATTTATTTCAGAAGCATTTTGGTTGTAGAGCAGTGCAATCAATACAGATTTAAATGTATTTGTCAGAAAACTAGGGGCTTGAGGGGAAGGGAAGCAACTTGTATATGAGATTTTTCACCGTTTTACCCCTGAAAATAGTTTTGATAACATTTTCGCACCAGCTCTAATGGAGAGTCTAAGGAGATTTGAAACCTTGTTGTCATCCTGATGGTGAGTAGTTATATGCTCTTAAGCAAATCATGGCCCATCTGAGAACAGCCACACAGTGGGTTGAAATCCATGCCATTACTATCTTGCATGGGCTATCCATAGCACAGGAATAGTGGCTTCCACATATGGAAAGGAAGAGGTGTGACTCCCCCATCCAATGCTCCACATTCCCTGCCACTCACACAGTGCTCCAGCCAGCATAACTGCACTGACACATGCACAGTTCTACACTGCACCACATCGAGGAGGAACCAGGAGTTATGCTCCTGGGGAGGCATACCATATTAGGACACAGGTTAAAACCATACTTTACTCCTCAACTTATCTGTGCCTCCATTTCCCTGTTACTAGGTGAAATTACTTTACTTCTGGTTTCTATCTCATATGGTGGTTGTGGGAAATGAGGTAATGTATGTACAGAGTTTTGGGAACAGAAGGCAATGCTGCTAGGTGCCCCCTGTACATTGCAGGTCCAGAGATCAGTACTTGATAGGAAGAACAGATATGCCTTCCCGTGCAGTTGCTATCCAACCTAACTCTGCCTTTTCTGGCCTTTGAATGCTTGATTTTTCAAGACATGACATTAACACAAGCTTTTTCTTTTCATGTAGAATTATAATACAGTTTAGCCCAGTACTTTAATAGTTAGACCATGTAGGTCAGTGAGTATACATCTAAATCTAAAGAGTGGGGAGACATGCAGAGAATATGACACCCCAGACTTAGTAAATGTAAGTGAATGCCACTGTAATGTATAGTTAATAATCCAGAGCCCTGAAGTCAATGGAAGTCTTCCCATTCAATTTAATAGGCTTTAGTTTGGACTCAGGGACTGTCTGTAATATAGGTTTCACTTGTTAATAAGATGGGTGGAAAGTGACATGATTTAAGAAATTAAGTAGGTGAAAAGAGCTTAATTGAATCTGGGGGAAAATTATGAGTAATTGTTATAAAAATTAATGTTGCCTCCATGAAAGTGACTAAAATAAATTACCAATAATGCTAGAGATATGAGATGCAAGGAATACAAATTGATTAAAACAGGTGCTATTTATAGTCATGTTAGTTTTTAATTGTGCAATTTTTTTTAAGATAGCTGCATAGTAGTGCCTGTCAGTATGTGAATAAAACAGTATAAAATTAAGTATCTCTGCAATGACAGTTGCTAGAATAGCAGACCTCTACTGAAAGTCAGAATGTAACAAAAGAAAATAGTTCTTCAATAAAATAAGATATCAACAAGAATGTCATTGGACTCAGTGCTCCCAGAGACATTGAAACAGCAGCTGACATTAATATCTGCAGCTTTATTAACAACAATCAATATAGATTTAAACATGAATGTTTGAATTCAATTAAACACAACTAGACGCAACTATATGAAATATCACACACATTCTCAAAGCAGGCTTCCGGATGGCCTCTCCATGGCATTCCATATATGATTTTTAAATTTCATATTTCCATTCCCTGTATTAAGATCCTTATAATACTGAGGGATAAGGTCATCTAATCCCAAACCCGATGTATCATTAATGTAATTTTCCTGTCAACTGAACTTTTAAAGACTCAAGGTTTTGTAATGACTTATGGCTCAGTGACACAGGCTTGAGAAGTTTTATACCAAGAATCTGTCTCATCAGTCTTAAAAAAAAAAGGTACAAAAACTCCTTTCCATGTTGCTTCACAGAGTAAAGGCTTATAATGAAATCCTGTATTGTTTACAAGCTCCAGCCATGAAGAAATCAAACTTGAGAGAAGAGAGGTGAAAATAGTGAAGGCATCCCTCCTTACAAAGCATCCTGATCTTCTTCGGGGACTCTTGATTTCTGCTTAACACAGGAGCAGAAGAGCCATGTTTTTCTTCACAGGATTAAATTAAAAATTAAAAAACATTGAGACCTCGTGTGCTTTCTGACTTATCTATCAAAGAAAACAAAAACAAAAAACCTCCCATCAGAAAATTACTGATCTTGACTTGTGCTCGCCATACAAGTCTTACACTGACAGTGAGATATCTGACTCATATAGTCAACATGAAATACACATTGCAGCTGAATGTTTCATTAATACTATAATCAGTGATTCAGATACTAGGGACTAAATAAAATTCCTCTGTGCATGAAGAGTTTTGCCAACACCCTTTTAGACAGATATTAAGCATCTTCTTATTCTATTATATATAGGATCTCTTTTGGGTACATCCTACTGGTATTAAGAAAGTTCCCCTCTCAACCATCTATAGATGGATATTAATGCATTTGATAGGCTTCCTTGTATATCATAATTAATACCCTCACCACTCAATCTTGCCTTATGGAACATGAAGGAAATGGATGACCCACGAGAATGGAAATGGATATAGGCTTTCGTACCAGTAACCGGTACAACTACTTCACATGTCTGTAATGAACAAAAGTGATAAATTATATACTTATTTCTAAAACTCCCATCAGTGAAGTTTCTGAGCACTCACTATCTGATCCTTGCTGGATGCCATATGTGAAATGATTTGTTGGTTTCAGTGCAGTACCCAAGGGATGAGTGTGCATATCACAAACCACACTACCACACATGGAACTAATTGGTAACCTTACTGGCAGTCTTAGCAGACAAGGAAAGGGATTAAATTGATATTGAGACAGATTGAGTGACCATGTTTTTCAGCCCTGTAGTATATCTCCAAATCAAGTTTAAGGTGCATTTATGGGACACTGCTCTTTCTCTTGCTCTCTCTGTATTGCTAATTCTACCATTATCATAGTATTGGTAAGGCAGTACCTTGTCAATAAAGAGAAAACTTTGTTCTCTAGTGACTTCAATCACTCCTTTTCATAAACAAATTCACTGCAAAAAAACCCTACTAAATTTGATTTACATAACTGTCAAACAAAGTTGAATCATTAATTGTCAATATCCGTCAATTCTCTTCAGCATTTGAGCAGGAGACTATTAATACCTGCAGTCTACATAATGCCTATACAGTAAATAGGCACCAGGCAAAAAACAGACAATTCAATAACTCAGCATCTTGTTTTCGCTATAGAATTTATTTTTTTTTGAAATACTACAAATTGGAACCATTTCTCTTCAAAAGCCTTGATTTTAAAATACTCTATTGTACATGACACTGTAGAAAAGCTGAACTTACACTAAAGAATGAATACATGTGCGAGAGTTCTTGTAACTGAACACAAGTTAAAAACTCAGATGTGTTTCTGGTAGATGAAATGCTTCAGATTAAATGTCAAGGTATAGTGAATAATTGACACTTAAAATGAATGGTAGAAAAAAAAAGGAGACTGAAGGCATTCAAGATACTGTTCATTAGCTGAGGATATTTTTGAATAAAGCAATTCTTCACCACAGTTTTTTGTGAACTAGTTTCAACTTGTTTGGGGTATGGTGGGTGTCAGAAAATCAGGAACACACAGAAGAGGGATAACAATGCGATAGAGAAAGTGGATGAAGGAAACTCCCAGGGAAACACTATGTAGAACTGTCAGTATGTAATAAGAGGGATCAGATGTTCAGCATGATTTGGACAAGCTGCCCAAGAGATGAATCATTATTTTTCTCCCCAGTTTGGTCAGACCAGAATACTAGAAACTGAAAGAAAACTAATGAAAATGAGAGTAAATAGTGCTGAGAGGAGGAAAGCAAAGTGGAGGAGGAGAACTGGACCCTTACTAGAGGGTTGTGTGGGACTTCACAAACACCTTAAGGCCAGAAGTAACCATTGTGATCATGCTGTCTGACCTCCTGTATAACACAGGCCACATGACTAAAACTTAAACCACAGAAAGACACAGAAGTGAGCAAAGGCCTCATTCCATTCTTTCATTCCCACACTAGAATTCCAAGAAACTAACCTTCCTATGCAAGCATTTTATCTCCTGCTGCCTTCATCTCATACTAAAACCTGGCAATCTCTCTTCCCTCAACTTGAACGACTGGCTTTAGGACTGTGGCAGTGGCATTGGGTTCCTTTTCTACCATTGTTAAAGTTTTAGTGTCCTCTCACTACATTGCCTCCACTGATGTCTATTCCATCTGGCTCTATTCTTAGAATGCTTCTTTATTTGCTGTTCCTGTGATTTATCATCATTTCCTCCAGATGTAGCTGCCTCATTCTCTTTTTTCCTGATTTCAATCCCCTCCATTGTCCTAGCTGACTTCTATTTTCACAACAATGGTCCATCTGATCCCACAGCCTTTCATTTCTTTTGCTACCCTCTTATTGCAAAAACGTCCACTTTTTGACCAGTTCTCCAGTTCACTGCCTCTGGTGTTGTCTTGATATGGGCTTCCTCCAAAACTGATCTCATTCTGATCTCTGTCCTTGAATTCTCTTTCTCAAGTTGCCACCTGTTTTCCTTCAACATCACAGGCTCTCTGCCCTCATCCTATCAGGCCCCCTTTCTCACATCCCTGTCCTCACTCTCATTTCTCAATTACCTGGTTTCTAATTTTATTTGTAGTGTACTTTTCATTCTATTTTGACACCTTAGCTCTATCTCATTCCCAGGGCTGGCTCTTCTCTTGAATCCATTACTTCTGTTCCCGCTTTCATGCTGCTGAGCATCTTTGAGGACAGTCCTCTGATTAGTGACTCGAACTTTAAATTGATTTTCTCTTCTTTTATCTGTCTTTTTTTGTTACTTTTCTTTCTTTTTGCCTTCCCAACCTTTTCTTCATCTGTGGACCCTCAAAAAATGTAAAATGGAGGTGTGAACCCCTGTGGAAATCTTAGCTTAGACAGTCTGAGGACCCCTAAGGTTTTGCAGACCACAGGTTGAACATCAGTGCCCTTTATTACTCCTATAATAGTTAAATATTTTGGTCACATTTTGCTTTTAGTATTATGATTGTCTCCTTGCTGACCTCCATGACTCTCGCATTTGCCCCCTCCAGTCTCCAGATCACTAGTACTGTAGGTATGTTCTCCTCTCCTCAACTTCACAGCTTTTACTGTATCATACTCAAGATTCTTCACTCCCACACTTACATATCCTTTTTATCTTCCTCCCATTCTCAGCAATGTAGGTATATGTTTATGGTGCCATACACAGTACACAGGTGGAGGATAACCGCACAATGGAGGTGAAACTGTTATGTAATGTTACAACGGCTGTGAAGGTGGATGAAGACTGTAGCAAATACAGGATTTCCAATCATCCTGGTGTCCGTGCCATTGGTTTCAGGTCCTCTAGCCATCAAGGGTAGCATGGTGACTATTGTGCACCAGTTTCCCCACTTTAAAAAGTCGCGCACAGGCATCATCTTCATTTTTAATAATAACAAGAAAAGCTGCAGTTTTGATTTTCTTTAATAGATTCCTCTCTCAACCAAATGGAAATAAAACAACTGGCACATGGTTTGTACCAAATACAAATCACTGCTCCATCAGTAATTGCATAGCTATTTATAGCCAGAACAGGTGATTAATTATGTATTTGCTGGTAGCCAGCCAACAGTGACAATTTCACATAATTGTTGAGTGCACATGCGTGTGCACGAAGAACCCACTACTCTGCCCCATGTTCATATGTATTCTCTAAGATCCAAGCTGAAAATCTGAAAATGCTCCCAGAATAATTTTAAATAAAGTGAGGTGCTTGGCAAAGGTTTACTAAGTAGTATGCCTTCACCTGTCATAATACCACTGCTAGTAATACAGAGAAGATGCAGTCCAAGTGCAATACCATCAAGCTACGTTGAAATTCTCTTGCTTGTTTGGCTGGTAATATGAAACTGCTCCAAGAAAAGCTATAGGAAGTTCTAAGTAGGCAGCAGGAGAGACATTTTAAATGTGTATGCTGTTGCAATAAAAAAAAATGGGAGTTGTCAATCTGGTCTTCAATTGGTTAAATCCACTTGATTAGATAGCTGGCAGTTGCAGGTTCTTTTTTATGTCTACACACAGTCAAAATTATGAAGACCACTAGGTGTTGGAATCTGTTTTCTAGTCACCTACCCCCTTCTAACTCACTATAGTACTTAAAAACACCCCTTTCCCAGAACTCCGCCCAGAAGATATAAAGCTTCTGGTTTACAGGTTAGCTCTCTCAGGGATAACATAGTAGTTGTAAATGCTTCTGACATAGTCACACTTGACATTCTCATGAGCAAATTAGGGAATGGTGATTTAGACAAAATTACTGTAAGGTAGGTGCACAACTGGTTAAAAGACCATACTCAAAAAGTAGTTACTGTCAGGCACTGCCTACCTTAGTTAGGCATAGTGGTCAGAGCAAAGGTCAAAGCCAGACATGGGGTCAGGAGTGGGGTGAAGGTGGTGCTGGAACAGAGATCCCGAGAAAAGCCATGGCCAAGTCCACAGACAAGCCAAACAGGACCATAGCTGGAGTCCAGGTGCAGGCCAGAGATCAAATCTAGGTGGTCAGAGTCCAAGGAGGTCAGGAGACAGAGGCAAGGCTGGAGCAAAGTCAGAGTAGGGCAAATACAAGACTGGAACAGGACCTTGGCAAGGCTGGGGCACGAACAGAAACTGGAGCAGGCCACGCTGAAGCAACAGCCAGGTTCCTCGCTGGGTAGTGCAGTTTCACAGATTGATCTACAGTTCTGGCAGGGTTGTGAAAATAACTGAGCCTGGGGGTCATCTGACCCAGGCTTCGCTTAAGGATAGACTGCTGCTGCACGCCTGAAGGGTGAGTCCCTGCAGGCTCTGTGGAAGGCTCAGGTAGTGCAGCTGGGTTGTTGCTGCATGCTGGAGCGATAATTCATTGCAGCTCCTTTGGAGGGGCACCTATTGAGGCTCTGGGTTATTATTGAGGAGCACCTGGTTTGCCTGTGGGTTTGCCTCCCAGTTATCAATGTTACAACTATCAAACCATGAGGGTGTATCTAGTGGGGTGCCTCAGGGATGAGTCGTGGGTCTAGTACTATTAAATGTTTTCATTAATTACTTGTATAATAGAGTGGAGAATATGCTTATAAAATTTGCAAATGACACCAAGCTGGCAGGAGTTGCAAGTACTGTGGCGGACAGGATTAGAATTCAAAACAAAACAACTTTGACAAATTGGTCTGAAATTAATAGGATGAAATACAATAAAACCAAGTGCAAAGTACTTTACTTAGGAAGGAAAAAAATCAAATGCACACCTACGAAATGGGGAACAACTGGTTAGATGGTAGAACTGCTGAAAAGGATCTGGGGGTTTATAGCAGATCACAACTTGAATACGAGTCAACAGTCTGATGCAGTTGCAAAAAAAGGCTAATGTAATTTTTAGGTTTATTAACAAGAGTGTTGTATGTCAGACATAGGAATTAATTGTCCTGCTCTACTCAGCACTGTGGTCTCAGCTGGAGTTCTGGGCACTACACTTTAGGAAAGATGTGAACAAATTGGAGAGTCCAGAGGAGAGAAACAAAAATAATAAAAAGTTTAGAAAATCTACACCTATGAGGAAAGGTTAAAAAACTGGGCCTGTTTAGTCTTGAGGGGAAAAAAATGAGGGGGGGGGCAGGGGACAGGGGGCAGATTTATAGCAATCTTCAAACATAAGGGCAGTTCTGCAGAGGGCGGTGATCAATTATTTTCCATAGTCATTTGAGGTAGGACAAGAAGTAATGAGCTTAATCTGCAAAAAGGGAGATTTAGGTCAGATATTAGGAAAAAAAGTTCTACTGGTAAAGAGATTAAAGCTCTGGACTAGGTTTCCAATGGACGGTGTGGAATTCCAATCTCTGGAGGCTTTTAAGAACATCTCTCTACATTTCTCTGATTTTATTAACAATGTCCAGGGCCGGCGCTTCCATTTAGGTGGTCTAGGCAATCGCCTAGGGCGCCAGGATTATTGGGGGGGCGGCATTTTGCCGGGGGGGGGGGCAGGCGGCTCCGGTTGACCTGCCGCAGCCGTGCCTGCAGACAGTCTGCTGCTCCCACGGCTCCGGTGGACTGCGGCAGCTCCACCGGAGCCGCAAACCAGAGGACACTCCGCAGGCACGACTGCGGCAGGTCAACCGGAGCCGTGGGACCACAGCGCGGGGCGGCGAAATGGCCTGTGCCTAGAGCACTAAAAATACTAACGCCAGTCCTGACAATGTCTAGCACCAATCATAGGTGCTAGAACTAAGGGTGCTGCTGCTGCACCCCCTAGCTTGAAGAGGTTTCCATCACGTCCAGGATTTACAGTTTGGTTCAATGGCTCTTAGTCCCCCCACTATACAAATTGTTCCAGCATCCCTAGCACCAATTCATTTTTCATTCTTGTCTTCCAGGATTGTTTTTATTTTGGCAGGAATTTGGAAACAAAAGGAAGAAACAAACATGAAATTTTCTTCAATTCTCGGTAATCAATTAGTTTGAAATATTTATATTCTGTTTGTTTGTCCGCAATGTCAACTTTTTCAATAGAAGATTTTATTTTACAATGTACTATGTTAAGACTGGAATTAACTATTGTCAATCAATTTTATTTTACTTAAGTGAAACACAACATTATTTCAGACAACTGATGCCAAGCTATGAAACAAAATATTCATGGAAATATATTTATTTTATGCTTAAGACTTTATAAGAAAAATAGCAAATTTTAAGGATTTTATCTTTTTCCTTAAACCACACAAATCAATGTATTTCTTTTGAGCATTTATTAAAATTGTCAAGTTTAATTTGCAGGTTCCTTCTCAAAAGAATTTCACTGGCAGATTCTATTATTATAATATAGACTTATGTCTTCCACATTTGGATCTCTAACAGGCCAAATTCAGCATTATTCATCAACTCCCTTGGTTTTAGTAGAATTACATCTGGGTTGAATGTAGTCCTTTGTGGTTCATAGTTCTTGTCATTGGACTCATTTGATTTCTGTTTATTGCTTTTGTTGATACTGATACATGTGGTTTTAATGCCTGTGTTTCATCTGTAACCCTTTCCCAGCACATTTGATGAGATACAGCCCTCTGCACAGGGGTCAAACACAAAACCTGACTCTAACTATTATATAAGGACTTAATTGATGCATATGTTTTGTGATGATTCTCTACACAAGGGTGAAATTCTCCCTAAGGGTGGGTTTTTAAAAAAAGCACTCAGTGTTGGTCTAACTCTACTACTACAGATGCCAATGAGTTTTACCAATGCCTTGGCTTCAATGGGAACAGAATTAAACCTGAGCACTATCCATAATTTGATGTCACTACCCATAATGAATAAGATGCAATGTAAATGAATAAGTACTTTTATTTTCTGATCAATGATATCATATAGTTAGCAAGATCCTGCACACCTCCTTGGCAATTTGTACGGCAAATGGTACCACATGACCACAAAGAATGCATATTGTGATGACACCCACACAAGTAATACAGTTAGGGAATACAAAAATAGCCAATGGACATGGTCATTTGACACACCAAGTAGAACGACACACAAGCAGTTTTAAAAGAATTTGGGCAAATTTTTCTAGTGCTGCTCATGAATTGTAAGGCCAGAAGGGATTATCATGATCATCTAGTCTGACCTCTTTCACATTGCAGGCCACAGAGCCTTGCCCATCCACTCCTGTAATAGACCCATAGCCTCTGGCTGAGTTATTGAAGGCCTCAATTCATGATTTTAAAAAATCAAGTTACAGAAAATCCACCATTTACTCTAGTTCAAACCAGCAAGTGACCTATGCCCTATGCTAAAGAGGAAGGCAACCCCCCCCCCCTGCGCGCATGCACACACACACACGGTCTCTGCCAATTTGACCCAGGGGAAAATTCCTTTCTGACCCCAAATATGGTGATCTTTTAGGCCCTGAGCCTGGGGGCAAGATTCACCAGCCAGAAAGAATTCTCTGCAGTAACTCAGAGTCTTCTCCCACTAGTGTCCCATCACCGGCCGTTGAAGATATTTGCTCTGGCAGTCTGTACATGCCATTGCAGGCAGCCTCATCATACCACCCCTTCCATAAATTTATCAAACTCAGTCTTGCAGCCAGTTAGGTTTTTTTGGTCTCTTCCTCACCTCCCACCCCAACACGCTTGAAAGGCTGTTCCAGAACTTCACTCCTCTGATGGTTAGAAACCTTCATCTAATTTCAAGTCGAAACTTGTTGATGGTCAGTTTATATCCATTTGTTCTTGTGTCTACATTGATGCTTAGTTAAATAACTCCTCTCCCTCCCTGGTATTCATTCCTCTGATGCATTTATAGAGAGCAATTGCATCTCCCTTCAGCCTTCTTTGGTTAGGCTAAATAAGCTGGGCTCTTTGAGACTCATCTCATAAGACAGGTTTTTCATTCCTCTGATCATCCTAGTAGACCTTCTATGTATCTGTTCCAGTTTGAATTCATCTTTCTTAAACATGGGATTGCACACAATATTCTATATGAGGTCTCACCAGTGCCTTGTAGAAAGGTACTAACACTTTCCCCTCTCTCTAATGGAAATACTTCGCCTGATGCATCCCAGAACTGCATTAGCCTTTTTCACAGCCATACCACATTGGCAGCTCATAGTCATCCTGTAATCAACCAATAAACTCAGATCTTTCTCTTCCTATGTTGCTTCTAACTGATAAATCCCATCGCATAACAAAAATTCTTGTTTGTAACTAAATGCATGACTTTGACACTTTGCACTACTAAATTTCATCCCATTTCTATTACTCCAGTGTGACGTACCCCTCTGGTGTTGTCTGAACTGGTAATCTGCTAGGTCACTCCAATTCTTGACTCTGGGAGCCAGCCTGACCCTGCTCTGCTGTGAGAACCCCCACTCCTGAGCTGTTCACGCACAGCCTCTGGCATGTAAGATGCTCCCACCTACTTGCAACTGAATGACACTAGCCAACATCTCCTGTTCCAGACACAACCCCAGGAACTTCCATCTTGCAGTGTTCAGTAATGCTCGCTGGATGCTGCAAGCTTATATGAGTTCATCAATTTAACAAAGAAATTGTTATGTATCAAGCTTGTTATCCCAAGGGAAGTCTCTGACACACTTCAAACCAAATGCACTGCTTCAGGTAGAATAAACAAACAGATGTATTAACTACAAAGATAAATTTTAAGTGATTATAAGTCAAAGCATAAAAGTCAGATTTGGTCAAATGAAATAAAAGAAAAATGCATTCTAAGCTGATTTTAACACTTCAAATGCCCTTACAAACTTACTCCTGGCCTAGACTACAATTTTAGTTAGAATTTAGCAACATTACCTCGATTTAAGCCTGGATCCATCCACACAACAAAGCCCTTTTTTTCAACTTAAAGGGCTCTTTAAATCGATTTCTTTACTCCACCTTTGACAAGGTAGACAGGAAAAGGCCCATGAACTTTTGAATCTCATTTCCTGTTTGGCCAGCATGGCAAGATGCACGTGAGTGCAGATCTCATCAGCAGAGGTGACCATGGTGGAGTCCCAGGATCACAAAAGAGCTCCAGCATGGACTGAACGGGAGGTAGGGGATCTGCTTGCCATATGGGGAGATGAATCCCTGCTAGCTGAACTCTGTTCCAATAAACAAAATGCCAAAACATTAGAAAAAGTCTCAAAGGGCATGAAGGACAGAGGCCATAACAGGGACGCTAAGCAGTGCCTCGTGAAAATTAAGGAGCTAAGGCAAGCCTATGTAAAAACCAGAGAGGCAAACGACTGCTCTGGATCAGAGCCCCGAACATGACGCTTCTATGACGAGCTGTATGCCATGCTAGGCGGTGCAGCCACCACTACCCTACTCCTGTGCTTTGACTCCATCAATGGAGAATCACACAACAAGGAAGCAGGTTTTGGGGATGAGGAAGATGATGAAGAGATTGAAGATAGCTCACAGCAAGGAAGAGGAGAAATCGGTTTCCCCAACAGCCAAGACATGTTTTTCAACCTGGACCTGGAGCCAGTAACCCCCGAACCCACTCAAGGCGTGCTCCTGGACCCTGAAGGTGGAGACAGGACCTCTGGTGAATGTACCTTTGTAAATATTATACATGGTTTAAAAGCAAGCATGTTTAATGATTAATTTGCCCTGGCATTCACGGCCAGTACAGCTAATGGAAAAGTCTGTTAATGTGTATGGGGCTGGAGTGGAAATCTACAGGGACATCTCCATAAAGCTCTCCTGGATGTACTCCCAAAGCCTTTGCAAAAGGTTTCTGGGGAGGGCAGCCTTATTCTGTCCACCATGGTAGGACACTTTACCACGCCAGGCCACTAGCATGTAGTTGGGAATCATTGTATAACAAAGCATGGCAGTGTATGGTCCCGGTGTTGCTGGCATTCAAACAACAACCGTTCTTTATCTCGCTGTGTTAGCCTCAGGAAAGTGATAATCATTCATGGTCACGTGGTTGAAATAGGGTGCTTTTATTAAGGGGACATTCGGAGGTGCCCGTTCCTGCTCGGCTGTTTGGCTGGGGCTGAACGGAAATGTTCCCCGCTGTTAGCCACACGGTGGGGGGAGGGATGAAGCGTGAGTGATCTCTCACACCCAACCAGCAGACCCTCAATACAAGAGGCAAAATGCAACCTTGTAACAAAAGCACTTGTGCTGTGTAATGTGAACAGCAAGGTTTAATATGAAAGAGTCTACCCATTGTTCTCTAAAATGTGTCTTTTTAACCACTCTCCCTTTTCCTCCACCAGCTACAAATGTTTCTCCTTCGCAGAGGCTAGTGAAGATTAGAAGATGAAAAAAACACACTTGAGGTGAAATGTTCTGAGCTCCTCCTGTCCTCCTACACTGACAGAGCACAGCAGAATGCGTGGAAGCTGACAGTGCCACAGTGCAGGAAAGCACAATATGAACATGAGGAGAGGTGGCAAGCTGAAGAGAGTAACTGGTGGGCTGAAGATGAGAAGTGGCATCAGCTTGCTGCCAGAAGGCAAGAGTCGATGCTCAGGCTGTGGGAAGATCAAACTCATATGCTCCAGCATATGGCTGAGCTGCAGGAAACATAGCAGGAGCACAATCAGTCGCTACAGCCCCTGTGTAACTAACAGCTCTCCTCCCCAAGTTCCATTGCCTCCTCACCCAGACGCCCAAGAACGCGGTGGTGGGGCTTCTGGCCACCCAACCACTCCACCCCAGAGGATTGCCCAAGGAACAGAAGGCTGGCCTTCAATACGTTTTAAAGTTTTTAAGTTTTAAAGTGCAATGTGGCCTTGTCCTTTCCTCCCCCCCAACCCCACGTCCTTTGTGATCCACCAGTTCTTGCAGCAGCATTGAAAAGTACCCCTTTCGGTTTATGTACTCACTGACTTGGTGCTCCGGTATCAAGATAGGGATATGGGTTCTGTCTATCATCCCACCACAGTTAGGGAATCCCATTGTAGCAAAGCCATCCACTATAACATGCAGGGCCGGCTTTAGGCCAATTCAGCCGATTCTCGGGAATTGGGCCCCGCGCCTAAGAGGGCCCTCTGGCGGGAGTGCAGCTGCCCCACAGCCACTCTCTCCCAGCAGGAGCTCCAGCTGGAGCGCGGCAAGCCCCGCGGCCCCGGCTAGAGCTCCGGCTGGAGCGCGGCAAGCCCCGCGGCCCCACTCTCTCTGCTGGAGCTCCGGCCAGAGCACGGCAAGCTGCCCCGCGGCCCTGGCTGGAGCTCCGGCCAGAGCGTGGCAAGCCCCCGCGGCCCCATTCTCCTGGCTGGATCTCTGGGCCCTTTAAATAGCCCCCAGAGCCCTGGGATAGCGGGAGGCTTGGGGGCTATTTAAAGGGCCAGGGCTCCAGCTACCTCTGCTGCACCCCCTGCCCTGCCTGCACCAGCCCCGCACCCCCTGCCTGCAGCCAGCTCTGCACCCCCTGCCTGCAGCCAGCCCCTGCCAAACCCCCTGCCCTGTCTCCAGCCAACCCCTGCCACACTCCCCTGCAGCCCTGCCCAAAGCCAGCCAGCCAGCCACACACGCACCTGCCCGCACCAGCCCTGCACACCCTGCCCTGCCCACACCCAGCCCCACACCCCCTACCCTGTCTCCAGCCAACCCCTGCTGCACTCCCCTGCCTGAAGCCAGCCAGTCCTGCACTCCTTTGTTTCCAGCCCTACCAAACCCTGCTGCATTCCCCTGCGGCCCTGCCTGAAGCCAGCCCACCCCACACCGCCCTTTCTCCAAGGAGCCCCACACCCCTTGCCCTGCCTGCAGCCAGACCCTACCTCCAGTCAGCCCCTGCCCTGCCTCCAACCAGCCCCATGTCCACTGGTGCCCTGCAGTTCCCAGAGCAGTAACCCTGCACACCTGATTCAATGAGGGGAGCAGGGAGCAGCTGGGACCCACATATGTACACAACCCCAGGGAGTGCGGGGACCCACACATGTGAAACGGCGGTCCTTAATAACCAATCAACAGCATATATGATGCAATGTACATAATATATAATTGTATTATTTATATAGTTATGGAAAGTAAATAATACATGGAAGAAATGAAAGGCTTTTTTTTCCTACACTTTTTTTTTTTTAGTCTTCTCTGCCAGGGCCCCACCGAAAATGTTCGAATTGGGCCCCACACTTCCTAAAGCCTGCCCTGATAACGTGTGTGGTGTTTACAGTGCTCATAATTGACGAGGTGATCTGAGCGGGCTCCATGATTCCAGTGCTATGGCGTCTGGTCTGAAAAAAGGCATGAAACAATTGTCTGCTCTGACGGAGGGAAGGGTGACTGATGACATGGCTTACAGGGAATTAAAGTACGCAGAGGGGGTGGCTTTGCATCAAGGAGAAACACAAACAACTGTCACACAGAATTTCCCCCTCAAGGATCTAACTCAAAACCCTGGATTTAGCAGGCCATTGATTTCACAGAGGGAGGGAGGAAGCAAATGAATACAAAACAAATTGAGTCTATTTCTTGTTTTCATCCACTCCATCTATCTTTTACATCTTTAGGGTGGCAGCAAACAGTGCATTATGACTGCTAGCCATTGTCATCTCCTGGGTGCTCTGCAGAAGATTGGAGTGACTCAGCTAGGTCATTCCTATGACTGCCCAGGCGCCTCTGACTGACCTCACCAAGGTCGGTTAAAAGAGCACCCAGGAATATGATGATGACGGCTACCAGTCGCAACGCACTGTCTACTGCCAAAAGGCAATGAGCTGCTGCTGTGTAGCAATGCAGTCCCACGTCTGCTAGCACCCAGGAGACTTAGGTGATGATGAGCTGTGCAGGCTCAATGCTTGCCATGACATGGCATCTTCACAGGTAATCCAAGAGAAAAGGCAAGAAACGATTGTCAGCTTGCTTTCACGGATGGAGGGAGACTTGATGACATGTACCCAGAATCACCTGCGATACTGTTTTTGCCCCATCAGGCATTGGGATCTCAACCCAGAATTCCAATGAGCGGCGGAGACTGCAGGAACTGTGGGATAGCTACCCACAATGCAGTGCTCCAGAAGTCGGCGCTAGCCTCGGTACTTTGGACGCAATCCGCTGACTTAATGCACTTAGAGCATTGTTTGTGGGGACACACAATAGATTGTACAAAAATGATTTCTGAAAAACCAACTTCTATAAATTCAACCTAATTTCCTAGTGTAGACATACCCTTAGATGCTTCTCACCACAGGCTGGCTGGTTGACTTCAGCCAGGCTCTCCCCTTTGATCAGTGCTTCAGTCGCTTGGTGTCATGTTTGTAGATGGAGGTGGAAGAGAAAGGAAGAGCATGGCAAATGTCTCTCCCCTTTATGATGTTCTTTCTTCTCTCTCTCTCCCTCCCCACCCCAAAGTCAGGTGAGCATTACCTCATCGCAGTTCCAAACTAACCAATGGAAGTGGGTGACTCACTCAAGAGTACAACAGATCCTTCGTTGTTGTCTAGGCCAGCATACTTTGTTCCTGTGAGGCTGGGCTGGTGAGGTGTGAACTGCTTCCCTGCTTTTGGACAGTTTTTGTCTAGACTTATTTTAAGCCATAAGGATACATTTGCAGTCTCATAACTACATATATGAAATTATAACCTATAACATTACTCTAACATCACTATAACAACAATGCTCAGTGCATCATGAGCCTTCCAAAGACATTTGACATGACCAACTTTGCACTGGATACCACACAATCATTTTACAAGGATGAACATGGAGGGGCTGGGTGTTCCCCCAAGGTACAGAGGTACAGATTTCAGTAAGGCATTTGATATAGTTTCACGTGGGAAATTACATCCAGTTTTCCAGACTGTCCAGATATTCTTGTATGATATTCTGGTCCTCCTTTGTAATGGCAATACCTCCCAACTTTGTATCATCTGCAAATTTTATTAGCACATTCCCATTTATTTGTGCCAAGGCCATTAATAAAAATATTAAATAAGATTGGTCCTGAGCCTGATCCCTGAAGAACTCCACTTGTAACCTTCTCCTTTCAGGATGACGTGTTGTTTCTCTCCCTCTAAACCAGTTCCTTATCCAACTTTCAATTCTCATATTAATTCTCATCTTCTCCAATTTAATTCATAATTTCCCATGTGGAACTATATCAAATGCCTTACTGAAATGCAGGTAGATTAGATCAACTGCATTTCCTTTGTCTAAAAAAATCAGTTCTCTTCTCAAAGAAAGATCAGGTTGGTCTGGCACAACCTACCTTTTGTAAAACCATGTTCTATTTTATCCCAGTTGCCATTTACCTCTATGTCCTTAACTACTTTCTCTTCCAAATTTGTTCTAAAACCTTGTATACAAGGTCCACTGACCCACTACAGTATATCTATTTCCACCTTCCAAGCCAAAATGCCAGCTACTTAGCAATTTCATGTATATCCTGGAAATAAATCTAAAGTAAGTTATAACTAACATGTAATCAATAAATGTTACTCAATAAATACAAATACAACAAAACAGTTTTTGCATGTGGCTAAAGGATACATACATGACATCTGTGAAATTGTGACTGATCATCAGGCAAACACACACACAGTTACATTGACCTCTTCTATGCTAACATTCTACCACTCAGGATTTCGAGACACACTGAATTCTAATCCTCACTCTTCCAGTGATACATGTATCTGTGATTTAGGGCCAGTCACTTCATGTTTCTGTCTCAGTTTCTCCTGTTTGGCTCATAGGGATGTTATGAAGCTTAATTAGATAATATATGCACAGTGCCTTGAACACATAAACACTATATAAATGTTAAGCAATAATTAACTATAAATCATACAGTGTATGCACAGCAGTAAATGTAATTGAAATACAAGGATATTTGGCATATTGCCATGGGCTATAAAAAATAAACATTTTGTTTCATCAGGCATGTGCTTCTTGTTTTATTTTTCAGTCCTTAATTAGGAAAAACTTCTATTGTATCTGATGGGAATTATGCCTGAGTAGGGAAGACAGTATGGGATCCTGAAAAAGCAGCAAAGAGTCTTGTGGCAGACGTTTTGGAGCATGAGCTTTCGTGGGTGCATCTGATGAAGTGGGTATTCACCCACGAAAGCTCATGCTCCAAAATGTCTGTTAGTCTATATGGTGCCACAGGACTCTTTGCTGCTTTTACAGATCCAGACTAACACAACTACCCCTCTGATATGGGATCCTAAATGTCTATATAGCACAAAAGGGCTAATTTACATCTCACCATATCTAACACAGAATTCAGAACAGTAAGAATGTTTTCAATGTTTTTTTTAAATTGCCTTCCACATACAGCATGAACTTTAAAAAATAGAAATAAAAATGACAAGTTATTAGTTTTGTTTGCACTCAAGCTCAAAGAAAAGTTGCACATACCTTTAAATAAATAACACTTCATAAGTTATGAAATTATACAGTATTGGAACGATGAAAAGCATTGATTCCTATATTTGCCTAAGGGTAGATAGAAAGAACAAAAAAGAGATTTACCAAGTATTCAACAGGAATACTTCAAATGATGTCGATTTTATCTGCAGGATTATCTCAACATTAGATGTATTTATTTATTGTTTAACAGAATGACAGTCTAGCCTTCTATACACACACACACACACACACACACACACACACACACACACACACACACACACAGCAAACAATCTAATTTAAAATAAAGTAAAAAGTATATTTAGATTATACATTTTTGGGCAGAGATCATATTTGTACAGTGCCTAGCACAATGGGGTCCTGGTCCAGGAGTGGGGCTCCTAGATACTACCACAATAACAAACAATAATAGAAACATGTAGCTACATTTTTTATACAAAAAACAAACCAAACAAAAAATTCCTTGTTTGGCTCAATCAAATTCAATGAGAAGATACTAAATTAAGGTAGTGGTATTTCCACAAGGCACAAGGTATGTCTACATAGCATTTGGGAGTGAGCAGGAACAAGCATTCCAGGCTGGGTGAGCTGACTTGCAATAGTGGGGCTCATGCTAGTGCTTTAAAATAGCTGTGTGGACAGTGCTTTGAAGTCACAGCTCAGACTGGAGTTCAGTCTCCAAAGCCCACCCCACTTCCTAGACTTCAAAGTCTGAGTTCCAATCCGGGCCTCAACTTCAAAGCACCATCAATACAGCTAGGTCAGAGCACTAGCTCAAACCCTGGCCTATCAACCCAACCCTTTGCTCCAAAATGTGGTATAAACATACCCATAGATTTAACTATTGTTATCCAGAAATTTTACCATAATTACTGTAGGCAAAATGTGACATTTTCATGGTTCTGTCAATAAAGCAAAAAGCTATTTTATTTCAAGCAATAAACATTATCACACATTCACTGAAACATATATGTATGTCTCAAGCTTTATGTGAAGTGTAACAATACAGCAAAGCATTTGTAAAAAGGCAAAGTGTTGTTTTGGAGAAAAAAAATCAAGCTTGGTTTATATGTTCTCAGTTTATACACTATATGACCTTGGTGCATATTATTTGGATCGGGAGCTAGAAGTATTTCCTTGACAGGTATTCCAGCTATAAACTAAAGCCTCGTTCCTGAATCATATCCTGACATATCCTCCTGTTTGTTTCTAATATACATAGTAATTTTATTATTGTATTTTAGGTTGGCAGGTTATGAAACTTCAGCTGTGGTCAGTGGCGGATTAGCCACTGGGCCAATGGGGCCTGTGCCAACAGGCCTCGGCCAAATGGGGGCCTCTAGAAAAATGGGAGCCTCTGCACCCTGACCTGCTCTGCATGCCTGCCCGCCACTCCTGCCGCAGATCTACTGTATTTCTGATTGTCTAACTGTACCAGACCCTGGAAACCATCCTGATTCAGAGAGGATTCTTCCTTACATTGCCTTATCTGTCTAAATATCTGGCACCACATTCTTCCCTCCTAAAAGATGCAAAACTTACATAAGTTATCAAGCTTGTTTACTCTAATGGGGAAACTTATGGTATGTTATTAAGTGCCCCTCAATGTAAGGGCTGCAAGATCACGACCTCAGGAAGCATACAGGAGAAATGCAGTAACTCTCAGTTGAGAATAGTTTATCTGTACTTAGTTCCTTCTATTCTTTAGTGGCCCACCAGGAAAAAAAGGGTATTATGTCAAATGACAGCATTTCTAATATTGCTGGGAAAAAATAAGAATACTTCCCTTTGCTTGAGAAAATCAATCAGTAAGTAGTATTATTGACACAATATTGTTATCACCCATTAACTTCCAAGGAATCTTTTTTAAGTGCTGGAAACTGTTGAGGTCTTCATAATTACTGAGTGACAACTAAAGGTGAAACAGAACTTCTGTGGGCTTACCCAAAGCACAGCTCTGCTTTGTGGTTGGGGGGGAAGAGGAAGAAGGTCAGAAACTGCTGCAAAAGGTGCTTGGTGGTTAACTTTGCAGCAATGACTCACTCCCCACCCCAGGAATGTGCATAAAGGTACGAAACCTGGGTGGGGCAAGTTTCTATGTGAAAGCAGTGAGGAAGCCAGCAGCCTCTCTCCCTCTCCTAGTCGCCATTAAGTAGAGCTGAATGGCAGGCTGGGTTTGGACCTGCTGTGGGCATTACGCTAGTCACCCCTTTTAAAGGGGGGCTGGGAAGGAATTTTCCCCACAGCATCAAAACTGACTTCAGTGAAGTGTGGTTTTTTTGCCTTCCTCACAGCGGGTGTGAGGATGGACCTTTTCAGTAGAGACTAAAGCTTTAATTTTGGACTATTTAAATCTTAATGTTTAGGAAGAAAAGACATCAACAAATGAATTGTATTTTTCAATAGCATCTTCAGCATTTGCAGGTATTTCTCCAAAAAAAGAAAGTTGGTTAAAACCTTACCATTAAAAGGAATGGTTTTATCTGAGCAGTTTCAACCTTAATTATTCAGAGTTTTGAAATGTCAATTTATTATTGAATTACTAAAAAAAAACAGTAAACAAAATTCAGCTGCACAGAAGACAGTTGCAAAACACCCACTGACTTCAGTGGGAGAAAAATCAGATTCAACTGTTTAAATACAAAAAAAGCAAACTATTCCATTTTCTGGAATACTTGAGGTCTGCAGGGTGTTCCAAGTTACATTTTTTAAATATATGTCAGCACGTTGGTTAGTTCCGCAAGATTGAAATTTTAACTTAGCAGAAGAACAAAGTCTTCACATAAATTCTTACACTGATCATAAGATATAAAGGAAAGAAAAGAATCGCTGCACTTTTATGTTTAGAGTTATAACAGACATTGCAGAAGTAGAAGAGAGTACTTTTGAAAAAAATTGAACACACTGGGAATTTTGTCATGACTTCAATGTGGGCAAAGATGGATTCTGTGTGTTTAAGAGAACTAATCAAAATGCTGAAATTACAACTATTTAGATTAGAACAGAATGGAAGTACTTGAGAGAGAGACTAGAACTGATGTTTTGGAATATGGCACTCTAAGGTTACCACAAAAACCATTAGCCAAAGACATAGACTCAGGGCCGGCTCTAGCCATTTCGCCCCCTCAAGCACGGCGGCATGCCGTGGGGGGTGCTTTGCTGCTCGCCGGACCCATGGCTCCGGTGGATCTCCCGCAGACGTGGCTGCGGAGGGTCCGCTGGTCCCATGGCTCCGGTGGACCTCCCGCAGGCGTGCCTGTGGCTGCTCCACCGGAGCCACGGGACCAGCGGACCCTCCGCAGGCACGCCTGCGGGAGGTCCACCGGAGCCGCCTGCCGCCCTCCCGGCAAGCGGCAGAGCACCCCCCCATGGCATGCCTCCCCAAGCACGCGCTTGGCGTGCTGGGACCTGGAGCCGGCCTTGCACAGACTGACCAGCAGTTAGCTAAGACTAGTTAGTTGGTCGGTCACAGAGACTTTTGTGAATTGTTGTTGGAAAGCTATACACCCACACACAATATAGTAGGGCATATCTCAGCAACCTATATTATATCTTAGATATAAAGAAAAATTGGGAATCAGTGTTCCCATGGTATGAACAATAACTTTCACATGTCTAAATAAGTTTTTTTTCCTTTAAACGGAAACACTGATGAAGTTTGTCTCAGGCCTGATATAATTAGTGCTATATTTTATCACCCAGGTATGTGAGATAGATTAGTGTATGTCTATGTGTGTCTATGCTGTGCAGTTGTAGCCATGTTGGTCCCAAGATATTAGAAAGACAAGGTGAGTGAGGTAATATCTTTTATTGGACCAACTTCTGTTGGTGAGAAAGACAAGCTTTTGATCCACACAAAGCTCTTTTCTGCTCAATGTGCAGCAGACGCCAAAAAAGCTAACAATGTTAGGAACCATTAGGACAGGGAAAGATAATCAGACAATAAATATCACAATGCCAAGCTATAAATCCATGGTATGCCCACATTTTGAATACTGTATACAGTTCTGGTCACCATCTCTCTCTCTCTCTCTCTCTCTCTCTCTCTTATAAATTGAAAAGGTACAGAGAAAGGCAACAAAAATGATTAGGAATATGGAACAGGTTCCATATGAGGACAGATTAAAAAGACTAAAAAACTGTTTAGCTTGGGAAAAAAAAGGGAAGATTAAGGAGGGACATAATAACAATTTATAAAATCATGAATGGTGCAGAGAAGGAATAAGCAAATGTAATTTGCTTCTTCACATGACACAAGAACCAGGCATCAGCCAATGACATTATTAGGCAACAGGCTTAAAACAAACTAAAAGAGGAAGTACTTCTTCACACAACAAATGCACAGTCAACCTGTGGAACTCATTGCCAGAGGATGTTGTGAAGGCCAAAATATAACTGGTTCAAAAAAGAATTAGGTAAATTCATGGAGGATATATCCATCAATGGCTATTAGCCAAAATTGTCAGGGATGCAACCCACACTCTGTGTGTCCCATAGCCTCTGACTGCCAGCTGCCCCTAGACTACAGGGGACGGATCGCTTCGTGATTGTCCTGTTATGTACATTCCCTTTGAAGCATCTGACATTGGTCACTACTGGGGTACATGGACCACTGGTCTCATCCAGAGGCCCCTAACAAATTCATGGCCATGAAAATACGCTTCACAGACCATGAAATCTAGTCTTGTGTGATTTCACCCTACACTATACAAATTTCAGGAGGGAGACCAGTGTTTCTCAAATTTTGGGTCCTGACCTAAAAGGGATTTGCGAGGGGGTTTGAGGGGGGGTTTCCCACAAGATTATTTTAGGGAGGTTGTGGTATTGCCACCCTTACTTCTGCACTGCCTTCAGAACTGGGCAGACAGAGAGTGGCGGCTACTGACTGAGGTCCCAGTTCTGCAGGCAGCAGTGTAGAAATAAAGGTGGTAATACCAGACCATGCAGCAGTACCATAATCCACCCTAGAATAACCTTGTGACCCCTCACACAACTTCTTTTTGGGTCAAGACCCCCTACAATTACAATGGTGTGAAATTTCAGATTTAAATAACTGAAATCATGATATTTAGGGTTTTAAAAACCCTATGACTGTGAAATTGACCAAAATAGATGTGAATTTGGTAGAGCCCTACTCATCCAGTATGGCCATTCTTATGTTCTTAGTGAGGAAGACATGGGCTGTTAGAAATCAGGACTGGGAGCAAGGAGAACAAACAGGCTAAGTTGCCATTTGAACTACTTATGAGAATTTTAGTAGCCTATGAGAACTGCTTGTGTAACAGTGACATTTATGCACCTTGTGAAATGTTTTCCACCTCACCTCCTCTTTTCAACTTTTCACCTTTGTTATTTGAGACTAGATTAACCCATTCTTTAAAAAAAACAAAAGTAGTAACAAAAATAGTACATAGAATTTATAAGAGATGTAGATGCGCTAATGATGAGGGTATTTTGATGGAATTTTCCTCACCCAGCTCTTAGAACCACATAGCATTTCTTTCACTGCAGTTCTGCTCACATGATTCCTTTTTGCTCTGCCTTTGTAGAGCGTAACACAATGGACCCTTGTCTCTCACTGGATCTCCTATGCGCCACCCCTGTACAAACACTAAATAGTATAATCATTTGTGCTGCAAACTATAGCTAAAGATACAGGAATTATTTTCCTTTTTTACAAACACAAAAACAAAGTGAAAAGGAAAATAATCCCTAGTATGACATAGATTTTATCAAATTCATTTGAAAAACCAAGAAATAGCTTGGCCTTGTAGCCTTTATCTAAAATTGACTTGACAGTTCTGTGTTAAACTATAATGTCCCTAGAGATTGAGCCCAGCTCCTGTGGTGCTACAGTTTTCAGATGAATAGGGTGAAAGTTACCCTTTACAATTCTCTTAGATTAGGAGACTCTTAGGAGCACACGAACAGTGACCACAAACACAGTTACAAGTAAAAAATATTGTTTGTATTATAAGATATACCAAGCAGCTGATTAAAGTTACACTCACACATCAGTATATGAAACCTGAGAGAGTCCATGCAATAGCTTCTGCTGTATTCATACTTACATAACCAAAGATGTTAGAGAGCATGATGGATCTCTCAACAGGTGGTCATTGATCAAGGGTTTGTTCCTTCAGAGGTCTTCCCAATGAGGTCTTCCCACCCATGTCCATACTAGGAACCCTTTAATCTTGTTGTTCTAACCATGCCTAACACCAGATGCATCTGCATAAGGTTTCCAACCTCCTTTTCCTAATCTTGCACACACTGTCAATTTTGGGGTGCCCTGCTTTTCATAGGTTGTTCTCTAGTTCTCCTTATTCTCATTAGCATGTATGTAAACATGTTTCCATGGTAATCTGCGGTTCTAGCAGAGATTTCTGTGATGTTACAATCTGGTGTCTTGAGGTCTAGATGAGTTCGTTGTGACATTTTCCAGGAACATCACCTACTGGCACACCCTTTACAGTAATCTTCTAACCTTACCAGCATAGGGTCATACCTGGGTCACCCACTCATATCAAGTCTCCTTAAACCTGAGGCTAGTGTGGCTAAACTGAAATTGTATAGGCCTTAACCTGTATGCCTGGCATTACAGCCTTGCTTTACTTATAAAGGTAACACACACATCACTCCTAAATACATACCAGTTTTATACTCCTATGATCTTACAACTTAAATCTAGTCATCACACATTGATTACATATGAAATAACATGAGTTAACCATGACAATAACGTAATTAAATGATAACATGAACTAAATGGCCATAGTACCCTAGATGTTTTCACTGTCCAGACTAATAATTTTACAAATGCTGACTACAGATTATTTTATGGTATGATATACCAAGGGTAGTAATAACAGTCAGACATCATTTATATCTTGCAGCTCTCATAAGTAGGCCTTGAGCTGCCCTTAGCACAGCTGTGAATTTCACACAGCACGAAGAGTTTTGTTCTCTTTGAAGCTTGCTTGATGGCTGAAGAAGAAAGTTTAATCTGAAGAAGAAAGTTGTTTAAATGTGAGAAGTCGTCGTCTCAGGGTCTCTCTTATTGTGTGATTAATGAGCCCTTTTGATTTTTGTTGTATGGAAATCCACTGGGAGGTTTAAGATAGTTTTATTGCAGAAACCTATCAGGTCTTACTGGCCTTCTAGGCTGATAAGTGATCAATTATTTCTCATTGTTCTCTTTTGTTCTATATCACTGTGCCTCTCCTTGAGCTACTCCAGTGATGTTTATGATACTAAATCATATTTTGCAGGAAAGTGTAGGACGGCTTCCACTGCCTGATTTCTATGTCACAAACAATTGCATAAAATGTCCTTAGCAAAAAGTAACAGAAATAGTTATGGAGGGTCTTTCTTCTCAGTTCATACATTGTATTGATTTTTATCAAATATTAAATACCATTAAATTCAAAGAGCAGATGGATATTATAAACCTTCCAGAGAAACAAGGGCTCTGATTCTCTGCTGTGTTCCAGCCTCTTTGTTGAGAAGCTGTCCTAATGCTGGTGTAGCTGGCCATGGGAAATTCAGGAGAGTTTCTCTGGTGGTATACAACAAACAAAGGCTATTACACTGTTCAAAAGGAGGTGTGATTGGAGCTTCCTTATGTCCTAGCAATTTCTGGCTGCTGTAATGACCCATTGGGGCCTTTGGCAGCTAGCACAATTTAGAGCAGCCCTCAAGCTGTTCTAACTTAGGCAGGAGACTGTCCAAACACACAGCCAGCCAGCAATGATGGCTCCTTTGCTACCGTTGAGGATCATGACAAAAGTATTTTGGTTACAAAGTAAATAAATAAATAACTGGAGTTGGAGGCGGGGGAAATAGTCACTGAACAATATTCATGCAGAATTTAAACTGGAGATGGCTCAAACCAATCCACCCAGATCTGAACATCCCTAATCTTTGGAAAAGTTTGTATCTACAATCAAACTTTGCAATCAGTCTCTATAATCTATAACAAAATGAACCAATAACTTAACTCCTTACATCTCTGAACTTTGGGATGATTTAGATTATCTGTAGCCAAACTTTGGGGCTCAGACTCTCCTGCAGTTAAAAGCTCTAATGTTAATCTCAGATGTTGCCTTCTAATGACTTGTGTTGTTATTACCTTGTTCCTTCACATTCAGTGTGATCAAATATGTCCATTTATCATGAACCTTTCTTTAAGCCACACCTTCTTCAAATGCAGAGAGAACAACTAAAATTAATCCAGACATTAACATTCAGTAATGTCTAAAGTCCTTCCAATAGCCCAAGATTAATTTCAAAACAATAAGAATTAGAATGTGAATGCATTTTTGAAGATGATATTGCTACTTCCTATGTGCATCAGTCCATGATTCAGTAACTACCACACAGAAAACATTTCACTGAAATACTAAGCAAGTTATAAAACAGAATTTGTGATTCACTTGCACAGTATTTTTTCTTTTGTCCTTATAAATCCATCTAATTAGGGCAATACACAGAATGGAAACAAGGATAAATTTATTCTTCCTCACAAGTTAACTGCTTTGTTTCAATGTGGTACCTAAAATTAAGTTTTGCCTTATAATTTTTCATATTTATACAATGATCTTCATCCCAAAGGATTTCTTTGTTTTTTCTGCTTAAACATAAACTATGGTCCAATTTCTGGCCTGATTTATAAATACTTCAGCCACAGGGTTTTTAAGTTAGGACAGTACTTTGACCTATATATATATGGTATGTACAAGTCTTATATAGCCACATATAGGATATAAAGGGATCACGTAGGGTCTGATCCAAAGTCCATTAAAGTTAATTACTTTTGTCATTAACTTCAGTGGGCATTGGACTTGGGCAATAATTAGTACACTATGCTGCACAATAGGTTGGGAATGGAATTTTTTTTGTGGGCAAACCCCTCATTTTACGAAAAAGTGTTTTGGGGGATTTTAGTGTCAATGCAAAGCAGACAGAACCTTGATTTATGAAGTAGAGAGAGACTCAAAGTGCCATATTTGGATCCTGGATACTCCAGTTGTTGAGATGACCATGGTGTTTACATTCCAATCTCTTTTCTGCCCATTATAATGATAGTTTTTCATCCTTACCTCAGAAAGGTGTTGTGACATGAAAGTAATTAATTAATGGTTGTGAAGTACTTTGAGACCCTTGGCAAAAGATATTAGAGCAGAAAAGAATCATTATTATTTATAATTATGGAATTTAAATAAAATTTTGGGTCCAGATTTCAAAATTCTTTCCCCATCCCTCCTCTTCCTTTACCAGCCTCACATTTGTGAGATATTTGGATTTAGGGTTCCTGTCTGATCCATTATCCAAATTGGCCCTAACTCTGAAAATCACATCAAGGATCAGGTCCAGATTTCAAAGGCACATCTGCCACCAAACACTGGAGGTAGTTTGGATTAGGGATTCCAGTTCAAACCATCTCTGTAGTAAGTATCATTCAATGGACACTAATCAGCAAGTTGCAGAGAAGTTAATTCATCTTACCCGGAAGGATGAAAGATTCCTTCTGCTAACAGTACACCCTGAACAAGCTCTGGATTGTGAACTTTTCTGGATTAGTCATTTCACTTTCTCAGATCATTTCACCTTCCTGGGCTCTGGTGATGGACTCACAAAGCAGAGTTCTTCATGGCCAGTGACACAACAACACAGTTTTGCAATATCACAATACACATGTCTAAAATCTACGGTATGTCTACCAATTTCAACACAATGTAGTAGTCAAGTTCAGCATTCTCATGACCACTCTTCCCTGTCCACCCAACTCCTCTAATTAAGCAGTCACTCTGAATCAATGCAGTTTTTTCAGTCTGTTTTGTCTCTCATTATTTCCTTTCCCTTCCTACCTTTAATCTCTACACTGTTATTAAGACATAAAATAGAGGAAAACCCAACCATAAGGGCCAAATCCTTGTCTCAATATTGTGGATGTAGAGAACATAGGGAATATTGGCCCTTTCACACAGTGTGTAGGAGAACAGACTTCTTGCCTAATTCTCAAGGGACCAGTAGTAGAAGATGAGCCTGAGTGGCTTACACATAAAATCATTAGTAATTGTTAAGGCCCTACCAGAATTTATAGAATCTCTGGCAAGTCTCTTTTTCTACTGTAAATGTCTGCCTAGGGTAGGATTTGGGTTTTGTTGGTGGGTTGTTGGTTGATATAGGCTTGGGAGTAGAAAGGGGGAAAATGGTTGTACTACGAGCATCACTCATCATGGAAAAGCTTTCTCAAGGAGGGAGGTTTGCATCTTTCCTAAAGACTCTGGATCAAAAGATATCTTATTAGACAATGATCTTACAGACCTATAGATAAGAACCTGTGTCTGACCCCCCAAAATGTGCATTCCTTAACTTTTAGGTGATCTTCAGTTCCATTTGAGGAAGCTAAAAGTACTCGAAGAGTCTGCAGTGTTGAAGTAGCTTTATGGTGATCTATAGTTTACCATCCCAGAACCTCCATGAGAAAATTCAGAGTAAAGTGCTTATAAAAGGTTTGGAGCACTTCAATAATTTCAAATCAATTTGCACAGCCAAAAGCAATTTGCAATTGTTGGAGTGCTTTAATATTTTTGTTATAAGTGCTTCAATTTGGAAATAAGTCAAGCTGTATGCTCTTAGAATAGTTCAAGATATACTGAACTCATTAAAAAAATTAAACATCCAATATGGAAAATAAAATACAGGCAAGCACAATTTTCAGGGGGAAAATAGCACCCCCAAAATGTAGGAAATCAATTTTGGCTGCATAAGACACAGGCAATCGGAATAAAAGCTGTTTGTGGTTATTTAGGTGAGATGAGGGAAAGTAAAGTGCAATTTTCATGTTTTAGGAGAATAAGATAGAAGGAATGAACCTATAAAGCCTAAGCAACAGGTGGATATCTTTTTATGCCTGTTAAAACTCTTTTCCCATGCTGACTTTTCTAGGGTTATTTCTTTCACACACCCAGGAGCGTATATACATTTCCTTACTTAATAGAACTACAAACATATTCCATAAATCTCTACAGATGTACAACATCTGTAATGCTAGCAAACTAAGTATATTCATTAATTCAAACCTCAACATATAAAATTTGTATTTCGCCCATCTTGTTTTTCCTTTTTATTAAATCACAAACAAAAGCATCTGATCCTCTTTATGCAAACTGCATTTTTGTATGTGGACTGCAGTACTGTACTGTAATACTATGATACATACATATGGTATGATAAGTGGATATCCCTGCAGATGTTAAAGGTAGACTTTATCCTGACAAAATTAAAACTGCTTTGTTTTTATTCCCATGTCTAGCAGTCGCCACAGGAACATTGTAGGGCTGCGCCTTCTTCCACCCTCCTAACATCCCAGGAGAGTTTTCAAACCTAGACTGGTAGGTCCAGCAGACTTTAGATCAGACCATTAAAAAAAGCAAAAAACCCACATTTGAAATTCTACACCAGCATAGTGGTGGTTTTCTCATACTGTTTTTGTCTTGTTAGTGATCTCATGAGAAGAGGCAACATATCCAACAAGGAAAAATAAAACTTGGAGAGATATGTAGTTTGTTCCCGGTTCCCTAGGGTGAAATACACTCCAGTGTAAGCATCAGCACAAGGCCTATGCATCCAAAACCACGTAAGCCCCATTTTGAGGACTCAGGTGAGAATTAATGATGCAAAGCCAGGAGTGAATTTCACTCCTACCAAGAAACAAGTACATTAGACACCTGACATTCTGCACATGGGTCATACTCCAGTATAGCTTCATGCTGATACTGCACCTTTAGAAGATTTTAAGACTTCAAATTCCAGGGAAAATCATGGACATGCTGTAATTTTCTCTTCATGTTAATTTGGGGTTTATTTCCATATTATGCAATCCATTTCTGGAGCTGTGTTTTGGTTACCTAAGAAACAGTCACTGGGTAACATTTGACTGATTGTGTTGTCAGAATGACTGTCAGAATCGTGGGTAGAGTTTCATGGGGTAGATGCCTATGTGGGATGTACAAAATTTAAATAAGTACTCGGCAATGTTATTTCATTTTAGTTACATCATGAAAGGAAGTATATGAACAGTGGAGAGAAATGTACTTTCAAAAATTTGATTAGCTAGTGAATTATATACTGAAGTGAATTTATATAAAAGAAGAAATATACTGTAAGTCTAAATCCTGAAAAAAGGGATATATTTAGAATGTGATCTGTGTGGAAGAATTGGTACTAATATAAATGTATTTATACTGACAGTTTTGAAAATAACAGCATGTGTGTGCTAAACTTATCAACAACTGTAGCAGAACTCTTTTTTGTCATTGTTTTGCACAAGATGGATGAACAATGACTATATTTCGTAAATTTCTAACATCTGAATACACACTGTCTTACTGATTTCTGGTGCTGGGGATGAATACAATTGCTTTCAGACCAGGTAAATTCAGATTAGAAGAACTTGCTCTACCAATTAAAATTATTAGAAGCACCGATGAGAAGTGGATCTATTTATTTATTTCCAAGTAGGATGCCTGCAAGTAATGTTATCATATACTGTAGGAAGGAAAAAGTTCAAGTGCAGCCAGATATCATGAAGAAAGACAGTGGAGGTATATTATGGCTTTGCTTTATAGACTTGGCAATCCAGAACCTTAGCTGCTTTATATCAGTGTAGACCCACGTCTGTGGCCCATTATATTTATAACTGTGGGACAGAGAAAAATAAAGTCACTTTAAATGCTATAGATCAAATTCTACTCAATCACACAAGTCCAAGCCCAGAATAAATCCACTGAGGTAAATGGAGTTATGTTGTTTTTTTTGCTGGTTTTGCTGAGAGCATAATTTGACCCTTTATTTTTTAGAAAGAGGGGGGGAACTATCTTAAGAACTGGTAAAGAGAGTTGGCTGGATATTTCTTGTTGGAATGCTCTTTTCACAAAACCTGATGTTTCCCACGGGGGATTTTTTTTTTCCAAAACGGAAAAGTCAATTTTCTGTTATGAAAATCAAAATAATGGCTCCCAGTTTGCCTGCCCGGAGGGCTCTGAGGTACTGAGCACTTGGCTTTCTGGTCCCAGAGCTGGGGAGGAGGCAGGGAGGCTGAATGCCCAGACTCTCTGCTGCTCTGGCCCACAGAGCTGGGGGTGGGGAGAAAGGAAGTGATGCTGAGTGGCTCGGCTCTCTGTCTGCAGCAACTGTGGGAAGGGTGAATGGACAGACTCTGCTTCTCTGGCAACCGGTTTGCCAGGAAGCCAAAAAATCCCTTTTTGGTTTCCAAAACTGGAATTGTTCTTGAAATCCCTTCCCACAATTAAATGTTGTAGTTTTGCCATTTTGTTCCATTTGGGGACTTTTTTTCTCCTCAAAAAATGCAGAATTTTTCACAGGAAAGGATTTTCATTTCCTGGCCATCTCTTCAAGTAAATACCCAACCTGGGGCAAAAGTAAACTACATAGAAGAGACGTTGTGCAATTTATAGCCATTTCACAGTACTTCTACAGCTATTTCTTTCCACCTGTTATTTCATTCACCTGATTATAGTTGTCCCTATAACAGTGGGATGTTTAAGCACATTTATGACATACTAGCATTTTCCATTGTTTTCCCTATGACTGCTGGTACTGTATCAGAAAATGTCAGAAAGTATGCTGACAAATAAAACACGGCTGTGTTTTGCCTCTCCCTCTTCCCCTGTAAGATGAATTGTGTGATCATAAAGTGGATACTGAATATTTCAAGTGAGAATGAAGTTCTCTTTTGAAACAGAATTCTCTTTGGGCAAAAGTAGTTACTGATGATCGTTTAGCAATGGCAAGGAAAATTTGAGTCTCTCCTTCTCTAGCACTGAGCATGACACATTTGCTTTTAAAATGTTCTTGAGTCTGGATAGAAGCTGGGATTTCTAGGTTCAAGTCTCAACAAGGTCAGTTATTTTTCTCTGATTAAAAAAAATTATATGAACTACTATAACATGGTGCCTAAAAAGTCTAATGTAGCCTCTTTAGTATATTGGCCTTTTGCTCTCAAGCACCAGTGGGGAATCTAAATGCACAATGAGACTATAATGAATTTCTGGGTCTGGGACACTGGAATAGAAGAGGACATAGGACAGGTCTTTAGTTTTCGGTATTAAGAAAGTGTTTGGTCTTTGGGAAGGTAAACAGACCATATGTTTGAAAAGACGACTGACTTGTACAGGGATTTGAAAGAACACAGATCTATTTTGCTGATTATTTGTAAAATGAGGATAGAGTGGAGAAACACATTAGGAAAAAAATATCCAGTGTTCTGGAAGAGTGCCCCAAGCCAGTGTGTTGCAATATACTTTAGATTATTTTGCTGCTAGTTACTGCACATTAACAATAGAGATGGCCAGAAAACAATAATTCTATTTTGTGAAAAATGTGAAGATTTTAAACATTCATTTTTGTTCTGCTTGGAATGAAAATGAGACCTTTAATTTCTTTTCTTTCTTTTTTTTTTCAAAAAATGGAGACACCCCCCCTGCCAGCATAGCTTTAAATTTCAGTCCCCCATATGTTAGGTGAGAGCCTTAGCCACTAGGCTATAGAGTTAGCTTGCTCATTTTAGCTCACTGAATATTTGATTTATACAAAGGGAAACAGCTCCAACAGGAGAAAGTGAGAAAGAAGGACTCTACAGCCTCAAAACAGGGCACTCATGTGATATGCAGGTTCAAGTCCCTGTTCCAAATCAGGAAGAGCAAGGATGTGACCCTGGGTTTGTTAGAGTCCATGTGAGTGCCTAAACCATTGAGCTATTGACTATTCAGGGTGTGGGATTAGCGGGTCCTATCTCTCCTCCTCCTCTAAAAGTCCATCCTGGACCTGAGGAATTTTCACTGAAACAGATTCATGAAAATGTATCAGTATTTTCCAATGATAAAATGTTTTGTCAAAAAAATTCTAATCACTGCTATAATTTAGAGTTTATAATTGAGGTGTGGCAAATTGGCAAATCTACAGCACTCCAGCCTCACACTAAGTGTCTTTGTGGACCCTGCTGCTGAACACTAAAAGTTCCCCAGTGCGCTTTGACCTACTGCTATTTGAAATGAAATGTAAGGCAAAGTGCACGAACTAACTTTTAGTGTTCAGCAGCAGGATCCATGTGATGGCTTAGTGGATAGCTCCTGGGAGTGCTGTACCTTTAAATTCCAGCTTGCCATGCAGTAACTATTTGTCTTAATTTGACACATGCTAAGAGGCAATAGGTCAAATCAGTGCGCTCATGGGCCACCTCTAGAGAAATCCAGGCGCTGCAGCAAGTTGTGTTATTAATTCAGATTGCAGGCCTAATTTACACTAGAAAGGGCTTGCTGGGCTTTGCTGGCAAACCGACATTTTAGGTGGTATAACTAGATCTAGACTAGGGCTTTTAAGAATGTGAGTGAGAGCGAGCGAGCGAGCGAGCAAGATTTGACACTTCTAAGGACATAGCTATTCTGGTACACTTTTAAGTGTAGACCAGACCTCAGTAGGAGGTGCTTTTTTCTCTGAGTCATTTTGGAAGCAATGCCCCATAGCAAGCTTCAGTCTTTCCAATGAAATGTAAAATCAAGGTTAAGATACATTTTAAAGAGTAAAGATCACACAGATGTCTCTTCAAAGACACAGTGTGATCTTTTTTGTCTTTTTTTTTAAGGTTGCTACTTAGCTTTAAGTCATTGGAGTATTTTATCTCTGAAGTAAGAGTGAACTAAAAGATCTCAAATTGTACATATTGTGTACAGACCATTTCTCCTATCACTTCAGCATGTGCACCCCTCATGTGAAACAAAAATACATACATACATATGGGGATTTCTCCATCTGTGATCCAAATGTTATGAGCTGGGTTACAACCTCAATGGGATTGATGGATGTGAATACTCTTCAATTAAAATAAACGAAGGATACGTTTATCACAAAGCCCTACCTAAAACAAAAGGGTTATATTAATTTGCCCAGGAGTTTTGGACTGTGTGGGCAGAGGGGCTTTGGAATGTGTGTGTTGGAAGGGGAGGGAGGAGAATACTGAATGAGAGAATGATAGAGACAGCCTGAAGAAATCCAAGCAGAAGCCTGTAAGCACAACAGGGCCATGGAAGAAGCTATAGTGACAGCTCTTGAGTCTTGTGCTGGCTAAAAAGGCTTGGGGTTGTAAGTCAGGAGGTTAGCCCCTGTTTTTGGTTTCTCCTGCATTCAAAGAAGCAGGATTTTATACATTCCTTGTAAATAAACAAAACTGCATCAAAGAAAACACCAGACTCTATTATCAATTTCTATTCCCAACTGGGCCCTGAACTTTGACTAGCACTTAGTTCAAAAAAAGGTAAACACTAACCAAGCAGAAACAAAGTGAAATCTATTCAAAGCCACAATCACGTAGGTCGATGTAATGTGGTGTAACAATGAAAGATCCATGTAGGCTGCAGTCAGGAAGCATTGCAGTTCAGCACAAGCCAGACAAAGGTATCAGTAAGAGCATGCCTGATCCAGGAGGGAGATGCATTCCTTGTTAGAAGTGCTTTTTGGCTGAGAGAGAGATCATTGGCGAGTTTCTGGCCCACTCTCCAGAAACTGTATGTTGCCGCAGCCATAATGAGACACAATATCTGGAGGGGAGAATTTCCCAAGTGCAGGAGCAATTTAGCGGCACCATTCACTTTTAACATGCAGTATATAGCCATGCCAGGAGTGGGAGGCAGTGTGGTTTTAGTGTTTTGTACCCAATTGACAGCCAGGGGGAAGCAGCTGTAAATTAGAGAGTACAGACAGAAACTCAGTTCTTTATTTGGCTAGATGAGACTTTTGAGGTATTTTCCAACTATACTATGTAAAGTAGAGGCTTATACTACAAAGTTTTGCGATTGTGATTTAACCTTATGTTTCAGGATTTTCTCATTATTTTGCTCATCTGTTAAAATCTACTTTTATTGATGGCATTTGGAAAATGATCATCTTGGGCATTATTAAATAGGAACAATTAGAGACAGGTGCCTCAGAGCAATATTTTATTCTGACCCTCTGGGGAGGCAGGGAGAGAAACAGGTAAAGGCCTGAGCACATATTGAAGGCTGAAGGAGGCTACAGTGTTCTGTCTTCAACCATTGCAATGACCAGTGTATTGTTGACAAGCACAGAACATAAGATATATGCACAGTGTTTCTGTATATTTCAGTTCAGTAACTAAATAGTGTATTTGTTACCAGCTAATGTTTTTTTTACTGACTATAAGTTACCTGTGGACCAAAGAGGATATATTGTTGCAACTAGTGCCATAGCTCCCCTTTGCATTTAAACTTAACTGGAAAGTTTCTAGTTAGAAGCTTGCCTGGCACTGGTTAGACTGCTGTCTAGATGTCTCACTTTTGGGACTCTCTTTTCTCTGTTAAAAGAAATATTCTGTTAAGGATATCCAAGGGGGTGTCTAGTGACTATTCAGTACGACTACTTGGGATAATCTTACACCATCAGCCATACAACCATGGAGGTGGTGCACATGGGGATGGTGAAGATTTCTCTGGGGCACTGAGCAAGGAATCATTTGCCAATATCCTGTGGATGTGTGTCACAGTTAATTTCCTAGAATAGCACAGATGCTAGGTCCATCTATTACAGTTCTGTTTTTATAATTAGTGATTACATAATCACACCATTAGATTACTTTACGATAGTCAGTACATGATTTAAATACTTCCTACACAGAGTTAATTAAGCATTAACATTTCCTAGTTAATTTCCTAGTCATTAGGTCTGTATGATTCTCAGGGAACATTATAAAATTATCATTGGATTCTATTCTCCAACCTACTCTAGAATTTACTGAATTTTCTCGTATCTAAAGAATTGTGAATTCAACTGATGGATGAGATAACATGTCTAGATTCGCTTTGTATGTTTTTACCCCATACAAATACTAAGGGCTGAATTCAGTTCTACTCCAATATTCTGTATTCAGTGAGAAAAAAAATAAATGATTAGGCTACTAGTGAATCTCCCCATTAGATAGTACAAATGAACTTTTCTTGAGTTCTACTTAGGCTGCTTGCAACAATGCAGCGTCACATATTAAATTACACCACTTATGCTGTAGAAGGGGGAAAACTTCCGGGGGGGGGGGGGAAATGAAACAATTACAAAGCCAAGGTCAACTTAATTGACACTTAACATTCAAACAGACAGGAATAGTCAAACAGGTCATCTTTGCTATGTTCAGCAAAATACACTTGCATGAGAGTTCTGTCTCACACGAGTAGTCCCAATAAAATCAAACGAGTACTACCAGCATAAGTCATTATGTCTGGTTATGCCCTAAAGCAAGCTCTTGGTGAAACACTTTGCATTCATCTACACGGTCTACATCAGAGGGGTATAAATGTTATTCTGCACTTGTATGTCATGCACTGACATACCTGTGTGGACCTTGCTGGCACGCACTAGTTCCCTGATGCCCAATAATGTGGTCCCATTTCAAGCAGTACAACATTAATGTGTGTGTCTGGATGGCAACAGCACTTGAACAACAAGTTCTGAAATTGTAACCAAAACCACAAAAAAGGAAAAAAAGAGTTTAACTGGGAATGGAATTCATCTGCAGATGTACAGGAAATGTTAACCACAAAATGTGATATTAACATATTATTAAATACAAATATATTCTAAACTGTAAAGCGGAAAATGAAATGATTGGTTGAGATGTGTTTCACAACTAACCAATGGACCTTTGTTGATAAGTATGCCAAAACATCCATTGTAAGAGCATCAAGTTGTAAAATTAGGGTTCATTAACCTATGACTTAATCTTGAGTGTTAATTGAAAGTTTGATATTTGACAGTGTTTGGATAGTGATCGGTGTCTAGCTAACCACAACTGTAGAAAGGAGCAAGCAATATGTTAAAGCCCATAACATTATGATCAATTAAAATCAATCTGAGATGCATGCCAGGACCCTGGATTGGCAAGTGTCTCCTTTCTGTATTTGTTCTGATTTATCTTTAGTTACAGAAATTTGATTTAAAAAAAAAACCCACCAACAACAAAACAACAAACAATAACAAAAAAAAGTTGAACTTGACTGTTTGATGGCTCATGATTTATAACCTAAATCAAACACATCACTAACACTGCTGACATATCAAAGACTAGGACTGTCAAGAGAATAAACAATCCAGGACTGTCAAGCTATTAAAAAAATTCATCACTATTAATCACACTGTTAAACAATAACAGAATACCATTTATTTAAATATTTTGGATGTTTCAAAAATGTTCAAATATATTAATTTAAATTACAAGACAGAATACAAAGTGTACAATGTCCGTTTTATTTTTGATTACAAGTATTTGCACTGTAAAAAAAAAAGTAGTATCTTGCAATTCACCTAATACAGGTACTGTACTTCAATCTCTTTATCATGAAAGTTGAACTTATACATGTAGAATTATGTTAAAAAAAACTGCATTCAAAAATAAAAATGTTAAATTTTAGCACCTACAAGTCCACTCAGTCCTACTTCTTGTTCAGCCAGTCACTAAGAGAAATAAGTTTGTTTACATTTACAGGAGATAATGCTGTCCTCTTCTTATTTACAATGTCACCACGTCACAAGATATTTACGTGCCAGATGTGCTAAAGATTCATCTGTCCCTTCATTCTTCAACCACATTCCAGGGAACATGCATACATGCTGATGACAGGTTCAGCTTGATAAGAATCCAAAGCAGTATGGACTGACGCATGTTCATTTTCATTATCTGAGTCAAATGCCACCAGAAGAAGGTTGATTTTCTTTTTTGGTGGTTTGTGTTCTCTAGTTTCTGCATCAGAGTATTGCTCTTTTAGGACTTCTGAAAGCATGCTCCACCCCTTGTCCCAGTTAGATTTTGGAAGGCACTTCAGATTCTTAAACCTTGGGTTGAGTATTGTAGCTATCTTTAAAAATCTCACATTGGCACTGTCATAAACAGATAGTTAAGGGTTAATGTCTCTTTTACCTGTAAAGGGTTAACAAACACCTGACCAGAGGACCAATCAGGAAACAAGATATTTTCAAATCTAGGTGGAGGGAAGCCTTTGTTTGTGGGTTTTGCTTTGTTCTCTCTAGGCTCTGAGAGTGACCACACATACCTACAGGCTCTCTAATCTTCTGTTCCAATTTTGTAAGTACAAAAGTAGAAAGACGGTTTAGTCTTTTTAATTGTTTTTCTGTATTTGCAACTGTGTATCTGGCTGGTAGAGTTTTAATGTGTATTTGGGTGAAAGTATTTTAAATTGTATTTCTGCTGGAGAAATCTTTCTTTCTATTGTCTATAAGCTAAAAAACCCTGTATATTTACCATCTTGATTACAGAGATAATGTTTATGTTTTTCCTTCTTTAGTAAAGTTTTCCTTTTTTTTTTTTAGAATCTAATTGATTTTTTGGTTATCTGTTGTAAGACTCCAGGGAAGGGAGTCTGCACTCACCAGGGAATTGGTGGGAGAAAGGAAAGGGAGGAGGAAAGAAAAACCTGCTCTCTGTGTTTATCTCTGTATCTCTCTCTGGGGAAGAAGGGAGGGGGAAGGTAACATTCCTCTCGGGCGTGATTCAAGGAATTGAATCACAGTGGTCTCCTAGTGTACCCAGGGCAGGAAAGAGCTGGGAGGGGGTAAAGAGGGGGAAGGGAAATGGTTTATTTCCCTTTGTTGTGAGACTCAAGGAATTTGGGTCTTGGGGTCCCCAGGGAAGGTTTGGGGAGACCAGAGTTTATCAGGTACTCAGAATCCTGATTGGTGGCAGCCTATCGGATCTAAGCTGGTAATTAAGCTTAGGGGAATTCATGCTAGTACCCATATTTTGGACGCTAAGGTCCAGATTTGGGAATTATACTATGACAGGTATCGTCTTTGCATTTTGCTAAATCTGCAGTGAAAGTGTTCTTAAAATGAACAACATGTGCTGAATCATCATCTGAGACAGCTATAACACAAAATATATGAAAGAATGTAAGTAAAACAGAGCAGGGGACATACAATTCTCCCCCCAAGGAATTCAATCACAAATTTAATTAACCAGTGTCATCAGCATGGAAGCATGTTCTCTGGAATGGTGACCAAACATGAAGGGGCATACAAATGTCTAGCATATCTGGCACAAATAACTTGCAATATCGGCTACAAAAGTGCCATACAAATGCCTGCTTTCACTTTCTGGTAACATTGTAAATAAGAAGAGGACAGCATTATCTCCTGTAAATGTAAACAAACTTATTTCTCTTAGCATTTGGCAGAACAAGAAGTAGGACTGAGTGGACTGAAGTTTTACGTTGTTTTGTTTTTGTGTGTGTTTATGTAACAAAAAAACCCCAACATTTGTAAGTTGCACTTTCACATCAAAGATTGCACTACAGTACTTGTATGAGGTGAATTGAAAAATACTATTTATTTTGTTTATCAATTTTACAGTGCAAATATTTGCAATAAAAATATACACTTTGATTTCAGTTGCAATACAGAATACATTATATATGAAATGTAGAAAAAACATCCAAAATATTTAATACATTCCAATTGGTATGCTGTTTAACAATGTGATTAAAACTGGGATTAACTGCAATTAATAAATTTAATCATGATTAATTTTTTGAGTTAATTGTGTGAGTTAACTGCAATTAATCAACAGTCCTACTAAAAAGAAAGTGATGATGACAGAGATAGAAGGTCAGAACTAAAGCACTTGTGTCTCTGTGAATAAAGTGTATTATACCACATATGCATATTAAGTTTTATATCTGTTTGATATTTACTAGCTTCCTTGATTAAGTTTTCACAGTATTTCCAGATATTGACATCTTGGAAAGGAGCTACTGTCACCCACAGGTGGATGCCATCTGAATATTGGTTAGTCTCCTGTTGGATGCATTGTGGCAAGGCGGAGCCATCCCTGGCTGATGGAAAATGGGGTCTCTAGGAAGTGCAATAGGTTTACCCAGCTTTCTACTGCTGCCAGATGCCTCTGTGTCACACCAGGAAGCAGCTAAGTAAGGAATCTCATATACAACATGATACTGAAATTGTGGCAGAAACAAGAAGTCAGAATGTGTGGGTGGCCAGTAAAGCCATTGTTGAGTAGATGTGGATGGCAAAAGTGAAGATCTCTTCCAAGTCCTGAGCCAAAGCCCATAGAACTTAACTGAAAGATTCCCATTGATTTCAATTAATTTTGTGTCATGCCCTGGTGTGCACAAAAGGTAGGAAGGAAGGTAGAACAGAAACGGGAAAAGGGACAGGGCATGTGGGTCATGTGCATTCAGTCTCAGAACCTAAGAGTAGAATAAGGAGGAGAAGTATTTTCAATACTGTGGTCTTAATGGTTATCTAGGTAAATAATTGAGGGATGCAGCAAACTGTATCAGACTGCCATCCTCTCACCCTCTTCAGATGGACATGCAAAGGAGTGTATACTGCAGTGTCAGTGTTGTGTATGCACTGAATTTGAATGACACTAATGTCAGGCAAAATATTGTGTAAAGACAATCTAGGAATACTCTTGGCAATAAAATGGTCACCACTGATTTTGATGTGGTGAGGAAGACAGCATTCTATTAAAATGAACACAAGATCTTGAAGAAGATTTAGTTGAGACTATTGCTTATCCTGCCTTTACCCAAACATTTAGGGAACGGGACAGCTTCACAAGGCCTTTGTATAGAAGAATAAGCCTGAATAAATACAATTTTTTGTCAATAAAGAAAAAAACCCATGTATATTGTGTTGCTAATTTTCCTGTAAGTTCTATCATTACTTGTTTCTTCTGAGATAAGGATCTACAGTATTGGATATACTTCTAATCTTGTTTGTAAACCAAGCTAGCTAGCAGTTGAAGAATCACTTGTATCTCCTCATCAGATAACTACTCTACCATTAGTGATATATGCTAATCTCTTAATCAACACCCATTTTTCAAAGCCACCCAGCATGTCTTCATAAATATGGATACATTTGCTGAAGTCAAGTTCTCTTTCAGAGAATACTTAGTTATGGCACAAGCTAGGTCTTTAAAACTGATTACAAAAGTTATAACTCTTCACTAACAGATGTTTTGTTGGAAAAGTCAACCTTTAATCTTTCACTGAACTACTGCTAATGCAGACTATCCTGAACATTCATGTATTCAAATACTGACTAATATCTGTATGAGAAATTAGCAGAATCATGTAAAAATATGAGAGGAGACAGAAAGAGTTTCTTTTAAAAATGAAATTAACTGATGCTTCTAGTCTGCACAGTGTATTCTGGAAAAGTGAAAAATAGAGTCGTTGATTAAGGGATACCAAACCCTTGGGATCTAACTTTTAGATTCATTGAGAAAATTCAGTGGCTTGAATTTGATCTGACTTTGTCAGTCTTCAGCATAAATAAAAGTAGCTTGCTTCATGCTACGTAAAAACCAACCCGAATGTCTGCTGGAAAGTGTAGGAATAGGTGATATGCACCTTGACTTGGAAGCCCAATATCTTTGTGAAATGCTTTACACCCACAATGTACTGCAGCATAAGAGCGAAATGCATGGTTTTCCAAGTTTTGGAAACTACTCTATTCATTTTAGCATCTATTTTCAATATGGATCTTTCCAGGCCATTAGGTTTTTGGTTTTGTTTTCCAGATTGGTTCTATGTAACAATTCCATCCATAGCAGTAGTGGTTGCACTGCCAATATTAGGTTTAGAAAATTTTAAGCTGAGTTGACCTTGTCCAAAATTAAAAGAAAGCAAACGGAGAAAAAGTACTGCTATCTTGTTTTGAGTGGTATACTCCAGACTCTTCCTGACCCTGATATGGGTGCAGAATTCCTTCCCAAGCAAGCTTTGTCCATCTGGGACAAGTGAGCCCTCTTAATACAATATTTATATTTTCATTCCAAAATCATATCTCTTGCACATACCTGAGACATTGACAAGAACATATACATTGTTTTGTTTACAGAAACTGATTCTAATATAACTCTAACAAGCTCCATTTGAACTTGGTGATGGCTCTGTTGCAGAATGATCTTTTTGTAGTATCTCTCAAGTTCCTGCTTCATCTATTCCTTTTATGTTTTTGTGAAGAGAATAAAATATGCAAACATAAATTAGAAGAGTTTATTCTCATTATCTACCCTGACATAAGAGAACAGAGTGAACATACAGCCAATAAGTTGGAATATGCAGATTCATTTTGGTACGTTGAGTCCCAAGACATCCTGTGGCCTGGCCCCTCTTATTACCATGAGTTTTCCTTTTCCTATTTTTTACCCTAAAATGTATTTTCTTTTTTCCATTTAGATGAATTTTGTGCTTGTGAGAAGTACAAACTTGGCAGCACTGGGGACTGAAGTGTTCTGTACAGTGATAGCACAGATATATGGAGTTTTATCCCACACCTCCTATGCAATCTGTACACATGTACTAGGAATGTTTGCACTTATTGTCTAGCACCAGGGTAGTTTCACTTTACCACCATGTCATTTAACCCTGCAGACTCAGCAGTACAAAACACCTTTGGAGTTCCACTGGTGTTAAGCAAATGTTGTAAAAAGTCCTAGTACAGAATAGGTTATTATCTCTCAGCCAGGCTCTTGAGAGAAAACTGCTATGGCCAAAAGCAGACATGAGTTGTGATGCCAATGCAATCCTTGGCCTTTCTGTGGTGAGTGCCAGGGTTAATACCTATAGATAGTGCAGTTTTTTTAATATGGGAAGATATCCACTAGGGACTGGACTGAGTCTACAGATTTATTTTACATAGTCCATACAATCAGTTATCAGAAGACAATGACTTAATTATTGATATGGCCTTGACTTAAACTTGGGACCGGAGGTAAAAAGATCTGTATTAAGCTTTCAGTAACCCGAGTCCACCAGTCCCACAAGTCATTGCAAAATTTGAAAGGTTCTGAGCTGATCAAAGCCTTTACATTTTTAAAGATTTGTTTGCAGATTTACTTATGCTATGCCATAAACAATCATAGCTGGGCCTCTACAATCTGTTATCAGTGAAATGCTTAGCTAATCTGCATATGTAAATGGAAAGCAATTCAAAGTTAAGTGTCTATTTCCATAAACATTACAATATCCGGCTTGAAATATACACATATATTTGAAATACTATGCCTAATTAGACCTCGAGAGTATATATAAATAACTTTTATTGTTATGCTGGTTTGAACTTAAGCTATCAGGCACTGGAACGCCAACATCAAGTGTGCGTGAGTGCTTTTTTTTTTTTTAAAGTATAGTCAGATATAGTCTCTCTGATCTTTTAACATGAGGAATTTCTCTGCTGTAATATCCCCCACCTCTTGTTCATAACTATGCTAATTGCAACTAATTCAGAAAATGAAGTAATTTCTCAAGAGTTCCCTTCTCCACAGGTTATTTTGCTATTCAGGACTGAGTAGGACTAATTTCTCCTGTCACATGCAGTTTCTGCTTGTGGAATCCAGGAATACTGGGTAGAATTTAATGATTATGGTACATATTTAATTTGAATGAAATATATGCATGTTTTCTACTCAGCATTTGTTGAGATGTTCATTATGAGAATTAGTGGCGGAACCACAAATCAGCTGTTACAACAGGAAGATAAAATCAAGGAAAGGAAATTATGCATACTTATTGACTATTCTCAAAGAATTATGATTTTTATGTCAAGACAGTTTAAATGAGGTGCAATTCTAATGAACCTCTCAGAGCTATAGTATATTAAACTGGCAAAGGTTTCCAGGTTTGTGGATCTTGGTTAGTAGATAGAATAACCCCAGTCGGGGCTTTATGGGTATGTTGATTTGTTCCTATGTTAGTGTAGGTTGGGAGTGTCCTGAGAAGATGGTGCAGTTTCTTACTATATTCCTCAGTGGGATCTGAGGAAAGTGGCCTGTAGAATTTGGCATTGGAGAGTTGTCTGACAGCATCCTTTTGGTAGTCAGACCTGTTCATGATGACAACAGCACCTCCTTTATCAGCCCCTTTGATTATAATGGCAAGGTTGTTTCTGAGGCTGTAGACGGCATTGCGTTCTGCGCGACCTAGATTATCATCAGTGATCTACAACCCATCCTGGACAATGATCCCATGTTTTTGCAGACCTTGGGAGGCAGGCCAGTCCTCGCCCACAGACAACCTGCCAACCTTAAGCATATTCTCACCAGCAACCACACACCACATCATAGTCACTCTAACTCAGGAACCAATCCATGCAACAGATCTCAATGCCAACTCTGCCCACATATCTACACCAGCGACACCATCACAGGACCTAATCAGATCAGCCACACCATCACTGGTTCATTCACCTGCACGTCCACCAACATAATATATGCCATCATGTGCCAGCAATGCCCCTCTGCTATGTGCATCGGCCAAACTGGATAATCCCTACGTAAAAGGATAAATGGACACAAGTCAGATGTTAGGAATGGCAATACACAAAAACTTGTAGGAGAACACTTCAACCTCCCTGGACACACAACAACAAATTTAAAGGTAGCCATCCTGCAGCAAAAAAACTTCAGGACCAGACTTCAAAGAGAAACTGCTGAACTTCAGTTCATTTGCAAATCTGACACCATTATTTTAGGATTAAATAAAGACAGTGAATGGCTTGCCAATTACAAAAGCAGTTTCTCCTCCTTTGGTGTTTGCACCTCACTTGCTAGAAGAGGGCCTCATCCTCCCTGATTGAACAACTTTGTTATCTCCAGACTGATTCTTGCCTGCATATTTATACCTGCCTCTGGAAATTTCCACCATGTGTCTGACGAAGTGGGTATTCACCCACAAAAGCTTGTGCTCCAACACTTCTGTTAGTCTATAAGGTGCCACAGGACTCTTTGCTGCTTTTTACAGATCCAGACTAACACGGCTACCCCCTGATAGTAGATTAAATTGAATCCCTCTCATAGAACACATGACCAACCCCTGTTCTCCATTCATTTCATTCAAGGTTGCAGATGAGTACAGGATTTGGCCAACAGTTCTAGCAATTCCACCAGATGCATTTTTCCTTTAAATTAATAAAAGGAAAATAAATGCAGACAGATGTAAACTTTAGAGCTATATGAATGATGAAATTTGGGGGGATGAATATTTCAATTTGGTCACATGTACGCCTTTTATATTCACCTTTCTGAACATTCAAGTGATTGATTTTTACTAGTACTAATGTTTGAGGAAAGTGATTTTTAACCTCAGAAGCATAAGTATTTCTGGAAAGTGAATCTTAAAATATGTCTATATTGCAATTCAGAGGACTGAGGTGTGACTAGCTTCAGGATATCTACATGTGCTGCAATCACACCTCCAACTGCATGTAGACATACCCTTGGACTCACACACATGAGCATTTACACAAGCAAACCAATTTTAAGACTTACATAAATCCAAACAGGGAACAGAAACTGTATCATTAGATTTTACTATGATAGTAAATTATTTGGGATAGGGACCCACTCTGTTATTTGTCTGTAAAACACCTATCACAATTGGGCCATGATAATTGACTGAAGTGTCTAAATGCTACTGCAATATTTATAAATAACCATAACACTAGCCAAAGATGACATTCAACTTTTGAATTTTAACTATTGAATATACAAAGCACACTTGATGGACTGAATGGATGGATTGAAATAAATTAACCAAAATATGAATGACTAAAACATTTGAGAAAATCATGATGTTCTCATGGACAGTCTACAAAATCTTCCTATTAGATTTCAGGAAGAGAGAAAGAATTAAGCTTCCACTGGTGCCTCTGGAAGGTGAATGTACTTTTATGGTTGTTCATGACCCATTCTGGGAAGAGATGGGCAATGGAGAAGGGAGATAAAAATGATGGGATGAGACAGAGGCTTTGAGTAGGTAGGTCACTGGAAAATAAAGTTGATTTAGGGAAGAAATGTGGAGTGTGAATTAGGGCTGTGAATGGGTAGGAAATTGGGTATGTAGGAAGGCAGGACACTGACAGAAGTTGAAAGTGAGATTTATAGAATGTGGGAGAAATTGAAAGAACGTAGGGAAAGAGGAAAGGAATATCTCCTCTGAAGTGACAGTGTAGATGTAGCTCCCACTTATGAAATTGATCATAGATAAATTTAGATACTTCTTGAGATTCTTTTCTAGAAATATTGCTGTCTTAGCCATGGGTGCAATATAAAACTTGATATAAAACATTTCTTCACAGCCTTTGCTGGCTAGCTTTGTGTCATCATTCTGCACAACAGTACAGGGGGACATCCCTAGAGCTTATGTTTCACACTAAATCAGTGTTCAGTTTACTTTATAAAAACTGAAATGACAGGTTTAAAAATAGCTGCAAATCTGACCTGCAATTTTCCTCTCTAACTGGCATGTCCTAATCTCCCTCATTTGATCTCTTCGTCATCTGGAAAACTTGATACTACACATTACAGGCATATTTGTTTTGGCTTTCCTCCACTAATGATTTGGGATACAACAGTTTTTTTGGTACACACCAGAGGAGTCTGATTTTCAGAAGGGGCTGAGCATGCACTCCCTGAAAACCAAGCCCCCTTCATGGTTTCTCATGTTGGGCACCCAAAAGCTGAAGCACCCAAGTCACTATTAAATGAAGCTGAACTGCATTTTATTTGCTGAGAAGACTATGTAAGAGAGATATATGGTATCTGAGGTACTGAAGTAGCAGAGGTGAGAGAGCTGACATTGCTGAAGACCTTAGTTCAGCAGGTTCTGTGCTCTTAAAGGTGGTAAGTAGGACAGAACAAGGGGGGGTGGATGTCTCCTCCTCGCACCCAATGGATTGTCATTTAATGCCACAGAAACTGTGTTCACTATATATGCATGAAGCTACTCATGAATTTTAACACTTTTGATTACTTATGTATCAAATATCAAACATGAACTTTTTTAAAGTAATAAAAAAGGATAATGTGGGTGCAAGGCCCTTAAATAATATGAATGTGAAACTAATCTGAGAACTGCATACTAAATTAAGTGTCTGACACAAACAGAGTGAAGCAGAGATATAGACGAGCTAAACTAACCTCAGGGCACTGCAAACATCTACAGAGTGCAGACTACTAAAAATTACCCTCATTAACACAGCTAGAGGTATAGAATGCCACACTACACTTTCCAGTGTCAGTCAGAGAACATTTTTTTTAAATGTTACCATCTCTTCCTGTTTGTATGCACTGTGGCCTTTATTCATTTATATCTATATAAAATGAATAAAGTCTATAGTTTATATAAACAGAACATGGTAGCAGAAGACCAAGTCTTTTTGTTGAAGTGAAGATGCTGCTGTCACTGGGATATGAAGGCACTTCTACAGTATTAGAATTTTTTTTTAACCTGTTGAAAACATGAAGAAAAATTAAATGCAGAGCCAGTATTTACATTTAGTTACTACAGCTGAGGGAGCCAGTTTTCATTCTGACTTATCTCATCCAAGGTGTTTCATCTCTTTTCAGAATTTATAGGCATAAACCTGACAATCCCTCGTGATACTGTTGTGCCTTGATAAATATTGACAAAGGTTTGCTTAGGAAAAAATGGGGAAAAAACAACATTTTCAAACTCTCAAATTAATTCCTGTTTGAACTAGAACATATCTTTTAGAAAAACATCCAATCTTGATTTAAAAGTTGCCAGTGATGGGAAACTTGTTTCTTCATATCAGTAGTTCTACATTCTGCGCTGGTGCATATGCTTCATTCACATGCCCTGACTACTTTCAAACAAACACGTGCATTGCTTCCGCTGCTTTGTAACGCCAATATTTAAAAAGGGCTCTAGAGGTGATCCCGGCAATTACAGACCTGTAAGTCTAACATCAGTACCAGGCAAATTAGTTGAAACAATAGTAAAGAATAAATTGGTCAGACACATAGAAGAACATAAATTGTTGGGTAAAAGTCAATATGGTTTCTGTAAAGGGAAATTAGGTTTAATTTTTTAGAATTCTTTGAAGGGGTCAACCAACACGTGGACAAGGGGGATCCAGTGGACATAGTGTACTTCGATTTCCAGAAAGCCTTGGACAAGGTCCCTCACCAAAGGCTCTTACGTAAATTAAGTTATCATGGGATAAAAGGGAAGGTACTTTCATGGACTGAGAACTAGTTAAAAGACAGGGAACAAAAGGTAGGAATAAATGGCAAATTCTCAGAACGAAGAGGGGTAATTAGTGGTGTTCCCCAAGGATCAGTCCTAGGACCAATCCTATTCAATTTATTCATAAATGATCTGGAGAAAGGGGTAAACAGTGAGATGGCAAAGTTTGCAGACAATACTAAACTGCTCAAGATAGTTAAGACCAAAGCAGACTGTGAAGAACTCCAAAAAGAACTCACAAAACTAAGTGATTGGGCAACAAAATGACAAATGAAATTTAATGTGGATAAATGTAAAGTAATGCACATTGGAAGAAATAACCTCAACTATACATATAATATGATAGGGGCTAATTTAGCTACCACGAATCAGAAAAAAGATCTTGGAGTCATCGTGGATAGTTCTCTGAAGACGTTCACACATTGTGCAGAGGCAGTCGAAAAAGAAAACAGGGTGTTAGGGATCATTAAAAAGGGGATAGAGAATAAGATGGAGAATATATTATTGCCCTTATATAAATCGATGGTACATCCACATCCTGAATACTGCGTACAGATGTGGTCTCCTCATCTCAAAAAAGATATACTGGCATTAGAAAAGGTTCTGAGAAGAGCAACTAAAATGATTAGGGGTTTGGAATGGGTCCCATCTGGGGAGAGATTAAAGAGGCTAGGGCTTTTCAGCTTGGAAAAGAGGAGACTAAGGGGGAATATGATAGAGGTATATAAAATCATGAGTGATGTAGAGAAAGTAGATAAGGAAAAGTTATTTACTTGTTCCCATAATACAAGAACTAGGAGCCACCAAATGAAATTAATGGGCAGCAGGTTTAAAACAAATAAAAGGAAGTTTTTCTTCAGACAGTACACAGTCAATTTGTGGAACTCCTTGCCAGGGGAGGTTGTGAAGGCTGGGACTATAACAGCGTTTAAAGCAGAACTAGATAAATTCATGGAGGTTAAGTCCATTAATGGCTATTAGCCAGGATAGGTAAGGAATGGTGTCCCTAGCCTCTGTTCATCAGAGGGTGGAGTTGGATGGCAGGAGAACGATTACTTGATCATTACCTGTTAGATTCACTCCTTCTGGGGCACCTGGCATTGGCCATTGTTGGTAGACAGGATACTGGGCTAGATGGACCTTTGGTCTGACCCAATAGAGCCGTTCTTATGTTCTTGTACTGAGGTCTGCATGCTTACTATATGTATGTATGTTAGTCTTGATGATTTGTTATGAATGATTAATGTAATATGTTTTATGAGTACCTTGAAGAGCCAATGGAAAATGGAGTTATCTGGGGGGGGTCACTGAGTTTTTCACTTTGAAATTAAATTTGAAAGAAAGCTGGTGTTCAGATCCTCATATGTTAAGATATAGTATCAAACATTAAGCTCAATTATGCATAATTGTGGTTGGATTATCTCCTTGTTATTACTTTGTCTTTTGTCTCCTTTTGTCTTTCATGACCTGTGATTATACGGCAGAAAAAAAATCTTTCTGAGCAAGTAGTCAGACATCTTTTCTAATTCAAAGTCATAATTATGATTTTTTAATAATTCAGAGCAAACAATAAAACAGGTAAGTTCTCACTATGCTGCATTCTGTGGAATAAAATTGAAATCTGTGCAGTTTTAAATTCATTAATGCAGATATTCTTAGCACATGAAGATAAGACTACAAGATACTACAATACAATTTATGTTCACCAGCCTACATAGATTTATACAACTCCGACAGCTTGTTGGAAGAAAGACTAAACACATAATAAACATTTCCTGCAAACTCTATAGCTATTTTTTATTTATTTAAACAGCAACATTTCATACCAGGGATAATTTCTTTGTCTTTTCAGATAAAGAAAAATTCAAGCCAAGATTTCCAAAAGTGACTGATGAGTTTGAGTACTTCAGTTTTTCAGTGCCTAGGTTAGAATGGCTCAAAGGAGCCTGATTTTCAGAGAGTAGATGTTCAACACTTTTTGGAACTGGACACCTACACACATGAATCACTTCTTACAGTCTTGGCATTGGCCATACAGAGAGTATATTAGCTTGTTTACAGACACTGGAATGGGAAGTCGGGCTCTGGCATTAAAATGATGAGGTTTTGTGAATGGCCATAGTACCTATATATTGATTTTAAGCCCTACAGGGGCAGTTAGCCACCTAAGATGTCCTTTGGAATCCTTAGTCTCTGTCCTGGTTCTATTAGCTATAGAAAGTTAAAGCTTTTTTCTCTTCTCCAGTATGTTGTACCATTATTTCCCACTTTTTACTCCCTGCAACCTCCTCCACATCATGAGCTGTTGTGACTACTCTGAGTGATTGGCCATTTCAGGCCAGAAGCTTAGTAGGGAGAAGAATGTACCGTGTGTGGCAGTTTCTGTTTTGCAGGTCAGCAACAGAAAGCATTCCAGGAAAAGCAAGTAATAGCAGGCTTAAAGAAAAAGAGAGGACGAGAGACTTCACAAAGAAGGAAGCTCTGTTTAGGTCCTAGCACTGGCTCTGCTGCCACACCAGTGGTGAGCTCAGCAACGGAAAAGGGGATCACACACACTCATTAGAGAATGCCTTTTTGCCTTAGTCCTCTTATAAACTGTAAAACAGAATTTTACTAGTCTTTTTAACTTGACTCCTAAAACTCCTCCATTCACACACACTTTTATATCTATTCTGTCCCAAATCAGTGCTCAAAAACTCCAATGTCTTTTAATTAGAATTTAACTCCATATCCATCTCTCTAAAAACACAAGTTACCATTATTTTAAAACACCCACAAATGCTAAGCTCTTAACAGAATGGACACATTAGACAGTTCCTTGAGGCATTTACAATCTGTAATGAGAGCGATTCCAGCATATTCATCCTCTTTGAAACAGTCTATCAAATCTTTAATGAGAGGTGGTACCGTAGACTGTTTTCATAAATGTAAAGTACACTGTGAGCAATTTGCCTGTCCACACCTCTCAGTAACATTAGGAGTAATCATGTGAAATCTAGTTAATGTAATTGTCTTAAATGACGGAGTTTAAAAATAAGTTAACCTCATTATAGAAAAATATAGAACTTGAGACATTCCAGACTGCCTATCTATTTCTCTGCTGGTACTACAAAGTCCTCCTCTGATGTGATTTTTCTCTGAATAATATATTAATGCACCTAATAGCAATATGTAAATCATTGAGGGTTGATGGTTTTTTATAATGAAGTCCTGGGACTGCCTGGATATAAAGTAGAAGAGCATCTGTGACCACGTTTGTGCCAGATACAGAAGCACAAAGTGATTGCAAAGCAGGGCATAACCCCTGTGGAGAATAATTTTGGTGCAGAGGGCCTTTCCTGCCAGGTACACAGTCCCCAAAGGCTTAATTCTGCCTTTAGATATTCACTGCAATAGCAGTAGCAACATGTGCTTCATTGGGCACGACTTGCTCTTCACAGCAAGATGTCATTCAGAGTTCTGGATTGCAAGAAGCCAGAATGCATGTCAAAATTGCCATCTGCCATTTCACAGCAGCGCTTGTGTCTGAGCTCTAGGAGAACATGAAGGGTTAAATTAATAGTCGCTCTGTGAGCACATTTGTGCCAGCTATAGCAGCACAAAGTGACAGCAAAGCAGCTGTACCACCTCACTGGGGAATAATTCTGGTGCAGAGGGCCAGGTACATAGTCACAACCCACTCCTCTGGGTAAGCGGGAGTTCTGGGTGCTTCAGGAGCATACAGGGGATATTCTGGGGCTGGGGGACAGTGCATATGGGCTGCATCCCCATATGCACAAATGCCTCTTTGGGGATGCCTACACTGTAAATAGACTAGGGAGACCAGATAGCAAGTGTGAAAAATCCGGACCGGGGGTGGGAGGGTAACAGGTGCCTATATAAGACAAATCTCTGAATATTGAGACTGTCCCATCTTGTCACCCTACCCAGGGCTGGCCCATGCCAGCTGACTTGGGCTAAGAGGCTTGAGCTCAGGGGCTGTTTAAATGTGATGTAGACATTCAGACTTGCTCTGGAGCCTGGACTCTAGAACTGGGTCCCAGAGCTCAGGTTGCAACCCAAGCCCAAACATCTACAATGGAATTAAACAGCCCCTTAGGCTGAGCCCCATAAGCCTGAGTCAGCTGGCATGGGCAAGCTGCAGGTGTCTAATTGCAGAGTGGATACACCCAAAGAGACCCTGAACAGCTGAGCTGGGTGCAAATTAGGACAAGCACCGGGCTCTCCTAGTGAGCCCTGGCATCAAAAGTGTGCAAGGTCCTCCCACAAGTTCCTGTTCTGGATTCTGCATCAGCACAGGCTGGAATTTCAGTCTGAATGCTCTCAGTTCATAAAAGTTGTTTAGAGTAGAAGTAAGAGCAGAATTTGTCCCTGTGTGTGAAAAACCATCCTAAATCTTTACCACAAAACAAATGTGGGAAACCAGGATTATTGTACAAAAGAACAAATTCAGATCATTGAACATGCTATTTAGGCTCTTTACAAACCATCACCTTCAAACGTCAACTATATATATCAGAACCTCTGAGACTCCCTTTGCTCTACAGTGCAGTAAACTTGCCAAGTCGTTCCTTTCATAGAATTATCTTTGATATTAACCTAAGCAGTCAGATCTTGTTGCACAAACAATGACTTAGCCCGATCTAAGATTCCCAAGGGGAAAGTTAGGAGGGAGGAACCCATCCTTGATATAGCAATGTAGCACGTCGGCAGAAATTGTGGAAAAACAACATCGCTTGCCTCATAACCTAAGTCGTGCAGAAAGCAATGCCATCCACAGCCTCAGAAACCACCCTGACATTATCATCAAAGAGGCTGATAAAGAAGGTGCTGTTGTCATCATGAACAGGTCTGACTACCAAAAGGAGGCTGTCAGACAACTCTCCGACACCAAATTCTACAGGCCACTTCCCTCAGATCCCACTGAGGAATACACAAAGAAACTGCAACATCTACTCAGGACACTCCCTACACTAACACTGGAACAAATCAACATACCCTTAGAGCCCCGACCAGGGTTATTCTATCTACTACCCAAGATCCACAAACCTGGAAATCCTGGATGCCCCATCATCTCAGGCATTGGCACTCTCACTGAAGGACTGTCTGGATATGTGGACTCTCTACTCAGACCCTATGCCACCAGCACTCCCAGCTATCTTAATGACACCACTGATTTCCTGAGGAAACTACAATGCATTGGTGACCTTCCAGAAAACACCATCCTAGCCACCATGGATGTAGAGGCTCTCTACACGAACATCCCACACACAGATGGAATACAAGCTGTCAGGAACAGTATCCCTGATGATGCCACAGCATAACTGGCTGCTGAGCTCTGTGCCTTTATCCTCACACACAACTATTTCAAATTTGATGACAATACATATCTCCAGATCAGTGGCACAGCTATGGGCACCCGCATGGCCCCACAATATGCTAATATTTTTATGGCTGACCTGGAACAACGCTTCCTCAGCTCTTGTCCACTCACGCCCCTTCTCTACCTACGCTACATTGATGACATCTTCTTTATCTGGACCCATGGGAAGGAGTCTCTGGAAAAATTCCACCATGATTTCAACAGCTTCCACCCCACCATTAACCTCAGCCTGCACCAATCTACATGGGAGGTCCACTTCCTAGACACCACGGTGCAAATAAGTGATGGTCACATTACCACCACCCTATACCAAAAACCTACTGATTGCTATGCCTACCTTCATGCCTCCAGCTTCCATCCCGGGCACATCACAAGATCCATTGTCTACAGCCAAGCACTGAGGTACAACCGCATCTGCTCTAACCCCTCAGACAGAGACCAACACCTACAAAATCTCCACCAAGCATTCTCAAAACTACAATACCTGCATGAGGAAATAAGGAAACAGATCAACAGAGCCAGACGTGTACCCAGAAGCCTCCTACTGCAAGACAAACCCAAGAAAGAAACCAACAGGACTCCTCTGGCCATCACATACAGTCCCCAGCTAATACCTCTCCAACGCATCATCAGGGACCTACAACCCATCCTGGACAATGATCCCACACTTTCACAGGCCTTGGGTGGCAGGCCAGTCCTCGCCCACAGGCAACCTGCCAACCTGAAACATACTCTCACCAGTAACTGCACACTGCACCATAGTAACTCTAGCTCAGGAACCAATCCATGCAACAAACCTCGATGCCAACTGTCCCCACATATCTACACCAGCGATATCATCACAGGACCTAACCAGATCAGCCACACCATCACCGGTTCATTCACCTGCATGTCCACCAATGTAATATACGCCATCATATGCCAGCAATGCCCCTCTGCTATGTACATCGGCCAAACTGGACAGTCGCTATGGAAAAGGATAAACGGACACAAATCAGATATTAGGAATGGCAATATACAAAAACCTGTAGGAGAACACTTCAACCTCCCTGGACACACTATAGCAGACCTTAAGGTGGCCATCCTGCAGCAAAAAAACTTCAGGACCAGACTTCAAAGAGAAACTGCTGAGCTTCAGTTCATCTGCAAATTTGACGCCATCAGCTCAGGATTAAACAAAGACTGTGAATGGCTTGCCAATTACAGAACCAGTTTCTCCTCCCTTGGTTTTCACACCTCAACTGCTAGAACAGGGCCTCATCCTCCCTGATTGAACTCTCTCAGTATCTCTAGCTTGCCTGCATGTATGTACCTGCACCTGGAAATTTCCACTACATGCATCTGACGAAGTGGGTATTCACCCACGAAAGCTCATGCTCCAAAATGTCTGTTAGTCTATAAGGTGCCACAGGACTCTTTGCTGCTTTTACAGAGAAATATACTTTTTCACAAAAATGTAAATGCCATTACATCTCTCTCACTCAAAACAATTTTGTATAAGGGAACTGATAGCATTCAGAGCAAGCAGATGAACATTTTAATGATGTTAATTCTGTCAATGAATGACAAAGGCAAACCAGTCCTTAAATCATGATCAGCTGATTTCTAATGAACTTTAATGGTTCTTCTGTGGGGAAAAAATGAATGTCGTAATAAAAGGTTCAGGGTAGGGTCCGTAGGTGTTATTATTATTTTAGTTTTAACCTCTTTCTTATAACCTGTGCAAAACATGAAAGTAAACCACGAGGACTTAAAAATCACATTTACACATACACCATCAAAATACATCTATTTGTACGAGGACAATGCATCAAACCAGCCTAAAAATGCAGTAGTTTAAAAGAACGAGATCGTCCCAAGATTTTGCTTGCAGCCTTTCAACCCTCCACCTAGAAGATTTTCACTATTTCAAAAAGAAAGATCCACACTGTTTTGATTGCTGACCAGCATGAATTTTAAATTGAATAAACAGGAAGTTAATGCCATATTGGGAATTTAAAGACATACAACTCTTACTAATTAGAGCTGCACAAGTTATGGAAACCTCAGCTAGAGAAGTGAAAGTCTTACATATTCTTGAAGCTTTAACAGAATAGAGTGACCAACCATTTGAATAACAATGGAGGTTATTTTAATGCCATTGGGAAGGATGAAAAATAAATAGGAAAAGATAATTAGCATATAGCTTAGCTCTAAAATTAGAGAACTGGAGGCATGTACAAGAGTGCTAGAAATATAGACAAATATCCTACAGGATTCTATTTAAGCCATTGCTGGTATGTCTGGATATTGTATATTATCTTACAAAGACAAACTGATGGTTGTGTGTTACGTAAAACTGAACTAGAAGAGGCTAAATGCAGGAATGGGCTTTGAGAGTGTAACAGAATTATTCTGTCAGTGAAAACATGGATCAGGCTTTTTAGCATAAAATGCAAATAAAAATTAGAATTCAACCTGAATCAAGTTGTATATCCAAATAAATCACAATTTTGGGAGCCTTTGGAAGGCTGAAACTCAAATCAGATTTTTTATGGTGTGGACCATCTCTAAACTTGTTAATTTTCATTTGTGTAACACTTAACCTACAAGTATGTCAAAACTGTTTACATGGAGAGATTTATTAAAAAACCCACATAACCATATGAGGTAGTAAGAAATATTTAACAACTACTTCAGCCACTGCTGAAATGCAGCCACTTCTAGGGAGAATGAAATGTTAGGTTTCAATTCACAAACTAAACCCACAGTTTACTTTTCAGGGGATATAAGAAAACCAGAATTGCATAGAGTTTTGATTTGGCTGAACTTGAGCTTGCTGGAGAGGCCACACCCATGGCCAGTCCTACTAGCATTTTCTTTCCTTGCAATCTCTGACCCCAAACCATACTCAGGAATGTGTTGCAGGTGAAGCACACAAAGACACAGGAATACTGGACGTCTTTGAAGAACCTCAGGATTATGTTAGCCTAGATTTCATGAACAGAGGCTAAGAATCACATAAGTTGAACCCACATCCAAGGCTAAGCTATAAGTAATCTGGAATGTTCTGTGCAAGAATTGTGCACAGCTGATAGCTTTTTCATTTACTTCTTCTGGATCAGAACCAGGGCTGGCTCTAGGCACCAGCATTCCAAGCATGTGCTTGGGATGGCACTTCTCAAGGGGCAGCATTCCGGCCCTTTGGGGGTGACTCTTTACAGGGGGTGGTACTCCATTTTGGGTTGTTTTGTTTTTTTTGCTTCGGCAGCAGCACTCCAGCATTTTTTTGTTTTTTTTTTTGCTTGGGGCAGCAAAAAACCTGGAGCTGGCCCTGATCAGAATGAGCTTTGTTTGATGATCAGCAAGCTTTGGACTGGGCCATTACTGCATATAGACCTGAGAGAACATAAACGTATTATAGTAATTTCTAGAAGAATCATTACTGCAGACATTGGATGAGATTTTCAAAAGAGTGACTAAGTGAAAGTCAGTAATATGCTCCTAGGTCATTTAGGCATTTTGAAAATACCACCATATTCTGTTAAAGAATATTTAAGTCCAAGCAAAATTTCCAGTATGTCTCACTTACAAAAACATATAATAAAATCTGAGCTACTAAAAAGAAAGAGGTGGATTAAAATGTGAGATATGTCTATGAAGGTCATCCTAAGAACAATAAACACATAATGTAAACTATTGCTCTGAGTTAATAATTTATCAGGAATTCTTTTCAGCGAATCTGCTTAAAATTAATTGATCTTCTTTGGTAGCTAACATCCCTTGACAAGTATGTATTACCCATCATTTCCTTTTAAAATATATTGTGATTTTACGTATTAAATAATACAGAAGAGTCCTGTGGCTGTGAACTGGCTGTTGTCACAAATTAGTATTCCTTTGTTACTTTGTCAACTGCAAAAAAAAAATACATGCTACAATGTATTCTTTTTAGTTAGTAATAAGATTAAGGGAATGTGAAAGTCAACTTCGATTTATGTAACACATGAGCCAGGAGAAAGTTTCTCTTGTTAAAAATCCAGTGTAATTTTGTAATTTTATATAGGCACCTGTTACCCTCTGTAATGGTATAATTCCCTACTCTGAACCTTAGCGTCCAAAAGATGGGGTACCAGCATGAATTCCTCTAAGCTCAATTACCAGCTTAGTACTTGTAGCGCTGCCACCAACCAGGAATTCCAGTGCCTGGTACACTCCGGTCCCCCACAAACCTTGCCCGGGGACCTCCAAGACCCAGACCCTCTGGATCTTAACACAAGGAAAGTAAACCCTTTCCCTCACCGTTGCCTCTCCCAGACTTCCCCTCCCTGGGTTACCCTGGAAGATTACTGTGATTCAAACTCCTTGAATCTTAAAACAGAGAGGAAAATTCACCTTCCCCCCTCCTTTTCTCTCCTCCTCCCAGAGTCTCCCTGAGAAAGTAATCCTAACACAGAGAGAAAATTAACCTCTCTCTCCCCCTTTCCTCTTTTCTCCCCACCAATTCCCTGGTGGATCCAGACCCAGTCCCCTGGGGTCTCACCAGAATAAAAAACAATCAGGTTCTTAAACAAGAAAAGCTTTTAATTAAAGAGAGAAAAACAGTACAAATTATCTTTGTAAATTTTAGATGGAATATGTTACAGGGTCTTTCAGCTATAGACACTGGGAATACCCTCCCAGCCTAAGTATACAAGTACAAATTAAAATCCTTTCACCAAAATACACATTTGAACTCCTTCCAGCCAAATACACATTTGAACTCTTCCCAGGCAAATACACATTTGCAAATAAAGAAAACAAACATAAGCCTAACTCGCCTTATCACCTAGTACTCACTATTTTGAATCTATAAGAACCTGTAGCAGGGAGATTGGAGAGAAACCTGGTTGCATGTCTGGTCACTCTCAGAACCCAGAGAGAACAACCACCAAAACCAAACAGCACATACAAAAACTTCCCTCCCTCAAGATTTGAAAGTATCCTGTCCCCTGATTGGTCCTCTGGCCAGGTGACAGCCAGGCTCACTGAACTTGTTAACCCTTTACAGGCAAAAGAGACATGAAGTACTCCTGTTCTATTAACCCTTAACTATCTGTTTATGACACCCTCCCACCCCCGTCCGGATTTTTCATACTTGCTATCTGGTCACCCTAGTCATGGGTATCTATTTACAGTGTAGGTATACAAAATTTGAAACTCTCAGTGAAAACAGTCATCTTGTACAGTGGCCAATATTGATAATGGTCAAGTCTGCCTAGCTACAGTTCCTTTTTGTGGCAATTTTGAAAATTATTCTTCATCTATTGTCATATCAGGTGTTTTCCGTATCCTTTTAAAGAGTTGCCATGTTTTCCCCTGGATGCAGTGGGTAAAGTTGTTATATGTAGGCTTTAACCCTGAGTTTGATCTGTAAAGATGAACCCTTTCTCCATGCAGAATCCTAATGGAGTTTAAAATCATCGCTTAAAAGTCAATCCTATTTTTCTACTGTGCCTGTCCAGTGGCCTGTTTTCAAGTATTCATAATGATGGTGTTTTAGTCATATTTTCCCCCAAAATATCCATAAGCATTTGTTACTCACTCTGTACTATAAGTGCCATACACAGTGTTTTGTGTGTACACATTCACTGGCATTTTTAAATCATTCATCAGAACCCTCCCAAAAGTGAACATTTGTGTTTTACAGTGGGGAAAAAATAGATTTTATTTTCTCACATCTCACAAAGGTAAGGAATTTGCTCTCTTAAAATAAAAATCAACTTTGGCAAGAGACAAACCATGAATAATTTTAGCAAAGGAAAGGAGTGTGTGAAAACCAGGGGTACTCTGGAAACTGTATTGCAACCTGAACTGCCATTCTTGGTGACCACTGTTATAAAATAAATGGTGGTTAATAGCCTTAAAGGTCAAGAGACTTCAAAAATCCCTATGTAATAATTTTGGCTTTGAAGAAAACTCATCTTTGTTGCTGAATTAAGGCCCAGACTTACAAGATGTTCATGCCTCCCTGTAACTGGGAGACAACTCACTCTGCAGCGCCTCCTGCTGGTCATCCAGGGAATTAGCTTGCCAGCTTCCAAAGCGCCCTCTTCAGGCCAGTGTCTTGCTTGCCACTGGCCCCGGTGTCCCTCCCGGACCCCCAGTGCCCCTTCTCTTGGGGTTCTGCCCCCTGCAGTACCCCACAGTCTCACAGGGTCTCCCCTCCCCAGGAAACCCCCAACCCCCTATCCCCATCTTTCCTCAATCTTTGGCTACTGCCAGTCACCATCTAGCCCCCACTCACTGGGACGGATTGCAGTATAATTGCCACTCATCATTGGCAAGGAGGGTTTGGACCTATTGCCTCTGCCTACCCTTGGGGTGCCCCTCTGCAACCCCAGTACCTTCTCAGCCTTTAGCAAGGCCTGCAGCCTCGGGGTTTTCCAGGCCGGAGCTCCCAGCCCTGTTCCAGTCTAGGTACCCTGCTCAGCTCCCAGCAGCCAGACCCATCCCTCTCAGCATCTACAGAAAGACTGCCTGAGCTTTTGGCTCCCAGCCTTTTATAAGGCCAGCTGTGGCCTGATTGGGGTGTGGCCCAGCTGTGGCTGCCTTCCCTAATCAGTCTAGCCTAAGGATCCCAGGCCCAGCCCTCTCCCAGCCCTCTCCTCTTAACCCCTTCAGAGGCCGAGTGAGTGACCACCCCACTACACTCCCCTTGTGGTAGTTGCACAACACCTTGCAGCATTAGGCTCTTAGGACCTGACTAACTTCCATTTAAATCAATAGAAAGACAATCATTAGCATAACTGGATATGATATTGGGCCCTCAGCAAGCTGTGTGTCCCTAAAGGAGTGAGCCTCTAGTTCCAGTACTTGAAGAGAGGCAACAGGACACAGAAATGCATACACTGCCCCTTCTTTTAGGAAACACTTGTGACTATTAAAATTTCGTGTGTACTTCCATCAGCTATCAAAGAGATAGTCCCACAGTAACTCATGTCAGGATATTCTAGAAATATGCTTCCCTGCCATGGGGCTTTTGGGGATTCTAATAAATATTTCCAAATGTTCTTTTTTCAAGAAAATGATTCAATTGAAAAGGGCAGTTTTAACTCTTTGTGGCCACTCTGGAAACCTTTTACATCAGGAGTTCTCAGCCATGGGTGAGGGGAAGAGGTGTGAGTGGAGGCTATGATCCTCCCAGAGAGTTGCAAATATATTTCAGGGAATGGTAGCCATTCTCCTTTCCTTCATGGCTAGATTCGGAGAGGGGAGAGGGCTAGATAGGAGAAGGGTCCAGCATCTTTTTCATTGAGTTCTGTAACATGGGACTCACAATACAGAAAAGGTGGAGAACAACCACTTCAGGTTACTGCAGTTCCATGCCATCACAAACTCTGGGAAGGAAGCTGAAATACAATATAGAAATAACATTTTTTATACTTCAGACTAAATTCTGGTACTGGCAAATATCCACACTGAGTATACAGCATACTGGCACCACCCATTGCTTAATGCAAACAAGGCCTACGGTGGCACAGTGATTGACGGTGTGTGACAAAAGGATTCAGCCTTAGCTGGCAAAGTGCTTAGTTACAACTTTTACGTCGGTGTTTGTTTACAGAAATTAATAATCTAAATTACTTCAGTTGACAAATAAATTAGGATATTACTTATAAATGGGTAAAGACATTTTAGTTAAGAGATTATATCAATAATGTTTTGAACACTTTTTGGCAAAAATATCAGGAAGGGTTTGTTAAAGGATATGGGGATAATTTTTTAAACACTATATAATGTGCAAGTGAGTTGGCCACACAGAAACATTCCATGCAGAGGAGATTGAATGTTCTTCCCCCTATCCAGAGCACTGGACTATACACCATGTTAAGAACATAAGAATGGTCATATCTGGGGGTCAGACAAATGGTCAGTCTAGCCTAGTATTCTGTTTTCCAGACAATGGCTGGTTCCAGATGCATCAGAGGGAATGAACAGAACAGGGCAATTTATCAAGTGTTCCATCCCTGGTTGTCCAGTCTAAGCTTCTGTCAGTCAGAGATTTAGGGACACCCAGAGTATGGGGTTGCATCCTTGACCATCTTGGCTAACAGCTATTAATGGACTTATCCTCCATGATCTTATCTCATTCTTTTTTGAGCCCACTTATGCTTTTATGTTCTGCAGTGAAGGTATTTACATGAGTGTTATAGAGCAAATGGGATCCAATATATTTTATAGTGCTAGGCAAAGTTTTTCAATTTTTTTTTAATCTACAGAGATAAGGAATGGAGAGAAGGGAGAGAGAATGGAGGTGAGGATGCATGAGCTGTGAGTGTGGGGAGGGATGGTGCTAACTTGAGAAAGTTAGCAAGGTGTTTTATGTAGGAATTATATGTACAGGCACAACCACACAGTATAGCTTGATTGAAAGCTTATATTTTAATTAAAAATAGCTGATTCTGAATTTCAGATGTAAAAAGCATGTAATAGTCTAGGAGATTTTTCAGGATGTTTTAGAATAAAACTATACAAAGGCTTTACGTATAGCAGCACTTGTAGAACGTAGCAATGATTGGAACAATGTGATAAAATGCTGGTTCAAAATGGAGAACAACATTTCCATTATCCAGATCATAAAAACTTAGCTTGAGCTGTTCCAGAGATGTACAAATTACCACAGCTAACACAAGAGTTAACAAAGAGTCAAACCTTACTCTAGGCAGAATGCAGGGAAAGTGAATTAACAGTTAATTGTGACTATATTAGGTGAACCAAAATGAAAATTTTCCTTATGGAAAAAGAATGAATAGAGAAAGAGAGAGAAACAAGGGGTCTGGGAAGGGATAGATAAGGAGCCCTTAATTTATTGACTTTTGTGGGGTTTCATGACTGATTATGGAACATATCTTGGAATTCAGGCTGTCTGGCTGCTGAACTTATCACTTATTCTATAGAAACTATGCATACATTTTCCACATTGTATGAATCTACACTTATCTGTATTTCCACCATAGTCATTTCCATGCTTGACATTTAACCATGGCAGAATTTTTCAAAATTCTCTTTAGCCTAATTGTAAGTATTATGCTTATAAACATAAATACCATATGCTTATTGTAACTCATGTATCACTTGTCTAAGGCATTTCCCAACAGTTATTAATTCTAACTAGGATTTAGCCCTTCTTACTTCTGAGATTTTTCTTTTGGTAATTAATTAATTAATTGATTGATTTCATAAGGCCCAGTTTTTCCTCTCACATTTAAATTCTCTAGTGATTTTAATTAAACTTCTCTAAGGCTCACAAGTCTGGCAAGTTTATATATAATATATACGTGAAAAATAGGAAAAGAAAAATCCCCGTGTGTGTTCCTCAGGCATTCTCCCTAAATCACAGCTTCATATATAACTTCAATCCCCTATGCTAGAGACGAATCTACTCTTTGCTTATTGACAGCTTTGAATTAATAGGAACCTGAAGCCAGAGAGGATGGCTGGAGAAGGAGTGGGGAAGAATAAAGAATTTTTGAAGATCACATTAAAATGTCTAAGTCTGAACCTATTCAGGAGTTCTTTAAGATAATCCTCAATTTTACCACCTATTTGAATAGGCACCTACAGTATAAAATATGAGGTTTATGAATAACTAATTTTTTTGGTGTGGTGGCTAAACTGAAAATTGGGGGGTGAGGGAAACCTGAAACCTTTTTTTTAAAAATTTGTTGGCCAAATGAAAATTGAAAACATTACGTTTCACTAAACATTTTGTTTGACCCAAAACTAAATGTTTTGCTTCATTTTTATTTTTAACATTTTAAAATAAAACAAAAAATAAGCATGAGTTAGAAGGAAATATGTCATTCTGAAAATATCAAAACATTTTGATATTTTTCATAATATCTTTTCTGATTATTTGACTAAAGAAGTTGACAAATTTGACATGAATTTGAAAAATGCTTTGGTTGACATGAATCTGTATTCATGAGAAAAGTAGTTGGGCGTTAGTGGGGAAATGGAAGGAGTAAATAGCCAGGTGGAGGGTAAGGGAGTGGTTTAGTATATGGAGAGGCTCTAGGGGGAAGAGGGTTGTGGAAGAAGAGTAGGTGCAAGAGAACTACCCTAAAATATGAGGAAAAACAAGGCAAGAGAGAACATTTTAAATGTTTTCTCTGGCAAAATTAGTAAACATTTCACTGAATTATTTACACAAAAATTTCTGGTTTGTGAAGAATTATTGGGTCAAATTAAGTGAAAATCTCAACTCAACTTTCAACTATGGCATTGCTACCAATGTCTCCATAGGTCATAGAAATACCAAGAGAAAGTAATTAACTAAAAGCCTGATTAAGAAGTGGGCAATATTTTGCACCTACTAATCTGGTTTTATACATACATGCACACACTCAAACACCCTCTTCAATATTTCCATCATAATATTAGTTATATGCACATTTAGTGAATCTATCTGGTTTTTAGCTTTTTAAACTGACAGTTACTAGAAATAAGAATCCCCAAAGTTTCCACCACTGTGGAGGGCGTTTTTCAGATATTCAGCATGGCAAGATTTTCTCATGGGAGATATTTAGTGGAATCAAGGAGAGCCCTTTCTCAAGCTTTCCAGCATTCTTAGGAGGCCTCTGAAGTTCACCAGTGCTTTAGTAAAGTTTGCTCTGCAAATTACAGGCTGCCTGGGATAAGTAAGGACTTCAGAACTCTTAGAAGCAATGAAACACGTGGGAGGAACCTACAAAATTGAAGGTTTCAGCTGGGCTGCTGTCTGATCTTTTGATTCTTACTGCAAATACCTTCACTTATTGTAGTCAAGTCAAACTGGTAGCTAAGTGAATACTAGCTTTAACACACTCATCCATGTGACTAAGTTATACGTGACTTATTTGACTGCATAGTCTTTTAGAAATTTAGGGCAACTTTAAACTATACAATATTTATTTATTAGTATTTATACATTGTGCCAAACAGAAACTATAGACCAACACAACATTTTAAAAACACTAATAATTGTCAATTGCACAAGTACTGAAGACATGTCTAAAATACCTCCCTTGTTAGCCTGCAAATTTCTGGATTTGCACTGACGTAACAAAGACGAAGTGTAAGCCAGTATCCTGGGCACTACCATGGAGTTTCTGTATTATAAAATTGAAGGGATACCTTATCTACCCGCCTAGGGAAAGAGGCTCTTTCTAATAGACAACACTACTGTGTTAGGTACTAAGGCAAACACAGGTAAACTGAGCTTACCCACATCTCATTTGAGGAATATTAAGTTTACTCACTTTTTTTGTTCACAAAACCACAGATTAATAGAATTCTAGAACTGGAAGGGACCTCGAGAGGTCATCGAGTCCAGTCCTCTGCCCTCATGGCAGGACCAAATACTGTCTAGACCATCCCTGATAGACATTTATCTAACCTACTCTTAAATATCTCCAGAGATGGAGATTCCACAACCTCCCTAGGCAATTTATTCCAGTGTTTAACCACCCTGACAGTTAGGAACTTTTTCCTAATGTCCAACCTAAACCTCCCTTGCTGCAGTTTAAGCCCATTGCTTCTTTTTCTAGCCTTAGAGACTAAGATGAACAAGTTTTCTCCCTCCTCCTTATGACACCTTTTAGATACCTGAAAACTGCTATCATGTCCCCTCTCAGTCTTCTCTTTTCCAAACTAAACAAACCCAGTTCTTTCAGCCTTCCTTCAAGGTCATGTTCTCTAGACCTTTAATCATTCTTGTTGCTCTTCTCTGGACCCTCTCCAATTTCTCCACGTCTTTCTTGAAATGTAGTGCCCAGAACTGGACACAATCCTCCAGTCAAGGCTTAACCAGCGGAGAGTAGAGCTGAACAATGACTTCTTGTGTCTTGCTCACAACACATCTGTTAATGCATCCCAGAATCATGTTTGCTTTTTTTGCAACAGCATCACACTGTTGACTCATATTTAGCTTGTGGTCCACTATAACCCCTATATCCCTTTCTGCTGTACTCCTTCCTAGACAGTCTCTTCCCATTCTGTATGTGTGAAATGGATTGTTCCTTCCTAAATGGAGCACTTTGCATTTGTCTTTATTGAACTTCATCCTGTTTACCTCAGACCATTTCTCCAATTTGTCCAGATCACTTTGAATTATGACCCTATCCTCCAAAGCAGTTGCAATGCCTCCCAGTTTGGTATCATCTACAAACTTAATAAGCGTACTTTCTATGCCAATATCTAAGTCGTTGATGAAGGTATTGAACAGAGCCTGTCCCAAAAGACCCCTGCAGAACCCCACTTGTTATACCTTTCCAGCAGGATTGGGAACCATTAATAAACTACTCTCTGAGTACAGTTATCCAGCCAGTTATGCACCCACCTAATAGTAGCCCCATCTAAGTTGTATTTGCTTAGTTTATTGATAAGAATATCATGTGAAACCGTATCAAATGCCTTACTAAAGTCTAGGTATACCACATCCACTGCTTCTCCCTTATCCATAAGACTCATTATCCTATCAAAGAAAGCTATCAGATTGTCTGACATGATTTGTTCTTTGCAAATCCATGCTAGCTATTCCCTATCACCTTATCACCTTCCAAGTGTTTGCAGATGATTTCCTTAATTACTTGCTCCATTATCTTCCCTGGCACAAAAGTTAAACTAACTGGTCTATAGTTTCCTGGGTTGTTTTTATTTCCCTTTTTATAGATGAGCACTATATTTCCAGTCTTCTGGAATCTCTCCTGTCTCCCATGATTTTCCAAAGATAATAGCTAGAGGCTCAGATACTTCCTCTATTAGCTCCTTCAGTATTCTAGGATGCATTTCATCAGGCCCTGGTGACTTGCAGGCATCTAACTTTTCTAAGTGATTTTTAACTTGTTCTTTTTTTATTTTATCGTTTAAACCTACCCTCTTCCCATTATCATTCACTATGTTAGTCATTCCTTCAGACTTCTCGGTGAAGACCGAAACAAAGAAGTCATTAAGCATCTCTGCCATTTCCAAGTTTCCTGTTACTGTTTCTCCCTCCTCACTGAGCAGTGGGCCTACCCTGTCCTTGGTCTTCCTCTTGCTTCTACTGTATTGATAAAAAGTCTTCTTGTTTCCCTTTATTCATGTAGCTAGTTTGAGCTCATTTTGTGCCTTTGCCTTTCTAATCTTGCCCCTGCATTCCTGTGTTGTTCGCCTTTATTCATCATTTGTAATTTGTCCTACTTTCCAATTTTTATTTGACTCCTTTTTATTTTTTAGATCATGCAAGATCTCGTGCTTAAGCCAATGTAGTCTTTTGCCACATTTTCTATCTTTCCTATCCAGCGAAATAGCTTGCTTTTGGGCCCTTAACAGTGTCCTTTTGAAAAACTGAGAACTCTCCTCAGATGTTTTTCCCCTCAGTCTTGATTCCCAGGGGACCTTATGTATCAGCTCTCTGAGCTTACCAAAATCTACCTTCCTGAAATCTAGTGTCTCTATTTTGCTGTACTCCCTTTTACCCTTCCTTAGAATTGTGAACTATATGATTTCATGATCACTTTCACCCAAGCTGCCTTCCACTTCCAAATTCTCAACGAGTTCCTCCCTATTTGTTAAAATCAAATCTAGAACAGCTTCTCCCCTAGTAGCTTTTCAGCCTTCTGAAATACAAAGTTGTCTGCAATGCAGTCCGAAAACTTATTGGATAGTCTGTGCCCTGCTGTGTTATTTTCCCAACATATATCTGGATACTTGAAGTCCCTCATCACCACCAAATCTTGGGCTTTGGATGATTTTGTTAGTTGTTTTAAAAAAGCCTCATCCACCTCTTCCACGTGGTTAGGTGGCTTGCAGTAGACTTCTAGGATGACATCACCCTTGTTTTTTTTTACCCCTTTTAGCCTAACCCAAAGAAGCTCTTTAATTTTAAATAATTAAATAATTATTAAAACACAGTGTGGTGACTTGTCAGTGAAAGTGAGTGCCAAAAATGCATTTTGGTGGAACTTCTGGTTTTCCTATCCGATATCATCCTAACATAAACCCAATTCAAAATAAGGGCACTTTGATTGCCTATGCTGCCAAGACCCAGCCTGGAACACCAAAAGGTCAGTTTACCCACTTCTTTCTTTAACCATTACACCACTGCCCTAACAGTTTACAATTAAGATAGTGTCATACTGAGCATCCTTAATTGTTGTAGCCTTAATCACTGTACCCTACTGTCATGGGGAAGCACTTAAACCAGTCTTAACAGGTTAGATCAGGTTGGGAGAGCCATCTTGAAAGGCCTACCAACACACAGGACGATCTGAGTTTACTACAAGCTGATTAAGTTGCATTTCTGTAATTCAAGAGGAAGTTTATCTAATTTAGCGTCTACTTTAGCAGAAGAATGAATTAGATTAAATATACAAGATCTCTTTATTCTTTTGAAATCCCTTTTCCCCTAAGGCTTCAGTCCAACAACCTGCTCTCTTTGAAGAAAAAAAAAAAGGAAGATGATGACAATGACTGTTAGTCCATCTCACTGGTCACAGCTTCCTAAAGACAGAAAGTAAGTACAGGTGTCCAAAACCCAGAGAGAGCTGCAGGGTGATGAACAGTTGGTGACACACAGGGTAATGTAACTAGGTCCTAGTCTAAGAGTAGAAGAATTGCAAAATTCCACCCCGAGACAGGGAAGGACAAGAATGATATGATACACTCAGGAAGACCAGAAATGGGAAAGGGTGCAGCTCCCCACCACCCCCTCAGAACCGTGACAAAACCAATGGACGTTTAATTGAGTAAGGGCTGCAGGATAAGTAGGAACCCACTGAGATTAACTTCTAATCCTGCGCTACTTTTCTTTACTAATTTACATAGTTGAGACATTGGATGATCACACAAATATCTTCTGTAACACCTTACTTTATAATCTAGGCTTGCCTCTTATCTCTAGCTTTTGGGAAAGAAACCAAAAAACACTATGGTTAAACCTAGTATAGTCTCAAGGGAAAGGTTCACTTGGGATCGGTTGTTTATTTCCCCTGTATTATGTTGTAGTGATGGGACAGGAAGTCTTCTGTGGCCATCTCTCCCTGGAGCAGAGATGTCCATTTTCCTTTCCATGACTGCTAAGGGAATACATCTTGTCTGAAAAAACTATTTAATTTTCCTTCTATTCTGATGCCTTTAAAGTGATTGCTACCCATGATGTCAGAATTTTGAAAGTTGGGTTATGCCCTATGTATTTTTCCATTAACAAAAAGTTCCTCCCATCTCAGCAGGGTGATAACCTATCTCCTGGAGAGAGAGGGGCAAGGTCATGCCCAGACCTGCTGTAGCTGAGCCCTCCCCTTCTGTCCCAAAGTGCATATAGGAATGCACCTGGAAGAAGGGCTTCTCTCTGTCTCTTTGATCAGCCCAAGCCAGGGGATGCAGGGAGCTGACTGGGTCTCATGGGTCTCTCTCCAAATGTAATGCCTTCCCAGGAGCCTTGTGGCCATCTTGCAACTATTGCTGCTCTTCACCCTCTCCCTGGAAATTTTTTTTCCCCATTGCGCCAAACTAGCATGAGTCTGGAGGGTTTTTTGCCTTCCTCGCAGTATTGTGGAGGCGCAGGTCAGGTGAAAAGTAGTAAGAATAGGATTTTTAATGTTAGGTGGTAACATCAGAATGGTTAGCTTTTTGCAATTTGCAGCCCATGTCCATTGACAATAGAGGCTAAAAGGGCCAGCTCTTAGAAGTATATGAGACCTGAGATTTTACTGTTGAAACTTTTGCTGTAAGGAGATGGGGAGACCCACAATTTTTGCAATCTGGAGGTTCCACAGAGAGGTTGCAGAAGGATTTAGAAATGAGTTGAATCCTGGCATTGGTTGAATTGAGTCTACCCCCAAATTATTGGTTATGTGGTGGGAACTCTGTAACCCCACACTGGACCCAATTAAATTACTGGTTTGCGAAAGGAAGTGAGTAGATCACAGCCTTCCCCCCCCCCGCATTGTTAAGTTAATTAAGTTGAAATTTGACATTTAAATCCATCCCTATGTCTGTCTTTCATTCATGTGTGCCCTGATTGAGTCATCTTTCAAACTTTTCTTCACTACATTAATGGTCACATGACTCAGAATACCTCCCTTATTTTCCAGTTGTCTCATTTCCCATTGTGAACACTATCTATCTGCAGGTTATTAGTTCACTAGTTATTTTTATTGCCAAAGAAAGCACAAATAATTTAGCACACCTACAATAAGTTGTTTAGAGTAGAAGCTTTATAGAGACAACATTTGGTCACTGTAATCTTTCCTTGCCAAGAATTCTTATCTCCTTTATGGGTTCCCATGACAGGCATTTTAATAACTCCATGGATTTTGCATCTTTATCAATTATTGTTTACATTATATTACATTGTTTCTATCACCACTCTTTGTCTAGTTGTATTATAGTTTGTCACTGAAACAGTTTCATTTGGTATCAATCAGGGATTAATACCACGATCTCTCCAGCTGGTATGGAGAATTAAACAAAATCAGGCACCAGCCAATCTGAATCTATAACAACTTATTTGGAAGAGCACCTCTATTCCTTTTCATTTACAAAAATATTAGTTTTACATGCTGGTTCAATCCATATATGGAATCAGTCTCACAGTAAAATCAGTTTTATACACAGGATCTACCTCTGTAAACCAGTGGAATTTTCAGACTAATGCACATCACAAAAGTACTGTTTGTTCTTACAAAACTGAACTTTTCATCCCTACTCAGAAATCCAGAGTTAGAAACATTGGATTTCAATTATTTATTTCAATGATTTCTTTAAAAAAAAACACCAATTATGTTAACATTACCAGAAAGTAAACAAACAGCGTTAACACCCACAATATGTCTTCTTCTAAAGTGAAAAAAAAGTGTTAAAACAATTTCTATTGACTTTTCCTATTAAATGAGACAGTGACAAATGCAAAGTATTTCAGTCCTGAAATACTAACACATAGTATATTAATATTCCAATAGTGCTACTGAATAAAAAATAAAATGTCTCCAATTGCATCTCTCTCTTTCTCTACTCCCTCTCTTCCCCAAGTATAAACACAAAGCTGTTGTGATAAAATCCAAACTGGTAGTAAGAATACCATTGTAAACTCATGTAAAATGAATTTTGCGTGTCAGATACATGTCAGATTGTCAGAACTGACTGAAGGAAGCTTCTGCCCTGCTTCTCCACAATTCTACCAACATTCTTTAATCTTAATTTGGAAACCCTGGGGGGAAAAAGGAATAATTGAGTCTCCATGCATATATAACCCAAGGCTTCTTGACTGGGCCTGCTAATAAGGATGACAATATGATGGTGATTTATTATGTGGACATTGGTCAAGAACTGAATTGAGAACATCAACTTATTTCACACTGAAGTGTATTATTGTTCGTTTTGTGAATGTCTCAGATTCTTGAGCATAGCTCCACATTTAGAAACTTTCTGAAGGGGAAGTATTCCAGATCATTATCTATTAGAGTGATTATTTTATGAGGAATTAAAAGGATTTCACATATTCCTTTAAGATAATTAGCAATTTAGTCCCATCACCAACAGTAAAAATATACTTTCCTTTATTACTTTGATTTCTGATTACAAAGGCCATCAACTGCCTAAATGAATAAAGACAATTAGTATACAGAGAACTGCATGTATGTGGTGTCAGTAAGCACAAATACAAGGATACATAGTTGTGAAATCACTTAGGCCAGTTCTACACTGGAAATTTTTGCCAATATCACAATGTAGGCTGCAGTGTGGGGTTGTTGTTGTTTTTGGACCCATTTTTAAAGATCCCTACTGTAGGGGTACTTATATTGTCATAAAAGTGTTATTGCTAACATAGCTTATTTTGCTAGCTAAACTTAAGCTATATAACAAAAATATGTTTTTGTTGGTTTGTTATGAACAGACTATACTTGGAGGCATTGCTGGTTCAGGGTTTCCTGCAATGGAAATATTGGCAAACCTTTTCTAGTGTAGACCTAGCCTGAAATACCATGGTGCTAGATATGGTATAAGAAACCAAAGAGTCATTGAGCAAGAGGACACTGATTAACTAAGAACTATGTGCACAAAAACATTGCTGTTGTTTTTCCTTTTTGAAAGTCTGGTACGTTGCATACACACTGGGCAGAATCTGTTCTCAGTTATAAATCTGAATCTTTCCTTGTGCTATCAGAAGTTGGTTAGGGGCAGCACCTTGATGCAGTGGGAAGGCTTGTGTGTTCCAGTGACCCTGTGAACTATGCTAGCTAGAGTTGTAATTCTTGGACAGATCAAAGGGTATGGGCCAGATGAAAAGTTCCTTAAAAGGTTGGAGGTTAAAAAATGAGCCAACAACTTATCCTCCTAAAAAAAGTCAAGTTATGGAAACACAATTTTTAGGTATTCCAGGTAACAGCAGTGCAAACTAACAGTTCTCAGTTACATGAGCTTAAATCAGGTGCATCTCCATGGACTTCAGGGAAATTTACCTTGGTGTATCTCCATGGACTTCCAATTTACCTTGGTATAACTAAAACCAGCATCTGGCCCAATCTCTCATTCCTCTTTGAACAATGTACTTCTTTGCTCCATTTCTTCCCTTGCTCTCAAGTGCACCCTGAAGGCCTGATTCTTCTGCCACAGATTATAATTAATGATCAGTGGCTGGAGAAAATGGGTCCCCACCTAGCCAAATGACCATTTGGGGTTTCCCATACCAGACAGGGTAAAAAGGAATGTGATCAGCGTTTAATCATACTGCAATATGCTGTTTGGCCTCAATCAGAATTACTCTTAGGGCTTGTCTAAATAGGGAAACTTACCTGTGTTTGCACACCACTATAGTTATACCAGCATAACTCCTTAAGTGGATACTCATTCCAAAATAGCAGTGCCTTTTTCTGGTTTGGCTTTCAAAAGGCTATAAACTCAACTAGAAAAAGGTACCCTCATTGTAGAACAAGAGGGTCCACATAGGGAGTTCTACCAGTCATAGAAGATTAGGGTTTGAAGGGACCTCAGAAAGTCATCTAGTCCAACTCCCTGCTTAAAGGAGAACCAATCCCTTGACAGATTTTTACCCCAGTTCCCTAAATGGCCCCCTCAAGGACTGAATTCACAACCCTGGGTTTAGCAGGCCAATGCTCAAACCACTGAGCTATCCCTCCCCCCAGTTGGAGATATACCTATCTCCTAGAACTGGACAAGACCCTGAAAGGTCATTGAGTCCAGCCCACTGCTTTCAATAGCAGGACCAAGTACTGAATTTTGCCCCAGATCCCTAAGTGGCCCCTTCAAGGATTGAACTCATAACCCTCGGTTTAGCAGGCCAATGCTCAAACCACTGAGTTATCCCTCCCCCCAGTCAACTATAGCTAGAGGCAGGATAGCCACTGAGCCAATGGGGCCTGTGGGCAAGGGCCCCAGCCAATTGGGGGCGCCCGGTAAAATGGGAACCTCCACATTGTGATCTGCTTCACCCACTGGGAAGTGGGATCAGGGTGCAGGGGCTTGTCCTGTGCTGCCTTCCTAGTTCTCCTGCCAGAGTGTAGGGATTTGCCCCGCAAACCCACCTGCCTGGCGCTCCTGCCAGGAAGCAAGGCAAGTCCCCATGTCTCCCCACCCTGCTCCCTCGCAGGAGCACCGGGCGGTAGGGGGGAGTTGGTGGAGGGGACTGCAGGCGGATGGAGTGAGGTGGGGCCCCCACTCACTCTGGCCCAGGGCCCCACAAACCCCTAATCTGCCTCTGACTATAGCAGAATAATTTTATCAGTAAAGGAATGCCAGTGAATGTCCTCATGTAGAAAAATCTCCTTTATTCCTCTTTCCAGGACTAATGAATCCTGTTTTGGGGTCTCTTGTCACATGAAAATGCTACTACATTTCTCTGGCCCTTTCAATTGCTCTTCTTTCAATCTTTTCAATCAGTTCTGGTTTCATGTGAGCAGACATTAGGTATCTGAATCAGTGGATTTTAGTCTAACTGGATATGATTTTCCTAGTAAAGTTAATAATAGCTTTTATACTACAGTGTAGCTGTGTGCTAAATGCAGGATGATTATAAGTGGATTTTGGAAATGTGACAGACAAGATAAAATAGCTTTCTTTCAATGGTACTGGTATAAGAAATGTATTTGCAATTAGGGGTTTACTGCTCATGTGTGATATTAAGTTTTCTTAAATTGCTCTCTCATTTATTTATTTTGCATTTTATTCATACAAAGCTGTTATTCCCCAGAGAGTACTGTAAATGAGGTGTGGTTTTTTTGTTTGTTTGTTTTCACCTCAGTAACTACTCAGATTAACTGTATTTAATAATCAGCACATACAGTTTAGAAGAAAGGCAACATTTTTCCAGGTATGTACTTTTTCGACTGAAACGTAAATCTGTTTTTCCTAACTTCTTAATATTTTTTGCTGTTTTTTAGAGTAAGTCTTGGCCTTCTAATCAAATCAGAAGAATGAAGGCAAGTTGCTAACAGAGACAATCTTCTCAACAATATTCCATCCACATTTAGCTGAAAAAGGACTTTTTCCAAATGCAAGTTTATTTTTGTGCCAAAAACTTTTCACTAGCCTCATCACACAAATCAGCATCCACACACACGAATGAAATCATTTTGGTTTGCAAACTAAGATCACAATTTGAATCATACTCTTGCATAAAGAAACAATATACAGTGTGGTCAAATAGCAAAAATTGTATGTGTACAGTGGTTTTTGTTGTTGTGTGTTTTTTTCCCCATTTGTGTGTTGTGCATGTTTTCCCCCTCCACAAAAAAAACACACAAATGGGACAACCAAATCAGGTAGTAACTACTCTTACCTTCAGCTAGTTACTTTTATGACAGAGAAAGAGAGGGAGAGAGAGAGAATGTGTGTGTCCATAGTTTATTCATAGATGGTAAGGCCAAAAGTGACAATTGTGATCATCTAGTCTGACTCCTGTATAACAGAGGCCATAGGAATTTCCTGGATTAATTCCAGGTAGAACTAGAGCATATTTAAAAAACAAAAACAAAAACCTGGATTTAAAAATTGCCAGGGGTTGAGAATCCACTACCGCCCTTGATAAATTGTTACAATGGTTACCCTCACCTTATTTTCACTATGGAATTTATCTAGCTTCCCCTTCCAGCCACTGGATCTTGCTATACCTTTAGATTGAAGAGCCCACTATCAAAATGATGTTCCCCATGCAGGTTTAAAATGTGATAAGTCACTCTTTAACTTCCTTTTATGAAGCTAAATTGGTTGAGTTCTTGGAGAGTCCCTACTCAATATTCCCATTTATGCATCCATGAATCACACGAATCCTTTTGGGCATGTTATCAATCTGAAAGCACATGTTCATGATCCTCAAGTCTTTTTCAGAGTCACTTCTTTTCCAGAATAGAGTCCTCCATCCTGTAAGTGTGGCCTAAATTCTTTGTTCCATCTTCTGGTATGATATACACAATGAAAAGTAAATTCGCTTCTGTCCTCAAGACATATCCATTTTGCAGCCCCAGTTCTCTTGGAGAAGGTTTAATATCCTTTCACAAATGGATGAGGTTCAACTTCCCTGGGAACCACAGATTGTGCTACTGAATACTGGCCAGTCAGAGCAGAGTCCAGCAAACAGGCCCAGACAGCATCCATCACTTCCTGGACACTATAGAGTAAATAAGCGATGGTCACATAAACACTACTCTATACCGGAAACCTACTGACCGCTATACTTACCTACATGCCTCCAGCTTTCATCCAGACCATCTCACATGATCCATTCACACAGCCAAACCCTAAGATACAACCACATTTGCTCCAATCCCTCAGACAGAGACAAACACCTACAGGATCTCTATCAAGCATTCTTAAAACTACAATACCCACCTGGGGAAATGAAGAAACAGCTTTAGAGAGCCAGAAGTCACCTACTACAGGCAGAGGTGGCTCTATATATTTTGCCGCCTCAAGCACGGCACTCAGGCTGGTTTCGGCGGCTTGCCTGCAAGAGGTAGGCTGGTCCTGTGCATTCGGGGTACCCGCTGCCAAATTGCCGCTGAAACTGCAGGACTGTTGGACCTCCCGCAGGCATGCCGCCGAAGGCAGCCTAATGCTGCCCTCACAGTGACCAGCAGGCCATTCCTCGTGGCTTACCACCTCAGGCACGCGTTTGGTGCGCTGGTGCCTGAAGCCGCCCCTGACTACAGGCCAGGACCAACAAAGAAAGTAACAGAACGCCACTACCCATCACCTACAATCCCCAACTAAAATCTCTCCAGCACATCCTCAAGGATTTACAACCTATCCTGAAGGACATTCCCTCACTCTCACAGACCTTGGGAGACAGGCCAGACAGCCCTCCAATCTGAAGCAAGTACACACCAGCAACTACACTCCGCACAACAAAAACACTAAGCCAGGAACCAATCCCTGCAACAAATCCCATTGCCAACTCTGTCGGCATATCTATTCAAGGGAGACCAGCACAGGACCCAACCATATCAGCCGCACCATCAGGGGCTTGTTCACCTGAACATCTACCAATGTGATATATGCCATTATGTGCTAGCAATGTCTCTCTGCCATGTACATTGGCTAAATCAGACAGTCTCTATGCAAAAGGATAAATGGACAGAAATCAGACATCAAGAATTGTAATGTTCAAAAACTAGTAGGAGAGCACTTCAATCTCCCTGGACATTCAATAATAGACTTAAAAGTAGTCATTCTTCAACAAAAAAAACAACAAAAAAAATTAATCAAAAACAGACTTCAACAAGAAATAGCAGAACTGGAATTAATTTGCAAAACTGACACCACCAAATTAGGCCTGAATAAAGACTGGGAGTGGCTGGGTCACTACAAAAAAATATTTTCCCCCTCTGTTGATACTCACACCTTCTTGTCAACTGTTGGGAATAGGCCACATCCACCCTGATTTAATTGGCCTCATTAGCACTGATCACCCCCTCCCTTGGTAAGGCTGTATATTTTCATGTGCTGTATATTTATACCTGCTTACTGTATTTTTCATTCCATGCATCTGATGAAGAAGGTTATAGCCCACAAAAGCTTATGCTCAAATAAATTTGTTAGTCTCTAAGGTGACACAAGGTCTCCTCATTCTTTTCACTTGTCAGTAGCTATTCCAGTGCAGAACACACATAACCTGACCATTGTTTTGTGCCAGTTCTGTAAATCACAAGTAGGCTTTGACAATCATTCTTTCCTCTTTTTCAAGAAACAAGGTGTCTGCAGCTGTTTGTATGGAGCAGGTTTAATTGTATATCTGGTATAGTGCCTATTTGCAGGCACCAAGGTAGGCTTACTGGGACAGCAAGTGATGAATGAGTAGGTCTTGCCAAAGCTAGATATGATGGCTGCAGAGGAAAGCTTCCTTGTGACTCATATGGCAGTGCTTGAGCACAACAGAATATCATCCCCAATTCACGGCAAGACAGCAATTTCTCCAGCCTGGCATAGCTACTAATTTGGCTGCCAGAAAGATTTGGTACTCCTACATTCAAGTCCAACAGAACCATACATTCAAGGTTCTGAAAGGACATTTTAAACATTAATACATTAAGCTTCATCTAAATATGCACTTTTAGTCTGATATACTACCGACCTTCCTTCACTATTTTACAGCTCAGATACTGGTAAGAAGCGGTTGCATACATGTTTAAGGGTGATTGTTCAGGCCACATAATGCAATGTAGTATATGGGTAGCCACTGCTACAATGAGGATGTTATTTCCAGCCCAAAACTGTGAGGTCTTGATAGTGCTCAGGGACCTCACTGGTTGAGGTCCCTCAGGTATTATTTTTATTAGTATTTTGCTATTTTCTTAGAGGAGAGCTTAAAATATTTGAGTTGTGACTAACTCTAAATTATGTAATGTTGAGTAAACCACTTTTCTTTTCATTAAAAACAATGGTTTGTTTAATTTTAAAGGCATTACATATTGTGATATTTAACTGCTCTCTCTTTTGGGAAATGCCCTACTTCAACTACATTTCAACCAAACTAATGCACATCCCTTTAGTAAATATCGCCTCTGGCATTAAAGTGTTAGTATTGTCTCATTGATTTTGTACATATTTAAACGGTTCCACCATCTTAGATACGAAATACACTTTGCAGCTTTTTTTTCTTATAACAAAAATTATAACTCACACCATTTAAATACTGTAATCAGAAATACTATTATTCTAAAAGATCATGGTTAGAAAATTTCAGCTCAGACCTCTGCTATGCATTAAGGCACAATTAGCAATCTAGAGCGTGGTCAGCCTCAGGTGAAGTTTCCAACGTGATGAGCAAAATACACTGTAATAAAACACCTTTTATTGTCTAAGGTGTCTAATCATTAGTGCATCATAAATTACAGTCATGGTTTACTATTTGTGAAAGTCTTTGAAATGCTTCAAAAGTGGTTACTAGCTTATATGTGACCAGCTGCCCTATGCCTACTGAAACTTGATTACATTATTTTTTCACAAAAGTATATGGTATTTCTTTTCATTTAGAAGTTTCCTTCTCATACTTTTGTAAGATTTTTGCAGTTAAACTGTCCAGTCCTAGAAAGAACTTAATTTGGAAAAGAGAATATTTATTTACATCTAAAAAAACATTGAGAGCTTTATATGCAGTAAACAAACATTGTAATTGTTCAAAATTTGCAAAGCTTCACAATATGTTCTAATTTCTTAACTCACTGGAATATTTGGTACAACGACCACCACTCCCAATCAAAATTGAATCCGTAACTGATGGATTATATACTTTAAAATTCTATTTTTTTAAAATATATGTCTACTTGAAAACTACTATTATTTTCTTTATTAAACTATAAACACACATTTGTTGTAATGATTGGAGGATCAGATCCTGCAGTCACACAATTACAAGCTATACTGTTATTATATAATTTTGAATAAAGGAAGTGAGAGAGCTCATATTTTATTCTAGCTTTGTATAACATCAGTTTTAGTAAATGAAGGCCAAATCTTCTCCTCCTCCTCAGAAACCTCTACACACGGCAGTACCATAGTGATGCTACTGAGTTGAAATACAGAGTGACGACTTACTGTCTGCATTCCACCAAGATTTATGCTATAATGTCTCTCTCTACAAGCTCTTTCCTGCAAGGTGCTGAGAACTCTGCCCCCAAAGCAGCAAAGCATCTAACACATACATTATCCCATTGATTTGGGTGAGTTCCAGTATACAGGATACTCGACTGAGAGTCAGGAAACCTGGTTTGTATTTCTGACTCCAACTGACACTCTGGAGAAATCATTTCACTTCTGTATCTTTCCCCCATCCCAGCCTTGAATTTTCTGTTAAGAGTGAAAGCTCTCCCAGGGTAGGGACCATCTCTTACTATGTGCTTGTACAGTGCCTGCCACAAGCGTGACCTTATCTCTTCATCTCATGACCTGAAGAAGAGCTCTGTGTAAGCTTGAAAGCTCGTCTCTCTCACAGGGGTGGATTTACAGTGAAACATACCATGCCCTGGCATGAGGCCCCCTGATAACAGAGGGCCCCAGAGCCAGGCACTCGAGCAGCCCGCTCCACAGGAGTGAGACTGAGGGGGCAGAAGCTGTTGGGGGCAGATCAGGGAGGGAGGCTCACCTGCAGCCTCAGGGGAGCAGGCAGGAGATACAGGTGGCAGCAAGTGCCATGAACATGGGCCAGAGAATGCAGGAGGAGCACAGGGTGGCTGCACAGCTGGCCAGAGAGAAGTGGCACTTTGAAGGGAAGCCGCCACTTCTCTCCAGCCACTGGCAGCATGGGGGAGGGGAAGAGGGCGGCCAGGGGATGGGGATGGCCCCTGGAACCAGTGCAGAGCCCACAGGCAGGGGATCGGCAGGGGGAGGTGAGCAGAGATGAGTGCGCAGAGACAGCAGAGTGTTCAGGTGGCTGTCGATGGAACCATGCTCTCCCCTCAACTTCAGGTGAGTGTTCAGCTCACGTGGGTCTCTGCCCACTTCTCCGGGTCAGCCAGCATGGGGTCACAGGGGCGCCCGAAGCTGTCCTCAATGGCCATGGAGATCTTGATGTCCTCTCTCCTGTCTCCTTCTCCAGGTTCATGGAGGTTCTGCTCATGTGCTGGGCTCCCAGCCCCACTCCTTCTGTCTGAGGCCCTGCTGCTTCTGGGGGCCCACAGCTTCCCCTTCACTTGCCCAGGGGACTGTCAATTCTGTCAGCAGCTCTGCCCATACTCCTGGCTCCTGTGCCTATGATCCTGGCTGCCACCCTGTGACCCAGACCCAGGTCTGGACCCACGCCTGGGAGGGACGGGGATGGCTTTCAGCACCCCACTAAGAGCATCCCTGGCTATGCCCCTGCTCTTTTGGACATTTTTATTCTGCCTAAAATCAAGGTCAGTTTTTTAGCAATAATGAAGTGACACTACGAATCTGCCAGTCAAAACCACACACAAAAAAAGAAGGCAAGGCAAGAAGATGAAGCTAAGCAAAAAGACAGTTTGTTCTTATTTTAAAAAGCTTGAAGTATTGAATAGTAGACATTCATCAAAATGTACAGACGAGAAAACATCTGAGTTATCTGATCACTTGCCGAGTTGTGGAGATACCATGACAACTACAAAAGTTGAATAAGTGTTTGCTGAAGTGTCAACGGAACTACAAAATATTAGTAATTTTGTTGAAGTGAGGGAATAAACCTACTCTGAAGACATTGCATTATGGCTAAAATCTGTTTAATTGGATATGATAAAATTTTTCTTAGTAAATAAACCAAAAAATGTAGGTAATATGAAAAATTTGGTAAAATAGTAAAAGGTTAGGGGACAAAAGTAATTTAGATGTTTTCACAAGTCCCATTTCATGAGGATGAAGAAAAATGGGATAACATAAATGAGAAATTTGTTGATTTTTTTCAGAAACAACTAAGGCAGTCTACTCTTATGTTTGCAAATTATTAACTGACCATAGTAAAGGAAAACAAACATTTGTTGAGGGGCACTCTAATTGGAGAAACATTGCAAGACATACTGCTAATCATCAAACTTCCAAAGCTCATATTAATGCTATGTGTAAGTTCATTCAAAGGTGTAAAGTATCTGAAAGAACTGATTCTGTGTTATCGGCTCAGCTTGAAAAAGAGTGTTCTTATTGGAAGAAAATGCTGAGATGTGTTGTTGCCACAGCCAAACTGCTGTCTTCTTTGGGACTACCTCCAAGAGGACATGATGAGTCATCATTGTCAAATTGATAAGGTAATTTTTTAACCTACTTCGAATATCTTCGTGAATTTGACAATTTTCTCAATGAATATTTGAAAAATTATCAGTATTGTGGCTTAGGGAAGATCAACTTTTTAATGCACCAAACCTACAATGAATTCATCACTATAATGGCAGAGCATCTCAGAAACCAATTCAGAAACCATGATGAACTAATGGATGCCAACTACTGTTCCATAATAATCGATTCAACACCAGATGTGAGTCATGTAGACCAATTAACATTAATTTTAAGGTATGTGAGCAGCAATGGTGAAGTTATAGAGCGATTTCTTTGTTTTGTCCCACTAAAATACCACACTTCTGAATGTCTAGAGACAACTGTTTTGGAAATCATTGCAAATTTAGCTTTGGACATCAAAAATTATCTTGTGCAGAGCTTTGATAATGCCGCAAACATGGCAGGAAAATATTCAGATCCACAGGCAAGACTGAGCAATACAAATCCCTCTGCTTTATTCATACCGTGTTCTAGCCATTCCTTAAATTTAATCTGCAATGCTGCAGCCGAATCTTGTGAGGGAACTACAATTTTTTTTTTACTTTGTTCAAAACACGTATGCTTTTTTTCATTTTCCACACATTAGTGGAGTATGCTACAATCACGCTTGGAGCAGGTGTATAGAAAACATTTGACAGTCAAAAGAATTTGTGACACCAGGTGGTCTGCTCATGCAGATGCTGTTTTGGCTTAAAAAATGAGCTATGATGTTATAAAGAAAACCTTACTAGACATAGCCACATCAAAATCTGAAAATAAAAATGTGTGAAAACTGAAGCAAAATCCTTAGTAGAAAAGTTTGAAAAGTACGATATTGCTCTTTTTACTCTTTTGTGGAACCATTTACTTCAAAGAATTAATGCCATCAGCAAATCACTAAAAAAGATTGATACAAATTTATTGAATGCTGCACAGTTGTTAGCCTCAGTTACAAATTTTGTCATGGAAGTTCGAAATGACTATAGCTCAGTAGAAGCAGAGGCACTAATATTAACAGAAAATACAGGTTCCTCTGATATATCTGATGAGAAGTTTAAAAAAAAACCCAGGAAGTTATTTTTCGATGAAACTAGAGACAATTAAATCAATTTAAAAGGGAAAGAGAAGATAATCATTGAGACAGTCAATGTCATTTGTGACACAATAATAGTGCAATTGCAGAGTAGAGGTGAATCTCTAAAGAAAACTGTTGATTTATCTTACATATTTTTTGACAAAAGTATTGACGAAAATGCTAAAAGCCACTACAGTAAGAAATTAAGTGAATTCTACAGAGAGGACATAGACAAATATTTTTGAAGATGAATTGAAACATTTCATTCATTTTATCGAAAATGACGAGGTCTGTGCTTTGAGATCACCAGTTGATTTGCACAGCCGTGTATGTGACAGTTTTCAGGCAACCAAATGTAGAAACCATTCTGAAAATATTTTTAACAATACCTGTCACAAATGCTTCTGGTGAACATTATTTTTCTGTATTGAAATGAGTTAAAAATCATTTGTGAAATAGGATGAGTCAGGAACATTTGTAAATTCATCAATATTGACAATCAAAAGTGCCTCTTTACAAAATATTACTTATGATAACTTAATTGATGATTTTATAAAGAAAAAGTGTAGAAAACAAAGCTATCTGAATTTTTTTTCTATAAATAAGTTTCTTCAGAAGAAGTTAACTTTTATTTTTCCATTCATACATCATCTATACTTTTTACTTTTACACATTTCTCACATTAGCGTAACGCAAATATAAGCTTTCATCTAGACATACGTTCTCAAACTGTGGTCCGAGAACTCCATTCAGGTGGACCAAGGAAAGATTACTATTTTTTTTTTTTATAAAATGCTCTTATCCAAAGCACTTTACAATAGTTAGCTAATGGTACAAATATTTGGAAAGTTCATTAAGTGGTCTGCGGAGACCCTCAGCACATTTCAAGTGGTCTGTGAAAAAAAAAATCATACTACAAAAAAAAATCAAGGTACCTCACTTTATTTTCATGCACTTCCTATTATTTATAATATAGGAGGAGGAGGAAGAAAAAAGAATGAAAAATGGGAAGCGGAGATAGGGTGACCAGATGTCCCAATTTTATAGGGACAGTCCTAATTTTTGGCTCTCTCTTATATAGGCTCCTATAGGGCTCGCCCACAACATTTTGGCACCTGAGGCAGGGAGCTCAATATGACACCCCCATGCCCCCTAGCTTGGGCCAAACCTTTGAAAGGTCTCAATTCTGCCTTCTTCCTGTTCTAGTCCTCTCATTGTACTGCTCTGCTACCTACCGCAATAAAGGAGAACTAACAACTTAAAATGCCTTGATCAAAGAAGTAACACTTAACTTTCAAATGCCTGAACAGCAAATGTAACTTTTCTTGTCTGCATAGTAAACACTGGCATTTTTATCTGTTGGAATAATCAAAGTGGTGCTTTCCGTGCCTTCTTGGTTGCAAAGATTTGAACTGCTTTCTTCTGAAGGCCCACAGTCTGGGCCAGCTCATGCTCTACTGAGATAGTTGCAAGGCCGACCAGCCTCTCTTGTGTCATTGTGGAGCATAGAGGTGTTTTTATTAACTTCAGCGTGGAGAAGCTGTGTTCTTCACTGGCAACCGATACAGGAAGTGTTAGAAGTATGCACAGAGCAACAAAAGCATTTGGAAAGAGGGTGGTCATCTTATTTGTGCACATATATTCCAGAACAGCCTTTGGAGTTGATCCTGTTGAAATGTATCTTGAAAGGGCTTTCACTTCATCACTTAAATCACTCGTATCAATATCACGCATGTCATCATGCGTCAACGCTGTCTCTAGTGCCCTGTATTGCTGGTGCAGGTCTTCTTCAGGTATAAAGAGGAGTTCTGGAATATCATACAACATCCCAAATATACTGCTGTGTTCCTTGAGCTGCATGAAATGTTCTTCAATTGATTATGCAGTACAATCTAACACCTGGTTAAAGAATTCAACTTTGAATTGTTGTTTGGGGTCTCTTATGGGATTATCCCATGCCTCATAATCAAAATGTCTTCTTCTTCAGTGACTCTTGTATTCTTGAATGGGTGGAAAAATAGCTTAAGTGTGAAGCTTGTCTGCTAACTTCTGTGCATTCTTCAGAACATTTTGAAATCCCTCATCTCACGGTTAAGACTGTAGGTATGACTTTGCTTTTTCCTGTTGTTCCATTGCTCCAGATATATCAAGGTCAACACCTTGGAGTCTCTTCCTTACAATTTTTATTTCAAATAGTATGTCATGCCACAACACTAAGCCACACAGAAATTTGAAGTTATGTATGTTTCTGTTGATTCTATTTCCCTCTGCTACTGTTCTCCCACAAACAGTTCCTGTCATAGCATTATCCTCCATAATGGCAACTATGACATCATCTATCTTCCCAGTTTGGCATTTGATAGGTTTTATCACCTCCACTCAACTTTCCCATCGTGTGGCACTCAGTGGTTTCAGTGTCAGAGAGGATGTTCCCAGATGTTGCTTCAAAATTTGCCATTGATTAGTTGATGCAGAGAAAAATAGATAGATGCTTTGAATTACATTAAAAAAAAATCAGCAGTCTCACTAGAAACTGATGCTACATCACTGACCACCAGGGACCACTAAGGACAAAAAAAGCTTGAGGGTTTAACTCTCGGGTCTGTGTCTGCATTCCTCTGTTCTTTCCTCTCATATTGGCACCATTATTGTAGTCCTGACCTCTCATGTCAGCTATCACAATTCCTGTATCTTCTAGCTTTTTAAGAAGCATATTTGTCATACCAGCTCCTGTAGTATCATCAATGTCAATACATTCTAGAAAATGCTCTCTGACAGTCACCAGTTCAGGGACACATTCACCAGGTTCTGTTGTTACAAAATGCACCATTAAAGTCATTTGTTCTGTATGGCTGATGTCAGGTGTGCAGTCCAGAATAACAGAGTAATATCTTGTTTACTTCAGATTTGCCACTTTCTTCTGTTTGATTTTTGTTGCCAGTAACTGTATGATCTCATTTTGAATTGTTTTTCCAAGGTAGGTGTGTGTGTACATTTCTTGGGTGGTGACTCTTCTTAGATGCTCTGGAGTACAGCACCAAACTCAGCCATCAGCTCCACAATTTTAAGGAAGTTTCCATTGTTTGGCACATACAGCTGATCTGAAGTGCCACACAGTTCTACATTTTGGGTAGCAAGCATTCTCACAATGGCAATGAGCCTTTTCAGAATATCTTGCCAGTAAAGAGAGACTGATGCAATCTTCTCTTGATGATGATCATCTATGGTGACCTTTAACCTTAGTCAAAGCTCTTTCCACCTATGGAATGCTCTTTGGTGATTTGTTGCCTTCTAATGGCATGCCAGATTTCTAGCCAGAGTTTTTCAATCCTTTGTTCCAGTAGAACCCAATGTGGCTTGAACATTAGACTGGAAGAGTTTGCAACAAAAACAGTATGCAGCATTCTCGGTTTTTGAGTACATAAGCCATGGCATCTCCACTTTGTCACCAGTGGGGATTTCACACCAGTAATGTGTCGGATGAAAACATCTATTTTCATTGTCTTTGGAGAACATGAAGTTTTTTCACTTGCTGTGGCCCATGCAGTACAAGGAAGTCCCTCAGGCTGCTGCACAAGCGGGTCCACAATCCTGGATCATCTAGACTTAAGGAACTAAATTCAAAAGCAGCTGTTTCTTGCGCCTCTACCACACACTTCTCTGATCTACACTTTTATTTAGGAATGTGCATTGTTATATCCATTTGAGATGGAGATATGGATGCAGCAGCTTCCAGGTCAGCTGCACTCTGACTAACTGGAAGATCAGGCATCTCCTCACCATTCCCATCCTCACTGGGACCAGAAGACTTCCTGTGAACGTGTGTGTCTGTGTATCTCAGGAGAGATCCTTCCTGCTTAGAAAGAAAAGCTTCCTTTGCTTTCTTTCTTTCTTTTTTTGAATGCTGCCCCAGAGGGGCGTTTTCTTCTTTCACTCATGACTGCTGTTCTGTGCCAGCTATAGTGGCTCTCAACACTCAGTTGAAGGGGACAAATAAGCAGGTTGGTAGCAGGGCCTGAGTGAGGGAAGATATCAGCATCTTAATAGCCTAATCGGCTCCTACTACTTCAGTTGACTGCCTGTTCTCCTCAAGTGGGTTCAGGGAAGCATCAGGAAACAGGAAGCTCCCTGAGAAGCTGGTGTTAATCAGTCCAGGCTCCTGGGGGTGCTAGAGAGTACATAAGAGGCTCCTCCTCCCATCTCTCCCTACATAGAGCATGGGTTTTAGACTCTGTTGTTCATTGCCTTGGTGCCAATGCCAAAATCTCTTTAAGAACAATACTAATATTTTGTATGATTAATCTTTTTTTGGAAGTAAATATACAGAAGGAACCTCTTTTGGAAATTGTAAAGAAACTTGTCACACACAGTCACATAGACTAACAGGAATTTTTAAAAATGTTCTTTTAGATGCAGTGTATATCTCCTATGGTACTTGAAAACAGCCAGCATGCAAAATTATACCAAATCAGAAGACTTCTTTTTAACTATGCCAACATTTTCAAAGATACAATATAGGGAAAAAAATGAAACTGTGTTCATGTTGATTATCTGAACTTGTAGTAACTCAGATTCCCTGTATTCAAATACAATTTCCCCTTTTTAGTCTTAATTATTGTATGGCTCATTAATGGAAACAAAACCCAGCATGACACAAAAAATCATTTCTACCAGAGACTAAAGTGAAGTAAATCTGTGTATAGTAGCATAAGTAACTTAGCTTGCTTGTAAGTGAGAGTTGAGCAGTCATTACATTTATTTATTACAAAAACTGTTTATGATTTTAGTGTAGTTACAAAAACTACAGCTCTAAGTAAGAAATATGCATTCCTGCAGAGGGTGAAATTTTTTTTTTTTTAAATTCCCTTTCATACATGCATTGCATAAGATTTTAGTGCAACCCAAGTTTCAATTTGCTAAGTGTTCCTACTCCACCTCTAATTAAGATAAGTGTTAATAATGTGTTGAAAGCAAGTTAACTGAATGAAAAAGCGAGACTTTTTTTTTATCAGCTAGTTGCTGACATATTTCTTGAACTAAAATTTAACATACCGGGTTGTTGTTTTTTTTTGGTCAGAGATTTTATTGGGAGATCACCAACACTCTCAGTGCCAAAAATAGGCAGGTTGATTATTTTTATAACATTTCATGGAGCTGTTATACTGTCAACTGACACTATTTGTTCACACTTCTAAAGGGACATTATCTTTAATCAGAAATGTTGTAGTGTAAAAACAACTAGCAGTTTTAGGACTTGATTCTCCAGTCTGTTACTCCAGTTTTATGCAGCATAACTGCACTGACTTCAGTGGACTTGGATACAAATAATTTCTTAGCTGACTTCTTTGCAGTGTTAATTTGTAAATATATGAAAATAAAAAGAGCTGTAGGTATTATCATGTTGTAAATTTAGTTTCAATCGTAGTTTGATTCTCTGTACCCACAACCCCTTTTCTCAAATTGCTCCAGAAGAAGAATTCAACCTTCTCTGTAAACTGAGTCATCTGCACCTGCCTAGGCAGAGGTCAAAGTTCTCTTTCCTTGGAGAGGATCAGCTAGTAACTTCCTCTGTTATAACAGAGCATACTGACCCAGTTTGGATTAGTTTAAGTAATACTTATTTGCAATTTGCAGCATAAAGAGAAAAACAAACGAAAGAGGATTGAAAGCTGATACTTTCCTAAATAGACAGCATGAAAGCATTTTCAAACAGACTCTAATCTTTAAATTATAGAATAATGATATCAGATTACTTCGTGACACAACACTATAGAAATCTGTCTGCCTCTAATACCTTCCACGTACTCAGCATAGAATGTGTTATTAATCTAAACAACCAGCCAAGTTATACTGCATGTTAGCACTTATGGAAAAGTGGCAGAGACTGATAATATACATTTAGCATTTGATTATACCATCCTTTGGTCATTAAGGAAACCACAGTTGCATCTTCCTGTTATAGCCTATCCGATTAAGTTATATGATATATCCTCTAGCATTATTCACTTCCATATACAAAAGGTAATTTCCTTTGTTGCATGTTACCCAACTTCTACTAATGTTTCCTTTTGAAGTGTACCTTGGGAGATATATTTTTTATTTCTTCTAATGTATCACTGGTCTTTATTTATTTATTAATTTTTACATTTTATTATCATTATGTACATCATACCTTGGTCTAGACATTCTTTGTTAATTATAAAGTCACTGTAAGGGCTCCGGGATATCATAATTTGGGGTTACAGATTAAATATAGATTACTATTATTTAAAAAATGCTATACAAATAGTCATTTAAAATTGAAATTGAACAGCCTGGCTGTAAATATAGAGGAGGAAATGACAGCATTCATTCTTTCAGTAGGGTACCTAAAGATTGTGTAAATGTTTACATAGTAAGGGGTACAACATATTAACCAACATCTCTCTCAGAAGAAATGTACTTATCCTATTGTTAGAAACACAAAACTATAAATATAGGAAAAGTGCTATTCCATTCTCATTAAAATTAATCATTCAAATTTTCTTTTTTTTTCCAATTTAAATATTAAACCTGGAACATAATTTGAGATTACCACCCTTGAACACAGTGTCATATTCTGAAATAGATCACACCAAGTAAAAAGAAAAAGAAAAGAAAAGAAAAAGAAAATGACTGTAGTCAAAATTACCTCAGATTCCCACTAGAGATTGACCTGTACCAGAACTCCAGACCAGATGACCCCTGACATTGAGGAGTTTCAGGTCTAGATTCAAATTTTGGACCATCTTTAATTCTTACTTGGAACAGCAAGCTTTGACACACGGGGATTTAGATTGCACTGTAGTAGGGGAAAAATATTCTGACACTGCACCAATTGCTATGTTCACAGCAATACACACAGAGTGAGAAACAAAACAAATCCTCTTCCTGAAAGGTTGTAGTATAGCACTACTTTATTTCGTAGAATCCAGAAACCTAACACACACCAACCAAATACCAAAAGACATAGCAGCTGCTTCCTAAGGAAGAGAAGCACAACTCTGCCATCTAAATCCAGATTGGCTTTTTTGTAGGTTGCCTAAAAATACTCACATACAGTTTCCTGTCCAGCCCCCAAGTCCCCTTTATAATTTAAAGTGATAGCTTGTAATTATAACACATTTTTCAGTACACCATGCCAACCAAAATATGTATCTGACCAAAGAAACAAACAAAAATGTTTAAACACACTCAAGGACAAAAATCGAACTTTTTACATTTCTTTGAGTTAAAGCATGGCTACTAGACTAAACATCAGCAGTTATTATATGTATAGGGTGCACATGCATGCATGCATGCCACCTTTCATTTGGCTTTTAAATTGTCTCTATTTTCTCTCTTCTGAACTCATCTTTGATTTGTACTTTACAGCTGACTCTCTCCAAGCTCATAATCAGAAGCAACCTTTCCGCAGACCAGGATTCACCAACTCAAAGCAGGACCCGATCCTGCTAGAACAACAGATGCAAAACCTGTAGACATATCTCTACTGCTACAATGATCTCAACACCCTCTCCATAGCACACCTTTCAAGATCCATGGGCCCTACACATGCCTATCACAACATGCGGTGTACCTCATGCACGAAATATCCCAACAACAGCTACTGTGTAGGTGAAACCAATCACTATGCTCTCAAGTGAACTCACACACATACAAAAAAAAAAAAACATTCACACACCCTATCACATATGAGTGAACACCTTTCACAAAGTGATTACTCCACAGCTGACCTGTCTGTCCTCATCCTCCAAATAAACTTGCAAAGCACTTTCAAAAGACAATCCTGGGAGCTTAAATTTATAACTTTGCTGGATACAAAAAAATCATGTGAAAATTGAACATGAAGGCTCATGCTCTACTTGAATATCTGCATGTATCTTTAGGCTGCTAGTCACTTCGAATTTAAACAACATTTATGTGACATTGTTGACATGAACTGTGACCGTATAGATCATTGTTGCAACCAAGGTCCTACAGTTGCACCAAATCTTGTACAAAGGAGGTCAAATAAGGTGTCACTGTAAAGGTTATAATTTGATAGTTATGATTATGCTGCCTGTATGTGTGTATCTGTGATTAAAGTGCATAAGTCTTGTCAAGTACTGTTAGGACTCAACCTTCCGGAAGTTGTAAGAAACAGGTACAGTTGAATCCTGCAAGCATAAGCATAATCTATCTAGGAAGCTTTATAGACTAAAAAGGAAACCCTGTAAAGGTAGATACAGTCTTGTGGTTACTATGCTCTGCAACCAAATACCTCTTTAAGCTGACTTGAGCATTTTTGTGTCTAGCAAATTGACCACAATTATCTGCATAGAGAAGATATGAGCTGAGCACAGGTGCACAGTTCATAAGTTCAAAACAACCACAAATACAACCCTAAAACATTTGGCCACCTTCATTCGTTGACCTGCTTTGAAACACAGCCTGCAAATACTGTATACATAAGATGAAGAGGTGCCAGTGTGTGTGTGTGTTGACCTAAAAGAGGTCACTTTTTGTCAGGGTCACATATGCCCCTGAACCAAAGGGACTTGCGCTTCACTGATTGTGTGTCCCTGGCCAGTGCAGGAAACGGTCGACTGAAGGTAATGTATCTTTGGAAGAATGCAGGGTAAGGTTTTGGAGTGAAGAGGTCTGGTTATGCTCGAGCTAGTTAATCTCAAGTCTGTTATAACATTATAACTTAAACAATTTTAAAACACTTTACTAAAATATTTAAGTTGATTAGAAATAGTTGTAGTCAATAGTTGATCAATATATAACAACTGTATATGTTTTTGTGCCTTGCTGGGAATGGGTACAGTGCTGGTGAAGCTATAGTTTGTAAATAATAATATCTTTGCATGTCACTGTGCCTGTCTTCAGTATAAGTTGTCATTCAGTTTATCATAAAAGCCAGTAAAAGTTTATAAATTGTTAAATAAGTTGATAGGTAGGTTAAAATTAGTAAACTATAGTTAATTAATGTATCAGTATTGCATATAAATTTGTGTTGGTTGTGGACGGTTACAGTACACAAAGTCACTAGGCACATTCTGTTTGTGTTGCCTTTATATTCGTAAGTCATTAAAAACCTTTTTTGAGGAATAATTAGTTTCTCTTTTGCAGACACTACTCAGCCTCGTTACATCTGTGTTGGGCGGTGGGAAGTAGCGACCACCCAGAAAGCCACTAGGGCCCTGACGTATGCCTTCTCCTTCCATTAATCTCCACAGTATCATTTTGTATTTGAAATTATGAATATTGGCTATGTACTTCTATCTCAATGTGTTTGATTCTAAGTAGCATCACTGAACCATTTGGTCAGCTTCTTGAGAATGGGCACTTACTCAGAATATTCCTATCAAAAACACTTAGCTGACAATGGACATTTGGAGACACCAATCTACATCTGAGCTTTCCTGGGAATATTCAAATATTAATATGTAAACAATGGCGTTGGCCTTCAAAAAGCTGAATCATTCATGAAGATGTGACTTGCCCAGGTGGCTACAAACTCCATCTTGTTGCTGTGATTTTTCACAGAAGAACAAAGGGTTTTCTGTCCACAAGAGAGAGAATATAAAAGGCCCTGGAAGCCTTTCCATTTTGTCTCCAGCTGGCTCAAGAGATAGCCCCCTCCACCCCAAAGAGATGCCTGAAAGAAACTGAAACAAAGGACAGTAACTATGGGGGTTTGAGTGATTGCTGGATCCAGGCCATAAACTACAACATTGGTCTGGAAAGGACTGGGCCCAGACTAGAAAGGAGTCTAGTTTGTGAAAGAAGCTTATTGGAACATCTATGAGGGTGAGATTTACCTGTATTTAGTTTCCTACTGTATTAGGCTTAGACTTGCATGTTTTTGTTTTATTTTGCTTGGTAACTTACTTTGTTCTGTCTGTTATTACTTGAAACCACTTAAATCCTACTTTTTATACTTAATAAAATCACTTTCATTTAATAATTAAACCAAAGTAAGTGATTAATATCTGGGGGAGCAAACAGTTGTGCATATCTGTCTATCAGTGTTATAGAGAGCGGACAATTCATGAGTTTACCCTGTATAAGCTTTATTTGGGGTTTGGATCTCACTGGGAGCTGGATGTCTGGTGCTAGAGACAGGAGCACTTGCTAAGCTGTTTTCAGTTAAGTCTGCAGCTTTGGGAGTGTGGTTCAGATCCTGAGTCTGTGTTGCAGAGATTAGAATACCTGGCTCAACATGACAGGTTTCCGGAGGCCCAAACTGGCAGAAAAAACGGGCTCAGAGGTAGTCTCAGCACATCAGGTGACAGTCCCAAGGGGGTCTCTGTGATCAAACCGTCACAGGTTACTTCCAATCCTGACAAGAAAACACACCGATGTCTCAAATGACACTGACCACTAAAAGAGAGGAAAAATGAGATGCAAGATCCAAGGTTTTGGGGATCTCTGGAAGCTACATGAAACTTTTCAGGAAAACAGTCAGTAAAAGTTACAAATATGTGGTGTACACAATCCCTTACTATTTTCACTGTAGTGGTGACTTCACACTGAAGAAAGATCCACTCCAACACTAAATACTCAAAGCAAATATATTTAGGACTCAAGAGAACTGGAAACGTGTGCAGAGTATCGTAAGAGTGACCCTCACCACGTACAATGAACAGCAGCATCATAAAAAGGTCTAGAAAAGTGCTATGCAATTTGTAACTGTTTCAATGTCAGATGGGCCCATTAAAAGCTTTCAAAAATTGAGTCAGAAGCTCCAAAACCACAATATTTTTCAAAAATAATAAATTTGGGGTTGTTTCTATTTGCCTTCCATTTTATGAATCCTTTAGGACTCATTTTTTTCAAGTATTTTTTCACTGCCATTAAGGTTAGAAACATTTTTTTTTAAATAAGAGCTGAACTCTCAGATAATCACTTGGGTCCAGTATCTGAGGCTTAAACACCAAATACCATGAGATACAGGACAAAATCATGGGCTGAAGAATTGTGTACTGAATCCTTTAAACCTTCTTTCTATAGGGAAGGCAGCCATTTTATTTAGTTTAGTAGAAACAGTTAAAAAAGAAACTGCAGAGTGTACATGTGCATCTCACACACTTTTATTTCCTGTCTTGTTTTCTGTCTAAACTGAGAAGTTAGAGGATGAAAGTTTGCTCTGTTTAATGAAGACAGAACAAAAAGCAGCTGGGGCCTGATCCTAAATCCGTAGAAGTCCACGGAAAACTTTGGTGGGGACAAAGGCAAAAGAGCTAAAAATGACACACACACACATCACTTCCACTTCTTTGCTACCAGCTATATTATTCTGAACTCCCTTTGTATCTCACTGTACACCCTATTTGACTGAGGGCTTATAGGAGAAAGTAGCTCACTTAGAGTGCAGCAGTATCTGGACATTTATCTAATCTCTCTTCAGCCAATAGAAAATTAGGATAGCCAAACAAAGCCACGTTCATTTGAAACAGGCAGAAAAATAAACAACACACACAAAGAACAAATAGCAGTGAGGAGGTGGGGGGGAAATGTTCTTGGTAAGATAAGCTTGACATTGTCACTGTAATAAAATGAAAAGAAGTTGAGAGGAAAGTGACCAGAGCCTGGATTCAAACCAACCAGTGAGAAGGCCAAAAATATTCTGAACACATTGGTAAACATTATGAGGGAAGCATTTAAATGTTTCCCATTGTTATTTTGGAATGAGTTGCATTGTAAATGGGAGAGAGGAAAGTTTCTATAAGGATATTTTATCATATTTCACTGCTGTATTAGGGGGGCCACATTGCCTTCCCAGCACTGCTGGAGTTCTCTAAAAACTGAATCACCCCTTGAGATACATGGCATTCTGGGGGAGGGGGGGGGAGGTGTGATGCAGGGTATGAAGAAGGAATTCTGCATATTGCAAAACTTCTCAGTGGTGCCATCTTCCCACAACACCACAGGGGAGACGAGGCACATGGGAGAGGAGTTGGGTTATGCTTGACTGCAGCCTGTAACTTCCTGTAGTCCAGACCCTGCCTTGGAAAATGGAGAATGAGCTTTGGTCTTGTTCAGCTTCCAGCTGTAACTTGTACACCTTTAAATGTACATATCGGCTCAGTGGGTTTGCTTATGAAACATCTGGTAGTAAGTGAAATTTTTGAGATTTCATATGGCCTTTTGATTTCAGTTTAGTAAAATACAGAAGCTTGCAGTGCAACTTCAGCCAACACTTCCATAACTTTGTCTGCAGACAGATGAAATACCACAAACACCCTTTTTAAGCTTATATATTTAACAAGAGGCCCTTCACAGTGTTGAAGGAGTAGGTTATTTTAAGGAGGTTTTGCTTTTTTATGAATAATTTGATATCATTTTACAGGGTTTACCCAGCCACAGTAGAATGATGCTAGAAAACAATATCCTTCCTAGCAGCCCAGACTCTCAGATATGGCAGGAGTGCAGCTCAGGACTGGAGATGGAAAGCATCCTATGTACTGCTCCAACCCTCAGCTATCAATGCATTGTGCCAGTCCTTTGCCTGATGTCAGGTCTGGTGTGTCTGGAGGCTGTTCTAACATACCAACAGTCAAAAGGGATGATATTGCAGATGAAATAAGTGTAATGTGCAATATACCACTTTTTCCCTAGCCACATCCTCTGCATCAACAGTATGGAAAGATGTGAGTGTGCATGAATCCCCTTAGACAGGATCCATCTTTGGCCATCTTCAAGGTTATGTTGTGTGTAAAGTGACTACAGCACAGGAGAGAATCTGAGACACCAGGGGCCTTTTTTTTCTGTACTGTGCAAATAATATGGATAAAAATTTATTCTGTCAGTTTGTTCCTATGCAGCTTTTCCTCCTTCCTTTCCATTTGGTACTTTTATCGTTTTCCCCTAGCACAGGCTGTGTTTTTCTCTGGAGATGTCCCTCTGGGCCAATTTTTAAACTTCTGAAGGTTTGCTGCTTTAGAACATGTGATGGCATCATTACAGCTGGGCAAGTTTAAGACATTCTGTGCTGCCTTCAGACTTAGAAGTCTAAAATGAAAGACAGTCATTTCCATTCGGCTCAAATCACAGGTCAGCTTTTCCCTGGGGCAGGTTTTCCAGGATCAACATCTTCCTGCTACTGGCCAGCCAAAGCCTTTTCAAAGATTCTCTTTTGATGTGTAGCCAATTGACAGTACAGGTTCTAAGTTCAGAAAAGCTCATGGTAAACATTAGTGGTTTTATCTACAGAAAGAAAACAAGAGTGACAGCACATAAATCAAGATCTCATTTTAAAGAGTTACTGGAAGAAAGATAGTGAGCCTAGGAAATAGCAGGTATTTTGAGGATTTTTAAAGTGAATGTTGGTGCTCATGAAAGGCACTTGAGTTGGATTCCTGATACTAACAGCATGTGCTTCCCAGCATTGCCCTACCAATGTGCTTCTGCCTGAAATGTGCAGGCAAGAAGTTCAGTTTCTATGGCCTTTTAGTTGCTAAAACTAAATCTATCACAGAGTTGCATTTACTATTCCCCATGCAATCCAAGGCTTAGTCATCTTTGGTACAGTGTGTCCGTACCTCTGGTTTAGCACATTCCATGTTCTATAATCTACAGATAAGCTTTAGAAACACACATTGTTATGATGTTGGCCAGCCTTAATTTTGTAGGTTTAGGAAAGCAGCACTGACTCTGAAGCACTATCCCTGTTCCACAACTGTGCATGGATAGGTTTTGCAAATGCATACCTAATGAAGGTGTTGCTGTTAATCTGATGAGAGTCTGGAGGCACAAATTAACCCTACAAAACTGCCTATATCAGCTGATCATGCAAGTGAACCAAGTGGCAGGTCATCTATATGATCCTTTGTCAGCTTCCTCCTGCTCCATTTCAAATACACTTCTTTTGAAAAACAGGAAGTCAATCAGCCTCTTTGAGATTCTGGGGTCCGCCCCTGGATGTTTTCAGAAGGAGTTTGAGCCAAATCCAGCAAGGCGTATAAAGAGACACCATTTGATGCCCACAGGAATTTCCTGTTTCCAGGCCTGTCGACAGAGCAGCGGGGCGGTGGGGCAATTGTCCAGGGGCCTGGGTGATTTAAAAGGGCCTCCACTGAATTAGCAGTGGCCAGCAGCCCTGGGACCTTTTAAATTGCCTGCGCATAGGGTGACCAGATGTCCTGATTTTATAGGGACAGTCCTGATTTTTGGGTCTTTTTATTATATAGGCTCTTATTACCCCCCACCCCATCCTGATTTTTCACACTTGCTGTCTGGTTACCCTAGGTGCACATGGGGTGGTATCAGCAGCAGAGGCTGTACTGGAAGAGAGTGCCCAGCAGTGCAGCCGGCAGCAACTCACTGGGCACCAGCCAACGCAGACATAGCACCACACACACACACTCGGTGAATGCCATTGCCACATCACATATTTGTATCTTAAAAAAAATATCTAGCAATATTCAGGAAGGTATCTTTGGCTATGACGTTTTCAGGCAGTTCAATATATCACTATCAAAAAGATTGGTCTCTGTCCAAAGATACAAAGCCCCACATTCAGCACATGCATTCAAATAACTTTTCCTCTCAAGATCAGATAAAGTCCAATATTTTTCCTAGCAATGAAAATTAGTGCTCTATGTTTTATTTCAACTTCCTGTTCCATAGCATATGTACTGTATGTGATCCTTCATATCCTATAAAGAATTAATTTCATACCAGGTAGTTGAAGGCTGCTATCAAATCCCCCCTCGTTCTTCTCTTCTGCAGACTAAATAAGCCCAGTTCCCTCAGCCTCTCCTCATAAATCATGTGCCCCAGACCCCTAATCATTTTGTTGCCCTCCGCTGGACTCTCTCTAATTTAATTCCATAATGTATTTATTTAATTTAAATACATAATTCAAAATAACAAATTCTACATCTTATATTTAGGCTCACAATTTGCTTAATACTGATGCTACAACTGGAAAAAAAGTTAACTACATCAAGCAATGCCACAACTTACATATAGCAGTTTCTAATGTGTTATCAATAGGATAAAAAGTAGTGTTGTAAACCGTAGCCATCCCTTTCTAGGGGCCCATTGACTATTCTGCCCTGGGGCCCGGCATTGCTGTTGGTGGGCCTGCCGGCTTCCACAGCAGTAGAAGCAACTGAGCACCCTTCTCTGAGATATGTGTCCTCATGAATTTACAAGTCCTGTTTTATCCGTCCATACAAAGTAAATGAAACTGGACCTAACTGCTTCCTCAGACCATGCTGTACAGTCATGCCTCTCTTCCCCCATTCAATTCATTGCCTTGTATTAATATCCTCTGTGTTTCCATTTGTGCAGTCAGTTCTTAGACATATGACATTGAGAAGAGCCATCCTCATGTGAATTACTTTGTCTAGTAGTACTTTTGAAGCACTAATTCAGACACTTTAATTAAATTCCAGACATAATACATCCACTGCATTCCTTTCAGCCAATAATTATATAATTGTCGGGGGGGAGGGCGGGAGAGAAAACGGTTATGTTTGTCCGGCCTGATTTGCTCTCTATGAGCCTACATTGAGCATTTACAATGTAGATAAGCACCTGAAACTCTTTTACAGTCAATGTACTGATCTTTATATTCAGGCACTTTCATTGCACAAAAATTATTATTGTTGGGTTTTTTGGCCAGAAACTATGACAGAAGAAAAGTCCAACAGGAAAGCATGTGTTAACACTACTTGAATTGGGGAGTTGATCTTTGTACTGCCTCTCAAAGCTGCCAGTATTAAAAAAGGAAAAAAACAAAAACAAAACAACCCCCCCACACACACACATATTGGAAGACTGAAGACAATAAATGGAAGAAAAATAATGCAATTCCTTTTTCCTCCCTTTTTTATGCTTTCCATCACTCCCATCCTCAACAATCTAAACACTAGATTTGATGCTCAAAGAGTTCCTTGGAGCTGTTGCTTACTTAGGGCCTTTATAGGTATTTTATTTTGATCGTTTTGATTTTCTCATAATGAGCATATTCACAAAGTATGGTTTCCCATTTTATCACAGCTCTAGTCTGAATGAAGCAATTTAATTTCCAAAACACAGTTTATCTAATCACACTTATCCTTCCCCCTCTCAGGTCCTATTCACTATGTTTGGCACTAATTCTGGCTCCATTACAAATTTGGGCTGACAGAGAAATACAGGATTAAGCCTTCTGTCAATAGGAGGACTCAACAAAACCTTTGGAAGGATATATTTAAAGTACAATTGCAGCTTTACAACTTGCTGTTTGGTTTTTGTAACTATAGGGAAAAGTGTCCTGCTACATTAGAACAATGCATTGTATTGCTGCAGAGACAGGTTTGGTATACATTGCACTTACAATGTCTTTTTTTCCCCCCATTTTAATTATTAATATTTTTAAAATACTGGTATATAAAATTATAGCCCTTCAGTGATTTAACTATCAAACATATTATTCTCACAGATTATGAAAACACTGCATAATCTCTGACCTTTGCTTTTTTTGCTTTAAACCACTGCTAATGAATTTCTTTTTTAAAGTGTGACATAGAATCCCCAAATTAAGGCCCTGATCCTGCAGACACATGGTAATTACATGAGTAATTTTACACACAAGTATTCTCATTGAAATCACCAAGACATTACTCATATGCATGAAGTTATTCACATGCATAAGTGATTGAAGGATCAGTGCCAAAAAAGGTCACAATTCTACACTTCTTAGGAGTGTGAATTGAACTGGGAGTTTTGGCTTAAGTTAGGAATGCAGGATTGGCCCCCAAAGACTGCATTGGATTGCAAGGCTCTGGAGTGAATGAATGTCTGTGGTCCTTAAAGTGTATTCGACATCAATACATGCTAGCTAGGTACCTTTAAATAGTTAACAGAATAACCCCCCCCCTGAAAGATAATTCACTATAAATAAAGAATGTGCAATGAAAATATTTTCCACAGCAACTGGAGTGGTGATGATCATGTTTTAGTGGTCTCATTACATTTGAATGGTATACTTTTTATATAAAATAATAATATGCATCCCATGAAAACACTGTGTGTGCATTCGTGCTGAATGTCAATGAGACTACCCACATGTGTAAAGTTAAACACATGCCTAAGTGTTTGCATGATCAGAGTATATATGTGCATACAACCTACCTTCGTTTGAGAAGGGAGGAACACAGATGGGGAAGATTCTGGGAGACATCTTTGGTTAAGTGACTATTAAAAATGTGGCGCAGGGATGTAAGCTGCCAATAATTAGCATTATTAGTAGCTTTTACAGTAGCACCCAGAGGCTCCAATGGAGATCAGGGTCCCATTTTGCTAGGGATTGTATAGACACAGTGAGAGATGGTGTAAATCTAAACAAAGGCTGGCAGGGAAACATGCACAGAGTGGAAGTGACCTGTCCAATATCACATATGAAGACAATGGCAAAGACTGGAGGAGAATCTAGGGGTGAAATCCTGTTTCCATTGAAGTGAGTGGAAGTTTTATCATTGATTTCAGTGGAAGTGGGATTTCCCCCCATATCTCCTGAGCCCCAGTCAAGTGCCCTATCCTCTGGACCATGCTGCCTTACGCGGCAGTAATTTTACAGATTGTCATTAAAAAAAAGGCAATAAAAAGTGCTTCTTGGGAAATAATTGTACAAAAAATAGATCTATAAAGTGGCAAGATATTCTAGGAACTGCTTCTTCTCCTATCTGCCTCTGTGTTTTCAGTAGAGCACTCAGTAAAGATCGGTACTGCAAACAAACTGTGGGCTCCCATGATGGAAAGCTGACTCAGTATGTGAAATGGACCAGGGAAAGGGTGGTTTGTATACATATTGATAGCTTTGATCATAGACAAATGGGAAAAGTTAAAAATAGCTTTTAAAAGCATACAGCCAGATTATCAGAAAATGTAGGGTCCAATCCTGTAAGATGACCCAGAATTCTATGCCGTCACAGTAGCCTCACTGATGGAGGGAAATGCTTGCAAAGATTGGCTTGCGGGACTGGGACCTTAATTACACTCTGGGAAGATTAATGGAGGAAGAATTTACATTTTGCAGTAATAAAGCTGGATACCACATCACATTTGGACAGGTGAAGTGGGCAGGTACCATATTCTGCTGGCAACACCCAGCCTGTAGCTAACACTATGCTAGGAGTATTGGTGATATTCACTAACATGAGTACTGAGAGTACCAGAAGATAGCTGATGTGGAGGGAGAGGGGACTGGACTGGAAACTACCCTAACATTGTGCTTCATGGATGGCTAATGTGGACCATTTTCACTCAGGATGCCAAACACAACAAAATAAGCCGCACACACCCCTCACCAAAGGTATCATCACATCTAAAGCTGGCTTTGGGTAGACTGCAATTTAAAAAGAAAGTGGATGTATATTACCAAGACAGTGTTTTTCTACATCATGGTATCTTGGTTCAGAAATCAGTTGTTAACAGTGAGTGAGATGGGCTAACAGGAAGCACACTTTTGTAAATAAAGAAACTATGAACATAAAAAAAACCCTCATTTCCTTTTTCGCCCAAAGAAGATCCCATGGAAACTTTCTTGCTGCACACAATTTTTATGTAATACAGGTTTTCATAGGCAGTGAAAGAAAACAAAAAGGTGCCTTCAAGGCATGGTCAGTTGTCAGAGGGAATTATAGGATTTATTGGCGCTTTCATAGCTGGGGCAGGTGGCACAGAGATATTTATAGCCCTCTACACAGCAGAACAGGTGGGCCTGGTGAATTAAGTTAATTTCACACAAATAATGAAGTAGATTTTCAGGGACATGAGAAGTAGAAGGGTAATACAACTAAGGGCTGACAAACTCTCTCAGTACAGTTGTGTCTAGTTAGGAGGTGAACAGTCTCTATCAGGCCCTGATTTATCGAAGCACTTAGACATGTACTTAAGTGCTTTCTTGAAGCCTAAATGAGCTATTATAAAGAGGTTATATGATATTTCAATTATTGTTTTTAAATTGTAAAATAACTTATTTTTAATGTTTCAAGTGCCCCCATTAGTTAGGAAAGGGGTGTAGGTAGCTCTATAGATGAAGAAAGCCTTAGCACAGAATGAAATAACCAGTATTTTAGAAACTAGACATCTTTATGTAACCACTTTATATTTTATTTAAAGACACAACTTCTTTACTCTCACTCACTTAATTATTTTCTCTCTAATAAGAACATCTTTTTAAAAGGAACAGTTGAATAGGGTAATAAAAGCTACTCAAATAAAAAAAAAATATGAAGAGTGCTGCCTGAGAGATGAATTACCTATGCAATGTTTACTTTCACAAAATGTTCATGGACATTATTTTATACATTACCATTAAAGTTCCAGGAGCAAACACCAAGCTTCAATGCATGTGTTTTGTAATTAAGCAACAGCCGAGTAAACGAATAAGAGAGCATATTTTTAAGTTTTTTAAATCAGAGAGCATATTGAAGTTCCATTGAAGTTCCTTTTTGTTAAAATGCTGAATTGTGGCATACCACACTAGACAGCATCAGCTGCTGTAGGTTACAGCATGCTTGATACATCTGGAAGAACACTGAAAATATAAATTGATTCTACAGCAGCAAAATCTATTTTATTTATCGGAAAGAAAGTTAAGAGGTGATTTGATCGAAGTCTAAGTACTGTCATGGGGAAAAGATTTCTGATAGTAGATGCTCTTTAATCTAGTAGACAAAGGAAAACAAAATACAATGGTTCAAAGCTGAAGCTAGACAAATTCAGACTTGAAATAGACACTTAAAAAGAACAGTGAGGGTAATTAATCATTGGAGCACTGGCTGTGGAACCTGGGTGAGGGTGAGGGGATCTGGTCTGTGGCCTGATCACTTTTGGCCAGGCCAAATCTGAGTGGCCCTGTGACCCTTGCAGCAGGCTACACCATTCAAATCCGGCCCAGCCACCTGTTGGTCATGCACTGAAATCTGGTGCACAGGCTCATAGCATCCCTCAAGTTTGGCCCAGCTGTCCCCTATCATGACGGAGAAGTGGCCAGGCCAAATTTGAGGAGTGGTATTGCAGCATCACTACGTTTCACACACGAGTGGTGCTGTGACCTGGGATAGGTTGTCAATGCCACTCACTGCAACTTGGATGCATGGGGAGGGTCAGGTTGCTGCTGGAAGGGAGCACCTAAGAGATGAGGAGGGTTGAGGGGGGAAATATATGCCCCCTCCTTTAAATAATTCTCTGTAGCCCCTGTATTGGAGCACCTTCATGATGGATGCCTCAAATTCTCTGCCATGTGAAGTCTTTAACCAAAAGTGGATGTCTTGCTAGAAAGATAAGTTCTGGGTAAACCAAAAAGGATGAAGGAATCGCTGGGTGAAATTATATAGCCTATGTTATACAAGGGAACAGGTTAGATCATCCTATGTTATCTTTTTATCTTAATCCATGAATCACGCTGGCAGTGAAAGAGGACCTGAAAGTGGTTTAGAATACTCCCTAGATACAGGGCTCCACAAATAGTGTAGTGGGCATAATGGTTATGGGGTAATAGGGACCGGTTGAGGGCATAGGGGACCCTCTGAAGCAGAGTTAGAGAAGCTTTACATCAGTGGCCAGGCAGGCCTCTCAACCATCCAAATATATAGGGATTGCAAAAAAGAAACCTTTGTCTCCACTGCCATGAGTGCAGAAATGGAGTGACTGACAATCAGGCCTTCTCTTCTTGCTAATAAAATGTTGTGTGTTGATAATGGAACTACACTGTGTAAAGGCATTTTGGCCCCAGGGATATATAACTGCCCAGTTGTGTACTATTGTCCACTCACTTTCATTGGCAGTGCATTCCTAGGACCTTACCAGGAGCAGTGCCAAGAAGGAGCAATCCTGGATAGATTTGGTGTTGTTGATATAGGGCCTGCCTAAACAACCTTTCAAAACAAAAGCATCAAAATAAATATACATTTTAAAGGAGTTTTTAAAAAATTCTACAAAGGTGCTTTTAAAAAAACTTAAGACAATTTCTAAATTAGCTGAGCTGACAGTATGCTTCGGAGTTTTTTCTCTCTTTCAGGTCATCTTCTCTCTCTCTCTCCCCCCAACACTTTCCCCCTACAGAAGTAACATATAACAATCCTGACCATTTGCTAATTTATACTCATTTCAGCATGTGGACAGCTGGTATTATAAAGGATCTCTAATTAGAAGTCCCCCCTGAAATTATTCTAAATGCTTTGTGCAGCTTCCCAGAACTCAGAACAGGAAATCTAACATTTAGAAGCCTCTACTGTATTTTACACCAGGGCAAGCTAGATCTGAGTTATAACCATCAGAAAACTTTATCATTTCATTCAGGTACATTTTTAGGCAAATGCTAAGTTTGCTCTTATATCTTACACTAGACAGTAGTATGGTATGAACACACTCCATCCACTATCAGACTGGCTTGAGAAATGCTACAGTTGAAAGATTATAATAGCAAATACTAGCCGTGAATCTCTACAGATGTGCAATTTGTTTTGTGTAAAGAATTCTTGATTCTGTAGTATTCATTTTGAGCCGTGTTGTGCTTCCCTAGTCACTCTGACTAGTACCCTACTTCACCAGTAATAATTCTTAGTTTTGCTATAGTGCTTTTTTATCCATAGATCTCAAAAACACTTTGCAAAAGAGATAAATATTTTCCTCAACTCTAAAATGGGGATACTGAGGCAAAGAGGTAAACTGACTGGCACAAGAGCCACTAATAGAATGAAAGCCTGAGTCCCAATGTAGTGTTCTACATGTTGAACCACACCGCCTCCCAGCTTCAGTGATGCATTAAATTTAATTGGGATGGCCCAATGAAAGGCTCTCCTCAAACTAATTAAGGCTGGCAGAATGGGCCCTCAGAGATTATTTTAAGTGTTATAATCATGTCCGTGGATCAGATCCAAATAAACTTTTCAAAAGTTTATCTGGATTTCAAATCTTTCAATATGATTGAAATCTGCTTGTAAAAAAAACATCAGAGCTGTCTGTGGATATGCTCAGGCTTTTATACAGTCTTGTGGGAATACTTATGTGCCATGGTCTAGGCCTAGCTCTTCACAAGGGCAAGCCACATGGCCTTTGGGTCTGGGACGAGGCCATCAGGCTGCAGCACCTGTTTCTCGCTCTACTGCAAGTCCAAATGAATTCAGATCGGGAACAACCACCCAATGAGTATTTGCAATGACACAGTAAAGTCTTTTCAAAACAAGTCAGTATTTTCTGGTCAACTGGAATATAGCATCTGGGGATCTTTAGGTTAGCATGAAAAAGCCAAGCTCAAGATGATGGAGTCTATATAGGTGGAAACTGTCCCAATATTCTGTGCTCTCCTGGAATCCATCCTGACTCTGGTTCTGGGTCTGTGTTCCTGTGTGTCTGCAGCTGCACACATTCAGTCTCCTGACACCTTGTCCCTTTGTTCTTCTACTCAGGACTTCACACTCTGCTTCCCTGCAGAGACTTGGAGGAAGACAGCTTGCTCTTGGCTGCCAGTCAGTAAGAGATAATATTCAGTTGTTGGGTCTCCATTCATGTATTGACTCAGTTCAGTTCTTGATTGTGCCTTTAGGTCCAACCCATCCAGACCTACTGTATGTGTGATCTCTAGCTCTAGCTCCCCATTTCTGCACAATAGGAATCAACCCCTTCACACTCAGTGTGTAGGCAAATTAAGTCTGCATATCGTTCATAAAAATATTACCTACAATTCACACAGTGTATAAAAGGGACAAATTGGCAGCCTGATAGATTAAATTCACTGTTAAGAAAAGAAAGTTATTGTGCATTGGGTGAAATAATTTGAATTACATATACATTTTGTTGGGTTCTAAATTAATTGCAAACTCTCATGAAAGACCTGGGGACAGCTCAGCTTGTAGCGGCCATCCCAAAAGCAAAGTAAATGTTAAGATGCACACAAATGGAAGAGAAAATATAATGCCATCACTTTTATGCAGGTCAATGCTCTGTTCTTCCTTAGAATACCATATTCATTTCTGTTAATCCCAGGTCATCTTCAAAACAGCTGAAACAGAAATGAAAATACGGATTTGAGAGTCATTTTGGAGGGTCCAATAATGAGTTCCTAGCATCTGCTATGCAATAAGGCTTCCAGGTCCTCTTACTGAGTTTATTATTAGTGTCTATTAATAATAGAATCTGTGCTAATCCTGAAACACAGTCCAAAAAGGAAAAGAGCTTGAAGTGGAAAAAGTTCTTAAATCTATTTTAAAATCTGTGTTCATTATTCCATTTCCATTATGTGTCACATATCTGAGCCAGATGCTAGAGGTTGGAACAGAGGGGATTACCAAGCCTTTACAATCTACTTCCCAAACACAGTCCTGACTGATTTGTGAACTTTTAAATTCCCCATACATGACATTCAAATCCAGTACAATTTCTTGGGTGTGATAATCTTGAACATATAAAGTTCAGCCATCCAGGCTAATGATGTTGAATCCATCATCAATAACCTTCAGTCTATACCGTCATATCATAGTTCAGAACATAAAAAAGGCACTGCTGGTTCACTAGTGAGTACTGGCAAGAGTAGGCAGAGACGTGCCGAGATGCTTTGTCTTTCCTCTGTTGGGCCTAAAGAATGGTAGTAAGCACTCACTCTTCTTTCCCACTGAGAACTCCTCAGAACTCATTTCTATCATTGCCCTTGTTTAACAGCTATGCACCGTTTTATCATTTCCCATAGCAATGTCACAGTTTACAATATCTTCAACATGCTAATGGCTCACAGCTCTACACCTCCATTTAGTCAAGCTCCCTTCAGAGTTATTCCTGGCACTTAATTTATCCAACTGCATGTTAAAACCGGGGGCTTTAGCAAATACATCTAGCAATAATAATAATAATAAAAAACAGAAAAAAAAGAATGATTGACAATACGTGTGGTAGATTGCCCAAGTTTATCCTTTCCCTGCTTTCCATCCACTATTTTTCCTCTCTTCATCTTCTATCCCGCTCTCTCCCCCTCCCTTCAAGTATAATCAATACTGGCCAAACAGCATGGAACCAGTGACTGTTTTCCTTGTTTTCCTTTCCTATCACCTTAGATAGGCCAGCATAACCACGATTGACATTTTTCAGCTGTGTTAAAGTCCTTCTAGGTCCCTCTCTCTGCAGTACCAACTGATATATTTTACATTTCAAGGATTCTAGGACTTCCTTTGTTCAAATGCATCCCAGAATGCACTGCATATTTCTAACCCCAGAGAATCCCTTGAGATATAAAGATTATTCTCAGGACAGGCCTGCAGTTTCTATCAGATTTGTCAATAACCTATTCTGCAGAGCATGAAAAGTTGGAGGCAGCACAGACCTTGTACATGGGATGCTAATGGGATTTGAAACAATTCAAACCTTCACACAGGAACACGTTCAGGACCAGCACTTTTAGCACTAGCAAAAAATTATAAAATTAGCAGAAAAACCAGCCAATGAATTAAGAAACAATGCTCCAATAGCTTTACATGAGAGTCATGCCTTATTTGTACAGGCAGATCCATAAACTAATATTTCTTTTCATTTAACCACAACAGAAAAGCTGCTAAAATTAGGTATTTCTGGAACTGGGCTGAATGTTAGCCACGTCACATATGACAGGGGCAGACTCACCACTAGAGTGTCTCCTTGTAGCCAGGCATAGCATAACAGCTCTCTTCCTCCCAGGTCCTCTGCCTCTTTCTGCAACTCAGCCCTCTGGTCAGGTCATGATTTAAGTCCGCCCCTTCTGGGGTAAACAGAAAGTCCCACATAGCAACATCTAAGACCTTATATCTGGCCTTTGGCTCAACTCTTGTCCAGAGTGCCCCACCTCGCTGTCCTCAGGGTTCTTCACTGTCCTTGTCACTTTCTCCAGCCTCACACTTCCATAGCTGTTAGGGGAACCTGGCCCTCCCACTACATCAGATTCCAGCCCAGGACTCTATGACCAGCAGCCACAGTGTGCTCAGTCCAACTCCCTGCCACTGTTTCTCTGAGCAGCCCCTCTTCACTATAACTGCTCTAGGTTAACCCTTCTTTCAGGGCCAGGACACTCAGGGCTCTCTCCTGGATTTTCCCTAGCAAACTGCCAAACTTCTTCCTTTCCTTGGGCTTGCATTCTCATCCCCCTTCTAGTGTCCCTTACTTTGTTTCTTAATGAACACCCCTCATGGCTTTCTCCTGCCTTTCTTCCTACGTGCACAACCAAAGCCTGTTTCACCTCAGTGGCTGCTCTATCCTGAAAATGTTTACAGCTCTTCTGGTGGCTTTCCAGCCTTCCCTACTCAGACTATGTTGTCACGGCTTTTTGTGCCTTGGGTTTTCTGCTCTTTTCCGAGAAAGCAATTGCAGGGCTCCTCACTCTCTACCTGCAACCCTCTTCTGCTCCAGACTTCCTTTCTTTATACTAACAACCCAGTTCTTTCAGCTGGGCTTCATCATCAATTAAGCCTGGCCCACTCTCTCAGTGCAGCCATGGACTATAATTGGCTTCTCAGGTGCACAGGGCCATCAAATCATATTTGAAATAAACATTTTCACTGCTCTGTTTCTTAATTTAAATCTTTAATGACACAATGTGTCTGAACAAGTTGTTACATTTCTTGTAGATGATGCATTATAGAACTGATTGGGGGGGACGAGCAATCACATTTATACCTGTGAAAATGCTTTTTCACTATTTTTAGTAGGAGCAGACAAAAATCCATTTTCATCTGCAGCCTTTTAGCTATTACCATCAAAAGGGAGTTTTGGGCAATGAAAAATTACTTTTCCCTACTGAAATCAGTTTTTTAATTCCATCTGCAGATGAAGGTCAAAGTTGAAATGCACCTTGCTGTGTAATGAAGACATAATAAAAAATGTGAAGTCATAAAAGAGAAAGTGAATGATTGCAGGCGCTATAATGAATGCCCTGTTTACTCCACAGATTGCATTACATCACAGAAAGCTAGGCTAGAGGGACATGCCATTGTTGCCTACTTCAGACACTGGTTCTGCTGTATCCTGGGTACTACCGTCAAACAAAATAGTATTTGATGAGCAAGCTAGTGTCAGACAGAGCTGGTTGTTGGCCCCTAAAAGCCACTAGTATTATTAAACAAACACAAAAGGCTCATACTACTTTCCTTTACCAGCACAAAAGAAAAACCTGGTGAAAGCAAATCCCTTCTTGTAAATGTATACACATTTTGAACTTTTCAAATGTCTCTGCCTGCTTACTAACAGCAAAAGACACATCCATCCCCATTGCAGAGGATCTAATAACTCCGAATGGAGAAGACAGTAGTTGTGAAGCTGCTGGCTTAAAACATTGAAGGACAGATACTCAGCTGATGTCAATGGATGTAGCCCCACTGACTTCAGTGGACATATGTTCATTTAAACAAACTGAGGATGTGCCCCAGGTCTGTGTGGAAACAAGAAGAACACAATTTTTAAAAAAATGTAGTGGCAGATTCTCTACAACAATCTGGCTAGCTAGCACATATATATATTTGCTAAGATATATAAGTTCTAGCTACCCAGATTGCTGCAGAAGTTCCTCCACTATATATAACAAAAAAGAGCTAGTAAATGGAAAATAATTGACTATATCTATATATATGTTATAGAGCTACGTATGTCTTAATATACATTTAGCTGCAGTACAGACCATGGGCCATATTTTGTTCTTAGTTACACACTACATATTGTAATATTACACTAAAACCATCTAAGTCAATTACAGGGGATAACTGGATCAAATGGAATTATTTCTAGCTTAGTCTGATAGAACTCAAGATAAAAATCTGGAGATGTGTACACAGATCAGTTACTTGATTTAAGGTGGGTTGGCAAGGGCTTTGAGAAAAATGTGACTTTATAGCACAGTTCTCCTTTCACTGCTTATGTCTTATTTCCCATTCATGCTTTTGTTTTTTCAATCTCTCCTCATCTAGTAGTGGTTATTAGGTTATTAGGTGTTGATAGGACCATGTTGTATTTATGCATAGGTAGTTATTTTCTGTAATTAATTCTATTGGCAAAAGCTTGTCATAATTGTTTGGGCAGTGGATACATTCCATATTAACAAGCCATCCCTGAAGCAATTTATTTGATACCATTTCCAGTGTGTACAAGAAAGAATTGAATATTTAGATTTTGGCCCAACTAAAATGTAACATATTTCAAATATGTTCCTCATGCTTTCCCATGTAAATTTGATTTCCACATAGGAAAAATACACTATGTTCAGATTTAATACCTACTCTAACTTTAGGTAACAAGGTTTTCTCCTGACCCCCATTGAAATCCATGGCAAAACTCCCATTGCACCTTGGCCCTAATAGCTGCTTACATCCTTTATTCTATTTAGGAAAAAAAATATCATGCTAAAAATATATTGAATCTAAGTTTAGGCCCAATTCTGCAAATCTTGGCACAAACAGTTAGTCTTTACTCACATTAACAATATTCAGCTCTTATTTGTCACCCTGCCTCAGTTTCCCAAAGAACTAGGTGTCCTCATTCCCCATTTTACAAATGGGGACACTGAGGCACAGGAGTGAAGTGACTTGCTCGAAAGCACAACAGGACAGTGACAGAGCCATTCACTCTTGTGCTATATCCATGGAGTACTTTGCCTCCCCAATGAAGTCTGTGACATTGCTCACCTGACTAAGCATTTGCAGAATCCAGCTCTCGGGACTGTGGTATGGATCTCTAGCTCCTGACAGATGACAGGACTCTTTTCAGAAACACAGATCCCTTTGCAGGACCTGAGCCTTAGTTTGTATATTGCTTTCCTATCCAAGGTACAACCATAGACTGTGGGCATCTCTTTATCACATTCATTTGGAATGCAAGGTGGAATGTCAGATGAAGGGCTTGGGTTGTCCTTCTGTGGGTGCACAGAAGGCAGTATGCCAGAAGTCCCCTAGTTTGTACCCTGTGCAAAGACTGATCACAGGTATGATGCCTATCCTTAGAGGGGCACAAGGACAGTTTCCAATTAACGCCTTGAAGAGAGTGGGGAGAAGGTTGGGCCATGACCTTGATGCTGCCACATCCATCCACCCAATCAGAGCGTTGACCCTCTGGGAGTAGGCTGCATCATCTTCGATACGGCACAACCTACACATTCCTCCTGGGCATGAGGTTGTTTGGGGAGGACCTCAGGGAGGGTGGTTCTGAACTGTCCTGTATTGGCACTAGTGGATATACTTTTTCTCCCCTGGTAACAAAGGATGCCAGGCAGTAGGAGAAGTCTTTATCTTTAGTAATTGTTCAGTCTGGATGTTCCAGCAAAGAGACTTCATCAGTGTTGTCTATATCAAACATTCATGAAAGACATATTATGTTTCAGATAAAAGAGGTTTATTAAACCTGATTCCATGCACCCCATTTGCACTAAATGTTTCCTTTTCTGAATAATTAAACCAGCCTTTTAAAAGCAACTCATTTTCTTCTAAAGGTTGTTATATTGCCATCTCTAGAAATAGCAAGAGCAATTTTTGTTTGATAAAATCTCATAGGTAGGACTAAGCAACTCTTTCAGGCTCTCATTCCTGTGTTACACAGAATGGATTACGCAGGGTCACAGAAGTTGCCACTGGTCCAATCCTTTCTTATTCACCTAAAAGTTTTGACATCCGAATCCATGTATCAGGTTTGTACCTCAGGTTCTACACATGCTATTGGAGTCCAAAAGGAACTGACATGATTAGTCTCAGAAGTGCTGAGGGGGTTTTCTCTTTGTATTTTATTTAAAGCAGGGAATAAGGAAGCAGGAATCTTGCATCATAGAGGCCATCAATTCACCCAATACTTTTATTTCACTATGAAGACACTCATCTGTCTTAGAAGCAACAGAGGACCTCTACCCACCATATTTGTAGATAAGGTCCCTGTGTCAGCCATAGTAAAAAAAAAAAAAAAAAAAAGGGTTCCTTTAAAAAAAGCCATTCAAGGGAAAAGGAAGCTGCCGCCTCATCAGAGAACATGGATACAAAAAGAGAATCCCTGCTGTTTGCTAAACCTTCTAAGTAGCATAGGAGCAATGCCAAATCTTCTCTAAGCTTAGACTCATTTTCCTCTTTATTTTTATGTCCCGTTATCAGTCAAGGCAAATGTAATTATAGGAAGGATAAAAACAGGAAAGGGCAAGTTAAGAGAAAAAAGGAGAAAAGTTTTTTTCCAGGCTCCTTCTCTGGGAATTAACTTCTGGAGGAGGAAATCTCAGGCCAGAAGATTCCAGTGATAAGTTTTTCCATCCAGAATATTTTGATCAGATAGATTGCTTGTTTATGCAGCTACACTTATTAAGGTATTCCCATGCAACTAATATAACAACCTTAATAGAATGATGTAATGGGACCTAAAATCTCATCCTTAGATCAAGTTATATTATATTTCCTCCTGGGTTAGGATTTACTAAAATTATTGCTAATATGGATTTAAGGTACACTTACACTATATGAGAGTTCCTTTGTTAGAGTAATTTCTGGTCCAATAAAGGATACTGATTCCTTCAAAAGCAGGATTTCTTTCCCAAAGATCCAAGTGACTTTTATGAAAAAATCTCCTAGATTCACCTTCTCTATTGTTGACATATTTCTGGATTCTGTGTGGGTCTGGTAAGTCCTTAAAAAATTACCATTGCCAACTAGATTAAGCTGTATGAAATGCAAGATATAAAACAAAGTACATTTCTATTCTGGATTATATTGTGCTTCATTCCACCAAGTGCTTACTAACATCCTCAGGGGAAAGAGTAAGCACATCCACTGAAGGAATTTGAGAGACAGCATAGGGAGCAAATCCTCATATGTTGATGAGGTGGTTGTGGGTTTTTGTTGTTGGTTTTTTTGAGATTCATAAATGAAGTGTGTTTCCCATCTTCTCTTTATTGATTTCTGCACTGGCACTCCCATCCCACTACTTTAGGTTGCTGTCCATACTCTTGTCAGAGAGAAAGAACATTTCCTTTTCCTTCTCTGATAAAATCCATAGGCATAGGCAGCAATCCAACCCCATCCTTTTCTTTGGATTCCCTTAAGGAATAGTATCAGAGGGGTAGCCGTGTTAGTCTGGATCTGTAAAAGCAGCAAAGAATCCTATGGCACCTTATAGACTAACAGACGTTTTGGAGCATGAGCTTTCGTGGGTGAATACCCACTTCCTCAGATGCATGTCACATGCATCTGAGGAAGTGGGTATTCACCCACGAAAGTTCATGCTCCAAAACGTCTGTTAGTCTATAAGGTGCCACAGGATTCTTTGCTACTTAAGGAATACTTACTTTTCTCTTTTTAAAAAGGAGTATGCACCATAACACTCTGTGAATGAGAGAATTCCTGGATTAAATGCAATGGCCTGTGTTATGCAGGAAGTCAGACTAGATGATCATAATGGTCCTCTCTCTCTCTGGCCTTAACATCTATCAATCTTTATGCTTGACTGGAATGGTCTTCAGGAGATTATTCTCCTAATTTTCACTGCTATCATGTAGCACATCTTTCTGACTGCAGTAAAAGCCTCCTTACACTCAAACTGGATTGGCCACATGTATATTGTTGTGATTTATTCAAATATTTATAATTGTTCATTCATGTTAATGATATACATATATCAGGTAATTACAGCTGCCCATGTTGTAAGAGACGAAGTTACAGGCACGCTGACTCCTTTCCTTTTTCAGCTTGGCTACCGCCTCTGTATCTCTGATGCATGAAATCCCATCAGTTAGGATTTCTAGCTGTGCTATCAGAGACAGAACATGATCAGGAAAGGAATACACATTCTTTAGCTTCTTTTGTTGCTCTTCTCTAAATTAATATAGTTAGTGGGTTTTTTTTGTTTTTTTAATTAATAATCCAGATTGGACGACTCTACTTCAGAATAGGCCTAATCCGCACTGGTCAGAGCAAAGTAGCAATTCCTAATACTTTTCTAAATTACACTGGTGTAAATCCAGAAAAAAAACCTCCATTGACTCCAAGATACTCTGGATTTACACAACTGTATCTGATGTAAAATTAATGCGTAAAATTCTTGTGTGATATGCTTGTAATTACAGGTTGTTGGACATTTGTTATTATAGTTGCCTTTTTGTAACACTGCATTTTTTCGTATATTCGGATCAGCTCTCACTATAACTCTCAGAAAATTTTATGATAAAATTACCAGCTGAGAAACAAAAAGAAACAACATATAATGAATACTAGTATCATTTATTTTCAAGCATACCATACCAAAAAATCAGAGATAACAATTCATTTTTATCTTATGTTTTTAGGAGGATTTTACGTAACACTTCTTGTGTAACTATTACAGCTTAAAATAAACTTAAAACATCTTCAGGCTTACCAACACTGCTATCACTTAAGTTATTTCCCCATCTCTTCCTTGATATTGCATTTCAATCATCATTATATAGGCTTTGTTGATTCAATATTGTCTTTTATGTCATCAGTTTATAAAGCCTTATTAAAGTTTAATGAAGATGTGAAATTGGATAATATTTGCATGTAAAATAAATCTGTAGTCTAAGCAATATAAAGTATCTATAATCATCATAAAAAGCAGTAAAAAGAGAATAAAGACAAGACGAGGCAAATTTATATACAAACTGCTCCAGGAAATCAACTACCAAGGGTTCACTAGCCATAGTCACTTAGCTTATAAACATTTATTGAGTATAATTTCCATTTATATAATCAATTTATTTCTGCTTTAATAACCAAATGTTGTTTGAATATGAAGTACTCTAACTCTTGGAAATAATTAAAATTTAGGACACAGAGTATAGCTCTAAAATAGGATGACTATGGATCAACTAAAATGAATGGGTAAAGTGTATGTGTGGGGAGGAGGGAGGGAGGAGGAAACTTGTACTAAAAAGTTCATGTTATGGGATGGCAAGAAGGAAAATGCCAGATGAAGGCATATGTTTTTTGCTTCTATACTGTCTATAGGAGATCTAAGCAATTTAAGGTATAATTTATTCTGGATCAAAGAAATCCTACCTGAAGTCTCTCTGCTGGCAGATCTGTTTTTACACTAACAAATTATTTCTCTTTTCTGAGAGATTCCGGGGAGATGTGTATCATTATACATACTCTAGCTGGGTATATTGTTCCATAGAGGAGCTTCAAAATGTAGTAGGTGATTACTTAAAGACCATGGAAACATTTTGACAGTCAGAGCCAGTTCAGAAAAGTCTCTGATTCTCTGAACATAGATAAAACCGCAATCATTATTTGCATAGATTTTAAACATAAATTACACCTTCTCTGGGTAAAAAAGGGGAGGATGGCATGTCCTCAATGAACTGACACTAGAACTGAGAAAATGTTGAAGAATATTTTGTGAATATTTATTTGAATTTTTAAACAAATTTGCTTTGAATTCATTGCCACACCTTTTTGTGTTTGCTCCTGGCACTTATTCTGGTAAATTAATTACTAGCAGGAATGATTGCCAAAGCAGTGGATTTTAAGCAAATACTACTGTATATTAACTGAAAGTGGATTTTATATTCATAATTGTGAGTATAGCCATCAGCAACCTAATTCTTGGGCTTGCTCTCACAATCAATTAACAGAAACATGCCATGTGACTCTCACCTTGAATTCCCAATATAAAAATCTCCCAAGAAATTGTTCATGGACAAGTCATAGTCAACGGACTTAGTTGCAGAAATTATTTGCTCAGTCATTTTAGATAATAAATATAAGTGGAATAAATGCAGTCCATTCCTCGACTATTTGCAAATAGAATAGGAGATGAAATTCTTTATTCATTTTTGAAGTATATGCACAGCTTTAGATTCCAGGCACAGGAGCTGGGGCAGGAATGGTAGTATCTGATACCTCTAAGTGCTCAAGCTGGTATTTCCTGAAGAGATTCCTCAGTATCCCAATAAATCAGGAGCAGTTTTCCATTACACTCACATTTTACATGGGAATTTATAAAATTGATAGCTACCAATGCTGTACCAATGTGCCTTAACATATTTTTCTCTGCATTGGTTAACAGAGTCAACTTCAAGTGTGTGGGGGGCGGGAGGGGAGGGTTGAAATGGTTGTGGGTGAAGACAAAGTCACAATGCTCAGCCACCAGACAGAGACAAACATCTAAAAGATCTTTATCAAGCATTCTTAAAACAATAATACCCACCTGTGGAAGTGAGGAAACAGATTGACAGAGTGAGATGGGTACCCAGAAGTCACCTACTACTGGATAGGCCCAACAAGGAAAATAACAGTAAACTACTGGCCATCACATACAGTCCCCAGCTAAAAGCTCTCCAGCTCATCATCAACGATCTACAGTCTATCCTAGAAAATGATCCCCCACTCTCACAGGCCTTGGGAGGCAGGCCAATACTTGCTTACAGACAGCCCCCCCCCATAACCTGAAGCAAATACTCACCAGCAACTACACACCACACCATAGAAACAGTAACCCAGTCACCAATCCGTGTAACAAACCCTGTTGTCTTCTCTGTCCCCATATCTAGCGACACCATCATAGGACCCAACCACACAAGCCACACTATCAGTGGCTCATTCACCTGCACATCTACTTATGTGATACATGCCATCATGTGCCAGCAATGCCCCTCTGCCATGTACATTGGCCAAACCAGACAGTCTCTATGCAAAAGGATAAATCAGACATTAGGAATGGTAACATACAAAAGCCAGTTGGAGAGCACTTCAATCTCCCAGGACACACAATAACTGATTTATAAATAGCCATTCAACAAAAAAAAAAAACAGACTTCAAAGAGAAACTGCTGGGCTACAATTCATTTGCAAACTTAACACCATCAATTTGGGCTTGAATAGAGACTGGGAGTGGCTGGCTCACTACAGAAACAATTTTTCCTCTCTTGGTATTGACACCTCCTCATCAATTATTGGGAGTGGACAACAGCCACCATGACTAAATTGGCCTTCAGCATTGTTTTTTCACTTGTAAGGTAACTCCCTTCTCTTCATGTGCCAATATATATTTATGCCTGAATCTGTAATATTCACTCCATGCATCTAAAGAAGTGGGTTTTTTAGCCACAAAAGCTTATGCCCAAATAAATCTGTTTATCCTTAAGGTGTCACTGGACTCCTTGTTAAAATAGAAACATGTTATTTAAATTGTAGCTTCAATACAATGTGGTCCTATCCTCTTAAACCTAGAATAAGCTTATCTTAATTGTTCATTCTCCTAAATTAAAATTCAACTGGTACTGAAGGCATCTCCTCACAGTACTCTTGTTTCTAACTACATTCATGACTTCTTTTAATTATTCTGCTCACAGCACTTTTTGTTACACACTGCTGGTATTTGGTACTTAAAATTTTCAGCAGAACTCCTTTGAGATCTCTTCACAAAAGACATCTCATGTTTAATCTCTTGCTACATCTTGATCGGATAGATCAGAAAATGTACATTATCATTCAGTATCATAAAATAGTTTTAGACAAGGGAAACCAAAAACAAAAGTACTGTAACTTGCACATTGGAAGTAACCTTCTTGCAATTATACATAGAATTCATTATTTGCTGCTTGATTTCTCTTCCGGGTTAAATTCTCCCATGTTATAATAGTAGAATAATTATATTACCTCTCTTTCTCTCTCTCTTCACCTGTGTTTTAAAATAACTGGCCTCCAACATTCCTTTGAAATATTGACCTTCGCTACATGAAGAAAAGTTAAAGTGAAAATGGGACATATGAATGTGCTGTTTCAGTGACGTGCAACCATTTTTTCCCCCACACATCCTTATTACTTTAATGTTTATGTATTAGGGTTGCTCTTTCTGCTAGCTTTTGGTAACTTTCTTTTCCGGACTACTGAAGAGAAATAAGGGTCCTATATTGCTGTATGTTGGTCAAAGACTCCACTGGGCCTTAAAGAGTAGTCCTGCAATGAAGGGCAGAAGCCTACCATCTTGGGGAAATTCTGGTAGATGCATAACTCCTCAACCCTTCTAGAGAGTTCAAACTCTGCACCAACCTCCTCGACAACACACCCATCCCCACCAACCTCCCCCTCCACACACACGCTTGAAGTTGGCTCTGTTAACCAATGCAGAGAAAAATATGGGGATCTTAGCCCCATCAACTCAACCTCTTGTTCCTGGCTTCTGCATAGGACACAGGGGAAGGAGTCTCCTTGTGACTTTTCCCACTTTGTGCAGCCATGCAGGGTCAAGGCATGATCTGGCACCAAATGTCTAGTTCTAAGTCAATGGTTTCAGTGGTTTCACTAAGTACTGAGGGCCCACCATCTTCCAACTTCTATAGATCAGTTTAATAATAAAATAATTTTATAAAAAAATATTTTATTTTACTCCCATTAGGAAAGACCTGCCAAAGACCTGCAAAAGCTTCGTTCACTGGATGCTCTATTTAGAATATAGCCATATCTGCAGAGGAATCTGCCCTATGTCTGCAGAGACTGTGGAGCAGCTTTAGTCTGCTTCATGCAGTATTTAATACTTCTGATGGTTCAGTAGCATGCATCCAAGAAGTGCATTCAGAGGGTACACACTCAAATACAGATATGAGGCAGACAGAGCTTTTACTGTGCAGTTGAATACAAAGCAACACTATATACAAAAAAGCATGAAGAGAATCAAAAATTATAGTCTGTGTGTATTTGCTTCATCCAGGACCAATCCTGCAAGATATTTAGTGATTTCAACTCAATGGCACCTACCCTTGTTTGAAACCTGTGAAGAAGCAAAGGACGGAATATATATGAAGATTTAATGACTCACTCATCTTTAAAGGTGCTGGAATGGGAACTTTGAAATCAGTGTTAAGGCATGTTGGTGCGCCACTGGTAGTTATCAATTTTATAAATTCCCATTTAAAATATAAAGGTAATGGAAAACTGCTCCTGTTTTATTGGGACACTAAGGAATCCCTTCAGGAAATGCCAGCTTGAGCCGTTTGTGGATGCAGACTAACAAAGCTACCCTTCTGATACTTTGTTTCTATTATATAAGCTTAATGAATCTTATTTCTGTTTTAAAGTCACATGCATCCCCCTTTTAATACATCATGCAATGTATGATAGGTTGAAAGAGTTAAAGCTATTTTCTTTGATGTCTTAGTTTTTACAGGACACGCACAAGGTCTCAAATTTCATGTAAATTCTAGAAATTGTTCATAGGCCTTCTTAGACTTCTGTACAGAGATGAATTTCATCCTAAATTCACAGCCAGACAATTGCATGCAACACTGGATGAGTGAACACACAATCTGCATGTCCATACAACTAGACCGACAACGATTTACTCTTGTACTTTAAAAGAGTAGAGATTTGCACAAGGCTGTCAATGAGCATATGTGAAAGTAGATTTCTCCCTCTGTCACCATGAACTTCCTGGTAGCTATGTTCCTGCAGCCATGAACATGTCAATGAATAGAGGCATCATCATGAGCACATTCAACAGGACTTTCACAAGAGATGAGTTTAGACTACGAAATTCACTTCCTCAAGGAAAAAAGCAAAACAAAACATCACCACATTGAGAACTAAATGCAAAACTTATCTCTGATGTGGCTTTTTCTTCAATATAATTCTCCCCATAAAAGCTACTATATTGGCCAAAAAACAAACCAATCCAAAGCTAGATCAAGCTATGGTCTCCTATAGGCTGTCGAGGAAGAAAAAGGGAGATTTTTATTTTCATTTTTAAATAATGGCGAGCTCAGATACTATTGGAGTTCATGAGCCTACAAAGACCTAGATAGAGGCTGTCATCATTGGTGAGGCAGGCAGGCAGTGGAGGGAGAGTGAGGGAGTCAAAAGGGGACCAGATTGGATGTGTAGGCAGGGGCATGCATGATGTAGCCCTTGAAAGCAAGGACAAGAAAGGTCATCTTGAGGCATTTCAGAAACCAAGGGATCTTTTGTTCTAATCATGGCTATTTAGATCCCAAATTCTTTGGAAAAGAGACTGTTGTCATTCCTCAATAGCATGGTGTTGATTATATATAAATAATAATAACAGTACTGCTAATGAACAGCTATTAGCGTGAAGTGCTTGCATTTGCTCTGTTGGATTACCAGCCGAAGATTTAAAAAAATTTATTAATTGCTGCACATCCTATTATTTTGTAGTATAAATAGCAAATAGAGCCAATTCTTACTGTTAAACCTGTGCACACTTTGATAGGGTTGCGTAGGGCTTCAGTCAGTGCAGAATTTGACACAATAAGTTGTGAATAAAGTAAATATTAACTATATTTTGGGTTTTGCTATTTTTATATTGTTCATTTATATCAATCCAAAATATTTAACTCGTTAAATATTTAAAATGATTCATTTGAAATAAAAATGGGGGGAAGTTCAAGATATATAAGGACTATTCAAAGAGTTTTGCACATAAAGCAAAACTTTGGTTTCTTGATGATTTCAGACAGGAGTATAAAACATTTGTTTGACATGGGCTTTGTCTGGACCAGCTCGGGAAAGTACGCTCCCCTCCCATTCTTGTGTGCATTCTTCCCCTTAGGGTCTTGAGGACAGGACCTCTGGACTAATAAGTGGGGTACAAGAGTGCAGCAAAGCCTATTGGTTCCCACACAATTAATGGGCAAACTTATAAGCCCTTCACCTTGTCTTAGGGGCCATTCTGAGAGGGAAGAAAATCATCTCCCTTCCCCTCTTGTGGAATATGAGGCTGACAGGGTTTGTGGCTTAGCTGTGGGCATATCACTAGTTATCTTGTGGGTCTGGGAAGGAATTTTTCACTCATTGCCAGATTGGAGTGAATAGGGTGGGTTTTTTAACTTTCCTCTCAGCATCCCAGAGATCTGGTGTGTAGATTAGATTATAAAATTTATTCTGTTGGCCAATGCACATATTCATTCACTATGGGGTCTGGTTCTCTAATAAACTGGAATGGGAAGTCAGCTCCTAATGACTGGTACAGCAAAGGAGATGCTCCCTTCTTCCTCACTCCCTTAACTCTCACGCGAGGTAGTTGTCTGATGTGCCTTAGTAAAATTGCGGCCTGCTTAAACTACATTCCTGTTGTCTTTCTTCTTGTCCAGTACAGTAGAGTAATGTTTGAAAGAATTTTTAGAAAATACTCAAAATACCAATTGCAGTTAAAAGCCTGAATTAGCAAAATTTCCTACAATCTTATTTAATCTGTGATCTGTGCTGCATTTTGGGGTAGAGAAGTTGTTAGAGAGCTGGTGGGTTGATGGATGGCCTACCTCATTTGCTTCTAATTTCTTTTCATTTTGGAGTTAGTTTACTACACAAAAAGATGGAAGAGGAATAAATAGAAGAAAAAAAAGTAGGGATTGGTCCAGCTGAAATGGGATTTAGATTGCAAGAGAACCATACATCCACTTACCTTTTATAGTCTGTTCTTACAAAATTACTAAATAAAAGCAGGTAAGGTAAACTTCTGGGGGAAGGGGCAGGAAAACACACACTTTTGCTGTTATTATATGAGGACCAAAATTCTTTTCAAGAACAGATCCTGACACCGAACACAGCTTGAATACCCAGACTTAAAAGAATCAGAGGGGTAGCTGTGTTAGTCTGGATCTGTAAAAAGCAACGGAGTCCTGTGGCACCTTTAAATGTTAATATACCTCTGAACCAGACATTTGAGAAGTATGGCTGGAAACGTAACAAAAACCTTCTGTCACAAACAACCACCTTTGCTGAAGAAGTGCATGCTGAATTATATGGCTACCTACATATGAATTTTCTTTTTCATGTTGCCTGAGGTTTCTGTAAAAATTTCATTCCTTTAAAATCCTGAGTCTAAATCAATAAAAAAAAAAGAAAAAGAAAAAAAGTTAGAGGAAGGAACAAAATTGCAGTTGTAGACAAAAGACATTGGGGCTACTCGTGGGCTTCTAAACATGTGGCACAGCACTGCAAAAATGCCAGGAAAATTTACCAGGCAGAAAGTACATTCAAATATTTTTTTACCACAACGATTGATAATGGGAAAAAAAATGATATTCTACTCATTTGGCATGAATTGGTGAGCGGGGAGGAAAAATTTTGGAAGGCAGATCTAACACTATTCAAAATATGAAGAAATAAATTGTTTAGTTCAGTGATTCTCAAACTTCTGTGCTGGTGATCCCTTTCACATAGCAAGCCTCTGAGTGCGACCCCCCCCTTATAAATTAGAAACACTTTTTTATATATTTAACACCATTATAAATGCTGGAGGCAAAGCGGGGCTTGGGGAGCAAGCTGACAGCTCGTGACCCCCCATGTAATAACCTCGTGACACCCTGAGGCATCCCGACCCCCAGTTTGAGAACCCCTGGTTTAGCTGGTTATGGGTCTATGAAATACACAGTGCTTATTGATACCCAGAAAAAGCTCTAGAAAATTGATTACCAATTACAATTTCTGACAAGCTGACAGAACATCATGTAACAATTAGGTGGCCCAGTTGGTCATCTCAAAATAGTACATCTCAAAGGGTAACACTGGGAAAGGGCAAGTCAATCTGGATAAAATAAGGATCTCCAACCATCAAAAATGGAAAATGAAATCAGACAGCACAATTCAATTTTGTGACAACAAATTGCAAACAGAATGGGAAGGTATATCCTAGCCAATGCTGTGCAATACAAGGCCATATGTACAAAATAAAGTAAAAAATCTTGTACATTTCCCCAGACACATTGTATTTTAAAGGAATATTTTAAATTACTGACCTATATGTTACATAAAGCTAGGTCCTTTTAGCCCTTGTTTGGTGACACAGAACAGTAGCACTTCTTTACTTGCCTGTTCAGACTGTGACTCCTGCCACAGGAAGAGTAGAGAGTGCTTGTCCAGTACTCCCTCACAAGTAAGTACCTAGACATGGGTTAGGAGTTGCTCTGCCACTCACCCCCTATCTCAGTAGCTGGCTGAGTACACTAGAAGGATTAAGCTGCTCCATGAAAAGATTGAAATAACTTACTTTCTCCCCAGAGTAAGGTAGGAGCATGGTCTGCCACTGGGAAAGGGCATCTATGTATGCACAGGACAGACTGTATAACTACTATTTAGCCCATACACATTTCCTGTTTCTTACAATCAGAAACAATACTGTAGAGTTTGTACCTGGGCCTTTTAGTAGGACTTATTTACATGCTGACAATGAACACTATTAGTAAATTATTAGTAGAGAAATGTCTAGAAAAAGAGTATAAACTAGTGAAGCCTGGAAACGTTTAAACAAAAGAAAATTTAGCCTCAGTATGCAAAAAAACACATCACTTGGGAAAATTAACTTTTGACTGGGCTGGAGTGCTAGAATAATATTGCAGGTAACAGTAACTCATTGACAAGGCAGGGAGGTGGGCCGTATGTCTTTGCAGAGGGTTTCTATTCATATGAATTCTATTCAGAATTTATTTGAATTTATAATGCCAGATTTTATTTCATCCCCAGAATTGGCACCTATTCCAAATCCCATTGAGGCAATAAGTCCATCAGCTTTTTGATTTGATCCTCCTTCCCCTGGGATTTTACAGAGAAACTGTGTGATTTTTTCATTGTGCTTAATTGAGACAGTATTATCATGAAAAGAGTCAATAGTGCAAGAGCGAAAGTTTGCTGGATTTTGGTGTTACAGAAAATTGTACTCATAAACTATGACTCAAATTCTAAACTGATTTGAGTGCATAGAAAATCAATCAATGGTGAGTAAGTCAACACAGAATCTGGCTTCAGGGGGTGAAGGACTGATATAAAGGGCTAACTAAGCAGTCAACATAATCATCTCACAACTTTCCTGCAGATCATAAAAATCAAAGCTTCTCTTATGTTATTCAAGGTTCACTTTTGTTATTCTACTTGTCAAATTAAAAGAATAAAAGCTGTTTGGAGAGTAGATCTATGAAAGTATAGTCCTATTTCAATAGCTTTTAAGAAAGAATTCTTTGTAAAAGGAGGAAGGTGAATACTCAGAAAACGTAGTATGACTTCATTTGTAACTGAAATGGACTGACAAATGGGTTTTGTATATTGATTTTTTTATGTGGCTCTGTTCAACTGATAATTGGAACTTTTTCTACATATGCATTTATAGATATACTTGCTCTCAGAGAAAACTCAGGTAATGTTCCTCCAGGGCCATTGTGCCAATTTAGACATCAGGATACTTGTAGACTTTACTGTTTCAATGAGAGTAAATAACATCAGTTCATATATTGTACATTTCCCAAAAAAATACTTATGATTTGCAAATATAATTTTATGAACTGCTTTGGAGATCTAAGCTGCTGTCAGAAGTCAAGACTAGGAAAAAAATACTGCTTTTTTCTTTAAAATGATTTTAAAATTTTACCTTGGAGGAAAATAGTGAATGATGGAACCACATTGAGTCATATTGAAAAAAATATCAAATATAAATAGCAGAGAAATATTTTTTAAAAAACGGCAGAGCTAATATGTTTGAAATCTATTACTGGGATATTGCTCAATCTCTAGAAGCACTAGACACTAAAGAAAAAGGGGAAATAATTAATACTGCATCTTGCATGAAATCATCAATATCTAAAATGGAAAGATGCCTAAAACATAGGAAGAAATAAATCAGTTCCAGCATACAAAGGGAAATAAATACAAATTACTGAAAAATCATCTCTGGCAATAAGGTTATCAGACTCTGAATAAACTCCAGTTTTATTGCCACTTTTCCCTCCTTTTTGCACACTGACTCTTCAAAATTACAGATGCTTGTTTTAGGAATTTTACTGGATGAAAATACATTTATAGATTAGAATGCAGAGAGAGATATTCAAAATCCTTCCATGTAGTAATATGTGCTACAAACACTGTACAAGGTGATCTAACTTGTTCCTTAATCCCTCCCCCATCCCATCGATTCCCAGGATTTGGGTATTGTGAAGTCGCCTGGTGCCCTCATCCCATGCTTAGTTTAGCGCAACCAGATTGAAAGATCTCTTCATATACAGCTGAATAGGATAATTGTATACACAGTTCAGATACTAAAACTATTGGGCCGTATTAGCTGCTGTAAAGGTCAAATGGTCTGAATATTTCAAATGCCACAGGGATGTGATGCGTGAAGCTTTCTGATTTCCCATTCTGTCTTTGGATGGATGGATGCATAGGAAAGCTACAGATCCCTCATCCAGTTGGCTAATATGTTAATGAACTATTGACATTATTAATGCTATGCTACTAATATTAGTTGTCTTTCCTATTTACCATCATGCCACTGTATCAGACATGACTGTATTTGGATCATTTGTTGATGCAGCAGCTATGTTTTGCGATTGCTGACCATATTCCCGTAACTATTGTTCAGCTGCTTCCTTTACCCTCTCTCTTGTGCCATTTATCCTGTTTGCTTGATATGAGGTGGCAGTTTAGGTCATTTAGAAGTCTGAGGGCTTGATTTGTGGGCACACTCATACTCTTTTAGACATCTAAGGGAGTAAAATTATGCCCATAAATAACTGTTGACAGAAAATAGGTTTAGGGCTAATAGGTTTTTAAAAAACTGTCTCTTCATTTCTTTTCTTAAACAAAAGAAACAAACTTGGATTATTCTATTTCTGCCCATTTCTCTTTTGCTAAGTGGCAGCTCTTGAACCTCTGAGCCCAGATTTGACTTAATTGTTTTGAATCTGCACAGGGTCCCAAAAGCAATGGGCATTTAGAAGTGAATGCTATAAATAAAATGACCTTTTACACAGAATGACTCTAGAAAAGAGGAGAAAAAATAACATGAACACTGATGATATACTGATAAATATAACCAATGAAAAAATAGAAGCGTTTTTATTATTAAGCTTTTTCAATCTTTGTACTTGTTACAAACTAAAAAAATTCTAGGTGCTCATGTATGGAACAAATGCAAAACCATTATCCATCAGAAAAGACCAAGATATTTATGCAATGCCTCAATTCCCATCTATTAACCACAATATTCCCAACACACAGATTTTATGGCCCTTATAAAAAAAACTAACGAAATCAAAGTCAAGAGGGAAAAAGTTGGAGGGAGGGAGAAAGGAAGATGAGACCAGATGGAGAGAAAGTGTGTGGATTTATCTCCCACCAGGATCTTTAGTCAACCAGTTCTGTTGTACCATTCCAAATGGACTCTAAATATATGATCACAATAGGCAAGCCCTTGAAAATATTAAGTTTTAAGCCACCTAGGAGGGGTGTCAAAATCATCATGAAACTGTTCGGTGCAAGGTATTCCAATGTTATGACAGTCACACTAGAGCTGGTTGGAATTTTTTTGACAAAACTATATTCTGTGGGGAAATGCAGATTCACCAAAATCAAAAAACTTTTCACAGAAACTATCAGTTTTACTAAACTTTTGTTGGAAATATTTATCATTTAGGATGGGATTTCTGGTCAAAACTAATATGGTGGTGCAGAAGATGGGGGAAGACACCTAAGAACATAAGAATGGCCGTACCGGGTCAGACCAAAGGTCCATCTAGCCAAGTATCTGTCTACCAACAGTGGCCAATGCCAGGTGCCCCAGAGGGAGTGAAGCTAACAGGCAATGATCAAGTGATCTCTCTCCTGCCATCCATCTCCATCCTCTGATGAACAGAGGCTAGGGACACCATTCTTTACCCTTCCTGGCTAATAGCCATTTATGGACTTAGCCACCATGAATTTATCCAGTTCTCTTTTAAACATTGTTATAGTCCCAGCCTTCACAACCTCCTCAGGTAAGGAGTTCCACAAGCTGATTGTGCACTGGGTGAAGAACTTCCTTTTATTTGTTTTAAACCTGCTACCTATTAATTTCATTTGGTGGCCCCTAGTTCTTGTATTATGGGAATAAGTAAATAACTTTTCCTTATCCACTTTCTCCACATCACTCATGATTTTATATACCTCTATCATATCCCCCCTTAGTCTCCTTTTTTCCAAGCTGAAGAGGCCTAGCCTCTTTAATCTTTCCTCGTATGGGACCATCTCCAAACCCCTAATCATTTTAGTTGCTCTTTTCTGAACCTTTTCTAGTGCTAGAATATCTTTTTTGAGGTGAGGAGATCACATCTATACACAGTATTGAGATGTGGGCATTCCATGGATTTATATAAGGACAATAAGATATTCTCTGTCTTATTCTCTATCCTCTTTTTAATGATTCCTAACATGCTGTTCGCTTTTTTGATCGCCTCTGCGCACTGCGTGGACATCTTCAGAGAACTATCCATGATGACGCCAAGATCTTTTTCCTGACTCGTTGGAGCTAAATTAGCCCCTATCATACTGTATGTATTGTAGGGGGTTATTTTTTCCAATGTGTATTACTTTACATTTATCCACATTAAATTTCATTTGCCATTTTGTTGCCCAATCATTTAGTTTTGTGAGATCTTTTTAAAGTTCTTCACAATCTGCTTTGGTCTTAACTATCTCAGAATAGCCAATAGTCCAATGGTTAAGGCACTCATACAGTCTGTAGGAAGTCCAGTGTCAAGTTGCTCATCGGTCTCCTTCATTTTTAGGAAATTTTTTTTTGAAACGTCATGATTCATCCTAAATCAGAACAAAACCACGATTATTTATTTATTTGTAGAAAATGGAATTCATGTTTTATGGCTATCCTTAATTCACATTCACAATTTTTGGACTTCTATCCTGAAAAGTCATTGAACCACAGAAAGGAACAGAGGGATATTAATAACCAGTACAAAATCAAGAGAATCTAAACTAGCTTTGCTGAATATTATACAGCTGAAACAAACAACATATTGATAATAACACAGAAAATATGGTTATGTTTCAGCAGTCACATCTAGGATGGTAGTACTAGCTCTGACCCTAAACTAAGTTACAGCAATGTAAACCAGGAGTGAGTACTCTGATGTCAATAGAATTACACTGCTGTAAAAATAATCTGACAGGAGAATCAGGCCCAAGCGGTTATCTAAGGCAGTGGTTCTCAACCAGGGGTATGGTGTACCCCTGGGGCTACACAGAGGTCTTTCAGGGGGTACATCAACTCATCTAGATACTTGCCTACTTTTACAACAGGTTATATAAAAAGCACTAGCAAAGTCAGTACAAACTAAAATTTCATACGGACGACTCTTTTACATTGCTGTATATACTGTACACTGAAATGTAAGTACAATATTTATATTCCAGTTGATTTATTATATAACTATATGGTAGGAAGTAAGCAATTTATCATAGTGTGCTGTGACACTTTTATATTTTTATGTCTGATTTTGTAAGCAAATAATTTTTAAGTGAGGTGAGACTTGGGGTACTCAAGACAAAAATCAGACTCCTGAAAGGGGTATAGTAGTCTGGAAATATTGAGAGCAACTGTTCTAAGGTACTAGAAGGAGCTGTGGAAGATTGAATAAACCAGCTAACCAATGTGTTGTCCTGGTGATGAGTGGGGAAGATTAGTGATTCTGCTGTAATAGTGAGGGATTCATGGAAGAAAGGGAGGAAGACCAGGCCTTACTGATCTATAGAATCTTAAAAAGCAAACTATGTGCTGAATGAAATTTGCATATATGCTTTTGGATACTGATAATGTGAGCTGATTTGATATCACCTATTAGAAATGGAACAAAATTCTTTCAAACTGGATAGCCATCTATCCATTTTGATCCAAAAGAATACATGATGGAGAACAACATAGGCTAATAATATAGCCATTATATCTGCTCAGAACAATACAGAACATGTTGGGAATATAAAAGGAAATGGGTAAGAAACATAGGAAGAGACATCTAGCACTATGTTTTGAAATGGTGTCACGGTTAATGGTTTGTGAATTTTCTGTAACAGAGCCAGAAACAAATCAAAATTATCATGAAACAAAGAATGCAGGATTGGGCAGAAGGGAAAGGAGCAGCACTGTATGAATGTCTGTGAACAGAAACCACTAAATCACAGTGCAGCATGGGAGATAAAGACCAGCCCCGGAAGGAGAATAGGGGATTTTTTTGAACAAAAAAATTGGAATTTGCCCCTAGAAAGCAGACACTTTTCACAAATACATTTTGTTCAGTTGACAACGCAATTTTCTGTCAAACAAACTCAGTAAGGACTTGTGGACCTCAAAAAAGCATGAGCTGGCTCTCCGCTTCTAATACAGGGCTGCAGCTATAAAGCTACATTTAAACTTTCTTTATTTAATAAGCTAATTTCTTCATCTGAATATTTTAGTGGAGGTAATTCCCTATGACATCAAACCCAAGAAATGATTTACAGTGTCCAAGCACAAGTTAAAATATGTGTTTATATATGATTTAGTAGTAGTATGCTAGCATATGACTAAAGACTAAAATACTACAAATCTGGAACTGATTAGTTCTGAAAACACTAGCTCTTGTATGAATCTTGTGATGTTCATTTACTTCAGTAAAATTCTTTTGGTTAGATCACTCTCACAGTGTGAATCTTCATAGGATTTATCCTGTGAATATCCAAAAAGCCTATTGATCCCCACTACAGGCAAGTAGTATTGATTGTCCATACAATACCCCCCAAAATATCAATATCACTTAGCCCAACTCCAAAACATTCTTAAGCTGCTAAATGCATAGTTGTGAACTAAAAGGTTACTCCCATGAGGTAGCGCCTGTTGACCCACAAGTTGGATAGGTAGATAGCCATCTATTTTTACAAGTCCCTGCTGAAGTAGATAAAGCCCTAAGAGCAATTATTGCCTACCCTGTTTTAGTCAGATGCAGTAGGATTGTGATCAGCTACTGTAGATTTTCTCTGAGTTTATTTTTTATAAAGTGAGATTTGCCTACATATCTTCAAATATTACTGGAAAGTTCTTGGCCAGTAACGTATTTTACGTGGTAACAAATTGAAGCATTTGAGAACAAATTTCAAAAGCACCTAAGTGTTTTAGGAACCTAAGCCCCACTGACATTCACTTAGGCATTTTTCATAATTTTACTTTACATCCTTAGGAACAGAGTTAGTAAAATAATAATTTTGGAATTAGAGAAGAGGACTACATTTCAGGTACTTTTGTAAAAAAAAAAAAAATCCTAAATTTGACACCCTCTACAGTAATATGCCATGAATTATTAAAAAGTTGTCATTTACTGTAATATGATTAACGACAAGTAACATTCTACTTCAAGTTAAAGCCCCTGGAACCCTATTGATAAAGAAGAGTTATGCAATTGTAAAATGTGGGACATCTCCTGACCCCATTATGGTCTATCACTAAACTTGATTTGACTTCACACATTCTGTTCTCAGAGTGAAACAAAAACCACTAAAAGGGGATTCAGAGGTGTTTTGAACTATAGCTTTTATTCTACTGAAACTCTATACTCTTTTCGTTCAGAATCAAAGGTCTGTCATAGAATTCTAACTGGCAAAGCTTTTCTATGCCACTCTGACATAAACACTCATCCAAGTTCATTGTGCAGTAAAAATAAATTTGCATGTTCTGCACATCATTTTTATCAAGGTTACATCACAGAGTATTCATTTCATGTTGAATTTTTCCTTGTCACACTGAATGGCTCTCTTTATAGAATATTACATGGTCACCCACATTTAATATGTCATTCCTCATCTTACACATCATGATAAGATACAGTATGGATTTACTCCAATGTTATACCACAGCATAAAACAGGGGTTCTCAATGTTTTGATATAGGATATACTTCTCCGTTCTGAGCTCTGGTGTATTATATATTTGTACAGCTTTTGAATTACTCAGGAAACTATTTATTCTTCTAAATATTCTGCTTATCATGTCACAGCTCTTTTATAGCCCATCAATTTATATAATGGTATTATATTTTCAGTATAATTTTCTATTATTTTTGTAAAACCTAAAATCCTCTTTTCACTTTCTTCTGAAACCTGACAAGTTTACAAAATATGCCTAAAACACCCGTTATGTTAATTCAGAAACACCACTAAATGCTGATTATTTTGACGTCCATCACATGGAAAGTAAGTAGGATCAGAATACAGCCCTGTCTGATCAAGGTTTTGCCATTAGTTATTATATAAATAAAAATGTTAGGTACTGAGGGAAATATATGTCTCCATGCCAACACTCCACAAGTTTCTCCATACAAACTGTGGAGTAAGGCTTAAATCGTTAGCTTGAGCCTTTCCCAAGATACAAGAATCCAGAACTCAATGTTTTGGTTTGTTCTTGGGACCAAGAAAAATGACATATTCAGGTTAAATAATGTAACAAACTGTAACAGAACTTATTCCAAAATTAATAAATATTGCTTGAGAATAGAATATACAATTGCTTTAACAGAATAGGATAATCAATGCCATTATATATGTGAATAATGTGAAGTGTGTTTTAGCTATTCCATTGTGGGGGGTGAGAGGGGAAGCCTTTGGGGGGAAAAACACTGGATTTAAGACATGCTGCAGAACAAACAAAATAGAATGTTCTACACAAAGAAAGCTAGTATATATGGGTCAGCTTATACAACCCTTACTCATGCTGAATCACATTATGCATAAATGCTACTTTGCATGAATAAGAGTTGTTAAAAAACTGTCCCTTTCTGCTGCTCACCAATAATGAAGAGTCAGGTTTCTTACAGATCTCAAAATTAAGCTCTGTTTTTTGCTAGACTGAAGGCAGAATGGGATCTCTTTAGAATAGGGAGCCTTCCTCTCAGTGGTTGAAGATATGAAAGCCATCTGGAAATCTATAATAGTTTAAATTCCACCTTTTCATTAAAAAAATACTGTAGCATTAGGATAGCCAAAAGAATGAGGTAAAATCATATTATGTAAAAATATCTAATTAATGGATACATCCAGAGCTCTTCACATCAGTGTCTGCTTCCCTTGGAGTTGATCCCATATAACCCTTCACCTACCAGCACAACGCTATTTCAGATCTCTCTCCTCCACAGTCACACGCTCTAACCACACTCATTTGCAGTTGGGGACAGGAAACTCTATGTACTTTTTCTTTTCAATTGGTAGGGATGATGTAGGGGGGAGAAATAAGTATTTAGTAAAATAAAAAACACCCCAAAAAAGCCCCTCTATTTCTTTCCCCTAATCAAAAACTGAATGAAAAATGTCATTGGTAAAGAGAATTGACTGACATTACACATTATACCTTTAACTCAAGGAACTCAATGAAATAGTTCCTTATTTGTCTATTCAGTAACAGCTAAATCCTTTGTTAGTTCTGAAATGTACAACACATTTCATAAATCTACAGTGGCTTCTTTAATCTCCTCTCTAATACCTAAATACAAACACGAGTAATACTGTTGACTTCTTGAATGCATTGCTGAATATGGACCTAAGCTGGGAACAGGAAATATTATTCCAAAACACAAATATAAAACTAATTTTATTTTCTGACAATATGTTCTTCCCCTTCACCTTATACTGTTATTTGATAGTGAAGATATTGAGTAAAATCCTGGCCCCACTGAAATCAATGTGAGTTATGCTATTGACTTCAATAGAGCCAGGATTTCACTTATTGTATTTACTAAGGATCAGACTGTTACTTGGATTAGTGAGGGATTAAGAGGTATTAAGAACATCCCTAATACATTGGGTCTACTGGGGCATCTCTGAGCAGAATAAATGGACCCTTGGCTCCATTCCCCCCTTGTCACTGGACAGTGCAGTTGAGCTGGGGCACGTTTACACTTAAAAGATTGCAATGGCAAAGCTGTGCTGCTTAGTGTTTCAGTGAACATGCTATTCCACCAATGGGAGAACTTTTCCCATCAGCACAGTTAATCCACCGCTTTAAGAGGCAGCAGCTATGTCAACGGGAGAAGCCCTCCCGTTGACATAGCACTGTCTAAAGCAGGGGTTAGGTTGGTATAACTCTTGCTTAGGGATTTGGATTTTTCACCTCTGTATACTAGTGTACCTCTCCACCTGAAGAACAAGGGAAGGGAGCAGGGAGAATTATGACTCAAAGGGGTGCCTGGATCACAATACCTCCAGGGGCTTCTCCTGGATTGTTCTAGTTTATGTACCAGCTCTTGATTTATGGCTGTAACTACAGCCTGTGTGTGACATGACTGCAGCTCTGTCTGCCCTCATCTGGAAGAGGCTTTCCAGTTCTGGCATTCCATCTCAAAAGCATATGGAACAAATATGAAAGTCCAAAGATAGGCAAATCAAAATTAAAGATATAGAAAAAAAAACCACAGATTCTTAAAGAGTATTTAGTTTAGAGTAGGAACCATACATGAGAGGTATATGAAATGACTATACAGAAAAAGTAATTTGACAGCTTTTATTTCCCCATTTATTTTCATAAAACAGATAAATGAGGATACTCGATGAAATTATGAAATTAATATTAAAATGATTGACACATAAAAATCCCTGCTACTAGATACTATTGAGATGAAAAAATGAGGAGTCCTTGGGGCACCTTAGAGACTAAAATTTACTTGGCCATAAGCTTTCGTGGGCTAGAACACACTTCATCAGATGCGTGAAGTGAAAAATACAGGAGCAGGTATAAATATATGAAAGGATGGGGGCTGCTTTACCAAGTGTGAAGTCAGTCTAATGAGATAAATCAATTAACAGCAGGATACCAAGGGAGGGAAAATAACTTTTGAAGTGGTAAGAGGCTGGCCCATTACAGACAGACATGAAGATGTGAGTAACAATAGGGAGAAATTAGTATTGGGGAAATTAAGTTTAGAGTATAGCAGGATTTTTTTAAAAAGAAAATGCCAAGGTTTGTTTATGACTAAAAATGCCTCAGTTACACTAGCTAAGATAAACATGAATCAGGGATCTTAAACCCCATGCTTCAGGATATAAAGCATTCAATAGCTGGCTAATGTGAGGAAGAAATTGCCTCTATAAGCATATTACTACATAACTGCCCAATACATTACTACGTTTGTCCATTGTGAAGACTCTAGTAATGGCCACTGTCTAAAACAGATTAACCATCGTTCTGATCCAGTAAAGGAATATCCACTGTGGTATGAATAGAGTTGGTTGGGAATTTTTCAATGAAACAAGTTTCTGACTGCAAATGCCAATTTGTTAATGTCTCATGGGAAGGTGTCCATTTTGATGGAACTTTCATTCGGGAGATGTCCCAAGACAAAGATGGAATTTCTGGTCAAAACTGATGGGATCAGCCAATCACTCAATGGTTAGGACAGTCACCTTGGATTTAAGATCCCAAAATTTCAGGTATATCAGAGACTTGAACTTTCAGTCTCCAACATCCAAGGTGAATGCCCTACCCACCAGCCTATTGTGTCCCTCATCTTATGTAGAAAGTTTCAAATGGTCTCAGGTTTTGTCCTGATAAGGAACAGAAAAAAAATATTGAAAAGTCGAAAATTTTCATGGGACAGGCAACCATTTCCTGCCCAGGTCTCCCTATGAATAGGAGACTGAATTGCATTCTCTTCATGGCTGAAGATCATTAGCTCCTTCCTTCTGTTTCATTTTCTCACTCCTTTTCTTTCATCTATATGAATTATGCACACAAAATTATGGATTTTGAAATGAAGTTACCTCTCCTGGGCATGCTTTTGGAATCTTGGGAGAGACTACTTATGTGCTTATAATCACAGGATAATGCCATATCCTGATATATCCATTTTGAGGTAACATGGAAGATGAACCTTTTAAAAAAAAGCGGCAGCTATCCATTCCCTGGAACCTAGTGAATGGAAACAATAAATTAATGTGGTCAATTAAGTATGAGAACCATGGAGCGAAGATGTGCAGCTTTTCATTTCTAGCATGGAGTGATGGCCACAGACCCTTTGGATAGATTGCACTTATTTTTCCACATATATTTCAGAAAATATAACAGTCTCAGGAAACAGAGTAGGAATACTACTACCTTGCCTTTATAAAGCAATTTTCACTCTGAAGGATCCTGAAATGCTTTATAGACTTTCACATATAAAATGAATAATCATCTAAAAGAAGAGAACCAATGGACTCATCAAAATGCAAATGACAAATGAGAGGAAGATACAAAAGCGAGGCAGCTCTGTTTCCACATTTCTTGAAACTGTACCAGATGGCCTAGCACTTTACTTTCATTAACTAGTGTGCTGGGATAAAGCTGAGTTAATTAAATCACTAAACTACTACTAATTTGCTGTTCTTTACTAATTCCACTAATTTAATTTTTTTGTTTCTTTCAGTACATTTTAATTAAGTCTTACAAACTGAAAGGATCTGTTATTAAATGAAATAGATGAACAATGATACTCAATTGTGTAAGTTAGAATACTAGCAAGGAAAAAAAACAAACAAGGTTCAAGACACCAAGATTCTACAATGTATGTATTTAAAAACAAAAACCAGAACAAAGGTAAATAACTTGTGCACTTGCTACTGCACTACAAACATCGGCAACCCACAATATTTCAAAACTGTCACATGCTAAAAATAAATGTGCATGTGGTATGTGTAGGTCTTGGCCCTGATTCACTACTGCGTTCTAACAGTTTTATACTGATATAACTACATAGGCTCTAATCCTATAAACTACTCAGTGTGGGCAAGGCATAGCGCAGAACCCCTCTGCACAGGCACATGGTAGACTCATGTGGGTCCGCTGCTTGGACCTGTACAGAGTCATAGAGGGTATATTACTCTGATGTTCTGGAGTGTTTTTACTATACTCATCTGAGCAGCCTCACTGTCTACGCTGCTATCGATATCCATGCAAGGGGGACTTGCAGTGTATGTACTGTACACAGTGTAGACATAGATTAGGGCTTGTTTACACTTAAAATGCTAGAGTGGCACAGCTGAATCGCTTCAGTGGAGACACTACGTATGTGAATGGGGAGAGGGTGTTCTACTGTCAGTATAGGCCAGGGATCAGCAGCCTCTGGCAAAATGTTCTGAAAAGGCTCATTGCCATTGTGAGAATGCTTGCTAACCAAAACCTAGCTGTATGTGCCAAACAATGGAAACTTCCTTAAAATTGTGGAGCTGATGGTTGAATTTGATGCTGTTGTCATGGTATAATTCCCCACTCTGCACCTTAGCGTCCAAAAGATGAAGTACCAGCATGAATTCCTCTAAGCTCAATTACCAGCTTAGTACTTGTAGTGCTGCCACCAACCAGGAATTCCAGTGCCTGGTACACTCTGGTCCCCCCAAAAACCTTGCCCGGGGACCCCCAAGACCCAGTCCCTCTGGATCGTAACACAAGGAAAGGAAACCCTTTCCCTCACTGTTGCCTCTCCCAGACTTCCCCTCCCTGGGTTACCCTGGAAGATTACTGTGATTCAAACTCCTTGAATCTTAAAACAGAGAGGAAAATCCACCTTCCCCCCTCCTTCTCTTTCCCCCTCCCAGACTCTCCCTGAGAGACAAAGTAATCCTAACACAGAGAGAAATTAATCTTTCTCCCCCCACTTCCCTCCTTTCTCCCCACCAATTCCCTGGTGGATCCAGACCCCGTACCCTGGGGTCTCTCCAGAATAAAAAAAACAATCAGGTTCTTAAACAAGAAAAGCTTTTAATTAATGAAGGAAAAACAGTAAAAATTATCTTTGTAAATTTAAGATGGAACATGTTACAGGGTCTTTCAGCTATAGACACTGGGAATATCCTCCCAGCCTAAGTATACAAGTACAAATTAAAATCCTTTCAGCAAAATACAAATTTGAACTCCTCCCAGCCAAATACACATTTGCAAATAAAGAAAAGAAACATAAGCCTAGCTCGCCTTATCTACCTAGTACTCACTATTCTGGACATATAAGAGACTGTATCAGAGAGATTGGAGAGAAACCTGGTTGCATGTCTGGTCCCTCTGGGTCCCCAGAGTTAACAACCACCAAACACTAACAGCACACACAAAATGTTCCCTCCCTCAAGATTTGAAAGTATCCTGTCCCCTGATTGGTCCTCTGGTCAGTTGACAGCCAGGCTCACTGATCTTGTTAACCCTTTACAGGCAAAAGAGATATGAAGTACTTCTGTTCTATTAACTCTTACTTATCTGTTTATGACAGCTGTACTCCAGAGCATCTAAGAAGAGTCACCACCCAAGAAATGTACACACACACCTACCTTGGAAAAACAATTAAAAAATGAGATCGTACAGTTACTGGCAACAAAAATTAAAACAGAAGATTGTGGCAGATCTGAAGTCAGCAATTCTGTTATTCTGAACTGCACGCCTGACATCAGCCATACAGATCAAATGACTTTAATGGTGCATTTTGTAACAACAACAGAACCCAGTGAAAATGTCCCTGCAATGGCGACTGTCAGAGGGCATTTTCTAGAATGATGATACTACAGGAGCTGGTATGACAAATGTGTTTCTTAAAATGCTGGAAGATATGGGAATTGCGATAGCTGACATGAGCGGTCAGGGCTATGATGATGGTAGTAACATGAGAGGAAAGAACAGAGGGAGGCACTAAAGCCTATCAAACACCAAATTGGGGAGACAGATGATGCCATAGTTGCCATTATGGATGATAATGCTATGACAGGAACGGTTTGTGGGAGAACAGTGGCAGAGGGAAATAGAATCACCAGAAACATACATAACTTCAAATTTCTGTGTGGCTTAATGTTGTGACATGACATACTATTTGAAATAAATGTTGTAAGCAAGACACTCCAATGTGTTGACCTGGATATATCTGGAGCAATGGGACAACTAGACAAAGCAAAGTCATACCTACAGTCTTCGCAATCAGATAAGGGATTTCAAAATGTTCTGAAGAATGCAGAGAAGTTGGGAGAGGAACTTCACACTGAAGCTATTTTCCCACCCATTCAAGAACAGAAGAGTCACAGAAGATGACATTTTGATTATGAGGCATGGGATAATCCCATAAGAGACCCCAAACAACAATTCTTTAACCAGGTGCTAGCTTGTGCAGTACAGTCAGTTGAAGAATGTTTCATGCAGCTCAAGGAACATAGCAATATATTTGGGATGTTCTATGATACCTCACTATACCTGAAGAAGACCTACACCAGCAATGTAGGGCACTAGAGACAGTGTTGACACACGATGACCTGCGCAATATTGATGTGAGTGATTTAGGTGATGAACTGAAAGCCCTTTCAAGATACATTTCAACAAGATCAACTCCAAAGGCTGTTCTGGAATATATGTGCACAGATAAGATGACCACCCTCATTCCAATTGCTTTTGTTGCTCTGTTCATATTTCTAACCCTTCCTGTAATGGTTGCCAGTGGAGAATGCAGCTTCTCGAAGCTAAAGTTAATAAAAACACATCTACACTCCACAATGATACAGGAGAGGCTGATCAGCCTTGCAACCATCTCAACAGAGCATGAGCTGGCTCAGACTGTGGACCTTCAGCAGGAAGCAGTTCAAATCTTTGCAACCAAGAAGGCACGGAAAGCACCACTTTGATTATTCAAACAGATAAAAATGCCAGTGTTGACTATGCAGATAAGAAAAGTTACATTTTCTGTTCAGGCATTTGAAAGTTAAGTGTTACTTCAAATTTTTGAACAAGGCATTTTAAGTTGTTAGTTCTCCTTTATTGGGGTAGGTAGCAGAGCAGTACCATGAGGGGAGTAGAATGGAAGAAGGCAGAATTGAGGGGGCATGGAGGCATCATCCCCACCTCAGATACCAAAATGTTGTGGGCTGGCCCTGTTCAGGACCCAAGTGAGTTTAACAAGTAGTAAAACAAGAAGGTCTCATATCAGGAGATGTCAGATGCTGTCACTAATTTAAGAGTTCAATTTAGTAACCCGTTGATCTACAGGACTCTGGAGCTGTTGGACACTAGATAGTAAAATTCCACTAGATATTATAATAGCTCTGGCTCAATTGCTAAGCCTATTATAGAGGAAACAAATTATTAACAGCAGAAGTGTGGGTAACTCATATTCCCTTTTTCTCTGTTTATGTAACAGCTGTGATGCTAATATCCTCAAAAATCTGGCTAACAAGCCTCTATCAAACACTTGTGTGCCAAATGTTCAGCTCTGTGTATGACAGGTGCAACCAACCTGTCCAATTTTTAATCCTTTCCATATTTGTATTTATGATTAATTGTGTGGCCTTTAATATACTCACCCCTGAACAATGCCTGTGCCAAAGGGCTAGAAGCAGGTCTTGTTCATTTGCATATTAATGTCCTGCCAATAGTGATCTATTCATTTACATGCAAAGAGAGTGCTCCAAGGTTTCTCTTTACACATATCTAATGTGTTAGCATCTTTTTATCTCTGAAGAATCACACAGAGGACACTGACACAGTCAAAAGTCTGGGCTCGATGGACCAACAGTCTGTTTTCCTTCTGGTTGGATAAAGGTCATATGACATTAGGGAAGCTTCGGAATGTTGAGACTGCTCATTGAGATAGGCAACTTGCACCTCTCTCATCTGCAGGGCAAATGGCACCACACTTGATTCATCCCCAGAAAGTGCAGTCAGTGGTATTGCTGCCACTACTCCTACGGAATTCCATCCGGGAAGGCAACTAGTTCCAGCTTGGCATCCCAATTTCAAAAGCTGATTGGGAAATACATTAAATCACTGCCTTAAGCTCACCCCTCACCAGCTCTGTCCACTTCATGAGAACACAGATCCTTGACCCCCCATCCCAAATAAAGAGCTGTGGGCAGTTTGTATCAGGGTGCCCAATTCCTCTCCAGGAAGATTGACTACACCAGCAGAGCTTAGGCTGCAGACGATCAGGCTCCCTGTGAACAAGCCCAACTCAAGACAGTGAAAAGATTTTTTTATTGCTACACACTGTGCAGATATAAAGGTTGAAGAGCATCTGTTCTTGCCATTGACACATAAAACTCTTCGAACACAGATTCCCTGAGAAAGATTAAGCAGAAGACGCATCACAAAATGTGAAGCCTGACAACTATTATATTGGCTTTAACTGAGAAAACTAAGAATTGTCACCAATTTTAGACTTAAAAGACTGATATCCTCAGGGATTTTCCTCTATTCAGTTTTAACCTAACAATTAAGCTTCAAATCTGCATCACAGTTTCCCCGAATCCCACTCCTCCTGGGACTTTTAATTAAATGTTTATATTAGAAAGAAGTTTCTTTCCTTTATATATTTTTCCTACTTAATCTATAAATGTCAAACTTAATTATTTTTTCAAGAACTTCTTGCATGCCTTTTTTTTAAACTATCTCATTCTAAAATATCTTCTTAAAGTAATATGAACACGTGAAGTGATGGGTTCATTGGCCAAATACCATTTCATTTGACAGAAGACAGTTACAAGAATTTCAGCGTATTTTTGTGTGTTAAGCAGTGATCTGATTTGATGCATGCACAATTGTGATTGGAGAATAGTTCACATATATTGCACAGGTAGAAGACGGGAGTATTTTTCTATCTCCCTTGCCATCATCAGTGAACTTTGGCCTATGCTCTTCTGGTAAAGAAATCCCATTTTATTCCAGAGAAATTTGCTATTACTCTTCTCTCCCATATTCTGAGTACTTAAACTTTGTCAGCCCATCAGTGGTAAAGAAATTAGAGAACTAACTAAATTATTTAAATCATATAATTTAAATATGTCTGAAACCTTAGGGATTGAAGATCTTTAACAGTGATAATGAATAAATCTGTCTTATTCAGAAAGAAGTCCACTCTGTCTCCATTTGACATTTTTTACTTTCATGCTACAGTAATTTTTTTTGTAAAAAAAGTAATTATGCTTTTGCGCTTTTATTAGTGAATTGATCCTATTTAAAGCCCTACTACTTAGTACTGTGATTAGTTGCCTGTTTCACGGAGAATCATGTATAGTGTCCATAGGTGCTGAAATTAGGAGGGAGAACTTCCATTATATACAAGGTTTACAGTTTGGTTCAATGGCTCTCAGCACCTCCACTATAAAAACTGTTCCAGCACCCCTGGGTAGTGCCTTAGGCAATCCACCAATAAAATCTGCTTCAACTTCAAATCCGTTCAGTATCCCCTAATAGAAATACAAATTATAAATTAAAAACAATTCTCATCCCTGCTGTTTTTGATTGTACTGTAGCCAGTTAATTAATCTTTGACCCCATACTCCAAAATGTCACTTGTTAAATTAGCTGTCTGCAATATCCTACTCAGATTATTTTATTTGTATAGTTGCCTTTATTTTTATTGTGATGCTTCACAATCACACTGAAGAAAAAAAGAAATAAAAATCTGAACTATTAATTGCATTCATAGAGTGTATGTCAAAAATTATGAGTGTTGCAACTATTCTCTCATGTCACAAGCAATCAAGTGTCATATTTCTTAATAGGTTTTGGGAAATATACACCTCAGATAATCTGAAAATGGTGTAAACTATGATAAAAACATGCATCACATATCTTGCTATTTTATATCCAACATGAAGACTGGTATGCATGGCTAGCAAGCTGCTAAAAATTGAAGCTTAATTACTAAATTCTATAACCAAGTCACTGCACAAGGTCCCAGTTCCAGCCATCTATCATGTCCTGCCTTAAAATATCAATTCATCTACATTTTTTTCATTCATATTTGTTTCTATCTCCATTTACCTACACAGTTATTCTGCGTACAATATGATCCAGATCTGTGTACAAACTTAAGTCTGCTTTGCACCTCCCCAGCAGCACAGAAAGAATTTAAAGCTGCCCTAAGAAGGAAGCTGAGGATTCATCTGGTAATAGGACTCTGGTTGGTATAGCAAAAAGTAGGGTTCTTGATAGCAGTCTTGGAATAAGTCAGGGAAGGAAACAGCATAGTTTTAGAGAGCTGCTTCTCTTAGTCCTTGCAGGATTAAAAAAAAAAAAAATCTCTGTAGACATGCGGACTCATCCCTGCTGCACCTCCTGCTGGTGACTCCTGGGAATTAGCTCATTTCAGCTCTGGAGCGCCCTCTGCAGGCCAGACATCCTCCTGTCCTCTGGCCCCCATGTTCTTCCCAGGACCTGGTGCCCCTTTATCTGGGGTGCTGCCCCCTGGCAGTAACTCCTCAGTCTTAGGCTGTCCCCTCCCTGGGGAACCCCCACCCACTATCCCCACCTTGCCTCAGTATATGGCTACTGCCAGTCATTGTCTAGCCCCCCCCCACCCTGGGGTAGACTGTAGTATCAGTCTACTCATCACTGGAAAGATTGGGTTTGGAACTGCAGCCTTGGCCTACCTCTGAGTTGCCCTCTGCAACCCCTAGTACCCTTTGGTCTTCTGCTAGGCCGCAGCCTGGAGCTTTCCAGGCTGGAGCTCCCCAGCTCCTCAGCCTGTCCCCAGCCCTGCTTCACTCAGGTACTCTGTCTCTAGCTCCCTGCAGCCAGACCCATTTCCCTCTACAGGTAGAGAGAGACTTCTTGCTCCTGGCTTCCCTGACCTTCTTATAAGGCCCTGTTGCTCAGTTTGGGGTGTGGCCCCAGCTGCAGCCACTTACCCCAATCAGCCAGGGTTTTACCTTGCCCAGCCCAGACCTCTTCTGGGCTGTTTTCACCCCTTCAGGGCAGGAGCAGGGTAAGCACCCTGCTACATCTCTCCGGGGCTCTATGCACTCCCTATCCATGGCCCACAAAGTCACAGGACCTCCTGGTCAACCTCCTCCTAGCCCTGGCTAAAACGGCCATTTACAAAACCAGGGAGAGGAGGTTGGCCAATGGAGAGTCCTGTGACTCTGGGGCTTGTTTCCGATCCTCTGTCCGTTCATGCATCTGGGCAGAGTTCCTCTGGGCGGCGTCCACTGGCTCCTTTGATGCCTTTGAGGAGCAGTGGGCGCTGTCCGGGGTTCTCTGCTCAGTGTCCCCATCAGGTTCCCTTTCTTTTGACCCTCTGAATGCACTCCTGTCCCTGTTCTTTTATTAGTTGACCCCCAAACTCAGCTGGGTTTTGAGGTCCTGTAGATCCCCCCCTTAGGCTGAAGGGGGGGGATCCTTAAGCAGTGGGCAGGCTTCTGCCCACCCACTTCCCAGAATCCAATAGGTACATCTCTCCTGGGTGACAGGACTAGCAGAGTGAGCACAATTGCCAAAAGTATTACCCACAGTGCACAACTAATCACTAGGTGCACTAAGGCCATGTCTACGCTACAAAATTATGTTTATCTAACTTACTACGGCATATAGCCACGACAGCGATTACATCATTTGTGTATGTGCACACTTGGCTCCTGCTGGCAGTACGCGTCCGCACTAGCACTTGCACTGATTGTTTTGTCAGTTTGGGGCATTGTGGGATGAAAGCCAGTAACAGTCAGTGTAAGCAATTCAGTGTCTACACTGACATTGGTAACCTAATAACATAGACAGCGACTATGCTATTCGCCGAGGTTGTGTTACTAAATTGGCGTAGAGATGTACTTATATTGTCAGGAGCCAAATTTAAGTGAAAACACTTCCATAGCTAGGTCAACGCAAGGCATCTTACGTCCACCTAACCCTGTAGTATAGATCAGGCCTACGTGGCAGTACTACACAGCCCTATTTTAGGCACAGACTGAGAAACAGCAGAAAAGCTGTAGCAGCTGCATCCAGGCAGCACATTGCTGGAGGATGTGCTGAGACAAAGAAGCCTAGCAGGCTCCAGCAACTGACAAATACCACCCACTGGAAGAGGGACAGGAAGGTGGGAGAGTATTACCCTTGCTCTTAGCAGAGGTGGGGAGCAGAGCTCCCTTTTGTGCAACTCAAAAGAACAAACCAAACAAAAAACTAAACACACACTAAATGAGGAAGGCTTGGTTTAGCCATAGTAAAACAAACTTGCCATCCTAAGCCCATTTCTACAGAACTTAAATAAATTAAAACAACAACAACCACCATTCTTGACTTGCTAGCCCTGTTTTCCTGGTTATTTCTAACTTAAACTTAATCTGTTTCTACCCATTTACTGACAGATTTTACTGATCACACCCTTCCACTCTTATCTCAGCTAGAATCATCCAATCAAAGAACAAACAATATCATGAGATTGTGAGCAACTGCACAGTGATAATTCAAGTTGGTTTAAAAATGCCAATTATTTTTCCCCATGGGAAATTTTAGAAGATTTTCATTTTTGCAGAAATTTCACACAAAAGTGTTTGGGTTTTTCCCCCAGGAAAAATGATGCCAAAATTATTTTTTCCAGTACCAGTGAATAGCTAGTAGTCAGTATATATTATTTAAATTATCTTTAGAAAGAGAAATATATGAAAAACTGTTTGAAGAGCCAGCTAGTTAGTGCTCATATCCAGAAGTCCTTCGTTCATTTTAGTGTTAATTTATTTATTTATTCTTTATGAGTTCTACTTTTAGACACTTAGTGAGAAAAGACAATGTCTTCTATTACCTGGACAGTATTTAGTGTAGAAAAAAGTTGCATTGTTTGTATTTCTGCTTCTCAGCTGGAAGCAATTGTACTGTTTTTTATAAACTGATTATTAAGAACAGTTTATTGTTGTACGTATTTTAATATCAGGTAGCCATGACAGAGAGGAAAAAGTCCTTTCATGAACCAAAAAGTGTTGTGCCAGTGTTCTCTGGGGATGACATTTTATCTAAAAACAAAGGAGGGGGAATAAAATCTTATCTTTTTTCTTACATTAATTGGTACAGTGATCAAACTTTAATAAACCCATTAGCTATCTTAAACAGTTCCCCCCCCAATTTCTAACCTTTATCTTTATTCAAATTTGAAAAAATCTACTAGAATTTGTGAACACACTGGATGTTATGATGTTTTACTGCCATTTAATTTACTTGCATACTGCCTTGAAATGCATTATAACAGAAAAGCAGTGACTGCATGATAAATTGTACACTGGCACAATTTAAAACTGGTTATGACTTACCCAATTAGTTGTTCCAATAAGTGGTTGAGCTTTGAGGATAGTAGTGATGGAAAGGACCCAGTCACATGGCTTGTATCTTATTTTTCTAGAAAAAACAAATGGAATACATGGATGCATGTGTCTATTGATGTTTCACACACACACACACACATACACACACCTTCCTTAGAACATTGAAGATGTAAGAGACTGAAGAGTTACTACATGCAATAGCCAATTATAGATACTTTTAAAAAAAACATACACTTCTAGCTCTACACCATACTGCCCACCTACTGCTCTCCCTGCCACTTTGCTACTTGTGATGCAGGTGGCAAAAACACAGAGACTTTGACCCCTAGTTCCCAGCACGAATATACAGCAGTCACAGTCTTGTTCTAACAGTAAGATTTTCAGAAGAGTTCAGGGCATTGCATGAATTTTGCTACCTTTATCCATCCTGTTATACAGCCCTATTGCCATTATATCTGAATGCCTCACACTATTTTCAAAATATATATCCTCATGTGATACCCCTGTGAGGTAGGGAGTGCTATAATCCTCAATTTACAGATGGGAAATTTAGGCATAGAGAGAGAATAAGTGATTTACCTGAAGCACTTCGAGGAGAGGAAAGTGATCAGGAATAGTCATCATGGATTCACCAAGGGCAAGTCATGCCTGACTACCCTAATTGCCTTCTACAAGGAGATAACTGGGTCTGTGAATGAGGGGAAAGCAGTGGATGTGTTATTCCTTGACTTTAGCAAAGCTTTTGATACAGTCTCCCACAATATCCTTGCCGGCAAGGTAAAGAAGCATGGGCTGGATGAATGGACTATAAGGTGGATAGAAAGCTGGCTAGATCATTGAGCTCAGTGGGTAGTGATCAATGGCTCCATGTCTAGTTGCAGCCGGTATCAAGCGGAGTGCCCCAAGTGTTGGTCCTGGGGCCGTTTTTGTTCAATATCTTCATTAATGATCTGGAGGATGGCGTGGACTGCACTCTCAGCAAGTTTGAGGATGACACTAAACTGGGAGGAGTGGTAGATATGCTGGAGGGTAGGAATAGGATACAGAGGGACTTAGACAAATTAGAGGATTGAGCCAAAAAAAAAAAACTGATGAGGTTCAACAAGGACAAGTGCAGAGTCCTGCACTTAGGATGGAAGAAGTAGGGGCATTGCCAGCAGATCGAGGGATGTGATCATTTCCCTCTATTCGACATTGAGGAGGCCTCTTCTGGAGTACTGTGTCTAGTTTTGGGCTCCACACTACAAGAAGGATGTGGAAAAATTGGAAAGAGTCCAGCAGAGGACAATAAAATGATTAGGGGGCTGGAGCACATGGCTTATGAGGAGAGACTGAAGGAACTGGGATTGTTTAGTCTGCAGAAGAGAAGAATGCGAGGGGGGGGGGGATTTGATAGCTGCTTTCAACTACCTGAAAGGGGGTTCCAAAGAGGATGGATCTAGACTGTTCTCAGTGGTACCAGATGACAGAACAAGGAGCAATGGTCTCAAGTTGCAGTGCGGGAGGCTTAGGTTGGACATTAGGAAAACCTTTTTCACTAGGAGGGTGGTGAAGCACTGGAATGGGTTACCTAGGGAGGTGGTGGAATCTCCTTCCTTAGAGGTTTTTAAGGTCAGTCTTGACAAAGCCCTGGCTGGGATAATTTAGTTGGGGATTGGTCCTGCTTTGAACAGGGGGTTGGACTACATGACCTCTTGAGGTCCCTTCCAACCCTGATATTCTATGATACCTGATGTCATACATGAAGCCTGTTGCAGAGCAGGGAATTGAGAATATAGGTCTCAAGATCCAGGTTAGCACTCAAGCCACTGGACCATCTTCTTTCTCTATTCAAGTCTAGCTACTTTTGAAAATCTGAAAATGCTTTAAATAGTTGATTCTTGCAAGCTTGACCCAGGAGTTCAAATCCTCAACTCCCCTTTTCTTCACTGAGAGCTAGGAGGTGTTCAGGATCAGGCCAAAAGTGAACATGTCCACTGAGATAGGCTGAAGGGGAGACTCAGTGGAGAGAAAGGCATTTTATTCCTATGCCTGCATAACTCAGTGTATGTACAGGAGATACCTTTTACTATACCAAAAAGGGAAAATAAACAATGCAGTCCTCTGCATATATATGTGTATTTCTACCTTCATAGCTAATCCACAAAAATTGCTCAAATGCACTGCTCCCTGCCCAAGCCAACATCACAAAGCACATTTGGAGTTTGTAGGCACTACGGTTTTGGAGATATGGAGGAACAAAAAGGCAGCAGAAGAAATTTAAAAATTGAAAGCCTCCTCATCTGTGAGCAAATCTCCTAAAAGGTCCATCCAATATGAACTAAACATCTTTCCATCAGAATTCTGCCCTCTAGTAAGATATAAAATCTAGTGTGAATTTGGTTAACATGGATGAAATTAAAGCCCAGTGATTCAAAATTTGGCACGTAATAAAATGTGTTGCCTACTTTAGTTGTGATGTAAGTTATTCCAGAGGTAAAAATAGGTTTGTGAATTTCAAAGTGTGAGGATCCTTCCTTAAGACTGATAGGGAGGACTACTGGGTCTAAAAGGAAAAGAATGTAGTTATCACCATATCCTTAGTTCAGCCAGAAGAAACAAAACACACACACAGGGGCAAATGCATTGATGATAGTGTCCTTTTGACTAGGGAGGCTTCTATGCCTCTTTGTACATTGGTTTGTTAATTATGGTCTGCAGTTCAGTGTTCAGTGGATCACTTGCTAGTGGTTTGTAAGAAGTTGGCTAGTCAAATGGATCTGATTCTTCTTGTAGTGTTTTAAGGACTTTCCTGAATACTTTCCTAACATTCATTGTCCATACAGTATAGCTTCCACTGGGTTGTTACTCAATTTTTAATGGGAGAGGAGATGCTTCACAGTGTTAGGAATGGGAAGCCTATGAGAATCTTGATCAAGATGTGGTCCACTCAGTGAAAATAAGGGGATGTTTCTAACAGCAGATAATCTTCTGAAGGAAACTCATCAGATTGTATGTCTACTATCATAGTATTAATCTCTGCTACAGGCCTTCAAAGAACCAATTTGTATTAATTAAAAATGTATAAAAATACAGTGATGACACATGACAGGATCTATGATGATTGTATCTATAGTCTACAGGTATCTGCATGGGGAACAAATATTTTATAATGGACCCAAATCTAGCAGACAAACATGCAATAAGATCCAATAGTTGGAAACTGAAGCAATTCAAATGTAGATTGGAAATAAGAAATGTTTTTAACAGTGAGAATAATTGTTCCAAAGGTTAATTTCCCAATGCTTGTGGGACTTTTAAGATCAAGATTGGATTTGGTATATATACACAATTGTTTTTTTAAAAGATATGCTCTAGTTCAAACACAAAGTATTTTAGGGAGGTTCTATGGCCCGTGCTGTGCAGAAAACAGGATTAGACAACCACAGTTGCTCATTCTTCTGTGAATCACTTGAATTCTCCCTGACTCATGTGAGTTCAACCTTCTATCATGACACATTTGGGGGTAAGTTAGATGTACCTTGACACTGTTAAAATGCAAGATGGCATGCTGGTGGAGCAAAGTAACAGGTAACATTAGCTGCTTTCAGATATGCTTCCCAAGTGCCCACATATGTCTTGGAGTAATTGTATAGACAGGAAATGATCCATATTCTATTTGCATAATTCCACTTTACAATTGCTTCTGAAACTGGCAAGCACTCTTTAATTAAAATTGTAAGCTCCAAATGCACATATTTAAATGGTATTCATGTTTTGTTATTGTCATAAACAGATAAGTAAGAGTTAATAGAACAGGAGTACTTCATATCTCTTTTGCCTGTAAAGGGTTAACAAGATCAGTGAGCCTGCTGTCACCTGACCAGAGAACCAATCAGGGGACAGGATACTTTCAAATCTCGAGGGAGAGAAGTTTTTGTGTGTGCTGTTAGAATTTGGTTGTTCTCCTCTCTGGATTCTGAGAGTGACCAGACGTGCAACCAGGTTTATCTCCAGTCTCTCTGATACAGATTTTTATATGTCCAGAATAGAAAGTACTAGGTAAATAAGGCGAGTTAGGCTTATGTTTGTTTTCTTTATTTGCAAATGTGTATTTGGCTGGAAGGAGTTCAAATTTGTATTTTGCTGAAAGGATTTTAATTTATACTTGTATACTTAGACTGGGAGGGTATTCCCAGTGCCCATAGCTGAAAGACTCTGTAACATATTCCATCTTAAATTTACAAAGATAGAAAAAACAGTAAAAATTATCTTTAATTAAAAGCTTTTCTTGTTTAAGAATCTGATTGTTTTTGTTTTTTTATTCTGGTGTGAGATCCCAGGGGACGGGGTCTGGATTCACCAGGGAATTGGTGGGGAGAAAGGAGGGAAGGGGGAGAGAAAGATTAATTTCTCTCTGTGTTAGGATTACTTTGTCTCTCAGGGAGAGTCTGGGAGGGGGAGAGAGAAGGAGAGGGGAAGGTGAATTTTCCTCTCTGTTTTGAGATTCAAGGAGTCTGAATCACAGTAATCTTCCAGGGTAACCCAGGGAGGGGAAGCCTGGGAGAGGCAACGGTGAGGGAAAGGGTTTCCTTTCCTTGTGTTAAGATCCAGAGGGTCTGGGTCTTGGGGGTCCCCGGGCAAGGTTTGGGGGGGACCGGAGTGTACCAGGCACTGGAATTCCTGGTTGGTGGCAGAGCTACAAGTACTAAGCTGGTAATTGAGCTTAGAGGAATTCATGCTGGTACCCCATCTTTTGGACTCTAAGGTTCAGATTGGGGGATTATACCATGACAGTTATATTTAATGTAAGACTGACAATGAAAAAAGTCCTTTAAAAGGCTCAAAAAGTCAGCTTGTCTGTTTGGTAGACATTGGGTTTCATTATTATTTTTTTTTTTGTTTAACATTTCTGAAAATTGGTTAAAAGAAAACTCCAGTTTTTATTAGATAGAAGAATGAGGATTTAGGACCAAATTTCATGATTCCAGAATGACCTCTGAAGTTCATAATGGTTTTGGAAATACAGCTAATGCAGAGTCAGATCAAGTATTTTCACTGAATCCTATATTACTTCATTTTAAAAGAGAGAGAACGAGGAAGAGTCACCATCTCCTGAAGAAAATATTTCAAAAGATCTAAGCTAAGAAAATAATAGCTTTGTTCAATAAGACTTTTAAAAATCAAATAAGTATGGCACCATTTGATCATGCCAATGGGAAACTCATTTGTGATGGTTGCTTTTTCTTCGGCAGAAATACAGACGATGGAGCAGCTGCTTTCCTACTGCTCTACATTATGAGAAATGTTCATTTCTCAAATTGATTTATTTTTTAAAGACAGATTTTAAACACTTGTCCTTTACTTTGAAAAAGCCATTCTGTGCAAACTTGCTTTTCTGAGGTAGAGTTTAATGTTAGTAATTGATTGTAGTCACAGCTCTGGGAGGTGGCCATTCAGACTAGATGGAAACAAACAAAAATAACGAGGGACATTTACAATAGCTTTTTCCTAATTTTAAACTAAATTACAATGGTTTGGGCTTGTAGTTGTTACATTTTGAACCACACTACCTTCATCCGCACTCAGCCTCTAAACTATCCAGCAACTAAGGCAAATGTGTCGCTAGTCTTACCAACTGGTTGGCAAATAAATAAAAATATCAACCTTCACCCAATCTGATCAGATTTTTAAAACATTAAACCTAGAAATGCACTTCTGCTAATTACCTGCCTTTTTCAACATGAGAATAAATACAGTGCCAATATCTTCCTGTAAATCTCCTACCATAACAAGCAAATAATCCTCTGTAGTTCCCTTCAGATCAGAGTAATGTATAAATGTTACTACGCATCTGTTTGCTGTAAAGAATGAACTCTGGATCTGTCCCAGTGGTATTGTAATGAGTTTTTAAAGAAGCCACAAAGGAATCCAAAGGAGCAGAGAAATGGACAACAGAGGACCATATGATCATGGGTGGCAAGTTTGTAGAAATTTTGGTGGTGCCCAGAACCTGCCTCCCAACTCCACCCTCCGAAACTCCATCCTCACCTGCCTAAGGCTCTGGGAGGAGGTTCGGGGAGGTCGTCTGGGGTGCAGGTGCTGGGCTGGGGATTAGGGTCCAGGAGGGGTGCAGGCTTTGGGATGGAGTTTGGGTGCAGGCTCTGGGCTGGGGGTGGGGGCATAGGAAGGGTGAGGGGTGCAGGCTCTGGGAAGGAGTTTGGAGATAGGAGGGAGTGCATGGATGAGGGCTGTGGGGCTGAGGATGAGGGATTCATGAAGCAGGAGGGGGCTCAGGAATGGGGCAGAGGTTTGGGATGTTGGGTGAGGGCTGTGAGGCTGAGGATGAGGGTTTCATGATGTGGGGGGCTCAGGGCTAGGGCAGAGGGTTGAGTGTGGGCTGTGGGGCTGAGGATGAGGGGTTCATGATGCAGGAGAGGGCTCAGGGCTGGGGCAGAGGATTAGGGCACGGGGGGAGGAGGGCTCTGGCTGGGGTGAGGCGTTTGGGGCATTGGAGAGTCTCAGGGCTAGGGTGGAAGGGCAGGGTAAGGGCAGCCTGCCTTGCCATTAAAAAGATTACTTTTTCCAAAGCTTGTTGGCATCAGTTCTTTCTTCATCCCATACCACCACTTCCAGCCTTCAGTTAAGTGGTTTCTGGTGTGTGCATCAACAGCAGACCATCATGAAACTCCGGTTATAATTTTTCCATTGTCCTTTCAACTTCCTTGATCATTGTACCTTTGGAGAAACACAGAGTCTCTGCTCCTGTCTCAAATAGTTTGCACTGAAACACTTTGATAGCCCTAGAGATATACTGACTTCAGCTAAACTGGAGAGTATTAAAATGCAAAACATTAATCCTTCTGATTCAGCAATGGCTGTAGAATGCGACAAATACCTGGTACAAAAGATATAGTATATGGATTCCTCATACACAAAGTACCCTGAGAAATCATTAAAACATCAACTTAAACCCAGGAAACAGCCAAAGTGAACCCTCCTTCATTGTACATAGGTAATGCTACTACGAAGAGACGCAAAAATTAATTACCTTGCTAAAATTAATTTGCAAGAGGTAAATATCCTACGCACTAAATAGACACAATGTGCACACAAATTTAAAATGCTAGCTTTTCATTTTATATTTTTCTTTAACATAAAGTATTACTTAAAGTTTGAAGAAAAAGTGTCAGAATGCATATTTTCCCCAAAGATTCCTAGCAAGTAGTCCAATACTTTTCAGAGCAAAGCAGCATATGGTTCTCAGTCAGGCACCAATGTAACACCCGCACAATATTTCCATTATTGTTCAAGGAGGTCTCAATAGTTGCCATCAAGTAAGAGTTCATATTTCACGTATTCACAAAAGATTAAGACAATTATTTTACCAATACATAAGAATCAGAACATATTTATTGGTTGCCAGGTGAAGTGTAAGAGTGGTCACGTTACAAAGAGTTTCAGGAATAGGAGAGAGAAAGAGAAATCAAAGGGGGTGAGCAGAGGGGAATGAAAGAGATCCTAGTAATGGGAACTATTTACACAAACGCTAACAGGGCCAGACCCTCAGCCCATGCAAAATTAGCTAGCTCCAATGAAGTCAGTGAACCTGTGCTGATATGTACCAGCTGAGGCACTGGACCAGGGCTCTTGTACAAAAGAACATTTTAAATATAGTCTTCCCAACCTCCCTCTCTATTTTGTTATTACTGGCAATTAACATATTTTGAGCTAATAAGTCCAAATTCTCATAGTCTAGCTCCTCCTAAAACCTCTTTCCTTTTTCCTGAAAAGTTGCATATTGTAGGTGACCCCACGATCTATGGTATTTATTAGTGACACTAACATAAACCTCATTTTCTCTGGATCAATAGAAATTTGAGGCAATTACAGTTCACTCAACCATAACCCCATGAATGTCTTAGTTACAAAATGGGTGTTACTACATTATTGTTTGATAATAAGTACAGTTTTAAGATTATGCTTAACGCATTTAAAACATGTTTAATCAAAAGCTGCCTTAAGTTTTTAAGAAACGAATTACATATTACAAAACATATACGTCATATCTCTGATTTAGCAAGATATTTAAGTATCTCTCTTATTTTAATTATGTGCATAGTTTCATTGACTTCAGTTGGACTGAGGATGTGCTTAAGATAATGTATGTGTTTAAATATTTAGTTAAATCAGGGCCCATATCCAAAACCAATACTTAGTATTTTAAGATGCATAATATGGCATAAGCTATTGTTTCCAGTCACTGTACCTGTAGATGATATACTTCCATGGTTAAACGTTTACCTAAAACATCTCTTTTTCCTTTAAGATACAAGGAGGATAGAATTTTTTGATGAAGAATAGTTTTTCTGTTCCTGGATTTGAAATTAAAGTATTTTGTTGGCTCTGAAAAAGGTACTGACTGCAATATGTCAGTTCACTTTTTCAAATGGCAAAATGTTATTTGCTTGGCAGTATTTTATCTTGGAATCTTAAGTTCAGAAAACAAAAGCTGCAAAATGTTTTCTTCCCTAATACAATTTATCATTCTTTATATATTAACTTTATCTGTACTTGTCTAGTGGGAATTGCATAATGGTTCAATACATTACTGGCCTACATATCATACTCCAAAAAATATTTGGTGGGCCCCTTAATTTTAATCACAAGGCTTTAAAAAGAGTGAACATCTGTTAGAAGAACATTCTACTAAGCAACAACCCTGTTGGTTATTGGAATGTCTTGAAGATTCCATTTTTGGAACTGTCATTTGAATAACACATCAACTCTAAATCTGCGGGGGGGAAGAGTCCCGAAAGATTGTGATATTTGAAGTACTGTCAACTGAGCATAAGTACTGAATAGTATAATATTTTGATGTCGTAAATACAGAAGAGAATAGACTGGGCAGATCCACAGGTACAGGAGACTAGAATCATAGGAGGGTTCACTTGCTGCCCAGTCCTGCAGAAACTTACAAATATAAATGACTTCATTAATGTTAATAGTCCCAGTGACTTCCCTTTAACTCAGCTTATTGTTGACAAATAACATGATTAAGTCTTTGCAGGTTTGAACATCTAGTCCTTTTATATTCTTAGTCCTGGTCTACACTATGAGTTTAGGTCGAATTTAGCAGCATTAGATCAATTTAACCCGGCACATGTCCACACGATGAAGCCATTTTTGTCAACTTAAAGGGCTCTTAAAATCGATTTCTGTACTCCTCCCCAATGAGGGAATTAGTGCTGAAATCAACCCTGCTGGGTCAGATTTGGGGTAGTGTGGATGCAATTCGACGGTATTGGCCTCTGGGAGCTATCCCAGAGTGCTCCATTGTGACCACTCTGGACAGCATTCTTAACTCAGATGCGCTGGCCAGGTAAACAGTAAAAGCCCTGCGAACTTTTGAATTTCATTTCCTGTTTTGCCAGTGTGGCAAGCTGATCAGCACAGGTGACCATGCAGAGCTCATTAGCACAGGTGACCATGGAGTCCCAGAATAGCAAAAATGCTCCAGCATGGACCGAACGGGAGGTACTGGATCTGATCACTGTATTGGGAGATGAATCCACGATATCAGAACTCTGTTCCAAAAGACGAAATGCTGGAATATTTGAAAAAAAAGAAAAAAAGAAAAGAAAAAAAATCTCCAAGGGCATGAAGGACAGAAGCTATAATAGGGACTCGTAGCAGTGCTATGTGAAACTTAAGAAGCTCAGGCAAGCCTACCAAAGACCCAGAGAGGCAAACGGCAGCTCCAGGTCAGAGCCCCAGATGTGCCACTTTTGTGATGAGCTGCATGCCATTATAGAGGGTGCCCCTATAACTACCCCACCCCTGTGCATGGACTCTATCAATGGATTCTCATGCAACAGGGATGCAGATTTTGGGAACGAGGAAGATGATGATGAGGAGGTTGAAGATAATGCCCAGCAAGCAAGCAGAGAAACCATTTTCCCCAACAACCAGGAACTGTTTTTCACCCTGGATCTAGTACCCTCCCAACACACCCAAGGTGGGCTCCTGGCAGGGGCGGCTTTAGGCATTTTGCCGTCCCAAACTTGGCAGGCAGGCTGCCTTCGGCGGCTTGCCTGCGGAGGGTCCACTGGTCCTGCAGCTTTGGAGGACCTCCCACGTGCCTGCCTGCCGCCCTCGTGGTGCCGGCAGAGCACCTCCGTGGCTTGCCGCCCCAAGCACGCACTTGGTATGCTGGGGCCTGGAGCCGACCCTGGCTCCCGGACCTTGAAGGCAGAGAAGGGACCTCTGGTGAGTGTACCTTTGTAAATATAAAACATGGTTTAAAAGCAAGCATGTTTAATGATTAATTTGCCCTGAAGACTTGCGATGCATTGGCGGCCAGTACAGCTACTGGAAAAGTCTGTTAACGTGTATGAGGATGCAGCGGAAATCCTCCAGAGACATCCTGGATGTACTCCCAGGTTCACCTGGTTGAAATAGAGGAATTTTATTAAGGCGACATTCAGAGGTGGCCATTCCTGCTAGGCTGTTTGCCTGTAGCTGAACAGAAATCATCCCCGCTGTTAGCCACATGGTTGGGGAAGGGGTGAAACGATCATCCCAGAGAATTGGGTGTGTGTGTGTGGGGAAGGGTGGGTTAGTTGGGTTTGTGCTGCACATTAACCTGAAAACTGCAGCCCCTCCTTTTAAAAGGCCAACCCATTTTAAATGGCCAACCCAATGGGTGCTTGGTATGGGAAATAAGGGTGCTGCTGTTTAAAACCATCCCTACATGTTATGAAGATTAAAAAAGCCAAAAGACTGTGGCTTACCATGTTTGCATGCAAGCTGAATTCTGTTGCCTGCCAGCCCTGCGTGTGTGATCTTTCACCCCAAACTGGCAGGCCCTCAATATAAGAGGCACAATAAGATCTTGTAAAGAAAGCACACGTGCTATGTAACGTTAACAGCTTGGTTCATTGTGAAAGAGTCTACCCATTGTTCTCTAAAATGTGTCTTTTTAAATACTACTCTCCCTTTTTTCCCCTTCCCGCAGCTGCAAATGTTTCAACACTCCCCGTATCATCTCCATCCCAGAGACTCGCGAAGATTAGAAGGTGAAAAAACCACACTCGCAACGAAATGTTCTCTGACCTCATGCAGTCCTCTCACACTGAAAGAGCCCAGCAGAATGCCTGGAGGCAGACACTGTCAGAGTGCAGGAAAACACAAAATGAATGTGAGGACAGGTGGAGGGAGCAAGAGGAGAGACAGTGGGATCAAGATGATCGGTGGCATTAGTGTGATCAGAGGAGGCAGGAAGCAATGCTTAGGCTACTGGAGGGTCAAAGTGATATTCTCTGGTGTATTGCTGAGGTGCAGAAAAGGCAGCAGGAGCACAGACCACCGCTGCAGCCTCCGTGTAACCAACTGCCCTCCTCCCGAAGTTCCATAGCCTCCGGGGGCGACCTCCGGCCACTCAGCCTCTACCCCAGAGGACTGCCCAAGTAACTGGCATTCACTAAGTTTTGAAGTGCAGTGTGGCCTTGTCCGTCCCTCCTCTGCCACCCCACCCGGTGCTTCCCTCCTCCACCCCACCCGGGCTACCTTGGCAGTTAGCCCCCCCATTTGTGTGATGAATTAATAAAGAATCCATGAATTTGAAACATTGACTTCATTGCCTCTGCAAGTGGAGATCAAAAGGGGGAGGGGAGGGCGGTTGGCTTACAGGGAAATAGAGTGAACCAAGGGAGTGGGATTTCATTAAGGAGAAACGAACAGAACTTTCACACCGTAGACTGGCCAGTCATGAAACTGGTTTTCAAAGCTTCTCGGATGGGCAGCACACCCTGCTGTGCTCTTCTAACTGCCCCGGTGTCTGGCTGCGTGTAATCAATGGTCAGGCGATTTGCCTCAACCTCCTGCCCTGCCATAAACTCACTCAGATATTGTGGAGCACCCAGCAAGCAGTAATAATTATGGGAATATTGGTTTCGCTGAGGTCTAAATGAGTCAGTAAACTGTGCCAGCGAGCTTTTAAACATCCAAATGCACATTCTACCACCGTTCTGCACTTGCTCAGCCGATGGTCAAACAGCTCCTGACTGCTATCCAAGCTGCCTATGGATGGATTCATAAGCCATGGCATTAAGGGGCAGGCTGGGTCTCCAAGGATAACAATAGGCATTTCAACATCCCCAACGGTTATTTTCTGGTCAGGAAAGCAAGTCTCTTGCTGCAGCAATTCGCACATACGAGAGTTCCTAAAGATGTGAGTGTCACGTACTTTTGCCGGCCATCCCACAGTGCGGCCATCCCACATGAAGAGTCCCATGTGATCGACCAGTGCTTGCAGTACAATTGAAAAGTACCCCTTTCGGTTTATGTACTAGCTATACTGGTAGTCCAGTCCCAAGATTGGGATATATGTTCCCTCTATCGCCACACCAGTTAGGGAATCCCATTGCAGCAAAGCCATCCACTAGGATCTGCACATTTCCCAGAGTCACTACCCTTGATAGCAGCAGCTCAGTGATCATATTGGCTCCTTGGCTCAAAGAAGTCCCCACTATAGATTCGCCCACTCCACATTGATTCCCGACTGACTGGTAGCTGTCTGGCATTGCAAGCATCAAGAGGGCTATTGCCACTCGCTTGTGAACTGTGATGGCTGCTCTCATCTTGGTATTCTTGTGCTTCAGGGTGGGGGAAAGCAAGTCACAAAGTTCCATGAAAGTGCCCTTATGCATGCAAAAGTTTCACAGCCACTAGGAATCATCTCAGACCTGCAACACTATGTGGTCCCACCAGTCTGTGCTTGTTTCCCAGGCCCAGAATCAGCATTCCATGGCATGAACCTGCCACATTAGCACCATGATTTCCATATTGCCAGGGCCCGTGCTTTGAGAGATCTCTGTGTCCATGTCCTCATCACTCTTGTCACTGCACTGCTGTTGCCTCTTTGCTTGCTTTTGAAGTTTCTGGTGATGCATTTACTGCAGGATAATGTGCATAATGTTTACAGTGCTCATAACTGCCACAGTGATCTGAGCGGGCTCCATGCTTGCCATGGTATGTCGTCTGTGGGGAAAAAAGGCATGAAACAATTGTCTGCCATTGCTCTCATGGAGGGAGGGATGACTCACAACATGGCTTACAGGGTTGGCTTACAAGGAATTAAAATCAACAAAGAGGGTGGGTTTATATTAAGGAGAAACATAAACTATTGTCACACTGAAGCCTGGCCAATCATAAGACTGTTTTTCAAAGCCTCTCTAATGTGCAGCATGCCTTGCTGTGCAATTCTAATCTAATTGCAAACAGCCTAGTCAGCAAACAGTGCCAGTGATCTTTTAAATGTCCAAAGGAACATTCATAGTATACCAGGGTTGGAAGGGACCTTAGGAGATCTAGTCTAACCCCCTGCTCAAAGCAGGACCAAACTCCAGACAGATTTTTGTCCCAGATCCCTAAGTGACCCCCTCAAGGATTGAACTCACAACCCTGGGTTTAGCCAACCAATGCTCAAACCACTGAGCTATCCCTCCCCTCCTCTATCAAGAAGTGTGCCAGGAAGACTGCCGAATATGCCTGCACTCTGGTCAAGCGGGCTATGATGATTGGCAGTGGTGGGACTTCCGCCAACTCATTACAGGTCCAAATGCAAGAGGTGATCCAGTTAGAAACCTTCTGCGAGGACACTGGGAGGTCCTTCATCCTATGAGCTGTAGGCATGAAAAGCTGAGTAGACGTATGGAAAGGCTTTGTCTGATCTCAGTAGAAAGCTAGGGCCCTTCTTATGTCCAAAGCGCGAAGGCGCCTCTCTTCACTAGTCTCATGGGGCTTAGGGTGGAAGACCAGAAGAAAAATGTCCTGGCTCATGTGGAAAGTAGACACAACTTAGGAAGGAAGGCCAGGTGGGACCGGAGTCGGACTTGTCCGTACAGAAGACCATGTACAGCAGTTCTGAGGTCAGCGCTCGCCACTTGGAGACTCGCCTCCCTAACGATGCTGCCACCAGGAAAGCTATCTTCCATGATAGGGGAGATAGGGAGCACAAGGGCAAAGACCCAAAAGGTGGGCCTGTGAGGCTGGAGGAGCACCAAGTTAAGATCCCACTGAGGGGCTGGGGACCAAACTTGATGAAGTCTCTCAAGGCCTCTCAGGATCCTGACTGTCATGTCATGGGAGAACACCGTCTGCCCCTGGATTGGTGGATGAAAGGTGGAAATGGCCACCAGATGCACCCTGATAGACGAGTGTGCCAGGCCCTTGTTCCTCAAATGAAGGAGGTAGTCTAAGATTGACTGCATGGAAGAATGCCAAGGGGTTCTGCACTTTTTCAGCCTATAGTTGAACTGCTCCTTACTACTGTCCAGGCTTCATGAGCCATGGGAGCAAAGGGTAGGCTGGGGTAGGTGCAACCGCACAGTGCTGCTGGTTGGGAAAGCAGCCTGAGGCAGAAGCCCCCAGCTGGCATGATATTCCGGGCAGGACTGAATCTCCATTAGACAAAACAAAGAAGAGAATGACCTGGAGTCATTCACATTTTTGTCTAGATGCCCCTGACCGACCTCACTGAGGTCATCCAGGTGCCCCCATGTCTGCCCAGGTGCCCCCTACTGACATCACCAAGGTCAGCCAGGAGCAACCAGGAGATGATGGCAGACAGTGCAGTACGACTGCTAATGGTCTTTGCTAACTTGCAAAGGCAAACAGCTGCTGCGTAGCAATGCAGTACCGCGTCTGTCAGCAGAACCCAGGAGATGTATAGTGACGGTGAGCTGAGTGGGCTCCATGCTTGCCATGGTATGTCGTCTGCATGGGTAACCCAGGAAAAAAGGCGAGAAATGATTTTTTGCCATTACTTTCATGGAGGGAGGGAGGGGGGCTTTACGACATGTACCCAGAACCACCTGCAACAATGTTTTTGCTCCATCAGGCTTTAGGAGCTCAACCCAGAATTCAAATGGGCAGTGGAGACTGCAGGAACTCTGGGATAACTACCCACAATGCAACACTCCAAAAGTCGATGCTAGCCTTGATACTCTGCCAGCTTAATGCGCTTATGGGGATACACATAATTGACTGTATAAAATCAATTTCTAAAAAAATCGACTTCTACAAAATCTACCTAATTTCATAGTGTGGACATACCCTTAATGGGCTTATATCAGCAGTATGTCAATGGAAAGACTTCCATTGGCTTCAGTGGTGCTGCACTGGGTAATATAGCTCTACTCTTCAGAGGAATTAGCTACTCAAGAAATAAATAGCCACCATCACTACAGTGTACATGATAAAGAGTTTAGAAAACCTGACCTATGATGAAAGGTTAAAAAATGGGCATGTTCAGTCTTGAGAAAAGAAGCCTGAGGATGGGGGAAACTTCTATTCAAATATGTTAAGGGCTGTTCTAAAGAGGATGGTGATCAGCTGTTCTCATCTTACCTTCAGTGGATATGAAGATGTAATAGGCTTAATCTGCAGCAAGGGATATTTAGGTTAGATATTAGGAAAAACTTACTAACTATAAGACTAGTTAAACTTTGGAACAGTCTTCCAAGGGAGGTTGTGGAATATTGGTCACTGTAGGTTTTTAAGAACAGGTGGAACAAACAACAGTTAAAGATGTTATAGATTTACTTTGGTCCTGCCTCAGCACTGGGGGCTGGACTAGATGACCTCCCAAGGTCCCTTCTAGCCCTACATTTCTATGGATTACAATACTGCATAGAGAAGGCAAGATTTTTTGATATTTCAAGCATATTTTACACTACATCTGGCCAGTGTATGCAGTGAAATACAAATCTGACTAGGTTTTTAATAGTCTATTGTTTCAAAAATGAATTTCGCACCATCAATTCAAAAGCAAAGAGAAAGGTGATTATTCTACACAGGGGCTACCTACATACCTTTTCCTTTGAGGAAAATGGAGAAGAATTTAAAAGCATAGTTTAGTGCAGGGACTGGCAACCTTTGGCATGCGGCTCGCCAGGGTAAGCAACCTGGTGGGCTGTGCCGATTTGTTTACTTGCAGCATCTGCAGGTTTGGCAGATCGCAGCTCCCACTGGCCACGGTTTGCCGCTTCAGACCAATGGGGGCTGTGAGAAGCGGTGCAGGCCGCGGGATGTGCTGCCGCCACTTCCCACAGCCCCCATTGTACTGGAATGGCAAACCACAGCCAGTGGGAGCTGCGATCGGCCAAACCTGTGGACGCGGCAGGTAAACAAACCGGCCCGGCCTGTTAAGGTGCTTACCCTGGTGGGCCACGTCAAAAGGTTGCCAATCCCTGGTTTAGTGAGACAAAACCTGCGATCTATTCATTAGGAATCTTTAGGCATATTCAACATAACTTAGTTGGTACTTTGTAATAAAGAAATATCAAGCTAACATGAATGTCTGTTCATTGAAAGATAGCACCATAAATACTCATAAATATTAAATTGCTTTCAGAGTCATTTTCTATGGTAATATGCAATATTTGTTTACCAGAATACTACGAGTCACTTACTTTGCATTTATACCAGTGTAAGTCACTGAAGGCAGATGGAGCTACTGCAATTTTATTCCAGTGTAATTGGTAGCACAATTTAGCCCTATGCTGTTGTAATTTAATTTTAACCATGTATGTTACTACTTTATGTGTAGCATAGAGTAGATCTCCTGATTTGTTCAGACTTAGAGTTTTAGTGTGGACTGAGTAACTCGATTAGCTTCTAAGTGCTAGAATATGCCCTCTAAAACCAGTTAGACCATCAATAATGAAGAAGCAATAAAAGCCGCCATAGGCTCAATTGTTCAAAATAATAAAAATCATTAAAAGAAATGAAGTAAATGAGTTCTGTGCTGTAATGCTACCTCAGATAGCACTTCTGTGCTGATGGGAAATTCAGTCCAAAAGACTGACCTGTCACTGACTAAGTCTACTCATAAGCTATTCTGACATGAGAGAAAGAAGAATAAAAAAAGCAGAAGTGGATACTGTCTTCTGATCTGCAACCAGCAAGCATCAGACCCAGGTTGGTAGTGTTGGCTAGAAATTTTTGGATGAATATTTTTTGTTGGAAAACACTGGCTTTGCCAAAACACAAACATCTTTTGGAATTAGGCCATTGAAATGAAACTTCATTTTGAAAAAAAGTGAAGCATTTTGACAGGTTTGAAACATTCCATTTTGACCTTTCTTGGAATGCTTCTGTTTTCCACTTTGAAATTACTGTTTCAAGTTTTAAATATATGATATAAAGTAAATCTAACATCAGTTCAAAATATTTTGATTCTCAAAATGATCAAAAAAGGTTAATTTTGAAATTATTTTTTAAATTTGATTTCATGGATAGTTGCAAAGGCTTTTTTTGTTCCAATTCAAAATGAACACAAAATTTCATTTTTTTTTAAAAAATCCCACAGAACAGAAATTCTGAGTTTTGGCAGCTATAACAGCCAGCACCAGTCCTCTTTTAGTCATCACTAGGGGACTGAGAAGTGGTCTAGCTGGTGAAGGATCACCTAAAAATACTCATTAGTATATTTAAAAAAGGGAACTGAAGAATAGATTAATTAAAAATAGACTTAATGAGTGTTCCTAAAACAGAATTATTTGATAATGTTCATGCGTCACTATTTCCCTGGAACTGACAATGGCTTGAACTCCTCTATAATTACTTCAGTTGGCTTCATCTCTCTTTGTGAACAGAGGGAAAGAACATCTTTCTTCCAGTCATCTGGGATAATATTAGTGTGTCAGATGGTCTGGAAGAGTCTACATAGCTGTGGCACAACAATACTCTTACTTGTCTTCAGCAACTCAAGCTGGTGGTGGATGTTCAGTGCAGGTACTCCATAAATTAAGGCACAAAAGTACAGATAAATGACTTGGGAAAAGAATTAAGGAGAGGTGCTTGTTAAATGAGTGAGTTGGTGACGCCTCTGATTATTATAGAAGGGAGCCAACCCCCCTCATCATAGTCCACCTTAAACCCTCCTACAAGCGGGGGTGGATGGCAAGTCCTGGCAAGGGAATTGCTGGAGGGAGCTGGATGAGAAGGGAGGGAACTGGTGGAACCCCCCTCCCCTCCCAGAATTGGAGGTTCCCGGCAGTGGATCTGCTGGATGGAAATGAATAGTTAGGGGATGCTGAAAAAAAGCACTCACCACTCCCCAGCCTGGTGAATTGTGGGGTTTTCACCTGCACTGCACATTTTATCCACCGGGTTAGTCCCAGACATCTAAATAATAAAGCTGTGGCCTGATTAAACCCATACCTAACATCTCCTGTCTTTCTTTTGGCATAGCCAGACAATCCAGAGTATACCAACTGAGTTCGGTAGCATTTCTTTAGATTTGCATTGTAGTAACGGATTGCAGAATTTAGTTTAGTGTTTCTTATATGGTGCCCTTGAGACTAATCCAGAAGTTCCCATTGCCTAGTTACATAAACAGGAATAGCAGCCTGTAAATCACTCCTGGTTAGAGACACTGCCCTTGACCATACCTATTTTGCCCACTTTTTATAACAGTGCATGGGTTTAAGTAGTGTATAATTGGTTTCTATATTCTACTTAGCCTCTCTCTTTTATTATTAACTTTTCTGTACTTTTTAATATAAAAATGTTGTAGTGCAGAAATGTAATTCCTTGCCTCTGAGGGCATAAAAATAATCCACATTTATTTCAGTTACAAGTGTAATGATAACTGTAATAAGACAAAGAGTCTGAGATGCAAATTGCTTGGAAGAAGGGATTATCTTTTAGTCTTTCCTCCAGTTAGAAACTAAACAGGTTTTTAAAAGCAACCCCGTGACATTCAGAGTCAAGTTAACCTGCACTCAGTTTCATTTATTGTGTGTTCTTTGAAAAGAAATCCAGAGGTTAACGCTTTACATGTAATATGCAAGCAACAGAGAATGGGTCAGAGAAAGAGAGGAGAAAAGAAGAGATTGCAACTAACAATAGATTATGTGAAAGGAAAATCTGGGCATTGAGTACGGGTCAATGCTACACTTGAACAAGTATAAGTGGTTCCTATTGTATGCATATCATTTCATTTATTTAGGATGAGTATACTCACAAATTTGGGAAGGATCCAAGGGAAATGTAGAAAGAGGGGGAGAACTCAAATACCAGAACCTCCAAGGAACCAAGAACTCCTTTGAGCACCAGTGCCAGCTTTTCAGTCATTACTATTGGATTAATATTAGGGGACGGGAATTCACTTAACTTATACCATGACATCAGTGTCATAAATGGCTGAGGCAAAGTCTCCCAGAGGAATATACAATAAAAGAGTTTATCCCAAAGAAGCATACAGTGCCTCATTTACAGACACCAAAACAACAACAAACAGCTCTGTAAAGAGCTTTTGAAGGGAAGATAGGTGCAAGGGTTTGTGTACCATGTCTTTAAAACTCTAACCATTAGAGAAGTAGGAGGCACCCTAGAGAAAAAGATCTAGACAGGTTCAACTGAGGGGCGGGGGAAGAAGAAGAGTCAGAATATTTGTGTTCTTTATTCTAAGAAGTATGAGAAGAAAGGGACACTCACCACTCTAAGACAACAAGAATGAGGGAGAACGAGTCTCTGGAATCAATGGGTCCAACGGTAATTAAGAGTGAAAGCCATACACGATGAAAAAAGTTTGTCCAAATATCTGTCAAGGACAGAGACACTGTTTCCTCTTTTAGTCTATGTCTGTTCAAAGCCTTACAATCTTCTTCCTTTTAAAGGTGCAGACTGGATGCAGACAGTGGTTCAGTTGTGCTGTATAATGCTGGGTCATAGGAATTGCCAGACTGGATCAGAACTACTGTCCACCTAATCCAATGTCCTGTATCTAGTGGCACAGACCAGATGCTTTAGAGCAGGCGTCTCCAACGTGGCGCCCACCGGCACCATGGCGCCCACCGGCACCATGGCGCCCACCGGCACCATGGCGCCCACCGGCACCATGGCGCCCACCAGGATGTCTAAGTATGCCCACGTACTGGCCAGCAGATGAGCATTCGCCAAAGTGTGGCTGACAAACTGAGTCAGCCAGAGGCGTCACCACCAAAATGCCACCAGTTTTTGGCGACACCTCTGGATGACATTGCTTGTAGACAGCATTTTGGCAGTGATGCCTATTGATGTTACCGCTTACCAGTGGAATTTCGGCAGATGCTCATTCACCACCACGGTCCTCTGTGGCTCGTTGTCTGGCGCCCACCAGACAAAAAAGATTGGAGACCACTGCTTTAGAGGAAGGTGCAGTCCCTACTAGTTAGATTGACTTAAACCCTGAAGCAGACATTTTAATATCTTATCCATCCAAGATAACAAGAATATCCAAAGCTGTTAGAACCAATGCTGTCCATGTAAGCATCCAATCACTTTCCCCCAAGTTGTGTGTGAAAGGAATGGCACTGATGTGTTGTTTTTCCTATGTATTAGTCTATTAATGTTGTGATGTAATGATGATATGAGCAGTATATGTGACCAAGTCATTGTGGAGATATTATTCTATTTTGGGTTGTAAGACTTTCCTGTATAAATGCATTGATCTAACTTATGTCATGGCTGTGGTAAGAACAAACAGGGAACCAACACCATGGCTCCCCAGCTAAAAACCTGATGCACATACAAGAGAAAGAAAGACAAAGGGTAAGATGTTGCCTTGAATAATCTGCTCTAACTCATTGAAAACCTTTTTTTACCAGGCTGAGAACTCAAGATCAGCATCTAAAAAATTTAAAAGGCTTTCTGAGGCAGAGCGGGACAAGGTCAGTACAGCTAAAAACAATAAAGCATGTTTTCTCTTAATTGCTTTTGTTCTAAATAAATAATATTCTTTAACAAGTAGAGTTGGGCAGAATTTTTCAAATTAATCGTTTATTTGCTGAAAAATGCAGTTTCTGTTGACTCAAAACTATTCATGGATTTGACCCAATTAGTTTCAGCTGGGAAAAACTGCCATGGAGAATTTAAGAACTCACAGTTAAGTATGGCAAAGTTATAAGCAACTGAGAGCTATGTCATAAATAGTGCTATCAACTCCACCTATAATACAGGGCCTATCTCACATTGAACCCATTATTATAAGGGGAGGAGGTGGTGCCCTTCAGAGCTGAGAAGCTGGAGACTGGCGGCTGCTGGCTGGGAGTCCAGTTCTGAATGCTATGGTATGATATTGCCACCTTTACTTCTACACTGTTGCCTGCAGAGCTGGGTGCTCAATCAGCAGCTGCCACTTTCTGGCTGCCCAGCTCTGAAGGCAGCAAAGCACAAGAAAGGGTGACATGGTATGGCATTGCCACCCTTACTTCTGTGCTGCCGCTGGCAGTGGGCCACCTTCAGAGCTGGGTGCCTAGCTAACAGCCGCCGCTTTCCAGCCACCGAGTTCTGAAGGTAGCACAGGAGTAAGGGTGACAATACCACAATTCCCCCTAAAATAACCTTGTGACCCCTGCAGCCTCTTTTTGGGGCAGGACCCTCAGTTTGAGAAACTCTGGTTTCCCCATGAAAGGGAGGGAAAAGCACACAAAACACCAGATTTCACAGGGGGAGACCAGATTTCATAGTGCGTGACATGTTTTTCATGGCCGTGAATTTGGTAGGACCCCCGCCCTATCTTACTAGCGATCTCACATCCTACTGAGGAACTTGAGGATATTTACACTTCATCTCAAATTTGGTAGCATGGGAATCTCTTGACATATTATTGTAATTCTGTCACATACTGATATAGCATATCAGAGAGTTAGGGTTGTGTCTACCCTGCACTCTAAGCCCAGGCTCTGACTCAGGTTTGAGCCCACACCTCCCTTCTGTCCACACACAAATCAGCAGGACTCAGTACAGCAAGTATTCAGGACTCAGGTCCTAGGACTCTGCTGGGGGTGGGTGGGCCAGAGCCAGAGTCCTGCTGAGACTGTGATGCTGCAGTGTGGACAAGTTCAAGCGATAGACTCGAGCCAGAAGGTCTGCGTAGTAGAATGTGGGTCTGTGAAACCCGGATACAGCAACTGAAAACCCAGGTTTACCATTCAGTGTGGATACTCAAGCATAGGTTTGGAATCACCAAGTCCACAAGCCTGGGTCCAAAGGACTGGCATTTAATATGCTGGATCAGTATTTGACGTACCTTTAGACCCCACTACCATAAGCATGTGGATAAGTGTTTGACTTTCAGCACGAGTAGTCTCATTAACTGTCCACATGCTCAGAATAGGACTCCTACTGCTCTGAAAGCTAGACATGGGCTCAAGTGCTTTGCTTGACGAATGCCTTAGCAGGTGTATAGATAGGGAGTCAAATATCTGAGACTAGCTTGATCTTGATTGGATAAAATGTTGAGTATTCAATCCTTATTGATGGACACAATCAAATCAGGTCCTTGTCTGAATACTGACACTAGGCTCAGTCCTGCAAAGTCCAGCTGACCATCTGAGAAGTACTAAATCCTGTTCTGTTTGTTCATGTAGAAGTCAAGGGTGTTCAGCATCTCGCAAGAGGTGCTTGGAGCTTTGCAGAATCAGGATTTTGGTCTACAACCGATTTACATAATGGTCAACCCATATTCCTTCAATACAAATAGTCACATATTTGAGGTGTTTGCCTGCCTACAGCTCCTTTCAGGAAGGCATGGACGTTGTGTTTTTCCCATACGGCAGCACTGGTGAAACATAACATTAAATATCATGTCCAATTTTCATCAACTACATCCCGTTATATTAACTAATATTCACTGGCATTACTGGACATTTGACATCATTATAATGATGAGCTGGACTGAGGCGCTCAAGTTCACTTTGGAAAGATGTGCTTTGCAAAATGGATTGAAATAATGATCTCTTCCCTAAAGAAAATAACCTACTTGAAAAATAACCTAACATTTATGCAAAATGCTACTTAAGTGTTTATAAAATATTTTCAGTGCTAGTAACAAAAAAGTATGTAGAAATATAGATGAAACAGCTCAAATAAGAGAGATGGGTACTGTCTTTTGAACTAGAATCCTAGGACTGTATTTCCACCTATAACACTAATCACATTTACTGTGTTTTGATAATAGAGTTATTTGTGGTATGTATTGCTTTTTAAGACAGAGACATGACAGCTGTGCCATATTAATGAGCTTTCAGAAAGTCAGATGCCCCCATGACTGCTGTTTCAGCCTTTGTTAGATCTGCTGTGGCCGTCTTTATCTGGCACCTTTCAATGATCTAAAGAAAAATTAGTGTTTAGAAAGAAATCTTAATTGTCATTATGAAGCTCCATTACAGCTCATTAAATTCTCTGAGCAGTGATTTTGAATTCTAAAGTAATTCTTTGCAGAAATGAAAATGGCACAATAAGAAGATTCTATATTCTACGTAAGAAGTCACTGAGAACACACTAAAATGAACTAAAAAAAGTTACCATCCCAACTATCAAACATTAAATAAACCACAATGTTAAAAATCCATACAAGTAACTGTAAAATAACTGGAAAGTGCTGTGTTTTCAAGGGCTACTATTGGGATTCTCTGAACTGGGTCTAGACACTAACCAAGATACAATACATTATCAGAGACACATGTCTGCATTTGTTATTTTTATTCCAGTGGAGATCGCAATGGGCTAGGAAGACACTCTCCCTGCATTCAAGAGCTTACAATTTAAAGACATGAACCTGTACTTTGATCTGTAAGGTGGACCCTTGCACCCATATGGCACTCAGTGGAATTATATCTTTATCCCTGACATAGTGTTTTCTCTTCAGCCCATGGAGATACAATTTCAGGAAGATCAACATGGAAATTGCAAGAGACAGAGAAATAAAAATGTGCACAATTTTTATAAACAGTTTTAAAAACTAGTAACATTAATTAAATGTGCTTAAGTGCCCTTTAATATATCCATTATTAGCTGGGCAGTTTTCATAGACATTATGGAAGAAGAGGGTTTTAAGGAGGTATTTAATGCAAGACAAGTTCTTACAGTTTTGAGAGGATATTCAGTATATGGAAGAAGGTTTATTAACTTTTATTGTTTCTAAGGGATACACAGATCCTATGGGAATTTAGGGTGTGACAGAAATTGCTAGGTATATTTGTGCATATAGTAAGTTTCCAGGGAGCAGTTATGCAAGTAAGACTCAGTTGCTCTAATGTTTGTGGACTGCAAATACTTAAAGGACAGAAATATAGCCAAAGAAAATTCATTTTGTAGAACTGAATGGAATACTCTGCAGTGCTTGTGACATTCCACCCAGCTCTGATGGATACCAATTGTTAGTCAGTCAATCTGACTTAGTTTTAAGAGCCAGATCGTCAACTAGTTTAAATTGACTTTCACAGAGCTATGCCAATAGATTTTAAACAGCTCAGGATCTGGCTTTGAATGCTGACCCAGTTTATCTCAATTGTACTTGTTTTTTAATTGGTGCTGCAGGTATACAAACCAAATAAGTGTTGCAGGGGAGAGGGGAAGGTTGGCAAATATATTATACTTGTGAAATTCATTTAAAATCAGATTACCACCTTACCCTTGTATTACAAACATATTCAAAAATATAGATATTCAGGTTTAGTCTTTATTTAACTTTTGTACTAGATATTATAAGGGCAAGTTTAGAAAAGGTATTATACAATAGGAGGGATCTCTCTCTCCCCTAGGTACAGTGGCTCTTCAGAAGTGTATAGTGATTTCTTTTGATTTTTAATGTATTTGTTGGGGACAGTGGAACGTAAAATTATTCCCTTCATGTCCAAGGCCCAATTCAGGAAAGCAACCCTGTTGTCTGTCTGGCCAAAGGTGGCTTAATTGCTTTCCTGACTTGTTAGCTTCATTGACCAATACTGGATTATTCCAATGTGCGTGCAAGAGAAAGAAATGTCATCCATTACAGTAGAAATAACCTAAGAAAAGTGAATTGAAAAGAAAGACGTTCCAGTTCCACCGGGATACAGTGCTTTAATATACAGTGATCTCTCTCACAGTGCTTACGGTGAGTAATTAGTTTACACCATAAAAGTTGAGGAGGTTAAATTACATCTGACTTCACAGCATTGAGAAGTAAATTCAAAACCCACTCCTTTGTTCTAGCTTTCCTACTATACTATCCTTGCCCACATCAATACTCCCACACTGTATGAAAGAACTATTAAAAAGACTAAACTCACCTGTTGCTTACAAGGAAAGGAGAGAGATCATTGTTTTGTTCTCTCTTGGTAGACACTGATACAAAAATAATGAGGATGTAGATTTTAATATACAAAAACCAAAAAAAACCAGGACTTTTTTAAAGCTTCATTTTATACTATGAGAAGTTTTTGAGAATTTCAGACTCTCTCCATTACTAGTTTCAATTTTAATGTGCAGTGTTTTTGTTTCTAGGGGGATTGATATCCCTGAAAGGTTGGTTTGTGATTAGAATTCAGTTGGATTATAATACGAAGCAAATCAAATGAGGAAATTGGAGGCAAGTATCAGTCGCATTTCAGTATTTGTTGGGTCATGTGTGAGTAACTGCACTGAGAAAAAAAACATGCTAGGGAAATAGTTTAGAAAGTTTACAAAAAATGGGATGAGAATGACAGGATGGGATGAGTGGGGAAATGCAGGAAATAAAGGCAGGGATTTGCAGCTGAGTAAAGAAAAGAGGGTCCAGCACCATTCCCTGTGAATATTTTAAATTAAACTGCAGGATTACATACAAGTTTAAAGGATATGAGACCATTTGACAGTACTGCATTTTCTAATGATCCGTGCATAATAAATGCTTGAAGGTAATTTGACTGTTACATATAGTCTTCTGACATGCTATCATTCTGGCTAAGAGAAGCTGATGAGTACTTGATCTAATCATTTTAAGAATATGAATTCATAATCTATCTTCAGTGCTGGATGTTTTAATGGCCTACTGAATGTATCTGAATACATAGAACAGAAGCCTTAAAAGAAAAAAGGAAAGGAAATACTTGGGAAAAATATGACCTAATTAAAAAGACTGCAAACATGTTTCAGAAATGAGAGAGTTTTTAATTTATTGAAGCACTTGAAGGATGTTACAGACAAAAGAGACAAATGTAACTCAATAGACAAATTTCCAGTGTGCACTTGAGAACATTTTACAGTGGAGATTAGTTGCTGTGGCTCAGTGTTACACCACAGTGTAAAATTTGGACTGTTTGACTGAAAAACTAAGATCAAATTGAAGAGAAAAATCTTTTGGCTTAAAAAACATGACTAATTTGTGCAGCTGGATTGGGGTCCCATCTTTTCATTATTAATTAAAGGATTGGTTTTCAATTTGAAAACAAGATTACAAGGGCTAAAGTGTGATTTGGACTATATTTGCAGTCAAGGTGATGGGGACACCTTTTGCAACTCTGGGTCAGTGACCTGGGCCTTGAGTACAAGAGTTCTTCCTTCGCATGAACTGATGAGGATAAGTGAGATATAGACCAAGTCTTTCCTAAATCCTTCCACCACTGTGTTGCTCAGCTCACTTGAGCTGATGCAAAGGGTGTTGTACTGTGTTTCTGGTATAGGTCATCAAAGAAGGAATTGTGCCTCAGAGTTCCATCTAACCTAAGGTGAGGTTTGCTGAAAAGAAAAAGTTTTCAACTGAGTTGGAGTTGAGTGTTGGATGAAGTGGGTCCCAGTTCTAAATGCCCCTTGGTGGTTTTGCCCATTTTCCATCTGCCATTTTGGCCCAAATCACCTTTGAAATGTAGTTCAAAACACACACAAAGGAACATTCAAGGGGTGCAGACATTTGAATCTGAGTGGTAATACAAGATCACATGAATCCCCATGAACTAAAGCTACCACATTTCATAAAGCCCTGCCTACTGTGTAGCCTCTCTCTGAGGAATTGTTTCTGCACCATAAAGGAAATTTTTCTCATCTTTATTGCAAGATGGTATGACTTAAAAAAAAAATATCGATATCATTGCACTCCTGGATTTATCTAAATGCTCTGAGTTAATCTTATCTTTATTTCAATAATATCTTGTTTCTGTAACCTTAAGGATGCACACTACATACCAAACAATACCTTATTAAGATTGTAAAGGATGAATGAACTAGTAATCTGAGCTGGTAGTGGTTTATTTTGTTTCCTATAGGTAGGATAAGAGACTGTCGTCTTGTTTTTCTTTTCCCTGCTATTATTTCTAGGATACAGTATAATCTGCTTTTCCCCGGGTACAGCCTAACTACTCAGTTGTACCCAGCTCCAATTAACCTGGGCACCTAAATATCCTTTGTCTCTAAAAAAGAACCTCTTCTTTGATTTGATTGATGTCACGGACAATATGCTATAGAATACAACAGGTGGAGATGTAACTACATATCCCTGCACATGCAGCCTCAAAGGCTTTGTAAGATTCCCTACTGTGAAACCATATAAAAACCTCCCTAAAAACAAACACAAAAAAGCAGGTTCCACAAGTTGTTTGCAAAATTTTGACGAACATGAACATTCCATTAAATGCCATATTTAACCAGTGCTCAACTAGGCTTTGTTTTTCATATTTGCACTCATGTAGCAAGCAACACTTCAGGACACCATGCAAATGGTCCAAGCACAGTTTCTTGGTGCAGATAGATTTATATCATAACAACCAACGTATCTACTGCTATGCTTCAGTACACTGTTAGCATGCTCTGGGGAACTGGACTAGTGCACAGCCAGGCCACTACTAGGGGACAAAGACAGATCAGGGTAACCATCTGTAGTTCTCTCTTGACATGTTATGTGGCCACAGGTGAAAACTGGAGATAAAATCCACATGTGCACACCACATCAGGCTCAATTTTCAGCCCATCTTTTAGAACTAAAATAAATACTGTGCGAGGATTGCAGAAGAGTGCATGCCTGCATTAACCACTGCATGAATGGCATTGATTCTTTGAAAATGTGACCTTTAATGCCTACTAAATTCTGTCTGATCTACTTTCAAATGTTGACTGTCTTTTTAGCTTTCATATAGTGGCAACTCATTTGAGAGGATGGTTAATACCTGCTTAAATTTACTATAAATCATTGTCAAAAGTTTGTTCATACCCTTAGGTGAATAACAAAACAATTTAAAAACACTTTCCCTCAGAGCATAAACTATGAGGCCAGTGTGGATTCCATAGTCTTTCTTGATCAAGTTGGAGACCAGGAGCCATTCCTCTCTCTCAAAAATAAAGAATTATTCCTTTAAGCCTCATTCAAACTGCACTTCTGCCTTCTCGAGCACTGTGTTTGTATTCACAAATAGCAAGTTCACCTAGAACACGATTGGTTGAGTGGCAACAGAATACAGAGCTTCTCATGTCTAAAGTCGGGGGGTTCAAATCCAGTGCAGTTGAATAGTAAATAACCAAAATTTATTATGACTATGAGCTTTTGGTGGCAGTCAAATTCCTATACTAGTGAACAAATACATATCACAGAGCACAACTACAGTAAATACCTTTCCTAGTAATCATGTCCAAGAGGCCCACAACAGGCCATGGAAAGCAACCTATCTTCCCACCCTCAGAAGTATTCCTCCTGGTCAAGGCTGAAGAATATTGAGGATATTTCATGAGGGAGTTTACATGAACACTCTGAGAGCTCCGAGTCCTTCAATTTTACCCAATCTGGCATCATTTATGAGCATTAAATGAATTTATTGTTCAAACAGAAAGTTCACCTGGAATTAACAAACAGAACAAATATAAATTTGTCCTACATCCCACTTATCACAAATTCTACTGAGACTCCATACAAGCCTGGAAATAAACTTCGGCTGTGCATAGCACAGAGAGCTGAATGTATGGACATCTGTTCCAACTGTTATTCCATTTGAAACATACTGTAGATTCCAACTGTAGTACATATTTTAACTGAGCCTTTTAAAATCCACTTCCAGCCTTATGTAGCTGCTTACAATATAAAAAAAATATTCTCTTGTTCTTGGTGCTTTTAATTGCATCTCAAAGAATTACATTTAATAAGAAAATATTGATTTGTAGGATTTTTTACAGCTTAAACAGAAATGCAATGGGTAACATATTATTGTATTTTATCTCATGCTGTACAGCAATCTTACAGCTTAAATATGTTAGCTCATGGCATATGGCATGTTAATGCTCATGTTGTGGGAGTAATGTTTACAATTTATATACCAATAGTTGACAGTGTTCAGTCAATTGCTTACAGGCATGGCGGAGATTCATAAAGCTACAGCCAGACATGTCACACTCGTCTCAACGTGCAACACTGTTCTAGCCAGTTCCATTAAGGCATTCTATGAAAAATTAGATTGAAAAACCTGTCAAGTGTACAATAAATCCATGCTTTCCCCCTTATTACACACTCTTTTGACCACTCAGGATTTCTGTTTTATTTCACATTTAGCCATGCTGAATGTCAACACCCTGGCGTTTTCATTCTACAGTTTCACTTCCTTATTTACCATCCTTCCTAATTTGAATCCTTCCGAATTTTGATGTGTGCTACTTACTTGCCATTCTTTTGCGTTAAATAATGTGTGCTCCATGCAAATCATTGAAGTACTTCCAGTAGTTTGATCTTCACAAATCCATTAAAAGATTTGTTAACTGGTGGAGTCTATGTTTCTTTACTTTCATACAGACCCGATTTAAAAAGTAAGAGATTTTTCAAAAGTGCCTGACATCGGTCTAACTCAGTTTCCATTTAAGTCATTGGGAGTTTTACCAAAGGATGTCAATGAAAGCAAAGAATAGGCTGATCCATCCTAAACATATTAATCTCCCCAGACTTTCCTTTAATCAGAGATTCTTTATGGACTAATTGTAAATCCTGAACTTGTCTTCTCCTTGCCCCTCTGCATTTATCTATTTTGGTTCATTGTGTTTCTCCTGGCTGAGTAAATCTCATTTAATCTTTCCCCCCTTCTTATTGACTTCCACAATTTGACAGATGACAAGCAATCTTGTCTAATTGTTTCCCCATATTTTTATATCTGTAGATCTCAGAATCCTTCAGGCTTGATTCTATATCTGCTCTGCATACAGAGCTTTGTTATAATCACCTACCCGCTGATAAAAGTGTTGTGCTCAACTAAATGCAAAAATCAAGCCAGCTCAGGTTAAGCACCTCCTTGCAACACAAGACACTGAATCCATACTCACCTCGGATCAGAATAGTGTTAGTTTTGAGGCCAAAGATGAAGTACTGTCCAAAGCTCCGCAAGTTGAAATACTATGATTTTAGCAACATACACTTGGGGCAGAAAAAAGAAAGAGTGGCTGTCTTCATTGTGTTCACTCTCTCAGCTTCTATCCATGTCACAAAGCAGAATGCTTTGGGTTATTGTCTGTTTGGAGAGATACAGCACTGAAAAAGCGAAAATAAAATTTTCCCCAGTGTTTGTTTAGTAATGCTAGGAGCTGATCACGGGAAGTAAATAGGGTGCGCTAGAGGTAATGCCACATGAAGGAGACTGACTTCTCCACAGAAGTATGGTGGGATGTGTTGCATGACATGAAAGTTAACACTGAAAGTTATATAGTCTTTTTAGAATTGACAGAGCAGATTGAAAACCTGCTAGTGGCACTTTCTCTCTTGTAAAGGTTTGTAGTAGCCATTTCTCTGTAACATTAATGTTTATTAACTGATAAAGTTTATTAATGACATTTTTATAGCACTATATCATTGTATGGCCCTTGCCTTGAAGAATTTAATTAGACAAATGAAGTATAAGAAGATAGACAAAGGAAGGAGGGGAAAATAAAATAAAAACAACATGAGCAATAACCATCCAGTCACATAACTTTTCCCCACCATGTTGACTATGTTATAGTTCTGCTTCCTATAGCACTACTATATCTTTTCCCCTTTATTTGCTTGCTCATCTCATAGCATGAGGATAGAGATTTTTTTTTAAATTTCTTTTTTTGAGGGTGGAGGGTGGGGAGAGAAGTGTTCATATAGACAATAACCCAGAGCACTTTGCTTCCTTGACCCTCAAGGAGTGATTAGAATGAAGACTCTCATACTCTTTTCCCTGTTAGCAGTTACAAATACACGCATTTCAATTAGGATTTAGCTTTAGTAAACACTGGACACTCAAGCAAGTGTTCAACTGTCCTGGGCCGAACCTGGGGCATGGGGTGGAGGAAGTAAATAGTTCAATGTGTACCAACCTTATGCTTCTTAAGAGGGGCAAATTGGCAGCTGGAGATTGCTGGAGTACTTTCTACCCAAGTCACTGACATTTCCCCTGTGCCAGCCGGATAGGAAGGGAAGGGGCACAGATAGCTGCCCTAAGTGGGCAGTTAAAGGTCACCCTGGCATGGAGAATAGTTAAGTGGCCCTTTTGTATTGCTCAAACGGTGCAAATGAACTGAAGCGTAGGCCAGGGTCTGACCCAGGTGCCCTACAGATGGAAAACATCTGTTAGACAATATACCATATCTCCCTATCAGCATAGGATTGTTCACTTGCCAGTGTTTTGCCCACTCTAGCTTTACATGTGAAAGCTGTCAGGATAATGTATTATGATCACATTTGTCACTACTGTAGTATGTCAGCTTTGTTTGCCTCAAGTAATGCATGTAGCTACAAATAAGTTAAAAGATGTAGCCGACTTGTTTTCTCTCTTATTATATTGAACATTAGGTTTTCCTTTCACATTACATTATCATGATCTGACAATTACTAAATATTCGTGTCTTCAGAACTGATGTACGTTGGTAAGTCATTTTAAAGCTCATGGTGTATCGCAAAGAAAAAAGTCTTGAAGTGGTTGATCCTCATTATCAAGAGTATTGTAAATTATTTATTTTAAATGTACCTGCAGATCTATCATAAGCAATCATGGGAACAACAGATGAGGCATACTGTATCTCTAAAAGAAATAACTGAAGGGGCATGATGCCATAAATAACCAGTGGTGACAACAAGCCTTCACCAATGACAACTTGCATGAAAATTTAAGAAGCTATAATGAGGCATGCACACACACACACACACACACACGGGACAGACACAGAGAACACATTTTGTACAATTAAAGTGTGTAGGGATTTTTCCCAGTAGTTTACTTTAATGTCATTTCATTAAGAATGTTTTAATCACCACACAATATTTCGAAAAATGATGATCCTAGACAAACAGTGCAGTTTGTGCAAGGATGTACATTAGTTGCCTGATCCCACCAGCACCGACACATGCAAGTTAGTTAAGACAGGAGTAGTTGCAATTAATTCAGTGGACAAGTGTTTGCAGGATCAAGGCTCAGCTTCACAAGTGTAGGAGTGAATGACTGGGATTTGCAATAGGCCTGTATAAATGGAAATGAGGATTTAGAAATGCCAGAGAAAACTAGTTCAAACAATCATTATACATAAAAGACAAGGAACTAAGTGTTTGGAAATTTCTGTTGTGGGAGTCTAATTAAATAATTTTATTCATATTCCTTTTCAGTGGACTTTGATTTGTTTCACCTAAAGCTGTTCAGTGAAAAATGATGGCCCATTACACACACACACACACACACACACACACACACACACACACACACACACACACACACAGTCCAAGTAAATACCTCAAAGCTTTGAAAAACTGTCTGCAAGTATCAAGGGACACATGACCCCAAATCGGACATTTAAGTTTCAGAATCTGCATATGCAGAATCATATGAAAAACACCACCCTACTGTCTAGTTTTTTAAATTACATACACTTCACTGAAACATTCATTCAGAAGGTTGAGCCCAACAACTATTTAACTGCATGCAGTTATATTGAAATGCACAACACTTTCCAGCATTATTTGAATGTTATCCTGTTGTAGAAACACTTAAATTAAATGGAACACCACCCGGGTAAAGGGATCTACAACAATTTTTTTGGGGGAGCGGGGGGTGAAGGGGAGAGAACAGGAGGGCAGGATTCAAGCCCTTAAAAAGCCTTTTCTAACAGCTAGCTCTTCAAATTCAACCTGGGCATAAAGGGTCAAGCTGAGATTTTTCCTTTTTGTGCATCATCACCATCATCACATCAAATATCGTCCTCATTTACCTGTTACCAAGTTATGCTGTGACATATGTGCAATCTGATTGCCTTCTGTGTGTTTCTTTATATGTATCTTTCATTAAGAGCTGACATAAAGAGTTGCACAAGTTGACATTTATGTTGATGACACAGATGAACAGAAACCAGCTTATTCTCTCATACTGTTGCTGTATTGGGTCAACAGTAGTAAATACTCATTTTTGTTGTTAGAGAGAAAACTTGATTGTGAATACACAGAGGCTGCAGACCAGTTGAGCAAGAGAGACGTTTCAGACTAGAACTACTTTAGATATGACACTTTCCCCTCAGAAACAAATCATTAAATAACCGTCCCAGAATGGTGTCAGGCAACATGGTAGGAATGGGGATGCTGTGCACTTTGTGTGAAACAAAGATATGAACTGCATATATTCAGACAAGATATTGGAGCAGGAGAGTCAATAGCTTGAGTTATGCCTTAGTTTCTCCTCACTACTTTACTCAATCTGTGTTGGTTAAGTAGCTTGGCCTTCCAACTAAAGTGAAGAATCTTCCATTCCAAGAGGCACAAGACTCCAAATAGAAAACAATAGCCATACCTTCCCCCTTTGATGCCAGAGCTTTGCAAATACTCTGTCACCCCTTATTAGGAGTAGCAGCAACTCACCGCTCACCCCCAAGTGTCACCTGTGTGGTATATGTCCTCCCATCTATTGTGGACTCCAGCTCTAACTAACAGAGCAGCCTTCTATTTCAATCTCAAACACCCACTTCATTCTTCCCTCAAAGCTAGTTTCTCCACAGGTTAGAGAAAGCATCCCTCTCAGGCTTTCATACTGCTCCTTCTCAGTCTTGGGAAATGCTCAGCTTTCATGTCATCCCCCACAGTGAAGAATGGGGTCAGGAGGAAGAACACATCCTCCTTTTCCCTGAGTAAAAAACAAAGGCTGTGTCCACTTCAAGCATAAGTACATCTCCCTTCCTGCCCAGGTGAAAACTACTTCCTTAATTTTTACATGCAGCGGATGGAGCAACCCTCTGCCTGTCTCCCTTTGCAAGAAATTAATATTTTCCCTGCCAAAACCAGTGTGGAGTACATTCAGCCTGTGGCAAGCACCTTACTCAAGAAGTGAGTTAGCCCTGAGGACCTTGCCAAACTTCAGTATGAATAACTAAAATCTGCCTACCTAAAATTACCCCTGAAATTTTAAGCGGATTCTTCACTTCCTGTCCTAAACTGTTATGTAGATTTGTTGAGGGATGGATGAAATTAATTGGAAGGACAGGAAGGATAGTATAATCTTCACCCACTGTTGTAATTTGGGAGCCAAATCTTTACCTTATATGTCACTGTAATGGGGTCAGCACCCACTTCTTATGTCTGAAGTCTTTAAATCAGTCCCAGCCCTGCCATGGGGCTGTGCCCCCAGGGATTCCTCCCTGGAGGCAATGATTTTGTCCTCTTAGTCTATTTTGGCCCCAGTCTTCAGCTGGGCCTCCTGACAGTTCATTCCCCTCTAGGGGAGGTGCTTACTGATGTCCAAGTGTAGGCCCTTCCCCACTAGCCTATTCGGGGGACCTGGGCCTACTCACTACTCCAGGCTCCAGCCTTCACCAATATCACCCTTAGCTCAGAGTTCTTCTAAACCCAGCCCCAGTAGCCAGCCAGGAGCTCTTCCTTACTCCCCTAATCCCTACTAGCACTGGGCTGTCCATTGTGCTGCAGTCCCCTCAACCAGCCATACCATCCGCACTCCTTCAGCTCTAGAGAGGAACTGCCCAGTATCTGGCTCTGTAGCTCCTTTTTATAGGGCCCTCCTGGATCCAAATTGGGTGCTTCTCCTGCAACCACTCTAGCCAGCTTTGAGGACCTATTCTCAGCTCCTTACCTAGGACAAGTGTGGCAGAGCCTTGAGGCCTCTAGCAGGGGGCCTCTGGGCCTAATCCACCCATCAGTCACTTTCAGCTAACCACTTTCAAATGCCATCAACCATCACTGGTGAAGCTTGTGGAGTTTGAAACACTGCAAATCTCACAAGCTATTTGTGTGGAGTGCAGTGTTTGCAAAACTATTTTAAGATGGCAAGTCTGTTTCTAAGGTAATGATTATGACTATTCAATTATACTACAGAGTCATGTCAGGCCTCAACTGATCAGGTTTCCACTGTGCTAGTCACTGTCCATAAACACATTTATAAACAGTTCCTTCCTTGAGTAAGAAGATAATTCTCTGAAGACTTCTGTGGATCTAGACAGACTGACACTTTCCTGAAATACCCTGAATTAATTTTATTGAATTAGGTTAATCCTTTTGGGGTCCATTGTATTCAAAAACACGTTATTGTGGAATTACATGAATTTCCATGGGAAGGGTAAACAGCAGGGAGTGCTTAGGCAAATTCATTCAGGTTGTTTCATCTCCAGAGAAACAACCCCTGGAAAGTATGCATATACTAGTTCAAATTGGATTCTCTAGGGCCCAAGAGACAAAAAGAGCTTTTCGTAAATAACTGGATATTAAACATGGTCTTCTTCCTAATACAGAAAACAGACAGGATTCTTGTCCATCAACAGCCCTAATACTTAGGATAGGGTTGGAAGGACTGGGCCCAGCAGAATCCATGTTAGTGGTAGGATGAATTCTAGCTTATTAGCATGCATATAGGTTCTTTTATTGTTTTTAATGTTTTCTCTGCAATGCTGTGTACCTTAAGAATGAAATATGCTTGCATAGAAAGAACTTGTGGTACTTATAACTGTTGGCAATCAGTTTCTGAAGAGAAAGCAAACAGGTGTAATTAGGCAACCTTTCTGTGCTGAGAAATATACAATGAAGGCAGGGAACTATGCAGCCTAGGAACACCCTGATCAGAAGGGAGAGAGAGATGCCAATCTCCACCCAGAAAGGAAATGGCTGGGGAGCTGGAATTTGATGGTAAATATCCTGGCTGAACCACTGGGTGGAAATACAGGTGCAGTTGCCCTGAACTGTGACAGCATCAAACAACTGTCATGGTTCATCCAAACAAACAAAAAAACCCAAAAAACTTATGATGTATACAAGAGATGAAAATAGTCTATGAGGCAAGAAGTTTAACTGCATCACGAAAGGACCAGAGGTATCTACCTAGTTGCTACACACCAATTTCCATCGAGATAGATAATGAAGTATCATAAGAAGTTCCTACACTGACTGTGGTCAAAAATGATGAGGCACCTAGTGAACAAGGGCCTGCTGCTGGAACCTGGTAAAAAAATGTTTCTTTACAACAGTGATCATGGGAAGTTCCCACCTTGGTTGTGTACAGCACTATGGCCATAATTGTGGGGATTTTTTTTTTGTGATGGGTATCTTTAGAAAAGTCCCACTCAACATGATTGTCCCACTCAACATGATTGTAAAAAGGTTTAGTCCACTTTCTATACACTGACGAAAAACAAAAACTGGATCTCATTCTTAAAGGTTACAGAAAAGAATTCTGTGTAGTCATCCCAATATAAGCGAATGCTGGAAAAGAACAAACTTCAGTGTCATAGTAGCACAGTCATTAAAAAAAAAGTAAAGGCTCTGAGTGAATACTCTTATCTGACGTTTTAAAATACAATATGTTATGAGTTTTTAAATGGCTAATCATTTGTGTGTGTAATGTCACAATACGTTTCTTCCAGGAAATATATAAAACTTTCCTCGACTATTTAAATGCCTTGTGAGGTGTTCATAAAAGTATTTTATGAAAAATGATATTTTTCCTCAGCATGCATTATACTGCAGTTTATTGTTTTAGTAAATGAGCTATGCACTTACTCGTTTTACTGTCTGTGTACAACATTAGTCTTTGCATGTAAGTGCTGTTGAAATTCAGGGAACAGAATCAAATTTATTGAACTCTGCAGTACCTCTGACAGTAGTCATTCAGAATCTGTTGTTAAAGCCCCAGGAAAAACAAAACAAAAACAAAAATTTACCAAAAAGTAATTTCCAGTTCAGTTCAAAATTCACTAGGGAAATGAGAGAAATAAACAATACCTTCACAGTTTGCTCACTCAGTGTTGCAATGGCATTATAAAAATGGTGTTTAATGGTGGATCCCAAAGGAAACCACCTACTATATCAAAGGTTAAAAGCAAAGCATTCTAGATCAAGTATACCAATATTTTCCCAGCTTGATATTTTGAAGAATTTGGAGTTTCTAGTGCAAAAGCACTATTATTTATTCCAAAAATAGTCTCATATTTTAAAGTGCATCAGAAAAACTGAATTCTTATAACCAGAACTCTGAATTGCTTCATGAAGATTTTTCACATTACTTATAACTGCACAACCCCAGGCTATACCTTTCTTTACCCCCAAACACTCAGATCCTCACTCTTACAAGTGAAGCTTTTGCCTCTATCTTCAGTACAGTGCTTAGGGTGCATTGGCAATATCTGGGGCATTTGTTACATCCCTGGATGAACATCAATGACCAGAATTAGCAATAAATTCTTCTGCCCCGTTCAAATCTTATCTGGAAGAAAGACCCACAAGAACTATAAATCAAAAGCCAGAATATACTACACATGTAGCTAGTTACACCCTGAGCTGATGTATTGAATGGATGTGTACATAAGGAACATGATAAATGTCCTCACCTATCTTGGACTGACCATCTCTTCCAGATTGTGATCAAACTCTCCAAGTAAGAAGAAGCTACCATAATGATTCACTCCTGGAAACTCATGGCCCTGGTCCAAATCCAATAGATCTTTGCATGAAACCCCAATCACAACCGAAGGCCATGAAGTGGCAGGTCTAGTGAGATGCTATGTACACTAATTAACCACAATTTTGACCAAAGATTCCGCTCCCTTCCCATCACTCCTTCACATTCCTTCCTCACAATGTTTTCTGTTAGCATTGCTCGCCTCACTTAGCTGTTATGCATGATCACTCCTATGGTATGAGTATTCCCATGGTTACCAGTTGTAACTGTTAGGTTGGGCGGGGTACATGGGGTTTGTAAATGTACCATTCTGAATAAGATATGTTCAATATTCTTTTATTTTTCCTCTCTTTTCTCTGTACTGTCATTTAAATTATTAACAAAGACAAAGATGTTTCAGTTGAATTCTCTTCTGCTTCTCATTGTGGTGCTTCAGACAGCAATGGTTATTTCACAGCTTTTTTCATTGTCAAAACCCTTTAAAATAGCAAATTCATGGGCAGGGGGTGGAAGGGTTTGTGGGAGGAATGTAATTGTTTGCACTTCCATGGCACCAGACTTTTCATAAATCACAGTGAATCCTGCTACCCCATCCCAAATCTCTGGGAAGTATCACATTGATCATACTCAGAAAATAAGGTGTGTACACGTGAAGTGAATGGTAACTTATTTACATATTTCAAATAGATTTTTTGTAATAAAAATAAAAACAGGAACAAATGAGCAACAACAGATCCCAGGGAAGTGAATAAACAATGTCTGTGGAAACATCCCCTTGCTCTTCCCTTCCCTGACAGTGAGTATGTGTGTGGGGGAAAACAACTGAGAATTATTGTGCAAGGGGGATGAATGGTGGATATCTTATTTGTGGATTTTGGGAACTGAGCGTAGTCTGGGCTACAAGGATAGGATGGGACTCATTGTCTCCTTCCTGCATGATCTGAGGAGTTCCCTTGCAAGGTGTTTTGGCGTGCTGGTGGAGTATGTTGTGCTGGTCATTTAGCATGCTCCCATTCACTTCCTTATCAGCAGTGTGGGCTGCAGCTGGAGGAGAAGCAGAAGAAGTGGGAAGAGGTGCTGCCTGATCCAGGAAAAAAGCAGCTACAATGGTGATGGGAAGGCCCTGAAAGCATGCAGCCACCTGTTGGACTAGTGACTGTATGAGTGCATGCTCCCATTGCTTGTGATGTCTCTACATTTGTAAGAATCCCTCATCCTACCTAAGAGAATGTCCTCACTTGCCCTAAGAAAGTCCAGCTGCTCTTGATTCCTTTGGTCTGTGCCAATCAGAGTCCTCCCCAAAAAAAGGGCACCTTGTCAGAATATTTATAGTGCATCAAGGGGCTGGTTCATACCCTTCGGGGGTGGGGGGGGAGGGTGTACCATCACCAGTCACCTTTTTCTTCTTTAGGGGCTGGCCATCACTTGGTGAACACAACAGTTTTAAAAGTACCAGAATGGAAAAGAGAAGTGGCTTTCCAGAACTGCAGAGGACACACACAGCCATCTATGCCAGAGAGATGTTTTTGCTAATGGTGAATCCTCTACATATTGCTGAGTGGACGGGGTTGGTGAGCTATGAAGAAGGGCTAATCACATTTTCCCTGCCCTTAAACCCAAAGAACTAGCTTGAATATCACTACACCAAAAATTTCTGAATCATGCTCACACAACTAGGTGGCAATTCAAGAGGAACGTAATTGTATTCTCAGCTAGCAGATGGCGTTCCCACGGAAGAGGAACAGAGCCCACAAAGAGCACCCACCAATACCCTCTGTGTCACCAGAAACTGTGCTCCCTGTGTGCAGGGAATAGCACTGAAAGGGACAGGAATGACTCCAGAAGTGTATTTTCTTCCCTGAATTTTTGGATTAACACCACAAGCTAGTGGTCTCTCCACTGCTAAGGGACAAGGCTCTCTGTCTGTGCAACTGCCAGAGTGGATGCTTCACCCACACCCACTTCTTCAAGCTTCTGTAGAGTGGCTCAGAGCAGGAATGGAGACACACCAGGGTTTGGGAACAGTACAAAACACTGAAGTGGCAGCAGGGAGAATGGACTTTATGACTTTCCTCAGACAAATGAAGAGTTCCCTTTTCCTTCCTGGATCAAGTGGGGCACATACAGAAGCCACCAATCACCCCCTTTTCCCTTCTGTGTGGCTCTTGTTTGTAAGGGGAAGGAAAGATGGGGGGGAAGAGGGGTAACTTATTTCCCCCCCCAGGCCCCTTTAAACTTTGCACCCTCCCTCTCTCTACCCCCCTCCCTCCTCTTCCCCTCGTTCATGCAGCCCAGGGACTCTCGCTTTTAGTGCTGCCCAAAGAAATGTACAGACACAGGGACACAGTGACTGCTTGTTAATAGTCTGTTACAGCTGATGCTAAATACTTCACACTGGTTCATGTGATTTCAACAAAGTCATTGATTTACAGCCATGTTTTGCTTGGGAACCATGTTGGGACGGAGTGTAATCGGGGTTTCATGAGGGGTCCAGCAGTAGGGGATTATGGCACACCACCACCCATGTAACATGTGCACTCACTCTGGAACTCTTTTGAAAGTCTGTCCTTTTGTTTCAAACAACTGTATTTAAACAAGAACTTAAATAACTCCTGAATGATCCATTGCTAAGAGCTTCTTCAGCCTTTCCTAAGTCACCCACTTGGTTGCCTCTTTCCACACCAGGTTTAGGCTGCTCATCCTCAACCTGCCTTTCCAAAATCTGTCCATATTGTGCTTACAAAACCAACTTCTCTAACATAACATCCCTCTAAATTACACCCCTTCAATCCTTTTCTCACTCTCGACTTCATCCCTTCTTTCATGGCCCAAATCCTTGCTCATGGAAGCAGTCCAATTGAAGTCAACCGGCCTCTTCTCACAAGTAAAGCAACAGGATTTGGAACCTGGTCAAAGCCCACAGAAACCAATGGAAAGACTTCCATTGACTTCAGTTGGCTTTGGATCAGGTCCTTGGCCCTGGTTGATTACAAGTTGAATGCATACAAGAACATAACTAAATCCATACACATTCAGCCATATTGTGAATCCCACATGTAAATGAATGAAATAAATCAGCCATATTTTGTGTATGTTTCATCTACCATAATATTATGTCTCTTATGTGTGCTGAAATTCCAGAGAATTTCAGCTAAGGATTCCATCTTACTGAACCAGTCTCTGGTTGCAATTGTTTCTCACGTGCTTCTACAGACTCTCATTCTAAGGATAATGATAGTGATAGTGATATTCTTGATGCTATAGCCCTCAGGAAATTTAACCTTTGACCACTGCGGTCCAAGAGATTGATCAAAATGCCAATCCATCAATAAGGCTACAGGCTGCTCAAGAGTGCTTAGCTTATGATATGATATTGGATATCATATCATACATGATATAAAGAAATATCATGGGAACATTTATTTTGATAAAAGAAATCTCACGTTAAGGTCTTTAGGTCCTATCTGGCAAATGCTTACACATGCGATTTAGTTGTATGCAGATGTGTTTCCAGTCTAAGTCCTTGATCCTGCAAACACTTCAGGGCAGGAACACAGTATTATATAGAATAACCACCACTAATGGGTTTGGAAACAGAAAACCAAACACAATGTAAATTATTTTTTTGTTTTTATTATCCTGTACAGATTCTTAAAGATTTCCAAGCAAATTCTCTCTCTCTCTCTCGGGGAAACTCATTAGGCACATATATTCTGCCTCTCTACTTTGTTCATTTCCATTTTTGACTCCTTACTCATTTCTATTACTTCTCTGCTGACTCCTTAAAGACTCACATTTCTATAACTTGCTCCATAACATTTTTACATTTCCATAAAGTGCCTTTTTGGAAGTCTCATTGTTCAGTCACTTTCATTCCTCTATCCTATAAACTAAATTACACGCTCCCCTAGATTCTCTCACTGTTCTCTTGCCCTCTAGTCTGTTTAATGCCATTTAAGTTCAGAAACTGCAGAAGTGTAAAGATGCTCTCCCACACAGCTGTTTTTTGCTGTTAATGAAACTTTCTTCCTGCCTCTTTCACAGCCTTTTCATCAGCCACTTTTGAATTTCACTTATAACAGTGAAACTACAGAAGTTTTGTGCACTCATTTTCCCATATTACTATATACCCTTCTAAAGTTAAATTGGTACTGTGCTTCAATCAGCCACAGACATAGAAGGTAAATTACACCCATTACTTCATTTACATTAATCACTATCATTGTCACATAAAAAACCACCTAGGATGAGGTAATATTCAGGCTGAAGGATCAATTGACAGCACGAAAGTATAGCATAAAAGGGAACGTGCGAAAGTGACACATTATTAAAGGGAATTTATTTAATAAAATGTTCCATTCCACAAGCTCTTAATATAGTATTGAGAGTTGACAATCACAGAAATCGTAGTTGGAAAGGACCTGTTAGGTCACCTTGTTCATCCCTCTTTCAGTGCAGAATGGTTCTGTATAATACATTTTCAAGTGTTTTGTCCAGTCCAGTTCTAAATGACTTAAACGATGAGGTTATCCCATAGATGTGCAAGGTTCTAGGAGGTGCTGATCACCTTTAGCTCCCATTATCCATTTATCTGTGTATGTACTTACATGACCTTCATCACCAGGAGATCTGCATTCCTATCTTCTGTGTTGATTTCCAACAGAGAATGATAATAGGATTATGTGTGAACTCAATCCCTCCCAGCAATGAATCCCCACCCCCCACCAAGGAGTAATCCTTCTGCAGAAGCTGCTGACTGCCCCACTGATTGTGGAAGATCCATATATACAGGGGACCCTCTGAGCCTTTCTGATGGGGGCCTCCCAATCAATCCCATCATAAAACAGTGTGTACATACATTTATAGCACAATGGAAAGAGGAAAAAAGAGTACTTATGGTTTAAAAATATTCAAGCCTTTCTGGAAATGCCTTGTTTGGAAATCTTTAAGAATCTGTACAGGATAATAAAAACAAAAAAATAATTTACATTGTGTTTGGTTTTCTGTTTCCAAACCCATTAGTGGTGGTTATTCTATATAATACTGTGTTCCTGCCCTGAAGTGTTTGCAGGATCAAGGACTTAGACTGGAAACACATCTGCATACAACTAAATCGCATGTGTAAGCATTTGCCAGATAGGACCTAAAGACCTTAACGTGAGATTTCTTTTATCAAAATAAATGTTCCCATGATATTTCTTTATATCATGTATGATATGATATCCAATATCATATCATAAGCTAAGCACTCTTGAGCAGCCTGTAGCCTTATTGATGGATTGGCATTTTGATCAATCTCTTGGACCGCAGTGGTCAAAGGTTAAATTTCCTGAGGGCTATAGCATCAAGAATATCACTATCACTATCATTATCCTTAGAATGAGAGTCTGTAGAAGCACGTGAGAAACAATTGCAATTCATCACAAGTCCCTCTATGAATGAATCAAACTAAGCAAATAAATAATCCTACATACACTGAAATACAACAGCAGAGAGAGTGCGCACGCGCATCACTCACATCTCCTGCTAACTCTGGTGTGTCAGTCAGTCATTCTTTCTTCTTTGTTATCAGGCCCACCACCACCAGTAGTTATTATCCTAGTGTCTCCCTGTGTGCTCCCACCACAGCATACAGGCTAAACAGCATCTTTTATCCTGAGTCACACTCATGCCTACTAAGGCTCATACATATGAATACGTATTGCGACTCCTTTTTCCTTATCCATACTTCCACATCCCACTAATGTAGGGGTCCCCCATTTTCATACCCTACCTCATTAGCTCCTTTTTTACTCATTAACATCAGATAGTTTCCATAACTTGTGGTCCAGATAAATTCCCCAAGATGTTACTACTAGTCATCTTGCAATGTTCACTGCTACATTGGGACACATTTTCCAGTCTATTGCTGCATAGTTTCTAGTTTACTAGTTAACTCATCTTTTACTATAAAAGTTATATTTTTCCTGGTACTAGTCATGGTAACCTCTTTTAGGCTTGAGACCTTCTATGGTCAAGCTATATCTTACAGACCTAAAGCTTGTAGGCCTTGTAGTACACTCTTATCTAACTTACGTACCTAATCACACTCAGAGATGCAAACATACTTTTCCACTTACATCTACAGCTCAAATCTAATTTCATTATAAATACCATATTGGTTTCCCTATGTCTGATTTATGAATTAAAAAAAACAGAACTCTCAAGTTGTGACAATTCAAATGAGTAGAATTCATACACACAGTTTTTGAACGTTTTATTGAAACACACTACAGATTCTTTGAGAGATCTGACAAGATTGAAAAAAAGAAAAAAAAAGGCTAAGAGCAAGGGAAATGAAAACAACTCAGGTATAGACCTAAGCCTTAAAAAAAATGTGGGTACGGGACAGCAGTCTTCATGAAGTGCCTTTCATTGCATTTCTACCATTCTGCTCAGTTGCAGGGGAGAGAGCTTGTACCACTACAAAATGAGCAAGGAGTTCAGTCCTCAAGCCCTTTGGATCTCACAGAAGATAGTATGATACTCTCTGAGCCTCCTCAGCCACATGTGGCTATCACCTTCACAGTTTTCACTGTTCAAAGGGAATCTGGCTGACAGAGCTTCTCCTACAAGCACAGGGGAAGTTCCCCAGTTCAGAAATACTTAAGCATTCCTAAAGCTTCAGGCTACATACACTTTTCAGTTTCCAGAGTGGGAGATCAATTCACATATCCCTGCTTTTCCTTTGAGCCACAGGACACACTTTCTCCATGGCTTGAAGTTCATGAAGAGCCTTCCTCATGGTCTGGAGACAAAGGATATGATGCTGCAGAGGTGGCCCCAGCAACATGCCAAGTCATCACCACCTTGCACGACCACAGCCAGATTTTGGAGGTGAGTAAACTAGCCTTGGCTGGAGGCCACAACATTGTTGAGATATGCCACTTCATAAAACTTACGAGAAGATCAGACTAGCTGGAGTGGATTGGGGATGTGATAAAAGCTTAAACAAAACAAAACAAAATTAAAAGCCACAAGATAAAAGGCAAAGCTTTTCTTAAAGAATGAGTGTCAGACTCAGAGTGTTTTTATCATAAACTGACACTTTGTTTAATATGGGATTGAGCAAAATGATGTGTTGAGCAGATAAGAATGAAGAAAATAAAGAATGGAAACAAATAAATCTGGCTTTTAGGCCTCCAGTCAGGATCCTAGCCTATTCCAGTGGGAGAAGGATGAGCCCAAACTGACCAAAGAGCTATTTGAATAGTTTCGTAGAGGATTTATACAACGTGTAATGCTACCCCCTAAACCTTCCTACAGAAGGTTGGAGCAAGATGACTCTGAAGTGTCCCATTGATTTTACCTTCTGGGTAAAGATTTTGTGCATGACTGTAAACAAAGCCTGCTATACATATGCTTTCTTTTTGAGATGAAGAATTTTTGTAAAGGCGATTAGTAAATAAAGCAGTGTTTCTAGGTGTTGCTATTGAATAGAGAGAAATTAGATATAAAAATTACAAAAATAGTGTTAATGTTTTCTTAATATTTAGGGGCAGATTTTCAACAGGTGTTAATTGTTATAGCTCCATGGCCTTCCACTGACTGCTCTAGTAGTCAAATTTAGATTTTACATTAAAAAAAAATCTAGCTTCTTGGTGCTAATGAGAGTTGAGACTGTTCTATACCTTCAGGATCAAGTCCATAGAAAGAAGATTCTCCCCTCCCCATCCCAAAATAAATTACCCATAATCACTTTTAATCCTTATATGTCATATCAACATAACCACTGTAGGTGGTGATTAATTTTCATATTAACATAGGAATGAGTATTTATCCAATACCACATGACAGATATTGTTAATGTTTCTGCTATTCCCTGAGAAAAGAAAAATCTTCATTTATAGCTACCATATTGGCTTTGATGATTGCAGTTCACAAACTGGACAATAAATGGAAAAATAGTGGATTTTACATTATAAAAGGTCAAATGTTTCTATGTATAGAAATAACTTGACTTTTGCATAGATTTGCAAAGGAAAAGATAAAGCAGTGATCTCATAATGCTGACCTTGTTTATGACTTGTGAGTCTCCTGCTACCATCTCTTCCATGGCTGAATGGAAGAAGCAAAGTCATTATTTTCAACAACTGAATCCATGTATATTCCAGTGGCTATCACTCGAGCTCTTAAAGTACAGATACATCTTACATGAGAATTGTTTGGATAATTTCTAAGAATATCTGTTCTTTGGATGTCTGGCCTGAAGAGTCTAGTTTATAAAGTTTATTTCATTCCATTGGCTCTTGGCATAACCACAGTTTATAAAAGTCTCTGACTTTCGGTGCAACTCTCAATGCCTTTAAGATTAAAATTATTAGACCTTGGATGATAAAGCCTGCTGGTTTGCTTAATGATCATCCTACTATGATTTCTACCTTGCAGATCAAGGCTAAGATCCTTCAAAAGGCTGAAAATGAGCAGATGCAGGTTAATTTATAGGATAATATATGCAGCGATATGAAAATAATAGAATGCATACACATTCTAGCAATCACTTAGTTCAGGAATTGACTCGAGATTGCACTTGGTAAAGTTTTCAGTTGCAATTATTTTGACTGATTTGAAAGCTGTCTCTTCATTGTTAGTTCTGGATGAGTTTATAATGTTTGATATCAGAAAATAAGAGGTGATACTGGCATAATCTGACCACTGTTTGAATGCATACTGAGAACTGACTGTGCTTTTTATCTTTTCTACATAAGATATTTGATTCCTCCTCTGCTTAGTTTATTAAGGTGTATCTTAAGTGTCCCATTAAACTGCATACTAGGGACATTATTTTTCTTGCTACATGTGCAATTTTGATTTCTGCCTCAATTTTTCATTGACCTGTTGTGATGCTCCATTACTCTGCTGATACCTTGGCCTTGCCTTTTCCTTTGTTTTGATGCTTTATTTTCTTAGTGTCTGTCAGGATTTCAGAGTTGCCTAGCACCCACATTTATCTTAATATCTTGATCACAGTATCATTTTGGAAAGAGTTTCCAGACTCTGAAGAAAAGCACTCCATTTAAACATGCTATTTCCTAAAGTTATGTGTAGATGTTGGTCTATGCATCAGTCACTGCAAAATTAAACTCTTGGTACTCGTGATCATGGGATATATTGCTTTCTGGGCTTTTGCTTGTTCAAAATACTAAGCAGCTATTCAATCATTCCATACGAACATTCTTGTTCCCTACCTATTGCATTGATTTTAAAAGTATACTGCTCACTTTCAGAGCGCTCAAGAGCTTCCCACTGTTGCCTGTTAATGATTTACTCATTCCCAGATCCTAAAAACCAACACACAACGAAAAAACCCAATACCAAAAACCCAGGTGAGCTCTGAGATAATCAGCTGCCATGCCTTTGTGACTTTTGGACTCAGGATACTGTGTGCATACGCTTTTGGAACACTGTTCATTTGAAATCTCTGAGTGAAATCACCAACATAAATTAAGTCTTGGTGTTTGCATCTTTATTTTAGTTACCAAGACCTGACCACAATAAAGTTAACCCATTTGTTAGGGGTACTGGGATCTTTCAGCGAGCAAAGATTTACATTGCAACTACTGTGCTACTGACAAGGTGTTGGAATATTTTCATCATGTTCTGTAAAAAGTTTTTAACCTGAATCCTACAAACCACACCCACAAATAGCAGTTCATGGGATTAGATCCTTTATTAGCATATATTAAGATAAATTCTGCTCTCCCATTTAATTTCATCTGCCACAATTTACATTAAGTTCATGTGGTTGGACAGCTGTAATTATGGTAGAATATGGGCAATATCATAGACTAGAGAGCAGATTTGTAAAGGTATTTAGGCACCTCTCTGTACCTAATGGGCTTTTTCAAAATCACCAGCATTGGTCTACCTCTTTTTCCACTGCAGTCAGTGGTAAAACGCTCATTGACTTCAGCGAGATCAGAGTCAGGCTAACATACAGTGCTTTTGAACACTCACAAAGCAAATCTATTGCACAGTAAAAAAAAACAAAAAAAACCAAAGAGGAGTACTTGTGACACCTTAGTCTCTAGATGTCACAAGTACTCCTCGTTCTTTTTGCTGATACAGACTAACATGGCTACCACTCTGAAACCTATTGCACAGTGTATACAAAGTTTTTGTTTTAGGATATATTCCTATCAGTATTTTAATTATGTTTTTACTTCTAAACAAAACATGAAGACGTGCATTACAAACTCTTTAACGAGGGCCTAAGGTCATGAGCCAAAGCCTACTGGAGGCAATGGGAAACTTTTTAATTGACTTTAATAGGCTTAAAATAAGTCCATAGATGCCCCAGTTGAAGGAATAATGGGAGGTCAATTGGACAGTTTACCAGGGAGCACACTAACCTTTCCTTAAGGTATGTTTGTAAGACAATCAATATATTTTATGGGGAATATTTGATCCTGTAAAATAATTTAAACAGATCAGAGTTGTGGCAGGTTTGATTATAACCTCAGGATGCCTTATCCATTGTTTTTTGCCCTGCCAAGATGACAATACAACCCATGAATTAGACAATAGTGGATACAACTTTCCATTATAGTCATACTTTTTATTGTCTTGAACAGATTCCAGAGCAGTTGTAACAATAGCTCTTGACTTCTGCTAGGTCCATTCTTGTTTACTTGTAATGTTCTAATAAGTGATCATGTTGGTCCTCTTGGATGGTATTCTCTGTTGAGTCTGAGAATTCTTCCTACGGTGTATGATGCCTGGAGCTCTATAGAGATATCTACTACTTTCTCCTTTGTGTTAGTTTCTGTATTCTTTCCCAAATATCTCACGATTAGTCCTCCCACACACTTCCCAAATTGCAACTATTTTAAAGATACTGAGCCATATTCAGCTGTGGTGTATCACTAGTGAAGTGAAATTATGGATACACAAACATTTCCACTCAAGAAATGTGTCATAGTTAACCTACACACACTGAGAATCCCTCCGCATATTTTGGCTCTGACCTGTTGGTCACTTTTCTCAACCATTCAGTATTGGTTCTAGCTCAGCTTAGTTATTTCCCTTCCACTGTGCTTTTGTGCAGAGTTTTCAGTACATTAAAAGATACTTTTCTATTAATTTTTATTAATAAACTTTTGTTCCCTAAGCTCTCAAATTCATCTCGCTCAGCTCCTCAATTACCCCAATGCCAAGGCTTTGCAATGCTTTGGAGAGGTGCAAGAAATATGGTTCTGTATTCTAGTTTAAATGTATTATTACTCAGAGTTCTGTATTAATATGACTAATAAAGAATTTGTCAAAAAAATTTCCTGAATTTTTTGTTGTCTGTATTGTTACAGACATACTTGCTGAAAGATATTTTGAAATAAATGACCAAAAATAACTGAAACTGGTGTAATTATATTGTGTTATTTTGACAAATAAAATATGCTGAATTTTGCAGGTTTGAAAATATTGTGCACAGAACTTAATTTTTTGTTGCAGAATTCCCCTCGGAGTAGCCTATGTAGGAGCTCCTAGCCAATTAAAACTGAAATTACATACTACAGATTACATAAAGCCTGCACTGAACAGCATTAATTTTCTGCTGTTATGATTTGTAATAGAATGGGGTTAGGAATTGTCAGTTCCATCTTTGGGAAAGCAGAAAAAAGCTAAAATAAACTTGCAGGGCTGTTAATAGCTAAGAGGAATCATAAATAAGGCTGTGTCTCCGTCTGTCACTGATGCCATGACTTTCCATGAGTGCTGTGACTTTTTCAGCAGCTGATGCAGCTGGCTCGGGGGCTGTATATAGGAGTATATAGTACAGGTCATGGGCTGTGAATTTTTGTTTCCTAACCATGACCTGTACATGACTTTTACTAAAATTTCCTGGGCCTAAAATGGAGCCTTAATAAATAAAGAAGTCAATCGGTTTTTATTTCTTTGGCAGTTATATGGACTTGCCTGGAGAGTGTTTTTACTGGGCTGAACAAGAATCAGATTGCATATTTTAAATTTAAAATTAGATGTATACAGAGACATGTAGTAAGCTTTTCCTGTATTTGGACCTGATTTTTAATTCCTGATTAAATACTCACTCAGTACGCCAGATCACTGAAAATATAGCAGGTAGGGGAAGTTGGAAAATATTATGTACTGTGTGAAAGCCATTTTTTGGTGGCAGTGTTCTAAAATAGCATCATTACAAAGGAACAGAACCAGACACATGGTAAATGTTCAACACATCATGTTGTGGCTTGGAGTTATAAATCCCTTATAACTATCTCAGAAACTGCTTCTCTCCTAAAAGGAGAAGTCAGGTGATCTGCTCTCACCACCAACCCCTCAATTTCTGTTTTGCTGTCCAGTGACAAAACTTTTGCAGTGGAGAGCCATTGACTGAGCCTCACACCCACCATTAGTCAGACAAAGTCCAGATTTATGGATAATCAGAGCATGGTGAAAAGCTTGTTGATTTACTCAAGCTTCTGCCTAGGGGAATGGCTGAAGCAGCAAATGAAAAGATTGGTGAGTTCTCTTTAGAAGACAATTAGTGTCAATTTTATATATTAAATGTATGTACTTATACCAATAAAATATGACAAGCACATCTTATACAATGAAAAATAGTGAACTTATGTCCTAGTTATCTTTCACTAAAGAAAAAAAAAATGGATCCCACTGTGGAAAAATGCCATGAAAGAAGGCGATGTAAAAGAAAAGGACATTGGATAGGTAAAAAAGGTAGCATTTCAAAAAATGAATGTCTTTTATATAGACCACTCCAAGTGGCCATAGGACTGTAGGCCAATTTACAATTTTTATTTCAAAATAGGATAAGAGCATCACTGACACTATTACATCCTATACTGGCCAATGCTTTGGAATTGTGACGGTCATGAGTAAACCCACTGTTGGATTATGCTCGCTTGAAATACATTCCAACTATTGACATATGTGTGGAAGATTTTACAGGAAAAAATACACTAAGTAGGAACAAAAAAAGTGATACAATCATGGTTTGATACAGATATAATGCACTCGACAGAAGAAATCAACTGGAAAGTGAATGCTGAATATTTTCTTTAACAATCCTTTCCTGCGTGTGTTAACTTGACCTGTTCATTAAAGAAACTTGAGGAGCACATTAGTTTGCCAAGTTGAGGTTGTGACTTAGAGGTGGCATATTTTTTGAGAAGAAATAAGAGATGTTAAGTTAACTAGTATATCTACAAGCATTTCCTACAGCTGTGAAAAGTCTTAGCCTCCAGTCTTTGAACATGGCTGTGAAGTGTCCATTGCAACTCAAGCAGCACATACCAAGGTGATTTTAAACTATTTTTGTCTTTACCTGAATCCCGGACACTTAACTGGCCTAAATTAGAGCAGACAGTTAATACAGTCCAATTAGCACCATCTACCAATGGTCCCAAGGGTTGCTAGAGGGATTAGGGAAACCAAAGCCATAATTCCTTCCTCCTCCCTGTCATTATCCCTATGCTGTCAGAAGGAGGGGTAACAATCGGTTCATCTTCCCATGGCTAGCTACACTAGCTTTAGAATCATTTCACACTAGTAAAATGCAATAAAGTAGCCAGACTGCAGCTGAGGATTTGGCCAAACTCTCCAGATATGTACAAAAATTAAGGACTTGCAGGAACAGAAAATCTGGGGTTGGTAAATGGAGACCATAATAAGTTTATGACCATATTCTATATGTGCCCAAATCAATGTGCTAGTGGATCTACCACTGATATTATTACAAAAGTGAATTCTACATGTAGGAACTGGCAGGATATAAGGAACAGAGAAGAATCAGTTTGATTTTCATGATTTCTCCAGATGCCCATCATCTAAATACTGCAGTCATGGAAAGTCATAAATACCTTTGTGATATAATTGTCTATCTTCTAATTGCACCTATGTATTCACAATACACACACACTGCATTTGATGTCTTAATGTGTTTCACAAATAGGTAAAATAGTTCAGTCATTACAGAAGTGAACTTAAAATGGAAGTGGCTGTACTTATTCGTACAAAAAACCCTCTTTAATAGCTAGATAATCTTACATAAGGATTGTGAAGCATTGCCTATACTGAATACAGAGATTACCTTACCGCAGCACTTGTGATGTTATTTAAGTATCTAAGGCGAGTTTGTAAGCACTAAAACTGTGAGCATAAAAAGCTCAGCTATTGAATCCAGACTTAGAGGCTCATATAAATGGTAAAGTTTTCTAGATACTTTGCGGAGGAAGGAGCATGACCCAGTGGATAGTCACTGAACTGAGAGTCAGGAGTGCTGGGGTGAAATCCTGACTCCTGTGAAGTAAATGAGAGTTTTGCTTTTCACCAGATGTCACCTATATGCAAAATGGGGATAACAATCCTTACCTTCCTTTGAAAACGTCTTTGAAACCTGCAGATGAAGATCAAGATTTTCAAGTGCATGTGAAAAAAATCTACAAGGGAACTCAGTGAGGATGCAAATATGACTTTAAACTTCAAATCCACATATGCATTCCCCCAGTCTTGGGCTGACTGTCAGATGGGCCAGTCCTGTAGTGTTATCCAAAAAATCTGAAGATTTCTTTAATCTGTTCAAGCATCCAACAGTCCCAAATGGCTGTCAGCGATCAGTGGGGTACAGAGAAACCCAAGCAATACCATCTAAGCTAGCTGCAGGAGGGGTGTGGTGGTATAGGTGCCACTACCCATGTCTAAAATATCATGGGATCACCCTTTAATGTGTGATCTTCCTTTGAGTTTTAGGGCCAGCAGTGCTATATGAAAGCCAGGTCCCAACTTGCAAAACTTAAAGCTCAGACTGGCTGCTCTGGACATGACATTAGAAACCAGTTATAGAAAGTATGATTCAGGCAAGAATTTCAGTATTTCCTTGAATGTAAACATCACTTTATAATCTTTTTAAAAAAAAACCCAAAAAAACAACAAAACTGTTTACAGTTGATCCAAAACCTTAAGCACTGTGTATTCAGTATATTTGAATCATTGTAATTACCTGGAGTATGCTTCATGCCAATTACTATCAGCAAAATGGATTCTTACTTTGACACATTGACACCTGCACTTTTTTTTTTTAATTAATACTGTGGAACACATTTCCAAAAGTATGTGTGTGGGAAGGGAGGGGGGACTTGTACTCACTATGGAAACTTCTGTGATGGGTTGGCTCACAGAAACCCCTTTGGGGCTGCCAACTGATGTGCCAAGACTACTTCTGCCCCTGCCTTCCCTCCCCGCTTCGGACTCCAGAACCCTGCCTGGTTGTGCCAGACACACTTGCAGGCTACAAACACAGACCCAAGTCTGATCCACAGGTCTTCAGGCTTAATTGAAAGCAGCTTAAGAAGTGTTCTTGTCTTTAACACTCAGAAGCCCAACTCCAGTGGGGTCCAAACCCACAAGTAAATCCGTTTCACCCTGTATAAAGTTTATATAGAGTAAACTCATAAATTGTTCACCCTCTATAACACTGATAGAGAGAGATGCACAGCTGTTTGCCCCTCCGGGCATTGTTAATTAACACAGAGTATGTATTAAGTAAAAAGTGGTTTTATTAAATACAAAAAGTATTTAAGTGGTTCGAAGTGATGACAGACAGAACAAAATAAATTACCAAACAAAATAAAACAAAACATGCAAGTCGAAACCTAATGCAGTATGAAAACTGAATACAGATAAAATCTCACTCTCAGAGATGTTTCAATAAGCTTCTGTCAGGGACTGGACACCTTCCAGTCTGGGCCCAATCCTTCCCCCAATACAGTCCCTATTCCAGTTCAGGTGGTAGCTAAGGGATTTCTCATGATTGCAGCCTCCTTTGTCCTGTTCTACCCCCTTATATAGCTTTGCACAAGGTGGGAATCCTTTGTCCCTCTCTGGGTTCCAACCCCTCCTTCTAAATGGAAAACACCAGATTAAAGATGGATTCCAGTTCAGGTGACATGATCACATGTCACTGTAAGACTTCAAGCCCTCATTCCTCCCAGCCTGACTCATAGGAAGGCCTGCAAGCAAACAGAGCCATCCACAGTCAATTATCCTGGTTGATGGGAGCCATCAAGATTCCAAACCACCATTAACGGTCCACACTTTGCATAACTACAATAGGACCTCAGAGTCATATTTCTAGTTCCAGATTCAGGAGTGATACGTTTATACAAAGAGGATGACCATACTCAATAGATTATAAGCTTTGTAATGATTCTTTACAAGAAACCTTTTGCATAAAGCATATTCCAGTTACATTATATTCACACTCATTAGCATATTTTGATAGAATCCTATAGAGTGCAACATTACAGCTGCATTCAGTGTTTCACTTTTAATCCAAATTCTGAGTGTAACATTCACTTTACCAATGGAAACCTTGAAGCCATTATGAAGGTTCTGCTACTGACTATTAATAAACAGAGCTGAGAGCTTTTTCTGTCTTTGCCTATTTTATTTACTCTAGTTGGTGATAATTCTGTCAAAAATTGAAGACTGAAATGCTGGAA